>NC_133324.1:725495382-726715382 GCF_042186555.1 Aquarana catesbeiana
TACTCTGAGCTTGGGTGACAGAGGATGAGGAGGATGGGGACGGCTTTGTTATCCACTCCACCAACTCTTCTGCATGTTCTGGCTCAATAACACGACCAGCAGCAGAAAAAAAGGACGAGCGTGCCCCACGGCCTCCTACAGAGGATACACCATGTCCACGACCAGCACTGTTGACTGTAGACACAGAGGCCGCTTGCCCTCTTTTAGTGGCCTGTGGGAGTCTGGTTCTCCTTGGTGTCCTTCTGGACATGATGTATATTTTGTTTTGCAACACCACACTACACTGTATTGTGTACTCTGTATTGCACCAGAAAAGTAGTAGCAACTGCACTTTGGCTGCACTGTACTGTGTACTGTGTACATCACCAGAAAAGTAGTAGCAACTGCACTATGGCTGCACTGTATTGTGTACACCACCAGAAAAGTAGTAGCAACTGCACTACGGCTGCACTGTATTGTGTACTGTGTACACCACCAGAAAAGTAGTAGCAACTGAACTAAGGCTGCACTGTATTGTGTACTGTGTACTGCACCAGAAAAGTAGTAGCAACTGCACTACGGCTGCACTGTATTGTGTACTGTGTACACCACTAGAACAGTAGTAGCAACTGTACTACGGCTGCACTATATTGTGTACTGTGTACACCACCAGAAAGGTAGTAGCAACTGTACTACGGCTGCACTGTATTGTGTACTGTGTACACCACCAAAAAAGTAGTAGCAACTGCACTATGGCTGCGCTGTATTGTGTACTGTGTACACCACCAGAAAAGTAGTAGCTACTGCATTATGGTTGCACTGTATTGTGTACAGCACCAGAAAAATTGTAGCAACTGCACTACAGCTGCACTGTATTGTGTACTGTGTACTGCACCAGAAAAATAGTAGCAATTGCACTACAGCTGCAATGTATTGTGTACTGTGTACACCATCAGAAAAGTAGTAGCAACTGCACTATGGCTGCACTGCATTGTGTACTGTGTACACCACCAGAACAGTAGTAGCAACTGTACTACGGCTGCACTATATTGTGTACTGTGTACACCACCAGAAAGGTATTAGCAACTGCACTATGGTTGCACTGTATTGTGTACTGTGTACACCACCAGAAAGGTAGAAACAACTGTACTACAGCTGCACTGTATTGTGTACTGTGTACACCACCAGAAAAGTAGCAGCAACTGCACTATGGTTGCACTGTATTGTGTACAGCACCAGAAAAGTAGTAGCAACTGCACTACGGCTGCACTGTATTGTATACTGTGTACACCACCAGAAAAGTAGAAGCAACTGCACTATGGTTGTACTGTATTGTGTACTGTGGACACCACCAGAAAGGTAGTAGCAACTGCACTATGACTGCATTGTATTGTGTACACCACCAGAAAGGTAGTAGCAACTGTACTACGGCTGCACTGTATTGTGTACTGTTTACATCACCTGAAAAGTAGTAGCAACTGCAGTATGGCTGCATTGTATTGTGCGGAATGTACTGTACACGGAATGTACTGTAGATATAGACTACACTGGATGCAGAGTATATATACTATATATATATATATATATATATATATATATATATATATATATATATATATATATATATATCAAATACACTGCGACTAACTGAATAACCTGCCTGCTTAATCTAAATCAAGCTATCTCTCCGTCCACGCCAACAACAACACTACACAGGGCCACCGCGTAGGCAGCCTTATATAGTGTGGGGCATGGACTTAGTCCCCCTGAGCCATGATTGGCCAAAGGCACCCTGCCTTTGGCCAATTATGGCTCTCTTAGCAGAGGGCGCTGGGATTGGCCAAAGCATGCAGGTTAGGTGCATGCTTTGGCCAATCATCATACAGCAATGCACTGCAATCTTGCAGTGCATTATGGGGCATTCTGCGGGAGCTCGAATTTCCCGCGAACACCCCATAATGTTCATTCTCCGGCGAATGGGCAAACACCCAATGTTCAAGTCGAACTTATGTTCGACCCGAACATCGAGCTCATCCCTCCTCTCTAACAGTACTACATTTGTCTTCTATCAGCAAAGGCATAAAACTTTTTTTTTTTTTTTTTTTTTTAAGAATTTCGTTATTGTGCTTTTCAAAACGATTTCTAATATACTGTATAATTACATATATATAGAAAGATAAATACTATGAAATGTACTTATTTCTTAACAAAAAGAGACATCAAGATCTTGGAAGACTTGTCATTACACATATTTTTTATTAAACGCATAACTTTATTGCTATTGATTTATGAGCCAAACTGTCTTTTTATTGTGATGCTTTGCTGTCAGCTGTTAATAAAACATTAGACTCATGATAAATGTTTTGTCAATGTAATTTATTCTAAGCCTTTATAGATATGGGAAGAAAGGTGGGGATTATCTTTCTGCAGCATGAGCATTTGGATTTGCTCATTAATCTCCTGTGCTTTTCCTCTTTGAGCAACGCATTCAATTTAAGGAGAAGACATTCATAAAGTTAATGTCAAAACAATGTGTTACTGGCACAGGCTGTAATTACTCGGCACAGGTACTGACACTAAATTCAGCTAACGTTAAAAATTCAGCAAAGCTCATAGCAGAAAAGCATGCATGCAGGTTTTAAAACTGTAAAGTGTAACATTACAATAGCAATGCAATTAATCTTCCACACTAGAGACAGGTAAACTGTCTTTGTCCTAGAAACTGCAAACCTGATGTTGTTGCCCTAGATTAGAAGATAGCTGCAGATGTGTGAGGATTATTTTATGCAGCATGATTGCAGATGTAGGGTCATATCCATTACATGTACATTATGTCTAAACAAACACAGTAACGAGTTAGATTAAAAAAACGTGATGGGCAGGGGACAACTGAAGTACTAAGTAAAAAAGCTAGCTTGTTGATTGGTTTGAATTCAGATGTTAAATGCATCCATAGGGGTCTTCTTGCATTAAGTTTAGGCGTATGTAAAGACAATTTTAGTTTTTACTGGCCCTAATCTCTTGGTATGCAGTTTTTTTAACTTGCCCTATCATTTTCCTATAACAGCTTCTTTAAATTTGATGGTTTTTCTTTGCCCTGACACCTTTTTGTAGTGTGGGGCATAGCTTGTTCAAAGCCCCCTTATTGGCCCTTTTAACCACTTCAATACCAGGCACTTTTACCCCTCTCTTGCCCAGGCCAATTTTCAGCTTTTGGTGCTGTCGCATTTAGAATGACAATTGCTTGATCATGCAACACTGTACCCAAACCAAATATAATTTTGTTCACACAAATAAAGTTTTCCTTTGTAATCACCACTGGGTTTTATATTGTTTCCTAAAAAAACAAAAAATAGACTGAAATTTTAGAAAAAAAAAGTTCTTCTTTGTTTCTGTTAAAGAAGTTTGCAAATAAATAATTGTTCTTCATGAATTTATCCCAAAATGTATTCTGCTATATTTCTTTGATGAAAATACCCAAAATCAATGTATATTATTTAGTATATAGGAAAGTTATAGAGTCCACAAACTATGGTATATATCTGAAAATTGATCAATTTGTGATGTACTCTTATTTCTTGAAGCCCTAAAATACCAGGACAGTAGAAATACTCCTAAAATTACCCCTTTTTGTAAAGTAGAAAGCACAAGGTATTTAGTAAGAGGCATGGCGGGTTTTTTGAAGTTGTAATTTTTTGTCATAATTTTTTGGAAAATTAGGAAATACAAAAAAATTCACAATTTTTTTTTAACATACTGGGGGTCATTCACTATAGAGCTGCGGCGCTAATTAGCGCTAATTGCCGCTAATTAGCACTAAACTGGTATTAATATGGCCTATAATTCACTGCGGCATCGCAGTGCATTGCTTGTTGATGATTGGCCAAGCATGCACTATGACCCGCATGCTTGGCCAATCACAGCGCCGTCTGTAGAGAGAGCTGTAATTGGCCAAAGCCAAGGTGGCTTTGGCCAATTATGGCTCAGGGGGTTTAGTACACGCCCCACACTATATAAAGCCGTCTACACGGCGGCCCTGTGTAGTGTGTTCCGGCGTTGAGAGACAGAGACAGAGAGACAGTGTCATTTGATTTAAGTTAGATAGATTAGGCAGGACAGTCAGTCAGTTAGCTGCACTTACAGTGTATTGTGTGTATTGTGTATATATATGCATCCCAGGTGTTGTATATATATATATATATATATATATATATATATATATATATATATATATACACTGTGTGGAGCCGCTGAAGCGCCGTTACTGCTGTATGATACGTGGCTGCAGGGGAAAGCTGACATCAGCTGTGGAGGAAACCAGCGTTCATTGGCTGGTGAAACGCGTCAGCACGTCCTTGGGAGCCGCGCGCAATTTGATCTGACTCATCCCTATACGGACCCAACAGCTGATCCAACAGCTGATGTCAGCTTTCCCCTGCAGCCACGTATCATACAGCAGTAACGGCGCTTCAGCGGCTCCACAGCGAGGAACAGTGAGGGACGACTCCTTACCAATCATTACTCCTAATGAGCCATACAGAAGCATTTATCCACAGAGAGACTCTAACACCTGGGACTATCATAGTCTGACGACGAATGCGGTGAGGTTGGTGAGATCCTTCCACCTTACTCAGCACTCCCACAAAACGTATGTCAGTTTTTTCTATGTTTTCTCTAATGTTGTCTCCATGGACATTTATCCTGCTGCTTTTGTAGATGACCTTATAATAACTGCAACTTGGAAAGCGCTTGTAATCCATTCATCAGCTGTGGTTCAAACAATCACAGAGTGCAATGATCCCTTGAGAGATCGCTCCATCTATGGTCCAATTTTATGATCAGTTGGTTTGTCAGATCACCCACTTACTAACATCACCTCCGAATTAGTGGTATAGGACTGTTCCTGCCCAACTGGATACTTTGTATTGAGAATACTCTCCATTAATCATCAACCTTATTGTGCAGGACTATTCTCAATTTACTATACCCCATTATCTAGTGTGCATAATTTGTAATTTGAGTGAGCGTGTAGCCGCGGCTCCCATTGTTTTTAATATCCCTTGTGACAACGTTGTCCACTTTTAATTGGTTTGTGATAACCGTCTGTCCATATTGCCAATTTTTTCACCTTTTGTAATATTAATTGGTTTATTTTTTGGTAATTAATAAAGCTGGTTTTGTATTTACAATAGTGTTCTCTGTTGACCTACTTTAGAGAAACTCTCTGTTTCTCCTCCTCTTTTTTTGCAATATGTTTAAAAGGGCAACTTGAACTGCATCCAGGCTTTTGTCTGTATGATAGGTCTATGCTTACCCGCTGTAACTCGCCACCACTACTAATATTTACTGGTCGATCCGGGCAAAGATCCTTGTTTTTTTGTAGTGTAGTGTGACCTCTGCACAGTGTTCAGCTAAAGCTACAAGTTAGTGTAGTGCGTCCTCTGAACAGTGTTCAGCTAAAGCTCCAAGTTAGGGTAGTGCGACCTCTGCACAGTGTTCAGCTAAAGCTACAAGTTAGTGTAATGCATCCTCTGAACAGTGCTCAGCTAAAGCTACAAGTTAGTGTAGTGCACATACATATATGCATATATATATATATATATATATATATATATATATATATATATATATATATCCCAGCTTAGTGCAGCTACATCTCACTGCAGGCCATTAGTATGTCCGGAAGGCCAATAAGGAGAGGCAGACAGTCACAAGCCAATAAAAGAGGTCAAGCAGGCTCTGTGTCTAGAGGCAACAGTGCTGGTCGTGGAGATGGTGCATCCTCATCAGCTCGTGGCCGTAGGACATTTTTTTGGCATTTTTTTCAGCAGCTGGCCGTGTTGAGCCACAACATGCGGAAGACTTGGTCGCGTGGATGATCAAGCCGTCCTCATCCTCCTCATCCTCTCTCACCCATGCTCAGGGTACTTTTTCTGGCAAAGCAGCTGCCAACACGGCCTCTTCCCTTGGCTCAATGGCATCAGTGACTCCTTCCCTAGCCTCACCATGTCCTCCTGAGGAGTCCCTCGAACTGTTTGACCACAGTGTTGGGTACATGCTCCAGGAGGATGCCCAGCGTTTAGAAGGCTCTGATGATGATAATGAGCTAGACGAAGGCAGTAACGTGAGCACAGACAGAGGGGGTGCCCAAGAAGGACAGCAATCTGGCAGTCATGCTCCCCCTGCTGCAGCATACTGCCAGGTTTGCTCCAGTGATGAGGAGGGAGGGGATGATGAGGTCACTGACTCAACGTGGGTGCCTGATAGGAGAGGGGAGGAGGAGGAGGAGGAAGCACATCACCAACGAGGCAGAATGCCCTCCAGGGGCCAGCCTAAGGGCAGCACACTGACTGCATCACACTGCAAAGCTCCGTATGCACAGGACGCTGCTGTCTCTGCGTGTTATTCCAAAAGTTCTTTGGTGTGGGCCTTTTTTGAGACGAGTGCATCAGATCGCACCGCTGCTATTTGCAACATATGTCTCAAGCGTATCTCGCGTGTCCAAAACATCTTCTGCTTGGGCACCATATGCTTGACCAGACATATGTTAACCTGCCATGCAGTTCGTTGGCAAGCATATCTAAAAGACCCACGCCAAAGAACAAAGAGAACCTCTCCTTGCTCCTCATCAGCTGAGTTCTCCAACCCCACTATACCTTCTGTCCTCTCTGAGACCTGCACTGAGAGGAATTAAAGTGTAGAATTAGGTGTGTCACAGCCAAGTACTTGTGGGCAATCTGCTTTCGGTACACCGACGTCAGATTGTACCAGGCAAATTTTCCTGCCCCAGCTGCTGCACCGCCGAAATAAGTTCGCTCCCAGCCATCCACATGCCCAGCGGTTGAATGCTAGGTTGGCAAAATTGCTAGCACTTCAACTGCTACCTTTTCATTTGGTGGACTCTGCCCCCTTCCGTGAGTTTGTGGAATGTGCGGTTCCTCAGTGGCAGGTACCCAAACGCCACTTTTTCTCACGGAAGGCGATTCCGGCTCTCTACCGGCATGTGGAAAGCAATGTCCATGCCTCCCTGGACAGGGTGGTCAGCGGTAAGGTTCATTTTACCGCTGACTCATGGTTCAGCAGGCATGGACAGGGATGTTAGCTAAGTTTCACGGCACTTTGGGTGACTCTGCTGGCAGCTGGGAAGGATGCAGGACAAGGTGCAGTGGTGTTGGAGGTTGTTCCGCCACCATGCCTCCAAAATGCCACTACTAATGATTCTGACACACCTCTCTCTTCCACCCCCTCCTCTTCTTCTTCCTCCATGGCCTCTTCCTGTGCTTTGTCCTCGGAACCAGCGGTGGGCTGGAATGAAATTGTGTGATTTCAGCTGAACGATTTCCTCCCTCTGTCAGTGTGAACCAGGGCTCAAACTGGGCCTTTTGTTTTTGTCATTCACCTGCTGCTAACCCAGGGACACCATTTCTTATCGAACGCCTTTAAAAATCATAAGTAGAAATACAAATTTGCATTTCTGCAAATAAACAAAAATAATACAATTCTAATTTTGTTTGCTATCAAATATTCGCAGCAGCGATCAAAAGAGTGTGGTTTCGCCTTCTGACCCAGAAATAAGTCATTGTAATCACCCGGAAGTTCCTGTGCTGGTCAGGATCTCCATCTAGGTGGACATAGCGAGGTCCCTCTTTAGCAAAGAGGAGGTGCTGCTCATTTTCCGGATAAGGGTATGATATGTACTTGTGCTTAATCAATGTGGGGTGGATGTGGTAGTTAGATTTGGTGTGAGTGGGGTTCATTGATTTGTTTGGCATCCCCACACATTTGCTTCTGGGCCATGTGCACCAGGGATGAGATGAACACCCCCCAGTTCGGTTCGCACCAGAACATGCTAACAGGCAAAAAATTCATTCGAACACGCGAACACCATTAAAGTCTATGGGACTCAAACATGAATAATCAAAAGTGCTAATTTTGAAGGCTTATATGCAAGTTATTGTCATAAAGTCATTTAAAAGTACTCGCGGCTATATGAATTATCGGTCCGACAATACACATAAAAGTTCATTGATAAAAACGGCATGGGATTTCCCCACAGGGGAACCCCGAACCAAAATTTTTTAAAAAATGGTGTCGGGTCCCCTAAATTCCATACCAGGCCCTTCAGGTCTGGTATGGATATTAAGGGGAACCCTGCGCCAAAAAAAAAAAAAAGGGGTGGGGGTCCCCCTCAAAATCCATACCAGACTCTTCAGGTCTGGTATGGATTTTAAGGGGAACCCCGTGCCAAAATAAAAAAAAAAATGGCGTGGAGTCCCCCCAAAAATCCATACCAGAGCCTTATCCGAGCATGCAACCTGGCAGGCTGCAGGAAAAGAAGGGGGGACGAGAGAGTGCCCCCCTCCTGAACTGTACCAGGCCACATGCCCTCAACATTGGGAGGGTGCTTTGGGGGGTCCCCCCAAAGCACCTTGTCCCCATGTTGATGAGGACAAGGGCCTCATCCCCAGAACCCTCGGTGGTTGTGGGGGTCTGCGGGCGGGGGGCTTATTGGAATCTGGAAGCCCCCTTTAACAAGGAGACCCCCAGATCCCAGCCCCCACCTGTGTGAAATGGTAAGGTACCCCTACCATTTCACAAAAAAAATGTCAAAATGTTAAAAATGACAAGAGACAGTTTTTGACAATTCCTATATCCAATATTTAAATACTTCTTCTTTCTTCTATCTTCCTTCAGTTTCTTCCTCCATCTTCTTCTTCTTCTTCCTCCGATCTTCTGCTTCTTGCTCCGGTGTTCTCGTCCAGCATCTTCCTCCACGGCGTCTTCTTCCCTTCTTTGTGCTCGGGCCGCTCCACATCCATGGGAGGGTCCCGCTGTGTAATGCTTCTCGTCTTCTGACGGTTCTTAAATAATGGAGGACGGGGCCACCCGGTGACCCCGCAACCCTCTGACACATGGGGACTTCCCCGAGGCTTTCCCTGTGACATCAGAGGGGGCGGACAGGGAAGTCACCGTGCGTAAGAGGGGGTGGGGTCACCGGGTGGCCCCGTCCTTCTGTATTTAAGAACCGTCAGAAGACAAGAAGCGTCAAAAAGCGGGAGCCTCCCATGGATGCGGAGCGGCCTGAGCACGAAGAAGGGAAGAAGACGCCGTGGAGGAAGATGCCGGACGAGAACACCGGAGCAAGAAGCAGAGGATCAGAGGAAAAAGAAGAAGAAAATGGAGGAAGAAACTGAAGGAAGATAGAAGATAGAAGAAAGAAGATAGAAGATAGAAGAAAGAAGAAGCATTTAAATAAAGGAATTGTCAAAAACTGTCTCTTGTCATTTTTAACATTTTTGACACTTTTTTGTGAAATGGTAGGGGTACTTTTGTACCCCCTTACCATTTCACACAGGGGGCAGGATCTGGGGGTCCCCTTGTTAAAGGGGGCTTCCAGTTTCAGATAAGCCCCCCGCCTGCAGACCCTCACAACCACCGGGCAAGGGTTGTGGGGATGAGGCACTTGTCCTCATCAACATGGGGACAAGGTGCTTTGGGGGGACCCCCCAAAGCACCCTCCAAATGTTGAGGGCACGTGGCCTGGTAGGGTTCAGGAGGGGGGCACTTTCTTGTCCCCCCTCTTTTCCTGCGGCCTGCCAGGTTGCGTGCTCAAATAAGGGTCTGGTATGGATTTTTGGGGGGCCCCACGCCATTTTTTAAAAAAATTTAGCACGGGGTTCCCCTTAAAATCCATACCAGACCTGAAGGGTCTGGTACGGATTTTGAGGGGGACCCCAATGCCTTTTTTTTTTTTTGGCGCGGGGTTCCCCTTAATATCCATACCAGACCTGAAGGGCCTGGTATGGAATTTAGGGGAACCCCCACGCCATTTTTTTTTAAATTTTGGTTTGGGGTTCCCCTGTGGGGAAATCTCATGCTGTTTTTATCAATGAATTTTTATGTGTATTGTCGGACCGACAATTCATTATAGCCGCGAGTACTTTTAAATGACTTTTTTTCCTTTGAAATGTCATTTTGCTGTCAGACTGTTCTAAACACGGGAAACATACGCCCCTTTACAGGCATACTATAGACACCCCCCAGGTATGAAATTTACACTTTTATTGTTTCACTTTAAGCATTATTAAAATCACTGCTCCCAAAAAAAGTCCGTTTTTAAATTTTTTTTTGCATTGATACATGTCCCCTGGGGCAGGACCCGGGTCTTAAAACAGTTTTTATGGCAGAACTTTATGAAATTGCATATAAGCCTTCAGTGAGAACTTTGCAGGATTTTGCAGGTTCGAGCCCCATTGACTTCCACTATTCCAGCATACGTGATCTGACAGGCATTATTGCCGGCAATAGCGCTGCTTTCCATTTGCATTAGCGCTGAGTTTCTGAGAGTTGAAGTCTTTCTGGCCTTTTTTGAGAGCTATTTTTTGGTACTGCAGGATCATTTTTTGGTGCTGTAGTAAATGACCCCCACTGTCACCAGTGCAGTATAGTGTCATCATATAACTGGTGTGGTGGTGATCAAGGACACTCATTGGTGACAGTACAAAAAAATCTTTTTTTGTATTACATTTTTTCTTTTTTTTCAATCTTTTTTAACACACTTTGACCAGAGCAATATAATGTTACCATATGGCTAAGGTACATCGATGACATCCTCCTCCTATGGGATAGTGACCATGGCTCCTTGGAATCTTTCATCCAGGGACTTAATCAAGAAAAGTGAGAAAAAGGTGAGGGTATCAAACTAGACTTTATTTATTTAGACTTTATTGCCAGCAATAAACAAGTTTCTTTCTTGGATTTGAATGTAGTGGCTGAGGGTGAAAGGGTACTTACTAGTACACATTTTAAAGAAACCAACTGTAATGATTTTATTTTGGTAGATAGTTGCCATCATGCCTCTTGGCTTAGGGACATTCCAAAAGGAAACAAGCTCAGGAATTAAAATCTCAGTTTATTGACAAGGGTTATGAGGAGAAAAGTTTAGACTCTACTAGCAGAGAAGTAGCACTTATGGATAGGAGGTCTTTGTTGAGTAACACCAATAGGAGGAGTAGTTCAGATGATTCATTTAGGAGTTCTTTTGCCACTTCCTTTTTAAACTCTTAACACTATGCATTGAAAAGGATTTTTTAAAAACATTCGCAAATCCTCAAAAATTATGGCATTTAGGTACTCTGCTTCCAGAACAGCCTTGTATAATTTTTAGGGGTGTATCATATTTAAGGCATAAGATTGCCAAAATGTAGTGGATCGGCTCCCAAGGAGAGGAGAATTGAACATTTTCACTCTCAACTGGGCGAGACTACACCATTAATTCTTTCATTATGTGCTGCACTAAAAATGTGGTTTACATGTTACAATATAAATGCGGGAAACAATATGTTGGGTGAACCATCAGGTCCCTGCAAGTTAGATTGGGAGAACATGTGGGCAACATCAAAGAGGGTTTTCCTGGGTATATAAACATTTTGACCTATGTCACAATAGGAACTCTAAAGATATTTTATTTGTTGCTATTGACAAACTGACCCCCACCACTGCAGAGGTTGCCATGCAAGGAGGGAAATCTCACGTATGGAAACACGGTGGATTTATTGCCTTAAATCTTACATTCTATTCAAACTCAATGTCGAGTGGGATGTAAACTATTTTATCAATAATAGTTAAGGGGATCCATTTATTTTAATTTTTCTATTTTATTTTTTCCTTTTTCTTTCTCCTTTTTTCCCCTTCCCTCAAACGAGTCATTTTTAGTTCTTTAATTGTTTTTCACCTTGTGTTATGCTCAGTGTATTTTAATTCAGGGAGAGTTTTGTTTTATAAGGGGTTTAACATCTGAGTGCCCCTTTTTGGTACACTATAAGACATATTCATATTTATGCTATTGTTATGCTTTGTTTATTATTATTATTTTGTATTTCTTATAAGGTTGCTTCTCAATTTGTATGGACCCCACAGTCTTTTTAGACTTTGTACATGCCCTTTTTATTTATTGGATTGGCAATACTACCAGTATACCAAGAGGTATACCCACTATACCCCCTCCGGCCGCCTCCCACCGCTCTTACTGGGCCTCCCGGGCCATCGGGAGGCCCGGTGATCAATCGGCTGCCTCCGGCGGCTGGGGGCGGGCTGGAACGAAGCTGTGGGCGGCTTTGTTCCAGCCTTCTAATTGTAAACGTGGAAGCGACGTCATGACGTCACTTCCCGTTTACTCGGCTGCCAATGGCGCCGGTTTTAAAAAGATACACAGTATTCAGAATCGCCGTTTTCAGCTATCTGAATACTGTGAAGTGCAAAGGAGGGATCGGGGGTCTTTTGACCCCCAATCCCTCCATAAAGAGTACCTGTCACCACCTATTACTGCCACAAGTTACAATTGTTACTGTTACAATTGTTAGGTAAATCAACGCAGTGTCAAAAAATGGCCCAGTCATTGAGCAGCCAAATCCTCTGGGGCTGAAGTGGTTAAAGGGGGCAATACATGGTATTAAGAACTGGGGTATGTAAACTTTTGTTCAGGGTCATTTGGGTAGTTTCTGTTGCCATTATGATTTAAGAAGAGTAAACACAGTTGACTGATAATAAATGGCTTCAGCCAAACACTAACCATGAGTGAAAGAAAAGTTTTTGTGTTATCATTCATATTCTCTGAAAAATGGCCAAGAAATCATAAATTCTGCCAGGGTATATAAACTTATGAGCACAACTGTATATTTTTAATATAACTGATATCAATTTCAATGAGGAAGAAAATGCAGGTATTAAACCTGGGTCTGAAATTCGCTCCAGATAAAGATCTAGACAAGTTCGAAGTGTACATTGACCTGCAGAAATGTATTAGGAAACTAAACATAAAAAAGTTTTTTGCATCAAAACAAATCCCTCAAAGAAAAATAGTTGATACGGAGTTTAAACATACCCAATTAAGGAATGATTCCATTTTTAATCCCAAATCTAAAAATAATGAAAGTTTGGAAGTTTTTAAAAAAAAATGGTGGAGGAAGATGTAAAGAATTTAAAGGTGAAGAAATTCAGAAAAGAGAAAATATGAAAAACAATAAAGAAAATAGAGAAAAAGAAGGAAGTGATCATCCGCCCGGCGGATAAAGGAGGGGGGTTGGTTATAATTAGAAAAACAGACTATGAAGAAGAGGTGAAAAAGTTGCTAAGTGTCGCGGATACGTACAAAAAACTCAAGGGCAACCCGAAAGGGGAATATGAGAAGAAACTGAAAGCATTTGTACAAAAAGGAAAAGATAAGGGGATTCTATCCACGAAAGAAGTGAAATTTCTAGTTCTGGAAGCAGCTAAAACCCCAATTATTTATTATGTCCCTAAGATTCATAAGAACCAAGAAAAACCACTGGACAGACCCATAATAAGTGGCATAGACTCCCTATTCTCCAGGCTAAAGGAATACTTAGACACTTTTCTACAGCCACTTGTACCAGAGGGTAAATCCTATCTGAAGTATAGCAAACAACTAATCCTGGAGTTGAAAAACATGGAGATAACAGATGAGGATTTTTTAGTAACAATTGATGTCAACTCACTCTATACCAACATTATTCAAGAGGATGGTATTAGCAGTGTAGAATGTGCTTTGCAGACCCAAACACAGCTAAAACAAGCCCAGATCAACTATATTTTAGAAGGCTTAAGGACAGCAATGAGCCACAACTTCTTTTGGTACAAGGGAAAATATTGCACGCAAACTAAGGGAGTAGCTATGAGGGCCAAATATGCCCCCAGCATCGCAAACCTGTTTCTTAATAGATGGGAGGAGGAACAAATTTATGGTGTGAGAAGAGAAAATCTTAAATTGGGCAAATGGTACATTGATGACATCATTATTATATGGAGAGGCACAGAAAATGGTTTGAAGAGTTTCCTTGAAGAAATAAATCACAACATTTATGGCATTACATTCACAGGAGTATGGGACAAACAAAGCATTGATTATCTGGATCTCCAAATTTTTAAGGCAGGAAGGGAATTACACACCAGAACTTTTTTCAAGAAGACAGATCGCAATGGATACATTCCCACTAATAGCTGTCATCACCCCAAATGGGTAGGAAATGTACCAAAAGACCAACTTATGCACATCCGACGCAATTGCAGTACCCTCAAAGACTATGATTACCAGGCCAATATACTCATTGAGAGGTTCTTGGAAAAGGGATACAAAAAGAAGAACCTGGAATCCCTAAAGAATCAAATCAGAGCAATGGACAGAAATAACATGATAGAGCAGAAGAAGAATGAGAAAAATAATCGGTACAACGAGATAGCCTTCCTCCCAGGTTTCAGCCAACAACATAAATTAGTAGAAAAGGTCCTTAAAAAACACTGACCTGTTCTACGGTCAGACAACATTTTAAGAAACGTACTTCCAAATAAACCCTCTTTAATTTACAGAAGAGCTCCTGCTCTAGGAAATAGGTTGGTGAACAATGCACTAGACCCCCCTAAACAAATCAAGATTTCCAAAGATCTAAAAGGATATTTTAAAAGTGGAAAGTGTCTTCCCTGCAGAAAAAGCAAAAAAAGGAACGAAAGAAGGTGGCTTTTAGATCTCTTACTACAGGGAAAGAATACAAAATAAAGGCGTTAATAATGTGCACCAGCACACATGTCACATATGTTCTGGAATGCCCTTGCCACAAGCAATATGTGGGCAGAACTACCAGACCCTTATACGTCAGAATTAGGGAACACATTAACAATATCAAAACAGGCTTTACAAAACATGGTGTATCCAGACACTTTAAAGAGTACCACAATGAGGACCCATCTGGTCTCATTTTTTATGGTATAGACAAGATAAAGGGATATTGGAGAGGAGATAATAAAAGAAGAAAAATCTCCCAAAACAAGACCAGGTGGATCTTTACTTTAGACACCCTTCTGCCTAAAGGCGTGAACATTGACATAGATTTAAACTGCTTCCCCACCAACTTCTAAATTTATCTCCTTTTGTCGAAGTTTTTACTATAAAGGGTTCCCCTATCAACTATGGTCTTTGTCATATGTTTTTAAAGCATTTCTGTATGCATGTGATACATCTGACATACATTTCTCAGCAATTTTAGCTATTTGTGTTTTTTTGCGATTTATGGCATTTTTTGCAATTTTTGGCTTTTTTGCACTTTTGCCGTAATTACATCCCCTTCTTTTTTCCTATTTCTCATGACCTATTGATGTTACTACACTATACATCACTTCCACCTTTAATCTAAGATGCCACTAGTATAACACCATTACACTATTTCGAACTATGAAGGCATTTTTGTATGTATAAATGCACTTTACATACTTTTTTTTCAAATTTTTTGCATTTTTAGCAACTTTTTTGCATTTTGCAACTTTATGCGACTTGCTGCGATTTTCTGCCTTTTTTTGCTTTTTTTGCATTTTTGAATGATGAAGGCATGTATAAATGCACTTTACATACTTTTTAGCATTTTTCTAGCAATTTTTTTGCAATTTGCGACTTTATGCGACTTGCTGCAATTTTTTTGCAATTTTTTGCATTTTTTATCGCAATAATGTCCTCTTTTCTCTTATGTCTACCTTCAGATGTCACTATACATCCTCTAACATCATTTTTTTACCTCTAGTCCAGCACAATACCATAATGCAATTATATTTCTTACCCATTTTTTAACTTAAATTTAATTTTGTAATATTGTGTATTATGATATGTATGTTGGTATTATGCAGTGTGTCCATTACAACTTGGAGTTAAGTAGTCCTTTTAAAATTATCCCTCGTCATGTTGCAGAGTAGTGTTGTCTATTGGCATTTTAAATCACACTACTAGCAATAGCATCCGCCATGCCGAAGCCTGGACTAACCAAAAATGGCCGCGGTCACATGGCCATCAATTTAGGACACACCCCATACCATATAAAAACCGGATGGTGTAGCAGGATGGCGGATGTAGCAGATGACGTCCCATTGATGAAACGCGTAGGGCAGGATTATACAGCGTCATTGCATCACTTCCGGTTTCGAGCCATGGAGCGCAGAAAGCTCCAGTTTCCTGTTTTTAAATACTGTTTTCGCTTTAAATGATTTTTAATAAATGTGAGTACCCATCAGTATTGTTAATAAATGTTTGGATATTTGTACGGTATCACACTGTGGAGTCTCTTTCCTCTCTACATGTGGGCAACATCTAAGAGGTTAACAGTGAGGAGACCACTTACAGACAAGGAAGCACTTGGAGAACACAGGACAGAAGTTTCCTCCCACTCCACAGGCTGCACAGTGGCTCATACTGTGAAGGTGAAATACCTCCTTGTGGCGTGAATAATAGCGGTGAGTGCGTTTCTTATGGGGCACTGTTTTCCAAGAAGCACAGAACAATTTGAAGGAACACATTGTCACTTTATTGGATTTTTTATACACCAGGGTTTAAGGACGGTATATGCATATTTCTGAACCCAGTTTCACAGCAATATACACCAGTCATATATGTTGGATTTTTTTTGCACAGAAATGTCACTTTGAATTGCAGGTTTTGCACAGGATTGTGTTTATTTTATTTTTGTTTGAACATAACAATATGCATTATATATAAGCGGTTAGGAAGTTTACACAGTAGGATTTTTTGTGGATTTTTGTGAATATACAAATATTTATTTTCTGCACTTTTATTGTCACTTTTTGCACTAAATGCACCCGTGACACACACCCCTCAAGTATTTAGAGGTTGTAGGTCACCTCTTAATAAGAGCAACGCCATACCTATCCCCTCTTTTTCACATTTCTTCTAAACTCACCTTAGGGTGAATTTATTGATAGAGGCTGCAGCTCCTCATTTTTAATTTTCACCATAAGCGCGGGGGTCTAATAATTTTTTCATAACTGTATATTGTTAAGCGCTGCAATTTTGTTTGTATATATACTGTTTAGGTTTTCATCTATTAAGTCTGTGTGCCAGTAGCTGTCGCTGTTGTATAAAGCGCATTTAGTGCAGATTTTGCACGGTTGTTTTATAATGTTACCATAGTAACATTATACTATTCTGCTCTGAGGAAATTATCAGGATTTTTTTTTTTGTTACACATTATGTTTGCTTATAGCAATATATTACATTGCTATAAAGCAAGCATTTTACTGAATGAAACAGATTTATTCAGTCTGTTTTGTTGCGATTATCTGTGATTTGTCAAAGCGAAGGGCTGTGATTGGCCCTCTCTGTACCTTGTGATCGGATTGACCAATCACAGCTAGCAACACATTTGTACACATTAGATGGCTTGAAAGGAAGCCATCCATTTTGTACAACTGTTATGTGACAAAAAAATTTCCTGCAGGATTGATCACAAGTTTCTGCCCACCTAGTGCATAGTGTGGTGCAGAGCAAGTGAAAAGTCATCACATGACTAGGTTGTACCAGGAAAAATAACGGTGTTCGGAAACAACACTTTTATCTTTACTACACAATGTTGCTTATACTATTATATTTCCTTATCATATATGTATAATGGTGGCTTTGCTTTTAATGACACCTTAAGACTGCTGGACATAGTTCAAAGGCTATGCAATGCATTTTGGATTTAAAAAATGCTGGACAAACATTTGCAAGGACTGAGACTCTCGCATCTGTAAGACCTCAAACACATGGTAGTGGCAATCACCAACCTCGTCCCTATTTACTAATATTAACTACATTTGCTATTAAATTTGTTAGTGTTTAATGCTTCACGTATCAAAAACAAAAAAACCTCTCCACATCGGGAAGAGGGGCATTTAAAAAGCAAATTAGCGGCATGTCTAAACACAAATCAGGCTGCCTCTCCTTTAGCAATGTCTTTGCAACAGGTTTATGTGTATTTACGGCTCTGTGCACTTGAATTCCTGGGCAGCCATCTGTGACAGATTTGCGATGCCTGGGACTGATTTATTACTGAAATTAACCATATTTCCACAGAATTAATAAATATCCCCCATTTTGTTTAATAAGGCTCCCTTATCATTATAGACTGCAAAAAGAGTCCCAAGCAGGACTGTTCTTAGATGTTAAGCTGTCTTAGACGCACCTGGATAATGATGATCTTTTGTATAAGCTCTACCTCTTTTATCATTTTTAATTATTTAGATTGATTATTTTAGCAAATACTAATGCTGGAATATACTACACTATTAAAGGCAGCATTGGGTCTGTTTTATATAAACTGCTATTATTCAGCTGTACAGATCATTGAAAAGTAAATTAACAGAGGATTTTATGTTTCCTTAACTATTATCATTCTGACTCCTCTCAACATCCTTGCACCCCTTCTCTGCAGTACCTTACAGGAATATTGAGCAAGCAGGTATTCAAACAGCATATTAAAATCACACAGAGTTTAGAGAGTGCTCAGGAGGTAGTGTAGAACTGCTCACAGTAATTCTTTTAGGATCACAAAATGAGAGCCTTCGTCTTCATAGTAAAGTGGCCAGATACACAACCAGAAACAATTTTACCAGTTGATATTGGCTATTTTAAGTGCCTGAAAATAGATTTCCCTATTGTGTGGTGCCTTTCATTTTCTGACTACTGGTATTTGAAGAATAATGCTGAAAATCTAAGACTATTTAAATTAGTTAAAACTTAAGTAACATTATGTCTTCTGGAAAAACATAATGAAGCAAGTTAGTCAAATTGCTCTAGATTTGTCATAGTGATAAATTTTCCTTCACTGGGTTGCTGTACTGCTACAAACCCCATTATATGAGCGTGCTATATCTGTGTCTTCCAGATATTAAGTACATCATATACTGTGCTGTATATATGGCATAACTCCACCAGACAGCCCCACTTTTATCTTGCAGAGACATGGACAGATAGACCAGTGAGCTGACTGTGAAGCTGTTCCTCCATTCAGTACTATCATGGGATTTATTTATGTCTAAAGGAAGCATTTTCATCACTAGACAAACTCACAGTGGATAAACTTCCCTGACAGATTTATGTGTGCAGGAAGATGGCCTCTTCTTTACATCTGACACTGCTCTCATTTTAGAGAAATGCTTAGAGGCGTGTGTCGTGCATGAAGAGAGGCACTAGAAGAATAATGCATGGCCTACATTGCTTTTTAATGTGCTTTTAAATGTATAACACGTTGTATAAAACACAGCCTAGGATCACTTGTGCCAGAACTCTTTCTGATTAAATGCATTGTTCCTCTCTCTTATTCCTTGCTTAATTCACAGCCTTAATGTTTATTGGAGAAATAAAGAAAGAAGGAAATTAATCTCCTAGAGATTCACTTAAACTGTATTTTAAAAACCACCTTTAAAGTACTACACAGTAACTGATAGCATCAAGCCAGCCATAGCTAGCCAGATGTTTGTAAAAAAACAACAGACAGTAGACATCTGCCCATCTTTAAACCCCAACTCTGGCCAAATATATTAGTTAAATGTTAAGGCCTCTTTCACGCATCCTAAAAGGCCATGTTGCTGCAAGTATACCTATGGATACCCAAGGCTTGGATCCAAGGAGTAGTGGCTGCTTAGCCTGTACAGTTTGATGACAGGCTGAAAAGAGTGAGAGCTTCCTGCAGCTGTAAGCATGTATCCCAATATATACACACATCCACTGGTTACCTCTGGTTAGAAACAGATGTCTGCCCCTGAACGCAGATAAATTGCATCCAGGCCGACATTTGTCACTAACCACAGGTAACCATTGCATTTTGTGGATACATTCTTAAAGTCACAGACAGTTTCAGCTATTTCTAGCCTGTCTGTTATGACTACACCCCCTGGTGTGAGTTCCTTTCACCAGAGTTCTTGATGGTGGAGATTGGTTTTACTGTGTGCTAGTGCCAAGACGCCAAGGTGCTGGTGCTCAGGACCTTACCATTAAAGGGTGAGCAAGGATAGGAGGGCTATGGTGTAGAGACAGGAGACTAGCGTGTAGTTAGGATCAAGTAAAACGTCTTGGCAGGTTGCAAGCATAGAGTAGTCAGACAGTCAAGGCTGGCAATGAGCAAGCAGTAAACTAGGCTGGAGATGAGAGAGGTTGGGCAGGGGTCTTTGGAGGTGGCATGCAGTAAGTAGGCAAACAGTCTGGGTTGGCAACGAAGAAGGTAGAAGACCTTTCAAAGGCACAGGTCCAGTCTGCTCAAGTACTGGTGCATGATAAACTTTCAGGCCACTTACAGCATCATTAACATGTGCTACAATGAAAAACTATAACTGAATTGTAAGAAAAGGGCAGGGAGATTTGGTACAAGGCTGTTAATTAACAATGTCTGAGCAGAGCTGAACAGAACTGTAAAGAGCAGTGCCTGAGCAGATGTGGGCAGGGCTGTAATTAAGAATGCCCAGACAGAGCTGGAAATAGGCAATGCCTAAAAAGAACTAAAAACAAGCAATGCCTGAATAGTTCCGAAAACAAGAAATGCCTGAACTTAGCTTAAAAAGCAATGCCTTAAAAGAGCTAGACAGAACTATAATGCCCCGTACACACGGTCGGATTTTATGACGGAAAATGTGTGATAGGACCTTGTTGTCGGAAATTCCCCCGTGTGTAGGCTCCATCACACATTTTCCATCGGATTTTCTGACACACAAAGTTTGAGAGCAGGCTATAAATTTTTCTGTCGGAAATTCCGATCGTGTGTACACAAATCCGACGGACAAAGTGCCACGCATGCTCAGAATAAATAAAGAGATGAAAGCTATTGGCCACTGCCCCGTTTATAATCCCAACGTACTTGTTTTACGTCACCGCGTTTAGAACGATCGGATTTTCCGACAACTTTGTGTGACCGTGTGTATGCAAGACAAGTTTGAGCCAACATCCGTCGGAAAAAATCCTAGGATTTTGTTGTCGGAATGTCCGAACAAAGTCCGACCGTGTGTACGGGGCATAACAGTCATTCAATTGCACAGGCTGAGCAGCCACTGCTAATTGGAACAACAGGGATTCTGGTAGCAGATATCCACAGGTATTACATTTAGCTAGGCTAAAATACAGCAGCATAAACCCAATCTGATTCATCAGTTTGAAAATAAGGATTTTTTTCAGGTAGGTTTTTGGTGTGACACCTGAATTTTTTATCCAGCAGTTAAAGGCTTGAACTCAACAGTGGTAGGAACGGCCACAACAAAAGCAATAGGAAAGTTTACTTCTAAAAAAGGTAAAGCTACACAAGGGCTCCCTATACCCCCCGAACACATCAGCTGTTATCAAAGAGGTAAATAGAAATTGTTCATTTGTGTGGATATTTGCTATGAAGAACGATTCCCTGACAAAGTTTAATCTACTATTGGACTCCTGTCTAGCACATCCATACTCCTCTAATGCATGATAACTATTTACTCCTATAGTCATGTACCTTCAACACCATCGATGTAACAATTACTGTCTTGTTGCCCTTAACTTGCTGTTTGAGATGAGCATACAGTTTGAGTTTATATAGTGCATAATACATGAACCTGTTTGCATTTGATTTTCGCTAGTGCTGTACTTTCTTCCCCGTCCCCACTGGGCCATTCGGGCCCCTGTTTACCCTTTTCTTATGCTGTTAACCTTCTCATATGCAAAAAATTTTCAATGCAGAGCATTAAAGCACAAGGGTTGGATGTGTTGTCCCCCTGTCCCAACACAGTTTAAGCCCAGATGGGATGTCTGGGGGCAATGGATGATGGCCTTCACCTTCCATTTAGCTCTCAGAAATGCCTTTAATGTTCAAGTATACTTGTTGTTTTTGTTCTGTCATTTGTATCCATCCAAATAAGTTACCTAACTATGTACTGATGTATGGCAGATAAGATTTCTTTTTTGCCCTTTTTTTTGACAAATCTCAATAAAAACATTAAACCATAAAAAGTAAAGCTAAAGCCCTCAACTTTTTAAAAAATTGCCAGTGGCAAAGCCATTTAATATAAATCATATGAGCTTCTTTTTTCACAGTATTAAACTTCTCTGTCCTAAGCATTTTACAGCATGTCAAAACAGGGTGCACAAAGCGTTCAAAACCCTCACCACACATTCCTTGAACTTCTACCATCTTCTTTGGCCAAAAGGTTCAAAATATACACTTAAGGTATTAGTTTGGTAGAAGCTGGCTTGCATCAGGATACTATATGAGTACCTAAATTGGCAGTAAATACATAGAGACAAGGCATGTTTTATCTTGCAAGAAAAATGAGAGTGCATTATCTGGGAGATAATAGCCACAAGTATTGTTCAGTGGCTGGGCAGTGTGTAATCAGTTTGGTTAGACCACAATGCAAGAAGGAGATAATAGGTAGGTTCTGTCTTGAAATAGGAACTAGAGTGTATTATTTCAGAGATCATAGTCACAAATATTGTACAGTGGCTGCATAGTATTTAGGCAGTTTGGCAGGGTTGTACTGTAAAAGGGAGAAAGGGAAGGATGAGATGAGTTTTATCCTGAAATAAACAGTACAGTTTATTATTTGAAAGACAATATCCACAAATATTGTTCACTGGCTGGACAGTATGTGAGCAGCTTGGTAGTTCATAATGTAAGAAGAGACAAAGCTAATTTTTTATTCAAATGGAAATTAGAGTGTATTATTAGAGAGAAATTAGCCACAAATTGTGTTCAGTGACTGGACAGTATGTAAGCAGCTTGATAAAGTTGTAAGAGGGACATACGAGGTAGGTTTTATCTTGAAATAAAAATTATAGTGTATTATTTTGGAAACAATACGCTACACCTTTGACTCCAGGGGGCAAAGTACTGCCTGTTCTGTATATTGTATGGCCCTTTCTGCCAGTGTGCATGAACCCTAACCCTATACACAGACTGTCAACTGTCCCTAAACTACCCCAACACACACTGACAAATGGCTACTGAGAACCCACCCTTTTATAGTGAGGGTGCTGACAAATGAAGCCCCTATGTAAGCAGTGTTGAGTATGCTTTCCCTTTAGGTCACAGAGTACTTCAAGGGATATACCTTTAACTTTAGAAATGATACACTTAACATCATTGGGACTCCCCAGGGCCAGAACTGGAGCACTCAGGTGCGATGAAGCATCAACCCTTCTGGAAGTCATATTCCATCTGATCAAAATATAAACTATAGTGCAGCATTATATACCTGGGACATGGTGAAACTACAAACAAATCCTAAACTAAAAAAAATCTTAAATAAAGATTATTTTTCATTTATATCTGTTGTCTCTTTAAAATACTCCACTTATAAATGTATTTTCATATTAAATGTGCTGCAAAATTAAATTAGATAACATTAATGTCTAAATACGTCTCAATATTAAAATAGTGTTCTTGTAGTCACTATTGCTGTAAATATTCTGTAACTACACATAAAACAAAATTTCTTTCAAAAGTGTAAAAATAAACAAACAAACCTGTTCTATGAGTGTACCACCACCCTCAATAAATAAACTTACCATCTGGAAGTGGACCCTAATAATGATATATGAAGGTATCATGGGATTTTTCCTATCAATGGGGTTACCACTCCTCTTCTTAGTGTCTCCACATCATCATGCTCAATACGATGAATCATATGGGAATAAAATATAAATAAAAAACATAGTGTGCTCTGCAATGCGAACATTTCTTAGATTAAAAGAAAGAAAGTAGTGCAATCCATGCACTGTAATCCACATTTGTAATTGTAAAATCTCCTTCCAGCAATACAAAGCACAACACTGCCAGAAAGAATGCATGCAGAAGCATTCCTGCTAAAATACTCATGTGCTTGCAGATATCCACATTCCATCTGCATGATGGACAGACATTGACCCTTCAGTCTCCAGGATCACATTAGGAGGTCACTCATATTCTTTGCTAGGAGTCCAGTTATTTTAGTTTTCTGTACCTACAAGGCAGGCCCAGGGGCAAGAAGAAGCATCATCCTTTCTTGGTGAGGGCACAGTTATGTGCAGTATATGGTTGTGTCACATTTCACCCTGTTCTGCTAAAACACAGTCCAGCACTTAATAACCACCTGGGGTCTAGGTAAAAAGCCTGTATATGTACAAAAACAAGATTGAGTCATTATTCATAAAAATATACAAATTGTGTTGCACATATCATACTTTAAAAGCTATGGTGTATATATAATACATTTCCTATGGACCATGGCTCTCCAAATTTGAAAAAGCAAATTTTTCTTTGCAAACCTATACTTAGCAATCAAATAAAACATAGTTCAAAAATTTCAGGCTTGAAAAAGACTCCCGGTATATATAAATACATATATAATGTGCTCACTTGTTTAGCACTTGTTCAGCAGCACTTGGCCTCTGAAGGGAGCTGGTTGTAGCCTCTCTGTTCCTCTCTGCCTCTGTAGAATATAAGCTGTTCCTGGGGAAACACAGTCAGCAGTGTTATGTTCCCTAAGGACAAGGAAACACTATTATGCCACGTAACACACGAGCGGACTTTACGGCAGACTTGGTCCGGCGTACTGGATTTCGTCGGACAATTCGAGCGTGTGTGGGCTCCAGCGGACTTTGTTTGCTAAAAAGTTGGACGGACTTAGATTTGAAACATGTTTTAAGTCCATCCGACGGACTCTTCTTTCTAGCGGAGAAACCGGTCGTCTGTGTGCTAGTCCGACGAACTCAAACTGACGCATGCTCTGAAGCAATTACAAGACGGAAGCGCTCGGTCTGGTAAAACTAGCCTTCGTATTGAAGCTAGCACATTCCTCTTCTGTGATCTTTTAATACAGCGCTTTTTTTTTCTTTATAATGCGAGAGGATTGAAGTTGTTTTTCTGCTTTATATTTACACAGAGTTCTGACAAACTACTTCATGATTTATCCTCATGCCATGACTAATATGATATTTTTAAAAAGCCAGATCTCCATAAATAAAGTATTACATTAGATTTTGCACTCATCTTTTTTTTTTTATTGATTTCAACACTTATCTATTTTACAATGTGTGCTAAATTATACAAACATTTTTTTTGTTTTATTTTATTTTTGTATTTTCAAGTTACCACAATAACCTTAATATTTTGTTTTGTTTTAATGAACCTTAATGAGGTTGGTGTCCCTTGTTAATTAGACATAGGGGGGTTTGTTTTCCAAAGGTAAATTCAATTTTCACGACAAATGCAAATTCTACTTGGAATTGCACAGAAAGAGCATTTTGAAGTGCCTTCGCTGTGGATCCGAGGGGCACATGCAAGGAACCCCCCAAAAAAAAAAAATTTTCTTGCACATGATTGTATGATACAATCAGCAGAGCTTCCCCTCATTTCAGCTTTTCACCTCAGATTTACAGCGACTGCACTTCCAACAAGTGCACTTGCTGTGCAATTTCTATAGTGAACTTATCACTAGTACTTTTCACTTGATTTTAGAAATGATTTAGCCTTTAGGCAAAAACACACATAGGGGTTGATTTACTAAAGGGAAAAAGACTGTGCACTTTGCAATGTGCAGTTGCCCTCTGCAAGAGTAGTTTCTCCAGAGCTTAGTAAATAAGCAGAAGCTCTGCTGACTTCCATCATCCAATCATGTGCAAGCAAAAATGCTTTTTTTTAAATTTTCCTTGCACAGGATTGGGTACTCTTTGCAAAGTTAAGCCTTAACTCATTTCCTAAGCTCGGGAGCAATTGCACTTGCAGAGGGCAACTGCCCTCTGCAAAGTGCACAGTCTATTTGCTTTTCTTAAATCAACCCCATAGTCTTTTTGACCTGTACCTGCCTACTCCCCAAAATAATGTGGTGTTGGAATCAAAACACATAGTCAATAATGTAAGGTAACCCAAAAATCCATTTATTTATTTATTTTTTTAAAATAGGAAGGCAACACTGGAGACACTTTTAGAATCTGTGAAGCCTTTCATCCCCCAGGACACACATCAAGTTTTAGGACAAGAAAATTGATATCTTGCGACTAGGGAGCACAGGGAGCACAGTTAGACCGGACAGAAACCAGGCAATCACTTTCGACTCTTCCGTGGAGCCTTCCCTGCACGCTTCTCTGCAGCCTTCCCTCCACACTTCGCTGCAGCCTTCCTCAGAGGCTGGGCCTCTGGTGGTGGACTTGGGGCATGAGGAGGAGGAGGAGGAGGAGTGGCTTCATTGGCCAGATACGTGGTAGCAGTAAGCTCCCCTCTCAAGCCCTTCTAATAGGCCTGAAAAATCAAACCCTCACAGAGGAGGCGTTGCCCCTTTTCCAATTCCTGCAATCTGGTGGCCATATATGTCCCATACGCCTCCTCTGCATTGGGTGGTGTACTCAGGATTTGGCTTGCTTCACGTATGAGGGCTAGGGATTCCTCCTCAGTTTGTGTCATTCTTCTGGGCCTTTTGGTGAGAATGCGGAGGGGAGGCAACTGACACTCCGTGTGGCTTCTACTTGGCCCAGCCACAGCCTCCTCCTCTCTCCCACTGGGCAAGGCCTCCTCCTCTCTCCCACTGGTCAAGGCCTCCTCCTGGCTGAGGTCATCCTGTGTCAAAAAAAGGTACATCGTTGTAATTTTGTGTTACGCAATCTCACACAATTTTCAGCTCATGACTTGCAAATATAATTCTCCACAAATAGTAAAGGCTATCTATTTGACACCACCATTATTTCAGGTGATCAACAATATCTGAAGTACATAGGCGTGCCCAAAGGGTGTGCCGGGTGTGCCTGGGCACACCCTAATCGCCTTGTGTGGTGCATATTCCCCCTGTTTAGACCACTGATATTTCATCACCAAAACAAAAGTTCGTAAAGAAAAATTTTTTTTTGCAAAGAAAATAAACAAAATTACACTGTCCACTGCCCTACTGACACCATCAGTACATATACACATGCATATGTATTTGAGCTTTGGGGTGTACACCATAATGCAAGAGGCTGCGCACATCTATGCAGAAGTATATTTTTGGCCACTACTGTCTAGTGATATGTCTACATATTAATATTTGTGATGAAGTCATTTTTTATTAAGCACTTCAAAATTTAACACGTTAATATCATTAATAACATTTACACAATCACAAATTCAACAAAAAAGGATACCTGGCTGAAGCTGGGCGCATCCACTTCATCAGGGATGAAAAGGCCCAGTTCTTCCTGGGACTCCTCAGCTGGGGTGGAGGTGGATGGAAGGCTGGAGGGAAGAGTGGGGGGAAGGCTGGAGGGAGGGCTGGAGGGAAGGGTGGGGGGAAGGGTCAAAAGTGATTGCCTGGCTTCTGTCTGGTCATCCAGGAATCGCATTTTGTGGTAGTACCACAACTTGGGTACATAAACTTGGTCGGCTGCTGCACCGGATCTGAGCGACTCCTGGATTTTATTGTGTTCCCGCTTGTACATGTTTCGTAAGATACCAATTTTCTTGTCCACAAACTTGAGGTCTGCCTGGGGAACTCGAGTCTTCACAAATTCTAAAAGTGTGCCTAGTGTTGCCTTCCTTACATCTCGATTGTAATATAGTGGGTGTTTGACCTCCCACAGGTTTTTATTTTCCTGATATAGGTCAATAAATCACGACAAAAAATCTGCCTCTTTAAAGGGATTCATTGTTGCTGAAAGACAAGACACAAGATCAAAACTGTAATGTCAGTCAGAACTCCCAGGATTATTTGGTGAAGAATCTAGGGGACACATATACACACACACACCCCCACGTTTAATCTTACCTTCGTTTCTGACGCTCGCTACTTCTGCACGGACATACGTAGGCCATCGTAATAGCTTTATATACACTGCGCATGTGTCATGCTCCGCCCGCGTCGCCCGCCCCTGACGTTCTTTAGTACGATTTGTCCCCGCCCCTTCACTCTTCGTTGCGCAGTGGGAGTAGATAGAGAAAGATGGCGGAGAGAATCAGTGGAAGTAGCGCGGAGGAAAGCCCGGAGCCACAACCATCCACATCCTGGAGGAGATATAAGGCCACCAACATGGCTTTTCAAGAGATGGTGGAGATGGTGTCCATATTGAGAAGGGAGGACTACGATGGGAAAAAAGGACCATACACACGCCCGAATATGCGTAAGGACAAAATAATGTCCTCAGTTGTCACCGCTCTAGAAGCTAAATTTGACACAAAACGGTCTAAAGAACAATTGAGGAAGCGGTGGCCTGACATCAAAAGTCGGGAGCCAGAACAATACTTGCGAATAAAGAACCTGCTTAAAAAAAGTAAGTACTTGTTGTGTTTTCCTATTGAGATACTTAACTTGCATGCTCATCCAAATTTTTTTCCTTTCTACAGCATCGTTCGTAAAGACCGTTCTTTGTAAAAGACATATGATACAAAAGAAACTAATGTTTTTTTTTCCGCCAAATACGATGGTATAGGGTTGGACATATACATTTATGTCTTGTTAATTTTTAGTATTCAAATAATTTGTGGATGTGGTGTAGATGTGTTGGAAAATATAATGCTTCTTCAAAAATGATTCAGTGTAATGTAAGGACAGGACACAGCAGCTGGACTCATGAGCACTAGTGTACTACGTGACCATAAAGAAATTTTAGAGGGGTAATACACATAGGAGATCATTGAGGTATCTGCATCTGTGAAACTTGCATGAAAATGTGTATTTTTTCGAATTGTTGTTCAGAGGAAATGTTCATCCTGTCTTCTAATTTTTGGAGGACAAAAAAAGGCAATTGTCCATAACTCCTAACCAACGTTTCAGATTATTTTTAAAAAATCTAAAATAACACTGTGTTTTAACTATACCTTTTGTTGACTTATCATAGGGGAGAAAAGACTCAGACAACAGTCCAAGGATCCAAGGACCCCCGCAAGTCACCAGCCTGAGGCTGAGCATAGCCCCAGCCCAAGACCACGCCCACCCGATGAGCTGGAGGAAGGAGAGGTGGAGGAAGTGTGCGACCTTTCAACCCCACCAAGTGAGTGACTGACACCCCAGCGTAAGGTAATGTATTTAGGCGTGCATATTTTAACCCTTGTTTTTTTAACACATGTTAGGTGAGCTTCTGGTTGTGGAAGGCCAAGCGGCAGAGCCATTCACCACAGACAGTGCCCAAAGACTGATTGGCCAGATAATGCTGTGGAATGGCCAGATTGATAAAATGCGTGAACAAATCCAGACCATGCAACTTCGCCTGGACTCCATGCAACAGGAAATGAAGAACATGATTGATGTTTTGGGCAGAATATAATAACGTTTGGCCTAAAAACATCAATCATGTTCTTCATTTCCTTGTGAAGTTTCTTTCTTATAGAAATGTTACCAATTGTTTGCCTTAACCAAAAATTTTTAGGATGCACACGATGTGTCATCATGTTCTATCTTCCATCATGGGATAGCAATGTACTTGTTTTGTGTTTGCAACCCCTTCATCCTCAAAATTATTGAGTGGTGAGAGGAACAAAGGGATTGCACACACAAAACACATACATTGCTCACCCATGATGGGAGATAGCACATGTTGACTTGACCCTTTTGTAATGCTCAATTTTGAGCATATTAAAAATTTTATATTTACAAGGGTGACATCACCAGCACCGTTCTTCAAATGTTGAACTTTGTAAGTTCTTAGGTTTTTTTTTTTATGTTTTTCAAAAGACTGTTAGGAATTTGAAGATTTTAAACAAGGTGTATTTTTGTTTTAATATGCCTTTAATAAAGTTTTATACAAAATAATTTATTTTTGTTAAAACACAAAAAAATAAAAAATCTCAATTAATGCACCTTTCAATGTGCACACAGTAAAATGTTTTTACTACTACAATGTGTGTGGCTGATTATTTCTCAATGAGATGTTTATTAAATTTGTGTGTGGTTACAGTGACAAAGGGCCTTATTAACTAAAGGTAAATGCACTTGCCACTACTACAAGTGCACTAGGAGACAGATCAAACTAAATGCAAACAAGAATAAAAACAAGATATTTTTTGAAAATTTTTTTTTTATTTTTTATTTTGTAAAATTAAAGCTCTTCTTGAATAGCAATGGCCCCCCGAACCATTAAAATAATTCACATATCGCTCACGCACTTGACGTGCGGTTCGGGGGGCCAAGCCAATACGGCCAATTTCCAGGCCTGTCATTGTTGGATCTTGTACAAGTCCGGCCTCAGGCCCAACAGAGGTTAGATATGTAGCAGAATGTCTATGTAAAAAGTTATGTAGTATGCAGCAAGCAAGTATGACATGATTTATTTTATAGTCCGCCAGATTTATGGCTGAAAGGAACAAACGGAACCGGCTGGCCAGAATCCCAAAGGCATTCTCCACAACTCCTCTTGCTCTGGCCAGCCGGTAATTAAATACCCTCCTCTCAGGGGTGAGTGTTCTTTGGGTGAACGGCCTCATCAAGTGCTCACCGAGAGCAAATGCTTCATCAGCGATAAAAACTGAGGGGAGTCCATCCACATTCTGGTCATCAGGTGGCAATCCCAGGCCACCAGTCGTGAGACACTCCTCCGTCAGACATCCAGCCGTTCTTCCCCACATCCACAAACAGAAAGTCCAAATGTGCCGAGACCACCGCCATCAAAACTACACTATGGAACCCTTTATAGTTGTAAAAATAAGACCCTGAATGCGGTGGTGGCACAATGCGGACATGCTTCCCGTCAATCGCCCCGACACAGTTGGGAAAGTCCCAACGGTCAGCGAACTGGGAGGCCACAGTCTGCCATTCCTGTGTACTGGAAGGAAACTGGAGTGAAAAAAAAATTAATATAAGGAATTTCAAACATAACTTGGATATCAGATTACACAAAAACATTATTGAACAACAGCAGTCAAACATTATTAATATGTGTGTTTGTTATTTAAATTAGAACAAACATAAGGCCCACTTATAAGATTAATCACCCCCTCTGATGGCCCATTGATCAATGTTAATGTGGGAGGAGGGGTTCTAATTAGGTTAAGAAACACACCTGACATTTTAAAACATGTGAGGGGTGGGGGAGGGGGTCTAATTAGGGAGAAAAACACACCTGACATTTTAAAACATGTGATGGGTGGGGGAGGGGGTCTAATTAGGGAGAAAAACACACCTGACATTTTAAAACATGTGAGGGGTGGGGGAGGGTCAAACAGTACAATAGAGCTGACAATATACATTGTTCAAGGGACTATAGGCTAGAGATATAAATGGACCCAGGATTGCATGGTGGGGAGGTTCTTGAATGTAAATATGCATGTAGGGCAATAAATGATTAATGTCCAAAAACAGGCACGCATGAAGATAAAGGGGACATTCACAGCATATTAAAAGCATGGTAATTAGGTAAGGAGGACATTTAGACTATACATTATCAAACATTTAATACATATCATGTAATGTTAAAGGATAAAACTTACCTTCATATAGTCCTTCTGCAGGACCTGAATGATGGCAGAACAAGTCTCTGGGATTATTATCCCCAGAGCCTGGGGGGAGATGCCTGTCGAGAAATTCAAGTCCTGAAGACTTCTCCCAGTCGCCAAGTAATGTAACGTGGCAACTAGCCTCTGCTCTGCACTGATGGCTTGCCTCATGCAGGTATCCTGCCTGCTGATATAGGGGGTCAGCATAGCCAGCAGACGCTCAAAAATGGGGTCCGTCATCCAAAGATAATTCCTGAAATCCTCAGGATTATTCTCATGGAGCTCACGGAGCAAAGGCATATGCGAGAATTGGTCACGCTGGCGCAACCAATTCTTCATCCATGAACTCCTCCTCGCCCTGTTCATGGACTGGACTCGGGTCAAAGTATTACCCCAACACCAGGTCCCCACGCAGCACGAACTCGAGAACGAGACATGGCTTCAAAACGGTCGGCTGGTCAAACAAACAAACTTATAACATACGCACTGAAGAACAGCAAGGCCTATGAAGAACGACCTGAAAATCAGGAAAGAGCGGACCAGAACGGCCTGCAAGGCAGGTTACGAACTGACCAACACGCACTGAAAAGCAGATACAAACCTCACAAGCACAAACAGAACCACAGAAAACGATCTAAATAAGCTGAAGCGTGAAAAGCGCAAATCATCTCTAACCAAACGTCTACTAACACGAGATAAACACTAGATTAGCAGAAGGAGCCCAAAGGGTGCCGTAGTGAGGTTTGAACTTCCTTTTTATAGTCCCGTCGTATGTGCTGTACGTCACCGCGTTCCAAACCAGTGGACTTTTGCAGTGATCGTGTGTGTCCAAGTCCGTTCCTTTTTAAGTCCGGCGCAAGGAGCCGACAAAGTCCGGCGAAAAGTCCGCCAAGCAAAGTCTGCCATAAAGTCCGATCGTGTGTACGCGGCATTACTCTTTAACATTGTGTGTTTGAACCCTTTTTTCCCCACAGACAAAAAGTGTTGCTTCTTCCTCAGTAATAGCACACTTGCATTGACAATAAACTCTGGTTAAAAAAAAAAAGTTCCAGTGTGTACTGTTAATTCAAAGAAGCACCTTTTATTTTTCTTAGCCACCTCCAAATCTACTTTTTTTTAGCTGCTGTGATTTAACTTCCTGTCAGAGGGTGGCTACATTTATGCTCCATGGTTCCACTGTATGTAGGGAAAAAAGCCACACTACAGGAGACATATCATTATTCTATCACACAATTAAATTTTATAATACTGTGTATACAGGAAAAATGTTCATAATAATCACAGAAACTACAAAAATTCGGCCAAGAATGTATTGTTTAGTGAAAGTGTTTATCCACTTTTTGTTTATAAAGTCTAATTAAAGTATAAAAACCCAAAAACTCTTGCAGAAAATACAAAAAACATGAATTACACTGCAAACACATTTGTCATATAAGATTTAGAAAACATCATTTGGCATTGACCTTTCTGCTAAGTACTGGGACACCTGTGGCATACTGATAGGTTAAAGGTTTTTGTAGGTGGAAAAAATCTTGTGTATTACAAAAAATTCCTACAAAGTTTAAGGTATGCCAACCCTGATTATACAGAAAACTCCCAGGGAAGGGTTGTGCTGTAGTGATGCTGCTTGCTGTGTTTTCTGCAGTTCTGCTTATAGGGAGATAACAGGACACAGCATCAGCAGGGCAGAGGGCCTAGAGGTGGGACTGTCCCAGAAAATCGGGACAGTTGGCAGCTATGCCTTTTCCACTTTATGATTTTCTCTGTGGATACAGAATGACACACTAAGGGAAGAGAATGATTTGCGCTTATTTGGTAGATATTTCATACTAAGAACCCAATAGCTCATATTAGTGTGAGAGCTTTAGCGTGTAAGGTTGTTTTAATTACCTGGTAAACTCTTAGCAGGAAGCTCTTTGAAGCATACCTGTCAAAAGAGAAATATGCAGGCCATTGTTCTATCAGTAATAGTACTCTTAATATTTTACCTTGTCAATGCTTATACCTCTAACCTCTAAAGAAGTCACTCCCCACTTAGTAATACATTGAAACAATCTTAAAGCAGAAATTTACCCATAACAACTTGATGAAAATTATTGTTCTTTAGCAAGAAACATACATTTCACATGAATAATTATGCTACAAAAATTAGTGTGTGTTGTAAATTGTCTCCAGCATTGCCCCTGTTTCTTCTTGCTGGAGGCTACCATTTTGCTGAAGCCCAAAGCACCTGAACAGCAGTAAATCATAAAGCGGAACTAAACCCATCAATATAATGGTTTCAAAAAACAGTTACATTCCTGGAATGATGGGATTGCTAACTGTCACATTTGCTTTTGTCCTCAACCAAACTTTCAAACCTTCAAATGGCTGGTGTCATACCTGATCACACGTGCAGCGCCATGGCGGTTGAAGATCAAACAGAAACAGCGTCCTTGGCTGTAAAGGATATGAGAGTTTAATCCTGCTTTAAAGGCTATGCTCACTCATTTATTTATTTTTTTTCTAAATTCCAGCTACCCTATGTACCAATATTGCAGTAATGTGCTTATTTTACAAAAATAAAAGAGCTTTCCATTAATTCTACACAAGCTTACCTCACTCTTTTCATACCTGTTTGAAAACACTGCATGGTTACATCTGCCTTACTTCCTGGACAGACTTTACATGACACAGAAAGGAGCTGACCAGCTGATCTCATTAGCACACACCCTGCATCATCTACCCTCAGATGGTCAACTCCTTCCTGTGTCATGACGTAAATGTGGGAAATGTGTAATAAATATAAATGGTGTGCTGAAAAACATATATAAAAGGTATCCTCTCCAACAGGGGAGCACCGGTAGGCACTGGAAGGCGCTGGAATCAAGCTTTTACTTCAGGAGGTGGATGGGCGAACTACACAGGAAATGAGCAGAAGTTTTTGGAGACGCTATGGTCCCGTTTTAACCTACAAGCATTGTACCGCTTTCAAACAACTTCTACTTTTAGAGGGAAAAAAAGTGAACTCGAGCTGACCTCTGGACAACACAGAATAGCTGTGAATAGTCCCATATTGAATCGCCCCTCTGGATCATCCCGCTCTACAATCGGAGGACGTGTGTGCCAGTTGTCCAACTTCAATCTGCAACCAACATCTTCTACCGGTGCTCGTGGCCCACAGGACTCCATCTGGTTTGACTTCACGGGAGTGTATCCCCATGCCTATTTGACGCATTGCTATATGATATTTGCGTCCTACGGATCTGGTAAGAGTATCCATTTACTTCCATTCAACATCTGTTTGCCTTGACATCTGTTGTCTCTTCTCCATTTGAGTATCCACACGCCTTCCAGTGCCTACCGGTGCTCCCCTGTTGGAGAGGATACCCTTTCACCTTTCAACATATGGACTTCCACTTTTTGTTGTTCCATATTTCACTATAGACACTTTGAATTTTTATTGCTGGTTTTCATCACAACTGTATGTTGATTTATCCATACCTTTTATATATGTTTTTCAGCACACCATTTATATTTATTACACATTTCCCACATGTATAGTTAATACATGTTGGATGTTTCTAGCGCTGCACTTTACATATTTGAATTTTCAGTGGACTTGGTTTGTCTGTGTGTCAGCTGCTTTTGGCGCTTTATATTTTTTGGGTTCAGTGCAGCATTTTGCTATTTTTCATATTGTCCAGGAAGTTAGGCAGAAGTAATCGAGCAGTGTTTTTAAACAGCTATGAAGAGAGTGAGGTAAGCCTGTGTACAATTCATGGAAAGCTGTTTTATTTTAGCAAAATAAGTATGTTAATGCTATATTGGTACATAGGGGAGCTGGAATTTAGAAAAAAAAGGGTGAACAAAGGTGAACTTAGCCTTTAAGGCTGTCAGTAGATCGGCCTCTACAAACCCAGCAGTGTCTGAAAATGACTAAAAAATGGAGAGCAATTGACTGTGTGCAGAGCAGGGTGAAACCACGCATTACTGGATTTTAAACAGTATAGACACTTATTTTTAATGTTTTACATTACTGAAGTGATCTAGCAGGACTTAATTTTCTGACTAAAGTTCCACTTTAAGACAGACTGACATTGTATATTTACAGTAGATATTTCCAGGGCATCTAGTCAATTGCGGACTATTGGAATATACAGTAAGTTCGTTAAAACATGTTTTGTTTTTCTTGAAACATGCTTTTGATACAATTAACATTTTTAGAGAACTTCTAATCTGTATTTTAAGATTGTTCTAAATGTGTTACTAATAAAAATGAGCAAGAGCCAGTTAGGTAATAAAAACATCAATGCCATTTATACATTTAGTAACTACTAGAAACTGCAAAGTGGCAAGTGACTTTTTTAGAGGTATAACTAGTGCGTGATAATTTATTTAACCATGGTCAGCTTTGCCATGAGTCATGATATTTCCCTTACGACTTTGAGATGAGAGACTTCAGTTCCACCTAAGACAGCATATGTCTGTCTGTTTTCTAATAACATAATAATTGGCAGTAAGTAATGTCATATAAAATTAATGTAACACAATTATTTTCATTACAACTTTTATAAAGACCTAGCAATCAAATAACATTTAAACTTACAGCCTTTTTTGCAATTAAATACCTGTCTTTTTACACATTTTATTGGAGTGCACTCTGTTGCTAACTCTAAACTTCTTGTAAGACGTCTGTGTCATGTGATTTGCTGTATGTTATCACTGTCAGAAACCCATTTTTGGTGCATTAATGTAACAGCCTCAGTGGAGATTAAATCAAGAAGCTTCAATAGAATGAGCCATTAGCACCTGTTAGCGATCTTTACAACATTAACAAATCTAACAAGTTGTAAAGTCAACATACTTTCCCTTGATCTACTGCAGCCAGGAAAAGTAGTAAAAATTTAAATACTGTAATAAAGGAAAACAACAAACCATTTCTTTCGTTTCAGGCATATTTTATATGCATCACTAATAGAGACCATGAATTCACTGATTAGAAATGTAAATTAAAATGTCAAGTCAATGAAAACTGAAGAGTCTAACATTGGCAACACATTAATAATGTATTAAAATTAAAAATAAAACAGCAACATAAAAGCAAAAGATAGTATAGAAAATCCATTGGGACCTCAGTGGTCATCACTGGGTAGGATGTAATCTACATATGTTTACACATGACCAGGCAGAGGAAGGTAGTAGTTTTAAGGCCTTGTTACATTTTGTGCCTCCTGAATAAACAATTACAATCTGTTTCATCACTTTCATGACAGAATTTGCACGTCTTTATGCTTCAAACCAAGAAGTACAGACATGCATGACAGATATAATCTTCTGTGCAAATGATAAGGAATATCTCTAATGTAAAGGACAATAGGGATGACAGATTAGTATGGAGTCTAAAAAAGCCTGTTGTACATTTACTTGAATCTATCTAATATGTCTTGCTCTCACACTATCTTTATTCATCATGTGCTCAATGTAGCTTGATATAAACATACAGAGCTTCACTTATCAAACTATCTTAAAGAAATACTGTAGTTGATTATCTATGGTCAAAATGTAAAATCATATATTCATTCCCCCATTGAATTTCAATTACTTCAAGCCTACTCCCATTAATCTGAACAATCTATAAGTTTGTAAACTTTATTTAGTGAAGATCCCCACACATTTACTTCCTTGAATTATGTTACACCTATTCCCTATGCCCTGTGCATAGGCAGTGTGGTGTCACAGAATCCACAGAGCCTGTCTTCTGAATGACAGAGGTGCTGAGATGAGGAGTTTCAGGAGGCAGAGTTAGGAAAGGAATCACAACTTGCAGACAGCAAGGCACCATGGGATATGTAGTGCTTATAAATTGAAAGTAAACAGTGGAGTAGAAGCTGCATAGCCTGTAGAGTATCCAGGAAGTTGTGGAAAGAGATGGCCAGCAGAAAGGCAGCACTCACAACGTGATAGGAGATTTTTCAAGTAAGCTTATATTGGATTGTCAAATACTACTTTTGTTTGTGTTGTAATTGCAATGCTGACATTATAAAATAAAAGTGCTTGCTATGATCATATATTTCCCTTAATTATCTCCCCTAATTAGAATATTCTGTGTGAATATTGACCTCAATTATCCAATCATGTGAAAAGTAGGGATCGGTCGAACACCCCACCCCCCCCCCGTTCGGTTCGCATCCAGAACATGCGCCATGCGAACAGGCAAAAACTTGCGAACACCGTTAAAGTCTATGGGACACGAACATGAAAAATCAAAAGTGCTAATTTTAAAGGCTTATATGCAAGTTATTGTCATAAAAAGTGTTTGGGGACCTGGGTCCTGCCCCAGGGGACATGTATCAGTGCAAAAAAAAGTTTCAAAAACAGCCATTTTTAAACTGGACGTTTTTTCGGGAGCAGTGATTTTAATAAAGCTTAAAGTGAAACAATAAAAGTGAAATATTCCTTTAAATTTCGTACCTGGGGGGTGTCTATAGTATGCCTGTAAAGTGGCACTTTTTTCCCGTGTTTAGAACAGTCTGACAGCAAAATGACATTTCTAAAGGGAAAAAAAATCACAAAGTAATAGCAGCTATAGTGAATTGTCGGCTATAGTGAATTGCCTATGGGAGAAATCAAAAGTGCTAATTTTAAGGGTTAATATTAGGGTGTCCCGATACCACTTTTTTAGGACCGAGTACAAGTACCGATACTTTTTTTCAAGTACTCGCCGATACCAATTACAGATACTTTTTTTTTTAATGTCACGTGACAGTGTTTTTGGTTTTTTTTTGTTTTTTTTAACAATGCTTTCTTTTTTTCGGGGGTGGGGGGAGGGGGTGAACGGTGTCTGTGTGTTTTTTTTTTTATTTACAATTTTTATTTTTTACAATAATATTTTTTTTATTCTTTATTGCAATATGTGTTTTTTTTTTTTTTTTAATCAGCCCTGTTGGGGGGCTTTGGTGAGATATCAGGGGTCTTAACAGACCTCGGATATCTCCCCCTTGAGACAGAGAAAGAGACTGAGGATAGAGATTCCCCAGTCAGCGGCTCCTCTCCATTCATAAACTGACACATCATAATCACAGGAGATTACAATGTTTCAGTTATGTGAATGGACAGAGTCAGCTGACTCTGTCCATTCACAAAGGAAGGAGGAGGAGGACAGCAGAACGGAGGGGACAGCGGAGAGGCACAGCAGAACGGAGGGGACAGCGGAGAGGCACAGCAGAACGGAGGGGACAGAGAAGGAGAGGGGGACAGCGGAACGGCTGAACGGAGGGGACAGCGGAGAGGCACAGCAGAACAGAGGGAACAGAGAAGGAGAGGGGAATGGCGGAACGGAGGGGGACAGCGGAGGGGGACAGAGGAACGGAGGGGGCATGGAGGAGGATGCGGTGACAGTCAGCGGTGATCGCGTGTGGGGGAGTTACAAGCACCGATCATTGCTGTATGTCACTAAGCAGCTGAAAGCTGCGGGGGGAGAAGCTTATAACTCCCCCAGGCGCCGATCACCGCTGACAGTCCAGGTATCGGGGGAAGCATTGGGAGCATTTGCCCGAGTACAAGTACTTGGGCAAATGCTCGGTATCGGTGCCGATACCTGGACAACCCTAGTTAATATGCAAGTTATTGTCAAAAAAGTATTTGGGAACCTGGGTCCTGCCCCAGGGGACATGTATCAGTGCAAAAAAAAGTTTTAAAAATGGCCGTTTTTTCGGGAGCAGTAATTTTATTCATGCTTAAAGTGAAACAATAAAAGTGTAATATTCCTTAAAATTTCGTACCTGGGGGGGTGTCTATAGTATGCCTGTAAAGTGGTGCATGTTTCCCGTGTTTAGAACAGTCCGAGTGCAAAATGACATTTCTAAAGGAAAAAAAGTCATTTAAAAGTACTAGCGCTAGCGCCAGCTATAATGAATTGTTGATCCGGCAATACACATAAAAGTTCATTGATAAAAGCGGCATGGGATTTCCCCACGTGTCAACCCCGAACCAAAATTAAAAAAAAAAGTGGGGGTTCCCCCAAATTCCTTACCAGGCCCTTCAGGTCTGGTATGGATTTTAAGGGGAACCCCGCGCCAAAATTTTTAAAAAAATGGCGTGGGTCCCCCCAAAAATCCATACCAGACCCTTATCTGAGCACGCAACCTGGCAGGCCACAGGAAAAGAGGGGGTGATGAGAGAGCACCCCCCCTGAACTGTACCAGGCCACATGCCCTCAACATTGGGAGGGTGCTTTGGGGTAACGGCCTCCCAAAGCACCTTGTCCCCATGTTGATGGGGAGAAGGGCCTCATCCCCACAACCCTTGCCCGGTGGTTGTGGGAGTCTGGGGGCGGGGGGCTTATCGGAATCTGGAAGCCCCCTTTAACAAGGGGACCCCCAGAGCTCTGTAAAACAAAAACGTCTGTAAAACATGGAATATCCCAAATATACAAAATATTAACAGAATTAGAAGGACATGGGACTCTACACTTCATAGAAAAATGGGAGCAAGATATGGGCATAACATTAGATGAAACACAAATGGTAAGTGCAGTGTACAACTATGCATCAGATATAACCACTATAGAGGCAAACTATAAGTGCATGGTGCGTTGGCACCTGACACCAGAGAGAATTAATACATTTCAATCAAACAAGCCTTCTCAGTGTTGGAGGAATTGCAAACAAATAGGAACAACAATACACATATGGTGGGAGTGCCCAATGATAAAAGACTACTGGCAGGGAATATTAGAATATATTGAGGTGATAACAGGGGAAAAGATTCCACAAAACCCCTGGAACTGTTTGTTTCATGGGACAAGTAAAACAAGAAAACAATATAAGAAAACCTTGGTTCCGTTCCTGCTCAATGCTGCAAAAGGACTCCAAAAAACTGGTTGTGCACAAGTAAGCCAAGCATAAAAGAGTGGCTACAAAGAGTAGAATATATTTGTAATATGGAGTACCTATGCAGCGGAGAGCAGGGATGGACCGAAAGCTATAGAGCAATCTGGGTGAAATGGAGTGTTTTTAAAACGTTAGAGAAATATTCACAGGGAATGACTGAAATAGGCTAAAGTAAAAAGGTAATGAGGATAACAGATCAGGAGGGGGAGAAGGGGGGGTATGGGGATTAGAAATAAGAAGTTGCATAACTGAAAGATGTTCAGTTGTAATTGTTAGTTTGTGTACTTTTGTATGAAATGTTTTTATAATAAAGAAAAGATTAAATTGGAAAAAAAAAGGCTGCACAGATGGGCACTGATGAGGTGGCACTTATGGGCACTGATGAGGCCGCACTTATGGGCACTGATGAGGCAGCACTGAAGGGCACTGATGAGGAGGCACTATTATGCCTCGCTAATGGCCACTGATAGGTGGCACTATTATGCTGCACTGATAGGCGTCACTGATAGGTGGCGCTGGTGGGCACTGATAGGAGGCACTGGCGGGCACTGATAGGCAGCACGGATAGGCAGCACTGATGGGCGGCACTGATGGGAATTGATGGGCAGCACTGATGAACAGGCACTGATGGGCACTAAAAGGCAGCACTGACTGGCACCAGTTATGGGCATTGGTTAGTATCACTGATGGGCACTGATTTGTGTCACTGATGGGCACACATGTGCTCTGATTGGTGACACTAATTATCACTGATTGGTGGCACTGCTGTGGCTTTCCTTTAATCAGAGCACTGATGATCAGTGCCCTGATTACCTTCCCTGTTCTCCCCTGCGAGGAGATGCTGCTGATCAGCTCTCCTCGCCACACACTCTGTCAGTGTGAGGCAAGGAGAGACAATTTACAGCACTTCCGTGTTTACACAGACGATCACATTGTTAAAGAGCCGCATCAGCAGTTCTTTACAGAGATCAGGGTCGCGCCGTGCCCTAGCAGCACGGTGCGGCCATGAGCGCCGTGTCCTAGCAACGCGGTGCGGCCACGATCGCCGCATCATGTGCCCTCCCGGGCAGGCTAGAGCAGTTGTTCTGGTGCACAGTCATATGACGTCCACCCAGAATGAGAGCCGCACCGTCCCTCCGTCATTTGACAGTAGGCGGGCGGCAAGTGGTTAAAATCCAAATAAATGCATAGCTGAACTATTTCTTTTTACTAAATATTTTCCAGGACTTTTGTGCCTTCTTGTCCTGCTGAATCTTATTCTACTAATTTCACGGTTATAATTATTTTGTTTGGGTTGGGCATTAAAGAAAATATGCAGTAGGATAAGTATAGGAATTAATTGGCAAACCTGGGAAATGTTCTTTTCAGCTTACCTTATAGAGACCCTGTCACTTTCACCCTGAATTGGCAGAGTGATGGAGTCTCTTTAGGGCTTGGTACCCCACCTACTAGTACTCATTTTCACTGCTTCCCACCTGCCAATCCATTTCACTGGAGCTACTGCATGTGACCTTCCATGATGCAGTGCTCAGGCCTAGCAACCAACTGCCAGGCCTGGGCACTGTCAACTGTGGAGGGAGATGATTCCATAAACACTGAGTAAGGTCTCATGCAATCTGACATAGAGGTTACACAAGATTAGGAGAATTACTCCACCAAAATTCACTCGGAGGACGAAGTGCAGAAGAATCTGGAGGAAGATGCCGGACGAGAATACCGGAGGAAGAAGCGGAGGTAGAAGCGGGGGAAGAAGAAGAACACCGAAGGAAGACCAGAAGAAAGAAGATGGAAGAAGAAAAAATAATAAAGGAATTGTTAAAAACCATCTCTTGCCTTTTTAAAACTTTTTGCCCTTTTTTCTGTGAAATGTAGGGGTACATTTGTACCCCATTACCCATTCACACAGGGAGGGCCGGGATCTGGGGGTCCCCTTGTTAAATATATTCTAATATTCCCTGCCAGTAGTCGTTTATCGTTGGGCACTCCCACCATATGTGTATTGTTGTTCCTATTTGTTTGCAATTCCTCCAACACTGAGAAGGCTTGTTTGATTGAAATTTATTAATTCTCTCTGGTGTCAGGTGCCAACGCACCATGCACTTATAGTTTGCCTCTATCGTGGTTATATCTGATGCATAGTTTGGGATATTTCATGTTTTACAGACGTTTTTGTATTACAGAGCTTTTCGATTGGGGTTAACGCTTTCTTGTCTCTAATTGGTTGGGGGATTGTGCTTAATAAGTGTTTTATTTGCGAATACTCCCAGTCGTTTACGTGATGCCACCCGTGAGTCATTATTAAATCCTGCTTTGTCCTCATTTTTCTGTGCATAGCGATATCCTTTAATTGTGCGGTTCCCATTTGTTTTCCCAACCGTGTCCCATTTCCTGGGGTAAAAAAAAATTTGCGCCCGTTAATGAAATTAAAGGAGAATTATATTTATATTTTTCTTTTCAATATAATGTGTCCCATACTTGAAATACAATTTTAGTTAACTCATAAATTTTGGTCCCAGCCCTATACTTCGAAGTGCATCCATCGTGAATTCCCAATCAACTTGATTGAATGCTTTTTCGGCATCAATCGAAATTAGGAGCATTGGGGATTTACACTCTTTTTCCTTGTTCATTAATAGCATAGTTCTTATACTGTTATCCCTACCCTCCCTTCCTGGTACGAAGCCTACTTGGTCTACATTTATCAGATCTGGCATAAAGTTTTTTAGTCTCGATGCTAGAACTTTTGCATATAGCTTTGTGTCTGCATTTAACAACACAATGGGCCAGTAATTAGAGCAAATAGTTCTATCTTTTGCTACTTTTGGTATTACTGAAATGTTAGCAAGGAGAGATTCCTTTCTTATTTCCTCATTTTCCCCTATTCTGTTCAAGTAGTTACATAGTACTGGGACTAATTGTTATTTAAATCTTTTATAATATTTAATCGAAAACCTGTCTGGGTCTGGGCTTTTTCCCCCTGGTGTTTCCTTTAGGGCTTTATAATTTTCTTCTTGGGTGAAAGGTTCATCTAATAATTCTGCACGTTCTGCTGTTATTTTTGGTAGGTTAACTTCCGCTAGGTATTCCTGTATTTTAGTTTTCCTACTCTCTTCCTCCTGTCTTGTTTCATTGTTTCTAATTACGTATAATGCACTATAGTATGTTTTAAAAGTGTTTGCGATATCAGTTGTTTTATATTTCATTTCGCCTTTCTCATTTTTTATCTTTTCTATGTAGTTTAGGGGTTTTTTTTCCTTTGACATTTTTGCTATTTCCCGGGCTTGTTCCCCCACATATCTTTCTTTCGCTACATTTTTAAATACTTTTCTAGTTTCTTGTTCCATCATATCCTTTAACTGGCCCCTTTGTATGATAATCTTCTGATACATTTCTATATCTGATTGAGTTTTGTGTTTTTGTTCCAACTCATATAATTCTTTTATTACATTTTTCATTTTTATTTATCTTTCTTTCTTTTTCCCTGCTCCTATGGAGATCAGTTTTCCCCTAATGTAGGCCTTATGGGCCTCCCAGATTGTTGCCTTTAACACATCTGGTGTGTCATTTATGCTGAAGTATTGTTCAATTTAGGTCTTTATTATTTTTCCTACATCTTCATTGTCTATGAGATCTTCATTCAGTCTCCAGGTCCCTTTTCTCTGCTCCTTATCCTCAAATCTTATCTTTACTGTTACAGGAGCATGGTCAGAGAATATTTCAATTGCTGCCTCTACAACATGTTCCAGTATTTCATGATCCACCAGAATGTAGTCTAATCTTGAGTATGTGTTGTGCACCGTTGAATTAAATGTATAGTCTTTTTTTCTTGGATATATTATTCTCCATACGTTGACTAACCGTTGACTGTACATTTTTTTTATCAGTCTTAGTTGTTTATTTTCTCGATCCGGTGCACGAAACATACTATCGAGATCATGATCTATTGGGTAATTAAAATCTCCTGCTAAAATTAAATAGCCTTGTTTAAACTCTGTTAGAGCATTAGGAATACCCTTTTGATATTTTTTAGGGCATTTATTGGGGCAATATACGTTTGCAAGTGTGTACCTTTTTCTTGAAGGGTGCCTCTTCAAGAAAAAGGAACAAGAAGCGACCGTCTGGGTCGATTTTCCTTTCTTCCAAAATAAAGCTGATGCTTTTTGCTATTCCGATGGCGACTCCTTTTGCCCTTTTATTTGAGGAGTCCCCATAGAACCAAGTTGGGATCGCACGTGAATATAATTTGATATTTGAATCTCCTGTAGGAAGATTATCTCAGCGGAGTACCTTTCCAACTTTTTGTGTATTTTTTCAGGGGAGTTGAGCCCTCTTACATTATATGTAATAAACTTGTAATAAACTATAATACTAATATGTAATAAACTATATGTAATAAACGTCAGTAACGTCAGTCATATTTAGCTTTATTTACATTTCTTACTGCAACAGATAAATAAGGACGAACAGATCCTATCCCCCCCTCTCCCTCAATCTCCCACAAGTCCCTCCCCCCTTCCCCCCTTCCTCCCCTCCTCCCAACTCCCCCCACCCCCCCTTCTGTTGGTACCTTGACCCCATGGTCTGGAGCACTTCCTTAGGGACCTCCTTGTCCCCCTTCTCCCTTTGGCCCGAGGTGGAGTTCTGTATGGCACTGTCGAACTCACCTCCTTTACTACCAGAGAGGCGATTCCAGGACACGCCAAGAATCCGAGTCTCTACGTCCCTATTGTTTATCTTTAGTCTTTTCCACTTCCTCTTTCCTCCTAAGCAGCCTCTTAGTGCCACCTCATCAGCACACATCAGTGAAGGAGAAAAATTACTTATTTACAAAATTTACTGACAGAAACTAAGAAAAACTTTTTTTTTCAAAGTTTTCGGTCTTTTTTCTTTTTTTTTGTAAAAAATAAAAAACCCAGCAGTGTTAAATACCACCAAAAGAAAGCTCTAGTTGTGTGAAGAAAATGATTAAAAATATAATTTGGGTACAGTGTTGCATGACCGTGCAATTGTCATTCAAAGCTGGAAAATGACCTGGGCAGAAAGGGGGTGAAAGTGCCCTGTATTGAGGTGGTTAAACACTGCTGACTTAGCGTCCTGGTATATGTCCTAAAGATCAAACTTGCAGCAGGTGGTTCTGCACTGCCAGTCATTTAAATTCTATGTCTTCCACAACTCTGTCATTAAAACATTTTTAGACATTGGAGGCTGGATGAGAGGTGTTTTAACTTCTTTCTGTTTCAAACCATTGTGTGTATAAAATCCCGAACGTTGACCATGAATTTACGTTGTAATTCCCAACAACAAAAAATCATAGGCAGCGTGTGTTTTCTTGTCTCATCTTCCTTATGAAGATACAGTAGCTTATTTGAAAACAGATTCCCCTAAGGCAATTTGCCTATAATACATAATGAAAATTTTACACATAAATCCTTATGAGATCAATAAAGAGTAACAGCAATATTAAGCCATATTATTTGTGATGAACCTTAATGGACCACATTTCCAGACACTTTTTCTTCACTTACTAAGATTGCCATTCAAAATGCTGTACATAGTTTAAATCTGAACTCCTGGGAAAATCTAGTTATCTTTGCAGTAGTGCTCTACCCCACTGCAAGGGTTCAATGCTTGTTCGGGTTGTGGATCGGCCTTCAGTGTCCTCACTTAAAATGAACCTGCATTGTACTGTAACTGACGTCAGCGTGCCTGTAACTAGCTTTATAGGACCTTTACAGCTTTATAGGACCAGGCGGAGAGGATAAAGCCTCAAAGGGTTACGTTAAGTAAAACTGCTTTTTAACCTAACCCTAGATAAAAATGAGAATTTAACCCAGTTCATGGGGAAGCCCCACTGTAACATTAATGCCCTGTACACACGGTCGGACTTTCCAACGGAATATGTGCGATCAAAGCTTGTTGTTGGAAATTCCGACCGTGTGTGGGCTCCATCGGACTTTTTCTATCGGAATTTCCGACACACAAAGTTTGAGAGCAGGCTATAAAATCTTCCGACAACAAAATCCGTTCGCGTAAATTCTGACCATGTGTGGACAATTCCGACACACAAAGTGCCACGCATGCTCAAAATAAATTAAGAGATGAAAGCTATTGGCTACTGCCCCGTTTATAGTCCCGACGAACGATCGGATTTTCCGACAACTTTGTGTGACCGTGTCAATGCAAAACAAGTTTGAGCCAACATCCGTCGGAAAAAATCCATGGATTTTGTTGTCGGAATGTCCGAACAATGTCCGACCATGTGTACAGGGCATAACATTCGTTTAGAGTTCAGCTTTAATTATTTTTTTTTTGGCCATGTAGGTTTTTTTAACATTTAGTGGAGGAATATGAACAGATTGAATTTATTAATTCTTTTGTTTGATTATTACTTACACTTGTAAAATAAAGGACAGGTTTATTTTCAGTTATAGTTTTTTTATATGGCTAGTAAAATTGTATATTTTGCACTCAAAAACCAAAAAGGGTAACGCTGAGTTTGCCAGAATGTTTTATGAAGCACAGTACTGCTATTGCAAAGATAAATTTGATGATGATAATGATAAAGATGATGAAGAATGAATGAAGGAATGATTATGAATTAATGGTGATGAATGAATGATGATGCATGTTGATACTGATAATGATGAAGATGATGATAATGAATGACGATGAAAAAAAATAGTGATGATGAATGAATGATGATGATTATGATGAATAATGAAATAATGGTAATGATCAATGAATGATGACGATTATGATGAATGAGTGACAATGATGACTGAATGATGATGAACAATGAATGATAATGATGATGATTATCATAGCAGTCAACCAGAAATTATATTTCCAATTGCAATATGTTTATTGAAACGTTTACATAGGTCTTGAAATTCAATGTAAGCAGAAAACATACAGGGCATCATAGAGCCTCTAAACACTAGCAAGAAAAAAATAGAGGTGAAAAGCTAGAATGCAGAAGAGAAAGAAATAGAGGTAGGGAAAAAATATTTTCATTGATCAGACTACAATAAGCAAAATTGGCCCAACATGTTTATACCATTTACACACATTAGTTTTTGCACTGCTTTCCTAAATAGGCTGAAGTAAATTATATATTACCAGCTATTCCATTAGGTACAGCTTTCAGAGTTCAGGTCTACTTTCAAGAGGACCTGAACCCTGAAAGCTGCCCCCCCCCCCAACAAAAAAAAGTTGCTTGAAGTATAGGCAACTTAAAGTATATAAAGTATAAGTATATAAAGTAATACAGTGGGTCTAGAATGAAGAGCAGTATTCATGAATCAGTCTTGTTTCCTTTATTTAACATCAAACCACTTTAAAGCCTATTCCCCATGCCCTCTGCAACATTGCAAAATATTTCCAAAATGATACTGGTTATTTGCTAAAGTTTTCCTACCTTTTCTTATGAAACCTGCTGTGCATAGCTTCAGTAAATGTTTACTATGTGCATGCTTTTTGACTGTTTAAAGTGGAAGAAAAGCCTAACTATATATATTCATAAAATGTCCCCTGCCTCCTACCTATCCTGTCTAACTTGTGTAAAAAAAGATTGGTATACTTACTTATTTTTAATCTTCTCAGGTCCAGGCACATGATCCCACAGCTTTATCGCCTTTGCGTCAGTGAGTGGCTGCTGCAGGGGAGAGGAGGCAGTGCTTAGGACAGCTGGGCTATGGGAGCCTATGGGTGATGTCATGGCTCCCAGAATTCAGAGCCGTAGCTCAGGTTACAAAAGCTGCAAGATCACATGAAGAGACCAGAGCAGATTAAAAATATTAAGGTATACAGATCTTTTTTATACAGGTTAGGCAGGATAAGTAGGGGTGAGGGGACATTTTTAAGAATACTTACAGTTAGGCTTTTTTTCCAATTTAAGTAGAACTATTTAAAAATCAAAAATGTCATATATGATGAAGTCTGTCACTAATATCCACAAAGCATTTTTTGTTTTTCCCCATGTATCATAGTTTTATTACCAGCTGATCCTACCAGGAAATTCATTATTTTTCAACTTTGATGTGAAAACGCTGTTTATTCTGTAGTGTACATATAGTTTTAAATAAACTTTAAGAAGTGACTAATGAAGTAAAGCCTTCATCCCCAACACTTTTAAGCAGTTACAGCCACTGCCCTTCCAGCAGTGGTAAATGGTGTGTCCCAAATCCTGTGACTATAACTTTTCATGGATAGCTTGGTCTGCATGTCAAGGTGGAAAAGGTAAAAATATAATCATAAAAAAATAGTTGAAGACAGGTTTCCAACTGAAATTATGGATTTTTTAGGCAAACAAGTGTAGAGAAATCTATCAGAGGGAAGGAAAGGAACACAAAAGAAAGCAAAACTGCTGCATTGATAACAAATTGTAGCCTACCTTACTACATCCTGAATAGAATGAAGGAACACTTTTCTTCTCTTCCCATACCAGTTTTCATTATTAGCTGTTACTTGAGCATGCCACAGTTTTTTTCTTTAAAAAAGAATTAAGCTTTAAGCAACAGGAGAAACAGACAACTAATGTTAATATACTAATGTTCTGGCACATGCTTATTTCTATTTCCTACTTTATAGTTATAATACTAGGGATGAGCTTCGTGTTCGAGTCGAACCCATGTTCGACTCGAACGTCGTCCGTTCGACCGTTCGTCGAATTGCGAAAGATATGGGCCGTTCGCGCCAAATTCGCGTGGCGCATCATGGCCCATAATTCACTGCGGCATCGCAGTGCATTGCTGGCTGATGATTGGCCAAGCATGCACTATGACCCACATGCTTGACCAATCACAACGCCATCAGTAGAGAGAGCTATAATTGGCCAAAGCCAGGGTGGCTTTGGCAAATTATGGCTCAGAGTGTTTAGAACACGCCCCACACTATATAAGGCCGCCTGCATGGGGGCCCTGTGTAGTGTGTTCTGGCGTGCTTAGAGAGAGAGAGAGAGACAGTGTCATTTCATTTGAGTTAGCTAGATTAGGCAGGACAGTCAGTGAGTTAGCTGCACTTACAGTGTATTGTGTATATATATGCATCCCAGGTGTTGTATATATATATATATATATATATATATATATATATATATATACACTGTATTCAGTTTAGCTAGATCCGTTCCTGTTATCTTCCTACTGACAGGCAGGCTTGTCTTGTTACAGTATTTACAGCTACCTGAAGAAAATTGCTGGTGTTCTTTTGATCCTATTGGCACCACAGTCAGGCAGCTAGACTATTTACAGTTAGTGTAGTGCGTCCTCCTCACAGTGTTCAGTTAAAGCTACAAGTTAGTTTAGTGTGACCTCTGCACAGTGTTCAGCTAAAACTACAAGTTAGTGTAGTGTGTCCTCACAGTGTTCAGCTAAAGCTACAAGTTAGTTTAGTGTGACCTCTGCACAGTGTTCAGCTAAAGCTACAAGTTTGGGTAGTGTGTCCTCCTCACAGTGTTCAACTAAAGCTACAAGTTAGTTTAGTGTGACCTCTGCACAGTGTTCAGCTAAAGCTACAAGTTAGGGTAGTATGTCCTCCTCACAGTGTTCAGCTAAAGCTACAAGTTGGTGTAGTGTGTCCTCCTTACAGTGTTCAGCTAAAACTACAAGTTAGTGTAGTGCAACCTCTGCACAGTGTTCAGCTAAAGCTACAAGTTAGTGTAGTGCGTCCTCTGAACAGTGTTCAGCTAAAACTACAAGTTAGTGTAGTGCGACCTCTGCACAGTGTTCAGCTAAAGCTCAAGTTAGTGTAGTGCGTCCTCCTCACAGTGTTCAGCTAAAACTACAAGTTAGTGTAGTGCGACCTCTGCACAGTGTTCAGCTAAAACTACAAGTTAGTGTAGTGCGACCTCTGCACAGTGTTCAGCTAAAGCTACAAGTTAGTGTAGTGCGTCCTCTGAACAGTGTTCAGCTAAAACTACAAGTTAGTGTAGTGCGACCTCTGCACAGTGTTCAGCTAAAGCTACAAGTTACTGTAATGTGTCCTCTGAACAGTGTTCAGCTAAAACTACAAGTTAGTGTAGTGCGACCTCTGCACAGTGTTCAATTAAAGCTACAAGTTAGTGTAGTGCGTCCTCTGAACAGTGTTCAGCTAAAACTACAAGTTAGTTTTTTTGCGAGCTCTGCACAGTGTTCAGCTAAAGCTACCTGGAGAAGGTTGGTGGTGTTTTCCTGATCCTATCACTACCGCAGGCAGCTAAATAAGCTACAAGTTAGTTTTTTGCGAGCTCTGCACAGTGTTCACCTAAAGTTACCTGTAGAAGGTTGGTGGTGTTTTCCTGATCCTATCACTACCGCAGGCAGCTAAATAAGCTACAAGTTATTTTTTTGCGAGCTCTGCACAGTGTTCACCTAAAGCTACCTGTCGAAGGTTGGTGGTATTTTCCTGATCCTATCACTACCGCAGGCAGCTAAATAAGCTACAAGTTAGTTTTTTGCGAGCTCTGCACAGTGTTCACCTAAAGTTACCTGTAGAAGGTTGGTGGTGTTTTCCTGATCCTATCACTACCGCAGGCAGCTAAATAAGCTACAAGTTAGTTTTTTGCGAGCTCTGCACAGTGTTCAGCTAAAACTACAAGTTAGTGTAGTGCGAGCTCTGCACAGTGTTCAGCTAAAGCTACCTGTAGAAGGTTGGTGGTGTTTTCCTGATCCTATCAGTACCGCAGGCAGCTAAATAAGCTACAAGTTAGTTTTTTGCGAGCTCTGCACAGTGTTCAGCTAAAACTACAAGTTAGTGTAGTGTGAGCTCTGCACAGTGTTCAGCTAAAGCTACCTGGAGAAGGTTGGTGGTGTTTTCCTGATCCTATCACTACCGCAGGCAGCTAAATAAGCTACAAGTTAGTTTTTTGCAAGCTCTGCACAGTGTTCAGCTAAAGCTACCTGTAGAAGGTTGGTGGTGTTTTCCTGATCCTATCACTACCGCAGGCAGCTAAATAAGCTACAAGTTATTTTTTTGCAAGCTCTGCACAGTGTTCACCTAAAGCTACCTGTAGAAGGTTGGTGGTGTTCTCATACTACAGGCAGGCTGTTGATTTTGCTAGCTGCAGTATCAGTATATATATATATATATACATCCCAGCTTTGTGCAGCTACATCTCACTTAGACATTAGACATTAGTATGTCTGGAAGGCCAACAAGGAGAGGCAGACAGTCACAAGCCAATAAAAGAGGGCAAGCAGGCTCTGTGTCTAGAGGCAACAGTGCTGGTCGTGGAGATGGTGCATCCTCATCAGCACATGGCCGTGGGACATGCTTGGCCTTTTTTTCGGCAGCTGGCCGTGTTGAGCCGCAACATGCAGAACACTTGGTCGAGTGGATGACCAAGCCATCCTCACCCTTCTCATCCTCTCTCGCCCATGCTGAGGGTACTTTGTCTGGCAAAGCAGCTGCCAACGCGGCCTCTTCCCTTGGCTCAGTGGCATCAGTGACGCCTTCCCTAGCCCCACCATGTCCTCCTGAGGAGTCCCTCTAACTGTTTGACCACAGTGTTGGGTACATGCTCCAGGAGGATGTCCAGCGTTTAGAAGGCTCTGATGATGATACTGAGCTAGATGAAGGCAGTAATGTGAGCACGGACAGAGGGGGTGCCCAAGAAGGACAGCAATCTGGCAGTCATGCTCCCCCTGCTGCAGCATACTGCCAGGTTTGGTCCAGTGATGAGGAGGGAGGGGATGATGAGATCACTGACTCAATGTGGGTGCCTGAAAGGAGAGAGGAGGAGGAGGAGGAGGCACATCACCAACGAGGCAGGATGCCCTCCAGGGGCCAGCCTAAGGGCAGCACACTGACTGTATCACACCCCAAAGCTCCACATGTGCAGGGCGCTGCTGTGCGTTATTCCAAAAGTTCTTTGGTGTGGGCCTTTTTTGAGACGAGTGCATCAGATCACACCGCTGCTATTTGCAACATATGTCTCAAGCGTATCTCGCGTGGCCAAAACATCTCCCACTTGGGCACCACATGCTTGACCAGACATATGTTGACCTGCCATGCAGTTCGTTGGCAAGCATATCTAAAAGACCCACACCAAAGAACAAAGAGGACCTCTCCTTGCTTCTCATCAGATGAGATATCCAACCCCACTATACCTTCAGTCCTCTCTGAGACCTGCACTGAGAGGAATGAAGGTGGAGAATTAGGTGTGTCACAGCCAAGTACTTGTGGGCAATCTGCTTTTGGTACACCGACATCAGATTGTACCAGGCAAATTTCCCTGCCCCAGCTGCTGCACCGCCGAAAGAAGTTCGCTCCCAGCCATCCACATGCCCAGCGGTGAATGCTAGCTTGGCAAAATTGCTAGCACTTCAACTGCTACCTTTTCAGTTGGTAGACTCTGCCCCCTTTCATGAGTTTGTGGAATGTGCAGTTCCTCAGTGGCAGGTACCCAAATGCCACTTTTTCTCACAGAAGATTCCGGCTCTCTCGCATGTGGAAGGCAATGTCTTGGCCTCGCTGGACAGGGCGGTCAACGGTAAAGTGCATATTACTGCTGACTCATGGTCCAGCAGGCATGGACAGGGATGTTACCTAAGTTTTACGGCGCATTGGGTGAGTCTGCTGGCAGCTGTGAAGGATGCAGGACAAGGTGCAGTAGTGTTGGAGGTTGTTCCGCCACTACACCTCCAAAATGCCACTACTGATTGTGACACACCTCTCTCCTCCACCCCCTCCTCTTCTTTTTCCTCCATGGCCTCTTCCTGTGCTTTGTCCTCAGAACCAACGGTGCTCCATAGGCATTCAAGGGGCTACGCAAGTACGCAGGCCAAAAGATGCCATGCGGTGCTTGAGCTGGTGTGCTTGGGGGACAGGAGCCACACTGGGGCCGAGGTTCTGTCAGCTCTGCAGGGGCAGGTTCAGAGGTGGTTGACGCCATGCCAACTTAAGGCAGGAATGGTGGTTTGCGACAATGGCACCAACCTCCTCTCCACCACGTCCTTAACTTGGTGGTGCAGTGGTTCTTGGGCAGGTACCCGGGCTTACAGGATGTCCTGAGGCAGGCCAGGAAAGTCTGTGTGCATTTCCGCCGGTCATATAATGCCAGTGTTCGGCTGGCAGACCTCCAAAAGGAGTTTAACCTGCCCAAGAACCGCCTAATCTGTGACATGCCCACCAGGTGGAACTCAACGTTGGCCATGCTGCAGCGGCTGCACATGCAGCAGAGGGCCATCAATGAGTACCTGTGCGACTATGGCACCAGGACAGGGTCAGGGGAGCTTGCTTTTTTTTTCCCCACGCCAGTGGGCTATGATCAGGGATGCATGCACTGTCCTGTCACCATTTGAGGAGGCCACAAGGATGGTGAGCAGTGACAGTGCATGCATCAGTGACACTGTCCCCCTTGTCCACCTGTTGGAGCACACTCTGCGTGGAATAATGGACAGGGCACTTGAGGCAGAACAGAGGCAGGAAGAGGAGGACTTCCTTAGCTCTCAAGGCCCCCTTTATCTAGACAGTGTTCCTGCGTGCCCACTGATCACACAGGAAGAGGACGAGGAGGAGGAAGAGGAGGAGGATTGTGTCAGTATGGAGGTGGAGCCTGGCACTCAGCATCAGCAGCAGTCTTTAAGGGATTAGTCCCAAGAAACACATGGACTTGTACGTGGCTGGGAGGAGGTGGCTGCGGACCATGTCGTCCTTAGTGACCCAGAGGACTCCGGACCAAATGCCTCAGCAAACCTATGCTGCATGGCCTCCCTGATCCTGCAAAGCCTGCGGAAGGATCCTTGTATTCGTGGTATCAAGTAGGGGGATGGTTACTGGCTGGCAACCCTCCTTGATCCACGTTACAAGGGTAAGGTTGCGGACCTTATCTTGCCATCACAGAGGGAGCAGAGGGTGAAATATCTTCGGGAGGCCTTGCAGAAAGCTCTGTGCAATGCGTTTCCAGAGACTGGGAGGTTACAAACTCCTGTTTCTGGACAACGTGTTGCTGAGGCTTTGGTCAGTCAAAGAAGGAGCAGTGGAGAAGGTGGCCGTCTGACCGATGCGTTCAGACAATTTTTTAGTCCGCAGCCCCAAGGTATGATCGGTTCCAGCAACCATCGCCAGCGTTTGTTTTACATGGTGCAGGAATACCTAGGGGCAAGATCTGACTTGGACACCTTTCCCACCGAAAATCCTCTGGGTTACTGGGTCTTAAGGATGGATCACTGGCCAGAGCTTGCACAGTATGCAAGTGAGCTACTGGCCTGTCCTGCATCCAGCGTTCTTTCGGAATGCACATTCAGTGCTGCTGGAGGCTTTGTAACCGATCACAGGGTGCGTCTGTCCACTGATTCGGTCGATCGACTGACCTTCATAAACATGAATCAGTCTTGGATCACCACCAGCTACCAAGCACCTGATGCTGATGTAACCGAATAATTTTTTTGAAATGTCAGATCCCTTCAAAGACTGCCTATGCTGATGCTGAGTGACTATCCTGTTATGTTGAGTAATTATCCTCTTCCTCCTCAATGATCATGCTGATAGCTTGTAAGAACATTTTTGGTTTTGGGCGCCGCCACCAGTGCCTAAGGCCCAATTTTTAAGCCCCTGTTTAACAAGGGCGTGTAATTACAATTTTTGATGCAATTCTTTGCAGCAGGGCTAGTTCCTGCACTCCAACTAGAGTATCTGTGAGGGGTTGCAGTGTTGTGGCACCAGCACCAGTGCCCAAGGCCCAATTTTTAACCCCCTGTTTAACAGGGGCGTGTAATTACAATTTTTGATGCAATACTTTGCAGCAGGGCTCGTTCCTGCGTTCCTACTAGAGTATCTGTGAGGGGTTGCAGTGTTGTGGCACCAGCACCAGTGCCTAAGGCCCAATTTTTTAGCCCCTGTTCAACAGGGACATATAATTAGAATTCTTGATCTAATATTTCACAGCAGGGCCCATTTCTGCGCCCACCAAGATTAACTGTGAGGACTTACAGTGTTGTGCCACCAGCACCACAGCCACCACCACCAAAGGCCCAATTTTTCAGCCCCTGTTCAACAGGGGCATGTAATTACAATTCTTGATTGAATATTTCACAGCCGGGCACGTTTCTGCGCCCACCAAGATTAACTATGAGGACTTACAGTGTTGTGGCACCAGCACCAACACCACCACCAAAGGCCCAATTTCTCAGCCCCTGTTCAACAGGGGCATGTATTTACAATTCTTGATCTAATATTTCACAGCAGGGCCCGTTCCAGCGCCCACCAAGAGTAATTGTGAGGACTTACAGTGTTGTGGCACCAGCACCACCACCACCATCACCAAAGGCCCAATTTTTCTGGCCCTGTTCAACAGGGGCATGTAATCACAATTCTTGATCTAATATTTCACAGCAGGGCCCTGTGAGGGCTTACAGTGTTGAGGCCACAACAACACCTAAGGCCCAAATTTCTGCTGAGTATATAGGGCAGGCCCCTACTTTCAAACATCCAACTTACAAACGACTCCTACTTGCAAATGGAAGGAGACAACAGGAAGTGAGATGAAATCTACCCCATAGGAAGGGAAATTATCTCCTGTAAGAGTTAATATGGGAAAAACTTTTCTCCTTTCCACTGATGCTTTATCACCAATCCTTGTTTCACTAAAAACCCCACATTTTCAAAAAAACATTTGTCATTGGGACAAAAAGTGAGGTGAAATCTTCTGAAGAGGAGCACAGACAGCAAAACAAACGTCACAGGGGTGATAACCCTTCCCTATGTTTTCCAAAAAGCTTAAAAACAGATTTTTTGGCTGGAGCTACACTTTAAAAATGTACCAGTTCAAAATTACAAACAGATTCTACTTAACAACAAACCTACAGTCCCTGTCTTGTTTGCACCGCCTGTATACTGCTGTTCAGAGTATATAGGGCCCGGGGCCCCACGCCTTTCCTTTTTTTAATTTGGGTGCGGGGTTCCCCTTAATATCCATACAGGACCCAAAGGGCCTGGTAATGGACTGGAGGGCTGGAGGGCACCATTGCGTTTGTCTGACTGATTTTCATCCATATTGCCAGGACCCGAGATTACATTAAAGCCGCAAGCAGTTTTAAATGACTTTTTTTCCTTTAAAAATGTCATTTTGTGCAGGGACTGTTCTAAGCACGGGAAATACGTGCCACTTTACAGGCATACTATAGACACCCCCAGGTATGACATTTAAAGGAATATTTCACTTTTTGTTTTTTTACTTTAAGCATCATTAAAATCACTGCTCCCAAAAAACTGCCGTTTTTTTAAAAGTTTTTTTTGCATTGATACATGTCCCCTGGGGCAGGACCCGGGTCCCCAAACCCTTTTTAGGACAATACCATTCAAATTAGCCTTTAAAATGAGCAATTTTGATTTTGAACGTTCGAGTCCCATAGACATCAATGGGGTTCTAACGTTCGTGCAAATTTTCGGTCCGTTCGCAGGTTCTGGTGCGAACCGAACCGGGGGGGGGGTGTTCGGCTCATCCCTAGTTTTGAGGTACCTGTTCATATTGCAGCGCTCCAATGCATAAACCCATTAACACTTTAATGCCATATTATAAACACTCCATTTGAAAGATTTTTAGACATTTGGAAATCCCATTTAGAGCATGAAATGCTCACACACTCCCAACAGCAACAATACACATACTCCATATGACCCTCTCTCACGTACTGCATTTTAAACCCTATGTCAGAGGGCCACGACACACTTTGATAGGTCACCCTTCTACACCAGAGTCAAACTCTCCTCCCACACAGTGGTATTAGGCTCTAACCAGATACACCTAAATTTAAATATTGTATACACCACTGACCTACTCTGGATACACCTGTATACAGGCGCATAACGTCTTTGGACTAGCGAGCAGGCCTCGCGAGTCTCCGGAAGCGCAGCTGACATACTCAGCTATAACCACTTACATCTGCCAGACTCAGACACAACTGATCCACCTCCCTCTGTCCAGTTTCACATTTTTTACTCTCACCTATCCCTCCCCCCTCACTACTCAACACTTCCCTGATACCCGGTACAGGGGCTGATACTACTAATACACCACCTTTCTCTGTAACCCAACGTAGTTTTGATGAAAGCCTTCCTTTTCGTTTTTAGAGGCCCTCAGATAAAATTTTAAAGAATATCCAGAGGAGTAGTGTACAGCCCGCATAATGTCCAACAAGTACCAAGATAGTCTCCCTAAATGTACGGGGCCTCAACACCCCCGAAAAACACTCTCAAACCCTTTTTTCTAAACTTAAGGCGGATATCATATTCCTCCAAGAAACACACTTCAAGACAGGCAGTGTCCCCAAATTAGCCATTTTCCAACAGTGGTTCATTCTACCAATAAGGTATCCAAAGTAAAGGCTGTCTCTGTCCTTTTTGCGAAACACTGTCCATTCCAAATAACAGATTCTCTCATAGATGAAAAAGGACATTTCCTCTTCATCAAGGGTACATTGCAGGGTAAAAGAATAACCCTAGCTAACATATATACCCCTAATGTTAAACAAGTGCCTTTCTTCAGACGCACCCTACAAACACTTGCATCCTTTCAAGAAGGTGCCCTGATAGTTGGGGGAGATTTTAATGTCCCACTTAATCCCCTTCTCGACACATGGGTCGGCACATTCAAATTACCTTTCAAACCATTACGAGGAATCAAAACACAGCTCCAAGAGTTGACTCTACACGATTCATGGCGCACATTAAACCCAAGTGTTAAAGACTATACTTTCTACTCAACCCCGCATGACCGATATTCCAGACTCGACTACCTTTTTTATCTCAAAGAGATCTTCCCATTGGTTAACCTCAACACACCAACAAGGCTTCTTTCTTTCGTGTGGAGAAGGCATTCGACAGGGTGGCATGGGACTATATGGTGGAAGTTCTTTAAAAAATTGGCATACGTGACCGTATGCTACAATTCATCTTGGCCTTATACTCGAATCCCACGGCTAGGGTATGAGTTAACGGCCGCCTGTCGGATGCCTTCTCCATCTCCAGTGAGACACTCTCCCTGTTAATATTTGTCCTCACTCTAGATCCTCTCCTCACACGCATTAACCACTTAAGGACCAGCCTCGTTTTGGATTTTAGGTGTTTACAGGTTTAAAACAGGTTTTTTTGCTAGAAAATTACTTAGAACCCCCAAACATTATATATGGTTTTTCTTCTAACACCCTAGAGAATAAAATGGCGGTTGTTGCAATACTTTTTTTTGCACCGTATTTGCGCAGCGGTCTTAAAAGCGCACTTTTTTTGGAAAAAATTCACTTTTTTGAATAAAAAAATAAGACAACAGTAAAGTTAGCCCAATTTTTTTTTATATTGTGAAATATAATGTTACACCAAGTAAATTGATACCCAACATGTCACGCTTGAAAATTGTGCCCGCTCGTGGAATGGCGTCAAACTTTTACCCTCAAAAATCTTCATAGGTGACGTTTAAAAAATTCTACAGGTTGCATATTTTGCAGTACAGAGGAGGTCTAGGGCTATAATTATTGCTCTCGCTCTACCGGTCGCTGAGATACCTCACATGTGTGGTTTGACCACCGTTTTCATATGCGTTCGCTTCTGCGTGCGAGCTCGTCGGGACGGGGGGGGGTTAAAATTTTTTTTGCATTTTTATTATTTATTTTACAATATTTTATTTATTTTTACACTGTTTAAAAAAAAATTGTGTCACTTTTATTCCTATTACAAGGAATGTAAACATCCCTTGTAATAGAAAAGAGCATGGCAGGACCTCTTAAATATGAGATCTGGGGTCAAAAAGACCTCAGATCTCATATTTACACTAAAATGCAATAAAAAAAAAAAGTCATTTAAAAAAATGACATTTGAAAAAATGTGCCTTTAAGAGGCGTGGACGGAAGTGACGTTTTGACGTCGCTTCTGCCCAGCAGTGTCATGGAGACAAGTGGGCACCATCTTAGCCTCACTCATCTCCAGACACAGGACGGAGACGGATGCGATCACCTCCGCCACTACTGACGGCTCCGGTAAGTGGCGGAGGGCACCGGATCGCAGCGGGAGGTGGGGCCCCTCTTCTGCCACCGATAAAAGTGATCTCGCGGTGAATCCGCCACAGGGACCACTTTTATCTGAAAGCCGGCCGCCGCACGAAAACGGGGATACCGGGGTTATGGCAGCTAGCTGCTGCCATAACAACGATATCCGCCACCAAAGTTTGGACATACATCGTCGTGCGGCGGTCGGTAAGTGGTTAAAGAAAACCAAGACATCAAAGGTATCTCAATCTCAAAGACCACTTACAAGCTAGCGGGCTTTTGCGGTTGACATTCTCTTAATCTTAAAAAAAACCCACATCACAATACCCAATCTTCTTAAAGATCTGACCTTATTCAAAACCTTGGCCAACCTATGTATAAACTTCGATAATTCAGAAGTGTTGAATATATCCTTGACGAAACAAACCCAAACACAATGTCAAACTAATTTTCCATTGGAATGGAAACAATTTTCAATAACCTACCTTGGAATACAAATTCCAGCCCATTTATCTGACTTATATAGCATGAATTATAGCCCAATCCTCCAAAACATTCAAAAAGACCTCAAAACATGGTCGACTGGACTTTACTCGTGGTTCGGTAGAATTTCAATTATTAAAATGACTATCCTACCAAAATTACTCTATGTCCTTCAGACAATCCCTATAAAATTACCACAAACATTCTTTGCTACTTTTTGCAAATCCTGTATGGAATTTATTTGGAGTAACACACAACCTAGATTGAGTCATGAGAGATTAACCCTGCCCAAATTGAAAGGTGGTCTAGGATTACCAGATCTACGCAAATATTACTGGGCATTCCAGTTAACCAGAATCATTGATTGGAATATCCATGCGTGCACCAAAGCATGGATTAACATAGAACATGCTTTCGCACCTTTACCACTCAGACAGCTACCCTGGACAGCCGATACCCACATTCCGCAACAATATAAACAGCACCCATTGATTGGTAACACATTGCAAATCTTAAAAAAAAACATGTCACCAATTTAAAATGTCTTTCATTCCTGGCCCTCTAACACCAGTGCGCCAAAACCCAGATTTTCCACCGGGTAATGACAGCACATACCTAATGGAGCTACGACCATTCACGGATTGAGAGCAGGAAACTTTTTCTCTGGGAATACCTTCGTACCTTTATCCACACTCGAAGCATAGATACCAGATCACCATATCCCGTTTTGGACATATATGCAAATTAGGCATTTTTTTACCGACACTCGGGTGAGCCCGGCATTTTCGAGACAACACTCACAATTCGAAACGCTCTGTACCACCATCGAACCCCAATGTCATTTGATCTCCATCATCTACTCCATCCTCTTTGATGAGCACACTCATGTCTAACATAGCGAGTATGCACTGGGAAAGAGATCTTTCCATTAACCTCTAGGAGGAAGAATGGGGGAAAATTTACTCCAACATCCACAAAGGCTCAATTAATGTCTAGGCTCAGGAGAATGGCTTTAAACTATTCTCCAGATGGTACAAAACTCCCTCAAACTACACAAAATCAACCCCGCTATCCCACCTACATGTTGGAGGTGCCATGACCAGGAAGATTCACTTCTTCATATTTGGTGGGATTGTCCCTCAATTCAAAAATTCTGGACAGACATTCACCGCCTTATGACTCAAATAACCACACTCCAACTTGACTTCTCGCCAGCCCAAATATTTCTTCACCATTCCACCCTGCCCAGGAAAGCATACCACTGGTCAATGGCCATTCACCTACTCAATGCAGTGAAAATGAGCATCCCAGTACATTGGAAGTCGCCCCAAACACCCACAATAGCGTAATGGATTAAGTGTGTAAACAAGATAGAGGAATAGTTCACCAAGCCCATGACACTTCCACCACTTATCGAAAACATTGGCATTTTGACAACATTTCCAAACAACATCTGAATACGCTACACCTGTCAATTAGCCCATATGGTTGATACACACAGAGTCGACAACAAAATGAGACAGAGAACCGCTAAAAATACCTCTATTCCCACCCTCTCCAAAGCCCACTCCTACTAGAAATAGCATGTTATCTCACCATTCCTAATCAATCCTCAATGTATCCCGCAAAACCAAAAAAAGGACAGGGACAACAACCTTAAACTTTCACCATCTTACCACAGGTATTGCTCATTATCAGATGTCCTCCCTATACACCTTCTATCCTCCCCATCTTGCCCCTTTAAATTGAAAGTACATGTAGAGAGTAATAAACGTTCGCCCATTACGTACTCATGAGGGAACTATACATCTCACACTTCAGGAGATCCAGATTACCAGTAATACTCTGGATCATGCCCCAGTAGTCTAGCAGGATTGTTAGTGGTCCTTAGACCACAATCCTGCAAACCATACATGTTTCTGTTCTTTGTAGACCACGACCATCTATGAACTACATACTAATTAACACAGACTAGTTGGACCACACGACACAAGGATACCCACAACACCATTTACCCATACAAGGAAAAACAAGTATAGCACTGCTTCCTAATTGCTATCATTAAGACACTCGCTAAAGGTATGATGATGCATCACATGACACAAGAACAGTGCGATTTCACTAGATGTTGAAGAGCAGAACAGCGCAATGAATTTTAGTATAAGTAATATCAGACGTAATGCTGTGGAGTACATTTCAAACTAAACATCCTTGTTGTAAAGATGGGAAACCCTCACTGTTTTACTCCACATTGTTATTACTAAACATTACATTACATGTATTTGATATAACCAATGGTTATTTACTTCTCTGTTAATTATCACCTTCTGTATCGTTGATGTTTATGTATTTATATATTAACATTCAATAACCTTTTTTTTTTTGGAAAACAATATTAGCAGTTAGGCTGGCCATACATTATACAATTTTCTTGTTCAATTTCCTTTAGATTTACCTTCAACTTTGTAGTGCAAGGGCCTTGCATACAAATTGAAAGTCTTTAGGTTTAACTTCATATTATATGGTTTTGGTAAATCTAAAGAAAAATTGAACAAGAAAAACGTATAATGTATGTCCAGCCTAAGTCCCATCTTTACCAACCTAGATTTGTAACACAGATTGGAGGATGTGGAAATCATTTCTTTAGAAATATTATTTGCATTTTTTTAACTCCTATGCTGTTATCACTAAACAGCCAGTCTGAGGCATCAGATAAAAGATAATTCTATTTTGCTGCATTGCTAACATCTGAAAGGCCAATCTACTTACCTTGTCCAAACAAATAGCCAGATCCCATGCATCTGATCAAATGTCTTCTTACGGTGGAGAGGGTGAGCAAAAAAAAGAAACAAGGACAAATGCCAGGGCTGGTAGAGACAAAGGTTGCACTAGCGAGAAAAAGTTTGAGTACACACATGAGAGCTATTAGGAATCAGGGAAACTGGAAGGGACCCAGAACAGAACTTAAAGGCTATAGAGATGATGACATCATATGCAGCCTCCAAACCATAAGGGATCATGATTAGTAAAGGGATGTGGCCAGGGATGCCCATCACACACATAAAAGACAGTTGAATTTTAGGGTGTGGAAAAGAACAACTGGATCAAAACTAAAAGTCTTGGACTGTTGTCTGTATGTCTTGCATATCATGGCTTACTCGCTTTTGAAATACGTAATAATTGGTACTTTAAAAGCAGTGGTCCTTTTTTGGTGAAAGAGTTTGCATCTTGGAATCCGGTTCCATAAAATTGATTTGCTAGCTGTTGGATGATGATGGACTTCACTTATTCAGAGAAGCATGATAATGGCACCTGACCAACATACTCAAGGAAACAAGGCTAGACTCACTCCTGCTATCATCTTCCAACATCTCTTCAGGTTTTTCCTGCTAAAACTCATTCAGCACTTATACTATCATCGTCCTCCAGTGTTCCTCTTCAGCTTTCCTTCCCAATTCTGAGTCAGAGCATTCACAATAATTAATTTGCCCCAATTTTAGTTCTTTAGAGTCAGATTATTTGAACCACTGCATGTATCCAATATTTGTAAATGGGTTTTGAATTAGATTCATACAAAAACGTCAACCTTTATGAAGATGGTAGTGCTTCTTATGCACAAGGAGTTATCTAATTTATTCAGTATAATATATTAGCTGGATATTGCCTTATGAAATTTGGCAATTTCATTAATTCAATATTTTTAATCCTGGGCTTGTTCACTGCAGAAAACAAAGTTGTGAAAGTCAATAGAAAAGTATTCCACTGGTGTATTTGCTTGTGTTCTTATCACATTCTGTCTAGAACAAGGATGTTCTAAATAATGAAAGAGCTATAATTGCTAGTACCACATCTCATGTCAATGTACATCAAAGAGCTCACCCTAGGCTCTTATGTGTTTCTTTTACTATTTGTACAAGATTCTTTAATTTGACAACTGACTGACTTGAGACACAACATATGCATACAAAAGACGAGTGCCTGAGGACTCAGCTTTCCATCTTTAGGAGTACAATTCTAAATCCATTGGAAAAATCATGATCACAAATATTTATTCTCAGGCAACAATCAACACATATATCTAATATTGAAAAACAGAATGCACAGGTGGATAGATAATTAAATGCATGTTATTGTACTGGTGATTGCAAATGGTAAATACAGCTTCAGAGTGAAAAGACAAAAGAACATATAATCTTTCTGATTAATTCCGCTCTCATCCAACCATGGCATGCCAACTGTGCAAGAGTAAATGAGGAGTGCAAGGCATAATTGACATACAAAACATACTAGAACACATTGATAATATACTGTATGGGCAAAACTGTACCACTACCAATTCAGCAGGACAGCAGGGAAAATGGCTGTGTAAAAATGCATTTAAAGTGTAAGTAAACCCTAACAATTAATGTATTAATTTGCTTTTTTTTTTTGGTTTGTTAAATATATTTACAGACATGTTTTATTATATCTGTTCAATAAGTGCAAAATACCTGTTGATATTGACAGAAATTTAGTGAGTGTGTAACTTCCTGTGCTCTCCGGAAATATATCCCTGTGGACTACAGAACAATTTCTCCCTTTGAATGGAGAAGAGGAGAGGGGTAGTGTTCTGTTTTCTATATTCTGTCTTCCTTTCCTAAAGTGACAACTCAACACAAAACAGTGAGTGAGTCATGTGTGAGCTAACTATGTAACTATGTAACTAACTATGTAACTACTGTATGTAACTAACTATGGAACTATGTCATCTTAGGACAGAAAGAATGTTTCTGACAGGATCACCTGGTAAAAATTAAGGGGGGCCAAACAAAAAGAAAATGAAAGATGACACCACCTCTAAAGTCTGTTGAACTGCAGTTAATTTTACAGTTTAAATAAAACAGGGCTAATGAGGCTGAGCTGCTTTTAGGGCTGGGCTCGGCCCTTCCTTTTCTGAGCTGACTGCTCAACTGTCGGCTAATTTCCAGCTCCTATCTCTCCACAGTTACTCATCTGTTGATGATATCCTGCTTGTCAGTCCTGCCTACTTAAGCCGTCCAGGCCAGGGGATCTCTGCCTTCGCCTTGGTCAACATCACAGAAATTATCTCCTGCGATCCTGTTCAAGACTTGCTTTGCTGACATCCCTTCTGGCTCCAGATCCTGCTTGCTGTTCCACTACATTGATCCCTGACTTCTGGCTTGGCTGACTATCCTTTCCAGTTACTGAACTTTGGCTATGTTTTGACTATGTTTGTTCTTTTTACTTTTATTATTAAACAAGTGTGATTTAACTGTACTTCTGTCTCGGCCTGATTTCATGGTTTCTGTCAGTATGTGAAGGCCATGAATTCAGAAGATGCAGACAATCCACTTGTTGGTAATATTTTTTCCAGATTGGATGAACTGGATCCCCGCATGGATCAGTTTGTCATGGCGTTACAAATGCTTGTGAGTCACACAGGTCACCTGGAATCTCCCACTGTGGCCGCCCCGGTACAACCTATGTTGCAGGCTGACCCTGCAGCTGCTCCAGTCTCTGTGCAGGCACCCGCCTTGAGTATTACCTCTATAAGAGGTATGTCTGGTTCCGCTCCGCTTCCCCAGCGATTTGGGGGAGATCCAGTCCAATGCAGAGGGTTTCTCAACCAGTTTGAGATATACTTTGAGATGCTGCCCCAGGTGTTTCCCACAGACAGAAGCAAAGTAGGTTTTGTGATATCTTTGCTTTCTGAGAGAGCCTTGGCCTGGGCTAACCCTCTATGGGAGACGCAAAAACCTGTTGTCTTGAGCTACCCTGAGTTTGTGGCTTTGTTTAAAAGGGTATTTGACATTCCTGCATGCTCCACTTCTGCTATTGTGGCCTCATGTTCATCGAACAGAGTGCGAGAACTGTTGCCAACTACGCCATTGAATTCCGTACTCTGGCAGCAGAGGTTGTGTGGAACAATGAGGCCCTTGTGGCTGCTTCTTCTCATGGTCTCTCAGATACCATCAAGGATGAGATAGCAGCCTGAGATATACCCCCCGAGCTGGAGAAATTGATCACGTTTGCCATGCTCATTGACTCCAGATTCAGAGAAAGACTCTCTTTTAAGGAGCTCTTGCGGAAGCCTCCTGTACGTTTGTCTTTGAGCCTCCCTCACCGCCCATACCTCCTGGTACCGAGTCCGTCTGTGAAGGTGAACCCGTGCACTTGGGTTTCACGCGTCTCTCTGCAGATGAGAGAACCTTTGGGAGGAGGGAGAGATTGTGCCTTTATTGTGGCCAGGCAGGTCACTTTTTGAAGTCTTGTCCTACTCGTCCAGGGAATGCCCAAACCTTGAGGTCCTGTCACAGACAGACCTTAGGTGGCGTTGTTTCATCCCCAGTTATCCAGAAGGATAAGCCCCTGGTTTTGGTCACCCTTTCTTGGGCTGAGTCGTCCATCAAGATACAGGCTCTAATCGACTCTCTGCCTGCAGGTCTGTTCATTGATGCTGCCTTTGTATCGAAGCACTCAATTCTGCTGCAGCTGCGTGACACTCCACTTGCCATTGAGGCTCTTGATGGGAGACCTGTACAGCCTGCCCATGTGACTCATGAGATGGTTCCGTTGTCCGTGCCCGTAGGGGCTCTTCACCATGAGATAATCCAATTCCAAGTTATTTTCTCACCTAAGTTTCTGCTGGATATTGGTTATCCTTGGTTACCGAGGCACAACCCCTCTTTTGATTGGCTTCGTGCTGATGTTCTTTCCTGGTCACCACAATGCAGTGAGACATGCTTCTAGAAGGTAGCCAAGGTCCTGTGCACCTCTTCACTCTCCCCTGCCGGAGGAGTACCGCGATTTTAGCAATGTCTTTGACAAAGGTCAAGCCGGTAGTTTGCCTCTACACCAGCCGTTTGATTGTGCAATTGATCTTCAACCTGGTGCCATACCCCCTCATGGCCGGGCTTATCCTTTGTCGGTCTTGGAGGATAAGGCCATGGAGGAGAATGTTGCAGATGCACTTTCTCGAGGTTTCGTCCGCAAATCCACGTCTCCTGCTGGTGCTGGTTTCTTCTTTGGGAAGAAGAAGAGTGGTTAACTGAGACCTTGTATTGATTATAGGGGTCTCAATTATTTCACGATTAAGAATACCTATCTGATTCAATTGATTACGGAGTTATTTGACCGTCTTGAGGGAGCAACGGTTTTCACGAAGATTATTATTATTATTATAATACAGGATTTATATAGCACTTTACAATATAAAAGGGAGACAATACAGTTATAATACAATAAGATACAAGAGGATTAAGAGGGCTCTGCTCAGAAGAGCTTACAATCTAATAGGGTGGGGCAGGTGGTACAAAAGGTTGTAACTGTGGGGAATGAGCTGATGGAAGTGGTAAAAGATTAGTTAGAGACGTGATAGGCTTTCCTGAAGAGATGAGTTTTCAGGGATCGCCTGAAGGTAGCAAGAGTAGGGGATAGCCGGACAGGTGGAGGTAGTGAGTTCCAGAGGTTGGGAGAAGCTCTGGAGAAATCCTGGAGACGAGCATGAGAGGAGGAGATGAGAGAGCTTGAGAGTAGGAGGTCTTGAGAAGAGCAGGCGGAGAGGACGATTTGGGTGATATTTGGAGACAAGATTGGTGATGTAGCTCTGAGCAGAGTTGTGACTTGCTTTGTATGTTGTGGTTAGTATTTTGAATTTAATTCGCTGGGTGATTGGAAGCCAGTGTAGGGATTGGAGGAGAGGGTTGGCAGACACTGAGCAGTTGGTAAGATGGATAAGTCTGGCAGCAGCATTCATGATAGACTAAAGAGGGGATAGCCTATGGAGAGGCAGGCCAATGAGAAGGGAGTTGCAATAGTCAAGGCGAGAGATAACAAGGGAGTGAATGAGGAGCTTGGTCGTTTCATTTGTTAAAAAGGGGCGAATTTTAGAGATGTTACAGAGGTGAATTCTACAAACTTTTGACGATTGGATTTGAGGCTGAAATGACAAGTCAGAGTCTAGGATTACACCTAGTACCCTGGCGTGAGGGGAGGGACTGATGGTTGCATTGTTGATTTTGATGGAAAAGTCGTGGAGGGGGGCACGGGTGGGGGGGAATATTAATAGCTCAGTTTTAGAGAGATTTCGTTTAAGGAAGTGGTGCGACATCCATGCTGATATGTCATTTAGTAAGTTAGTAATGCGAGAGGAGACTGAAGGAGTGAGGTGAGGAGTAGACAGATAGATTTGGGTGTCATCGGCGTATAAGTGGTACTGGAAGCCGTGGGCGGTTATCAAGTGACCAAGGGAGGAGGTATAGATAGAGAAGAGAAGGAGTCCAAGAACAGAGCCTTGGGGGACCCCCACAGACAGGGGCAATGGAGAGGAGGAGAGAGAGTTGTAGGTGACACTGAAGGAGCGCTGTTATAAATAGGCAGAGAACCAGGATAGAGCAGAATCTCAGAGGCCAAGGGAATGTAGTTTATTGAGAAGGAGCGGGTGGTCAACAGTATCAAAGGCTGCAGAGAGGTCAAGTAGTAGGAGTATGGAGTACTGGCTGTTGGTTTTAGCAGTTAGTAAATCGTTAGTGAGTTTTAGTAAGGCAGTTTCTGTGGAGTGCTGTGAGCAAAAGCCAGACTGTAAAGGGTCAAGGAGGTTATTTTCACTGAGGTAGGAGGTAAGACGGTTGTAGACTAAGCGTTCTAGAATTTTAGAGGTGAATGGGAGCAATGAGATGGGTCTTAAGTTGTCCAGGTTAATAGGGTCCAGTGAGGGCTTTTTAAGTATGGGAGTGATCTGCGCATGTTTTAGAGGGGAGGGGAAGGTGCCACTAGAGAAGGAGAGATTGAAGATGTGAGTGAGGGAGCATAGGATAGAAGAAGAGGGTGACCGTAGTAGTTGTGAGGGAACAGGATCCAGGGGACAATTGGGTAAGTGGGCATCTGAGAAAAGTTTTGTAACCTCTTTAATAGTAGCCAATTCAAAAGAGGAGAGTGTTGAATGTGCTCTTAGGCAAGGTATGTTGGGCGGGGAAGATGTACGCACAGTAGAGGTATCCTCACGAATTGCATCAATCTTGTCTTTGAAGTGATTGGCAATCTCTTGGGCAGTGAGTGAGTTAGTGGGTAGAGGGGGTGGGGGACGAAGCAGAGAGAGAAGGAGAGATTGAAGATGTGAGTGAGGGAGCATAGGATAGAAGAAGAGGGTGACCGTAGTAGTTGTGAGGGAACAGGATCCAGGGGACAATTGGGTAAGTGGGCATCTGAGAAAAGTTTTGTAACCTCTTTAATAGTAGCCAATTCAAAAGAGGAGAGTGTTGAATGTGCTCTTAGGCAAGGTATGTTGGGCGGGGAAGATGTACGCACAGTAGAGGTATCCTCACGAATTGCATCAATCTTGTCTTTGAAGTGATTGGCAATCTCTTGGGCAGTGAGTGAGTTAGTGGGTAGAGGGGGTGGGGGACGAAGCAGAGAGTTAAAGGTTGAGAAGAGCCGACAGGGACTGGATGACAAGGAATTAAAACGAGAGACAAAGTAGGCTTGTTTGGCAGCATGGAGGCATGAATTGTATTTTAGAAGGGCAGATTTATATAGGGTGAAGTCTTGCAGGCATTTGGTTTTATGCCATAGTCGTTCAAGAGCATGACAATGTCTCTTGAGATTTCAAGTGTTATCAGTTTGCCAGGGCTGTAACGGTCGGGGCCTGATTCTGCATGTGGTTAGAGGAGCAAGTGCATCTAGTGATGATGAGAGTGAACTGTTGTAGACAGAGGTGGCCAGGTCAGGACAGGACAGGGGAGAGATTATGTCATATAGGTGGTCAGTAGTAGAATAGAGAAGAGAAGGGTTAAAGTGGCAAAGGTTTCTACAAGTAATTGTTTGCTGCTTGGAGATATGGGTGGTTGGAGGCAAGGATACAGTTAAAGTAATGAGGTTGTGATCAGAAAGAGGAAAGGGGGTGTTGGTGAGGTTGCCAGGGTTGCAGAGATGGGAGAATACAAGGTCAAGGGTATTACCATTGGAGTGAGTGGATGTATGTGTCCATTGGGTTAGGTCAAAAGATGAGGTTAAGTCAAGAAGTTTAGCTGTAGTTGGGCTGTTAACATTGACAGGAATGTTGAAGTCACCAAGAATGATAGTGGGTATTTCAGAGGAGAGAAAGTAGGGTAGCCAGGCAGCAAAGTCATCAAGAAAGCGCGATACCGGCCCAGGAGGCAGATAAATTGCTGCAATCGTCAGAGAAATGGGAGAAAACAGACAAATACAGTGCATCTCAAAAGAAGAGAGAGATAGAGAGGGAGGGACAGGAAGGACTTGGAAGGTGCTTTGTGGGGATAGAAAGAAGCCAACTCCACCTCCTTTCTGTCTGTTGGGTCTGTTGAGTCCAATGGAGACCACCATGGGAGAGGGCAGCAGGAGAAGCTGAGTCAAAATTTTGAAGCCAGGTTTCTGTTATGGCAAGTATGTTAAAGCCATGAGAGATGAAGAGGTCGTGTACAGATGTTAGCTTGTTACAGATGGAGCGGGCGTTCCAAAGGGCGCATGAGATTGGTGGGCTGCTTTGAGGAAGCGGGGATAGAAATTAAACTGGGTGGATTGCGGTGGTTGCCAGAGGGGGAGTGGTATTGGATATGTGGCTTGCAGTTGGAAAATGGCGGACCAGGATTAGGAGAAATGTCACCTGAGACTAGGAGAAGGAGGAGGGCAAGAAAGGCAAGATGGAAGTGGGATGTGCATGAGCGCACATGTCTAGTGGCCCTGGTGTTTATGTCAGCATGTGGATGCAGCAAATGCAGGAGATGATGGGTGCCATAGAAGGGAGAGGGTAGGAGTGAGGGTGATATGTGCATGCTGCAGGGAAGAAAGGAGGGGTAGAGTAAAGATAATTTGAGGATAGAAGACACCAATGTGAGAAGGAAAAGAATAAGGAGCATGTTAGTGGATAGAAAATGGGAAACTGACTTTATATAAAATAAATATCAAAAGCTGGTTTGCGTGTTGTCTTGCAGAGTGGAGCAGAGCTTGATTTAAAAGGGGCATACAATCTTGTGAGGATTAAGGAGGGCGACGAGTGGAAAACTGCGTTTAATACCAGAACAGGCCATTATGAGTACCTCGGAATGCCTTTTGGCCTTTGTAACACCCCGGCAGTTTTCCAGGAGTTTATTAACAATGTCCTCTGAGATTTGTTGCAGTTGTGTGTGGTGGTTTATCTCCATGATATCCTCATATTTTCCAAGTCCCTGGAGAGCCACCACACAGATGTCTGTCGTGTGCTTCAGAAACTAAGAGAGAACAATCTCTATTGTAAACTGGGGAAGTGCGAGTTCCATCATGAACAGGTTAAATTCCTGGGTTAAGTCATTTCCACTGCTGGTTTTTCGATGGACCCAGAGAAACTTTCTGCAGTTCTACAGTGGCCCCATCCCGCGGGTTTATGTCCACTGCAGCGTTTCCTGGGCTTTGCCAACTATTATCGGAAGTCTATTTGTAACTTCTCATCTCTGGTCAAGCCCCTGACTGATATGACCAGAAAGGACGGTAACCCACAGAGTTGGTCTCCGGAGTCCATTAAGGCCTTTGAGAGTCTCAAGGCTGCCTTTGTTTCTGCTCCTGTGTTGGCACATCCTGATCCTACGTTACCTTTCATCCTTGAGTTTGATGCTTCTGAGACTGGTATTGGTGCCCTTCTGTCTCAACGTCCTACCTCTGAGAGTGCTATGCATCTTTGTGGCTACTTTTCCAAGAAATTGTCACCTGCGGAGTGCAATTACGAGATTGGTGACAGAGAGCTGTTGGCGATCATTTTAGCCCTGAAAAAATGGAGACATCTCCTCGAATGTACCAATGTGCCGGTTCCTTCTGACCATAAGAATCTCACATTCTTGTCTGAGGCTAAACACCCCTCTCCCAGAAGGGCGCAATGGGCCCTTTTCTTGCCAAGTTTCAATTGCATTGTCTCATTCTTACCCGGTAATAAGAATGTAAGGGCTGACGCTTTGTCACGACAATTTTCCTCCACTTCCAAGTTGGAGTTGGTTCTGGTTCCTGTGATTCCTCCAGATCATATTTTGTCTATGGTTCGCACCAGTCTTACTTCTCCTTTGGGTGACAAAATCCCTGCTGCTCAGGTCCATGAGAAACCTTGTGACTGCTGCTTTATCCCAGAGAGTCTCCGTACTGCCGTGCTCCAGACTTACCATTCTCCCGAGGCTGCTGGCCACCCTGGGAAGAATCAACTCTTTTGGACCATTTCCCAACAATTCTGATAGCCTAGTCTACGTGTTGATGTAACTGCCTTCATAGCTTCCTGCTCCGTGTGTGCTCAGAGTAAGAATCCACACCACCTTTCAGTGGGCCTCCTACAACCCATTCTCAATGGAGAAAGGCCCTGGACCCACCTGTCTATGGATTTCATTGTGGAGTTACCCAACTCCCAGGGCAACACAGTTATCCTTATGGTGGTTGACCGGTTCTCAAAGATGTGTCATTGTATGCCCACTTCTAAGGAACTGGCTTCCATTTTTGCTCGGGAGATCTTTCGCTTACATTGGCTACCCAAGGTGATTGTCTCAGACAGGGGTAGTCAGTTTGTGTCCTGGTTCTGGTGAGCTTTTTGTGCACAGTTGGGAATTCAGCTTGCTTTCTCCTCTGCGTATCTAATGGGGCCGCAGAACGAGACAATCAGTCATTGGAGCAATTCCTATGTTGCTATATTTCTGACCATCATAACAACTGATCAGACCTATTACCGTGGGCAGAGTTTGCTCACAACAGTGCCTTGAATTCTGCTTCCCGATTGTCCCCGTTCATGGCGAATTATGGTTTCCAACCTTCCATGTTGCCAGGCTCATTTGTTTCCCAGAGTATTCCTACGTTAGAGGAGCATCTCCGTGGTCTTCGTTCCACTTGGGCACAAGTCCAGGAGGCTTTGTGACATGCTAATTATAGGTACAGACTCCATGCTGACTTCAGAAGCCTGGCTGCGCCTTCCTACCAGGTTGGGGACAGGGTCTGGCTGTCATCTAGCAACCTCCGACTTTGTGTTTCTTCACTGACGTTCGCACCTCGGTTTATTGGGCCTTTCCGTATTCTTCACAGGATTAACCCAGTGGCTTACTCATTAGACCTTCCTTCTAATATGCGTATTTCAAATGTATTTAATGACTCCTTATTAAAACCTTTGGTCTGCAACCGCTTTACCACCTCAGTGCCACATTCTCACTCCCTACAGGTTGAGAACCATGAGGAGTATGAAGTACAGTCCATTGTTGACTCCCGTAGGTTCCCTGGGCACATACAGTACCTGGTGCATTGGATAGGGTATGGTCCGGAGGAACTCTCTTGGGTCTCATCCTCGGACGTGCATGCCCCTGTTCTCCTCCATGATTTCCATAGATGTTTTCCCCTCAAGCCTGGTGGTCCTCCAAGGGGGAGGGGTCATTGAGTAGGGGGTACTGTCAGGGCTGGGCTCAGCCCTTCCTTCTCTGAGCTGGCCACCCAGCTGTAGGCTAATTGCCAGCTCCTATTTCTCCACAGTTACTCATCTGTTGATGATATCCTGCTCGTCAGTCCTGCCTACTTAAGTCGTCCAGTCCAGAGGATCTCTGCCTTCACCTTGGTCAGCATCACAGAAATGATCTCCTATGATCCTGTTCAAGACTTGCTTTGCTGACATCCCTTCTGGCTCCAGATCCTGCTTGCTGTTCCACTACATTGATCCCTGATTTCTGGCTTGGCTGACTATCCGTTCCGGTTACTGAACTTTGGCTGTGTTTTGACTACATTTGTTCTTTTTACTTTTAATATTAAACAAGTGTGATTTAACTGTACTCCTGTCTTGGCCTGATTTCATGGTTTCTGACAGCTGCTCAAGAGAGCACACACCTTTTGCAATAAAGCTGAAATAAATAAACCCCTCAGGCTAATGCCAGGGTTGATAAATTGCCAGTCCAGGTATGTATGCCACTAATATCTGTTTTCTCTACCTATAGACATTTTACTTATTATTTACACCTATGTTGAAAAAACAATGACTAATGACTAAAAAATTATTATATTAGAATTTGTCATATTGTATTTTATTATGCTGTAAGCTATTTGATTATGGCGCCACTCAAAGTAGAGGTGAAAGCATATCCCTGTGGCCCAGAACTTGGCGTGCAGACTTGTCCTGATACCAATCCAGGGGCTTAGTAAATGTAAAGAGGAAAGGATCACCACTACTCCCAACCAGCCAAGGTGAATAAGTGATAAAGAGCGGACTCAGCCTACATATTTCCACCAAACCACACACCCTAGTAGCTCATCAGTCTTTTTCAGCATCTCACATTATGCAAATTCTAAACCTTATCACTTCTTCCAGCACCACAGCAAGCAAGTCCTGAAAGAAATGGTCTAGTAGTAAGTAAAAAATTTTAAAAAGTGTGTTGTAGTAGAAATACTAATAATAATATTAAAGTAGTGATTGCAAATGCTCTGTTAAAGAACAGGTTTATACTCACCAGCTTTGTGCAATGGAATTGCACAGAGCAGCCCCAAACCTCCTCCTCTCGGGTCTCCTGCCGGGTGCTTCTGGCTCCTTCTCTCTAGTGAGTACCCCCATATAAAGTGCCCACTTCCCAATCCCTTGTCACTGGCTTTGATTGACAGCCATTGGTACCTGCTGCCTCGGCAAAGCCTGAGGGACCAGGAAGCAAAAGGAGAGAAGAGTTGCAGACAGCAGGCACAGCAGGCACAGCGTGGTATTCATGAGGGCTCAGGTACGTATAAGGGGGGGATACTGATGCCGAAACATTTTTTATCTTAATGCAAAGAATGTAAAGGTAGAAAATGTTTCAGCTATATAACCTCTTTAATAACAATAATAACAATAAAATCTACCAAGAGCTATCAGATTTTACCTGTGGAGATAGGGTTAATTCAGTGTTGGCTAGGATGTCTAGAAGCTCTGAGGGAAAAAAATCTACACTGCTAATACAGGTAAATGGATTCCTCTTACTGCTGAGCCTTAAAATGGGAATCTGTGACTAGTGCCAATTCTGAACTCTTCTCCTGGGTATCTGACATAAGCTGTTCTTGATTGGAAATGTCGCAGGAAATGGGAGAAAGACTTCTACATGTAATAGTATTGACCAGGCATGAAGCACAGGAAGTGTTTGCAGCCCAACTCCACTTTTGGTATTACAAATAAAGAAGCATTCCTCCCACATTTTACCATCACCAGCCCTAGACCCGAACAAGGTCAATGTGACAATGAGAGCACCCATTCAACTCACATCTAGAATAGAGAGCCTCCCAAGACTCAGAAGGCACATGAGCAGTGTGCACCTAGGTGTGTCCACCCCTGGTGCTCCTGAAGCTGCAGGAAGTACAATAGCGTTGGCAATGTAGTAAATTTCTGCCTAGTTTACTCTGTAGTCACTTCAGAGATAAACATAATGCTGCAAGCCACAAGAATGCTTGTCTATGTCAGCATAGGAAAAAAATATATATAAATGGAAGGATCATTAGATAATATCTGTTATCTAGGTATAGCTTATTCCCTGATATCTGCCATTCATCGGGCATAGCCGAATATCTGCCAGTTAAGTCAAATGGCCCCCATTTAGGGTGAAAGGCCAAATTTTCCCTGCATTAGGTGTATGACCTGTGCCATCTAAAGCCCTGTACACACAAGCTGACTTTTCGACCGGACTGGTCCGAATCCGACCATGTGTGGGCTTCATCGGACCTTCAGTGGACTGTTTCTGTCGAAAATCTGATGGACTTTAGATTTGGTACATGTTTCAAATGTTTATGTCGGAACTCTGCCGGACCCAGTTCCTATCGAAAAATCTGCTCGTCTGTATACTAGTCCGACGGATGAAAAATGACACTAGGGCAACTATTGGCTACTGGCTATGAACTTCCTTATTTTAATCCGGTCGTACATCATCATGTATGAATCTGTCGGACTTTGGTGTGATCGTGTGTAGGCAAGTCCGTTCGTGCGAAAGTCCATCAGAAGTCAGTCAAAAGTCAGTCGAAAGTCTGTCGGAAAGACTGACGGACCTTTGATGCCGAAAAGTCCACCCCTGTGTACAGGGCATAAGTGTTCAGCATAATATCTAAAATCCAGACTGAATAGCAAACTCTACAAACAAAATAAAGAAAGAGGATCAAAATGTCTGTTTAATAAAAAATGCAGTATCAAAGAAACAGCAGTGCTTATCAATATTCCGTCTTCTAGCCTTATTTTTAATTATTTGTCTTATCTCCAAAACACAAATCTTAACCCAAAATCTATGAATATGTTTCTCTGGCTTTCCAATCAATTCTTCTGCAAAAAAATAAATATGGGCATAACATTTATAAAAATAATCTACTAAAGCAAAAAATGTTAACCTTACCATGTGTTTTTAAGAAAAATTGGAATGAAATTTGTACTAACTTAATTACTATTGGTAAATCAATCACATTTGTTTAAACACATGAACCTGGATGATTCACCTGCACTGAATGTTTGGTGAATGTCAGATTGCATTATAAACATGCCCCATAGCATGCAATAGACTGTTTTGTTTTGTGATAATGCAGTGAAGGTTCTCATTTATCCAGGTCATGGTATAGCTGGTAGTAAATAGCCACATTTAACTGGACTTGTTCTTTAACGTTGAAGATGTTTCACAGCTTATCCTAGCAGCTTCTTCAGTTCTAAATAAGTTCTAAATAAGTGTCAAGAACATGCCCCTGCATTTATTGCCTCATTGTAAGCTTAAGCTGGACATCGATTACTCGTTTTTTCGATCAGTCAGTGGGCTAAAAAAAAAAAAAAAACATTTCTTCAACTACATAAGAGAGGTCGATAGAATCCTCTCCACTGGGACACAGCGGGACTCTCCAGAGTCAGAACACACTGCTTAGTGGCTGCAGATGATTGGATGCAATACAAATGCACACCACAATTTTCAGATATTTATTTGTAAAACATTTTGAAAACGGTTTATCATTTTCCTTCCACTTCACAATTATGTGCCACTTTGTGTTGGTCTATCACATAAAATCCCAATAAAATACATTTACATTTTTGGTTGTAACATGACAAAATGTTAAACATTTCAAGGGGTATGAATACTTTTTCAAGGCACTGTATATAAATATATATATATATATATATATATATGAAAATTGATTAATCCTAATATACTGGCATCCTATCTCATTTCTTGAGGCCCAAAAATGCCAGGACAGTAAAAATACTCCCAAAATGACCTATTTTTGGAAATTAGGCAGCCCAAGGTATTTAGTAAGAGGCATGGCAAGTTTTTTTGAATTTGTAATTTTTTGTCACAATTTTTTGGAAAATTAAGAAATAAAAAATATTTTTTTTCACAGTTTGTTTTTTACATACTGTCACCAGTGCAGTACAGCATCATAATATAACTGGTGTGGGGGTGATCAGGGACACTGACTGGTGACAGTATGTAAAAATAAACAAAAAAACATTTTCTAATATTTTAAAATATTTTTTAATATTTTATTCTTTTTTATTATATATTTATTTTTTTTATGATTTTTCTTTTTTTTTACATACTGTGACCAGAGCAATGCAGTGTTACCTTAGTAACACTGTACTGCTCTAGGGAGGTGACCAGAATTTTTTTTACTTTACACATCATGATCTCTTATAACAGTGATATTAACTGTTATAAGCAACCATATTATCTAAATGAAATTGATACATTCAGTGTGTATTGTTGTGATTAGCTCTGACTGGCCACAGCTAACCCCATAGTACAGACGGGTTGTGATTGACCCTGTCTGTACCATGTGATCATTATGACCAATTACAGCAAGTAACACAATAGTACACAATAAATGGCATTAACCACGTCAGCACCAGAAGGTTTTACCCCTTAATGACCAGGCCATTTTTTGCCATATGGCACTGCGTTACTTTAACTGACAATTGCGCGGTCGTGCTAAGCTGTACCCAAATAAAATGTATGTCCTTTTTCTCCCACAATAGAGCTTTCTTTTGGTGGTATTTGATCACCTCTGAGGTTTTTATTTTTTGCGCTATAAGGCCCCTTTCACACGGATGGATAGAATTGTGCTTTTAGCTGCGGATTTTCTAGTTTTCTACCACAGCTAAAAGCATGCAATGCTTTCCTATGGCCCCATTCACACACTGCATTTAGCTGCAATTTAGTTACATGCGGTTCGGTGCGGATAGAAAAAATAGAATTGACTGCGTCCAGGAGCGATTTAGCGCAGCTATCTGCACATAACCGCAGGTAATCGCAGTCTTTTGTGTCAACTGCGGATAGCAGCGTGAGAAAAAAAAAGAACAGCAGGAAGCATATCATAAGCAGCAGGTATACCTGAGAAATGACACAGGAAGTTCAGAGGAATAGAGGAAAGAGGAGACGGCAGCATGGCGGCACAAGATATCTCCCATGAGGCCATTATAGCCCTGGTGCATGCCCGACCGAAGTTATGGGACTCAGAATGCCCACGATATGCCGACCGAGTGTTGAAGAAATCAAAGTGGGAGGAAGTATACAGATATGTCACACCAAAGTGGAACGATATGTCTGCAACTGAACAGGATAACCGAGGTGAGTGCAACGTTTGTTGTGCCTATGTAGCAGGGCACACATGCATCATAGCTGTTTCCCATTCCAACCAACCTTTAACCACAAGCTGAAGATTTACCCCCTAAAAATGACCAGGCCATTTTGTGGCGATACAGCACTGCGTCACTGAAAATTGTGCAATGCTACAAACCAAAATTGTTGTTCTTTTATTTTTTCTAAACAAATACAGTGTCTTTGGGAAAGGTTTATGGCATTTGTATTTTTTTTGTCTGTACTAGTATGGTGATTTGTGAAAAAAAAAATTGCGGAAGGGACAGCAACATTTTGGCAGACAGATTGCACACTTTTGACCCTTTTTTTAGGACCAGTGACAGTAGCAGTCAGAGTTAAAAAATAGCCACTGATTACTGTATTCATGTCACTTGCAGTGAAAGGGGTCAGTACTAATGGGAAATCAAATGGTTGGTGTCTCCCCTAGAAGTGTTTCTTGGGTGGGGGGTGAGAGCAGATCTCTCTCAACTTTTGTTCCTAACATGCGTTATGTTTGATATATAACAAATTTATACAATGAAATATATATTGCTGGAAAGGAGGTTTATACACAATGGAGGTCCCTACGCGACCGGTACAAGAAGGAACTAAACAAAGAGAGGTCTGCAGATAGAAGCGGAGCACCCTCAACTCATCGTAGGCCTAACCCCCATGCAGAGGCTTTGTCATTTTTGAGGCGCACCACCGAGATGCGCTCGTAAGTATATTTATATCTAAAAAAAAACTTGTAATGTTGTTATTCTTACCTAGAACTGTCTCAAGTGTTCCTGCAAGAGCAAGGCGTGCAAGTTCATCACCAGAAAATGATGACGCTGACCCAAGTCAAGAAACCAATTCAGAGACAGTTTCATCCCAAGATTATCAACCGGTCACTCAAGAACCTGTGGTATGTATTTTCAAAACGTCACAACCTCCATCCACAATAAACTTATTAAAGCATCAGGTTTATCAGTATGCTGTCCACCAAGTGTGACCTCAACATCAGAAGCATAATCTATATATTCTATTTATTTGCAGGCAAATCTTAATAGGAGAATTCGGTCTACTTCCACCACTCGTCGAACATGCTGTACTCAGCAAGAGCCACCTTTTGAGGAAAATTTTGATCGTATAATTCAAGAAATGAGAAACCAATCACAAAAACCAGCCACAAAAGATGATTAATTCCTCAACATCTCAGACCCTGATTTGATCTTTTTGAGAATGTTACTGCGTGTAGTCAGGGAGATTCCTCCTGATAAACGTACTGAAGTCAGGGGAGATATACATGCCTATCTTACGTATATAGTTTCTGCTTGCAAAGAGCAACGCCCATATGCAAGATTTAATCCATGGGGTCTGGGTTATAATACACCTAGTGGCTCTTTGAATAAACCAATGCCAAGTAATTAGTACCATGAGACCACACCGGCCATGAACCCATATGCAGGACCGCCACCAACGTATACACCTTTCCCATCTCATCCTGGTTTTCAAAGAATGCATGTGCAGCCATACCCAGTCAGTTCACCCCCATCTTCCTGATCTGGATCACCTATAGATGTTGGCAGTGAACCAAGCCATTCTTGCCTGCGTTCCCCTTACCCAGTGTATGAAAACTTGTCGTTTTATTATTTTAATGACTGTTTTTTTTTTCAGTTTTTGTTAATGCAATGTTATTTATACCTTTACACCAGGGGTCATCAAACTATGGCCCTCCAGGTGTTCTGCAACTACAATTCCCTTCATGCCTAGTTATGTCTGTGAATCTCAGAGTATTATAATGCCTCATGGGATGTGTAGTTCCGCAACAGCTGAAGGGCCGTAGTTTGAAGATCCCTGTTTTACACAAAGTAATGTTTACAACCCCTTTAATTTAAGGAGACCAAGGTTAGATTTCTGACACTTTTTCGGAGGGGCCTTCTCTCAGGAGAATGTTGGACACACTCTGAAGCACTTATTTATACCTTTACACCAGGGGTCATGAAACTATGGCCCTCCAGTTGTTCTGCAACTACAATTCACATCATTCCTAGTTAAGTCTGTGAATCTCAGAGTTTTACAATGCCTCATGGGATGTGTAGTTCCGTAACAGCTGGAGGGCCGTAGTTTGAAGATCCCTGCTTTACACAAACTAATGTTTACAACCCCTTACTCTATATTTGTGGAATACTCTATATTTGTGGTTGCTTGAGGGTTCATGTAAGGGATTTTTAGGATGTTATCTGTTCTACTGAGTCACTCTATATTTTATGGGATGTTATCTGTTGTACCGAGTCATGTTTTACTTGAAGATAAAAAAACATCTCAACATTCCAAAGGAATAAAAATAAAATAAAAAAAAATTCTTCTACAGATGCAAGCATCAATGTTTTTGTAAGGTTTTTCTATTTTTTATACCCTTTGTTAATTTACATAGCAAAGATAAAAATAAATCCAATTTAATTGGACAAAATTGTCAACTACTTTATTTTAAAAAAACTTTAAACAGTAATATCAAGACGGTTGATACAAATTGGTAACGGATGAAATAACTAAACATAATCATACTGCCACAGTAGCTGTCCATCATCAGTAAGGAAATAATCACTGAAATGTTCACGGACTTGTAGCGCATGATTGCTTGGGCGAGTGGTAGTAACACGCCCTTTGTGTTCTTCACAAAAAGGTAATGGGGATTCATTGGGTGCAATCTCCTTTCCCCTTAGAAAGTTATGGAGAACACAGCATGCCAAAACCACATTGACCGCGTGATCCACTTCAAGGTGCATTGCAGTCAACAGTACACGCCATTTGGCGGTACAAATACCGAATGCGCACTCCACCATTCTGCGTGCATGGCTCAGATGGTAATTGAAAATGCGCTTCTTGGCAGTAAGATCATGCCTCGTATAGGACCTGAGGAGGTGGGTGGATAGGGCAAATGCCTCATGTCCTAGCACTACTAGGGGCAGATCTGGTCCAGCAGTACCAGGTGGAGGCCTTGACTGTGGTACATTAAACTCTCCATACTGCAAACGCTGGCCCATCATGGAATTCCTAAAAAATTCTTGAATCTCCAGAACTGCCGTAAGCTCCAACGTCCACCGCTATGAAGCGCATGTTTGCGTCACTCAGTTCCAGTAGGACAATGGAGAAGTACTTTTTGTAATTGAAATAGTGGGAACCTTAGTTTGGTGGCTTGATGAGCCTGATATGTTTCCCATCTAATGCCCCAATACAATTTGGGAAGTTAGTCTTCTCCCAAAATTCCTCCGCTATCTCTTCCCAGACTGGCTGTAATCTTAAGCTCCTCCCAAATGGCAATACAGGTGTCATGTACTACAGTCGACATAGTTGAAATTCCCATTAGGAACTGATAATGAAGGGAGGTAAAACTCGCTCCAGTGGTAAGATATCTGCAATACAAAATTGAGAAGAATTCAGAAAATAGAAAAAAAGTATGAAATATATATAGATGTATATATACACACACACTATTGTCAATAATATAAACCTGCATGTGCATGAATGTAAGCATACAGTATGTTCAAGATGTGGAAAACCAACCTTAAGGTAAGTAACAGCCGTTCTTCCTCACTAATGCATCGTGTCATGTTGGTCCCGTGTCTGGTGAGACGTCCTCGAACAAGTCCCAACAATTCGTCAAAACTCGCCACCGACATCCTCATGTAGTTATAGAACTTGTCTCCGTGAGTTCTCAATTCAAAGAACATGAGGGCAAAGTAGTCGATCGAAAGACGCTGGGAGGTTAAAGGGTGCACCCAGTAATGACGGGGACATCTCCTCCGCTCGATCTCTCTTCTTTTTTTCATTCTCATTAGCAGCAATATGAGCAAACTACCTATACATGCATTCATCTTGAAAGATCTCAGCACAATAGACAGAACACTCCTCTCACTGCAAAACTCCAACACACACTCAGGCAGTATACAAAGAGACAGGAAATAGATGGTTTGAACTGCAGAGGACCGAAATGCATCATGGGTAGATTCAAGGGACCAAACAAAAATATTGACTACCGCAGCTAAACGCAACTGCATGTAAATGCACGTAAACGCAGGTAATCGCACTGTACTATTGCAGCTGATCGTAGTGCCTGGAGTCTTGAATTTCACAGAACATATTATATGCTTTTTACTATGGCAGAACAGCCGTCCGTGTGAAACAAAAAAAGAGCCATAATTTGAAAAGAAAACAATATTTTTTACTTTCTGCTATAAAACCCCTCCAATAAAAATTTTTTTTAAATCTAATTTCTTCATCAATTTAGGCCAACATGTATTCTGCTACATATTTTTGGTAAAAAAAAAATTCTAAGAAGCGTACATTGATTGGTTTGCGCAAAAGTTATTGTGTTTACAAACTATGGGTTTTTATTTATTTTTTATCCTTTTATAGTGGTAGTGCGACATTTTAGCGGACAAATCAGACACCTAATTGACACTTTTGACACTTTTTTGGGAACCAGTGACATTATTACAGTGATCAGTGCTAAAAATATGCACTGTTACTGTACTAATGACACTGGCAGGGAAGGGGTTAATATCAGGGGCTAACTGTCCCTAGGGATTGCTTGCTAACTGTGTGGGGAATGGTCTGACTGGATGAAGACAGAGATCGGTGTTTCTGCTTAGCAGGAACACAAGATCTCTATCCTCTTCCCTGTCAGAACGGCTATCTGCCGGACCCACTGATTGGCTCCCCTTTTGTCCAATCAGTGCCCCCATGCAGTGTCTATTACATGAACAGTACAGGTATTTTGTTTCACACAATAGAGCTGACTTGTCGCAGTACATCTGCGGTAGGCGGTCGGGAAGTGATCAATATACAATTGTCATGTGATCTGCTGTATTAGTCACAGTGATCACATGGTACCGCCAATGGGCCAGTACAGTGATTTGTCTTCGGGTTTTGTCCGGAGCAGTTCTCTGATTACAGTGGAATTATGCAAAAAAATAGACTTCTACAAAAGTAATTGTATAGCTCACTCTGATTTCTGTTATTTTATGGTTTTTAAAATGTTATTGCTTCCTTAGTATATTTTATTCCTTTTATATAAATTGGTTAATTATGGTAAACTACATAGTATGCTGCCTGGAGGCTTTTTCTATGAAACTATATAAACAACAAATAGACTATTTTGAAGCAATGGCAATCATCTTGCGTTGATCCAGCTTTAGTAAAGTGTATTCTGATTGGTTGCTATTTGCACTTGCACTTCATTACACTATTTTACTCAAAGAACAGCATTTACCTTAAATCCCTGCAACACACTGTAATGCTGTTCTTTATGAGATAAGCATATGAGCGCATTAGTCACACAGAACCCTGCAACAATGTGCTGTGAACTGTTTGTCTTGATTTTCCAGTACAAAAGTATGTTCATGCCAACATCAAGTATACACTGATAAAAATGATTCTGTTGGCTCGTAATTTTAACATAAAAATGTTAGAATTTTCAACATAAAAATACATGTTAATTTACTTTGATATTTTAAGTACCTTACTTAATTTCCATTTGTTCTTAAAACACACCTTTTACATTTACAAAAATAATGTATAATACTGAGTATTCTAGACAAAACTTTTAAGGTATGTGCATTTCCATATTCTAATTGAGTTACATTTACTTAAAAAAATGATCGCATATATTTGCCAAATGTGCAACTGCACCAGTTTTGCTGCTTTATATTTTAAAGAGTTTGATGTTTTCTGGAACTTTGAAAGCCTGCACAAGGCAGTTCCCATACGTTTGAGGCCCATCAGGACAAAAGAGCGCCACCAGTGACAAGAATTTTTCCAAGTCACTACAAAGCCATGCAATGCCATTGAAAGGTAAGAGTGAACATTGAACAAATTTTCGTTCACATGCTTTAAATGTTGCTTAACATACCATTCAAAATGTTTATTTTCAGATTAATAAATTTATAATAAATGGACATACGTCCATTGTATACACCTATTGAGACAACTCACCTGTGCACACACAAAGTTTGCGCTTACTGCATGCGGCAGAACGCAACCAAGATGCAGGCTGAGCGACCGCCAGCTATTAAGCTTTAAAACTATTTTGTGCCGCAAAAATGAATGTTTCAGCTGGTTCGGTTTTTTAGATATTCAAATTCAGATTATGTAACATCAAGCCCCGTGCACTTTGCACCCACTGTTATTAAAACTTAAAAAAAAATTTAAGATACTTAAAAGATAGCATTCGTTTGCACTGCATCTCTGCCGATTTGTGCTGCAAAAAACAAAAGTATGTGCTTGTTTGGTTTCAGAGATTTTGCGCATTATAGTTGATGAAACCTCTCCCACTTTGCACCACGTTATTACATTTTAAAAACAATTATACAATTTGTTTGTGCTGCGTTTGTGCTGATTTGTATCACAAAAACAAACTTTCTGTTTGTTCGTTTTTGAGATATTGGACATTAAAAGTTAGATTAGGTAACCTAAAGCCCCACCTACTTTTTATTGTTATTACATTTCAAAAACAAATATACCATATTTATGCTGCATTGGCAGGAAAAACAAGCATATTGGTATAGTGTATTTTTTTCATATAGCACTTTCATTTTGTATCGAAAAAAATGATTATGGGACTCATTTATGCTTTTAGCCAGAGCTACCCTGAAAACCTAAAATCTACCTTTGAAGTTTTTCAGAAGATCTTTTTAGTGCTAGATGTGGGGAATCATCTTCAAAAGTTCACACTTTAACCGCTTGCCGACCAGCCACCATCATTATAGGTCAGCTCTCCTGTGCAAACCAACATTGGTGTACGTTGGTCTTTACACAGGAGATAGCGAGCGCGCGACCGCCGTGTTCCAAGGGAGCATGCCCAGGGAGTCCGGCGGACTCGATGTCCGTCAGCAACCCACGATCACAGTGTAAAGAGGCAGAAAGGGGAGCTGCCTACCTAAACAAGGTGATTCCCCGTTCTGCCAGATGACATGTCAGAAATCTTCTGTTCCCAGTGATGGGGAATAGTGATCTCTGTCATGTCCCTGGTAGCGTGGGAGGGAGGGATGGAAGGCGCGTGATCAGACACTGGCATCAAATCATACAGTTTATTCATAAGCAATAAAATACATACATGTAAGAGACAGAACGGAGATCTGTCAATGTAATCAGACAGATCTCCGTGCTGTCAGGGGTGAGGAGAGCGATCTGTTGTTCATACTAAGTATGAACAGCGATTGCTCTCCTCACCCAGTCAGTTCCTTCCCCCGGCAGTTAGAATCACTCCCGGGGGAACACAGCTAACCCCTTGATCGCCCCCTAGTGTTAACCCCTTCCCTGCCAGTGAGATTTACACAGTAATCATAATGTCGCAGACCCAATAAAAATCGCTGATCACTACCATTACTAGTAAAAAAAATAATAATGATAAATGCCATAAATCTTCCCCCTATTTTGTAGATGCTATAACTTTTTTATTACCAAACATATGTAGAAGAATACATATTGGCCTAAACTGAGGAAAAAATGTGCTTTTAAAAAAAAAAATGGGGATATTTATTATCCCCAATTGTGTTTTATTGTGTTATATTGTGTTATATTGTGTTTTTTTCAAAATTGATGCTCCTTTTTTGTTTATAGCACAAAAAATAAAAACCACAGAGATGATCAAATACCATCAACAGGAAGCTCTATTTGTGGGAAAAAAAGGATGTCAATTTTGTTTGGGTACAACGTCGCATGACCGCGCAATTGTCAGTTAAAGCAATGCAGTGCCATATCACTACACACAGCAAACATATTAGCAAACATATATCAAATACATTTGGAAAATAAGTTTTACCAACTTAAAAAAAATGAGTAAGTTACAAGTTGATATCACTTAAAACTAAGTAACTAAGTAACTAGGTAACTAAGGAATTAAGTAATAGGGCAGCACAGTGTTGTGGTTAGTGCTTTCACCTAGCAGCAAAAGGGTTGCTGGTTTGAATCCCCAACCACTACCTGCCTGGCATTTGCATGTTCTACCCTGTGCCCGTGTAGGTTCCCTCACTCCAAAGACATGCTGGTAAGATAATCGGCTCCTGTGTAAAATGGACCTAGTATGTGTATATATGAATGTGAGTCAGGGTTTTTAGATTAAAAGCTCCTTGAGAGCAGGGACTGATGTGAATGTCCAATGTATATGTAAAGCGCTGTGTAAATTGACAGTGCTATATAAGTACTTGAAATGAAGTTAATGTATGTGTTCCTAACTCAAACTTTTCTAGAAATTGAGCTGGCTTTACTTGAACTTATGGTGTATAACCTGGAAAAATTAAGTTGGCTTTACTTAAACCTATGGTCTATAAACTGGAAAAATGTAGTTGGCTTTAGTTAACCACTTCAGCCCCAAAAGGATTTACCCCCTTCCTGACCAGAGCACTTTTTACAATTTGGCACAGCATCACTTTAACTGCTAATTGCGAGGTCATGCAATGCTGTACCCAAACTAAATTTGCATCCTTTTCTTCCCACAAATAGAGCTTTCTTTTGATGGTATTTGATCACCTCTGCGCTTTTTATTTTTTGCGCTATGAACGGAAAAAGACCGAAAATTTTGAAAAAAAATGATATTTTCGACTTTTTGTTATAAAAAAATCCAATAAACTCAATTTTAGTCATACATTTAGGCCAAAATGTATTCAGCCAGATGTCTTTGGTAAAAAAAAAATGTCAATAAGCGTATATTTATTGGTTTGCGCAAAAGTTATAGCGTCTACAAACTAGGGTACATTTTCTGGAATTTACACAGCTTTTAGTTTATGACTGCCTATGTCATTTCTTGAGGTGCTAAAATGGCAGGGCAGTACAAACTCCCCCAAATGACCCCATTTTGGAAAGTAGACAACCCAAGGAAATTGCTGAGAGGCATGTTGAGGCCATTGAATATTAATTTTTTTTGTCCCAAGTGATTAAATAATGACAAAAAAAATTTACAAAAAGTTGTCACTAAATGATATATTGCTCACACAGGCCATGGGCATATGTGGAATTGCACCCCAAAATACTTTTAGCTGCTTCTCCTTGAGTATGGGGATACCACATGTGTGGGACTTTTTAGGAGCCTAGCCGCGTATGGGGTCCTGAAAACCAAGCACCGCCTTCAGGATTTCTAAGGGCATAAATTTTTTATTTCACTCCTCACTACCTATCACAGTTTTGAAGGCCATAACATGCCAAGATGGCACAAACCCCCCCAAATGACCCCATTTTGGAAAGTAGACACCCCAAGCTATTTGCTGAAAGGCATGTTGAGTCCATGGAATATTTTATATTTTGACACAAGTTGTGGGAAAATTACAAACTTTTTTTTTTTTTGCACAAAGTTGTCACTAAATGATATTTTGCTCAAACAACATGCCATGGGCATATGTGGAATTACACCCCAAAATACATTCTGCTGCTTCTCCTGAGTACGAGGATACCACATGTGTGGGACTTTTTGGGAACCTAGCCGCGTACGGGGCCCCGAAAACCAAGCACCGCCTTCAGGATTTCTAAGGGCGTAAATTTTTGATTTCACTCTTCACTACCTATCACAGTTTTGAAGGCCATAAAATGCCAAGATGGCACAAAACCCCCCAAATGACCACATTTTGGAAAGTAGATGCCCCAAGCTATTTGCTGAGAGGCATGTTGAGTCCAAGGAATATTTTATATTTTGCCACAAGTTGCAGGAAAATGACAAACTTTTTTTTTTTTTGCACAAAGTTGTCACTAAATGATATATTGCTCACACAGGCCATGGGCATATGTGGAATTTCACCCTAAAATACATTATGCTGATTCTCCTGAGTACGGGGATACCACATGTGTGGGACTTTTTGGGAGCCTAGCTGCGCACGGGGCCCCAAAAACCAAGAACCGCCTTCGGGATTTCTAAGGGCGTAAAGTTTTGATTTCACTCCTCACTACCTATCACAGTTTTGAAGGACATAAAATGCCCAGATGGCACAATCCCCCCCAACTGGCCCCATTTTGGAAAGTAGACACCCCAAGCTATTTGTTGAGAGGCATGTTGAGTCCATGGCATATTTTATATTTTGACACAAGTTGCGGGAAAGTGACAATTTTTTTTTTTTTTTTTGCACAAAGTTGTCACTAAATGAAATATTGCTCAAACATGCCATGGGCATATGTGGAATTACACCCCAAAATACATTCTTTTGCTTCTCCCGAGTACAGGGATACCACATGTGTGGGACTTTTTGGGAGCCTAGCTGCATACGGGGCCCCAAAAACCAATCCCCACCTTCAGGATTTCTAAGGGCATAAATTTTTGATTCACTCCTCAATACCTATCACAGTTTCGAAGGCCATAAAATGTCAAGATAGCACAACCCCACCAAATGACCCCATTTTGGAAAGTAGACACTCCAAGCTATTTACTGAGAGGCATGGTGAGAATTTTGCAGCTCTCATTTGTTTTTGAAAATGAAGAAAGTCAAGAAAAACATTTTTTTTCTTTTTTCAATTTTCAAAACTTTGTGACAAAAAGTGAGGTCTGCAAAATACTCACTATATCTCTCAGCAAATAGCTTGGGGTGTTTACTTTCCAAAATGGGGTCATTTGGGGGGGGGGGGTTTGTGCCACCTGGGCATTCCATGGCCTCCGAAACTGTGATAGGCAGTGAAGAGTGAAATCAAAAATTTACGCCCTTAGAAAGCCTGAAGGCGGTGCTTGCTTTTCAGGGTCCCGTACGCGGCTAGGCTCCCAAAAAGTCTCACACATGTGGTATCCCCATACTCAGGAGAAGCAACAGAATGTATTTTGGGGTGTAATTTCACATATTCCCATGGCATGTTTGAGCAATATATCATTTAGTGACAACTTTGTGCAAAAAAAAAATGTGTCTTTTTCCCGCAACTTGTGTCACAATATAAAATATTCCATGGACTCAACATGCCTCTTAGCAGATAGCTTGGGGTGTCTACTTTCCAAAATGGGGTCATTTGGGGGGGTTTGAACTGTCCTGGCATTTTATGCACAACATTTAGAAGCTTATGTCACACATCACCCACTCTTCTAACCAATTGAAGACAAAGCCCTTTCTGACACTTTTTGTTTACATAATTTTTTTGCAAGAAAATTACTTTTAACCCCAAAAAATTATAGGTTACCACTTTAGATTTACAGAGGAGGTCTACTGCTAAAATTAATGCCCTCGACCTGACCTTCGCGGTGATTTCTCACATGCATGGTGCAATTGCTGCTTACATTTGACGCCAGACCGACACTTGCGTTCGCCTTTGCGCGAGAGCAGGGGGGGACAGGGTTGCTTTTTTTTTTTATTGGTATTTTTTTGCTTTTTTATCTTATTTTTAAACTGTTCCTTTCATTTTTTTTTAATCATTTTTATTGTTATCTCACGGAATGTAAATATCCCCTATGATAGCAATAGGTAGTGATGTAGTAAAATGCTTTCCCAACTTCCCAATGGTGCTGTTTACATCCGGCGAAATCTAAGTCATGAAATGCTTGTAGCTTCCGGTTTCTTAGGCCATATAGATGTTTGGAGCCATTCTGGTCTCTGATCAGCTCTATGGTCAGCTGGCTGAATCACTGGCTGCATTCTCAGGTTCCCTGTTGGGACAGGAGAGCCAGAGAAAAACATGGAAGATGATGGGGGGGGCATTCCCTCCCACTGCTTGTAAAAGCAGTCTAGAGGCTAATTAGCTGCTTTTACATGAAAGCCGACCGCTGGCTGAAAAGAATGATACCAAGATGATACCTAAACCTGCAGGCATCATTCTGGTGTAACCACTCAAAGTCCAGTAACATACCAGTACGTTGCTGGTCCTTGTTGGGCATATATTGTAAACTTTTTTTTCATGCAGCCTGTGGGCTGCATGTAAAAAAGAGATTGATCGGTGGGTATGCCTACCATTAGAATACCTCCCTTCATCCACCCACTTCTAATGATGGGCATACATGCACCGTTTATATATTCCGAAGCATGGGGGCATCCGCCCCAAAAGGTAGGAGCAAATCTCTCCTCCGCCCCTGCTGCCCCCATGCTTTGGCATATATGCTCTTTTTTTTAACTGTGGTGGCGAAATCACCTCTTACAGTGATGGAGTCACGGCTTTATGTATCGTGGGAGCAAACGCTGTTGCTGTCAAGATAAATAAATCCGCAGCTGCAACTGAATGGTGTACCTGCTAAGCAAATGATGGTTAACAATAAAACAAAGTAACATTACAGTATAACAGTAAGACTTACCATACCTGCAAAGCAAATACAAAAAAAAATAGAAAAAATAAAAAAATTAACGCAACCTGTGCTTAAAATATATATATTCCGAATCATGGGGGCATCCTCCTGCAAAAGGTAGGAGCAAATCGCTCCTCCACCCACTGCTGCTCCCATGCTATGGCATATATGCTGAAGTATGTAGCTGTGGTGCTGAAATCACCTCCGACAGCGCTGGAGTCACGGCTTCATGTATCGTGGGAGCAAACGCTGTTGCTGTCAAGATAAATAAATCCGCTTTGCAGCTGAATGGAGTACCTGGAAACAAAAAAATGGTTAACAATAAAACACAGTAAACTGTAAAGTATAAAAAAATTGCATACCTATAAAGCAAACATGATAAAACATAATAACAATAAAACATTGCAGAATACAGTAAAAAAAAGAGCAGAACAATAGAGAGAGAATAGAAAGAGAATATAAGAATATAATTTTATATATTTTTTTGTGTTTTTTTTTTTTTTTTTACACTTTTTTTGTAACTGTAACCGTTTCCAGGTTCGGGTCTCTCAAAATGCAATGGCATCTTGGGAGACCCTGTGAAAGTGTGTCCTAGTCTGTGCAGTGCTGTACCCTACGCTAATACTCAACTAGTGTATGGTAGCATTCAAAACATTCACCAATGCAAAGACCAGGATTGTCAGGACAGGAGGGACAATAATAGCGGGGAACGCCTATATCTGTGCTTGCTGCAGACACGACATCTTTTTTGGGGGGCTCGTTGGGTAGGGGTACTCGGGAGGACATAAAGAAAATGCCTCTCATGCAGCTGGCTTACTGCATTTGGTTGGGGAAGGTGAGGTGAGCTGGAAACAGAAGGGCTCTGACGATCTCTTCCTGTAGTTTAAGGAATGATCCAGTCCGTCCTGAAGCTCTGTATAGCACATAAGCGTTCAGCAAAGCCAATTGAAATAAATAAACATACAGTTTTTTGTACCAGCGTCTGGCCTTACGGGCAACTAGGTACCGCGCCAACAACTGGTCGTTGAGGTCCACCCCTCCCATATTTTGGTTATATTCGTGGACACAGAGGGGTTTCTCCACAACACCAGTCGCCGTAGTCATTCGGACCGTCGTGTCTGCATGAAGGGAAGTAAGAACGAAAACATTCTTATTATCCCTCCACTTCATAGCGAGCAAATTATTACACTGCAAGCAGGCTCTCTCCCCCAGCCTAAGATGGGAATCTACAAGCCGCTGGGGAAAGCCCCGGCGATTAGGTCACACGGTGCCACATGCTCCAATCTGCTCATCAAACAAGTGACTAAAAAGTGGCACGCTCGTGTAATAATTGTCCACGTACAAGTGGTACCCCTTTCCGAATAAGGGTGACACCAAGTCCCACACAATCTAAACTACATGTATAGCCTGTGGCCCTGTCACAGAGCTTATACATCTTGACCCCGTATCTGGCACGCTTGCTGGGAAGGTACTGTTTGAATGACAAGCGGGCAGAAAACTTAATCAGGGACTCATCTACGCAGACAACTTGATGGGGAGTAAACAAATCTGCAAAACGTTGGTTGAAGTGGTTTACGAGGGGCCAAATTTTGTAGAGCCGATCATATCCAGGGTCTCCACGAGGACGACAGGGTTCATTGTCATTGAAGCGTATGAACCGCAAGATCTGTTCGTATCGTGCTCTGGACATGGAGGCAGGGAACAAGGGCATATGGTGAATTGGGTCATTGGACCAATATGACCGCAACTCACTCTTTTTGGTTATGCCCATGTTGAGGGAAAGGCCCAGAAAGAGCATAAATTTGGAGACCGTAATTGGTCTCCAATCTCTGGCAAGGGAGGACTGGGGAATAGTATCGATGTGTTGACCAGCGTACAAATTGCTTTGGTCCACAATAGATCTATAGAGATCGTCGGTGAAAAACAGAGAATAAAAATCAAGTGACGTAAAATCAACTGTTTCCACCTGAATGCCGGGTTGGCCAGTGAATGGGGGAAGTACGGGTGCTTCAGAAGTGGTGAGTTCCCAATTAGGATTGGCGAATGCAGCAGGAAGGGCACTATGGGCACGACGGGCCTGTGTTCATCTTCTTGGTGGCAGCGGGACACTACTTGTGCTTGCCACCTTGCCAGCTTGAACTGCACTTATGGGACTCGCCACGTCACCATGTGATACTGCAGTGCTGGATGTACGACCAGGGTGTACTAGGCCGCTGGTGCTTGCCAGTTCACCAGAAGGAATAGCAGCGCTAGTACTGCTCTGCTCCATACGAGGGACCTGCGGTTCTTGCACATCAACGACAGAAGAAGAAGTTCGGGTTCTGGTATGCCTGACCTTGGCAGGGACCACAACTCCATCATCAGAGCTATCTGTCATGGAGCTGCTGTTGTCTACAGGATCGTATTCTGAGCCTGAATCTGACAGATGAGTGACTTCCTCTTTACTATCTGTCATGCTCAGAAACGTGTAGGCCTCTTCATTAGTGTACCTTCGATTTGCCATTTTGGGCTCTAAATTTAGTGGTACACTAGTGAGACTCACAGGTAAAAAAGCTCCTGACTGTTAGCGACTGTATCAGACCGCTACCAAAAAACTGTTAGCGATCGCAGGGATCAGGCCTGACTCTGCGAACACTGCAGTCATGTGTGTTTAGTGTTTTGTAATGCACCGTACACACGATCGGATTTTCCGACGGAAAATGTGCGATCGGAGTGTGTTGTCGGAAATTCCGACCATGTGTGGGCTCCATCGGACTTTTTCCATTGGATTTTCCGACACACAAAGTTTGAGAGCAGGCTATAAAATTTTCCGACAACAAAATCCGATCGCGTCAATTCCGACCGTGTGTGGACAATTCAGATGCACAAAGTGCCACACATGCTCAGAAGAAATTCCGAGACGGAACAGCTCGGTCTGGTAAAATTAGCGTTCGGAATGAATAGAGCACTTTCGTCAGGCTGCAATGTTTAAAATTGTTTAATACAGCGCACTCTCTTCTTCTTTATAATGCTAGAAGAATGAAGTAGTTTTGCTGCTCATATTCACACAGACTTCTCACAAACTTATTTCTTTATTATTTATCGTGATTCCCTCACTATATTTTGATTTGTCACATCTGACAAAAAATATATATAATTTTTTGGGGGGGTTTGTATTTTTTTCAAGCCTGATGTGTTTTTGTTTTTTTTTTTTGTATTTTTTTCAAGGCTGATCTTGTTGTTAATTTTTTTTTTTTATTTATTTTACATCCTGAATATTTTTGTGTGTGTTTTGTGTGTCAAGTTACCACAACACCATTATTATCTTGTATTATTTAATCTTTAACCTCAAGGAGATTGCTTGGTGTTGGTGTCCCTTGTTAATTTCACATTGTATTTTTGAAATGTACCTGCCTCCTCACAAATAAACTGTCCTTTTTGATGGAAAACACACATAGGCAAGTATAATTGAAACAAAAAAAACCTTTATTAAGGGCTCACAACCAAACAAAGAGGGAGGCAACGCTGGAGAAACAGCAGAAATTGGTGAAGCCTTTGACCCCCAGGGCAGACATTAATTATTTTACAGTAAAAATTGGTGGCCTGAGGAGTCCATATCTAAGGGAGTGCAGTCTGTTCCAGAAGTCCCAGAGATCTGGAAAGCAGCAGATGACATGTATGTCCCCAGGCTGTGGTCATACAAGAGACTGCATATTTTGCCAGACCAGACTGAACCCAGGTCATCACTCTCTGGTCTTCCTTCCACGCTTCCTTCCACGCTGTGGCTCTGGTGGTGTAGTTGTGGCAGGAGGAGGAGGAGGATGGTCCAACACACTCAGGTGGGTATTGGGTGTGACCCCCTTAGTTAAGACTTTATAAAGAAGGTCCTCACACATGAGGCGTTGGCCCTCCTGCATGCCCTTCAGTTTGGTGGCAGCCATGCAGGCAAAGGCCTCTTCAGGAGTGGGGGTGGCTCTGAGGGATGCAGAAGCCTCCTGAATGAGCCTGAGCGCTGAATCCTGCACGTGACTCCCCTTCCTGGGTCTTTTGTTTGGAAGGCGGAGGGGAGGAACCTACGATTCATTCAGGCTCCTACTGGGCCCAGGCTTCTCCTGGCTGCCACTTAGCCCTGCCTCCTCCTGGCTGCCACTAACCCCCGCCTCCTCCTGGCTGCCACATTCCACAGCCTCCTCCTGTGCGCCACATTCCAGAGCCTCCTCCTGGAGGTCTTCCTGTGTATGAAAAGGGGACATAGTTTTAGTTTTTTAGTCATCACACACAATTTTCACCTCATGACTGTTGTAAATTGAATGTTAACAAATATAACAGATTATCATTCTGAGCCCAGCATTTTTCATTCTTGTCCCAATTATTCTTGAACACTACTGTCTATTGATATGCCAAACACTTTATTAAATCAGCAATTAGTGATCAATAATAACATCTAGTAAACATCATTTATTTATTGACCAGAAATCTGTAGAAGAATGTGTGACAGACCTAGCCGGGAAAGAGACTTTTGGAGGGGACTGTATGCTAGCCTCTTGCCGATCGATCGGGGGCCCTTTGTGAGCTGTATGTCTGGGGACCCTGGATTTGCCATATTGGAATAGTGGCTGATTCATAATGCTGGGACAGATACTGTTAGGAGATGCTGATGTAAATTCCAACACCTGTCTATCTATTGTCTGCTAAAATGTGTATTGTAAATAAGTCTACTATGGGATCTAAGAGTCATTAGATCCCCATTGTTATTTGTGTTAATTAACTCTGCTATTGTGTGAAGAAGAGTCTATGTTGATTGTGATAATGTCGATTGGATTTTCTGAACTACAAGACGGCCAGTCTGGCCTAACGGTCATGTCTTAGTCATCTAGTCTGTCTAAAGGGATTAGTTAATTAGCTCATGTTAATTAGATTAATTAGGTTACAGCTGTATTGTTAGAGTAATATGAGCAGGATGTCTGCACCTACACTTTGAGTGTATAAAAGCCTGTATTTTGTCAATAAAGATAGGTTGAACTTACATACAGCCTGCCTGGTGTTTGTTCTGAGCTATCACAACTGGGTTAGAACAGCACATAGCTGAAGTTCTAATGCCGGAGCATTGGATGACCGAAGAGCAGAGGAGTGTCGGGAGAGTGGAACCAAGCGAGCAAGGGGCTCGTTACATTGGTTGGCAGCGGTAGGATTTGCTCTCCAGTTACTGGGACACTCCAAACCAGCCTGCAGGAGAGCCACGCTGAAAGACTTACTTGAGAGCTGTGGAGGGAATGGTGGGATCGTGCTTCCTTGCCGTGAACACATCCAAATCATCACCTGGATCCAAGGTAGCAGGATAGCAGGAGAGGAGAAATACCAGCCACCATGGATGAGGAATTCAGAAGGAGGTTGCGAGAGGAGATACAGCACAGAGGACCAGTATCAGAGCAGGTCCTGCTAGGATGGTTTGATTCTGTCCACTGTGAGCTCTGGAAGGAAGCGCTAGCCCGTGAGAAGCGACACCAGGGAAAATTTCTCCCCTCCGTCCATGTGAGGTACTGGTCGCAGTATGAAGTGCGAATGCTGTTTTTGGGGGAGCAGCCGAACCAGGAGTGGACAGCCGAGTTAAGCAGGCTGATCCGGGCAGAAATGCGGTTGGACAAGAGCTACAGAGCCCTCCAGTGGTATGTAGCCCAAGTGTGCCCATGGACAGCGGATGACAGCCCCACGGAAGGCTTTGACTATGATGGCCTGGGATTGTTATACTGGAGGCTGTCCAGGGACCCTGACTTTGGAAGTGATCGGGAGTGGCGTTTGAAGGAAATAATGGAGCACAGAGAGTGGAGACTGAATGTCTCAGAAGTGCACTGGGCACTGGAAGATTTGGAGTTTCTGGCCGTTCAGGAATGGGAGTTGGAGATCGCCTACAAACAGCTGTTAGACTCTGCTCAGCAGCAGGGTTGTGCTCCCTTTGCCTGGGACTATCAGGAAATACCAGCTGACAGCTCTTGAATTCCTGGCTGAAGAGTTGACAATGTGGCAGAGTAACGGTGTGCTTTGCCAACCTGCACCCGCAGCTATGGAGGCGGAGGTCTTATGGCAGATGCAGCAAGTGCTGACTGACCTTGATGAACCTGTTTCTGCATTGGATGATCTTGGATGGAGGAATGTGCCTGTCCAGCAGAATGCCAGAGAATCGGCAGTGGAAAATCTGAAGATTGCCGTCCCCAAACCTAAAGTGCTGACAACAGGGCAGAGCTCTGCTAACCTCTGCCCAGCACTGATAGCATCTTCTGGGTTCCACGGAGAGGAGATGGTGAACCTTTATCTCCAGACACCAGTAGCAGAGACAGGGGATTTGATAGACTTTTCTGCTGAGGAAGAACAACCTGGTGAGCCTCCAGCAGAAGAAGAGCTGTTATTAGGGCCAAACTTCACTTCAGACTTTTGGAGGGAACTGTATGCTAGCCTCTTGCCGATCGATCAGGGGCCCTTGCATTTGGGGGAACGGTGATCTTTGTGAGCTGTATGTCTGGGGACCCTGGATTTGCCATATTGGAATAGTGGCTGATTCATAATGCTGGGACAGTTACTGTTAGGAGATGCTGATTTAAATTCCAACACCTGTCTGTCTATTGTCTGCTAAAATGTGTATTGTAAATAAGTCTACTATGGGATCTAAGAGTCATTAGATCCCCATTGTTATTTGTGTTAATTAACTCTGCTATTGTGTGAAGAAGATTCTATGTTGATTGTGATAATGTTGATTGGATTTTCTGAACTACAAGACGGTCATGTCTGAGTCATCTAGTCTGTCTAAAGGGATTAGTTAATTAGCTCATGTTAATTAGGTTAATTAGGTTACAGCTGTATTGTTAGAGTAATATGAGCAGGAGGTCTGCACCTACATTTTGAGTGTATAAAAGCCTGTATTTTGTCAATAAAGATAGATTCCTGTTTGAACTTACATACAGCCTGCCTGGTGTTTGTTCTGAGCTATCACAACTGGGTTAGAACAGCTGAAGTTCTAATCCCGGAGCATTGGATGACCGAACCATCAGACGTTGCAATCTGATTCAATAGCTGCAGAGGAGTGTCAGGAGAGTGGAACCGAGCGAGCAAGGGGCTCGTTACAGAATGCTATACCTGACACCAGCTGGGCTCCTCCACTTCTTCCTGACTGTAAGTCCCAGGTTGGACATCGGAAGCCTCAGCTGGGGTGGAAGATAGGGTGGAAGGAAGAGTGGGAGGAAGAGTGAAGAGGGATTCCCTGACTCCAGTCTGGTCTGACAGAAATCGCAGTCTCTCATAGTACCACAGCCTGGGGACATAAACGTCATCTGCTGCAGCTACAGATCTCTGGGAATCTGTGACCTTCTTGCGCTCCCTAAGATATGTGCTCCTCAGTCCACCAATTTTGGCTTTTAAATAAGGGATGGTTTCTGGGGGGATCACCGGCTTCACCATTTCCAGCAGTTTCTCTAGTGCTGCCTGCCTCTTTTGTTTATGATTATAATGTGGGTGTTTCACCTGCCACAGACAGGGCAGCTCCCTGTATTTGTCTATGAACAGGGGAAGGAAGTTGTAGTCATTGAAGCCATCCATTTTCTCTGCAAGACACAACACAAGACAAACTCTAATGTCAGGCGAAACTCTCCTAATCTTGTTACAATATAGGCCTCAATCTAGAAGCAGTATAGGCCCAAGTTTAGATCTTACCTTCGTTATCACGATCGGCTCCTCCGATACTCCTTCCTCCGCTCACAGATCGTACGTACTACGCACGCATGTTACGCTTTATATACACTGCGCATGCGTGAAACTCCGCCCGCCCCTGACGTTCTTTCTAGTCTATTCTCCGCCCCTTCTCTTTCAGCGCAGTGGGGGAAGAGCACATGGCGGAGACACAGCAAGTGCGTGCTAATTACAGCAACGAGCAGGAGGAGGAAAGCCCGGAGCCTGAAACGTCCCGATCCCGGAAGAGACGATTTAAGACATCAAATATGTCCTTTGGGGAGATGTTGGAGATGGTGGACATCCTGAAGAGGGCCGACTATGATGGGAAGTATGGACCTTAAGCCAACCCCAATGTCTGAAAGGCCAAGATCATGGCGAAAGTGGTCAAGAGTCTGCACCAGAATTTTGGGGTACGGCGATCCAAGGATCAGCTCAGGAAACAGTGGTCGGACCTGAAATTAAGGGAGCATGAGCAGTACAGAAGGATCAGGAGAGTGCTGCAAAAAAGTAAGTAGTTGTCCTGTGTTCCTATTCTTTATGTTTATTACGTTCGTGCTGCTCCATGTGCTTTTCTTTACTGTTGTACAGTTTAAAATGGCAACTTACATGTTAATGGGCACATTATTCGTTCATATGAAACATTGTTCGTTCGGACTAGAAAACACCATTGTTTTGGCCATATGCATTTGAATAGCTTTTTTATGGCCTACTTCTCTTAAAATAAGTTGGTTGTCTATATGGGTTTGTAACTAGAATGAAATGCAAACTAGATTCTGTGTAAGGAGAGGACACTCAGCAGCTGTTTACACATCTGGACGCAGGAGCACTAGTGTGGGACACCAGAACACCCTTTTTATTAGGGGGTCCCACACAGGTGCTCCAGTGGATACTATAGGGGTGACTCCATCTGTGAAGCTTGTACAAAACAGGTAAGTATTCAAGCTTGACCAAGGACAAAATATGTCTTCATCTTGGAACTCCAAAACAGACAATTGTACCCCACTTCCAAACAATGTTTCATATTCCTAGTTCTGCCATCAAATATCTGTGTGCTAACTATACCTATTTTTTTTACATAGGGGAGAAAAGACTCGGAGGACACCCCTCATCCAAGGAGACCACAGACCCCACACCTCTGGAAGAAGGGGAAATCCCACAAACACAACAGGAGGAGGAGGAGGAAGGAGACGTGGTGGAAATTGTCACCACATCAGGTGAGTGTCTGCGACCACAGGCTCAGGTAAGAGATGGATGCCGGCAGATTTATAATACATGGTGTGTTTTTGTTTCTATCTTTTTAGGTGATCGTGATGTTGTGGATCCAGATCATTTCACCTCTGAAAGTGCACAGATCCTGATTGGGGAGATCATGGGGTGTAATAGGGACTTGGAAAACATCCAGAAAAATATCAATGATGTTAAAAAAAAATGAAGAACATCATTGATGTTTTAGGGAGAGTTTAAAACCCCTCCAAATTCCTTTCCTTTTTTTTGTGCTTTTTGTGATCTAAAAATTTCTAACATTTTTTACATATTCGCGAAAAGCCAAATTTTGAAGATGCACACAGTGTGTCAACATGTGCTATCTGCCATCACGGGAGATCAATATAGGCGTTTTGGGGGTGCAACCCCTTCCTCAATAACAAAGTAGCCAAGAGGAAGGGGTTGCACCCACAAAACACGTCCCTTGATCCCCCGTGATGGCAGCTAGCACATGTTGACATTTGACAATTTGTGTGCATCTTCAAAATTTGGCTTTTTCTGGGGTGACTTCACCCCATCTGAACGCAATATCAAACACAGTTTGTAAATACTCATGTCTGTTATTACCTTCAAGTTCTACCAAATGTGAACTTTGTAAGTTCAAGATTTGTGTCTTTCTTGTTGGTTTTAAACATGCCTGTTTTATCTTAAATGGACATTTCTACTTTTTCTAATGTGACCCCAAAAATTGTTATACAACAAACATGTTGGTTTGTTTTAAAAACTTTTTACAAATGCACATGTGATTGTGCTGGGATTAAAAAGATTGATAATCAAGAATGTGTGGATTATTGTTTCAACGCTCCAAAACTTTTGTTGTGCTCTAATTGGTGTTTTCTGTGACAATGGGTGTTATTTCCTAAGGTAAAATCCACTTTGCACTACAAGTGCAGTTTCAAGTGCACTTGTAGTGCAAAGTGTCTTTGCCTTTAGTAAATAACACCCAACAGTGCTTTGTAATGTTACACAATCACGCCATTTTCAGGACTCACCACATTTCTGTCAGGGTCAGCTAAAAGAAACACAAGCAGTAAATGTCACCAAAGATTTTAGTAGTTAAAATGATTTTTTTATTTGAAAAAGTTTTCAGACATTGTCTGGCATATTGATGGCCCCTCTACCCGCAAAGTATTCAAGGTATCTTAGACGGACCTCATGGGCACTCAGGGGGGCAAGCCAGGACGGCCACTTTCAAGCGCCGTCAAGGTTGGTTCATTCGGAATTCCGGCCTCAGGCCCAACTGAGCCAGCATAGTTGGCAGAATGTTGCCGTAAAAAGTTGTGTAGAACACAGCACGCCAGGATGATATGATTCAGTTTGTACTCCGCCATGTGTATGGGTGTAAGAAATAGGCGGAACCGGCTGGCCATGATTCCAAACATGTTCTCAACCACTCTTCTGACTCTGGCCATCCGGTAATTAAAAACCCTCTGGTCCGGGGTGAGGGTCCTCATCGGGAATGGCGTAAGATGGTCCCCCAGCGCAAACGCTTCATCTGCAACAAAGACAAATGGGAGTCCTTCTGCATTATCTTCTGGAGGTGACAAGTCCAAGCTGCCATTCTGGAGACACCTGTAGAACTCTGTCTGGGCGATGACTCCACCATCGGAACATCCGGCCATTCTTCCCCACGTCCACATACAGGAACTCATAAGTAGCCGACACCACTGCCAACATCACAATACTATTGAACCCCTTATAGTTGAAATAGTAGGACCCTGAGTTGGGTGGTGGGATGATGTGGACATGTTTCCCATCAATTGCCCCTCTGCAGTTAGAAAAGTCCCACCGCTGGGCAAAGTGGGAGGCCACAGTCTGCCATTCCTGTGGGTTGGCAGGAAACTGTGGAGTCAAACAAGTAAAAAAATGATTCATTTTGCACATAAACAGGGAAAGCAGATTAGACACAAACATTCTTTGCCAATATCAAGATAACATTTATTTGAGGTAATTTTTAAAGACCGAGGTATAAGGTACACCTAGCTGATCCCCCCTTAAGCACAAATCACATTTTAAAACATTTTAGGGGGTGTTTGGGGTAAAGCACAACTATGGAGCTGATAAAATACATTGTTAAGTGACTACATGAGGTGAATATAGGGCCAGGAGACCATGCTGGGAAGGTAAGTGAAGGCAAATATGTATGAAGGACAAAAAAAATAATTACATAAAAATCCAGCATGAATGAGGACAAAGGGGACATTCACAGCATATTACAATCATGGTAATTAGGGAATGAGGAAAGAAATACAATATATTATCAAACATTATATACAATAAAATGTGATGTTAAAGGATAAAAATCTTACCTTAATATACTCCTTCTGCAGGACTTGAATGATGGCAGAACAGGTCTCCAGGATAATGATCCCCAGAGCCTGGGGGGAGTTGCCTGTCGAGAACTTGAGGTCCTGCAGACTTCTCCCTGTCGCCAAGTACCACAGGGTGGCGACTAGCCTCTGCTCCGGAGTGATGGCTTGCCTCATGCAGGTATCCTGCCTGCTAATATAAGGGGTCAGCAAAGCCAAAAAATGGTGAAATACGGGGTCCGTCATCTGGAGAAAGTACCTGAAATCATCAGGATTATTCTCACGGATCTCACGGATCAAAGGCATATGACAGAATTGGTCACGCTGAAGCAACCAATTCTTGGTCCATGAACTCCTCCCCACCCTGTACATGGACTGGACTTGTGTCAAGGTAAGGACCCCAACACCAAGCCCCCACACAGCACGAACTCTACGAGGAGTAGGTATACGCAACATGGCTAGAAAATAGTCGGCTGCTCAGAACGAAGTAACAGAACGCACTGAAGAACAGCAAGGCCTGTGAAGACCGACCTGAAAAACAGCAACGAGCGGACAAGATCGCACAGAAAACTCCAATACGAACTGACTGCACACACTGAAGAGCAGATACAAACCCACAAGCACAAACTGAACAGCAGAAAACGATCTGAAAACCACGAGTCTGAAAAAGCACGAATCGTCTCTCACCAAACTTTTACTAACACGAGATTAGCAAAAGGAGCCCAAAGGGTGCCGCGCTTGGTTTGGACCTGCCCTTTTCTAGTCTCATTGTACGTGGTGTACCTCACCACGTTCTTGGCGATCGGAAATTCCGACAACTTTGTGCGACTGTGTGTATGCAAAACAAGTTTGAGCCAACATCCGTCGGAAAAAATCCATGGATTTTGTTGTCGGAATATCCAATCAATTTCCAACCGTTTGTACGGGGCATAAGTGACAGTGATTGATCGATACTGCACTTGGGTGGGATGGGCAGGGCTGCGCCAAGGGGCAAAACGGGTATCTGGGCTAACACTGAGTTTTTGGGAACCCTAAACTGCTGGGGACGCTAGTATACATCTGATTGATCCGTTCAAATACTATACCACTAAGGGAGGTGTATGCTGCGTGCGTGGGTGTTAGCGGTACTGGCGCCTGGGGCGATGCCGACCTTATCTGACCCTAAAACTTAATTTATATCACCGCCGGGCGATCAGGGGGCTAAACCTTTATTAGGTAATAAACGGCAGGTGCCCTGAAACTATAAAAAACAAACTAACTAACTAGCGTCACCCGTAACAGTTATACGGTGATCACTGGTGAAAGGGTTAACTAGGGGGCAATCAGGGGGTTAAAACCTTTATTGGGTAGTATATGGGGGTCCCTGACGCTATAAAACGCTGACGGCGAACCTATATACTTACCTCCCTAACTAGCGTTACCTGTGACACTAATACAGCGATCAGAAAAACGATCGCTTAGTGACACTGGTGACGGGGGATGATCAAGGGGTTAAAACTTTATTAGGGTGAGTTAAGGGGTATCCTAGACCTAAAGGGGGCTACCACTAACTGCCCTACCACTTATAACTGTCACAAACTGACACCAATGCAATAATAAAAAAAAAAACTGCTATTGGTGTCACTGTGACAGGGGGTACAGGGGGGGTGATCGGGGTGTGATGGGGGGTGAAAAGTATGCCTAGAGTGTTCTAGTGTTAGTGTAGTGTTGGTGCAACTCACATTGATGTCTTCTCTCCTCGGCGCTGGAACGAAAAGACCGACTCGAGGAGAGATGACATCACTTCCACTGCCGCTGTTTACATTACAGCAGCAGAGGAAGATTGTCATTCGTTGGGAGCGATCGCGAGGGGGTGGCCACGAATGAGTGGCCTCCCCCTCACCTCGGATCTCTCCACTAATGAAGCCGACCGCCTCGGGCACCGGGGGGGGGGCGCGATGTGCCCCCCGCCTGCGGGAGGCAGATCACGTACCAGGTACGTGATTTTACCTGCCAGTGCCATTCTGCCGCAGTATATATGCGTTAGGCGGTCGGCAAGTGGTTAAACCTATGGTCTATAAACTGGAAAAATTTAGTTGGCTTTTCTTAAACCTATGGTCTATAAACTGGAAACATTTAGTTGGCTTTACTTAAAACTATAGTTCCAGTCAAGTTAAGGTATGTATTCCTAACTTAAAAAACTATGGTCTATAAACTGAAAAAATTGAGCTGGCTTAACTTTTAAGCTTTAACTTTTCAACAAAGTTGAAAACATGAAAAGTCTAATGAGTCAGACAAAAATGGAATGCTGGAAAGATGAGAAGAGAGATCTGAGTCACTTACAGGGTCCTGGCCGTTGACACTTAACAGCGCCTCCCCTGATCTGGTGACATCACAGTTTTAATTACAGTGTGTTTTGATTGAAGGATGCCATCTTTGTCAAGGAAGCCTATTGAAGGGAGAGACACTCAATAAGAACTCTCAGTCCCACCCATTCAGATTCCTTAACCACTAATAGCTCTTTTAAAAATGTACCCCTCATGTCATTAAAACAATAAAACCTTTCTGAACTTTATTTACTCATAAAATACAATGACCCCCTCTACATTCTGGTGTTCCTGTTTATGTCTCCAAAAAACTGGTCCCTTTCAAACTCTTATTATGGAAGTCATTGTAGTGGCTGTGGAAGGGATGCTTATCATTACCTTGTAAGATCTTACAAAAATGTTCCTGAACCTGGACCCTCAATTCTCACTTTGTCCACCCTACATATACAGTCATTTCTGATGCAGGCATGGTATTATGTAAATAACCTCTTTTGCTGCACAGGTTATAAACTGATTATATGATAGTTTTGTGTTGCAGGGAAAACATACCTCCTTGATTTTCCTTCTGTTCACTGTGTTCCTACAAGCCGTACATGAGACACACTTTCTTCTCAAGTGGTCCTGTTTACCTGAAACCCCTATTGTATCACCACAGTTATAGCTCTATAGCTGTGAGCCATTCTGTGCACACTGTGCACTTTGTGGGACTGCAAATGAAGCATCTAGCTGCATCAATGCTGGCAACCTAAGTAAGTTACTAATAAGTTGCCAATATACTTTTGGCTTATTCACAACTTGTTATCTATTTATTGGGGTGTGAGCACTACTTGAAGTTTATTTATGCTGGTTGTTGAAGTCCTTTGGAAGATTTGGGCTTTTTGAGCCAGCTGCAGCATAGATTGAAGTTCTTTATTGTGATTCTTGCATGTTAATTCTCTATTTGATAACCAGATTCTGTTCTTCCACCTGGAAACTAAAGTATCCTATAACTCATCCAAAATGAAATTTTATTCTGTGAATTGCTCCCTTTATAAAGGCACTTTAATTACGTTTATGGCACAAATAATTTTTAATGCAATGCTACAAAACAGGCAAATACAATTGTTTTCAAACTTACATATGAACATTAAAAAAAAGAAATAGCAAAGACTAAAACTAAGGGAGGAAGGTGGTTAGAGTGGTTAATAAAAGGTAGTTAGGGTTACCAGGAGATTTATTTATTTTTATATAGGTTTATGTAGCAAGTAAATAAATAAACCTCCCAGTTAATGCTATTATTGGCTGCAGCTAAGGGGAGCTTTAAAGTGATTGTAAATGATCACCTTATAAAACAACCCATTCAGCTTAAAATAGAAAAGAAAAGCAAAACATTTTTGTATAGATATAAAAAAAAAAAAAAAAACTTTTTTCCCCTTTTTTATAAGTGATCATATTCCCTCTATTCTTAGCTGCATAAGAGCTGGGGGAGGAGAAGCAACAGTACACAGAGCTTACCAGTGAATGGCTGTGCAGTGGGGGCATGTCAGGACAAGTCTGATCATTGGAGGAGAGCACACTGAGTTCTCAGAACAGCTAGAGAACTAACCATGTTGTGTTCTACTGCTTTGTGGTCAGTTTTTGATAGGAAAGCCGCGGGACTGGCAAGAGCTCCAGGGATTTCACACAAAGGAAGCAATACAAAGAGAACAGGATACTTTCTCATACAAGTACATGGTTCAGCAGGCAAATATCAGGAATATGAAACGTTGGGGTAAAAAATGCTTTAATGATTTGTAGTGTGATTGGAAAGCAAGTCAGCAACAGTGTTTTGTGTCTCCTCTTTGATACAAGTTAGTCACACTTTGTTTATGTTATCTTTGTTCAGTTTTGTGTTTATTCTGCCATTCACCTTCTCTGTTAGTATCTCATATGGTAATACCAGTAACATGCTTGCACAAATTGATGTGATTTTCCATGTGGCCTGCTCAGCCACTATAAGGTAAAAGTAATTATCTGTGTAATGTGATCGAGTTCTGTTTAGCACATTAAACTTGCAAAGCAACAGTGTTTTGTATCCTCTTTGATATAGATACTGCAGGCTGCATCTTTGCCCTACCTCGCACTCAGATCCCCAATAATCCTGTAACATTTGGGGGCTGGTGCAATCACAGTGCCACAGGTCCTAGAGAAGGGAAGCTGCTTTTATAGTAAAGTGGCAGACTTCAGGGAGGCTGCACGGAATACAAAATGGTTGATCCAACATCAGTAAAGTACCTGCAGTGGCACATTCGGAAGCTATTGCATGCATTATCTGAAAGTCAGCTGCACTCACTGTCTACCTTGATGCAGGAAAAAGAAGGTAAAGCGGTTCCTCCTGCCACAGGTTCAAGTGAGATGGAGATTTGTGAGTACATCATGGAATACCTGCAGGGAGAAGATGTATGCAATGCAGAGGACATGGAGGTATGCCATAGCTTCTCCAGGTAAAAGGTTTTTGTCTTTGGTAAGTGAAAGCAGCTATGAAAATCCTAATATAAGTGAGATGAGAGATTGTGGACCATCTCTCAGAGAGGACAGACCATTGCAACCGACAGAAGGTGGGCTCACATTAAGGGACATAGCAGCATACCTGCTAAGTAAGGAGTTTAAAATGTATGGTGGGAAAATAACAGACTGGGGTTCTGAAATAATTACCTACAGCAATATCTGTAAACAGATACTGTAGATGAAGGGGAGAAGGAAAAATATCCAGAGTCAGTATTCATCAGAGCTGCGCTAAAAATCATAACACATAGAACCATTAAAGAGATGATAATTAATAAGGAGGACCTTTCTGTAGCCAAGCTTAAAAGGCACAGGAAACAGAAGAGGTTATAGATTTTGGTTGTACATTCGTGCTTTACTTGTAGAATTAGACCTGCTATCTGCTGCCCTAATAACTGCCACTGCTTACTTGCCATCTGCATGCTGCCTGTCTCCTCCTGCTACCTTATTTCTAAGCCTGTCTGATGACACTTCAACCATAATATTGTATTTTGATACAGTTACTTTGCCTTGGATGATGGTTTGGAAATTTGTCTGATTCTTCCATCTATTGGATGATGTCAGTACAGTCCTGGGAACCGTTTATTTAGCATTAGTTTGCATTATGGATTTCATTAATTATGCTCTGTTCCCATTTCCATTGAGCAGTTATTTCTACCTGGGGACCCCATGCATTGATGCTGCAGGGAATACAGACTTTTGTTGATGCATGTTGGTGCACACACCACCCCCCTGCAGTCTATTCCTTTAGGTTTAGTTAATGAGGGATGTATGGATAGTATGCATGTACTGTATGTGTGGTGTCCGGTGCACTTATTTTTGGATTTTAGACAACGTTGACTTTTTTTGGTGATGGTGGGAGGTTTCTGTTTTCATATTTACATTTGGATAACTTTCGTGTACAATAAAATTTGTTAAATTTCTATAACATTTTATAGATTGAGCTTGGTTGTTACCCAATATTTACCATACCCCGGAGGCTCATAGATATGGATTTTTAAGGCAGCTCTCCTTTTTTGCTATTTTTCTATATGCAATACAGCGCCTTGAAAAAGTATTCATACCCCTTGGAATTTTGTTGCACTTTTTGTCATGTTACAACCAAAAATGTAAATGTATTTTATTGGGATTTTAAGTGATAGAACAACACAATGTGGTACATAATTGTGAAGTGGAAGGAAAATGATAAATGGTTTTACAAATAAATATGTGAAAAGTGTGGCGTGGATTTGTATTCAGCCCCCCTGAGTCATTACATTTTAGAACCACCTTTCCCTACAATTACAGCTGCAAGTCTTTTTGGGGATGTCTCTACCAGCTTTGCACATCTAGAGAATAAAATTCTTGGCCATTCTTCTTTGCAAAATAGCTCAAGCTCTGTCAGATTGGATGTAGAGCATCCAAGAACAGCAATTTTCAAGTCTTGCCACAGATTCTCAATTGGATTTAGGTATGGACTTTGACTGGGCCATTCTAACACATGAATATGCTTTGATCTAAACAATTCCATTGTGGCTCTGGCTGTATGTTCAGGGTCACTGTTCTGCTGGAAGGTGAACCTCCACCCCATTCTCAATTCTTTTGCCGACTCTAACAGGTTTTCTTCTAAGATTGCCCTGTATTTGGCTCCATCATCTTCCCATCAACTCTGACCAGCTTCCATGTCCCTGCTGAAGAAAAGCATCCCCACAACATGATGTTGCCACCACCATGTTTCAGGGTGGGGATGGTGTGTTCAAGGTGATGGGCATTGTTAATTTTCCGCCACACATAGCGTTTTGCTTTTAAGCCAAACAGTTCAATTTTGGTCTCATCTGACCAGAGCACCTTCTTCCACATGTTTGCTGTGTCCCCCACATGGCTTCTCGCAAACTGAAAACCGGACTTCTTATTCCTTTCTTTAAACAATGGCTTTCTTCTTACCACTCTTCCATAAAGGCCAGATTTTTGGAGTGCACGACTAGTAGTTATCCTGTGGACAGATTCTCCCACCTGAGCTGTGGATCTCTGCATCTCAATTTAGGTGGATGGCCATGTCTTGGTAGGTTTGCAGTTGTGCCATACTCTTTCCATTTTCAGATGATGGATTGACCAGTGCTCAATGAGATGTTCAAAGCTTGGGATTTTTTTAATAACCTAACCCTGCTTTAAACTTCTCCACAACTTTATCCCTGACCTGTCTGGTGTGTTCCTTGGCCTTCATGATGCTGTTTGTTCACTAAGGTTCTCTAACAAACCTCTGAGGGATTCACAGAACAGCTGTATTTATACTGAGATTAAATTACACACAGGTGGACTCTATTTACCAATTAGGTGACTTCTGAAGGCAGTTGGTTACTCTAGATGTGCATGCCACACTTTTCACATATATATGTGTAAAAAATGTTAAAAACCATTTATCATTTTTCTTCCACTTCACAATTATGTGCCACTTTGTGTTGGTCTATCACATAAAATCCCAATAAAATACATTTAAGTTTTTGGATGCATGACAAAATGTGGAAAATTTCAAGGGGTATGAATACTTTTTCAAGGCACTCTACATTTTGGCCATAGAGCCCCACTGTATCCAGTGAGTGAGTGGACTGAAATTGCCCCTGAAATCGGGACTGATATGCGGGAATGAACTTGTACAATTTAATTCCTGCAGTCAGTGTGAACCAGGGCTGAATGTCGTTTCATTCATTTTTTTCTTTTTAGAAATGTCATTTTTGCTGCAGCATGTTCTAAACATGCTACAGATGCGTCACTTTACAGGCAGACTTTTTTATATTTATTGTTGCACTTTAAGCATCATTAACCACTGCAGCCCTGGAAGGATTTACCTCCTTATTGACCAGACCATTTTTTGCAATACGGCATTGCGTTGCTTTAACTGACAATTGCGCGATCGCGCAATGTTGTACCCAAACAAAATGAATGTCCTTTTTTCCTCACAAATAGAGCTTTCTTTGGTGGTATTTGATCACCTCTGCGGTTTTTATTTTCTGCGCTATAAACAAAAAAAAAACACGACAATTTTGAAAAGAAACAATATTTTTTACTTTCTGCTATAATACATATGGAAAAAATATGTATATAAAAAAAACTAATTTATTCATCAGTTTAGGCCAATATATATTCTTCTACATATTTTTGGTAAAAAAAAAAATCACATATTGATTGGTTTGCGCAAAAGTTATAGTGTCTACAAAATGGGGAATACATTTATGGACTTTTTTTTTTATGTTTTTACTGGTAATGGTGGCGATCTGCAGTTTTTAGCATAACTGTGACATTGCGGTGGACATATTTGACCCCAAGTGACATGTTTTGGGGACCAGTGACATTATTACAGTGATCAGTGCTAAAAAAAAATGCACTGATCAATGTATAAATGACACTGGCAGAGAAGCGGTTAACACAAGGGGCAATCAAGGGGTTTACTGTGTTCCCTGGGTGTGTTCTAACTCTAAATGTGGGGGATGGGCTCACTGGGACAACACATAGATTGCTGTTACTGATCACTAGGAACAGCAGATCTCTCTGTGGAGTGACCGCAGTTGGCCCACAGTATCTATTCCATGAAGCAACGTACAGGTACATCGTTTTGCACAATAGAGCCAATCTGCCGCAATATATGTGGTAAAAAAAATCACTGCTCCTGTAAAAATAATTTGCATTGATACATATTCCCCAGGGCAGTACCTGGACCCCCATACCCTTTTTATGGCCAATTGCTTGCATTACTTCAAAATGGGGACTTTTGATTTTTCAAGTTTGGGTCCCATAGACTTTAAAAAGGTTCACCATTCGGTTTAGAACTTTTTCTCTGTTTGGGAGTTCTGGTGCAAACCGAACAGGGGGGGTGTTCGGGCCCATCTCTACTTACCACTAGGGATGGGCGAACGGTTCGGTCCGAGCATAAGTTCGGGCTGAACTTTTGTTCTTCGGTCGTTCAGCAAACAGCCCCACAAATGGGTCGTTCAATCATTTGCTCGACCCCCCGAACCGACCACAGTGCATTGCGGCACTGAACAGTGCATTGCAAGCCCTGAATGGCTGAAGCAGTGAAAGGTTCAGCCAATCAGGGCACAGAGCACTGTCAGAGTCATGACTGGACACTGTCATCATGACTTTATCCAATCATGGCTCATTCCCGCCCCACAGTATAAAAGTATTCTTTCAATGGCAGCCATTTTCTGTGTGATTTTGGCGTGGAGAGAGAAAGAACAGGGCTCTGTTCAGTGCTATTATTTAGTTAGTGTGCTATACTGTGCTATTTTGCTTCAATTGTCAGCGCAGAATAGTTTAGTGTCAGTCTAGGGAGAGTGTGAGTGTAGCGAGGAACACCATCATTCAGCTTTGCATAGTGTGCAGCTAGAGTAAGGACAGCTCAGATAGTTTCACTGTAGTGTAGTGAGACCGTGTCATCCATACATACTGTACATTAGTGTAGAGTAGGGACAGCTCATATAGTTTCAGTGTAGTGTAGTGAGACCGAGTCAGTAATCATTACATTAGTGCAGTGTTTTTCAACTCCAGTCCTCAAGGCGCCCCAACAGGTCATGTTTTCAGGATTTCCCTCAGATGAAATGGTTCTGTGTGAGTTACTGCCAGTTTAATGCCATATAGTTCTGTGTGCGTTACTGCCAGTTTAACGCCATTTACTTCTGTGTGCATTACTGACAGTTTAACGCCATATTGTTTTGTGTTTTCTTTACTGCCAGTTTAACGCCATATAGTTCTGTGTGTGTTACTGCCAGTTTAACGCCATATCGTTTTGCGTGCGTTACTACAAGTTTAACGCCATATAGTTCTGTGTGTGTTACTGCCAGTTTAACATTAACACCATATAGTTCTGTGTGCGTTACTGCCAGTTTAACATCATATAGTCTTGTGTGCGTTACTGCCAGTTTGACGCTGTATTGCTTTGTGTGCGTTACTGACAGTTTAACACCATATAGTTCTGTGTGCGTTACTGCTAGTTTAATGCCATATAGTTTTGCGTGCATTACTGCCAGTTTAACACCATATAGTTCTGTGTGCGTTACTTCCAGTTTAACGCCATATAGTTCTGTGTGCGTTACTGCCAGTTTAATGCCATATAGTTCTGTGTGCGTTACTGCCAGTTTAACGCCATTTACTTCTGTGTGCATTACTGACAGTTTAACGCCATATTGTTTTGTGTTTTCTTTACTGCCAGTTTAACGCCATATAGTTCTGTGTGTGTTACTGCCAGTTTAACGCCATATCGTTTTGCGTGCGTTACTACAAGTTTAACGCCATATAGTTCTGTGTGTGTTACTGCCAGTTTAACATTAACACCATATAGTTCTGTGTGCATTACTGCCAGTTTAACATCATATAGTCTTGTGTGCGTTACTGCCAGTTTGACGCTGTATTGCTTTGTGTGCGTTACTGACAGTTTAACACCATATAGTTCTGTGTGCGTTACTGCTAGTTTAATGCCATATAGTTTTGCGTGCATTACTGCCAGTTTAACACCATATAGTTCTGTGTGCGTTACTTCCAGTTTAACGCCATATAGTTCTGTGTGCGTTACTGCCAGTTTAACGCCATATAGTTCTGTGTGCGTTACTGCCAGTTTAACGCCATATAGTTTTGCGTGCATTACTGCCAGTTTAACGCCATATAGTTCTGTGTGCGTTACTGCCAGTTTAACGCCATATAGTTCTGTGTGCGTTACTGCCAGTTTAAAGCCATATAGTTCTGTGTGCGTTACTGCCAGTTTAACGCCATATTGTTTTGTGTACGTTACTGCCAGTTTAATGCCATATAGTTTTGTGTGCGTTACTGCCAGTTTAACCCCATATCGTTTTGCGTGCGTTACTGCCAGTTTAACGCCATATAGTTCTGTGTGCTTTACTGCCAGTTTAATGCCATATAGTTCTGTGTGCGCTACTGCCAGTTTAATGCTATATAGTTTTGTGTGCGTTACTGCCTGTTTAATGCCATATAGTTTTGTGTGCGTTACTGCCAGTTTAACGTCATATAGTTCTGTGTGCGTTACTGCCAGTTTAACGTCATTTACTTCTGTGTGCATTACTGCCAGTTTAACGCCATATAGTTTTGTGTGTGTTACTGCCAGTTTAATGCCATATAGTTTTGTGTGAGTTATTGCCAGTTTAACGCCATATTGTTTTGTGTGCGTTACTGCCAGTTTAACACCATATAGTTCTATGTGCATTACTGACAATTTAACGCCATATAGTTTTGTGTGCGTTACTGCCAGTTTAACGCCATATAGTTCTGTGTGCGTTACTGCCAGTTTAACGTCATATTGTTTTGTGTACGTTACTGCCAGTTTAATGCCATATAGTTTTGTGTGTGTTACTGCCAGTTTAACCCCATATCGTTTTGCATGCGTTACTGCCAGTTTAACACCATATAGTTCTGTGTGCTTTACTGCCAGTTTAGCGTCATATAGTTCTGTGTGCGCTACTGCCAGTTTAATGCCATATAGTTTTGTGTGCGTTATTGCCTGTTTAATGCCATATAGTTTTGTGTGCGTTACTGCCAGTTTAACGCCATATAGTTCTGTGTGCGTTACTACCAGTTTAACGCCATTTACTTCTGTGTGCATTACTGCCAGTTTAACGCCATATAGTTTTGTGTGTGTTACTGCCAGTTTAACGCCATATAGTTTTGTGTGCGCTACTGCCAGTTTAACGCCATATTGTTTTGTGTGCTTTACTGCCAGTTTAATGCCATATAATTCTGTGTGCGTTACTGCCAGTTTAACACTATATAGTTCTGTGTGCGTTACTGTACGTTTGGCGCATTATATTGCAGTATATCATAGTGTATCTGTGGAGTGTGTCTGTGTAGTGTGAGTACTCAAATTAAAGTGTACCAAACACCTCTTTACATTGATTAAATCTACGTACAGATTTCAACTTCTTCTTTACATTTGCTTATAAGCACCACCCCCTTCCTCCCAATAATGTCTGGGAGGACAAGGAGAGGCAGACGTTCCCTTGGCACTGTAAGGGGGCCAGCAACAGGCAAAGGTGGACTTGGTGGTCAGTCCTCAGGCAGGGCATCATTTCCTTTGTTTAGTGAGTTTGCCCATGCTATCCAGCCACAGCATGCAGAGGAGGTGGTGGACTGGCTTAATAAACCTTCCTCATCCTCCTCATCCTCTGTCACGCAAGCAGAGACAAGTGTGCAGTCCCCTGCAGTTGCCAGAGTGGATAAACCTGCCTCCTTGTCCACATCTATTCCTGCCATAGCCCCAACATCAGCCATTGAGGAGTCAGCTGAGTTATTTGACCACAGCGTCAGCCACTTGCTCTTTGATGATGCCCAGCCTTTACTGGATTCAGATGTTGGTTCTGAGGTTGAGGATGACAGGAACATGAGCCTAGAGAGGGAGGAACACTGGTAGACAAATTGGCATTCATGTTCCCCAAGCCGCAGCATATTGCCAAGTTGTTTCCAGTGGTAATGATGAAGATGGAAGAGATGGAGAGGATGATGATGATGATGATGATGATGTGGTCACTGATGCAACTTGGGTGCCAGATAGAGCAGAGGAGGAAACTGAAGGTGAGGCGGCACAACCCCAAGGAGGCCGACATCAAGTAAGAGTAGAGTGCAGCCACCCTATTCCATCACATTCTGCAGCTGTTATCTCCCGGCCCACTCCCTAAAGCTCAGCTGTCTGGGCCTTTTTCAGCACATCTGCAGCAGATCGCACTGTTGCTATCTGCAAACTGTGTCTCAGGCACATCAAACATGGCAAAAACAGCAACCATTTGGGTACCACATGCTTAACAAGGCATTTAACATCCAACCACTCAGCCCGTTGGCAAGAGCAACTAAAAGCCACACAAAAAGAGAACAAATCTGTCCCTCCTCCTCCTCCTTACCCACTTCAGTCTTCTCCTGTGATACCGAGTCATTACCTCTCAGCAGCCTCCACTGACAGGGATGATGGTATAGCACAGGGTGTCCCAGGTCCTAGCAGCACATCTGCCAGCAGCTGTCAGGGCTGGGCTCAGCCCTGCCTTCTCAAAGCTGGCCGCTCATCTGTCGGCTAATTGCCAGCTCCTATCTCTCCGCAGTGACTCACCTGTTGGTGATATCCTGCTCGTCAGTCCTGCCTACTTAAGCCATCCAGTCCAGATGATCTCTTCCTTCGCCTTGTTTACATCTCTAGAGACGCTCTCCTGTGTTCCTGTTAAAGACTTGCTTGGCTGACATTCCTTCTGGCTCCAGATCCTGCTTGCTGTTCTCCTATGCTCAACTCTGGCTCCCTGACGTTTTGGCTTGTCTGACTATCCGTTCCGGTTCCTAAACTCTGGTTATGTTTTGACTACATTTACTCTGTTTACCTTTTTTATTATTATTAAACAAGTGTGATTTAACTGTACTGTCTCAGTCTGATTTATGGTTTCTAACAGCAGCACACCACCAGCTGTAGACTTTAGTCGGCAAATTTCTCTGCCCCATCTGCTGCAGCGGGAAAAAAAATACAGTCCCTGCCACCCACATGCCCAGCATCTGAATGCAAGCTTGTCAAACTTCTGCCTTTCAGCCTGGTGGATTCTGCCCCCTTCCGTGATTTCACACAATGCCAGTTGCTACTACTTTTCACGTAAGACCGTTCCATCTCTCTACCGCTACGTGGAAGGGAATGTTCTGGCATCATTGGGCAAGGCAGTCAGCCGTAAAATCCACCTTACTGCTGACAAGTTGTCCAGCATGCATGGGCAGGGACAATATATTTAGTTCACAGCATACTGGGTAACGTTGCTTGCAACTCGAAAGGATGCAGGACAGGGCTTGGTGCTGCAGCTTGTTGTGCCCTCACGTCTCCATACAGCTGGTGGTGATGATGCCAGACCTGTGAGCTCTACCCCCCCTCCTCCTCCACCCACTCCATGCCCTCCTCTGCAGAATTGTCCTATGAACATCAGGTATCCCCTAAGCGTTCAAAGGGCTATTCCAGAGTCAGGCTAAGAGGTGCCATGCAGTGCTTCAGCTGGTGTGTTTAGGGGACAGGAACCACACCGGAGCAGAGATACTTGCAGTTCTGCAGGGACAGGCCCAGATGTGATTCACATCAAACCAGCTGGAGCCAGGAATGGTGGTGTCCGATAAAGGCTCAAACCTCCTGTCCGCTCTTAGACAAGTAAAGTTGACACATGTGCCATGCCTGCCACATGTCTTCAGTTTGGTGGTGCAGCGTTTCCTAAGTACGTACCCAGGATTGCAAGATGTACTAAAGCAGGCCAGAAGAGTCTGTAGCCATTTCAGACAGTCATACACAGCCAGTGTTCGGTTGGCTGAAATTCAGCGGGAATTCCACCTGCCCATAAACTGCCTGATTTGTGACATGCCCACTGGGTGGAACTCAACTTTGGGAATGCTATAGCGGCTATACATACAGCAGAGGGCCGTCAATGAGTACCTGTGCCAGTACGGTGCGACGACAGGCTCAGGCCACCTCAGCTTTTTTTCTCCACGCCAATGGTTGATCATTAAGGATGCATGCACTGTATTATCACCATTTGAGGAGGCCACAAGGATGGTGAGCAGTGACAGTGCATGCATCAGTGACACAATCCCTGTTGTGTTCCTGCTGGAGCAGGCTCTGAGTGGCATTATGGACAGGGCACTGGAGGCAGAGCAGCAGGAGAAAGAGGAGGACTTCCTTTCCTCTCAAGGCCCATTTTATCCAGACACCATAATTTCTATGTCACAGAACACACAGGAGGAGAGAGGGGAGGAGGATGAGGAGGAGGATTCTGGCACTTTTATAGGCTTTGAAAAAGAGGAAGACGTGTCAATCTGTAAGCGATGGCTTTCCAACCCCAGGACCCTTGGGAGTAGTACGAGGCTTGGAGGAGAAAGTTCCAGATTTCTGACTCCAGTAGATTAAAGTGTAGTGGAAAACTTAGTTTTGAGTCTCTGTTGGTCAAGAGAGGAGTGTTGGAGAAGGCGTCCGCCTAAGTGTGGCATTTCAGAATTTTTTTAGTCCTCGCTGCCCAGGGCTGTCAGCTTCCACATCCCATCGACAGCGTCTGTATCACATGGTGGACGATTACCTCAGCGCCAAAACAAAGATGGAGAGCTTTCCAGCTGACGATCCACTGGCTTACTGGGTCATGAGAATAGACCACTGGCCAGAACTAGCCCAGTATGCTATTGAGTTATTGGGCTGCCCTGCATCCAGTGTGCTTTCAGAATGGGCATTCAGTGCTGCAGGAGGTTTTGTTACTGATCATAGAATGCATCTGTCCACAGACTCTGTGGACCGTTTGACTTTTATTAAAATGAATCCGTCCTGAACCCCTGACCTGAGCTCATCATTGCACATCCATTCCAGATGCTTGTATGTGACATCACATACAAGCACTTGGGCTGGATGTGAGAGGTGGATCAGCAGGATGAGTGTGCCAGGACAGGTAGATGTGTCTCATCTCTGCTTCCTTTCACCACTCTGCATATCACGCAAATCATAGCTAGAAGAGGGTACAGCGGTGGAGCAGATAAATAGGAGGGGTTCGGAGGTGGAACAGAAGTGCAGGAGGTTACAACAGTGGGGCAGATGTGCAAGGAGGTACAGTGATGGAAGAGATGATAAGGCGGTTCAGAAGTGGGACAGAAGAGCAGGGGGTACAGTGATGGGCCACATGAGAAGGGGGGTTCAGTGTTGGGGCAGAAAAACAAGGGGTAGAGAAATGGGGCAGATGTGAAAGGAGGTGTATTGATGGGGCAGATGAGCAGCGGGTTACAGTGGTGGTGCAGGAGAGCAGGGGGAACAGTGGTGGGGCAGAAGAGCAAGGGAGTATAGAGGTGAGACAGATGTGCAGGAGGTACATTGGTGGGGCAGATGAGAAAGCGGGTACAGTGGTGGGACAGATGAGCAGATGGTTTCAGTGTTAGGACAGATGAGAAGGTGATTCAGTAGTGAGACAGAAGAGCATGGGGATACAGCAGTGGAGCAGATGTGCAGGAAGGTACAGTGGTGGGGCAGATGAGAAAAGGGGTACATTGATGGGGCAGATGAGCAAGGGCGTTACAGTGGTGGGACAGAAGAGCAAGGGGGGTACAATGGTGGGGCAGATGTGCAGGAGGTACAGTGGTGGAAGGGATGAGAAGGGAGTTCAGCGGTGGGACAGAAAAGCAGGGGGGTACGGTGATGGGGCACATGAGCAGGGGGTTACAGTGGTGGGACAGATGAGCAGGGGGCATGCACAATTATTTTGAAAAAAAAATTCAGCACACTGTGCTCAAAAGGTTGCCTACACCTGTTCTAGAACAACACCAAATCATCCTCAAAGCAACCCTGTTGAAAGATTGAATAGAACATTATTGCAAATGCTTCGTACATTGGAAGAGAAAAAGAAAGCTGGGTGGAAAGAGTATTTACCACAAATAGTCCATGCATATAATTAAACTAGGCATGAAGCAATTGGCTATGCTCCTTCCTTTTTGTTACATGGCAGAATACTCCATTTACCAGTGGACCTGCTATTTGGTATGGATGATGAGAAGGAGAAAAGATCACCCCAGCAGTATGCTGAAAAATGGGCTACCAAAATTAAAGAAGCTTACAGAATTGCTTCCCCTCAGAAAGGTAAAAGGTACTATGACCAACGCACAAAAGGAGTGGCACTACAGGATGGAGATTTTTGTAAGAAATTTATCAGAAAAGGGGAGGCCTGGGAAAACTCTGAACATACTGGGAAAGGGAAGTATACAGGGTAGTTGAACAGGTAGAGCAAGAGCATATTTACAAATTTAAACCAGAGTAAGGTAACAAACCAGTAAGGGTCATTCATCGCAACTTGCTATTTCGTCACCAGTCAATGATTTGCTTTTTGAAGATATTTCATCAGACAAAACAAAGAAAAATGGTTCTAGGACATTGGCAAATGTGAAAGAAAACAATAGCCCAGAGATCTCAGATTCAGATACCTCAGGTGATGAATACTATGTGTATTGTCCCAAACACTTCCAAGATAGTGAGCAATGCATAGCTCCCCAATTACGACCCAAGGCTGAGTAATTCTATCCTAGTGACCCTAACCTTTCACCTGGAGAATTAGCACGTCAAGGAATGCCAGATGAAGTTGTTTTGGTGCCACCCACAGATGTTTTGAAAGAAAGTATTTCAGAATCACCAGTGAAAGAAGGTAACTTGTCCTCTGAACAAAAATATTACCAAAAAACACATTAACCAAAGAAGATATTAACATGTTAGATACTTGGCAACCCATCTTTTCAAAAGCAGGATGTTTCCACAAATGTGACTGAACAGCACTGCAACCTCCTGGATATACACACTTTGCAATTCCCTCATGTTCATATTTCTTGTAGCAAGTAAATAAATAAACCTTCCAGTAATGCTATTACTAGGCTGCAACTAGAGGGAGCACTAATGATTTGTAGTGTGACTTTAGGAGAATGAAACCAACAAGTTCACATTAAACTTGGAAAGCAAGCGAGCAACAGTGTTTTGTGTCTCCTCTTTGATACAGGTTAGTCACTATGGGGGTTATTTACGAAAGGAAAATCCACTTTGCACTGCAAGTGCACTTGGAAGTGCAGTCGCTCTAAATCTAAGGGGTAGATCTGAAATGAGTGGAAGTTCTGCTGATTTTATCATCCAATCATGTGCAAGCTAAAATGCTGTTTTTTTATTTTCCTTGCATGTCCCCCTCGGATCTACAGTGACTTTACTTTCAAGTGCACTTGCAGTGCAAAGTGGAGTTTCCTTTAGTAAATAACCCCCAATTTTTCTTCAATTTAGTGTTTATTCTGACATTCACTGTCTCTAGTATCTTATATGTTAGTACTGGTAACTCGTTAACACAAATTGATGTGCTTTTTCTTTGTGGCCTGAGCAGACACAATAAAGAGAGTAATGTGTAATGCAATCCATTTCTCTTTAGCACATTAAAGTGATTAAAAAGGCTCTTTTTTTTTATTTGTTAAATAACAAACATGTCATACCTACCTCCAGGCCCGAATTTACTCCCTTTGCCGCCCCAAGGGCGGGTCCTTCAATGCCGCCCCCCACACACACACACACACACACACACACCACCATTCTTGTCCTTTATCGATGACTGCTACAATAGATCAATTAAAAACATATCTCCACACACGAGAACAATGAAAATAACTGGCTTTAATTGTACAGACTAAAAATACTTCAGGGTAAGCGTGCGAGGGGTAAGGATTTTTTGCGGGCAATTTTTCAGGGCAATGGCTGGTGTTAGTGCTTCAATCATCCCCGGCACCATGGTTGTTATGGTGTCAGGATGATTGAAACACATTACTTCTATCATTACATTGTAATGTAAAATGAAATAGTTCAACTCACCATAATGCAGAATCATTGTGAGCCCTGAGCATGTCACTTGCCACTATGCCTGCCACCAGATGGAGATGTCACTTGCCACGCTGCCACCAGATGGGGATGTCACTTGCCACTATGTCTGTCACCAGATGGAGATGTCACTTGCCACGCTGCCACCAGATGGAGATGTCACTTGCCACGTGTGGTGGAGATTTGGGCCCTGAAGGTGATGAACTTTATTATTAATGTTACTTGCATTGACTTTTCAATGACTATAGTTTGAGAACCCTAGTTTGGAATTAACAGAGACATCTTGCCCTGCTGTGGAATGTTATCTGGAGTGGCTATCTGACCATTTGATAGTATCCATTCAGTCACGAAGCCCCAACTCGGCCCACCCCCTCTCTCTCCTAATTGGCTGACTGACTTTGAATGACAGCCGCGGGAGCCAATGGTGCCGCTGCTGTGTCTCAGCCAATCAGGAGGAGTGTCCCGGACAGCTTAGACATTTGTGGTTCTAGGGTGGCTGCTACACACAGAAGGTTTTTTATCCTAATGCATAGAATGCATTAAGATGAAAAACCTTCTGCCTTTACAACTCCTTTAAACTTGGAAAGCAAGTGAGGAACAACGTTTTGTGACTCCCCTTTGATACAGATACTGCAGGCTGCATCTTTGTCATACTTTACACTCAGATCACGATAATCCTGTAACATTTACAATTCACACAGAACACTCATTTCTGGCTACAATTATAGCTTTCATTCATAAAGAGTTAATGGAGTCAAAGAGTTGTCACATTTGCTTGGCTCTCCCAGTGTAATCAACAGGGCTCTGCTGTCCATGTGACAGCTGTACACTGTAGGGACGTGCAGTCAGGGGAGGCTCTGCCTCACCTGCCATGAACAATAAAAAAAAATCTAACGTCGAGGGTTGTAACTCGGCTGGGGGGGGAGGTAGCCTACGTCTTACCCCACCACTGGTAAAAATTTGTTGCTCCTACGACCTATGGTTCTGGAGATACGGGGCTCCATGCACAGCCTGTCAGAGCGACCAGTTTAAATACAAGCTGGCACACTCTGTTTGCAGCAGACTGAGAGGTTGAGCTCACAGTGCCTCTCCTCACTTCTTGTCAGAGGCACTGAGCTCAATGGACAGCTTGGAGTCTTGGACCAATGGTAAAGAACCATTATCCCCAGCTGTCCAATAAAAATGCTGCAGTGGAGGCAAGCCTCTCACTGCAGTGTCATAGAAGGGGGCAAAAAGACAAATACTCCCTCCAGCACAGACCTCTTAACTAGAAGGAAATACATGGGTTTATGTGCATACGATTTACCCACAATCCCATTTTTTTCTTACACAGAGGGAGAATGAGAGGGAGAATGAGAATTTGCTGCTTTTGAAAAGGTACTGTTATAATCAAGCTAAATCATATATTATTATGCTATATGTTATAAGATAACAATTTATTATTTATCTATTTACTGTAAAATTACTGGTTTTTCAAACTTCAGTAATTTGTCAAGCCACCTGCTTAAGTACAGATTTTAAAAATATAGTGAATTACCTTAAAAACAATATATAATAATTATTTGTATAATACTTATGGTAATTAACCCCTTGCCACCCAGGCCTATTCTGACACTTCTCTCCTACATGTAATAATCATCATTTTTTTTTTTGCTAGGAAATTACTCAGAACCCCCAAATATTATATATATTGCTTTAGCAGACACCCTATGGAATAAAATGGTGGTTGCTGCAACTTTTTATGTTACACGGTATTTGCGCAGCAATTTTTCAAACGCGTTTTTTTTGGGAAAAAACTTTCATGGATATAAAAAAAGATAACCCAATTTTTTTTGTATAACGTGAAAGATGATATTACGCCAAGTAAATAGATACCTAACATGTCATGCTTTAAAATTGTGCACACTCGTGGAATGGTGCCAAACTTTAGTACTTAAAAATCTCCATTGACGACGCTTTAAATTTTTGTACAGGTTACATGTTTAGAGCTACAGAGGAGTTCTAGTGCTAGAATTATTGCTCTCGCTCTAACATTCGCGGTGTATGTAACTTGTGTGTATCTGGCTCTGATACTAGCCAGTGCCTCACCAGCCACCGACCTCACCGCACATCTCTGCTGTACTCTGTTTATAAGGAGCTGCTGATATAATGTAGGGACAGCTGATAAACAAAAAGCAAAGAACCATTGATTATACTAGGAGAGCCATTCTTCCTCAGTCATGCAGAGTGCAGGGAACAGCTGAAGAGCAGAGGCAGGAGAGGCTTTTGATCTGGTTGGGCCCTTTCCACCAAAGTGCATAAGGTGGGTGCCTCTCCTGTCTCTGGGTCAGCCTGGCCCTGCATACACTTTAAAGCTGAACTCCAGTCAGACATAAAAGACACACATTAATGGAGCTCTGTATGCATTAATGCACAGGAAATAGAGCTTTCATTTTGTATGAATCTTTAAAGCTATGTCCCACTATCATCTTTGTAACAGCAATTTGTAACAACTACAGATATGTCTGCTTATTTCCTGTGGCAATTAGTAGCTAATTACAGATTTACTGTTGTAGCTGACTCCAATATTTATCTGTTGTGACAGTGCTAGGTCCTGCCACGTTGCAAAAAGAGATAAATCGTACAAAGGATTCTCAAGGAGCCAGGTTGAGGAGCTCTAGAATGACTGCTATGAATAAAGAAAATCGAGATTTCAGTTTTCTCCAGTTTTTTAAGTGGAGTCCAGAGGCTTCAAAGAGTCTTGGGATGGACAAAGCCTCTAGCCCTATATCCAGGTCTTACCAGCAGGTTGGGTGTGCAGGTGTGCACACCCATTTTAATCAAGGGTGTAGCAAGAGTTCACGGCTCCACCAAGGAGTCAGGAGGTCCCTGCCCAAAGGCCAGAATAGCAGGGAGCTGCGAGAGGTACAGAGTTGTACATAAGCACAATGGCTGGGTGTGCACATGTGTGTAGCAGTCTGAGGGACTAGCCAACGGTCTAAGCATGAGGTCTGAGCAGCAGTGCTGTGAAAGGAAGCCAAGAGGCTTAAGGATGATTTTCTTTTGTGTTTTAAAGTGATGGTGGAAACCCCTGTGAGTGCAAGCATTTTAATTATTCTTATTCTTTTTAAATAAAAGTCAGCCAACAAACCCTAAAATAGAATTTCCTGGCTGGACTGAACTTATTGGTAAGCACTACACTTAAATGAAACCCCCACACATATCACACTATGCAGCTACAAATCTATAGAGTGCAATAATCATCAGCTGCTGCATTGAAGCTGAGTAACTACTGAAGCTGATGATTTTGTTGGCATCTCCAAACGCTGCATAACATCAGTTGCTCAGTGAATGAGCGCAGAGGTCATGCGTATGTAATACACATAGTTCAAGGGTCAGGAATATAAAACACAGGGGTCAGGAATATGTAATGAACAGATTGCGTGGGTCAGGATTCTGCAATGCCCAAAAAACAGGGTTAATAAGTTTGTGATTTGGTTGTTAATTCCAAACGATGCAGAAATGTAGTTGCTCAGTGATTGAACTATAAATAACTTGGAGTTTCAGCAATACATACCTTTGACTGACTGCAATTTATTTATTCCTAGCAAAAGGGAGATATTCTGTTGATGTTTCAAATTTGCTGCTATACTTGCTGTGCTATACTTGCTGTGTGACTTGACCCTAAATAAAAACTGAATTCAAATAGTCAGGGACTAATTAGCAACCAGTAACTGTTGAGACCAAGGACAGTTTGGTCATGAGTATACAGTGTAGAGGTCAGGAGTAAATAATGCACAGACAGTATGAATTACTGAGTACACGGGTCAGAAATATGTAGCACACAGTATGCAGAGGTCAAAAAAGAGAAAGAAAGCAGCGCCAACCAAGTGCAGTATTAAAACATACACATTTATTAAAAGTAGAAATGCACTCACTCAAAGTAGGATATATACAGGCACATCAGAAATGATTGATCCGGGTGGGAGGTGTGGTAGACCGCAGGGCTCCACAGGGGACGATCCTATGTGCTGGGGTATTCTCCTCTAGTCCTGTCTGTCGGCGCTGGTGGTAACCAGTGTCTCAGGCTGGGGTAGGAGAAGTACAGCATGGATCATCTTTTTGTGTTTCCAGGGTCCCGGTGACGCTATGGGCGTGCATGCATTCGGAGCATGCGTGCTCCTTCATCAGGCATCTGTGTGCAGAGGTCGCAAGGACGCAATGCATAGCATTCAGGGATCAGGAGCTGTTCCCCCAGCACCAATTTAGCTGTCCCACAAGCAAAAATGTCCATCTCCTCCTGCAAAAGCACCTGCCCCCCCCCCCCCAAAAAAAAAGCACAAACACCCCAAGAGCTATGTAAGTCTCCTTTTACAACTACCTTATATTTATTATTTTAATATTTATTATTTGTATATTTAGTGCTTTCCTGGAGTTCAGCTTTAAAAAGCTGAACTGGTGCAGTTACCTAAAAAAAGAAAAAAAATCATAAGCACTAAGCTACTAGGTTTTACCCCATAATTTATCTCAGGGCTTAAGAAAAGGACAAAACTCAAGTTTTCACTGTGGTTCTCTTTAAGATATTTGGGCATTTCTCTGTTTTTGCCCCCTTTATTGCAATTCCACTTTTTCTGGAACAGTCATATTAAATATAGTGATTCACAATCCTTGAAGAACTATGATAGTTTTTGTCCAGAGAGATGCTTGAAACATTATAAAAGTCTCATTGAACAGACTCTAAAACCACTACAAGTAACTTTATGGCTATAGATTGCTCTAAAACGAAAAGCCCATCTCTACCGAGGAACATTCATAAATAACCTTACAAGATCATTCATTTTCTAGTGCTGTGTATGAAAACACACAAAGCCACCATATCCTTATGTAGCCTCTAATGCAAGTACCTTATGTTCTGTGCTGAATATGACCTCAAGCTTTTTGGGAGTAGAGTAATACAGAAAGTACCAGTATAAGCACAGATTTCAAAATGCATGAAGGATGTTGTCAAACACACATTATCTATCTATCTATCTATCTATCTATCTATCTATCTATCTATCTATCTATCTATCTATCTATCTATCTATCTATCTATCTATCTATCTATCTATCTATCTATCTATCTATCTATCTATCTATCTATCTATCTATCTTTTTAAATACTAGGCAAGCTGGAAATATATTTCTTATATAAAAATAACTAAATGCTGACCCCACGTTGTTATCTTGTAGAGCACCTCTACAGTCCCAGAGTCCAGAATGCTCAATTTTGACTGCAAAGTGGGAGCTTTAATATGTTGGCATTTCCTGCTCCTTCTTGTAATGCTAACCTTGATATTGATTAGAGAGTCTCAGAGCACTAAACTGATGAATGCAAAGGGAAGGGGGGGCAGCAGAGTTTCACCCTCAGAACAAGAGCAGTATTGACATACTGAACACCTCTAAGGCTCCTGGGAATTATTTAAAGATTAACAAAAAATGTGCAGGCACCTAGTGGTGCCTGTTTTCATGTCATTGGGTCAACTTTTAATGATTCAGGTGTCATTGTGAGGTTTTATTCTTTTTTTTCTGTCCAGAAACAGATAATGGAATACATTATAGTTATGTATTAACATTTCAATTAGTATGCATTCACTTTTCTCAAAAAGCTTTCTCTTTTGCAATTTGACAGACAAAAACTGTTAATAATTAGATATTCTTTATGCCTGCTTGCAAAAAATAAATAAAAATTGAGCTATTTATTTTGCAATATAGCAACTAGACATATTGATTCATAAATAAATGAAAGAGAATGTGGTTTTAGAATGCCCCATTGCCAAATTTCACAAACCATCTGGATGGCTAAGTTCATAAATAATTAAATTCATATATTATTGTAACTACATGTGTGTATTGTAATGAGAACGACTGACACTCAGACAATATGGTTGCTTCCAAAACTCAGGAAGAAAACAAGACAGATGTTTTTTTGTGAATTTTTACAATTTGTTGTTATATAATAACAGAGACTCGTTTTCTCTTGTGAGACTATAATCACCATAAGACAAAAATAAAAACTTAATTTGCATGTGGTAAAAGAGAGCTGGAAATATAATCTGGGATACTAATCTATAGAGGAAAAAAGGCATAAACATAGTGAAGAAAAAGCAGACAAGTTTAGCAGATGTCAAAGCATGGCAAAGCTGACGGGACTTGGAATTAAAGCAACTGTACCCTCTTAGGAGTTACTTCTGTCAATGCAGGTCAAGCAAGAAATTGCACATTAATAAACAGCATGGAAACTCAGAGAGTTCATCTCAGACAAAAGCACATCTCTTTGTTTTTGAAGGATCCGAAGATCTATTCTTTTATGCATAGTAGCACCAGGTGAAAAATTGGAAGTTCTTCAGTACTAAAAAAGTCAATATATCAAGATTAATTTTGTCATTACAGGTTTTGTAATAGTGTGACTATAGTTTGTATGACCCCCTACCCGCAGACCCCACAAAACCACCACCCAGGGTTGTGGGTAAGAGGCACCCCCTGCCCCAAAGCACCCCCCCCATGTTGAGGGCATGATATGGCCTAGTATGGTTCGTGGGGGGGGGGGCTCGCCCATCCCCTCCCTTTCCTGACCTGCCGGGCTGCATTCTCAGATAAGGGTCTGGTATAGATTTTGAGGGGGACCCACTGCAATTTTTTTTACATTTTGGCATGGGGGTATCCCTCAAAATCTATACCAGATCCCAAGGGCCTTGTATGGATTGGGGGGAGGGGGTGCCTTTTTTTCTAAATTTTTATTGCCGCCAATATTTTTTATTTTCAGCTATCAGGGGGCAAGTCCGTCCGTTTTTAAGTTCGGCGCATCTGGCGGACAAAGTCCGTCGGAAAGTCTGCCGGACCAAGTATGCCAGAAAGTCCAATCGTGTGTACGCTGCACTAGAATCTGTAGCATGTCAAGCGGAGGGTGTCCAGCATCACCCACCCCTTTTATTTCCTGGATTTCAGTTCAATAATGTGTTCAATAGCATAGTGTTCTTACCTTCCTAGTCTTAATCACATGTAATGATCTTGGCAACAGTCTAGAAGAAGTTATGTCCTCACAAGTGTACACTTGTGATCCAAGCCTGTGAGTTCTAGGTGAGACTACAGGACTGGAGTGAGAGACAACAAGAGCCTTGACAACATAGTTCTCGCCAGTTGTCAGTTTTCTTGAAAGGAATCCATTACATTTGCAAGAATAATGCCTTGTACACACGGTCGGACTTTCCAGCGGAAAATGTGTGATCGGAGATTATTGTCGGAAATTACGACCGTGTGTAGGCTCCATCTGACTTTTTACATCGGAATTTCCGACACACAAAGTTTGAGAGTTAACTATAAAATTTTCCGACAACAAAATCCGTTCACGTAAATTCCGACCCTGTGTGGACAATTCTGACGCACAAAGTGCCACGCATGCTCAGAATAAATTCCGAGACGGAACTGCTCGGTCTGGTAAAATTAGCGTTCGGAATGGATATAGCACTTTCGTCACGCTGCAATGTTTTAAATTGTTTAATGGAGCGCACTCTCTTCGTCTTTATAATGCTAGAAGAATAAAGTTGTTTTGCTGCTTATATTCACACAGACTTCTCACAAACTTCTTTCTTTATTATTTCTCGTGATTTCATGAATATAATATTTTATATTTGTCACCGGAAAAAAAAATTGTTTTTTACATTTAGTTTTTTTGTATTGTTTGTTTGTTTTTTTTAAATCCAGATCTGCTGTTTTTTTTGTTTTTGTTTTTTGGTGATCTCCAGAATTGTTTTGGGTGTGTTTTGTGTGTCAAGTTACCACAACACTATTATTATCTTGTCTTTTTTAATCTCAAGGAGATTGGTTGGGGTTGGTGTCCTTTGTTAATTTCACATTGTATTTTTGAAATGTACCTGCCTCCTCACAAACAAACTGTCCTTTTTGAAGGAAAACACACATAGGCAAGTATTAGTTCCCAAAAATACCTTTATTAAGGGGTCCTAACCAAATAAAGAGGGAGGCAACGCTGGAGAAACAGTAGAAATTGGCAAAGCCTTTGGCCCCCAGGGCACACATCAACTATTTTCAGGCAAAATTGGTGGCCTGAGGAGTCCTTATCTAAGGGAGTACAATCTGGTCCAGAAGTCCAAGAGATCATGAACAGCACCAGATGACATAAATGTCCCCAGGCTGTGGTCATACAAGAGCCTGCATCTTTTGTCAGACCAGACTGAACCCAGGCCATCACTTTCTTGTCTTCCTTCCACTCTTCCTTCCAGGCTGTGTCTGTGGTGTTGAAGGTGTAGCAGGAGGAGGAGGAGGATGATGCAACTCACACAGGTAGGTATTGGGTGTGATTTGGGCCCTCAACCCCTTATTTAATGTTTTATAAATGATTTCCTCACACATGAGGCGTTGGCCCTCCTCCATGTCTTGCAGTTTGGTGGCATCCATGGAGGCAAAGGCCTCTTCACGAGTGGTGGTGGCTCTGAGGGATGCAGAAGCCTCCTGAATCAGTCTGAGCGATGACTCCTCCACGTTACTCCTCTTCCTGGGTCTTTTGTTTGGAAGGCGAAGGGGAGGAACCTGCGATTCTGTGATGCTCCTACTGAGCCCAGCCTCCTCCTGGCTGACACTTACCCCCAGCTCCACCTGGCTGCCACATTCCACAGCCTCCTCCTGTATGCCACATTCCACAGCCTCCTCCTGGCTGAGGTCTTCCTGTGTATGAAAAAGGGACATAGTTTTAGTTTTTTCTTCATCAATCACACACAGTTTTCATCTCATGACTGTTGCAAATTGAATGTTAATAAATAGAAAAGACTATCATTCTGAGCCCAGTATTTTTCATTCTTGTTACAATTATTTTTGCTCACTACTGTCTATTGATATGTAATCGCCTTTATTAAATCAGCAATTAGTGATCAATAATAACATCTATTTCACATCATTTATGTTTTACCAAGAAATATGTAGAAAAATGCTATACCTGGCTCAATCTGGGCTCTTCCACTTCTTCCTGGCTGGAAGTCCCAGGCTGGACATCGGAACCCTCAGCTGGGGTGAAAGATAGGGTGGAAGGAAGAGTGGAAGGAAGGGTTGAGAGTGATTCCCTGACTTCAATCTGGTCTGACAGGAAGCAAAGTCTCTCATAGTACCACAGCCTGGGGACATAAATGTCATCTGCTGCAGCTCCTGATCTCTAGGAATCCTGGACCATCTTGCACTCCCTATGATAAATGCTCCTCAGGCCACCAATTTTGGCTTTTAAATAGGGGATGGTTGCCGTGGGGACCACCGGCTTCACCAATTCCAGCAGGTTCTCCAGCGCTGCCTGCCTCTTTTGTTTATGATTATAATGCGGGTGTTTCACCTGCCACAGACAGGGCAGCTCCCTGTATTTGTCTATGAACAGGGGGAGGAAGTTGTGATCATTGAAGCCATCTATTTTCTCTGCAAGACACAACACAAGACAAACCCTAATGTCAGGCTAAACTCTCCTAATCTTGTCCCAACATAGGCCTCAATCTATAAGCAGTATGGGCCCAAGTTAAACTTGTACCTTCGTTATCACGATCGGTGCTTCCAATACTCCTTCCTCCCTTCACAGATCGTACGTACGACGCACGCGTGTTATGCTTTATATACACTGCGCATGCATGAAACTCCACCCGTCCCTGACGTTCTTTCTAGTCTATTCCCCACCCCTTCTCTTTCGGCGCAGTGGGGGAGAGCACATGGCGGAGAGAGAGCAGGTGCATGATAATAGCAGCAACGAGGAGGAGGAAAGCCCGTAGCCAGAAATGTCATGATCCCAGAGGAGATTTAAGGCCTCAAATATGGCCTTTGTAGAGATGGTGGAGATTGTGGATATATTGAAGAGGGCCAACTATGACGGGAAGTATGGACCTTACCCAAATCCAAATGTCAGAAAGTCCAAGATCATGACTAAAGTTGTGAAGAGTTTGCACAGGAATTTTGGGGTACAACGATCCAAGGATCAACTGAGAAAACGGTGGTCGGACCTCAAATTGAGGGAGCACGATCAGTATAGAAGGATCAGGAGAGTGCTGCAAAAAAGTAAGTAGTTTTCCTGTGTTCCTATTCTTTCTTTTTATTACATTCGTGCTGCTCCATGTGCTTTTCTTTACTGTTGTACTGTTTAAAATGGCAACTTTCATGTTCATGGGCACATTAATCGTTCGTAGGAAACATTGTTCATTCGGCCACTAAAATACAATGTTTTGGCCAGATGCAGTTCAATACCGTTTTTCTGGCCTACTTCTGTTAAAAAAAGTTTGTTGTCTAGATGGGTTTGTAACTAGAATGAAATGCAAACTAGATTCTGTGTAAGGAGAGGACACTCAGCAGCTGTTTACACATCTGGACGCTGGAGCACTAGTGTGGGCCAAAAGAACATTTTTTTATTAGGGGGCCCACACAGGTGCTCCAGTGAATAATATAGGGGTGTCTCCATCTGTGAAGCTTGCACAAAACAGGTAAGTATTCAAGCTTTACAAAGGACCAAAAAAATTTTTCAGCTTGGAACTCTGCCAAAACAGACAATTGCACCCCACTTCCAAGCAATGTTTCATATTCCTATTTCTTCCATCAAATATCTGTGTGCTAAGTAGACCTATTTTGTTCACATAGGGGAGAAAAGACTCGGAGGACACCACTCATTAGATGACACCAGGGACCCCCCACCTCAGGAAGAAGGGGAAATCCCCCAAACCCAACCAGATGAGGAGGAGGGAGAGTTTGTAGAAATTGTCACCACAACAGGTGAGTGTCTCCGACCACAGCTTCAGGTAAGAGATGGATGCCTGCATATTTATAATACATGATGTTTTTTTTTTTTTGTAGGTGATCGGGATGTTGTGGAAGAGGAATGTCATTTGACCAGTGAAAGTGCCCAGATCCTCATCGGGGAGATAATGGGGTGTAATTGAGATTTAGAAAACATAAAGCAAAACATCAATGATGTTCAAAACAAAATGAAGAACATTATTAATGTTTTAGGGAGAATCTAAAACACACAGAAATCCCTAAATTTCTTCTGCTTTTTTTTTATGACTAAATTTTTGTGCTATCTGCCATCACGGGAGATCAATGTATGCGTTTTGTGGGTGCAACCCCTTCCTCTATAATAAAGTAGCTGAGAGGAAGGGGTTGCACCCATAAAACACGTCCATTGACCCCCCATGATGGCAACTAACACATGTTGATATTAGGCAATTTGTGCGCATCTTCTAAATTTGGCTTTTACAGGGGTGACATCACCCCATCTGCTGAACGCAATATCAAACACAGTTTGTACATACTCATGTTTGATATTGCCTTCACTTTATAAAAGTTGAACTTTGTAAGTTCCAGAGTTGTGTATTTTTTTAAAACATGCCTGTTTTACCTTAAAAGGTGATTTCTACTTAATGTGACTGAAAAAAATGTTATACAACAAACATGTTGGTTTGTTCAAAAACCCTTTTATAAACGCACATGTGATTGTGCTTTGATTAAAAAGATTGATAATCAACAATGTGTGGCTTTTTCTTTCAATGCTCAAAAGCATTTTTGGAGTAAAGTTGTTGTTTTCAGTGGCAATGGGGGTTATTTACTAAAGGCAAATCCACTTTGCACTACAAGTGCAGTTTCAGTGCAGTCTCAAGTGCACTTGTAGTGCAAAGTGTATTATCCTTTAGTAAGGAAAGTTTCATGACTCCCCAAATTTCGGTCATGGTGCTGAAAAATATTAATATTTTTGTCAGTAATGCATTACATACGTTAACCACAAAAACAAGGTGTGTGTGTAGCAGACCCACAACATAATAATAATAGTTAGCCAAAGAAGAGATTGACACCTCATGTGTCAACAAAATTTCATTTGCACTGTTGAAGAAAAAGGCCAAAAAAATATAACATTAATAAAAGATAACCGAGGAGACAGCTAAAAGAAAGCCAAGCAGTAAATCAAAGCAAATATTTGTTCAGTTTCAAATATATTTTTATTTAAAAAATGTCTCAGACATTGTCTGGCATATCGATGGCCCCCCTACCCGCAAAGTATTCCATGTATCTTATACGGACCTCGCAGGCACTCTGGGGGGGCAAGCCAGGACGGCCACTTTTAAGCGCCGTCAGGGTTGGTTCATTCTGAATCCCAGCCTCAGGCCGAACTGAGGCAGCATAGTTAAAAGAATTTCTCCTTAAAAAGTTGTGGAGAACACAGCAAGACAGGATGATGTGATTGAGTTTATATTCCGCCATGTGTATTGGTGTAAGAAATAGGCGAAACCAGCTGGCCATTATTCCAAACGTGTTCTCCACCACTCTTCTGGCTCTGGCCAGCCGGTAATTAAAAACACTCTGGTCTGGGGCGAGGGTCCTCATAGGGAATGGCCGCATAAGATGGTTCCCCAGCGCAAATGCTTCATCTGCAACAAAGACGAATGGGAGTCCTTCTGCATTGACTTCTGGAGGTGGCAAGCCCAAGCTGCCATTCTGGAGATGCCTGTAGAACTCGGTCTGGGTGATGACTCCACCATCCGACATCCGGCCATTCTTCCCCACGTCCACATACAGGAACTCGTAAGTAGCCGACACCACCGCCAACATCACAACACTATTAAACCCCTTGTAGTTGTAATAGTATGACTGTCAGGTCACCTTGAGGCTAGGTGACAGATGCACTCTGTAGGATTCAGAAGTGTACCGCTAAGGTAGTGGACCCTAAGACTGACTGCTGCGGATTGTACCCTGGGAGGTTCAGGAAGCAGGTCTACTGGATCACTGACACAGATCCCACTGGGAGCTAGAGCGTAGATTCCCCAGGGCATGGAGTCTAAGAGCCAGCAGGTGTTCACCAGAGCCTCTAGTGGTGAGGATGGACTGCACTGCAGTCTGGCTCCAGGTCGCAGCCCCCAGGGTCTCACAGCTCACACTCACGGTAGACTACAGGAGGAGAGGAAGGAGGCAGCAGGCTGGAACAACAAGGAAAGTAAGGGACAAGCCAAGGTCGGGGCCACAAGCAGACAAGGACAACAGAGTTCACGCCAAGGTTCAGGGTCACAGGCAAACAGGGATGGTCAGGGACACGCCAAAGGCCAGGGTCACGAGCAGACAGGAATAGTTAAGAACAGGCCAAAGTCGGTAACTGGAATCAGACGTAGGAAACACATCAAGTACACACGGAGGCTAACACACAATGGTTGATCAGCACTGCTGGCTTGCAGTGCACAGGTTAATATAGGGTTACCTGATAGGGCCTAGGGTGGGGCCATGCTTAGAGGAGAGGTTATAAAACCAGTCAGGTGAGAGGCAGCTGGTCTTTAGAGATGAACACATGGAGACAGGTAAGTTGACAGAGAAAACTCTATTGCATAACCATGACAGTACCCCCCTCTTATGAGGCCTCCCCCTCCCCCACCTGGGCCCTGGCTTAAAGGGAAACTCCAGATGAAACCTCCTCAACAGACGAGGCGCAAAGATCTCAGATGCAGTGATCCAAGACCTCTCCTCAGGACCAAACCCTTCCCAATGTACGAGGTACTGAAGAATGCCTCTACGGCGCAGGGAATTGAGAACTTGACTAACCTTGTACTTAAGATTATCCTCAGAGACCGCAACCGAGGTAGGGAGAGGACGAGAGGACTTATTGAGGGCTAAAGGCTTCTTAGGAATGGGTAAAGGCATAAGAAGACCTTCCGGAGTCTGAGCAGGGTCCCCCAGACCCTTAAAGATGAGCTGGACATCCAACACAGTATCATCAGACTGGGCAGAAGTCAGTGGATCCCTGAAACCAGGTTGGTTAGAAAGTGATGTGTCACAGAAGTCAAGCTGGATAGCTTCACTGGGCATAGGCTGAACTTGTGCAGAGGCCGACTGAACAGCGTTGCAAGGTGCAGTGACCACCAGAATTGCATCACAGGGCGTAGCGACTGTGGAACTGGTAGAATAGTCAGCCTGGGTGTGCATCCAAGGGGGTCCAGGAACAGGTAAAGTTAAATGACCATGCAAACTGGAGTGAATGCTCGGCTCAAGTTCACAGGTGGGCTCCTCATCCAGAGTGCCACATGACCCAGAGAGTGCCTAAACCCGACTATTGCAGGAGACATTCCAGAAATCGCTATATGCAGTGGGAAGATCAGAAGATATTGGGATGCTGGCAACAGGAAGTTTCTCTTTTGGGATAACCTTGAGTAGGCAGGAAGAGGAACAGGAAGAACCCCAAGCCAGGATCCGTCCAGCAGTCCAGTCAATGTGTGGAGAATGGAACCGTAACCAAGGAAGACCTAATATGATAGGAGATGAAGCCTTAGGCAAGACAAGGAAGGATATCCACTCCTGGTGGAGTGTCCCTGCCGACATCTTAACAGGAAGGCTCTGGAAGTGGATAGGACCCCCTGGGAGAACAGTGCCATCAATCGCCAAGACCACCAATGGCGTTGAAAGGGGCAAAAGGGTAAGTCTCATGGAAGATGCAATTTCCCAATCCATGAAATTGCCAGCGGCTCTGGAATCCAGATGTGCCGAGACCGAACGAGAGGAAGCACCAACATGAACGAACACAGAAAGAAGAAGACAAGAAGGTGAAGGTGATACTTCAGGGTCTAATACTCCACCTTCCAGATGTATTAGCCCTGATCGTTTTTCCGGACGAAGAGAACAAGTGTCACGAAAATGACCTTTGGCCCCACAATAGAGGCACAGGCCCAGAGTTCTGCACCTAGCGCGTTCTTCAGAAGACAACTTGGTCCAGCCCAGCTGCATAGGTTCCTCAGTGGGCAGGGGGTGCTCCTCGGTTCCAAGAGAAGGGACTGGGAGCTCAAGCTGCCTAAGGAACGGGGAGTGCTGGCGTCTTTTTTCCAGGGCCTTCTCCTGAAAGCGAATACCGATCTGGTTACACAAGGTGATGACACCGTCCAGATCAGCAAGAAGGGATCTTCCTGCTAATTCATCCTTCACTCTATCAGAGAGGCCATGTAAAAAAGTTGCAACTAGGGCCTCATTATTCCAGCTCAATTCAGCTGTGAGGATACGGAACTGAAGAGCATACTGTCCCACAGAAGCGGACTCTTGACGGAGACAAAAAAGAGCGATAGCCGCCGAAGAGACATGACCCGGTTCCTCGAAGATATTCAGAAAAAGTTTCAAGAAATCAGACAGGCTAGAAACCACTGGATCATTCAGTTCCCACAGAGGGGCAGCCCAAGCTAGTGCCTCGCCGGACAGGAGGGATATAATATAAGCTACTTTCACCCGATCGGACAGGAAGTTTTGGAGCTGAAGTTCAAAATGAATTGTGCACTGGCTAAGGAACCCCCTGCAAGCCTTGGAGTCCCCAGAGAAACGGCCGGAGCTGGCAGTTGTAATGAATGTGTGGCTGCGACTGGTGCGATAGGTGCAGCAGCAGATAGTGATTGAGGTTGTGGAACTGGGGGTCCTAATGAGGCCTGAACCTGTTCAAAATGGGATGCCAAATCCTGAAGGAATCGCATCACCTGGGTCTGATGCGAGTCCTGGGTCTCAAGTTTGTGAACTAAGCCCTGCAACGGATCATCTGCGGGTAGCGGCACATCAGCCGGGTCCATGGCTGATCAAACTGTCAGGTCACCTTGAGGCTAGGTGACAGATGCACTCTGTAGGAGTCAGGAGTGCACCGCTAAGGTAGTGGACCCTAGGACTGACTGCTGCGGGTTGAACCCTGGGAGGTTCAGGAAGCAGGTCTACTGGATCACTGACACAGATCCCACTGGGAGCTAGAGCATAGATTCCCCAGGGCGCGGAGTCTAAGCGCTAGCAGGTGTTCACCAGAGCCTCTAGTGGTGAGGATGGACTGCGCTGCAGTCTGGCTCCAGGTCGCGGCCCCCAGGGTCTCACAGCTCACGCTCACGGTAGACTACAGGAGAAGAGGAAGGAGGCAGCAGGCTGGAACAACAAGGAAAGTAAGGGACAAGCCAAGGTCGGGGCCACAAGCAGACAAGGACAACAGAGTTCACGCCAAGGTTCAGGGTCGCAGGCAAACAGGGATGATCGGGGACATGCCAAAGGTCAGGGTCATGAGCAGACAGGAATAGTTAAGAACAGGCCAAAGTCAGTAACTGGAATCAGACGTAGGAAACACAGCAAGTACACACGGAGGCTAACACACAATGGTTGATCAGCACTGCTGGCTTGCAGTGCACAGGTTAATATAGGGTTCCCTGATAGGGCCTAGGGTGGGGCCATGCTTAGAGGAGAGGTTATAAAACCAGTCAGGTGAGAGGCAGCTGGTCTTTAGAGATGAACACATGGAGACAGGTAAGTTGACAGAGAAAACTCAATTGCATAACCATGACAATGACCCTGAGTTGGGGGGTGGGACTATGTGGACGTGTTTCCCATCAACTGCCCCTCCGCAGTTGGGAAAGTCCACAGTCTGCCATTCCTGTGGCGTGGAAGGAAACTGTAGAGTCAAACCAGAAAAAAAAAAATGAGTCATTTTGCACATGAAAATTGAAAGCAGATATTGAATTGATTGATACTGAAAGCAGTATAACATTTATTTTAGGGAGTATTTAAAGACATAAATATAACGTCTACTTATCAGATTCATCACCCCCTCTGATGGCCCATTGTAAAACTTTTCGGAGGGGGGAGATGTTTTGGACAACCCTCTCCACTTCATTGAGAGATGAATGCATAAATAATGTGTGTTACTTCGGCCAGCCCCTCCTTACTTACACTATTGGCAGCCACTGGACAGGTAAGAAGTGTCATAATACAAAAATATAAATACACACTGTCCAAATTGGAGCACAATTTTAGCATTCTGCAATTACCTATCAGGATAATAATAGGATACAAAAACTTTAAACAGTACCATTTGAAAGTATTCAGGCAGGCTCTTGCACTACATGCTTTGGGGAATTCATACAGAAATCTGACCACAAAAGAGGTAGGTATAGTGTGTATGGGTTTGGCAAAGTCAGCAGATAGAGGATTGTTATGGGTTGACTTTGCGGTTGGGGGGAGGGAGAGTTTCAAATGAGTTTGGGACCCAAAAAAAAGCCTCTGGCACTCTGCCAGAATTTAAGGACACAAATAACATTTTTACACATTTTAGGGGGTCTTTAGGGTAAACCACTACAATGGAGCTGACAAAATACATTGTTAAGTGACTAGGCGAGGTTGATATAGGCCCAGGAGAGCATGCTGGGGAGGTAAGTGAAGGCAAATATGCATGAAGGACAAAAAAAAAGTTAAAAAATTACAGCATGCATGAGGACAAAGGGGACATTCACAGCATATTACAATCATGGTAATTAGGGAATGATGAAAGAAATACAATATATTAGCAATCATTTAGTACATAGAATGTGATGTTAAAGGATAAATCTTACCTTAATATAGTCCTTCTGCAGGACCTGGATGATGGCAGAACAGGTCTCTGGAATAATGATCCCCAGAGCCTGGGGGGAGATGCCTGTCGAGAACTTGAGGTCCTGCAGGCTTCTCCCCTGAAAAAATAGCTGATCCTGGACATTTTTCTGAAAGTCTATCTTCAACCACATTTTTCTAGTTTTAGAAAGAGTATGGGAAATAAACTAAGTTGTTAGATTTTTTTTTTCTGTCTGAAATCTCACTGGGTAGATTTTCCATCTATTTCTGTCCCTGTGTCATCCATTTAAGAAATGGGAGAGTGCATATTAGAGTAACTCTCTAATTGTCCAGTTTACTGTTATCATTAAAAGTGTAAATAAAAGAAAATCTAACATTTTGGGTTGTCCCCAGAAAAGTAATAGATAGGGAAATCTTCCAATAGGGACACTAGTTCTGGTGACCTGGGGGGCCCAAGGAATTACTTTAATTTGCAGGGATTTCCTTTCACTTCCTGTCTTTGCAATAGGGACAAGATGAATGCGGCCAAGTATAGGGATATCCTGGATGAAAACCTTCTCCAGAGTGCCCAGGACCTCAGACTGGGCCGAAGGTTTACATTCCAACAAAACAATGACCCTAAGCACACAGCTAAAATAACGAAGGAGTGGCTTCACAACAACTCCGTGACTGTTCTTGAATGGCCCAACCAGAGCCCTGACTTAACCTCAATTAAGCATCTCTGGAGAGACCTAAAAATGGCTGTCCACCAACGTTTACCATCCAATCTGACAGAACTGGAGAGGATCTGCAAGGAGGAATGGCAGAGGATCCCCAAATCCATGTGTGAAAAACTTGTTGCATCTTTCCCAAAAAGACACATGGCTGTATTAGATCAAAAGGGTGCTTCTACTAAATACTGAGCAAAGGGTCTGAATACTTAGGACCATGTGATACTTCAGTTTTTCTTTTTTAATAAATCTGCAAAAATGTCAACAATTCTGTGTTTTTCTATCAATATGGGGTGCTGTGTATACATTAATGAGGAAAAAAAATGAACTTAAATGATTTTAGCAAATGGCTGCAATATAACAAAGAGTGAAAAATTTAAGAGGGTCGGAATACTTTCAGTCCCCACTGTATATATATATATATATATATATATATATATATATATATATATATATATATATATAAATATTTAACCAGACGAACTATGTAAGATGATCAACTTCTTTTTGTACTCATTCTCAAAAATGTCATGGTGTACACCAGTTATCACAAAAAAGCACTAACTTACTGTGTATGTATGTATTTTCACTTATATTATTAATATAATATTAAGCCATTAGAGACCCTCCTACCTCTTAAATAACTAAGGACTCACTACAACTTGAGCTGTTTTTTGTTTAACAAGCACATACCCAAATCCATGGCTTTACTCAAGAGTCGCTCCTTTCATTACCCATGGACAACCGGGGTGCTGGTTACCACAGCCTGTCTCAATTATTCATCAAATATATATGAAAGAATTTAGCCACACTCCAGAACCTGTACCAAAAAAGGCAAACCGAGAACAGAAGACCAGTCACCAGTATTATCTATGGTGCCCTTTACTTGCACTATGAATCTGTGTGAAAACAAACATCTTGGTAGAGGTGAGGCTCTGCATCTGTATGTCAGGGTTCTCCCCTGATAACTGGTGATCACTTCACAGATGGGGGATTTTCAAGAAGCAGCAGAAAAGTTGAGGAAAGTAAAGATTCACAGAATGAATGAAGTAGAAGCAGGGGTATGCATGCAATGCAGAACTCAAATAACTTTAAAAAATCTTACTCCAAATCCTTAGAGACTTAAACTGGCTATAGATGGATCAAAATTCAGCCAGTTCAGCAGGGACCAGCAGAGTTTTGTTCCATCTATGGCCATTCCTATTTTCTACATCTCAGCAGATCTTCTCCTCTCCCATACTCGGATCGAGCAGGCTGCTGATCCCATGTATTTATGTGCATCCAGCAAGGGGCAGGCACATATATACAGAGGAGGCAGCAGACACCACAATTAACCCCCTCAACACCAGAAGCAGTACAGTAAACAGCATTACAGCCATAATATAAGTAGATGGAAAACTGCATGTACAGAAATAAATTAAGGGCCAGTTCACACCACATGCAGTCCAAAATTTTTCTGCATCAAAAATGCATGAAAAGTAGGTTATATGGTTTCCAATGACATAGTTCACTCCAGTGTGTTCCAGTTCCAGAAAAAAACTAGAACATGCTGCATTTTTCTTGCACTGGACCAGGGCCGTCTTTAATATTGATTGGACCCTGGGCAAAAATTTGCTTGGGCCCCCCCATGCAATTTCACTCTCCACCTGCTCTGAGACATACAATAAAACAATAAATAGCAGCTAGACTTAAAATCAGTTTACTGTATCAGATCAGGCAGCAATTGCGATTGGTTGCCAGCGGTTACAGCATATCAATACTGCTTACTGACTGGTTGCTAGAGGTTACAGCACACATTACGACTCACTGATTAGTTGATAGAGGTTACAGCAAATGATTTCTGCTTGTTAATTGGTTGCTAGAGATTACTGTACAGTAATACTGCTCACTAATTGGTTGCTAGAGGTTACAGCACATCATCTCCTCACTGCAGGGGGGTATGATATACATATGAATGCCACCTTTATTTACATATCAATGCCGCCGGCCGCAGCTATTTACTTATGAATGTCGGTTATTTACATGTAAACACAGGGTCTGCAGGTGAGTCATCTGTACACAACAATAGGGCAGAGCTGGGCCGCATTAGTACCAGCACTTCACACTGATATATCAGAGCACAGCACAGGACTAAAACTTCAAAGGACAAGGGGATTTAAACTGGGATAGTTGGCAAGTATGAGGCAGCTGCTTTGGCCCCACAACAATCACAGGGCCCAGGGCAGCTGCCCCTTTTGCCCTGCCTTAAAGACGGCCCTGCACTGGACTGTACTGGAACGTGTGTAAAAAAAAACACACTCGAACGCACCAGAATGCACCTAAATGCACCAAAAACGCACTGTAACGCAGGGGGGGAAAATCCACTAGACTGCACCAAAAACGCGCCGGTACACATCAAAAACGTGTTAAAAACACGCATGCAGAAAAGCATCTGGAAAGCCTCCGGACTGTGTTTCTATGCTGTGAACTGCAATTACCTACCTGACATTATGTGAGGTCTTGCCCGGTCAAGCTCCGCAAGTGCCTCTCAGTTACCTCCGCTTCTCCTCCATCTCTACCCAATCACTCTGCTCATCTTGCTCTTCCCATTTTGTTACAGCTCCCAGGAGGAACTATCCAGAACCCCGCTATAATTGACTCTGGAGCTTGCAGCTGTTTCATAGATTTAACTTTTGCTGCCAAACATCACATTCCTCTACTACCCAAGGCTCAGAGACTTTCTGTACATCTGGCAGACGGATCCACCATTAAATCTGGATTGGTTACTCACGAAACCATCCCGTTATCTACCACCATTGCCGAGAACCATCAAGAGCTTCTACACCTAGATGCAATCGCTTCCCCTCTGTTCCCAATCATTCTGGGTATGCCTTGGTTAAAAGCTCATAACCCTCACATTAACTGGGTTACAGAAGAAATCAAGTTTCATTCCCCCTATTGCCTTCAGCATTGTTGGCAAGAGAATCATCAGGACCAATCTCCCCTGCTGTGCATCGATTTGGAGTCCGAAGCCCGCCAAGTCATTCCAGTAGCATATCACGACTTTCTGGATGTTTTCAGCAAAAAAGGGGCAGAAACGCTTCCTCCTCATAGGGCTTATGACTGTCCAATTGAGCTCCTTCCTGGGGTTGAAGTTCCTTTTGGCAGGATCTTTCCTCTATCTGAATCTGAACTTTGAAAGACTACATTGATGACAACCTTAAAAAGGGGTTTATTCGCCCCTCCATATATCCTGCCGGTGCGGGGATCTTCTTTGTAGAAAAAAAGGACCACTCATTATGGCCCTGTGTGGACTACCGTGAACTTAATAAGGTCACTGTAAAAAACCGTTACCCTCTTCCACTTGTGCCTGAATTATTAAAGCAACTCGGTATGGCCACCATTTTCACAAAATTGGATCTTCGGGGTGCTTATAATCTGGTTCGCATACGAGAGGGGGATGAATGGAAGACGGCGTTCCGCACACGGTTTGGGCATTTTGAATACCTTGTGATGCCCTTTGGACTTTGCAATGACCCAGCTACCTTTCAGCACTTCATCAACGACGTCTTCCGAGATTTCCTGGATCTATTTGTTGTTGTTTATCTTGATGATATACTAATCTTCTCTCCCTCTCTAGATCACCACCGTAGTCACGTCAAGAATGTATTGAGTCGCCTTCGACAACACGTGTATTTGAACGCCAAAGCATCCAATTCTTGGGTTTAATCATTTCCACCGAAGGCATCCAGATGGATCCCCAGAAGGTTACAGCCATCCTGTATTGGCCTGCTCCCAGTGATAAGAAGGGTGTCCAAAGTTTCGTGGGGTTTGCACATTTTTATTAAAAATTCATCAGAAATTTTTCTGCAATCATATCCCCCATTACAAGTTTAACCAAACAAGGTACAAGATTCTCTTGATCTCTGGAAGCTCAGAAAGCTTTTGACACCCTAAAAAGACTTTTCACATCTGCATCTGTTCTGAAACACCCTGACCCAGCCTTGCCCTACGTCTTGGAAGTAGACTCCTCAGAAACAGCGGTCAGAGCAATATTGTCTCAGAGGCGGGGAGCTAAGGCTCTACTGCATCCAGTTGCTTTTTTTTCCCGCAAGCTGTCAAATGCCGAAAGGAACTATGATGTCAGGGACCGTGAACTTTTGGCCATCAAAGCCGCCCTGGAGGAACGGAGGTACCTTCTAGAGGGGGCCGCACATCCAATCTTGATCTATACCGATCATAAGAACCTCGAGTATTTAAGAACAGCAAAAAGATTGAAACTCCGACAAGCTAGGTGGGCACTATTCTTTTCTACTAAATTAGAAGTCCGCGCTTAGGAAAATATTATAGAAGGGCTGCAGCCTCCCCTTAATTAATTCCTAATAGGAGTTAATTGGAAGTATTAAAAGAAGAGATCTGGGGAATTGGCGCTGCCCTATTACCATTAGATGTTAATTAAAAATCACAGAAACATATAAATAAATGTATAAAACGAAAGGAGCTAAATGTGTATCCCTTAGGTGAATGTTCCCCTACGCTTGTGCCAGAATAAATAAAATCAGATGGGTGCAGCTGCTGAGCAGAGAGAGCTGTGTGGAAGTTCCTGGAGGAGGAGGATCTAGCAGTACGGAGGTGGATAGTAGTGGAGGTACCTGGACCTGGATCAGCAGAAGGGGACCCTCACCACCAGTGTAATAGAAGGAACTCACGGAGCAGTAAAGCCTAAGAGGGACATTCATCACAGGCAGTCATCTTGAGACACCCACTCCTCTGCCTAATACCCCCTAGGGGGTGACAGATTCTGGTGAGTGGGGGAGCACGGGGGGGAGCACTTGGAGTCACCAGCTTCTACATGCACGGAAGTCACCTTTTACCACTCCTTGGGCATTTGTAAATGCATGTCAACCGATCCTGACGTTTTCAATATCCTTGTCTCTAAAAATAAGACATTCTAACCCTGTTTGGGTCCATCACAGGGACTTTTTTCACAGATGTGTATTTATATTCGTTACTTTTTATTTTGAGTGTCAATGGTTTGGATTTCTATTTTTATGAATTTTTTATATATGAATTTATTATATATGAATTTTGGGATTGTATCATGGAGGTCTAATGCACTTTGGTTTCACTTTATGCATAGTGCACTTTAGTCACCATATATATTAGGGATATGGGGTAACCTCACACGGATACTATTAGCCCCCAAATAGTGTGGTTTGTCACGACCCCAACAATATTATAGGGGGCTACTTAATATTAATTTTTCAAAAGTTTTGGTTAGTTTGATATGATTTGATATGTTGTAAATGTGTAGTTTTGCAATGGAGGTGGGGCAAATTTAAACCAAACTCATATATTGTAATATTCATTTACGCAATACAGAGGAATTGCACGCTCACTTTAAAGAATCACACCTTTTCACTAATTTTATTTATTCTGGCACAAGCGTAGGGGTACATTCACCTAAGGGATACACATTTAGCTCCTTTCGTTTTATACATTTATTTATATGTTTCTGTGATTTTTAATTAACATCTAATGGTAATAGGGCAGCGCCAATTCCCCAGATCTCTTCTTTTAACCTCCCTGGCGGTATGATTATTTCGGATTTTAGGTGCTGAAAGCGGTACAATTATTTTGCATGGAAATTTGGCGTTTTATATTGTAGGTCTGTAAATCTTAACAATAACACACTTAAATCTGTCCAAACCAGAGTCTAGTAGATATCCCGGGTATGATAAAGTTTGAAACACAAAAACATAAATTATAATATAATAAATAAAAATAAATAATTAAAAAAAATTAAAAAAAATAGTAATAAAATAAATTTCCCCACAATTCACTATCGCTCAATTCTGCAAGTGTTCTAATTTACTATCGCTGTTTTCTAGCTGATCTAAAGCCACTTTTGACGTAAAGGGACACTTTTTGGTTGCTATGGACAATCTCCAGTTTCCAGACAGAAAGAACAGTGTATATCATGTAAAACTGCATGCAGGGCATGGGCCAGAGCACTGGGGACAAAAGGGATGTGAAATCATTTCATACAGTACTGTAATCTGTAAGATTACAGTACTGTATGTGTTATGATTTTGACATTTTTTTGAATTTGCCGCCAGGCTCCGCCCCCGTGCGTCGCGCCGCTCGCAGGGAACGGAGCCTTGCACGGAGAGGCTTCGGAGGAGGACGGAGCCCTCGGACACTGCGGGGGACATCGCAGGATCCTGGGGACAAGGTAAGTAACGCCGCCCCAGGATCCTGCTATGCGATCCCGAGTGTGGCTCGGGGTTACCGCTAATGGTACTGAATTTTAACCCCGAGCCACACTCGGGAAAACCGCCAGGGAGGCTACTACTATTCTTTTCTAGATTCACTTTTCACTTAACGTTCAGGCCCAGATCTAGGGTTGCAAAACCTGAAGGTTTATCACACATGTTCAGCAAGCCTGAAGAAATCTCATCTCCAGATACCATTCTATCCCCTGGGAACTTCCTGTTACTTCAAGGAGAGTTAATAAAACAAATTAAACAAACTCTAGTAAGGAACCCTTCACCAGCCGGGGTCTCTCTACTGGCAAAGGATGGGCTACTTTGGCATGAAGACAAGGTCTTTGTGCCGGAAGACCTCCGAATGGCCATCCTGGTGCAATGCCATGATCATGTGCTGGCAGGTCATTTTGGCATTGGCAAGACAACTGAATTAGTACAATGGACATTTTGGTGGCCTGGGGGGGAAAAAGATTGTAGGAAATATGTGGAATCTTGCACCACTTGCATCTGCAATAAAACCAACAGATCCAGAGCCTGGGGTCTGCTAAAACCCTTACCTGTCCCCAGTAGACCTTGGAAGATGATCTCAATAGATTTTATTGTAGAACTTCCCCCATCTGAGGGCCACAACACCATTTTTGTAGTTGTCGATAGACTATCTAAGATGGCACACTTCCTGCCCATGAAGGGCACACCATCTGCTCGAGAAACAGCTCAAACCTTTGTCAAGGAGATCGTAAGGCTTCACGGGATTCCGGCCAATATTGTGTCTGACCGTGGGGTGCAGTTTACATCCAGATTCTGGAGAGCCTTATGTGATTCACTCGGGATTGAACTTTCATTTTCTTCTGCATATCACCCACATACGAATGGGCAAACAGAAAGGACTAATCAAACCCTCTAACAGTACCTGAGATGTTTCTCCTCATTTTCTCAAGATGATTGGGCTTCTCTGCTTCCCCTGGCCGAGTTTTCTTATAACAATTCAGTACACTCTGCTACAAAGCAATCTCCATTTTTTGCAAACTACGGTTTCCACCCTTCTTTTTTGTCTAATACAATTCCAGATTCCCCTGTACCAGCTGTTTCCGAAACTATACATTTCTTCAACGCCAATAACAAACTGCTACAGGAAACAATGGCCAAGACACAGGCATACAATAAGGACATTTTTTACAGGAAAAGAAGGGGAGAATTGATCTTCAACCCTGGTGACCAAGTGTGGCTAGCAACTACTAATTTGAAACTGGCCTGTCCCTCCAAGAAACTGGGCCCTAAATTTATAGGATCATTTCCGGTGAAGAGACGGATCAATGAGGTTGTGTATGAATTAGGGTTGCCTGAGTCATTTAGAATCCACCCTGTGTTCCACATAACCTTGTTGAAACCTGCCATTCCTGACCCCTTCCCAGGACGAAGTTCCGGCCCACCTGAACCTGTAATTATTGACGGGGAGGAAGATTTTGAGGTGGAAACAATCTTAGACTGCAGGAAGAGAAGAAATAAGATCCAGTTCCTGATAAAATGGAAAGGGTATGGGCCAGAGGACAACTCCTGGGAACCTGAAGGTAATATCCATGCCCGAAATTTGGTTCAAGCTTTTAAGAATTCCCATCCTGACAAGTGGGTCAAGTTGGGCATCCGGAGGCTGCCCTTTGAGGGGGGGCAGTGTCAGGAAGGGCATGCCAGCACCCAAGATGGCTGCCAAAGAAGACGACCTGTTACCTCTGCCTGTCAGGAAGGGCATGCCAGCACCCAAGATGGCTGCCGAAGAAGATGACCTGTTACCTCTGCCCCTGTCAGAATGCCATTGGTGCACACACACCCTGTGACAGCTTTTGACACCCAAACAGGCTACTTAAACTCAGTCAGTTTCCAGACTCAGTGCTGTCTGCTCTACAGCATTCCCTGTGTATCCTGCAATTACCTACCTGACTTCCATTCCTATTGTGACCTGGCTTGCTTCCTGACGTTCCTGTTTCCTGCCTGCATCCGACCCCGGCTTGTCTTCTACTCTGCATCTGCCTGCTCCTTCTGCCACTTCACTGCCAGTCTGCTGACGACCCGGCCTGTAATCTGATTCCGCTTCCGCCTCTGTGCCTGACGTGCCTGTTTGTGTATGACCCGGCCTGCCTGTACCTGCCTTCTCTTCAGCCTCGAGGGTGCCACTATCCCTTCTGCTGCACCCGCACTTCTGCCTGTGGGGACCGGTTGTCTATTCACTCCAGCTACCTGCCTACCACTGCTCTGGGATTCCTACAGACACCTCTACAGCCCGGCCGAATGCTCCGATCCAGCTCTAGGTTCAGCGATCCCGCCAGGCACTCGTGTGACTCTGCATCTCGGTGCTTCCTGTCAGCTCTATCAGGGGCTCCAAGTCAGAGTTGTAAGAGAGGCCGTCCTCTGCATATCAAGCTTCATCACCAGGTACGTGACAACACGTCTGGCACTGCAGGATCTGAGTCCCTGGCGGCGTAGTGTGTTACTGATGGTAGCTTTTGTTACGTTGGTCCCAGCTCTCTGCAGGTCAATCACTAGGTCCCCCCGTGTGGTTCTGGGATTTTTGCTCACCGTTCTTGTGATCATTTTGACCCCATGGGGTGAGATCTTGCGTGGAGCCCCAGATCGAGGGAGATTATCAGTGGTCTAGTATGTCTTCCATTTTCTAATTATTGCTGCCACAGTTGATTTCTTCACACCAAGTTGCTTGCCTATTGCAGATTCAGTCTTCCCAGCCTGGTGCAGGTCTACAATTTTGTTTCTGGTGTCCTTCGACAGCTCTTTGGTCTTCACCATAGTGGAGTTTGGAGTGTGACTGTTTGAGGTTGTGGACAGGTGTCTTTTATACTGATAACAAGTTCAAACAGTTGCTATTAATACAGGTAATGAGTGGAGGACAGAGGAGCCTCTTAAAGAAGAAGATACAGGTCTGTGAGAGCCAGAAATCTTGCTTGTTTGTAGGTGACCAAATACTTATTTTCCACCATAATTTGCAAATAAATTCTTTCAAAAATCAGACAATGTGATTGTCTGGATTTGTTTCCACATTTTGTCTCCCATAGTTGAGGTATACCTATGATGACAGTTAAAGGCCTCTCTCATCTTTTTAAGTGGGAGAACTTGCACAATTGGTGGCTGACTAAACACTTTTTTGCCCCACTGTATGTGTCCAGCTCAAATTTAATGAATTGGGTTTACATCCAATTTAAGCTGCAAAGGCAGCCAGACAGATTCATATACTTGCTATGGCTGTGATGCTTTGCTTCAAAGTGCAGCAAGAATTATACCCCCTGTTATGTTTTTGCTGGCTGCAATCAATGTAATAATTTATTTGATTCAAAGGGTAAAAAACAGGATTTTACCAACTTATCAGTCATTCTGCTACACTTGTGGTTATGGCTTGAGTTGTCCTTGTGGTTTATAGTATGTTGGAAGAACTAAAAGAACACTGAGAACAAGAATAGGGGAACACAGAAGGAAAGCTGAGGATAAAAACGATAATCATAGTGTCCCAAGACATTTCAGTCAATTTCATAATGGCAGCACTTCTAGATTAAGAGTGTTTGGCTTTCAAGCCATGCCGCAAATGCTGTCAGATAATGAAAAATACAAAAAGTGATGTCACCAGCAAACATGCTGGATTTTTACCTTACAGACACTGACACCTAGTGGGCTAAATGAGAAATTAGAAATACACACTGTGTTATAACTGCATATATGAAGTTTTACGGATTAGGCACTCAGGGCAGGTTTTTTTTTATTTTTTTTGACATCTTGCATTCTTAGGTTACTAGTAATGTCTCATTAAGGATTTAGTAGTGGCAAAGAGTAAGACTTGATTTCCATCATTTTAATATAGGTATTTTTTTTATATACAAGTTTTTATATACAAAATTATTTGTTTATTTATATGATTTTTGTAGATATTTCACATATTCTCCATATATAGTTTTTTCATTATATATTGTTGTAATGTCTGTTTACATACTGTATACTGTATGTAATAGCATATCCCATTTTAACTATTTAAACATTTTTTTTATTATTTATTTTAGTTTTACTACTTCTTAGTAAAGTTATTAATATATAATAATATTTTAATCTATGTATTTTATTTGTATCATTAATCATCTAAGTGTGTGCATCACAGAGTTCATCCAGGTTGATTTGGGAGTGGCCCCTGTTAGTATATTCATTAGCAGCAAAAAACAAGCAATAAAGTTACTTTAAACATGGACTTACTTATCTATAAGGTCTCTTTTGTTACCAGGCTGATAAGGGGAAGTTTCCCCAAACGTGTTCGTAGTAACAGAAGCCCAGTGTATCATACTTCAGTAAGGGGTTGATGGACACCAGAAGCAAAAAGGGCAGAGACTTGGACAGAGGACAGAGGAGAGGCCTGCACATCTTGAATAGGGATGAGCCGAACACCCCCGGGTTCGGTTCGCAGCAGAACATGCGAACAGGCTAAAAATTTGTGCAAACATGTGAACACCGTTAAAGTCTATGGGACGTGAATGTGAAAAATCAAAAGTGCTCATTTTAAAGGCTTATATGCAATATGTGCCATAAAAAGTGTGTGGGGACATGTGTCAATGCAAAAAAATGTTTTAAAAACAGACGTTTTTTCGGGAGCAGTGATTTTAATAATGCATAAAGTGAAACAATATGAATTAAATATTCCTTTAAATATCGTGCCTGGGGGGTCTCCTTAGTCTACCTGTAAAGTAGCGCATCTTTCCCATGTTTATAACAGTACCACAGCGGAATGACATTTCTAAAGGAAAAAATGTAATTTAAAACTGCATGCGGCTGTAATTTATTTTCAAATCACAGCAGGATAGATAAAAACCATTGAAAAAAACAGCGAGGGTCCCCCCCCTGTCCATTACCAGGCCCTTCGGGTCTGGTATGAATATTAAAGGGAACCCCGCGCCAAAAAGACCCAAACAAATGGCATAGATGTCCACCCCAAAATCCTCACCAGGCCCTTCAGGTCTGGTATGAATATTAAGGGGAACCCCACACCCAAATTTTTTTTTAAAATGGCGTGGGGGTCCCCCAGGCCTCCAGGCACTATATACTCTGAACAGCAGTATATATACTATACGGCCTGCCCAATATACTGTGCAGAAAAATTGGGCCTATGGTTTTGATGGCGCCAGAACACTGTAATCCCTCACAGTTACTCTTGGGGGGCGCAGGAATGGGCCCTGCATTGAAATATAATATAAAAAATTGTATTTACATGCCCCTGTTAAACAGGGGCAGAAAAATTGGGCCTTGGGTGGTGGTGCTGGTGCCACAACACTGTAACCCCTCACAGATACTTTTGTTGGGTGCAGGAACGGGCCCTGCTGTGAAATACTATATCAGAAATTGTAATTACATACCCCTGTTTAAAAGGGTTAGAAAATTTGGGCCTTTCATTTTGGTGGTGCCAGAACACTGTAAGCCCTCACAGTTACTCTTGTTGGGCGCAGGAATGGGCCCTGTGTTGAAATATTATATCAAAAATTGTAATTACATGCCGCTGTTAAACAAAAAAGCATAAAAAATGCACTGGAACGCACATCCTTATTTAAGTTTAAGAAAAAAGAGGGGGAAAATGCACTGGACTGCATCAAAAATGCACCAAAACGCATCAAACCACACTGAAACGCATCAAAAATGCAAATGCAGAAAAGCATCTGGAACGCATCCAGCCTTCGTTTCTATGGAGTGAACTGGCCCTCAATCAACATTGACTATTTGTAATCCTTATGCTACTAGCATTGGTATATAGTTTTTTATTTTTTACATTTCTTCAGTTAATTCCTATTTTCCAGGCCTAGGCAAATGATGCCATACATTCCAGGAGTCTTTAGGAAGGGAGGAGGGGTTTTTACAACTTAACACACACTCATACCTGCATGCCTGAGCTAAGAGCAGATTGATTCCAGGAAGTAAATGCTACTCAAGATAGGCTTGGCCAGAAAAGCTAGGGGGGGTTTCAAAGTGATTTCTCAACAAAATAAAGCATAGAGACATGAATGGATGGTTAGGTTTGCACTGATTATTAAAACTTAATTAAATAGTGTTTTTGGTTTGTGGTGCACAGATGCAGCGTAATTCCTCTTTAAAGACAATTACAAGAAAAAAATCCACTCTCTTGGCCTTCAAGACTCTGCTCTCTCCTGGCTCTCCTCCTACCTATCACAGTGCTCCTTTAGTGTTACCTATAACTCTGTTTCCTCCTCTCGACTTCCTCCTTCTGTAGGGGTACCTCAAGGTTCTGTCCTCAGCCCTCTCCTCTTCTCCATATACACCGTCTCCCTTGGTCAATTAATAAACTCCCATGGCTTCCAGTACCATCTCTATGCTGACGACACACAAATCTATCTCTGTACTCCTCATCTCAATAAGAATATGGATTTCCCCTTAGCGGGGGCCTTTAAAGGCACAGATTGTGAGACAGTAATTAAAATTGAAAGTTTATTAATAACAAAGATTATTCACATACAAGTATGTAAAAAAGTTCAAATATTTAGAAAAGCGTCAAGCAACATAAATATAGTTTACATGTCATAGACACAGTTCGTGTGCACAATGAATATGATTGCAACCGTGATTCCTACGCGGTACAGAGTAGCTTTGACTCCTTCTTCGGGGATAGTCCGATATGCAATAAAGTACAATTTTATAATCTAGTAAATATAGAAACATATATTATATATCTGTCAAGCATAAAATGGCAATATAGCAGGGGGAAGGGCATCCATAGTTGTTGGAGTACTTATATACCTATGACACAATGTAAGAGGCCAAAGAGCCGTGCTGAGATTGGCCAGGATGAATGTTAAAAGATAGAATGCAGAAAAGAAACAGCCAGGGAAAATCTAATCGGTGCAGGTGTGTCGCGGAACCACATACATGCAAACCGGACCCGATGGTGTCACTGCAGATGGAAAAGGGGATATTTGATAGTATGCGGTATATCAAGTTTGAATTAAATATGCAAATGCGACACCAAAGAAGGGGTCCAATCAAATACATCATATGATCAGCACATAAATGTACCTTAAAGTATGCTGTGTTTTCTATATTATATGCTGAATGCGTAGTTGTCTTTCAGACAGTTTGAAACTCAGTATATCTAGTCCTCGCCCGAAGAGTTCACAAGGAGAGATCTAAATAGAAAAGTTTTATTTTATGACACATTTGACGGATCAAGAAAGGCTGCGATTCATCCAATCAAATGAATGTATCTGATATAAACACATATGCATTTTATAAAGTTCAAGGACCAGGCACCTGTGGTCCTATGAGCTTCAGGAGTGGTTCCTGAACAATACAGAGGTAGTGGTTGATGCCAGAGCCTCATAGAGGTCCTGACGTTTCTATGTCACTCTTTTTAAGAAAATAAAAGTACAAATAGTATGTATAGGAGTATATTCCATCGAAGGTAGAGCTTAGCAGTATATATATCCTAATCCATCCAGCAGAGCCTAGGGCTTACCTGAAACATAGGTTGTCTGAAAGTTCAGTGCAGGTGTGTCCTGTATCCAGTTTTAATGTGTGTGTCCAAGCGCCATAGAGGTGAATGGTATCTCACCTGTATTATGTAGGGCCATTCATTGGACCAATAGATCTGCCCCCAGATCAATTGGAAACTCACTCCAGGTGTGGAGATAAGAGTCTCTCAGTTAACGCCAGCCTGGTGGGTTCCCTGAGTGCACAGTGCACGGCGTCACCCCATGCCCACATCCAAGATGGCGGCACTGGCAGGTTGACATCATGCGTCACGCTCCCACCGACACGTGTGCACGGTGACATCCGTCCGCTATGATGGCTGGAGGGAGGAGATGGAATACGGCAATGGACCGTGCCTCACAGAGGAGGGGCAGTGCATTCACGATGAGCCTGCGCCGCTCATCGATGCCGTCAGCGGGGAGTGGGTGTGGATGGAGTAAGAAGGGAGGGGCAATCATGTTGCCATTCCGCACAGCCCTAATACCGCAAGAGATTGCCGAGCGGTCAGGGGATCGGTGGACAAGCCGAGGCTTGATCCAACTGACCCGTGAACCTGAACGCCCCACGCGTGCCAGACATGCATGAAGTAGCAACGTTAAACTATCAACCAATCAAATGTGAAAAAAGAAAGAAGGAAGAAGAAAAAAGTGTAACCAGAGGGGGGGAAGAAACATGAAAGAGGGGGAGGGAAAAGAAAAGCCCTTCAGTTTCCTGTCACATTACTAACTTATTAACTGACATATCAGCATGGATGTCACACCACTTCCTCAAACTCAATATTCTAAAACCGAGCTCATAATTTTTCCTCCAGCCCATGCTCCCTCCCCTGACTTCTCCATCAAGATCAATAATACAACCATCAGTCACTCCCCTCATGCCAGGGTGCTAGGTGTAAACCTAGGACCTCTCCTTTCAGCCCCAAATCCAATCGCTGTCTAAATCTTGCAGACTTCACCTCCATAACATCTCCAAAATACACCCCTTTCTAACCATTAAAACCACTAAGCAACTTATTCACTCCCTTGTTATCTCTCACCTTGACTATTGTAACTCCCTCCTCATTGGCCCACTGTCAGGTCACCTTAAGGCTAGGTGACAGATGCACACCGTTGGGATCAGAAGTGCACCGCAAGGTAGTGGACCCTACGGCTGACTGCTGTGGATGGGAGTCAGGGTGGTAAGAAAGGCAGGGCCGCCGGAACACCAGCACAGATCCCACCAGGGTTAGAGCGTAAGATTCCCTGGGGCGCGGAGTCTAAGAGCCAGCAGGTGTTCACCAGAGTCTCTAGTGGTGAGGATGGACTGGGCTGCAACTGGCTCCAGGTTGCAACCCTCAGGGTCCCTCAGCTCACACCCACATTAGGCCACAGGAGGATAGGGATAGTAAGGGAATAAGCCAAGGTCGGGGCCACAAGCAGACAAGGACAACAGAGTTCACGCCAAGGTTCAGGGTCACAGGCAAACAGGGATAGTTGGGGACACGCCAAAGGTCAGGGTCACGAGCAGACAGGAATAGTCAAGAACAGGCCAAAGTCGGTAACTGGAATCAGACATAGGAAACACAACAAGTACACATGAAAGCTAACACACAATGGTTGATCAGCACTGCTGGCTTGCAGTGCACAGGTTAATATAGGGTTCCCTGACAGGGCCTGGGGTGGGGCCCTGCTTAGAGGAGAGGTTATAAAACCAGCCAGGTGTGAGGGGCCGGCCTCTTAGTCTGAACACACGAGGAGCAGGTAAGCTGACAGAGAAAGATTACTGCATAACCATGACAGTACCCCCCCTCTTATGAGGCCTCCCCCTCCCTCGCCTGGGCCCCGGCGCAAAGATCTCAGATGCAGTGATCCAAGACCTCTCCTCAGGACCAAACCCTTCCCAATGTACGAGCTACTGAAGAATGCCTCTACGGCGCCAGGAATCCAGAACTTGACTAACCTCGTACTTAAGATTATCCTCAGAGACCGAGGGAGAGGACGAGAGGACTTATTGAGGGCTAAAGGCTTCTTAGGAATGGGTAAAGGCATAAGAAGACCATCAGGAATATGAGCAGGGTCCCCCAGACCCTTAAAGATGAGCTGGACATCCAGCACAGGATCATCAGACTGGGCAGAAGTCAGTGGATCCCTGAGACCAGGTTGGTTAGAAAGTGATGTGTCACAGAAGTCAAGCTGGATAGCTTCACTGGGCATAGGCTGAACTTGTGCAGAGGCCGACTGAACAGCATTGCAAGGTGCAGCGACCATCAGAATCGCATCACAGGGCATAGCGACTGTGGAATTGGTAGACGAGTCAGCCTGGGTGTGCGTCCAAGGGGGTCCAGGAACAGGTAAAGGTAAATGACCATGCAGACTGGAGTGAATGATCAGCTCAAGGTCACAGGTGGGCTTCTCATCCAGAGTGCCACATGGCCCAGAGAGTGCCTCAGCCCGACTATTGCAGGAGACATTCCAGAAATCGCTATATGCAGCGAGAGGAGCAGAAGATACTGGGATGGTGGCAACAGAAAGTTTCTCTTTTGGGGTAACCTTGAGTAGGCAGGAAGAGGAAAAGGAAGAACCCCAAGCCAGGATCTGTCCAGTAGTCCAGTCAATGTGTGGAGAATGGAACTGTAACCAAGGAAGACCTAATATGATAGGAGATGAAGCCTTAGGTAAGACAAGGAAGGATATCCACTCCTGGTGGAGTGCCCCTACCGACATCTTAACAGGAAGGCTCTGGAAGTGGATAGGACCCCCTGGGAGAACAGTGCCAGCAATCGCCAAGACCACCAATGGCGTTGAAAGGGGCAAAAGGGTAAGTCTCATGGAAGATGCAGTTTCCCAATCCATGAAAGTGCCAGCGGCTCCAGAATCCAGATGTGCCGAGACCGAACGAGAGGAAGTGCAGACATGAAGGAACACAGAAAGAAGAAGACGAGAAGGTGAAGGTAATACTTCAGGGTCTAATACTCCACCTTCCAGATGTATTAGCCCCGATCGTTTTTCCAGATGAAGAGAACAAGTGTCACAAAAATGACCTTTGGCCCCACAATAGAGGCACAGGCCCAGAGTTCTGCGCCTAGCGCGTTCTTCAGGAGACAACTTGGTCCAGCCCAGCTGCATAGGTTCCCCAGTGGGCAGGGGGTGCTCCTCGGATCGAAGAGAAGGGACGGGGAGCTCAGGCTGCCTAAGGAACAGGGAGTGCTGGCGTATTTTTTTCAGAGCCCTCTCCTGAAAAAGCGAATATCGATCTGGTTACACAAGGTGATGACACCGTCCAGATCAGCAGGAAGGGATCTTCTTGCTAATTCATCCTTCACTCTGTCCGAGAGGCCATGTAAAAAGGTTGCAACTAGGGCCTCATTATTCCAGCTCAATTCAGCTGTGAGGATACGGAACTGAAGAGCATACATAGGAAACACAAGTACACACGAAAGCTAACACACAATGGTTGATCAGCACTGCTGGCTTGCAGTGCACAGGTTAATATAGGGTTCCCTGACAGGGCCTGGGGTGGGGCCCTGCTTAGAGGAGAGGTTATAAAACCAGCCAGGTGTGAGGGGCTGGCCTCTTAGTCTGAAAACATGAGGAGCAGGTAAGCTGACAGAGAAAGATTACTGCATAACCATGACACCCACCTCTCCACAAGCTATCCCCTCTTCAGTCTATCTTGAATGCCACTGCACTGCCACAACAACCGAATCTTCTACTTCCCTCATCAGTTCATCCCTCACATTTACCACCTTTTTTTTTCACCAGCCCCTCCCTATTAGATTGTAAACTTGCAGGAGCACAGCCCTCCTAACCCTCTTGTACTGAATTGTATTATTGCTTTATTGTCTCCCTTTATATTGTAAAGCGCAATCTGTTGGCGTTTTATAAATCCTGTATAATAATAAATAATAATAAACCATTGACTTATTTCACTTCACTTCACTTTCACATGCAGATGCAAATTATCACTAAGCAATGCAGTGTCAGGCTAGTGTCTTAAAAGGAGAGATAGTGCAAACAAAGTTTTGGCCATCAGCCAGGTACCATCTGGCTTATACGATTGTATTAAGGATGGTATCAATATAGCAAAGAGACACACGGCATACGTGTTAGTTAGTTAAGACTTCTAGTTTTTATTATTAAAAAAAGGTAAAAGGAAACTTGAAAATTTGAACTCATTGATGTCTTTATATCAAGTAGATTCTTTTAAATGTTGCTATTAATTTCAATTGTTTTAATTTTAAAATACATTTACAGTTACATGGAAATTTAAACATGCTATTATTTTTTTTGATACACACAAACTGCTCATGTTTTTAGATGTTGTTCTTGATCTTAATTGTTTTATGCTTGTTGCTTCTGTGTTTCAGTTTTCACAGTGACACTAATTTTGTCATTTGTTCCTACTTTACCACTTTGCTGTTTTCTGATGCTGATGTTTGTGTTTCCATGGCAACAATGCAGGAAAATCTGTCATCTGGAGGTTAATTAAGGTTGTCGTTTTGCCTTTTTTTTATTGTCATGCATTAGGTCACTAATTATTACCAAAAATGTTGATCATTATTTAGTAAAAGTGTGAACCAGGGAAAAAAAATCCTATAGGTACAGTTTTAAAATTAGATAAAAATAAAAGCTATATAGTAATAAATATAGAAAAAAATCAACAGTAACATATTGCTTGTCTACTGATGGATTTTGCTTAATTAGAGGTATAGCATTAAAAAAATATTATGCTTGTTGTTAATTCTCATTGAGAATATGGGTATATACTAGGGATGGGCCAGATGTTCAAGTCAAACATAAGTATAGGGCGCTCGTTGGGAAGTTTGCCTGCCGCGATGCACCCCATAATGCACTACGAGATTGCAGTGCATTGAAGGCTGCTGATTGGCCAAAGCATGTACCTGACCTGTATGCTTTGGCCAATCACAGCGTGATGTGCTGTGAGAGCCATGATTAGCCAAAGGCAGGGAGCCTTTGGCCAATCATGACTCAGGGGCCACGCCCCACACTGTATAAGGCTGCTTACATGGCGGCCGTTTATAGTGTTTATGAATGAGGAGAGATTAGGCAGGTTAGTTAGTGGATTGAGAGTGCAGTCAATGTATTGTATATAATCATACAGTGTAGAGTATATAGCGCAGTCAGTGTGGTGTATATAATAGAGTGCAGAGTATATAGTGCAGTCAGTGTAGTGTATGTAACGCAGTGCAGAGTATATAGTGCAGTCAGTGTAGTGTATATAACGTAGTGAACAGTATATAGTGCCACCAGTGTAGTATATATAATACAGTGCAGAGTATATAGTGCAGTCAGTGTAGTGTATATAACGCAGTGCAGAGTATATAATACAGTGTATTAAAGTGGTTAAGGGGAACCCTATGACAGAATTAAGAAATAAAAGGCATGCCCCCCCCCCCCCCCCCGCCAAAGTCCATACCAGGCCCTTCAAAAAAAAAATTGGCTTGGGGCCCCCCAAAATCTATACCAGACCCTTATCTGAGCAAGAAGCCTGGCAGGCCAGGAGAGGGGGGATGAGTGCGCGCCCCCCCATCCTAAACCATACCAGGCCGCGTGCCCTTAACATGGTAAGGGTGCTTTGGGGTGGTCCATACCCAGCCATACCAAGTCATACCCAGCCTTACCCAGCCATACTCACCCATACCCAGCAATACCCAGCCACATACTCAACCATACCCAGTCATACCCAGCAATACCCAGCTATACTCAGCCATACCCGGCCGTACTCGGCCGTACTCAGCCCTACCCAGCCGTACCCAGCCATCCCATCTATACTCAGCCATACTCAGCCGTACCCAGCCATCATCAGCCATCCCCAGCCATACAGATTCATGCTCAGTCATCGCATCCATACTCAGCCATCCCCATCCACGGCTCATCCATCCCCATTCATGCTCATCCATCCTCATTCATGCTCATCCATGCTACATCAGTTCTCATCCATGCCACATCCATGCCAATAGAGTGCCTCACAAAAGTGTAATAAGTAGTCAAATTAGATTTGAAATGTATGCCCCTAGAACACCCGACGGTGCTCCCTGCATGTTGGGCCTCTGTATGTGGCCAGGCTGTGGAAAAGTCTCCCACATGTGGTATCACCGTACTTAGGAGGAGTTGGAGAATCAATTTAGGGGTGTAATTTTTGGTATGTACATGCTATGTTTTAGAAATATTGGATAAATGGACAACTTTGTGTAAAAAAATAATGCATTTTCATTTTCTTTACACATTTTCCAAAAACTTGTAGAAAAAAATTACATGTTCAAAAGACTCATTATGCCTCATAGATTATACGTTGGGTTGTTTTATTTCCAAAATGGGGTCATTTTTGGGGCGTTTCAATTGTTCTGGTGCCTTCAAAAGAGAGGTAGTCAAGAAATGAAATGCATAATTTATGCTCCAAAAACGCCTGACGGTGCTCCCTGCATGTTGGGCCTATGTATGTGGCCACGCTGTGTAAAAGTCTCACACATACTTAGGAGGATTAGTAGAATGTGTTTTGGGGTGTAATGTGTGCTATGCATATGCTGTATGTGAGAAATAACCTGCTAATATAACAATTTTGTGAAAAAATAAAAAAATAAATAAAAAACTTGATTTTGCAAAGAATTGTGGGAAAAAATTACAACTTCAAAAAACTCACCATGCCTCTTACTAAATACCTTGGAATGTCTACTTTCCAAAAAGGGGTCATTTAGGGGGTATTTGTACTTTCCTGGCTCGTTAGGGTCTCAAGAGATGGGATCAGGTGTGATCAATTTTCAGAGATTGGCACCATAGCTTGTGGTCTCTATAACTTTCACAAAGACCAAATAATATACACCAATTTGGGTTATTTTTACAAAAGATATGTAGCCGTATAAATTTTGGGCAAAATTTTTGAAGAAAAATTACTAATTTGCAAAATTGTATAACAGAAACAAAGAAAAATGCATTTCTTTTTACAGAATTTTCGTTTTTTTTTTTCTTTTATAGCACAAAAAATAAAAAACACAGTGGTGATTAAATACCACTAAAAGAAATCTCTATTTGTGTGAAAAAAAAAGTAATTGTTATTCAAAATGTGAGAGCACTGAAAGCTGAAAATTGGTCTGGTTAGGAAGGGGGTTTCAGTGCCCAGTGGTCAAGTGGTTAAAGGAATATTTCATTTTTGTTGTTTAACTTTAAGCATCATTAAAATCACTGCTCTGTTAAAAACTATAGTTTTAAAAACTTTTTTTGCATTAATACATATCCCCTAGGGAGTACCTGGGTCCCCATACACTTTTTATGGCAATAACTTGCATATAAGCCTTTAAAATTAGGACTTTTGATTTTTCATGTTAGTGTCCTATAGACTTTAATAGGGTTTGCATGTTTGCTAGAACTTTTTGTCTGTTTGAGGTGTTCTGGTGTGAACAGAACCGGGGGGTGTTCAGCCCATCCCTAGTATATACTATAGGATTGCTTTCAACTGCAAATAACTAATCACCCAAGAATATATAGAGCAATGCTCTTTCATTGGCTTATGTGGGGGGGGGGTGTCAGAGTTTTCCAACAGATCTTGTCTACCTTTACAAAGTCGCTGTCCAAAGGTGGAATGGTAAAACATGTATGAATTGGCAGCACTTCTGTATCTTCAAATATTACATAGTTACATACTAGATGAGGTTGAAAAAGTCCATCAAGTCCAACCTATGTGTGTAGTTATATTTCAGTATTACATTGTATATCCCTGTGTGTTGTGGTTGTTCCGGTTCTTATCTAATAGTTTTTTGAAACTATCGATGCTCCCCGCTGAAACCACCGCCTGTGGAAGGGAATTCCACATCCTTGCTGTTCTTACAGTAAAGAACCCTCTACATAGTTTAAGGTTAAACCTCTTTTCTTCTAATTTTAATGAGTGGCCATGTGTCTTATTAAACTCCCTTCCCCAGAAAAGTTTTATCCCTATTTTGGGGTCACCAGTATGGTATTTGTAAATTGAAATCATATCCCCTGTCAAGCGTCTCTTCTCCAGAGAGAATAAGTTCAGTGCTCGTAACCTTTCTTCATAGCTAATATCCTCCAGTCCCTTTACTAGTTTTGTTGCCCTTCTCTGTACTCGCTCCATTTCCAGCACATCCTTCCTGAGGACTGGTGTCCAGAACTGGACAGCATACTCAAGGTGAGGCTGGACCAGAGTCTTGTAGAGTGGGAGAATTATCACTTTATCTCTTGAGTTTATCCCCTTTTTAATGCATGCCAATATTCTGTTTGCTTTCTTAGCAGCAGCTTGACATTGCATGCCATTGCCGAGCCTATCATCTACTAGGACCCCAGGTCCTTTTCCATCCTTGATATTAACATACAAAAATATTATTGACATCCTCAACAGCTATCAAACAACTCAAACATATGTCTTGATATTAAATAATTCCCTTGCACCTTTAGAATATTAAGCAATTTAGCATATTTTTTATTGCCTGTACAAATTCACTTTGAAATTGACATTTGTGTCCGGCCACTGAAGTCTCTTGTAAAGTGCCTGGCAGATTAATCTCTTTCAAATTATCCATACCCCATGTCCCATTTTAGCTACCCGTAGTCTAGACACCCCCAAACACTTTATCTTTTGACAAATTGCTCTCCCCCCAACCCTATGACCATTCCAATTCCCCTACACTATCACATTAAACCCACTTGAAAGTGAATCTACAATATTGGCACTTCAGAGGCATAAAAAAAAAAACATTTTGGGGAGGCACTTCGTGAATGGTCAGCAGGACAGTTAGAAGGTGGAACTTATGATTCTTTTATGTTTTTTATATTACCTCTCTGACCTGTAATAGGAGCACATGCATAGTGCCGATACACAGGGTGGGCGTACGTCATGAGAGCCCGCTGACCCACCAGGTCCTTGTGTGAGAAGTACCTGTCCCAAAAGAGGCCCTGGGGGCTAGAAAGGACTAACCCTCAGTTGGCTGCGTACAGCACCTGGTCCACATAATCCCTTGGGGGGTGTGTTACACAGTTGGAGAAGGAAAGAAAGAGAAAGAAAACTCAAACTGAAAAGTGGGGAGGGACTGAACAGGGGTGGGTAGGACACCTGCGAACCCCGAGAGAGCTCCTGGAGGAAGCTACGTACAGAGTGAATAAGTGGGACGGTCGCTTTTGTGCTTAAGGGGCGACCGGAAGCGAGTAAGGTAAATGACACATATAACATACCCAATCAAGGTTCACAACGCAGACCCACTAGAGAGACTAACAAATGAGCCCCCGCGCCTGAGCTTGGAAACCTCCTGGGAGGACTGGTTATATATAACACGGGCCACACCGGTAAGACATTCAGCACCATCCCCCAGGGCCCCGCAGCATAAATCACATAATGAAGGGGAGGGGAGGGAAAGGGGCCACAGCCAACGCGGCCAACAGTAGTAGAACAAGTGTAAGCCCGGGCGCTATCAGGAAATATATGGTCCAGGATAGTGGTAAGGGGAGCCCGGGAAAAGCAAGTGGCTCCAAATTCAAAACCCCTGAACCCCCAGCTAAAATAAGCACACGAAGACAACTGGCGGAGATGGAATCCCACACCGTAGGTACTGAGATAACAGAAGAGGTTCCAATGGACCTCCAGCAAAACAAACAATTACCAACAAAAAGCGAGATGGCAGAAATGTTTGCAAGATTGGAAACATCAATTAAAGGAGAAATCGAAACAATTCGTCAAGATATGGGCCATACTCTAAAAAGAGTGGAAGAGCTGGAAGTAACAATGGACGCACAGGGAATAGAGATAAAGAACCTCAAACATCAGATAGAAGAGATTCAGAAAGAACAGAGAAATCTACGGTACAAACTGGAGAACCGCAATAGGAGGAAAAATTTGCGGATAAGAGGCCTGCCCGAGATGCAGGGGGGTCAAGAGAACTTACAAGAAAAAATCGACCAAATCTTCGGAGACCGACTAGATCCAACGGATAACAGACCAAAGATTAAGTTGGAGAGAGCCCATAGGATAAGAAAGCCTGCCGAGATTAGGGGGGACGCCCCACGGGACGTAATCATAAGATTCCATAACTTCCAGGACAAAGAGCGGATTAGATCCAGCATAAAAATGAACCAACCAGTGAAGTATGGAGAGATAAACCTACAAATTTTTCCAGACTTATCTGCAGAAACCCTAGCCAGGAGAAGAACTCTCAAGCCACTTCTGGCTCAACTCAGAGCACATGATGTTCAATATTCTTGGGGCTTTCCAGCATGTCTGATCGTACGCAAAGAGGGACGCTCTGCGTCGCTGCGATTTCCCGAAAAAAAAGGGGCGGGGCTGGGTGTCCCGGGGGAGGTAACTGGATCCAAGGATGGCACCCCCGTGCTCAACCTCTAGGGGGAGAACCGAGGGGCCGGGAGGAGTTAGTAGGGCCACGGTTTACGGGGCCATGAGATGGTCTGCTGCCCCCAGATGGAAGGGGAGGGAGGGGAGGGGAGGGTGGAGGGTAAAGGGGGGACAAGGGCGAGACAAGGGGGGAGGGGGGGTAGGGGGGGAGAGACCGGTACCTATCGCACTGTTCCCCGCTTCTTAGAACCATAAGGAGATGTTCAGCCTACATTATGGCTCAATAACGAGATGACAGGGATAAATCTAATTTCATACAATGTGAGGGGCATCGGTTCTCCCATAAAGTGTGCGAACATAATGAGAGAACTGAAACTCCTCAAAGCAGAGGTGGTCTTCCTGCAGGAGACGCACCTTTACGTGGGCACCTTTACGTGGGCATTGCCATAGGCTTCGCTAAAGACGTTAGGTTTAAGCTGGAGGAGAGAATGATTGACCCAGAGGGACGGTTTTTATTCCTCAGGGGTAATCTAAATGGGGAGGAGTGCAAGTTAGCAAATGTCTATAGTTCGAACATTAATCCTGGTAGGTACTTGTTGGGCATTCTCTCAAAGTTTGAAGGCTTCAAGAGTGGGAGGGCCATTATTGCAGGAGATTTCAATTTGTGCCTGGACCCGGGTAAAGATAGTACGTCGAGTGCCCGGGGGACTGGAGGGATATGGATGAATAAACTTAAAAAGAAACTTCGTCAATGCCAATTGGCAGATATCTGGAGGTTGCAACACCCAAATGAAAGAGATTATTCCTTCTACTCCCCCGTACACTCGACGTACTCTAGACTGGATTTTTTTCTGGTGGAACACAAGCATATCGATGAAGTGGAGGATACCAAAATAGGGTCAATAACATTCTCTGACCATGCACCAGTAAGCCTTAAGTGGAAATTAGGTAAAGGTAAACATCCTATAAACAGCTGGAAACTAAATGAGGACCTACTACACGATAGAGATGTCGATAAGTGCATTAAGGAAGAATTAGAATTCTACTTTAAAACCAACACAGTCGGGGAAACTCCAGAGGCCGTAGTATGGGAGGCCCATAAAGCGTACATCAGAGGCGTTATAATAAAGGCGGGTTCAGAAAGGAAAAAAAGGCAGACCAGGGATAGACTTGCCCTACAGAAGAAAATTCAGGAGTTAGAACAACAACATAAGCAAATTGGAGACAATAAGATACTGGTGGACCTATATAAGAGTAGAGAGGCCATGCGTGAGTTTATCGAAGTAGGTATACAACTGATATATAGGAGGTAACAGACCCAGTAGACTCCTGGCTAAGATCTTATGTAAAAAGAAAAACAACAATTATATTGATAAAATAAAAACTAAAACAGGCGAGATCGCCTATAAAGATAGAGATATTGCGAGGACTTTCCAGGAGTTCTACGGGGGGCTGTATTCGATAAACAAAAATAAAACTTTTGAGGAGAGGGAAGTCAAACAAGGGAAAATCAAAAAGTATTTAAAGGATAATGGATTGGCCAAACTCTCAGGAAGTGAACTAACCGCACTAGAAGCCCCCTTCACCGAAGCGGAAGTGAGAAAAGCGCTTAAAGGGATGCAAGTGGGAAAAAGTCCAGGTCCAGATGGACTGACGGTACTTTATTATAAAAAATACCAGGATTATCTGATTCCAAAAATGTGCTCGTATATGAATGACGTCGGGGACAAAGGAGAAATGAGAAAGGAATCTCTGGCAGCTAATATAGCTATTATCCCCAAAGAAGGCAAAACAGGACAATATGTTCAAGCTACAGGCCTATTGCCCTCTTAAATGTCGATACGAAAATATATGTGAAGGCGATTGCGGAAAGAATGAAACCCATTATAGGTAGGATTATACATCCAGATCAGGTTGGGTTTGTGCCAGGCCGACAAGGACGAGATAACAGCATTAAAACCCTCCTGGCAGTGCAACAGATTAAGCAGAGCGGAGTCCCAGGTCTACTCTTGTCAATAGATGCTGAAAAAGCATTCGACAGAGTGGACTGGGACTTCATGATGGGCACATTAGAGGAGATTGGCTTTGGGAATAGGATTTGTAAAAGGATAGGGGCATTATACTCTAGACCAACAGCGAGAGTGAGGATAAATGGGGTCCTGTCGGAACCTTTTGATATGTACAATGGTACAAGACAGGGGTGCCCGCTCTCCCCTGTCCTGTTCGTATTGTCTCTAGAACCTCTCCTGGCTAAGATCAGGCAGTGTCTGGATATTAGCGGGGTAACGATAGGAAAAGAGGAATACAAACTAGCCGCGTTCGCGGGCGATATTCTCCTTTACATAACGCGCCCAAGGATATCTCTCCCGAACATAATGACCACCCTATTGGAGTATGGGAAGTTATCTAACTTCAAAATTAACTCAAATAAATCAGAAACACTAAGCCTAAATACTTGCAAAACTAGAGATCTTTCATATCAAAAACACTTCCCCTTCTTGTGGGGGCAAAAAGAACTAAATTACTTAGGGATCAAAATTACAACCTCCCAAGAGACGCTCTTTCAAGCAAATTTCCTACCACTTCTTAATGAGGTAAAGCAAGAACTTAATAGAATATCATTAGGACAATTATCTTGGGGGGGGGGGGAATAAACATTTACAAGATGGTGGTACTGCCAAGAATTACTTATAAAATGCAAATGTTACCAGTGGCGCTCCCGCAAACCTACCTCAGAAAATTGCACTCGATATTTTTAAGATTTATTTGGAGAGAAAGAATGCCCCGATTAAAATTTACACAACTGACAAAAGCCAAAGGTAAAGGGGGATGGGGATCACCAGATGTCCACAAATACTATGAAGCCATAGCTCTCGCCAGAGTAATAGACTGGGCGAAAGACAACGTAGATAAACAGTGGGTAAAAATGGAGAAGGAAATAAGTGACACTAAGTTGAATAAAATAATTTGGATCCCACCACACTTGAGGAAATTAAGCACTGAAACGCACGAGATCACCAGACACGCACTAAAAATATGGGACACCGTCCATAAAAGGGAGCACTGGGGGTATAACTCTCCTTTAATGCCACTTAAGGATTCAGATTATTTTGCAGGGATAGGGGAGTGGTTTGGGGGGTGGCTACTGGATGACAATATACAGTTAAAAGACGTAATGCATCAGAACAAAATTTGTACATATCAAGAGCTAAAGGGAAAAAAAAACCTACTAGTGATTAATGCTTGGCGGTACAGCCAATTGTGTCAGTTTATAAGAGCCCTACCACAACCAATTAGATCGAGGGAGAACTTACGCCCATTAGAGAAAATGTGTATGGATAAAGACAAGAAAGGGGGGTTCTCTCAGATTTATAAAATGTTAATAGGCCGGGGGAGTATAGAAGCCCCGGCGTTCATGCAGAAATGGGAGAAGGAACTAGGAAGGAAGCTCACAGGCCCAGAGGGATCATCGATCCTAAGCAGAGTATCGGCCACGTCGGTAAACTGCAAAATCCTGGAGTTAAACTTTAAATGTCTGGCCAGGATGTACCTGACCCCGGACCGCTTAAACAAATTCCAAACCGGATCCCCACAATATTGCTGGAGGGGGTGCAGGAAAACAGGATCAATGGCCCACATCTGGTGGCTATGCCCGATAATTAGAATTCTGGAGCGAAGTGAGGGGATATATTAAAGATATAACGGGACTTAATCTACCAGATGACCCTTGGGTCTGTCTATTCCATATGAGTGAAATGTCCAACAAAGCCTACCTGAGAACGCTCTTACCGCACCTCATCGATGCGGCCAAGAGCCTGATACCCAAGTACTGGAGAAGGAAATATAAACCCGCGATGAGGGACTGGTTTAATAAAATTAGTGAGATCCATAGTTTGTAATATTTAAGGTATAGTGAAGGGATGAAAATGGGGGCCTTTGAAACAAAATGGAGAGCCTGGGTAGAATTTAAAGACTCCCTGAGAGCTGCTGAGATATGGACCTCCTAGGAAGGAAATGAGAGCGACCCATCAACTTGCAGAAAGGAGGGTGGAGAGGCTGAAATAGAAGTAGAAGAGAGGATTTCTAAGGAGAAGGGGGGAACAGGCGGGGTACGGTCTCGGGGGGGAGGGGGGATTAACACATGGGTGTGAAGGTAAATCTGAAATATAAATATTACTTGGATAAGCTCTGAGGGCCATAACGAAGGAATTATTACAGCCACGATGATGTGAAGAAAAAATGGGACAAATTTTGAATTTTGAAAAATTGAAAAAATGACTCCCAGAGAAATTACCTTGCTGAGTGGTAAAAAAAAAAAAAGAAGGTGGAACTGGAAACATGCCTTTCTAGCCCCTTATAATTATGTTTATAAAGCAGTGCAGACATTATGACCATCCCGATAAGCCAAAGGAGCAACAGACTCATCTGGGAACTAATAGAACACTGGTTCAATATTTTAAACATCTGAATGATATCATTTAACCCTTTTTGTTCCAAATTCATTGAATTAGCATAGCTATTGTGGTTCTGAAGTAGAAATGTCTATCCCCTACTTCATGGTTCAAGACTTTATTTATTAAATAGAAAAAGAGAGTTCATTTAAATCTTTCTCAGTGATAATTTGTGATTTTCATATAGTCTAACATGCTTTGTATGATAATTGGATTCTGAGAACTTTTTAATAAAATGTATACCCTGGAGAAATTGGGTATATTAAAACCTATAATCCAATCTCATCTGATCATATTACCTATCACACTATTTTTAGAATAAAAGTATTGGCTTTTTCTTTTTACATGCTCAATATCACATTCACAGTGTGAAACTTCTGCTTTTTGTAATAAAAGGGATTTTGGCAATATTAATTGTGATCTACAGTATATAGTGAAAACAGTTATATAGTGTTTGTATTACTTTTATATAGGCAGGTATCTCTGATAGATTAGTGTTTCTGAAAATAATACATTTTAAACAAAACAAACCAGACAGGTAATAATTGACAATTATAATATAAGGGGTTCTTTGTACACTCCTACTGCAATATAGGAGAATGTCTACTTATTTTCTATAGCAGTAATATATCATAAAATTCTTTACAGATAGGTGCATAGAATCCTATATATTAGCTGATTTCCTGATAAAACTTATAGGTTGTCAACCACTGTCACACAAACACGTGCAGCAGTTTTGGTTGGAAGGGAATTAATCTACCTGAATGCAATGGAAAAGAACATGCAAACTGTACATGCACTGAGTACCCATGGTATTTATATAGATAGACAATACTGGTTTGTCACATGGTCAATGGCATTACAGTAATTGCCAATTAAAGCTGTTCTTTTTCATCCCAAAGACTCAAATCAACCTTGATATACTGTGTATATATACAGCGGGTAAAATAAATATTTAACATGTCACAATTTTTCTAGGTAAATACATTTCTTAAGGTGCTATTGACATGTAATTCTCACCACATGTCAGTAACAACCCATGCAATCCATACATACAAAGAAACCAAAACAAATAAGTTCAGAAATTAGGTTATGTGTAATAAAATGGAATGACACAGGGAATAAGTGTTGAACACGCTAAATGAAAGTTATTTAATACTTTGTACAAAATCCTTGTTGGTAATGACAGCTTCAAGACTCCTCCTGTATGGAGAAACTACTCAGGTGCGACTTTGGCCCATTCTTCCACTCTTCCATTCTTCAAATCATGAAGGTTCCATAGGCCTCTTCTATGAACTCTGATCTTTAGTTCTTTCCATAGATTTTCTATTGGATTTAAGTCAGGTGATTAGCTGGGCCATTCTAGCAGCTTTGCTTTCTTTCTTTGAAACAAATTGAGAGTTTCCTTGGCTTTGTCTTTGGGATCATTGTCTTGCTGATGTCCATCCTGGGTTCATCTTCATCATCCTGGTAGATGGCAACAGATTGTCAAGAATGTCTTGGTACATTTTTCCATTCATTCTTCCTTCAATGAAATAAAGTTTGCCAGTACCGTATGCTGAAAAACAGCCCCACACCATGATGTTCCCACCTCAAAACGTCACTGTTGGTATGGCGTTTTTGGGGTGATGTGTAGAAATATATTTACCTAGAAAAATGGTGGCGTGTTCAATACCCGCTGTAAATATATATATATATATATATATACTGAGCAGAATTATAAACGCAACAATGAGCAGAATTATAAACGCAACAATTTTGTGTTTGCCCCTATTTATCATGAGCTGAACTCAAAGATCTATGACTTTTTTTTTATGTAGGCAAAAGGCCTATTTCTCTCAAATATTGTTCACAAATCTGTCTAAATCTGTGTTAGTGAGCACTTCTCCTTTGCCGAGAAAATCCATCCACCTCACAGGTGTGACATATCAAGATGCTGATTAGACAGCATGATTATTGCACAGGTGTGCCTTAGGCTGGCCACAATAAAAGGCCAAAATGTGCAGTTTTATCACAGATGCCACAGATTGCCACAGATGTTGCAAGTTTTGAGGGAGCGTGTAATTGGCATGCTGACTGCAGGAATGTCACAGATTGCCACAGATGTTGCAAGTTTTGAGGGAGCGTGCAATTGGCATGCTGACTGCAGGAATGTCCACCAGAGCTGTTGCCCTTGAATTGAAAGTTCATTTCGCTACCATAAGCCATCTCCAAAGGCGTTTCAGAGAATTTGGCAGTACATCCAACCGGCCTCACAACCGCAGACCACGTGTAACCACACAAGCCCAGGACCACCACATTCAGCATCTTCACCTCCAAGATAGTCTGAGACCAGCCACCCAGACAGCTGCTGCAACAACCAGTTATCATAACCAAAGAATATCTGCACAAACTGTCAGAAATCGTCTCAGGTAAGCTTGTCGTTCTTATTGGGGTCTCGACCTGACTGCAGTTTGTCATCGTAACCGACTTGAGTGGGCAAATGCTTACATTTGATGGCATCTAGCACTTTGGAGAGGTGTTCCCTTCATAGATGAATCCCGGTTTTCACTGTACAGGGCAGAGGACAGATAGCATGTATGGCGTTGTGTGGGTGAGCGGTTTGCTGATGTCAACGTTGTGGATCGAGTGGCCCATGGTGGCGAAGGAGTTATGATATGGGCAGGCGTATGCTATGCACAACAAACATAGGTGCAATTTAATGATGGCATTTTGAATGCACAGAGATACTGTGACGAGATCCTGAGGCCCATTGTTGTGCCATTCATCCACGACGATCACCTCATGTTGCAGCATGATAATTCTTGGCCCCATGTTGCAAGGATCTGTACACAACTGGAAGCTGAAATCATCCCAGTTCTTGCATGGCCAGCATACTCACCGGACATGTCACCCATTGAGCATGTTTGGGATGCTCTGGATCGGCATATATGACAGTGTGTCCCAGTTCCTGCCAATATCCAGCAACTTCGCACAGCCATTGAAGAGGAATAGACCTAAATTCCACAGGCCACAATCAACAACCTGATCAACCCTATGCGAAGGAGATGTGCTGCACTGAATGAGGCAAATGGTGGTCAGATACTGACTGGTTTTTGGACCCCCCAGTACAGTAAAACGGCAGTTTTTAGAGTGGCCTTTTATTATGGCCAGCCTAAGACACACCTGTGGAATAATCATGCTGTCTAATCAGCATCTTGATATGCCACACCTGTGAGGTGGATGGATTATCTTGGCAAAGGAGAAGTGCTCACTAAGACAGATTTAGGCAGATTTGTGAAGAATATTTGAGAGAAATTGACTTTTTGTGTACATAGAAAAAGTTGTAGATCTTTGCGTTCAGCACATGATAAATAGGGGCAAACACAAAAGTGTTGCGTTTATAATTTTGCTTAGTGTATATATATATATATATATATATAAAATATGTATGTGCTTGTGTGTGTATATATATATATATATATATATATATATATATATATATATATACACACACTGTATCTCACAAAAGTGAGTACACCACTCACATTTTTGTAAATATTTTATTATATCTTTTCATGTGACAACACTGAAGAAATGAAGAAATGACACTTTGCTACATTGTAAAGTAGTGAGTGTACAGCTTGTATAACAGTGTAAATTTGCTGTCCCCTCAAAATAAGTCAACAGACAGCCATTAATGTCTAAAAGTGAGTACACCCCTAGGTGAAAATGTCCAAATCGGGCCCAATTAAACACCCCACCCGGGGTCATGTGACTCATTAGTGTTACAAGGTCTCAGGTGTGAATTGGGAGCAGGTTTGTTAAATTTGGGTTTATCGCTCTCACTCTCTCATACTGGTCACTGGAAGTTCAACATGGTACCTCATGGCAAAGAACTCTCTGAGGATCTGAAAAAATAATTGTTGCTCTACATAAAGATGGCCTAGGCTATAAGAAGATTGCCAAGACTAGGAAAGAGCCAAACACCCCCAGTTCAGTTCGTACCAGAACCTGCGAACAGACCGAAAGTTTGCGCAAACTTTAGAACCCCATTAAAGTCTATGGGACTCGAACGGTCAAAATCAAAAGTGCTAATTTTAAAGGCTAATATGCAAGTTATTGTCCTAAAAAGGGTTTGGGGACCCGGGTCCTGCCCCAGGGGACATGTATCAATACAAAAAAAAGTTTCAAAAAGGGTCATTTTTTTGGGAGCAGTGATTTTAATGATGCTCAAAGTGAAAAAAAAGTGAAATATGCCTTTAAATAGCGTACCTGGGGGTGTCTATAGTATGCCTGTAAAGTGGCGCGTGTTTCCCGTGCTTAGAAGAGTCCCTGCACAAAATGACATTTTTAAAGAAATAAAAGTCATTTAAAACTGCTTGCGGCTTTATATATGGATATGGATGAAAATCAGTGAGACAAACAGCATGGGTACCCCCCAGTCCATTACCAGGCCCTTTGGGTCTTGTATGGATTTCAAGGGGAACCCCATACCCAATTTAAAAAAAAAGAAAGGCGTGGGGCCTACTCTGAACAGCACTATACAGGTGGTGCAAACAAGACAGGGGCTGTAGGTTTGTTGTTAAGTAGAATCTGTTTGTAATTTTGAACTGGTACATTTTTAAAGTGTAGCTCCAGCCAAAAAATCTATTTTTAAGCTTTTTGGAAAACATAGGGAAGGGTAACATTTGTTTTGCTGTCTGTGCACCTCTTCAGAAGATTTCACCTCACTTTCTGTCCTAATGACAAATGTTTTTTGAAAATTTGGGGTTTTTAGTTAAACGAGGATAGGTGATAAAGCATCAGTGAAGAGGAGACATGTTTTTCCCATATTAACTCTTACAGGAAAGAATTTCCCTCTCTCATTTTATCTCACTTCCTGTTGTCTCCTTACGTTTGCAAGAAGGAGTCGTTTGTAAGTTGGATGTTTGAAAGTAAGGGCCTGCCCTATATACTCTACAGAAATTGGGGCCTTAGGTGTTGGTGTTGCCACAACACTGTAAGCCCTCACAGTTACTCTTGGTGGGCTCAGGAATGGGCCCTGATGTGAAATATCAGGTCAAGAATTGTAATTACATGCCATTGTTGAGTAGTGGTAGAAAAATTGGTCTTTTGGTGGTGGTGGTGGTGGTGGTGCTGATGCCACAACACTGTAAGTCCTCACAGTTACTCTTGGTGGGCGCTGGAACGGGCCATGCTGTGAAATATTAGATCAAGAATTCTAATTACATGCACTTGTTGAACAGGGGCAGAAAAATTGGGCCTTAGGCACTGGTGCCACAACACTGCAACCCCTCACAGATGCTATAGTTGGAACACAGGAATGAGCCCTGCTGCAAAGTATTGCATCAAAAATTGTAATTATACGCCCCTGTTAAACAGGGGCTGAAAATGTGGGCCTTGGGCACTGGTGCTGGTGCCACAACACTGCAACCCCTCACAGATACTCTAGTTGGAGCGCAGGAATGAGCCCTGCTGCAAAGTATTGCATCAAAAATTGTAATTACACGCCCTTGTTAAACAGGTGGCTGAAAAATTGGGCCTTGGGCACTGGTGCTGGTGCCACATCACTGCAACCCCTCACAGATACTCTAGTTGGAGTGCAGGAATGAGCCCTGCTGCAAAGTATTGCATCAAAAATTGTAATTACATGCCACTGTTAAACAGGGGCAGATAAATTAGGCCTTGGCCACTGGTGGCACTGCCCAGAACCAAAAATGTTCTTACAAGCTATCAACATGAAAATTGAGGAGGAAGAGGATTGTGACTCAGCATAACAGGATGTCACTCAACATCAGCATAGGCAGTCTTGAAGGGATCTCACATTAAAAAAAAAATCAATCGGTTACATCAGCATCAGGTGCTTGGTAGCTGGTCTTCCAAGACTTATTCATTTTTATGAAGGTCAGCCGATCGACCGATTCGCTGGACAGGCATAACCTGTGATCGCTTACAAAGCCTCCAGCAGCACTTAATGTGCGTTCCGAAAGAACGCTGGATGCAGGACAGGCCAGTAGCTCAATTGCATACTGTGCAAGCTCTGGCCAGTGATCCATCCTCAAGACCCAGTAACCCAGAGGATTTTCGGTGGGAAAGGTGTCCAAGTTTGATCTTGCCCCTTGGTAATCCTGCACCATGTGAATCAGACACTGGCGATGGTTGCTGGAACCGATCAGACCTTGGGGCTGCGGCCTAAAAAATTGTCTGAATGCATCGGTCAGACGGCCACCTTCTCCACCGCTCCTTCTGTGACTGGCCTGAAGCCCCAGCAACACGTCGTCCAGGAGGACCAGGAAATTGTAACCTCCCAGGCTCTGGAAACACGTTGCACAAATATTTCTGCAAGGCCTCCCGAAGATGTTTCATCCACTGCTCCCTCTGCGATGGCAAGATAAGGTCCGCAACCTTACCCTTGTAACGTGGATCAAGGAGGGTTGCCAGCCAGTAATCATCCCTCCCCTTGATACCTTGAATACGAGGATCCTTCCACAGGCTTTGCAGGATCAGGGAGGCCATGCAGCGTAGGTTTGCTGAGGCATTCGGTCCAGAGTCCTCTAGGTCACTAAAGACGACATGATCCGCAGCCACCTCCTCCCAGCCACGTACAAGTCCATGGGTTTCTTTGGACTGTAAATGATCCCTTGAAGACTGCTGCTGATGCTGAGTGCCAGGCTCCACCTCCATGCTGACACAATCCTCCTCCTCCTCCTCGTCCTCTTCTTGTGTGATCGGCAGGCACACAGGAACACTGTCTGGATAAAGGGGGCCTTGAGAGGTAAGGAAGTCCTCCTCTTCCTCCCTCTGTTTTGCCTCAAGTGTCCTGTCCATTATTCCACGCAGTGTGTGCTCCAACAGGTGGACAAGAGGGACAGTGTCACTGATGCATGCACTGTCACTGCTCACCATCCTTGTGGCCTCCTCAAATGGTGACAGGACAGTGCATGCATCCCTGATCATAGCCCACTGGCATGGGGAAAAAACCAAGGTCCCCTGACCCTGTCCTGGTGCCATAGTCGCATAGGTTCTCATTGATGGCCCTCTGCTGCATGTGCAGCCGCTGCAGCATGGCCAATGTTGATGTCACAGATTAGGCGGTTCTTGGGCAGGTTAAATTCCTTTTGGAGGTCAGCCAGCCAAGCACTGGCATTATATGACCTGTGGAAATGCATACAGACTTTCCTGGCCTGCCTCAGGACATCCTGTAAGCCCGGGTACCTGCCCAAGAACTGCTGCACCACCAAGTTAAGGACATGAGCCAAATTGGGCACATGGGTCAGTTGTCCCTGTCGGAGGGCGGAGAGGAGGTTGGTGCCATTGTCACAAACCACCATACCTGCCTTAAGCTGGTGTGGTGTCAACCACCTCTGAACCTTCCCCTGCAGAGCTGACAGATTCTCTGCCCCAGTGTGGCTCCTGTCCCCCAAGCACACCAGCTAAAGCACCGCATGGCATTTTTGCCTGCATGCTCGCATAGCCCCTTGAACACCTACGGAGCACCGCTGGTTCTGAGGAGAAATCAGCACAGGAAGAGGCCATGGAGGAAGAAGAAGAGGAGGGGGTGGAGGAGAGAGGTGTTGCAGAACCACCACTAGTAGAATTTTGGAGGTGTGGTGGCGGAACAACCTCCAACACTACTGCACCCTGTCCTGCATCCTTCCCAGCTGCCAGAAGAGTCATCCAGTGTGCGATGAAAGCTAGGTAACGTCTCTGTCCATGCCTGCTGGACCATGAGTCAGTGGTAATATGCACCTTATCGCTGACTGCCCTGTCCAGCGAGGCCAAGACATTGCCTTCCACATGCTGGTAGAGAGCCGGAATCACCTTTCGTGAGAAAAAGTGGCATTTGGGAACCTGCCACTGAGGAACCGCACATTCCAGAAACTCACGGAAGGGGGCAGAGTCTACCAACTAAAAAGGCAGCAGTTGAAGTGCTAGCAATTTAGCCAAGATAGCATTCAACTGCTGGGCATGTGGATGGCTGGGAGCAAACTTCTTTCGGCGGTGCAGCAGCTGGGGCAGGGAAATTTGCCTGGTACAATCTGACATTAGTGTACCGATAGCAGATTGCCCGCAAGTACTTGGCTGTGACACACCTAATTCTACACCTTCATTCCTCTCAGTGCAGGTTTCAGAGAGGACTGAAGGTATAGTGGGGTTGGAGATCCCACCTGATGAGGAGCAAGGAGAGGTCCGCTTTGTTCTTTGGTGTAGGTCTATTAGGTACGCTTGCCAACGAACTGCATGGCAAGTCGACATATGTCTGGTCAAGCATGTGGTGCCCAAGAGGGTGATGTTTTGGCCACGCAAGATACACTTGAGACATATGTTGCAAATAGCAGTGGTGGGATCTGATGCACTCGTCTCAAAAAAGGCCCACACCAAAGAACTTTTGGAATAAGGCGCAGAGACAGCAGTGCCCTGCACATGCGGAGCTCTGCGGTGTGATGCAGTCGGTGTGCTGCCTTTAAGCTGCTCCCTGGATGGCATCTTGCCTCGTTGGAGATGTGCCTCCTCCTTCTCCACCTCCTCTCTCCTATCAGGCACCCACGTGCAGTCAGTGACCTCATCATCCCCTCCCTCCTCATCACTGGAGCAAAGCTGGCAGTATGCTGCAGCTGGGGGAACATGACTGCCAGATTGCTGTCCTTCTTGGGCACCCCCTCTCTCTGGGCTCACGTTACTGCCTTCCTCTAGCTGGGTACCATCATTGGAGCCTTCAAAACACTGGGCATCCTCCTGGAGCATGTACCCAACACTGTGGTCAAACAGTTCGGGGGACTCCTCAGGAGGACATGGTGGGGCTAGGGAAGGAGTGACTGATGCCATTGAGCCTAGGGAAGAGGCCACCTTGGCAGCTGCTTTGCCAGACAAAGTACCCTGAGCCTGGATGAGAGAGGATGATGAGGATGAGGAGGATGAGGACGGCTTGGTCATCCACTCTACCAAATCTTCCACATGCTCAACACGGCCAGCTGCCGAAAAAAAGGACCAGCGTGTCCCACGGCCACGTGCTGAGGATGCACCGTCTCCATGACCAGCACTGTTGCCTCTAGACACAGAGCCTGCTTGCCCTCTTTTATTGGCTTGTGACTGTCTGCCTCTCCTTGTTGGCCTTCCAGACATACTAATGTCTAATGTCTAAGTGAGATGTAGCTGCACAAAGCTGGGATGTATATATTTACCGATACTGCAGCTAGCAGAATCAACTGTCTGCCTGTGGTACTAATAGGATCAGAAGAACACCACCAATTTTCTTCAGGTAGCTTTAGCTGCACACTGTGCAGGGGACACAGTACACTAACTGTAAATACTGTAGCTGCCTGCCTGTGGTATTAATAGGAGCAGAAAAACAACAATTTTCTTCAGGTAGCTTTAGGTGCACACTGTGCAGAGGACGCACTACACTAACTTGTAAATACTGCAGCTGCCTGCGGTACTAATAGGATCAGAAGAACACCACCAATTTTCTTCAGGTAGCTTTAGGTGCACACTGTGCAGAGGACGCACTACACTAACTGTAAATACTGTAGCTAATAGGACTCATAGGATCAGAAGAACACCAGCAATTTTCTTCAGGTAGCTGTAAATTCTGTAAAAACACCTGCCTGCCTGTCAGTAGGAAGATAATAACAGGAACGGATCTAGCTAAGCTGAATACAGAGTATATATATGTATATATATATACAACACCTAGGATGCGTATATATACACAATACACTGTAAGTGCAGCTAACTGACTCGCCTGCCTACTCTATCTAATTCAAATGACACTGTCTCTCTCTCTCTATCTCTCTCTCAACGCCGGAACACACTACACAGGGTCGAAGTGCAGGCGGCCTTATATAGTGTGGCTCGTGTACTAAACCCCCTGAGCCATAATTGGCCAAAGCCACACTGGCTTTGGCCAATTACGGCTCTCTGTACAGACGGCGCTGTGATTGGCCAAGCATGCGGGTCATAGTGCATGCTTGGCCAATCATCATCCAGCAATGCCACAGTGAATTATGGGCCGTGACGCCCCACTCGAATTTGGCGTGAACGGCCCATATCATTCGCAATTCAACGAATAGTCGAACATGCGATGTTCGAGTCGAACATGGGTTTCGACTCGAACTCAAAGCTTATCCCTAGCCAAGACCCTGAAACTGAGCTGCAGCACGGTGACCAAGACCATACAGTGGTTTAACAGGACAAGTTCCACTCACAACAGGCCTCGCCATGGTCGACCAAAGAAGTTGAGTGCACGTGCTCAGCGTCATATCCAGAGGTTGTTTTCGGGAAATAGACTGTATATGATTGATTATGTTGTCATTGATCTTGTGTCAATTAAACTACAAATGTTTTTCCTGATGAAGTGCCTCAGTCTGCGAAACTAGTTGAAACACTGTCCATGACCAAGTCAACTATGTGTTTAATCTACTACTGACATCCTTTGTCATGTATTATGTATCAATAAACTTTTCCAATTTTTTATGTGATTGTTTATATTCTTAATTATATCCTTCTTTACATTGTACCAAGATAGTCCTTTTGCCCCCTATCCTGTCCCTTGGTGAGTCCTGGGTAGGGAGGGACCAGGCTCCCAAAAACCCCTGTTTCATGAAATTCTTGGATGATGGTACAACCCTTGTTTGAACACACATATTCATTAATACTGCCCTTAGAGGCCAACCATAATATGGGAAATATACGTATGAGTGCTGCCAGCACCAATCTATATGATGCAAATAAAGCAGATGTGGTGGGTATCTCTTCTTTCCATGCAGTAACACCTCCAATGGGGGTAGCCTCTTACCTTACGGCTGTAAGGTGACAGCATGAAAATGTAGCAATGGTCTGATTCCCTCTGCAGGTCCTTTTAGGGAAGTCTCGTGGATCCTATCTCCTGGGGGGGGTTCTCCTTGTATAATTCCAGCAAATGGTAGTGGCTGATATACTCCGCTTCCATATATACCCCAGATGGGGTAAAAAAAAGAAGGGGGGGAGAGGAATGCTCAAATAGTGTAGTATATCTTGTAAAAAGTTTTACTTCATAAAGACACAGTAATGGTAACACTCACATTTTTTTTGTAGTAAAGCAAGAAAAAACTACACGATCGCCAAGCTCATCACTTCCGGTTGCGCCTGTCAGCCAATCCTGATGCTTATCGTCACGGGTCACATGACTTCATAATAGGGATAAAGGCTAATAAGTGAGGTGTCCTTAAATAGGCTAGTGGTGACAGATTAGTGCAGTGGCCATTTTGTTGAGGACCGAATGGTAAACAAAGGTGGTGGCCATTTTCTAATAGTCTTCCTGTTTACTCAATAAGTCATTCATTTTGCTGGAGCTGAAGCAGCAGCCATTTTCCCAGAGCTAGCCATGGTAATAGTGAACCATGCAAAAGTAATATCAGATAATGTCTAATAAATGAACAAATACAAGTGTCCCCTAAAATGGGAATAAAATACCGAACTACATAAAAACAATATATATTAAAAACCGATATATATTAAAAAAGGGGGCTAAAAACATAAAAAATAATACAATCGAGATGGGTGCTGGTCAGGTTCAGCTGGAAATGACGCACAGATGTACCATTGACAACATGGACTATGTATACAAATAATCCAAACCTGGAACCGAAAATAATCATGTGACAGCAGAAAGGATCTAACTCCTAAGGTGAAATATGATAAGCCCAGAAATAAGAATTTGATAGACAGAGTCAATTAAAATCAAAGCCCATTGTGCACAGAAAAGAGAATATATGTATCCAGGGGAAAGGCAAAAACTAGAAATCACTAATGAAACAGTTCAAGTCGAACTCAATGTTGAGTCCTTGCGGTATAAGGGTCTCCATCATAAAGATCCATTTCGATTCCAGCTGACTTAATGTTCTTACTTCGTGGCTGCCACTCCAATGTCTCTTGTAAGGTTCTATTCCTCAGAATTTAAGATTAAGGTTCTGTTCCCCAGAATTTAAGATGGTGGGGATCCTTATTATTTACAAGGGAAAAATGCTTGGATACACTATGCTTGTCACAGCCCTTCAAAATATTTTGTACGTGTTCCTTGATTCCATTGTACCTAATTTTTACTGACAGTCTACTGACTGGAATGGTACCAGCTGATTGGATAAAAGCTAATGTAGCACCAATATTTAAAAAAGGGCCAAAATACATCCCTTGAACTGTTTTATTAGCGATTTCTAGTTTCTGCATCCCACTGTATACATATATTCTCTTTTCTGTGTGCAATGGGCTTTGATTCTAATTGACTCTGTCTATTACATTCTTATTTCTGGGCTGATCATATTTCACCTTGGGAGCTACATCCTTTCTGCTTTCACATGATTATTTTCGGTTCCAGGCTTGGATCATTTGTATACATATTCCATGTTGTCATTGCGCATCTGTGCGTCATTTCTGGCTGATCCTGACCAGCATCCGTCTCCATTGTATTGTTTTTTATGTTTTTAACAACCTTTTTTAATACATATCGGTTTTTAATATATATCGTTTTTATGTAGTTCGGTATTTTATTCCCATTTTGGAGAACACTTTATTTGTTCATTTATTAGACATTATCTGACATTTCTTTTGCATGGTTCACTATTACCATGGCTAGCTTTGGGAAAATGGCCGCTGCTTCAGCTCCAGCAAAATGGATGACTTATTGAGTAGACAGGAAGACTACTAGAAAATGGCAGCCACCTTTGTTTGCCATGTGGTCCTCAACAAAATGGCCACGGCACTAATCTGTCACTACTAGCCTATTTAAGGACACCTCACTTGTTTGCCTTTATCCCCTGATGAAGTCACATGACATGTGACGATACACATCGGGATTGGCTGACAGGCGCAACCGGAAGTGACGCTGGTGTCGAACTCGGCGCTTGTGGAGTTTTTAATTGCTTTATTACAAACAAATGTGAGTGTTATCTTTACTGTGTTTTTATGCATTAAAACTTTTTACAAGATATACTACACTATTTGGGCATTCCTCTCCTCCCCCCCTTCCTTTTTACCCCATCTGGGGTGTATGTGGAAGCAGAGTATATCAGCCACTATCATTTGCTGGATTTATACAAGGAGAACCCCCCCCCCCCCAGGAGATAGGATCCACCAGACATCTACGAAAGGACCCGCCGAGGAAATCAGACCATTGCTACATTTTTATTTTGTTACCTTACAGCTGTAAGGTAAGAGGCTACCTTGTTAGAGGTGTCACTACACCTGCTTTATTCACGTGATATAGCATATCACATTATTTTTGGTTTTGAATTCACCTATCGGTGTTTGCAGCAGTTGCACTATTTATCTATTTTCATTTCTTCTATAGTGGTAGCGCAGGGGTACCCTCTTTTTATCTACAGAAAATATTGACACTTTGGGCACAATTTGGACATTTTCACTTAGGGGTGTACTCACTTTGCTTGCCAGCGGTTTAGCCATTAATGGCTGTGTGTTGTTATTTTGAGGGGGCAGCAAATTTACACTGTTTTACAAGCTGTACACTCATTACTTTACATTGTAGCAAAGTGCCATTTCTTCAGTGTTGTCACATGAAAAGGTATAATAAAATATTTACAAAAATGTGAGGGGTGTACTCACTTTTGTGAGATACTGTATATAACTGTTTTACACACACTCACTCACATATAGAGAATGGTTACCATTTGCTGCATCTGGATGCATGTGGCACTGTGAAAAGGCACAATAATATGTCTATTATATTATAATATAATCCCTTGTGCAATGATATATATTTTTTATTATTTTTTCATTCTGATTCTACTTTCTGACAAATCTGATATCATAATATAGGACAGTGATGGCGAACCTTGGCACCCCAGATGTTTTGGAACTACATTTCCCATGATGCTCACCTACGCTGCAGAGTGCATAAGCATCATGGGAAATGTAGTTCCAAAACATCTGGGGTGCCAAGGTTTGCCATCACTGATATAGGACTATAAAATAATCAACTTAAATTATATTACCTGATGTGTTCTGTTAGGTCTGTACTTTCTGTGTCCAGTAAGAATGTCCAGTAAGCATTTTTCTTGTTGACATGGAAGTCTGTAAACAGTTTTGCACAGTGTAATGAGGAATTTCACAAGCATACAACATTTAATCTCTACCTACGGTTCCCATGTGGCTGCAAGCAAAATATGAACATTTCTCTATGAGTACAATTGAAGCTTCAAGGCTTCAAAAATAGCTAAAAGAACAAAATCTAGTAGCCCTTAGTGTAATGGTAACACATACTGGCACCTCACAAAACTTTGTGAAAGGGCACAGCCACCATGTTGTTCAGAATTCATATGATACAATCAGAATTTTAGTTGAATTTACAAAACCTCTTATCAGTATGTTGATGGGATTAGCACAGTTTAACACCAAGACGCATTTCAGTCAAACTTTAACAGCTATCATAAAATCGTAAAACTTTTTAATTCTTTCCTGCTTGGAGCTTTAGGGTAAATAAGCCCATTAAGAGTCTGTGGTGTGCCATAATCTGTCTTACCCAGGGCTAATTGGCATCATAAAAGCCATTTAGGCCTGAAGTAACCTGCAAGAGACCTCTGCCTCACTCACAGTTTCAAAATCTAAACATAATTCATAAAATCAAGCAGAACCAAGATACAATAATATTAATGATGTATTGATTGGGGAAGAAAGTACCAAACAAATCAAGGCCACACATGACTAGGCTATCGTATACAGAAGGTGAGATAGCTGTGTCCAAGCTCCTGGGTGACAGACCTATCTGAGAAATATGTTTAAGACATGTTTAGTATCTCTGGAAAAGAAATCCAATGCTGGACAATAATCTACCAGTTCCCAGAATGCAACCTGTACATATTTGAATATATTACATAGTAGGTGAGGTTGAAAAAAGACACAAGTCCATCAAGTCCAACCCTTGAAATTATTAATATCTGTGTAAAACTCTTTGTAGGGAGTGGCCACTGTACGGTCATAAACTGGTGACATCCCAGTGGTCACTCCTCAGCTGCCTAATTGGTCGGACCATTTCTGTCAACACCCCCCTCCAGGTCCAGAAAAGAGGGACTGCAAACACACTTGGCAGCTCTTGTTTTACCATTAAAAACAAGGAAAATCTGCAAAGACTTGAGAACCACATATCCCTCTTGTTCATTACTTGGACTCTGCTGAATGCACAGAGCCAGGACATTGTTTCTTTGTTGTATTATTGTCTCTTTGTTCTCCTTGTATTACCTTTTTTATGTAAATTTTTTATTTGCACCGTTTTTACCTTTTTATTATTAAACAATCTTTTGGAAGTGTTAAAATTACCTCTAATGCACTAACACAGAACTTAAAGAATCCCTGTCTCTTAAAGAGTGGTACTATAGTGTAAATCTCTGGTTTTACCTGTCTGTGGTGACAGTGTGTGTTACAGATGTCTATCCTAAAGTCACCACCTTTGTATTCATTCTTTTGACTGCTACGGATTTAGCCTATCAGTGTTTTCGGCTTTGAGTTGTGCACTTTATTTAGTAATAGCGCGAGAGCACCCCCCTTCTTTACATAATTACTATTGCTAATACCATGAACATTTGTTTTTGTGGCAGACTAATGCCCCATACACACGGTCGAATTTTCCGACGGAAAATGTGTGATAGGACCTTGTTGTCGGAAATTCCGACCGTGTGTAGGCTCCATCACACATTTTCCATCGGATTTTCCGACACACAAAGTTTGAGAGCAGGATATAAAATTTTCCGACAACAAAATCCGTTGTCGGAAATTCCGATCGTGTGTACACAAATCCGACAGACAAAGTGCCACGCATGCGCAGAATAAATAAAGAGATGAAAGCTATTGGCCACTGCCCCGTTTATAGTCCCGACGTACGTGTTTTACGTCACCGCATTTAGAACGATCGGATTTTCCGACAACTTTGTGTGACCTTGTGTATGCAAGACAAGTTTGAGCCAACATCCGTAGGAAAAAATCCTAGGATTTTGTTGTCGGAATGTCCGAACAAAGTCCGACCGTGTGTATGGGGCATAAGAAGTTAATTGCTTAGATAACCATACCCAGTGACAATTGCTCTCAGTCTGTTGCCACTTAGATTGGTGTTCTGCAAGCTGGAAAATCTTTGTGCATTGTGAGGCTTGCCATTTGTCACAAGTTGGTGTAGAGGGGAGTGGTCTGGCACAACGTTTGTCAAACTTAGTAACAAATACAAGTTCCTATTTAACAGATTAAATGTCCACTGGATCCTTTAGGCTACTGAACTTTGTGCAAAGTTATTGCTCTGTGCATTTCCTTATTTAATAAGGTATAAAATACTTAAAGCTTAACAGGTTTGATTTAACTTTAAATAGTTCATTAGGACCAAGCTAGCCCAAACAAACTGTTTCTTGCACTAGTACATGTGCCCACTGGGAGCGCGCTATAAATTGTGTACAGTATCATGTACATACAGTATACAGGGATGTGTTCTGTCAGCAGAATGGGGACTTACCATCCCATCCACAGAACAATCAAGTTCAGTGACATTACAACCCTACATCTCCACCTTACCCAATCAGTGAATATTTAGCATTAATTCAGAAAATGCAAACTATTTTCTAAATAGTGCCCATGCAGGCCGACCTCCTGTATTCACAATGCATCAGGCCGACCACTCAGCACAGGACCCAGAAGCAAGTAGATATAGCAGTGTCTACTTAAGTGATTTCCAGCTTGCAGGGGAATCAGCCAAGTATGGTATTTACTGTATGTACTTACATTGGTTCATACTGGTCCAATATAACTATGTAGAATATATCATACCTGCAATTCTTCTTTAAAATCCCCAAAACATTAAATCTTTTCTAAAAGGAGACACTCTGGAGAATAAAAAAATGCACTAAGGTAACAATTAAGGGCACAAAAAAGCAATATATTACATATTTTGTGATAAATTATTAAAAATAGAGGTTACACCAAGTAAATAAGAAGTGAGGACCCTCACCAAGCCAAAATCCAAAACATATATAAAAAAGGATTGAGAAACTCAAAAAATAAGTGGACTTTGTGGGCGCACATTAGAGGAAAACATTTTTGTAAAAAATATAGTTTTATTACAACATAATTAAAAAACATAAAAACGTACAATCAACACCCCATATGGACACAATTTACCAGTTACCCAATAATGCAGTTACGAAGGTTGGATCTAAATATTAAGGTATCTCATATCATATCAAAGTAGAAAAGTTTGATCCAATAACACCTTCACATTTGCTCGTCGATGCGTTTCACTAGAACTTAGCTTCCTCAGGACAGATACTGGGTAGGTGCTGGTGGGTCTATATGCAAGGATATGGGAGACTGCACAGAACTTTAATGTTCCACAGACAATACTTTACAAGCCCCCTGTCAGGGCTGGCTCAGCCCTTCCTTCTCTGAGCTGGCCGCTCAGCTGTCGGCTAATTGCCAGCTCTCATCTCTCTCCACAGTTAACCAGCTGTTGTGGATCTGCTCATCAGTCCTGCCTACTTAAAGATCTCTAGCTCACTTCATTCCTGCCTTCGCCTTGGTCACATCACAAGAAACCATCTCCTGCATTCCTGTTTAAAGACTGGCTGTGCTGACATCCCTTTTGGCTCCTGAGCTCTGGCTTGGCTGACTACCTGATCCGGTTACTGGACTCTGGCTATGCTTTGACTACGCTTACTCTATTTTGCCTTTTTATTTATATTAACCACTTGCCGACCGCCTCACGCATATATACGTGAGCAGAATGGCACGGGCAGGCAAAATCACGTACCCATACGTGATTGCCTTCCCGCGGGCGGGGGGTCCGATCGGACCCCCCCCCCGGTGCCAGCGGCGGTCGGCATTTGGCTATGAGCGATGAGAGACGAGGGGGAGACCATCCGATCGTGCCCCCCCCCTCGCGATCGCTCCCAGCCAATGAGGAACATCCCCTGCCTGTGTACACACAGGCAGAGGATGTGATGTCATCTCTCCTCGGCTCGGCAGTTTCCGTTCTAGCGCCGAGGAGAGAAGACATGTAAGTGCACCAACACACACACACACACACACACACAGTAGAACATGCCAGGCACACAAAACACCCCCGATCCCCCCCCGATCGCCCCCCCGATCCCCCCCTAATCACCCCTCCCCCCTCCCTGTCACAAACTGACACCAGCAGTTTTTTTTTTTTTTTTTTTATGATTACTGCATGGTGTCAGTTAGTGACAGTTACTGTGGTAGGACAGTGAGTGTTACCCCCCTTTAGGTCTACGGTACCCCCCTAACCCCCCATAATAAAGTTTTAACCCCTTGATCACCCCCTGTCACCAGTGTCGCTAAGCGATCATTTTTCTGATCGCTGTATTAGTGTCGCTGGTGACGCTAGTTAGGAACGTAAATATTTAGGTTCGCCGTCAGCATTTTATAGCGACAGGGACCCCCATATACTATCTAATAAATGTTTTAACCCCTTGATTGCCCCCTAGTTAACCCTTTCACCACTGATCACCGTATAACTGTTACGGGTGACGCTGGTTAGTTGGTTTATTTTTCATAGTGTCAGGGCACCCGCCGTTTATTACCGAATAAAGGTTTAGCCCCCTGATCGCCCGGCGGTGATATGCGTCGCCCCAGGCAGCGTCAGATTAGCGCCAGTACCGCTAACACCCACGCACGCAGCATACGCCTCCCTTAGTGGTATAGTATCTGAACGCATCAATATCTGATCCGATCAGATCTATACTAGCGTCCCCAGCAGTTTAGGGTTCCCAAAAACGCAGTGTTAGCGGGATCAGCCCAGATACCCGCTAGCACCTGCGTTTTGCCCCTCCGCCCGGCCCAGCCCAGCCCACCCAAGTGCAGTATCGATCGATCACTGTCACTTACAAAACGCTAAACGCATAACTGCAGCGTTCGCAGAGTCAGGCCTGATCCCTGCGATCGCTAACAGTTTTTTTGGTAGCGTTTTGGTGAACTGGCAAGCACCAGCCCCAGGCAGCGTCAGGTTAGCGCCAGTCGCGCTAACACCCACGCACGCACCGTACACCTTCCTTAGTGGTATAGTATCTGAACGCAACAATATCTGATCTGATCAGATCTATACTAGCATCCCCAGCAGTTTAGGGTTCCCAAAAACGCAGTGTTAGCGGGATCAGCCCAGATACCCGCTAGCACCTGCGTTTTGCCCCTCCGCCCGGCCCAGCCCAGCCCACCCAAGTGCAGTATCGATCGATCACTGTCACTTACAAAACACTAAACACATAACTGCAGCGTTCGCAGAGTCAGGCCTGATCCCTGCGATCGCTAACAGTTTTTTTGGTAGCGTTTTGGTGAACTGGCAAGCACCAGCCCCAGGCAGCGTCAGGTTAGCGACAGTCGCGCTAACACCCACGCACGCACCGTACACCTCCCTTAGTGGTATAGTATCTGATCAGATCAATACCTGATCCGATCAGATCTATACTAGCGTCCCCAGCAGTTTAGGGTTCCCAAAAACGCAGTGTTAGTGGGATCAGCCCAGATACCTGCTAGCACCTGCATTTTGCCCCTCCGCCCAGCCCGGCCCAGCCCACCCAAGTGCAGTATCGATCGATCACTGTCACTTACAAAACACTAAACGCATAACTGCAGCGTTCGCAGAGTCAGGCTTGATCCCTGCGATCGCTAACAGTTTTTTTGGTAGCGTTTTGGTGAACTGGCAAGCACCAGCGGCCTAGTACACCCCGGTCGTAGTCAAACCAGCACTGCAGTAACACTTGGTGACGTGGCGAGTCCCATAAATGCAGTTCAAGCTGGTGAGGTGGCAAGCACAAGTAGTGTCCTGCTGCCACCAAAAAGACAAACACAGGCCCGTCGTGCCCATAATGCCCTTCCTGCTGCATTTGCCAATCCTAATTGGGAACTGACCACTTCTGCAGCGCCCGTACTTCCCCCATTCACATCCCCAACCAAATGCAGTCGGCTGCATGAGAGGCATTTTCTTTATGTCCTCCCGAGTACCCCTACCCAACGAACCCCCCCAAAAAAGATGTTGTGTCTGCAGCAAGCGCGGATATAGGCGTGACACCCGCTATTATTGTCTCTCCTGTCCTGACAATCCTGGTCTTTGCATTGGTGAATGTTTTGAACGCTACCATTCACTAGTTGAGTATTAGCGTAGGGTACAGCATTGCACAGACTAGGCACACTTTCACAGGGTCTCCCAAGATGCCATCACATTTTGAGAGACCCGAACCTGGAACCGGTTACCGTTATAAAAGTTAGTTACAAAAGAAAGTGTAAAAAAAAAAAAAACAAAAAAAAAAAAACACATACAAAAATATAAAATAAAAAAAAATAGTTGTCGTTTTATTGTTCTCTCTCTCTCTATTCTCTCTATTGTTCTGCTCTTTTTTACTGTATTCTATTCTGCGTTGTTTTATTGTTATTATGTTTTATCATGTTTGTTTTTCAGGTCTGCAATTTTTTATACTTTACCGTTTACTGTGCTTTATTGTTAACCATTTTTTTGTCTTCGGGTACGCCATTCACAACTTTGAGTGGTTATACCAGCATGATGCCTGCAGGTTTAGGTATCATCTTGGTATCATTCTTTTCAGCCAGTGGTCGGCTTTCATGTAAAAGCAATCCTAGCGGCTAATTAGCCTCTAGACTGCTTTTACAAGCAGTGGGAGGGAATGCCCCCCCCCCCACCGTCTTCCGTGTTTTTCTCTGGCTCTCCTGTCTCAACAGGGAACCTGAGAATGCAGCCGGTGATTCAGCCAGCTGACCATAGAGCTGATCAGAGACCAGAGTGGCTCCAAACATCTCTATGGCCTAAGAAACCGGAAGCTACGAGCATTTCATGACTTAGATTTCACCGGATGTAAACAGCGCCATTGGGAAATTGGGAAAGCATTTTATCACACCGATCTTGGTGTGGTCAGATGCTTTGAGGGCAGAGGAGAAATCTAGGGTACCTGTCACCACCTATTGCTATGATAGGGGATATTTACATTCCCTGAGATAACAATAAAAATGATTTAAAAAAAAAAAATATATGAAAGGAACAGTTTAAAAATAAGATAAAAAAGAAAAAAAAAAAAGAAAAAAAAAAAAAAAAGCACCCCTGTCCCCCCTGCTCTCGCGCTAAGGCAAACGCAAGCGTCAGTCTGGCGTCAAATGTAAACAGCAATTGCACCATGCATGTGAGGTATCACCGCGAAGGTCAGATCGAGGGCAGTAATTTTAGCAGTAGACCTCCTCTGTAAATCTAAAGTGGTAACCTGTAAAGGCTTTTAAAGGCTTTTAAAAATGTATTTAGTTTGTCGCCACTGCACGTTTGTGCGCAATTTTAAAGCATGTCATGTTTGGTATCCATGTACTCGGCCTAAGATCATCTTTTTTATTTCATCAAACATTTGGGCAATATAGTGTGTTTTAGTGCATTAAAATTTAAAAAAGTGTGTTTTTTCCCCAAAAAATGCATTTGAAAAATTGCTGCGCAAATACTGTGTGAAAAAAAAAAAAAATGAAACACCCACCATTTTAATCTGTAGGGCATTTGCTTTAAAAAAATATATAATGTGTGGGGGTTCAAAGTAATTTTCTTGCAAAAAAAAATAATTTTTTCATGTAATCAAAAAGTGTCAGAAAGGGCTTTGTATTCAAGTGGTTAGAAGAGTGGGTGATGTGTGACATAAGCTTCTAAATGTTGTGCATAAAATGCCAGGACAGTTCAAAACCCCCCCAAATGATCGCATTTTGGAAAGTAGACACCCCAAGCTATTTGCTGAGAGGCATGTCGAGTCCATGGAATATTTTATATTGTGACACAAGTTGCGGGAAAGAGACAATTTTTTTTTTTTTTTTTTGCACAAAGTTGTCACTAAATGATATATTGCTCAAACATGCCATGGGAATATGTAAAATTACACCCCAAAATACATTCTGTTGCTTCTCCTGAGTATGGGGATACCACATGTGTGGGACTTTTTGGGAGCCTAGCCGCGCACGGGACCCAGAAAACCAAGCACCGCCTTCAGGCTTTCTAAGGGCGTAAATTTTTGATTTCACTCTTCACTGCCTATCACAGTTTCGGAGGCCATGGAATGCCCAGGTGGCAAACCCCCCCCCCAAATGACCCCATTTTGGAAAGTAGACATCCCAAGCTATTTGCTGAGAGGTATAATGAGTATTTTGCAGAGCTCACTTTTTGTCACAAAGTTTTGAAAATTGAAAAAAGAAAAAAAAAAAATTTTTTTCTTGTCTTTCTTTATTTTCAAAAACAAATGAGAGTTGCAAAATACTCACCATGCCTCTCAGCAAATAACTTGGGGTGTCTACTTTCCAAAATGGGGTCATTTGGGGGCGGGTTTGTGCCACCTGGGCATTCCATGGCCTCCGAAACTGTGATAGGCAGTGAAGAGTGAAATCAAAAATTCACGCCCTTAGAAATCCTGAAGGCGGTGATTGGTTTTCGGGGCCCCGTACGCGGCTAGGCTCCTAAAAAGTCCCACACATGTGGTATCCCCATACTCAGGAGAAGAAGCTAAATGTATTTTGGGGTGCAATTCCACATATGCCCATGGCCTGTGTGAGCAATATATCATTTAGTGACAACTTTGTGCAAAAAAAAAAAAAAAAAATTTGTCACTTTCCCGCAACTTGTGTCAAAATATAAAACATTCCATGGACTCAACATGCCTCAAAGCAAATAGCTTGGGGTGTCTACTTTCCAAAATGGGGTCATTTGGGGGGGGTTTATGCCATCTGGGCATTTTATGGCATTCAAAACTGTGATAGTTAGTGAGGAGTAAAATAAAAAATGTACGCCCTTAGAAATCCTGAAGGCAGTGATTGGTTTTCGGGGCCCCGTACGCGGCTAGGCTCCCAAAAAGTCCCACACATGTGGTATCCCCGTACTCAGGAGAAGCAGATAAATGTATTTTGGGGTGCAATTCCACATATGCCCATGGCCTGTGTGAGCAATATATAATTTAGTGACAACTTTTTGTCATTATTCAATCACTTGGGACAAAAAAAATTAATATTCAATGCTCTCAACATGCCTCTCAGCAATTTCCTTGGGGTGTCTACTTTCCAAAATGGGGTCATTTGTGGGGGTTTTGTACTGCCCTGCCATTTTAGCACCTCAAGAAAGACATAGGCAGTCATAAATTAAAGGCTGTTTAAATTCCAGAAAATGTACCCTAGTTTGTAGGCGCTATAACTTTTGCGCAAACCAATAAATATACACTTATTGACATTTTTTTTACCAAAGACATGTGGCCGAATACATTTTGGCCTAAATGTATGACTAAAATTGAGTTTATTGGATTTTTTTTAGAACAAAAAGTAGAAAATATCAATTTTTTTCAAAATTTTCGGTCTTTTTCCATGTATAGCGCAAAAAATAAAAACGGCAGAGGTGATCAAATACCATCAAAAGAAAGCTCTATTTGTGAGAAGAAAAGGACGCAAATTTCGTTTGGGTACAGCATTGCATGACCGCGCAATTAGCAGTTAAAGCGACGCAGTGCCAAATTGTAAAAAGTGCTCTGGTCAGGAAGGGGGTAAATCCTTCCGGGGCTGAAGTGGTTAATAAAAAAGTGAGATTTTACTGTACTTCTGTCTCAGTCTGGTTCATGGTTTCTGACACCGCCACAGTTTAAAGTTAAAGCTTTAGAGTTAACCATGAATATTGGCCCTAGAATGATTGCTCTCATTCTAGCGTTCACTGCAATATGTAATTTGTGTAGCGCAATCAACACTTTCATACTGCATGCATACAGTCTCAAAATTTTTTGGGGGTTTAAGTACTTTGGTATAACTTTATATTTTTAAACTTTTTTTCACTTAAAGGGGAGCTCTACCCAAAAGGGGAAGTTTCGCTTTAAGGACTCCTACCCCGCTTTTGGAGAGGGCGGGAGCATGTACCTGATTTTGACAGGTACCCACTCCCACTTCCGCTTCAAACACCTAGGTGATCAGAAGCAGAAGTTCTCCTCCCCTTCCCCTTCCCTGCAGTCTTCTGGGACACATGACAGGTCGCAGAAGCATGCAGGACCATTCACAACGTGCAGTGGGCACCCATCTGTGAAGCTGCAAGCTGTCACAGCCAGTGCCCACAGTTAAGATACTGGCACCGGGGACAGACAACAGGTGGATTGAGCCCATTGCCGTCTCGTAGGACATGTGAGTGGCTGTTTATTAAAAGTCAGCAGCTACCGTTTTTTTAGTGTACTGCCCTGTACACACAGTCGGATTTTCCGACGGAAAATGTGCGATCAGAGCGTGTTGTCGGAAATTCCGACCGTGTGTGGGCTTCATCAGACTTTTTCCATCGGATTTTCTGACACACAAAGTTTGAGAGCAGGCTACAAAATTTTCCGACAACAAAATCAATTCCTACCGTGTGTGGACAGTTACGACGCACAAAGTGCCACGCATGCTCAGAAGAAATTCCAAGACGGAACAGCTCGGTCTGGTAAAATTAGCGTTCGGAATGGATAGAGCACTTTCGTCAGGCTGCAATGTTTAAAATTGTTTAATACAGCGCACTCTCTTCTTCTTTATAATGCTAGAAGAATTAAGTAGTTTTGCTGCTCATATTCACACAGACTTCTCACAAACTTATTTCTTTATTATTTATCGTGATTCCCTCAATATATTTTGATTTGTCACATCTGACAAATTTTTTTTGTTTTTTTTATTTTTGTTTTGTATTTTTTTCAAGGCTGATGTTTTTGTTTTGTTTTTACTCCAGAATATTTTTGTCTGTGTTTTGTGTGTCAAGTTACCACAACACCATTATTATCTTGTATAATTTAATCTCAAGGAGATTGTTTGGTGTTGGCGTCTCTTGTTAATTTCACACTGTATATTTGAAATGTACCTGCCTCCTCACAAACAAACTGTCCTTTTTGAAGTAAACACACATAGGCGAGTATAATTGTAACAAAAATTCCTTTATTAAGGGCTCAGAACCAAACAAAGAGAGAGGCAACGTTGGAGAAAGATCAGAAATTGGCGAAGCCTTTGACCCCCAGGGCAGACATCAATTCTTTTACAGCAAAATTGGTGGCCTGAGGAGTCCATATGTAAGGGAGTGCAGTCTGGTCCAGAAGTTCCAGAGATCATGAAAGCTGCAGATGAAATGTATGTCCCCAGGCTGTGGTACTACAAGAGGCTGCATATTTTGCCAGACCAGACTGAACCCAGGGTCATCACTCTCTGGTCTTCCTTCCACGCTTCTTTCCACGCTTCCTTCCACGCTGTGGCTCTGGTGTTGGAGATGTGGCAGGAGGAGGAGTAGGACCTAGAGGAGGAGGAGGAGTAGGACCTGGAGGAGGAGGAGGACTATGTGTGAGGTCACAAATGAAGGTTGCACATGTGATTTGGCCCCTCAAGCCCTTATTTAGAGCTTCCAAAATTAAAAACTCACATAGGAGTCATTGGCCCTCCTCCATCTGCATCATTTTGCATGCAGTTAAGCCAGCAAAGTCCTCCTCCACACTGGGGTGTTCTGAGGGCCTCAGTTGCCTCCCAAAATAGGCCTATGGCAGCCTCCTCCAGGTTACTCCTCTTCCTGCCAATTTGTCTTTGAAGGCGGAGGGTAGGGACCTGGGTATCAGGCAGCCTGCTTGGCCCAGCCACCGCCTGACTGAGACTTCCCTGTGTATGAAAAAGGGACATCGTATTCGTTTTTGCTTCATCAATCACAACCCTAAATTAGTACTCCAAACTATCATCTAGTTAACATCATTGATTGGACAACCAGCAATATTTAGAAGAATGCTATACCTGGCTCAAGCTGGGCTCCTCCACATGTTGCTGCCTGGAAGGTCCAGGTTGGGCGTCAGAAGCCTCAGCTGGGGGGGAAGGAAGCGTGGAAGGAAGAGTGGAGAGTGCTGGCCTGGGTTCAGTCTGTCATAGTACCACAGCCTGGGGACATAAATGTCATCTGCAGCTCCTGATCTCTGGGAATCCTGGACCTTCTTGTGCTCCCTTAGATAAGTGCTCCTCAATTAGGATGTTCAAATAGATGATGTCTGCCGTGGGGATCACCATCTTCACAAATTCCAACAAATTATCCAGCGCTGCCTTCCTCTTTGTTTGGTTCTTATATTCAGGGTGGTTTATCTGCCATAGACAAGGCAGCTCCCTGAACATATCAATGAAGATTAGCATAAAGTCCTGATAATTTAAGATATCCATCTTCACTGCAAGACACAACACAACACAAACCCTATTGTCAGCCTAACGTCTTCTAAACTTGTGCAAATACAGGCCTCAATCTAGAAGCAGTATAGGCCCAATGTTAAATCTTACCTTCGCTATCACGATCGGCGCCTCCATTACTCCTTCCTCCGCTCACAGATCGTACGTACTACACACGCGTGTTATGCTTTATAGACACTTCGCATGCGTGAAACTCCGCCTGCCCCTGACATTCTTTCTAGTCTATTCCCCGCCCCTTCTCGCTCGGCACAGTGGGGGAAGAGCACATGGCGGAGACACAGCAGGTCTCAGACAATTACACCAACGAGGAGGAGGAGGAGGAAAGCCCGAAGCCTGAAACATCCAGATCCAGAAGGAGACAATTTAAGGCATCAAATATGTCCTTTGGGGAGATGTTGGAGATGGTGGACATCCTGAAGAAGGCCGACTATGACGGGAAGTATGGACCTTACCCCAAACCCAATGTCCGAAAGGCCAAGATAATGGCGAAAGTGGTCAAGAGTCTGCAATGTAATTTCGGGGTACACCGATCGAAATATCAGCTCAGGAAGCAGTGGTCGGACCTGAAATTAAGAGAGCATGAGCAGTACAGAAGGATCCGGAGAGTGCTGCAAAAAAGTAAGTAGTTGTCCTGTGTTTCTATTCTTTATTTTTCTTACGTTCGTGCTGCTCCATGTGCTTTTCTTAACTGTTGTACAGTTTAAAATGGCAACTTTCATGTTTATGGGCACATTATTCGTTCGTATAAAACATTGTTCATTCGGCCTAGAAAACACCATTGTTTTGGCCATATGCATTTACCAACATTTTTTATGGCCTACTTGTCTTAAAATAATGTGGTTGTGTAGATGGGTTTGTAACTAGAATGAAATGCAAACTAGATTCTGTGTAAGGAGAGGACACTCAGCAGTTTTCACATCTTGACTCTGGAGCACTAGTGTGGGACACAAGAACACCCCTTTTATTAGGGGGCTCCACACAGGTGCTCCAGTGTATACTATAGGGGTGACTCCATTTGTGAAGCTTGTACTAAACGTGTAAAGTATTGAAGCTTGACAAAGGACAATAAAAATTCTACATCTTGGAACTCTGCCAAAACAGACAATTGTACCCCACTTCCAAGCAATGTTTCTTATTCCTATTTCTGTCTTCAAATATCTGTGTGCTAAGTATACCTATTTTTTTTTTACATAGGGGATAAAAGACTCGGAGGACACCCCTCATCCGAGGAGACCAGAGACCCCCACCTCATGAAGAAGTGGAGACCCACCCAAGCCAAGCAGAGCAGGAGGAGGAAGGAGATGTGGTGGAAATTGTCACCACAACAGGTGAGTGTCTGCGACCACAGGCTCAGGTAAGAGATGGATGCCGGCATATTTATAATACATGGTGTGTTTTTGTTTCTATCTTTTTGGGTGATCGTGATGTTGTGGATCCAGGGCATTTCACCTCAGAAAGTGCACAGATCCTGAACGGGAAGATCATGGAGTGTAATAGGGACTTGGAAAACATCCAGAAAAGCATCAATGATGTTCAAAAAAAAATGAAGAACATCATTGATGTTTTAGGGAGAGTGTAAAACCAATCAAAATCCATTTTTTTGTGCTTTTTGTGAGCTAAAAATTTTTACCATTTTTTGACATATTTGCGAAAAGCCAAATTTTGAAGATGCACACAGTGTGTCAACATGTGCTATCTGCCATCACGGGAGATCAATGTATGCGTTTCGAGGGTGCAACCCCTTCCTCAATAATAAAGTAGCTGTGAGGAAGGAGTTGCACCCACAAAACATGTCCCTTGATCCCCCGTGATGGCAGCTAGCCCATGTTGACATTCGACAATTTGTGTGCATCTTCAAAATTTGGCTTTTCTAGGGGTGACTCCACCCCATTTGAACGCAAAATCAAACACAATTTGTAAATACTCATGTCTGATATTGCCTTCAAGTTCTACCAAATGTGAACTTTGTAAGTTCAAGATTTGTGTCTTTCTTGTTGGTTTTAAACATGCCTGTTTTATCTTAAATGGACATTTCTACTTTTTCTAATGTGACCCCAAAATTATACAACAAACATGTTGGTTTGTTTTAAAAACCTTTTCTAAATGCACATGTGATTGTGCTTGTGACAGACCTAGCCAGAAGAGAGACTTTTGGAGGGGACTGTATGCTAGCCTCTTGCCGATCGATCGGGGGCCCTTGCATTTGGGGGAACGGTGCTCTTTGTGAGCTGTATGCCTGGGGACCCTGGATTTGCCATATTGGAATAGTAGCTGATTCATAATGCTGGGACAGATACTGTTAGGAGATGCTGATGTAAATTCCAACACCTGTGTGTCTATTGTCTGCTGAAAATGTGTATAGTAAATAAGTCTACTATGGGATCTAAGAGTCATTAGATCCCCATTGTTATTTGTGTTAATTAACTCTGCTATTGTGTGAAGAAGAGTCTATGTTGATTGTGATAATGTTGATTGGATTTTCTGAACTACAAGACGGCCAGTCTGGCCTAACGGTCATGTCTGAGTCATCTAGGCTGTCTAAAGGGATTAGTTAATTAGCTCATGTTAATTAGGTTAATTAGGTTACAGCTGTATTGTTAGAGTAATATGAGCAGGAGGTCTGCACCTACACTTTGAGTGTATAAAAGCCTGTATTTTGTCAATAAAGATAGATTCCTGTTTGAACTTACATACAGCCTGCCTGGTGTTTGTTCTGAGCTATCACAACTGGGTTAGAATGGCACATAGCTGAAGTTCTAATCCCGGAGCATTGGATGACCGAAGCATCAGACGTTGCAATCTGATCCAATAGCTGCAGAGGAGTGTAGGTAGAGTGGAACCGAGCGAGCAAGGGGCTCGTTACATTGGTGGCACTAGTGGGATTTGCTCTCCAGTTACTGGGACACTCCAAACCAGCCTGCAGGAGAGCCACGCTGAAAGACTTAATTGAGAGCCGTGGAGGGAATGGTGGGATCGTGCTTCCGTGCCGTGAACACATCCAAACCATCACCTGGATCCAAGGTAGCAGGATAGCAGGAGAGGAGAAATACCAGCCACCATGGATGAGGAATTCAGAAGGAGGTTGCGAGAGGAGATACAGCACAGAGGACCAGTATCAGAGCAGGTCCTGCTAGGATGGTTTGATTCGGTCCGCTGTGAGCTCTGGAAGGAAGCGCTAGCCCGTGAGCAGTGACACCAGGGAAAAGTTCTCCCCTCCGTCCATGTGAGGTGCTGGTCGCAGTATGAAGTGCGAATGCTGTTTTTGGGGGAACAGCCGAACCAGGAGTGGACAGCCGAGTTAAGCAGGCTGATCTGGGCAGAAATGCGGTTGGACGAGAGCTACAGAGCCCTCCAGTGGTATGTAGCCCAAGTGTACCCATGGACAGTGGATGACAGCCCCACGGAAGGCTTTGACTACGATGGCCTGGGATTGTTATACTAGAGGCTGTCCAGGGACCCTGACTTTGGAAGTGATCGGGAGTGGCGTTTAGAGGAAATAATGAAGCACAGAGAGCGGAGACTGAATGTCTCAGAAGTGCACTGGGCACTGGAAGATTTGGAGTTTCTGGCCGTTCAGGAATGGGAGTTGAAGATTGCCTACAAACAGCTGTTAGACTCTGCTCAGCAGCAGGGTGGTGCTCCCTTTGCCTGGGACTATCATGAAATGCCAGTTGACAACTCTGAAATCCTGGCTGAAGAGTTGACAATGTGGCAGAGTAACGGTGTACTTTGTCAACCTGCCCCCGCAGCTATGGAGGCGGAGGTCTTATGGAGGATGCAGCAAGTGTTGACTGACCTTGATGAACCTGTTTCTGCATTGGATGATCTTGGATGGAGGAATGTGCCTGTCCAGCAGAATGCCAGAGAATCAGCAGTGGAAAATCTGAAGATTGCCGTCCCCAAACCTGAAGTGCTAACAACAGGGCAGAGCTCTGCTAACCTCTGCCCAGCACTGATAGCATCTTCTGGGTTCCACGGAGAGGAGATGGTGCACCTTTATCCCCAGAAACCAGTTGCAGAGACAGGGGATTTGATAGACTTTTCTGCTGAGGAAGAACAACCTGGTGAGCCTCCAGCAGAAGAAGAGCTATTATTAGGGCCAAACTTTACTGTGCTCTGCCCAGCACTGATAGCATCTTCTGGGTTCCACAGAGAGGAGATGGTAAACCTTTATCCCCAGACACCAGTTGCAGAGACAGGGGATTTGATAGACTTTTCTGCTGAGGAAGAACAACCTGGTGAGCCTCCAGCAGAAGAAGAGCTGTTATTAGGGCCAAACTTCACTATGCTCTGCCCAGCACCAACAGAAGTATCTGTGAAGTCACAAGGAACTTCCCCAGCTGAAGCGCTGGCAACCGGACAGAGGGTCCAAGATCTCTGCCCTACACCTGCGGCGGTTCCGGAGGCTCAGGGTGAGAAGGAGGTGGTCACTTCCCAGCAGCAGATCAGGATACAGGAGGAGAAGGGAGAGGAGGTGTTCATCGTCCCTCCCCAACAGTTAGCCGGAGCAGATGGTGTGGGGTTTCCAGCAGAAGGGCTGGCAACAGGGCCGAGTACTGCTGGACTCTGCCCTCAACTAACAGAGGATGGATGTCCTGTGAAGGTGGATGGGACTTCAGTCTCCACCTGTATACCCCAGGGATGCTGGGCAGTCGGCCCAGATCCCCAACAGCATGGCGGAGTGAGCCCAGACACCCTGTCTTCTCTCCAGCGGCAAAAAGGACTCCAGGGAGAAGGGCCAGTCCAGGCCTCTCCCCAGCGGCAGATATGTTCTCTGAGAGAGGCAGAGGTTGGCTGGGTAAGTAATGCTTTGTTTGGAACAATTGTTTGGGGTACTGTGTGGGTACAGGCATTAGAGGACTGGAACTACTGACTAACTTCGGAGTCAACCCGTCTGGGGTCTCCTCCTGTGTTAGTCTCCTGCCGAAAGGGGAGAAATGTGACAGACCTAGCCGGGAGAGAGACTTTTGGAGGGGACTGTATGCTAGCCTCTTGCCAATCGATCGGGGGCCCTTGCATTTGGGGGAATGGTGTTCTTTGTGAGCTGTATGCCTGGGGACCCTGGATTTGCCATATTGGAATAGTGGCTGATTCATAATGCTGGGACAGATACTGTTAGGAGATGCTGATGTAAATTCCAACACCTGTCTGTCTATTGTCTGCTGAAAATGTGTATTGTAAATAAGTCTACTATGGGATCTAAGAGTCATTAGATCCCCATTGTTATTTGTGTTAATTAACTCTGCTATTGTGTGAAGAAGAGTCTATGTTGATTGTGATAATGTTGATTGGATTTTCTGAACTACAAGACGGCCAGTCTGGCCTAACGGTCATGTCTGAGTCATCTAGGCTGTCTAAAGGGATTAGTTAATTAGCTCATGTTAATTAGGTTAATTAGGTTACAGCTGTATTGTTAGAGTAATATGAGCAGGAGGTCTGCACCTACACTTTGAGTGTATAAAAGCCTGTATTTTGTCAATAAAGATAGATTCCTGTTTGAACTTACATACGGCCTGCCTGGTGTTTGTTCTGAGCTATCACAACTGGGTTAGAACGGCACATAGCTGAAGTTCTAATCCCGGAGCATTGGATGACCGAACCATCAGAAGTTGCAATCTGATCCAATAGCTGCAGAGGAGTGTCAGGAGAGTGGAACCGAGCGAGCAAGGGGCTCGTTACAGTGCTAGTATTAAAAAGATTTATAATCAAGAATGTGTGGATTATTGTTTCAACGCTCCAAGACTTTTATTGTGCTCTAATTGGTGTTTTCAGTGACAATGGGGGTTATTTCCTAAGGGAAAATCCACTTTGCACTACAAGTGCAGTTTCAAGTGCACTTGTAGTGCAAAGTGTCTTTGCCTTTAGTAAATAACACCCAACAATGCTTTGTAATGTTACACAATCACACCATTTTCAGGACTCACCACATTTCTGTCAGGGTCAGCTAAAAGAAACACAAGCAGTAAATGTCATCAAAGATTTTAGTAGTTAAATTTTTTTTATTTGAAAAAGGTTTCAGACATTGTCTGGCATATTGATAGCCCCCCTACCCGCAAAGTATTTAAGGTATCTTAGTCGGACATCACGGGCACACAGGGGGGGGCAAGCCAGGACGGCCACTTTCAAGCGCCGTCAGGGTTGGTTCATTTTGAATTTCAGCCTCAGGCCCAACTGAGCCAGCATAGTTGGCAGAATGTTGTCGTAAAAAGTTGTGTAGAACACAGCACGCCAGGATGATGTGATTCAGTTTGTACTCTGCCATGTGTATGGGTGTAAGAAATAGGCGGAACTGGCTGGCCATGATTCCAAACGTGTTCTCCACCACTCTTCTGGCTCTGGCCAGCCGGTAATTAAAAATCCTCTGGTCAGGGGTGAGGGTCCTCATCAGGAATGGCCGCATAAGATGGTCCCCCAGTACAAACGCTTCATACGCTACGAAGACGAATGGGAGTCCTTCCACATTGTCTTCTGGAGGTGGAAAGTCCAAGCCGCCATTCTGGAGACGCCTGTAGAACTCCGTCTGGGAGATGACTCCACTATCGGACATCCAGCCATTCTTCCCCACGTCCACATACAGGAACTTGTAAGTAGCCGACACCAACGCCAACATCACAATGCTATTGAACCCCTTATAGTTGAAATAGTATGCCCCCCGAGTTGGGTGGTGGGACGATGTGGACGTGTTTCCCATCAATTGCCCCTCCGCAGTTAGGAAAGTCCCACCACTGGGCAAAGTGGGAGGCCACAGTATGCCATTCCTGTGGCATGGAATGAAACTGTGGAGTTAAACAAAAAAAAACATCAAGATAACATTTATTTGAGGGAGTTTTTAAAGACCAAAGTATAAGGTCCACCTATCAGATCCCCCCCCCCCCCTCATGGGCCATTTCTAACATTTTAGGGGGGGGAGCTCTTGGACAGGTAACCCTCTCCACTTCATTGAGAGATGAATGCCTAAATTATGTGTGTTACAGCCCCTCCTTACTTACACTATTGGCAGCCCACTGGACAGGTAAGAAGTGTCATAATACAAAAATATAAATACACACTGTACACATTTTAGCACATTTGGAAATTCTGCTATTACCTATCAAGATAATAATAGGATACAAAAACTTTAAACAGTACCATTTGAAAGTATTCAGGCAGGCCCTTGCACTACATGCTTTGGGGAATTCATCCATACATCTGACCACTAAAGAGATGGGTATAGTGTGTATGGGTTTGGCAAAGTCAGCAGATAGATGATTGAGGATAGATAGAGAATTGATATCAGCTGACTTAGCAGTTGGGGGGAGGGAGGGTTCCAAATGATTTGGGGACCCCCAAAAAAAAGCCTCTGGCACTCTGCCTGAATTTAAAGCACAAATCACATTTAAAAACATTTTAGGGGGTGTTTGGGATAAAGCACCACTATGTTGCCTATAAAATACATTGTTAAGTGACTACATGAGGTGAATATAGGGGCAGGAGAGCATGCTGGGGAGGTAAGTGAAGGCAAATATGTATGAAGGACAAAAAAAAATTACAGAAAAATCCAGCATGAATGAGGACAAAGGGGACGTTCACAGCATATTACAAACATGGTAATTAGGGAATGAGGAAAGAAAAACAATATATTATCAAACATTAAATACAATAAAATGTGATATAAAAGGATAAAAATCTTACCTTAATATACTCCTTCTGCAGGACCTGGATTATGACAAAACAGGTCTCTGGGATAATGATTCCCAGAGCCTGGGGGGAGATGCCTGTCGAGAACTTCAAGTCCTGCAGGCTTCTCCCCGTCGCCAAGTACCGCAGGGTGGCGACTAGCCTCTGCTCCGGAGTGATGGCTTGCCTCATGCAGGTATCCTGCCTGCTAATATAAGGGGTCAGCAAAGCCAACAAACGGTGAAATACGGGGTCCGTCATCCAGAGAAAGTTCCTGAAATCATTAGGATTATTCTCACGGATCTCACGGAACAAAGGCATGTGACAGAACTGGTCACGCTGAAGCAACCAATTCTTGGTCCATGAACTCCTCCCCACCCTGTTCATGGACTGGACTTGTGTCAAGGTAAGGACCCCAACACCAAGCCCCTGCACAGCGCGAACTCTACGAGGAGTACGTATACGCAACATAGCTAGTAAACGGTCGGCTGCTCAGAACGAAGTAACAGAACGCGCTGAAGAACAGCAAGGCCTGTGAAGAGCGACCTGAAAAACAGTAACGAACGAACAAGAACACAATGACAAGAGTCACACGTAACTCGCTGCACGCACTGAAGACCAGATACAAACCCACAAGCACAAACTGAACAGCAGAAAACGATCTGAAAACCACGAGTCTGAAAAAGCGCGAATCGTCTCTCACCAAACTTTTACTAACACGAGATTAGCAAAAGGAGCCCAAAGGGTGCCACGCTTGGTTCTGAACTGGCCTTTTCTAGTTTCGTCGTACGTGGTGTACGTCACCGCGTTCTTGGCGATCGGAAATTCCGACAACTTTGTGCGACCGTGTGTACGCAAAACAAGTTTGAGCCAACATCCGTCAGAAAAAATCCATGGATTTTGTTGTCGGAATGTCCGATCAATGTTCGATCGTGTGTACGGGGCATACGACTTTAATTGTTACACAGGAGACTGGAGCTCCTCTTTAAGTTTTTTTTTTTTTTTTTTTACATAGGGAATCACAGGTCCCCTATATCAATGTTTCTCAACTCCAGTCCTCAAGTACCCCCAACAAGTCAATTTCCGGGCTCTCCATTATTTTGCACAGGTGATTTGATCAGTTTCACTGCCTTAGTAATTACAACAGTCGTTTCATCTGAGGGAAATCCTGAAAACATGATCTGTTGGGCAGGGCCGTAGATAATTTTTTTTCCTGGGGGGTTCAGGTCTTTCAAACTCAAAGGCATCATTTACACTTTTATGTTGGGGGAGGTAGGGTAAAAACGTGACAGCAGAGAGGGGCCATGAGGCTTTGCAATGCAGTGCAGCAAAAATTATCCCCATTCGACTGAATAGAACGTAATGCACGTAGTTGTGGTGCAGTAGTGTACTTATTAGTACAACGAGCTCCTCCTAAGCTCCCTAGTTTTTTTTCGCTCACCCTGCTGGGTTGAACTATAAAAAACTCACTGTGTTAACCAGGCTTTAGATCTCATTCATATGTTCTAAATGGCCATGGAATGGCAAATATACCAGGAATAGCTACAGCCAGGATCCCAGATGTTCCAATTTTTGTCTGCTGCTCAGCCTGTTCACCTGAGTGATGGACTGAAAAGAGCCACTGCTGTTAACATGTATCTGTACATCCAGTGGTCCCCATGTTTAAGCTCTGGGGGACAAAGCAAAACACAGTGGGGTGTGGCCTGGCGGGAACCCGGGCTGTGGTCTCTCGCATCACTACTACATTACTATAGGACTCCGTGGATGTGCGGCACCAGGGATGTTTTTCTCTCTTCCCTTCAGTGGCTACAGGAGCTGGGATGAGCTCCATCCCTTGCCGGCACTCCTGCAGCACATTCGGTATCATCTACATCAGTGGTCATCAACCCCGTCCTCAGGGCCCACTAACAGGCCAGGTTTGCAAGTTAACTGGAAAACGTCACAGGTGATATCATTTTCTGCTCAATGATTGCAGTATTCTAGTCTGAATCTCCCCAAGGTAATACATAAAACCTAGCCTGTTAGTGGGCCCTGAGGACAGGGTTGATGACCACTGATCTACATTACTCCCCACATCGATTAAGCCTGAGCAACACCCTAACAAACCGTGGGTCACAGTGGTTACCTGCTGTTAGGGACAAATTTCTGACCCTGGATGCAGAGAGATTTTATCCAAGGGCAAAAATGTATCCCTACCTGCAGGTAACCACTGGATGTGCAGATACAGGTGGATACATGTTTACAGCATGTTTTCAGCCCATCACTCAGAAGTACAGGCTGAGCAAATTTTAGAACATCTGATCCTGGGTGCAGGTATGTGCAGTACACTTGCTGCACCATGGTCATGTAGGATGTATGAATGAGACCCAAGACTGGATTTTAGCTAACCTTACTGTGCAAGTTAAGCAGGTGCAAGGGGCAACATATTGTGGTAGGCAGTAAATTCAGTGATTTATTTAAAACCTTAAAACACTGTGTCCTAAGAAACTTTATGAAATATTTTAAGAGATTAAAAAAAAAGAAAAAAATATTGTGCACTGCCTACCACAGAATGGTTGCACCTGGTCAATATGGTTGGCTTTTATTCATTCTTAAACTGTAGTAAACACAACTTTTGAACTTGTACCTACAAATGAGCCTATAATAACGCTTATCTGTAGGTATAGTAAATATCTCCTAAACATGTGGTGTTTAGGAGACATTCACATGGAAAGCAGCCGGTGATGTCACCGGTGCATGCACTCTGAAGGGACAGCATACTGCCTGGTTGTACTTCTCATGGGGAGGAGTACAGTTCATTCTATTCTTTTATGACCCATTTTTAGCCGACAGCCAGCTATAGCCCACTGTCAGCTAACATTGCTCAGCAGGTCCAGGCTGTGGAAAGATCCTAACTTTAAAGTCAGTATTCACCCAGATGCCTGGACCAGCAGCTCGCTCAGCCTCTCAGTGAGCCGCAGTGACCCTGAGCCAGCCACTCCTGCCCCCTTCACAGCCTGGCATTGCAGTGAGTGTGGGGGGAGGGGAGGCAGAGCTGGGACTGACAGTCACCTCTCTTTGCTCAATGAAAGCTGAGAACTGAGTGATCAGCGGTCTTTGATCGCTCTGTTGTTGGTTTTATAAGAAGCTGGGGGCAGATGCAACATTGGATCGATGCTCCATCCACCTAGGTAAGTATAATAATAAAAAAAAAACATCTCTTTTAAAGGAAAAAAATCCCCCTCTCCCTCCTAAGAACCCTCCCCCCAAGCAAAGATTCCCACTGTAAAATATCTCCCTCCCTCAAATATCCCCCCAAAACTTAAACCCTCTGTCTCTAAGCCGACTCCCCAAAGCAAAAATATCTCCCTCAGTCAACACCCTCTCTCCCAACAAAGATTCTTAATTATGAAGAAAATCTCCCTTCATTCAATCAAACTCCCAGAAGAAAATCCCTGCCATTAACCACCCCCTGTAAACTTCTCTACAAGAAACTCCTCCCTTCTCCAAAAGAAAACCCACCCCCTTTCCTTAGCCCCCCCACCAAAAGAAACTCCCCCAGGCTGGAATTCTTACTTCCTCATTCCCAAAACAGAAAATTGATGCCTCCCCACTTACCAGACCTCAGATTCAGCACGGCACAGAAGCAGGAAAACTTCTGCATCCCCAGTCTCCCTTCAGCTGTGTCATATGATACCTTGAGGAGTCTAGGAGTTCCCTCAACTGTGCACTCTCAATTGCCGGCATCTGAGACCTCGCAGTAATTTCATGCTTTTCGGGGGACCCCTTATTAAACTGAGGGGATTGGGCACAATAGAAGGGGGGCTGGCTGCTGCACTCCGAAACTCTGATTGCTTCTACTGTGCTGATGCTGAGGCTAAACAGCAGGGACACTGTGTGGGCATTTTGCCAGGATGCTCTGGGTGGTTTGAACACCCCTGACCCCTCCTTATCTACAACCCTGCTGTTGGGGTACTTGAAGACTGGAGAAACATTTCCATGCTATTGGGCTGTGAAAGGTTCTCTTTTTAGAGATATCAGGGGTCTTTTTGACCCCTGATGTCTTATCTGCCCTCCTCTGAAGCTAATGGAGCATTGAGCCGATAAAACATACTTGGACCGAATGTACCAGGGGTAGGCAGAAGAAAACGGGCAGCTGTACAGCCCGATCACCTGACAGCCAACAGTCGGCTTGTCAGATTTACACATATTTCTCGCTCCTGTGTAAAACCCCCTGAGAAAGACTTCATTGGGAATACATGTTTAACTTCATGTTTAATCTACACTGGTAAAACACCTAAATGAATTATCCTCCTAACTACACATGTAAAGAAAGGGGGGTCTGCGACTAGGAACAATCCTGTTTACTTCTAGTCTGCAGACTTTGCTTCAACAGTCTCTCTAATGGGCCCCCTCCAATCACCAGGACCTATAGCAGCCACAAGAACTATAGTTAAACCACTGCTTACCACATCAAAAAAAGTAGATGCATGAAGGAATCATTGTATTTTATATCACTCGTTTTAGGTTGTATCTCCTAAAGCAGAGATATGCAATTAGCGGACCTCCAGCTGTTGCAAAACTACAAGCCCCATCATGCCTCTGCCTTTGGTGTCATGCTTGTGGCTGTCAGAGTCTTGCTATGCCTCATGGGACTTGTAGTTCTGCAACAGCTGGAGGTCCGCTAATTGCATATCCCTGTCCTAAAGCTTTTATACAAATTTTTCCATGCATATAAAGTAATTGTAAAATGGAAGGTTTTTTTTTTTAAACACAATACCAGCCTTGCAATTATAAAAAGTATAATATTACTTTTTTTATTTCAAAGTGTCTAATGATTTCAAGATTTAGCTTTTTTATATTTAATAGTAAATGTTTCAACATTCCACGTTATCAACCTTAAAAAAAAAACTAATTTAAAACACATTAAAAAGAAAAAATCATGAAGCAAGTGGATTGTAAGAAAGACTCTCTTTATTATTAATGTAACTAGATTACTTCCTATTATAACGACAGCTGAAGGCTATAATCTAAGGATGCAATTAAAAACACTAGCATAGCAGTTAGCCAGAAAGAATAAAACAAATATATATGCAAACACTACATTCACTTTGATCACATTGCTTTAAATAAGAGCTTTTCTCTTAATAATCTTCCAAGGTAGAGGCTATAGCTGCAAGCTGGTTACTTTTAAAACTACTCCAGCAAAAGTACTTCTCAGTAATGATATCTGTATATACTGTATGTGGTCCTTTATACAGTAGTTAGAGCACAAACATGGGATAGTAAATGTGCTAAAGCAGTCTTATGAATCTATACCATTAATTTCAAACAAGAATCATACAACTTTTCCCCCGAAAGTCAAAATTTTTAAAGAATCCTGTGTGAATCTTGGGTGAAAACATCAATCTCTTGTCATTGTCACAAGGAGATTTTCCATGTTTTTTAAGGGAAATTTTCCAATCATTCACTCTTGTATGGGGAAAACTGAGGGATCAGAGGTACCACTTTTGTGTTTTCAGAATTAAGTAAAAAGTGCTGGTTTTCACTTGCCAAGTAGATATCTCCCCACCTATCACTCTCTGCCTATCTATGCCCAATCTATTACACGTTATAATTCCTGGGCAATGCTAGAAGTATGTCATGCCTGCCATCCAAATGACTTCTGGTATGTCTTCAATCTTACCTTTGTTGAAAATGCACAATTACAAGGAAGCTTTTACATAACATCTAAATGGGACCTTTCAGAAAACAGTCAATACTCATATCTTTATACATTGTTAACATCGGGTTTAGTATTCATGTTAAAAAGATGTATCATGTAGTCACAAAGCTTAAAATCAAACACAAAACATAATCTGAACATCAAGTTTCATTCAGTACTTTTCACTTTTTTCTAAATATATAATGCAGCAACATACATAAAAACGCAGAACCATAAAATCAAGTTACAGTGAGAACTGTTCCAGATATTTACTTTTATAATTAGGAATAAAGGGATCCATAGACGCTAGAATATCACACTGTCTAGTATCTTCAGGTACTTTGGTAATATCCTGAAAGACCACTGGCATATATTGGTACACCCTGATGGAATGGAAGCCATTGTTGGCTCTAGACCACACATGGTGGCGAAACAAGCCAGAAATCTCAATGATACACTTGTCCAATCTGAGTTCATCTGCCCACAAACTAGAAACTGGCTCACACACCTACCCAGGTTGAAAGGAATGTACCACTGCGGGCACTGTGGGATGTGTAGCTATGTTGAACGCTCTAGGGTGTTCACCGATTCTGAAAGAATGCACGAATATGAGATCAAACAGTTTATTAACTGTTCTACAATATGGGTCCTCTTTATCCTGGAGTGCACGTGCCAAAAACTCTATGTTGGCAAAACTAAACGCCAGCTTCTGATCAGATTTGGTGAACACCTTAAAAGCTTCAAGCAAAAAGAAGATACTCCGGTAGCTCAACACTTTACTGAATATCAGAATGGTTAATCTACTGGCCTAAAATTCAAGGGGTCTGAATCTAACAGACCGTACAAATGATTTTGACACAGTCTTACTCAGGACAGAAAAATCCTGGATATTGGATATTCAGGTTTAGGGATGGGCTGACTGTTCGAGTCGAACATGAGTTTGACTTGAACATCGGCTGTTCGATCGTTCGACGAAGATCGAACATTATGGGGCGTTCGTGCCAAATTCAAGCGGCGCATCACGGCCCATAATGCACTGCGTCATATTTGTAGGTGACCAAATACTTATTTTCCACCCTAATTTGCAAATAAATTCTTTCAAAAATCAGACAATGTGATTGTCTGGATTTGTTTCCATATTTTGTCTCTCATAGTTGAGGTATACCTATGATGACAATTACAGGCCTCTCTCATCTTTTTAAGTGGGAGAACTTGCACAATTGGTGGCTGACTAAATACTTTTTTGCCCCACTGTATATAATATACAGTCAGTCTAATATATATATATATATATATATATATATATATATATATATATATATATATATATATATATATATATATATATATCCACTGTATACAGTTTAGCTAGATCTCACTGCAGACCGTTCCTGCTGTACTGTTGCTAATATACTTCAGGCAGGCAATACAGTTAGCTGCAGTGTATTTAATATATATATGTATATATATATATATATCCCAGCTTTGTATATATATATATATATATACACACACACATACTGTATACAGTTTAGCTTCATCTCACTGCAGACCGTTCCTAGTGTACTGTTTCTAATATACTTCAGGCAGGCAGTTGATTTAGCTAGCTGCAGTGCATTTAATGTGTATATATATATATATATATATATATATATATATATATATATATGCAGGCTTGTAAATATATAGTCTAGCCAAGGCCATACCTGACTGTAGGTCATTCCTGGAGTGCGTGTTCAAAGACACTTTCAGGCAGGCAGGCAGGTGACTCAGTGAGCTGCAGTTCATAAAATATATATCCACTGCATTGTAGTCCAGCCAAACTTATACCTGACTGTAGGCCATTCCTGGAGTACATGTTCAAAGACACTTTCAGGCAGGTGATTCAGTGAGCAGCAGTTCATATATATATATATATATATATATATATATATATATATATATATATATATATATATATATATATATATATATATATATATATATATATATATATATATATATATATATATATATATACATATATATATATATACATATATATATATATACATATATATATATATATATATATATATATATATATATATATATATATATATATATATATATATATATATATATATATATATATATATATATATATATATATATATATATATATATATATATACAGTGGGGATGGAAAGTATTCAGACCCCCTTACATTTTTCACTCTTTGTTATATTGCAGCCATTTGCTAAAATCATTTAAGTTCTTTTTTTTTTCCTTATTAATGTACACACAGCACCCCATATTGACAGAAAAACACAGAATTGTTGACATTTTTGCAGATTTATTAAAAAAGAAAAACTGAAATATCACATGGTCCTAAGTATTCAGACCCTTTGCTGCGACACTCATATATTTAACTCAGGTGCTGTCCATTTCTTCTGATCATCCTTGAGATGGTTCTACACCTTCATTTGAGTCCAGCTGTGTTTGATTATACTGATTGGACTTGATTAGGAAAGCCACACACCTGTCTATATAAGACCTTACAGCTCACAGTGCATGTCAGAGCAAATGACAATCATGAGGTCAAAGGAACTGCCTGAAGAGCTCAGAGACAGAATTGTGGCAAGGCACAGATCTGGCCAAGGTTACAAAAAAATTCTGCTGCACTTAAGGTTCCTAAGAGCACAGTAGCCTCCATAATCCTTAAATGGAAGATGTTTCGGATGACCAGAACCCTTCCTAGAGATGGCCGTGCGGCTAAACTGAGCTAATGGGGGGAGAAGAGCCTTGGTGAGAGAGGTAAAGAAGAACCAAAAGATCACCGTGGCTGAGCTCCAGAGATGCAGTCAGGAGATGAGAGAAAGTTGTAGAAAGTCAACCTTAACTGCAGTCCTCCACCAGTCGGGGCCTTATGGCAGATATGCCCCACGGAAGCCTCTCCTCAGTGCAAGACACATGAAAGCCCGCATGGAGTTTGCTGAAAAACACCTGAAGGACTCCAAGATGGTGAGAAATAAGATTCTCCGTTCTGATGAGACCAAGATAGAACTTTTTGGCCTTAATTCTAAGCGGTATGTGTGGAGAAAACCAGGCACTGCTAATCACCTGTCCAATACAGTCACAACAGTGAAGCATGGTGGTGGCAGTATCATGCTGTGGGGGTGTTTTTCAGCTGCAGGGACAGGACGACTGGTTGAAATCGAGGGAAAGATGAATGCGGCCAAGTACAGGGATATCCTGGATGAAAACCTTCTCCAGAGTGCTCAGGACCTCAGACTGGGCCGAAGGCTTACCTTCCAACAAGACAATGACCCTAAGCACACAGCTAAAATAACGAAGGAGTGGCTTCACAACAACTCCGTGACTGTTCTTGAATGGCCCAGCCAGAGCCCTGACTTAAACCCAATTGAGCATCTCTGGAGAGACCTAAAAATGGCTGTCCACCAACGTTTACCATCCAACCTGACAGAACTGGAGAGGATCTGCAAGGAGAAATGGCAGGGGATCCCCAAATCCAGGTGTGAAAAACGTGTTGCATCTTTCCCAAAAGGGTGCTTCTACTCAATACTGAGCAAAGGGTCTGAATACTTAGGACCGTGTGATATTTCAGTTTTTCTTTTTTAATAAATCTGCAAAAATGTCAACAATTCTGTGTTTTTCTGTCAATATGGGGTGCTGTGTGTACATTAATGAGGACAAAAAATGAACTTAAATGATTTTAGCAAATGGCTGCAATATAACAAAGAGTGAAAAATTTAAGGGGGTCTGAATACTTCCCGTCACCCACTGTATATATATATATATATATATATATATATATATATATATATATATATATATATATATATATATATATATATATATATATATATATATATATATATATATATACATATATATACAGGCTTGCAAATATATAGTCTAGCCAAGCCTATACTTGACTGTAGGCCATTCCTGGTGTACTGTTTTTAGTAAACGTCAGGCGTTCTTTTGCTAATCTAATTGTACAGTATGTCTGGAAGGCCACCAAGGAGAGTCAGATGCTCACAGGCCACTAAAAGAGGGCAAGCAGCCTCTGTGTCTACAGCCAACAGTGCTGGTCATGGACATGGTGCATCCTCAGCATGTGGCTGTGGGGCACTCTTGTCCTTTTTTTCGGCAGCTGGCCGTGTTGAGCCACAACATGCAGAAGAATTGGTAGAGTGGATGACCAAGCCGTCCTCATCCTCCTCATCCTCTGTCACCCAGGCTCAGGGTACTTTACCAATGCAGCTGCCAAAGTAACCTCTTCTATCAGCTCAATGTCATCAGTCACTCCTTCCCTAGCCCCACCATCATGCCCTGAGGAGTCCCCCGAACTGTTCGACCACAGTGTAGGGTACATGCTGCAGGAGGATGCGCAGCATTTTGAAGGTTCTGATGATGGTATCCAGGTTGAGGACGAAGGCAGTAACGTGAACCCAGAGAGAGGGGGTGCCCAAGAAGGACAAGAAACTGGCAGTCATGTTCCCCCAGCTGCAGCATACTGCCAGGTTTGCTCCAGTGGCGAGGAGGGAGGGGATGATGAGGTCACTGACTCTATGTAAGTGCCAGATAGAAGAGAGGAGGAGGAGGCACATCTCCAATGAGGCAGGATGCCCTCCAGGGGCCAGCTTAAGGGCAGGCAACCGACTGCATCACACTGCAGAGCTCCGCATGTGCAGGGCACTGCTGACTGCGCATTTTTCCAAAAGTTCTTTGGTGTGGGCCTTTTTTGAGACGTGTGCAGCAGATCGCACCACTGCTGTTTGCAACATAGCAGCCTCTTGGGCATCACATGCTTGACCAGACATATGTCGAGCTCCCATGCAGTCCATTGGCAACAGTACTTAAAAGACCCACACCAAAGAACAAGGCGGACCTCTCCTTGCTCCTCATCATCTGGGATCTCCAACTCCACTATAATTTCAGTCCTCTCAAAGATCTGCACTGAGAGGAATGAAGGTGTAGAATTCGGTGTCCCAAGCACTTCCGGGTAATCTGCTAGCGGTACACCAACATCTGATTGTAGCAGGCAAATTTCCCTACCCCAGTTGCTAAACCAGCGAAAGAAATTCGGTCCCAGCCATCCACATGCTCAGCGGCTGAATGCTAGTTTAGCTAAATTGCTAGCACTTGAACTACTGCCTTTTCAGCTGGTAGACTCTGCCCCCTTTCGAGAATTTGTGGAATGTGTGGTACCTCAGTGGCAGGTTCCCAAACGCCACTTTTTTCTCGGAAGGCCATTCCGGCTCTCTACCGACATGTGAAAGGCAATGTCTTGGCCTTGTTGGACAGGGCGGTCAGCGGTAAGGTGCATATTACCGCTGACTCATGATCCAGCAGGCATGGACAGGGATGTTACCTTTCTTTCACTGCACACTCGGTAACCCTGCTGGCAGCTGGGTAGGATGCAGGACTTGGAGCTTGTTCCGCCGCCATGCCTCCAAAATGCTGGTAGTGGTGATTGTGCCACACCTCTCTCCTCCACCCCCTCCTCTTCTTCTTCCTCTATGGCCTCTTCCTGTGCAAATTTGTCCCCGGAACCAGCGGTTCTTTGTAGGCATTCTAGGGGTTACGCAAGCACTCAGGCAAAAAGATGCCATGTGGTGCTTGAGTTGGTCTGCTTAGGGGACAGGAGCCACACTGGGGCAGAGATTCTGTCAGCTCTGCAGGGGCAGGTTCAGAGGTGGTTGACGCCACGCCAGCTTCAGCCAGGAATGGTGGTTTGCAACAATGGCACCAACCTCCTCTCCACCCTCTGACAGGGACACTTCACCCATGTTCCCTGTTTGGCTCATGTCCTTAATTTGGTGGTGCAGCGGTTCTTGTGCAGGTACCCGGGCTTAAAGGATCTCCTGAGGCAGGCCAGGAAAGTCTGTGGGCATTTCCGCTGGTCATATAATGCCAGTGCTCAGCTGGCTGACCTCCAAAAGGAATGCAACCTGCCCAAGAACCGCCTCATCTGTGACATACCCACCAGGTGGAACTCAACGTTGGCAATGCTGCACTACCTGTGCGAGTATGGCACCAAGACAGGGTCAGGGGAGCTTGGCTTTTTTTCGCCATGCCAGTGGCTCATGATCAAGGATGCATGCACTGTCCTGTCACTATCTGAGGAGGCCACGGGGATGGTGAGCAGTGACAGTGCATGCATCGGTGATACTGTCCCTCTTGTCTACCTGTTGGAGCACACGCTGTGTGGAATAATGGACAGGGCACTTGAGGCAGAACAGAGGGAGGAAGAGGAGGACTTCCTTACCTCTCAAGGCCCCCTTTATGCAGACAGTATTCCTACAGACCCTATCACACAGGAAGAGGAGGAGGAGGATTGCGTCAGCATGGAGGTGGAGCCTGGCATTCAGCATCAGCAGCAGTCTTCAAGGGATCGTTTCCAGTCCCCAGAAACCCATGGTTTTGTACTTGGCTGGCAGGAGGTGGCTGCAGATCAGGTCGTCCTTAGTGACCTAGAGGACTTCCTGATCCACGTTACAAGGGTAAGGTGGTGGAACTTATCCATCCATCGCAGAGGGAGCAGAGGATGAAACATCTTTGGGAGGCCTTGCAGAAAGCTTTGTGCAATGCGTTTCCAGAGCCTGGGAGGTTACAATTTCCTGGTACTCCTGGACAATGTGTTGCTGAGGCTTCGGTCAGTCACAGAAGGAGCGGTGGAGAAGGTGGCTGTCTGACCAATGCGTTCAGACAAATTTTTAGTCCGCAGCCCCAAGGTCTGATTGGTTCCAGCAACCATCTCCAGCATCTGTTGTACATGGTGCAGGAATACCTAGGGGCAAGATCAGACTTGGAGACCTTTCCAACCGAAAATCCACTGGGTTACAGTGTCTTGAGGATGGATCACTGGCCAGAGCTTGCACAGTATGCAATTGAGCTACTGGCCTGTCCTGCATCCAGCGTTCTTTCAGAACACACATTCAGTGCTTCTGGAGGCTTTGTAACCAATCACAGAGTGCGCCTGTCCACCGACTCGGTTGATCAGCTCACCTTCATAAAAATGAATCAGTCTTGGATCACTAGCTACCAAGCACCTGATGCTGATGTAACCGATTAATTTTTTTATGAATGTGAGATCCCTTCAAGACTGCCTATGCTGATGCTGATTGTAGGGATGAGCCGAACACCCCCCCAGTTCGGTTTGCACCAGAACCTGCGAACGGACCGAAAATTCGCACGAACGTTAGAACCCCATTGACGTCTATGGGACTTGAACGTTTGAAATCAAAAGTGCTCATTTTAAAGGCTAATTTGCATGGTATTGTCCTAAAAATGGTTTGGGGACCCGGTTCCTGTCCCAGGGGACATGTATTAATGCAGAAAAAACTTTTAAAAATGGCCGTTTTTTCGGGAGCAGTGATTTTAATGATGCCTAAAGTAAAAAAAAAAAAAAAAGTGAAATATTCCTTTAAATATCGTATCTGGGGGTGTCTATAGTATGCCTGTAAAGTGGCGCGTGTTTCCCGTGCTTAGAACAGTCCCTGCACAAAATGACATTTTTAAAGGAAAAAAAGTAATTTAAAACTGCTTGCGGCTTTAATGTAATGTCGGGTCCTGGCAATATGGATGAAAATCAGTGAGACAAACGACATGGGTGCCCTCCAGTCCATTAGCAGGCCCTTTGGGTCCTGTATGGATATTAAGGGGAACCCCGCACCCAAATTAAAAAAAGGAAAGGCGTGGGGCCCCAGGCCCTATATACTCTGAACAGCAGTATACAGGCAGTGCAAACAAGACAGGGACTGTTGTTTTGTTGTTGTTATGTAGAATCTGTAATTTTGAACTGGTACATTTTTAAAGTGTAGCTCCAGCCAAAAAATCTGTTTTTAAGCTTTTTAGAAAACATAGGGAAGGGTTATCACCCCTGTGACATTTGTTTTGCTGTCTGTGCTCCTCTTCAGAATATTTCACCTCACTTTTTGTCCCAATGACAAATGTTTTTTGAAAATTTGGGGTTTTTAGTGAAACAAGGATTGGTGATAAAGCATCAGTGGAAAGGAGAAAAGTTTTTCCCATATTAACTCTTACAGGAGAGAATTTCCCTTCCTATGGGGTAGATTTCATCTCACTTCCTGTTGTCTCCTTCCGTTTGCAAGTAGGAGTCGTTTGTAAGTTGGATGTTTGAAAGTAGGGGCCTGCCCTATATACTCAGCAGAAATTTGGGCCTTAGGTGTTGTTGTGGCCTCAACACTGTAAGCCCTCACAGGGTCCTGCTGTGAAATATTAGATCAAGAATTGTAATTACATGCCCCTGTTGAACAGGGCCAGAAAAACTGGCCTGTGGTGACGGTGGTGCTGGTGCCACAACACTGTAAGTCCTCACAGTTACTCTTGGTGGGCGCTGGAACGGGCCCTGCTGTGAAATATTAGATCAAGAATTGTAATTACATGCCCCTGTTCGACAGGGGCTGAAAAATTGGGCCTTTGGTGGTAGTTGTGGTGCTGGTGCCACAACACTGTAAGTCCTCACAGTTAATCTTGGTGGGCGCAGAAACGTGCCCTGCTGTGAAATATTCAATCAAGAATTGTAATTACATGCCCCTGTTGAACAGGGCCAGAAAAATTGGAATACCTAGGGGCAAGATTAGACTTGGAGACCTTTCCAACCGAAAATCCAATGGGTTACTGTGTCTTGAGGATGGATCACTGGCCAGAGCTTGCACAGTATGCAATTGAGCTACTGGCCTGTCCTGCATCCAGCGTTCTTTCAGAACACACATTCAGTGCTTCTGGAGGCTTTGTAACCAATCACAGAGTGCGCCTGTCCACCGACTCAGTTGATCAGCTCACCTTCATAAAAATGAATCAGTCTTGGATCACTAGCTACCAAGCACCTGATGCTGATGTAACCGATTAATTTTTTTATGAATGTGAGATCCCTTCAAGACTGCCTATGCTGATGCTGAGTGTAGGGATGAGCCGAACACCACCCCAGTTCGGTTCGCACCAGAACCTGCGAACGGACCGAAAATTCGCACGAACGTTAGAACCCCATAGATGTCTATGGGACTTGAACGTTTGAAATCAAAAGTGCTCATTTTAAAGGCTAATTTGCATGGTATTGTCCTAAAAATGGTTTGGGGACCCGGTTCCTGCCCCAGGGGACATGTATTAATGCAAAAAAAACTTTTAAAAACGCCCGTTTTTTCGGGAGCAGTGATTTTAATGATGCCTAAAGTAAAAAAAAAAAAGTGAAATATTCCTTTAAATATCGTATCTGGGGGTGTCTATAGTATGCCTGTGGCGCGTGTCCAAGTCAGATCTTGACCCTAGGTATTCCTGCACCATGTAAAACAGATGCTGGCAATGGTGGAACCGATCAGACCTTGGGGCTGCGGACTAAAAAATTGTCTGAACGCATTGGTCAGACAGCCACCTTCATACAAGACCCAAAGGGCCTGGTAATGGACTGGGGGGTGGGGGGTACCCATGCTGTTTGTCTCACTGATTTTCATCCATATCCATATATAAAGCCGCAAGCAGTTTTAAATGACTTTTTTTCCTTTAAAAAATATCATTTTGTGCAGGGACTGTTCTAAGCACGGGAAACACGCTAGCAATGGTTGCTGGAACTGATCATACCTTGGGGCTGCGGACTAAAATATTGTCTGAACGCATCGGTCAGACGGCCACCTTCTCCACCGCTCCTTCTTTGACTGACCGAAGCCTCAGCAACACGTTGTTCAGAAACAGGAGTTTGTAACCTCTCAGTCTCTGGGAACGCGTTGCACAGACCTTTCTGCAAGGCCTGCATGTTTGATCCTCTGCTCCCTCTGGCAAGATAAGGTCCGCAACCTTACCGTTGTAACGTGGATCTAGGAGGGTTGTCAGCCAGTATTGTTCCTTCACCTTGATACTACGAATATGAGGATCCTTCCGCAGGCTTTGCAGGATCAGGGAGGCCATGCAGCGTAGGTTTGCTGAGGCATTCAGTCCAGAGTCCTCTGGGTCACTAAGGACGACATGGTCCGCAGCCACCTCCTCCCAGCCACGTACAAGTCCGTGTTTTTCTTGGGACTGATCCCTTAAAGACTGCTGCTGATGCTGAGTGCCAGGCTTCACCTCCATACTGACACAATCCTCCTCCTCGTCCTCTTCCTGTGTGATCGGCGGGCATGCAGGAACACTGTCTGGATAAAGGGGGCCTTGAGAGTAAAGGAAGTCCTCCTCTTTTTGCCTCTGTTCTGCCTCAAGTGCCCTGTCCATTATTCCATGCAGCGTGTGCTCCAACCGGTGGACAAGGGGGACAGTGTCACTGATGCATGCACTGTCACTGCTCACCATCCTCGTGGCCTCCTCAAATGGTGACAGGACAGTGCATGCATCCCTGATCATGGCCCACTGGCGTGGGGAAAAAAAACAAGCTCCCCTGACCCTGTCCTGGTGCCATAGTCACACAGGTACTCATTGATGGCCCTCTGCTGCGTGTGCAGCCGGTGCAGCATGGCCAACGTTGAGTTCCACCTGGTGGGCATGTCACAGATTAGGCAGTTCTTGGGCAGGTTAAACTCCTTTTGTAGGTCTGCCAGCCGAGCACTGGCATTATATGACTGTTGGAAATGCACACAGACTTTCCTGGCCTGCCTCAAGACATCCTGTATGCCCGGGTACCTGCCCAAGAACTGCTGCACCACCAAGTTAAGGACGTGAGCCAAACAGGGCACATGGGTCAGTTGTCCCTGTCGGAGGGCGGAGAGGAGGTTGGTGCCATTGTCGCAAACCACCATTCCTGCCTTAAGTTGGCGTGGCATCAACCACGTCTGAACATGCCCCTGCAGAGCTGACAGAACCTCTGCCCCAGTGTGGCTCCTTTCCCCCAAGCACACCAGCTCAAGCACCGCATGGCATCTTTTGGCCTGCATACTTGCATAGCCCCTTGAATGCCTACGGAGCACCGCTGGTTCTGAGGACAAAGCACAGGAAGAGGCCATGGAGGAAGAAGAAGAGGAGGGGATGGAGGAGAGAGGTGTGTCACAATCATTAGTAGTGGCATTTTGGAGGCGTGGTGGCGGAACAACCTCCAACACTTCTGCACCTTGTCCTGCATCCTTCCCAGCTGCCAGCAGAGTGACCCAATGCGCCGTGAAACTTAGGTAACGTCCCTGTCCATGCCTGCTGGACCATGAGTCAGCGGTAATATGCACCTTACCGCTAACCGCCCTGTCCAGCGAGGCCAAGACATTGCCTTCCACATGCCGGTAGAGAGCCAGAATCGCCTTCCGTGAGAAAAAGTGGCGTTTGGGTACCTGCCACTGAGGAACCGCACATTCCACAAACTCACGGAAGCGGGCAGAGTCTACCAACTGAAAAGGTAGCAGTTGAAGTGCTAGCAATTTTGCCAAGCTAGCATTCAACCCCTGGGCATGTGGATGGCTGGGAGCAAACTTCTATCAGCGGTGCAGCAGCTGTAGCAGGGAAATTTGCCTGGTACAATCTGACGTCGGTGTACCGAAAGCAGATTGCCCACAAATACTTGGCTGTGACACACCTAATTCTACACCTTCATTCCTCTCAGTGCAGGTCTCAGAGAGGACTGAAGGTATAGTGGGGTTGGAGTTCTCAGATGATGAGGAGCAAGGAGAGGTCCTCTTTTTTCTTTGGTGTGGATCTTTCAGATATGCTTGCCAATGAACTGGATGGCAGGTCAACATATGTCTGGTCAAGCATGTGGTGCCCAAGCGGGAGATGTTTTGGCCACGCGAGATATGCTTGAGACATATGTTGCAAATAGCAGCCGGGCAGTCTGATGCACTCGTCTCAAAAAAGGCCCACACCAAAGAACTTTTAGAATAACGCGCAGAGACAGCAGTGCCCTGCACATGCAGAGCTTTGCGGTGTGATGCAGTCAGTGTGCTGCCCTTAGGCTGGCCCTTGGAGGGCATCCTGCCTCGTTGGTGATGTTCCTCCTCCTCCTCCTTGCTCCTAATCAGGCACTCACGTTGAGTCAGTGACCTCATCATCCCCTCCCTCCTCATCACTGGAGCAAACCTGGCAGTATGCTGCAGCAGGGGGAGCATGACTGCCAGATTGCTGTCCTTCTCGGGCATCCCCTCTGTCCGTGCTCACGTTACTGCCTTCATCTAGCTCAGTATCATCATCAGAGCCTTCTAAACGCTGGGCATCCTCCTGGAGCATGTACCCAACACTGTGGTCAAACAGTTTGAGGGACTCCTCAGGAGGACATGGTGGGGCTAGGGAAGGAGTCACTGATGCCATTGAGTCGAGGGATGAGGCTGTGTTGGCAGCTGCTTTGCCAGACAAAGCACCCTGAGCATTAGTGATAGAGGATGAGGAGGATGAGGACGGCTTGGTCATCCACTCGACCAAGTCTTCCGCATGTTGCGGCTCAATGCGGCCAGCTGCCGAAAAAAAGGCCAAGCGTGTCCCACGGCCACGTGCTGATGAGGATGCACCGTCTCCACAACCAGCACTGTTGCCTCTAGACACAGAGCCTGCTTGCCCTCTTTTATTGGCTTGTGACTGTCTGCCACTCCTTGTTGGTCTTACAGACATACTAATGGCCTGTAGCTGCACTAAGCTGGGATATATATATACTGATACTGCAGCTAGAAAAATCAACTGCCTGCCTGTAGTATGAGAACACCACCAACCTTCTACAGGTAGCTTTAGCTGAACACTGTGCAGAGGTTGCACTACACTAACGTGTAAATAATTTAGCTGCCTGCGATAGTGATAGGATCAGGAAAACACCACCAACCTTCTACAGGTAGCTTTAGCTGAACACTGTGCAGAGCTCACAAAAAACTAACTTGTAGCTTATTTAGATGCCTGCAGTAGTGATAGGATCAGGAAAACTCCATCAACCTTCTACAGGTAGCTTTAGCTGAACACTGTGCAGAGCTCGCAAAAAACTAACTTGTAGCTTATTTAGCTGCCTGCGGTAGTGATAGGATCAGGAAAACATCACCAACCTTCTACAGGTAGCTTTAACTGAACACTGTACAGAGGTCGCACTACACTAACTTGTAATTTTAGCTGAACACTGTGAGGAGCTTGCAAAAAACTAACTTGTAGCTTATTTAAGTGCCTGCGGTAGTGATAGGATCAGGAAAACACCTAGCTGAACACTGTGAGGAGGACGCACTACACTAACTTGTAGTTTTAGCTGAACACTGTGAGGAGGGTGCACTACACTAACTTGTAGCTTTAGCTGAACACTGTGAGGAGGGCGCACTACACTAACTTGTAGCTTTAGCTGAACACTGTACACTACACTAACTTGTAGCTTTAGCTGAATACTGTTCAGAGGACGCACTACACTAACTTGTAACTTTAGCTGAACACTGTGCAGAGGTCTCACTAAATTAACTTGTAGCTTTAACTGAACACTGCTAGGAGGACACACTACACTAACTGTAAATAGTCTAGCTGCCTGACTGTGGTACTAATAGGATCAAAAGAACACCAGCAATTTTCTTCAGGTAGCTGTAAATACTGTAACAACACAAGCCTGCCTGTCAGTAGCAAGATAACAGGAACGGAGCTAGCTAAACTGAATACAGTATATATATATATATATATATATATATATATATATATATATACACAACACCTGGGATGCAAATATATACAATACACTGTAAGTGCAGCAAACTCACTGACTGTCCTGCCTAATCTATCTAACTTAAATCAAATGACACTGTCTCTCTGTCTATCTATCTCTCTCTCAACGCCGGAACACACACTACACAGGGCCGCCGTGCAGGCGGCCTTATATAGTGTGGGGGCGTGTACTAAATCCCCTGAGCCATAATTGGCCAAAGCCTCCATGGCTTTGGCCAATTACTGCTCTCTGTTCAGACGGCGCTGTGATTAGCCAAGCATGCGGGTCATAGTGCATGCTTGGCCAATCATCAGCCAGCAATGCACTGCGATGCCGCAGTGAATTATGGGCCATGGCACGAACGGCCCATATCGTTCGCAATTCAGCGAACGGGTGAACAGACAACGTTCGAGTCGAACATGGGTTCGACTCTAACACGAAGCTCATCCCTAGCTGAGTGTCTGTGAGGGGTTGCAGTGTTGTGGCACCACCACCAGTGGCGAAGGCCCAATTTTTCTGCCCCTGTTTAACAGGGGCGTGTAATTACAATTTTTGATCTAATATTTCACAGCAGGGCCTGTTCCTGCACTCAACAAAAGTATCTGTGAGGCTTTACAGTGTTGTGCCACCACCAACACCACTGCCTAAGGCCCAAGTTTTCTGCCCCTGTTTAACAGGGGCATGTAATTACAATTCTTGACATAATATTTCACAGCAGGGCCTGTTCCAGCGCCCGCCAAGAGTAACTGTGAGGGCTTACAGTGTTCTGGTACCACCAACACCTAAGGCACAATTTTCCGCAGAGTGTATAGGGCAGGCCGTACAGTATATACAGGCGTCCCCTATTTTCAAAAATCCGACTTACACATAACTCCTACTTACAAACGGAGGGAGACAACAGGAAGTGTGAGGAAATCTACCCCCAGGAATGGAAATTCTCTCCTGTAAGAGTTAATAAAAAGGTTTCTCCTCCATTGATTTATCACCAATCCTTGTTTCCCTTAAAAACTCAAAATTTTCAAAATCCAATTGTCATTGGGACAGAAAGTGAGGTGAAATCTTTTGAACAGGGGTACAGACAGCAAAACAAATGTTACAGGGGTGATAACCCTTCCCTATGTTTTCCAAAAAGCTTTAAAATAGATTTTTTGGCTAGAGCTACACTTACAAAATGTACCTGTTCCAAATTACAAACAGATTCTACATAAGAACAAACCTACAGTCCCTGTCTTGTTTGCACCGCCTGTATACTGCTGTTCAGAGTATATAGGGCCTGGGGCTCAACGCCTTTTCTTTTTTTAATTTGGGTGCGGGGTTCCCCTTAATATCCATACAAGACCCAAAGGACCTGGTAATGGGCTGGGGGGGTACCCATGCCGTTGGTCTCACTGATTTTCATCCATATTGCCGGGACCCGACATTACATTAAAGCCTCAAGCAGTTTTAAATGACTTTTATTCCTTTAGAAATGTAATTTTGTGTAGGGACTGTTTTAAGCACGGGAAACATGCGCCACTTTACAGGCATACTATTGACACCCCTCAGGTACGATATTTAAAGGAATATTTCACTTTAAGCATCATTAAAATCACTGTTCCCGAAAAAACATCCGTTTTTAAAACTTTTTTTTCCATTGATATATGTCCCCTTGGGTAGCAACCGGGTCCCCAAACCCTTTTTAGGACAATAACTTGTATATTAGCCTTTAAAATTCGCACTTTTGATTTCTCACGTTCGAGTCCCATTGACTTTAACGGTGTTCAAATGTTCGTGCGCACCTTCGGGCAATTATCCCCTCTCTTCATTTGCTTTCCATTCGATTTTCTTCTCAGTTGAGCTTGAGCCAAATCAGTTTACTCCTGCCAATACTGTACTGTCAAGTTCATTCAAGAATACACAGTATGTCAACAGTCAGCTAACATTATACCTGACGGGACTGAACCGCTCTATACCTACTGAGGGAATATCTACTTTTATGCTATATGAATGTGGTAAATCATGAGCTCTCTGTATCAACTACATGCTGGTATACACATGCTGCATAATTAACCCTAGATGCCCCTACTCAGTAGTCCTGTGTGACCTATACATCTGCCAGTGCAATATATCTACACAATTATCGCACAAGCCCTAAATATGGACGTGCAGGATGTGTAGTTTGGCACTTTAGAAGATTTAGGATTAGTACTACACACCGGACTTATTATGAAAGCAGCACTATTTTTTCCTAGCTGGTCTTGTATGAAAGGGTATGTGTGGGGCCCTGTGATTGGCGCCATATTGTGACTGACAACGTTGTCATTTTTGTTCTTCATGTTATTCTTCATTATTATGGTGTTATCACACCCATGATGGATTTATTCATTGATATTTCTACTCTCAATAAAGTATTTAATCTTTTTTGATAAACCGTGGTTGATCCTCCTCATTGCTATGCTTTTCTGGACATTTCTTTGTCCTACCATCCTTATTTTTATCCTGCATCTCGACGAATCCTGATAACTAAGAACTAATGTTATTACTTCCAAGTTTTGGAAATTGGATCCCATACTCGCTTTTATCTATATAACTGCAGATACTACCAGATTTAGAATCCACTCTATATAGTTTTTAAAAAAATTGAAACTGCAAAGTGTGTTAAGGTTTTCATATTGATGACTAAATATTTGTGCCTCTTGAGCTGTAAGAAAACCTACAATTGAAAAAAGAAAGAGGACCAAGGAGGAGCACAAGGGAGTGATCTCCCTTGGTCCAAAAGGTGGCTACTATGGATATGGTGGGCACTGGGCAGTAACGGGAGAATAGTGTATATAAAAAATCTTTATAAAAGTTTATCTGGGAGATGTTTCTCATTCCATCTCTATTTATGTATCCTTCTATTTCCTAGTCAACTATCTTTTTATCTTTTTTATCTCTTTTTACCTCTTTTTATCTCTCTATATTTCCTTTTTCTTTTTCTCCCCTGTATTTTCTAAACTAATTTCCCGTTACATATGTTCATAGTTTGGTTCCTGCTTTCTCTTCCTCTTTTCTTAAAGGAAAATGAGCATATTCCCCCCTGCCTATATACCTAGGGATAGTCATCATTAACAACATACATTATAGACACTCTATCTGCATATTAATTAGCTACCAGGGGCAAGGCTTCTATCCTATATAAATTCTATAAACGATTGGAAAGGGAAGGGGGACTTTAGTATGGATGCAGCAAAGAAATAGACTCTATTCTTTACTTTCCCCCTCTGGATTCATATGTAATAGCTTAAGCACGACCATTTTATTACATATGCTGTGAGAATAAAGACCAAAACCATACATACACACTCCCCAAAAAAACCGAACAGTTATCCGGGCTAGACATCGACACTAGTCTTGCCCGTCCCTGTTGATGTTAAGGGTTAAACGAAAGAAGAAGGTGTGACAGCATCTCGAGGGCAATAAGGGGGAGAGATGCCTGTCAGCCCCCCAGTACGTCCTGTTGAAGCTACATAACAATGACGTTGCGAAACACGTCCTATATAAATTCTATAAACGATTGGAAAGGGCAGGGGGACTTTAGTATGGATGCAGCAAAGAAATAGACTCTATTCTTTACTTTTCCCCTCTGGATTCATATGTAATAGCTTAAGCACGACCATTTTATTACATATGCTGTGAGAATAAAGACCAAAACCATACATACACACTCCCCAAAAAAACGGAACAGTTATCCGGGCTAGACATCGACACTAGTCTTGCCCGTCCCTGTTGATGTTAAGGGTTAAACGAAAGAAGAAGGTGTGACAGCATCTCGAGGGCAATAAGAGGGAGAGATGCCTGTCAGCCCCCAGTACGTCCTGTTGAAGCTACGTAACAATGACGTTGCGAAACGCGTCGACGTAATCAAGATGTGCAGACGCCGACTCAGTCATCTCCCCTAGTGAGTTGGAGAAGGGGATCTCTCACAGTGGAAGTTTGAATCCTGAAACCGCCATACAAATGGGGAAGTCATGTACCTTACGAGCACAGCCGCAGCCCGCATCCGAGGACGAGAGGATTGCCGCTTACTGTGTGCTTAGAGGATACAGCATATTACAGCCAGTACTGACAACGTGGATGGAGAAATCACGGAATACATGAGATGCTGCTTTGATCCTTGCACAACCGAGAGGTGGTAACGTAACCCCTGTAGCTCTTGTACACAGTTGATATCTCCACTCTTTGATGTTCGATGTGACATTGCCCTGGCTAATGTGGACTGCAGGACAATATACAGTGATATTCTGTCTCGTACAGATTTATGATATACCTTATAGCACACCAACGGTTCCGGGCAATATCCAGCCACTCTGAGGTGTTATGAAACTTGCTCTTGGCAACAATAGTACTCACTATACTGTGCGGTTCACTACTCCCCACACTCTATAGAGACTCTCCGAATTGCATGTTTATCCAATACACTTCAGGAATGGACTTTGGTGAAAATTAATGATCTGTGCATGCGCATGCTATATACATCGCAAAAGTCCCCCTGACCCGTTTACCAAGATTCAGTATTTACACAGCTGTTGTGGATGCCATTCAGTGAGGCTTTTCAGTTAGGCAACATCCAGGTTATACTTATTCCACTTTCCCCCTCTCCCCGGGGGACCACGCATGCATAAGGTTCCCTCGTTGACTCTCATATATATTTTATTTATTCTTTTTGACTTGGCGATTGGCCATAAGGGACCTTATGCATCTGTGGGATTATAGGCGCCTGCACTTTATATGTTTTCTATAAGTGTTTATTTGTGTGTTACTGTTTGTTAATTTTGTGTTGCTGGTTAATGGGTGTACCCTGTGCTGGGTGCACCGGACGGGCCCATTAACTTGTGTCTGGTGGATCAGCTCTATACATGTACTAAATTGTTAGAGTTATTTTTGTATATTTTAACTATTCAAATAAACTTTTATAAAGATTTTTTATATACACTATTCTCCCGTTACTGCCCACCATATCCATAGTAGCCACCTTTTGGACCAAGGGAGATCACTCCCTTGTGCTCCTCCTTGGTCCTCTTTCTTTTTTCAGTATGCTTATTTAGGGTTACGGATACGGCCTCTATATCTGAGGAGAGGCATTGGGTGAGAGATTGTGATTTATAATAAGGCATGTATTTCTAGGGTGGTCCCCCTTCCTTTCTTTTCAAACCTACAATTGAGTAGATGAGCATCAAGCATCCATTTGTAGCACCCTCCTAATTAGGTTGCTAGGTAAATTGCGTTTTTGGCTACACTGTTTTGAGCAGAGTGGTTGTTGATTGGTTGGGTCTGATCAGGATTCCTGGGCTAAGGGTTTGATTGCTTTTCCCTGCCTCTGGAAGAAGCAAAGGGAAAGAGATTCAAATGATCAGCTGAATATTTATCATGCCCTGGCCAATTCCTGGAACTGGGCATCCAGAAGGTGGCTGGGGAAGTGATAAATGTGCAGGAAACCTGATTAGATTGTACTTTCCTTGTCTGGGAGGGTTCCAGGGGGGCTGTTGCCCCTGGGAGGTAGCCAGAGAGACAAAATATTGCTGCTTGGGCCTCTGCGATTGTTGGGATGAGGGCTTGAAAAGAATTGCCAAAGAATGACCCTTGCTGAAGGGCACTGTCTCTGAGTCCTGGATTAAAAGAGGGATCCTTATTTCATTCACAGAATATTTGGCTGAGGATGCTGGTGGTGGACAGCTCCTGGGACACTGTGAGTAAAGGTTTCACTGAGCCTGATAGTTGAGCAAGTGCCAGAGGCTAACAGCTGTCAGAGTTTGCTTTATACACCCAGAAATGCTGCTCTTGGGAAAATTAGAGGGAAGTTCATCCTTCTACTGTGATTACTGGTCATTTTGGAGTATCCAGTGACCCTAAACATCTCTCCTGTTAAAGTTCTTCAGCAATAAACCCTAAAAAGACATCCCCTGGACTTTACCTTGAATGTCAGTGTGCGTGGAACTGTGCTTAGGTGACTGGCAGCCTCTGTACTATTCGGGAGAATCTATCTATCTTCAGTGACCCCTTCAGGGGTGAGTGCTACACATTTTTGTTAGACAATAATTTACTACCTCTGTACGTGTTGACTGCTCTGCAGATTTTAAATTCGGATGGGTACCTTCTCTATTAAGCTGGCCATAGATGGATCCAAATTCGGTTCAGCAGGGACCAGCCGAATTTTGATCCATCCATGGCCATTCACACTCCACAGAAGTGGAACTAAGGATCAACTTATCTGAAAAGAGACTGTTGGAAAACTTGTGTTGAGCAGTGGCTTGGTGCCAATCGGCTGCAGGCTCTGATTAGATCATTCTTACAGCGGAGGAGTCCAGCTGTCAGAATATAATGGCACAGGGTGACTCCTCTACTCTATTTCCATCTTCATCTATCTTGTATGTGTGGATTGGGGAATCAGTTTTTTTGAGCCATCTATGGCTAGCCTTCAGTGCGGGGAAGCAGGAGGGGGGCAACGGGGCAAGAAATTAGTTGTGGGTGGGTGGTTGGGTGAGAGAGCGGGCAGCTCCGCGGGCGGGCCGGGCTTTCCGGGTGGCTCGGTGTGCGAGTGGGTGGGCTGGGCTGTCAGGTGGCTCGGTGTGTGAGCGGGCAAGAGGGTGGGAGAGTGGGCGGGCCGGGCTTCCGGGTGGCTCGGTGTGTGAAAGGGTGGGCGGCATAGCGGCAGCTGAGAGAACGGGCAGTCAGCTGAACGGCTTGGTGTGTGAGTAGGTGGCTGGCCAATTAGCGAGCCAACAGGAGGGGGAGCAGAGAGATGACATCATCTCTCACCACCCCACGCCCGCACTGCATCCCTGCAATAACTATCGCCCTCACTGTGCAGGCAGCGCGGGCAGCAGAGAGATTACATCATCTCTATGCTGCCTGACTCTGGGTGGGACAAAGCAAGAGATAAGTAAAACATGTGGCAAGTGACAATCTGCAACATGTGGCAGGTGACATGGCAAGTGACAATCCACAAGGTGTGGCTGGTGACGTCGCAAGTGACAATCCACAAGGTGTGGCAGGTGATGTCGCAAGTGACAAGCCGCAACATGTGGCAGGCGACATGGCAAGTGACAATCTGCAACATGTGGCAGGTGACGTGGCAAGGGACAATCCGCAACTTGTGGCAGGTGACGTGGCAAGTGACAATCCACAACGTGTGGCAGGTGACGAGGCGAGTGACAATCCTCAACATGTGGCAGGTGATGTGGCAAGTGACAATCTGCATCTGGTGGCAGGCAAGTGACAATCCGCAACATGTGGCAGGTGACGTGGCAAGTGACAATCCACAACATGTGGCAGGTGATGTGGCAAGTGACAATCCGCAACATGTGGCAAGTGACAATCCACAACATGTGGCAGGTGACGTGGCAAGTGACAATCTGCATCTGGTGGCAGGCAAGTGACAATCTGCAATGTGTGGCGGGTGACGTGGCAAGTGACAATCCACATCTGGTTGCAGGCGATGGTGGCATGTGGCACACTCAGGCTCCCACTGATTCTGCATTATGGTGAGTTGAACCATTTCATTTTATATTACAATGTAATAATATAAATAATGAGCTTTAATCATCCTGACATCATAACGACCATGGTGCCAGGATGATTGAAGCGCCAACACCAACCATTTCCCCGATAAATTGCCCACAAAAAAACGTATTTCCTGGAAGTGCCCCTCCCGAGTCTAGACTTGAAATACGCCCCTGCGGGGGAGGTGGGTTTGACTGACCTCTGAATCATTCAGTTTTGTGTTTGCATAATCTGATATCCTGCAATTCATATCAAATTACAACACAAGCCATGTGGATGCAGGGATCTCCCCTGCTGTGCTATTGTTTCCTGACAGCAGGAACTCTCACTCCCCCCTCCCTGGAAAATCCGTCTGGAAGCACTGTTTGACAGAAGCCATTCTGATGACCGGCTTCTGTTGAACAGACAGGGGTACACATGGTCAAAATTTGTCTGGTTCCTGCTGAACTGGATGAATTTTGATACATCTATAACCAGCTTTAGACTTATAAAAAATCTATAGTACTAGCCTCATACTCAGCACCTGCTACTAGCTGTAAGTGATAGATACAGAATTTCATATGCAATATGTTTTATATATATGTCTATATATATATAGATCTATATCTATATATAGATCTATATATAAATATAGATCTATATATATAGATTTATATATAGATATATATAGATATATACACTATTTTACTAAAAGTATTGGGACGCCTGCCTTTACAGGCAGATGAACTTTAATGGCATCCCAGTCTTAGTCCGTAGGGTTAAATATTGAGTTGGCCCACCCTTTGCAGCTATAACAGCTTCAACTCTTCTGGGAAGGCTGTTCACAAGATTTAGGAGTGTGTCTATGGGAAGCATGAAATTGTCCAAAATGTCTTGTTTGCTGATGCCTTAGGAGTTCCCTTCACTGGAACTAAGGGGCCAGGCCCAACCCTTGAAAAATAGCCCCACACCATAATCCCTCCTCCACCAAATGATTTGGACCAGTGCACAAAGCAAGGTTCATTAAGACATGGATGAGCGAGTTTGGAGTGGAGGAACTTGACTGGCCTGACTGGTCTGCACAAAGTCCTGACCTCAACCCGAAAGAACACCTTTGGGATGAATTAGAGTGGAGATTGCGAGACAGGCTTTCTCGTCCACATCAGTACCTGACCTGATATAAATGCGCTTCTGTAAGAATGGTTAAACATTCCCATGGACACACTCCTAAATCTTGTGGACAGCCTTCCAAGAAGAGTTGAAGCTTTTATAGCTGCAAAGGGTGGGCCAACTCAATATTGAACCCTATGGACTAATGCCCCGTACACACGGTCGGATTTTCCGATGGACAATGTCCGATCGGAGCGTGTTGTTGGAAATTCCGACCGTGTGTGGGCGCCATCGGACATTTTCCATTGGATTTTCCGACACACAAAGTTGGACAGCAGGAGATAAAATTTTCCGACAACAAAATCCGATCGCGTCAATTCCAACCGTGTGTGGCCTGTTCCGACGCACAAAGTGCCACCCATGCTCAGAAGAAATTCCGAGACGGGACAGCTCGTTCTGGTAAACTTAGCGTTCGCAATGGATACAGCACTTTCGTCACGCTGCAATGTTAAAAATGGTTTAATACAGCGCACTCTCTTCTTCTTTATAATGTGACAAGAATTAAGTAGTTTTGCTGCTCATATTCACACACACTTCTCACAAACTTCTTTTGTTACTATTTATCGGGATTCCCTCAATATATTTTGATTTCTCACATCTGACAACATATTTTTGTATATTTTATTTTTTTTTTTTTGCCTTTAATGTAGAATCTTTTTTTGTGTTTCTCTTTTTCTTTTTTTTCTTTTTTTTGGTGATTCTGATTTGTACTCCCGAAAATGTTTGTGTGTTTTTTGTGACAAGTTCCCACAACACCATTGATATGTTGTTCTATTTAATCTGTAGGAGATTGTTTGGTGTTGATGTCCCTTGTTAATTTCACATTTTATGTTAGAAATGTACCTGAATGGTCACCAACAAACTGTCCTTTTTGGATGAAAACACACACAGGAAAGTAGAATTTACCTAACAAAATTTTATTAAGGGGTTACAACTATAAAAAAAAAAGAGGGAGGCAACGCTGGAGAAACTGCAGAAGTGGGCGAAGCCTTGGACCCCCAGGGCAGACATCAATTATTTAAAAGCAAAATTGGTGGCCTGAGGAGTCCATATCTAAGGGAGGGCAGTCTGGTCCAGAAGTCCCAGAGATCCGGAAAGCAGCAGATGACATCTGTGTCCCCAGGCTGTGGTCATACGAGAGACTGCAGCTTTTGTCAGACCAGACTGAACCCAGGCCATCACCCTTTGGTCTTCCTTCCACGCTTCCTTACAGGCTTTGGCTGTGGTGGCGGAGTTGTGGCAGCAGGAGGAGGAGGAGGAGGAGGATCGTCGATCTCAATGACATCCGTCTTGGGTGTCAGTTCCCCACTCTCCCCCTTACGTAGGACTTTATAAATCAGGTCCTCAGAGATCTTGCGTTGGCCCTCCTGCATGCCCAGCAATTTGGTGGCAGCCATGCAGGCAAAGGCCTCTGCAGGACTGGGGAAGGCTCTGAGGGACGCAGAAGCCTCCTGGATCAGCCTGTATGCTGAATCCTGCACAGGACTGGGAGTGACCTTCCTGGCCCTTTTGTATGGCAGGCGGAGGGGAGGAACCTGAGACTCAGTCAGGCTGCGACTTGTCCCAGGCTTCTCTTGGCTGACACTTAGCCCCGCCTCCTCCTGGCTGACACTAATCCCCGCCTCCTCCTGGCTGACACTAATCCCCGCCTCCTCCTGGCTGCCACATTCCACAGCCTCCTCCTGGCTGAGGTCTTCCTGTGTATGAAAAAGGGACATAGTTTTAGTATTTTTTACATCAATCACACACAATTTTCACCTCCTGACTGCTGCAAATTGAATGTTAACAAATATAACAGACTATCATTCTGAGCCCAGCATTTTGCATTCTTGTCCCAATTTTGGGTGCCCACTACTGTCTATTGATATGTAAAACACTTTTTTTAATCAGCAATTAATGATCAATAATAACATCTAGTAAACATCATTTATTTATTGCCCAGAAATCTGTAGAAGAATGCTATACCTGATTCCAGCTGGGCTCCTCCACTTCTTCCTGGCTGGAAGGCCTAGGTTGGACATCGGAAGCCTCAGCTGGGATGGAAGGAAGCGTGGAAGGAAGAGTGGAGAGGGATTCCCTGACTTCAGTGTGGTCTGACAGAAACCGCAGTCTCTCATAGTACCACAGCCTGGGGACATAAACGTCATCTGCTGCAGCTCCGGACCTCTGGGAATCTGTGACCTTCTTGCGCTCCCTAAGATACGTGCTCCTCAGGCCACCAATTTTAGCTTTTAAATAAGGGATGGTTGCTGTGGGGACCACCGGCTTTACCAACTCCAGCAGTTTCTCCAGCGCTGCCTGCCTCTTCTGCTTGTGATTATAGTGGGGGTGTCTCACTTGCCACAGACAGGGCAGCTCCCTGTACTTGTCAATAAACAGGGGCAGGAAATTGTGGTCGTTGAACCCATCCATTTTCTCTGCAAGACACAACACAAGACAAACCCTAATGTCAGGCCAAACTCCCCTAATCTTGTTACAATATAGGCTTCCATTTCGAAGCAGTATAGGCCCAAGTTTAGATCCTACCTTCGTTAGCACGATCGGCGTCTCCGATGCTCCTTCCTCCGCTCACAGATCGTACGCAAGACACGCGCGTGTTACGATTTATACACACTGCGCATGCGTATAACTCCGCCCGCCCCTGACGTTCTTTCTAGTCTATTCCCTGCCCCTTTTCGTTCGGCGCAGTGGGGGAAGAGCACATGGCGGATAGACAGCAGGATCGTGCTAATTGTAGCAACGAGGAGGAGGAGGAGGAGGAAAGGCCGGAGCCTGAAACGTCCCGATCCAGAAGGAGATTAAAGGACTCAAATATGTCCTTTGGGGAGATGTTGGAGATGATGGACATCCTGAAGAAGGCCGACTATGATGGAAAGTATGGGCCTTACCCCAACCCCAATGTCCGAAAGGCCAAGATCATGGCGAAAGTGGTCAGGAGTCTGCACCGGAAATTCGGGGTACGACGATCGAAAGATCAGCTCAGGAAGCGGTGGTCGGACCTGAAATTACGAGAACATGAGCAGTACAGAAAGATCCGGAGAGTGCTGCAAAAAAGTAAGTATTTGTGCTGTGTTCCTATTCTTTTTGGGTTTATTACGTTCGTGTTGCTCCATGTGCTTTTAGGAACTGTTGTACAGTTTAAAATGGCAACTTTCATGTTCATGGGCACATTATTCGTTCGGATCACACATTTTTATTTCGGACTATAAAATACCATTGTTTAGCCCATATGCATTTGGCCACCATTTTGACGCCCTATACTTGGCTTCAAAGAATTGGGTTGTGTAGATGGCTTTGTTACTAGAATGAAATGCAAACTAGATTGTGTGTAAGGAGAGGACACTCAGCAGCTGTTTTCACATCTGGACACTGGAGCACTAGTGTGGGACAAAAGAACACCATTTTTTTTAGGGGGGCCACACAGGTGCTCCAGTGTATACTATAGGGGGGTCTCCATCTGTGAAGCTTGTACTAAACAGGTAAAGTATTGCAGCTTGACAAAGGACACTAAAAAGCTACATCTTGGAACTCGGCTAAAATAGATAATTGTACCCCACTTCCAAGCAATGTTTCATCTTTATAGTTCTGACATTAAATATCTGTGTGCTAATTATACCATTTTTGTTTTACATAGGGGAGAAAAGACTCGGAGGACACCCCTCATCCGAGGAGACCAGAGCCCCCCCCCCCCTCTGGAAGAAGGGGAAATCCCCCCAACACAAGATGAGCAGGAGGAAGAAGACGTGGTGGAACTAGTCACCACAACAGGTGAGTCTGCAACCACAGGCTCAGATAAGAGATGGATGGCGGCATTTTTTTGGAAACCTAATTTATTTTGGGGTTCCTCTCTTTTTAGGTGATCGTGAGGTTGTGGATGAAGATCCTTTCACATCCGAAAGTGCCCAGATCCTGATCGGGAAGATCATGGGGTGTAATTTACAATTGGAAATCATCAAGCAAAACATCAATTATGTTATTCCAAAATATAAAAACATCATTGATGTTTTGGGGCGAGTTTAAAACCCCTCCAAATCACTTTCTTCTTTTGTGTGCTACAATGTGCGAAATGTTTTTGTGATTTTTCCCAAAGCCAAATTTGGAGGATGCACACAGTGTGTCAACATGTGCTATCTGCCATCACGGGAGATCAATGGACGCATTTTTGGGGTGCAACCCCTTCCTCAATAATAAAGTAGCGGTGAGGAAGGGCTTTCTCCCCCAAAACACGTCCCTTCATCCCCCGTGATGGCAGATAGCACATGTTGACATTGGGAAATTTGTGTGCATCTTCCAAATTTGGCTTTTCCAGGGGTGATTTCCCCCCATCTGAACGCAATATCAAACACAGTTCCTAAATACTCATGTCTGATATTGCCTTCAAGTTCTACCAAATGTGAACTTTGTAAGATCAAGATTTGTGTCTTTCTTGTGGGTTTTACACAGGCCTGTTTTCTATAAAATGCACATTTTGATTTTGGATAATGACACCACAAAAATTGTTATACAACAAACATGTTGGTTTGTCAGAAAAACCTTTGGTAAATGCACATGTGATTGTGCAGGTATTAAAAAGATTGTTCATCAAGAATGTGTGGATTATTGTCTCAACGCTACAACACTTTTGGGGTGATATAATTGTTGTTTTATGAGAAAATGGGGGTAATTTCCTAAGGGCAAATCCACTTTGCACTACAAGTGCAGTTTCAGTGCAGTTGCAAGTGCACTTGTAGTGAAAAGTGTCTTTGCATTTAGTAAATAACAGCCAACAGTGCTTTGTATAAGGTTACACAATCACGACATTTTCTGGACTGCACACATTTCTGTCAGGGTCAGCTCAAACAAACACAAGCAGTAAATGTCCACAAAGAAGAGCCTGGGGGGAGATGCCTGTCGAGAACTTGAGGTCCTGCAGGCTTCTCCCTGTGGCCAAATACCGCAAGGTAGCGACCAACCTCTGCTCCGGAGTGATGGCTTGCCTCATGCAGGTATCCTGCCTGCTGATATAGGGGGTCAGCGAAGCCAACAAACTGTGAAATACGGGTCCGTCATCCTGAGAAAGTTCCTGAAATCACCAGGATTATTCTCACAGATCTCACAGAGCAAAGGCATATGAGAGAACTGGTCACGCTGAAGCAACCAATTCTTGGTCCATGAACTCCTCCCCAGCCTGTTCATGGACTGGACTTGTGTCAAGGTCAGGACCCCAACACCAAGCCGCCGCACAGCACGAACTCTACGAGGAGTACGCATACGAAACATGGCTAGAAAACGGTTGGCTGCTCAGAATGAAGTAACAGAACACACTGAAGAACAGCAAGGCCTGTGAAGAGCGACCTGAAAACCAGTAACGAACGAACAAGAATACAATGACTACCTAAAGTCACGCGGAACTTGCTGCACGCACTGAAGAGCAGATACAAATCCACAAGCACAAACTGAACGGCAGAAAACGATCTGAAAGCCACGAGTCTGAAAAAGCGTGAATCGTCTCTCACCAAACTTTTACTAACACGAGATTAGCAAAAGGAGCCCAAAGGGTGCGGCGCTTGGTTCTGAACCGGCCTTTTCTAGTCTCGTCGTACGTGGTGTACGTGACCGCGTGGTTGTCGATCGGAAATTCCGACAACTTTGTGCGACCGTGTGTAGGCAAAACAAGTTTGAGCCAATATCCGTCTGAAAAAATCCTAGGATTTTGTTGTCGGAATGTCCGAACAAAGTCCGACCGTGTGTACGCCCTATAAGACTGAGATGCCATAAACGTTTATGTGCATGTAAAAGCAGGTGTCCCAATACTTTTGGTAATGTAATATATATATATATATATATATATATATATATATATATATATATATATATATATATAATGAAAACAAAAATATTGTTTAGTGTTTGTACATTCTTGACATGATAAATAAGGATAGTATATGCTAAGAAAAAAAACGTAAAGTTGAAATATCATCATAGAAAAAACATAGCTGAAATGGTCACATTTCCTTCTTGAAATACAGAGCGTACGGCCCCGATGTTAGCACCTATTACCATGTTATGAGGACTTTTATACTTGTAATTGATTTAAATGTAGTCATTATATAAATACCACAGGGTCACATTATTCACAGAAATATACAGCATTATGCAATAATGATTTCATAAAAACCTTTTAGGTAAGAATACAAAATAACAGTAACAAATGCCTTGAGGAAGCCCAACATGAGATATTTTAAAAGAAAATAATTAAATGAATAAATGTGCCATCCTGGAACGCAGTATATCTAAGGAAATCAAACACAAAGGTTGAAAAGTTCACGAGCAGCAAGAAACCAGCCTTTCTAATTAAAAAACATATCACAGTAGAAAATATAATTCAGGTCACAAGAAATAAATCTGGAAAATAGAGGTTTAGCAGTTCAGTACAGAAAAGGCTGTAAATTACTGTAACTACATTTTAGTAATATCACTAATAAATTAAACCTATTAAGCAGTGGAAAGAGAGGAGTACTGAACACTATATAGTAGTATTCCTATAATCTAAAATCCAAAAAAGATATTACACAAGCTAACGATTCCACCAGTGTTTTTGGAGATACCCTAAATAAAACATAGTACATGGTAATTAAATAAAAAAACTTTCACAGACATTGTCATTTAAGATGTTTTTGAAAAGCAAACAAGTGGTAATGCTTGCCAAATTTGTACTTTTTGATTATTAAAATTACCAGATGCTAAAATCTATAGCTTTTACTCCTAACAGTATTATCTATATATTGCTATAGCATTCTATAAAAAGTATTAATATTTATATATGGAAATTAGATTCCTTTGCATGATTGCTGGGAATACACTTCATGATAAGGTAAGTTTGATGATCCAGTTCTGGAAGGATGCTAGTGAAGCAAATGCAAAGACAGCCTACTGGGAGTTAAGGGTAGACCTAAATCTTCCTGTAGGGATTTGTTAAGTTTAACAAATCCAAAATAATACAAAATAATACCATTTTACAGCTGTGCTACTAATTCCTTGTTAAAAAAAATAGGCTAGATGGTGGTTATTTATGTAAATGAGAGCCTACATTGGTTTGTTTATCCATATTAACAATAGTAAACATGTTATATTGCATAGATGTTTTTAGAATTTTATGGAAAAAGTATTGCAAGCATATTCAAGCTAAAACACACATATTGTTGAAAATACAGGGGGTGATTTACTAAAGACACATAGGCTGTTCTCTTTGCAAAGCAGGTATTCCTTATGCCGCGTACACACGACCGGACTTTTTGGGAAACTAGGTCCGACGTTCTTCCCGCCGGACTTCCAGCGGACTACCGCCGGACTTTCTGAACGGACGGACTTGCCTACACACGACCGGACTTTCCGGCAGACTAGGTCCGCCGGTCTTCCCGACGGACTTTCGCCGGAGTTAGAATGAACGGACTTGACCACACACGGACAAGTCCATTCATTTTGAACGTGATTCGGGTACGACGGGACTAGAAAAGGAAGTCAATCTCGCCGCTTTTATCAACGAGATTGGCACCTTGCGAGCCCTTAGGTCTGGTATGGATTTTAAGGGGAACCCCCTACGCCGAAAAAACCCAAGGTCCATACCAGACCCCGATCCAAGCATGCATCCCGGCCAGTCTGGGGGCCCTCTTATTAAAGGGGGCTCCCGGATTCCGATAAGCCCCCCGCTCGCAGACCCCGACAACCAACGGCCAGGGTTGTCGGGAAGAGGCTCTTGTCCTCATCAACATGGGGACAAGGTGCTTTGGGGTGGGGGGGCCGCAGGGCGCCCCCTCCCCCAAAGCACCCACCCCCCCATGTTGAGGGCATGAGGCCTGGTACAGCTCAGGAGGGGGGCACTCGCTCCTCTCCACCCCCTTTCCTGACCGGCGGGGCTGCGTGCTCGGATCAGGGTCTGGTATGCATCTTGGGGGGACCCCACGCTGATTTTTCAGCGTAGGGGGATCCCCTTAAAATCCATACCAGACCTAAGGGCCTGGTATGCCCCGTGCTCGCCACAATAGGAAAATATTTTTTTCCTATTGCAGCGAGCGCGAGATGCAGTACCCTGCTCTTGCATCGTATCTGGTTCGTCGGACCAGCCTACAGACGAACGGGCTTTCCGTCAGGAACTGAGTCCGGCGGAGTTACGACGGAGAGATTTGAAACATGTTTCATTTCTACGTCCGTCTGACTTTTGGGAAAAAAAAGTCAGCGGGAGCCTACACATGATCGGATTGTCCGGCAGACTCTGGTCCACCGGACCAAGTCTGCTGTAAAGTCCGCTCGTGTGTACACGGCATAAGTCATCCAATCATGTGCAGGCATTTTTTTTCCTTAACATGTGATTGGGTATTCTTTGGAAAGTGAATTTTCACCATATTTACCAACCTAATGGAAAATTTGCTTGCAATGTGAACAACCTGCTTGCTTTTAGTAAATAAACCCCACATAGTTTCAATGACTCAACATATCATAAAAAAGGGGAGGGGATTACAGGAAAAATGTCAGTATGAATATTGTTGTTGTGTAGCGTCTATGGACACTAAAAATTTTTAGAGGCTGTCTGAATGTAGTAAAATATACTTGAGTACTTGAATTGGATGTGAGTGGGGATTTTCCTAATATGTAAATGGTAGATGTGAAGCAAAGCATTAGAAAGTAGCGAGAGTTACTAGGCCATTGCAGGGTCTATTTTTTTAAAATGTCTCATAATTCCCACAAATGAAAAACAAATAATACTTGTAATGTTTGTAAAACTGTATGTGTGTTTAATTTTTTTGCTGCCTTTTTGCTAGACGAATGTAAAATTCCCAAGTGGTAAAACCTAAGAGGAAAACAGCCATGAAAACATTCGACCATGAGAATTAACATTCACCAATAAAAAAATTGTCTAACACTTTAACCACTTAAGGACCACCCCACATACATATACTGCGGCAAAGTGGTCCTTAAAAATCACATACCTGTACCTCTTCTTGGGCTCTGGGGTATGCAGAGCCCCGCTCCTGCTGTGACTGGACACAGCTGGAGCCAATCAGCACCCGCGACCCTCTCACTGGAGAGGCAGAACGGTGGTCTGCCTATGTAAACAAGGCAGACCGTCATTCTGTCAGAGAGAAAGAGAGAGATATTGTGTTCCTGCTAATCAGGAACATAGATGTCTCTCTTCCTCCAGTCAGTCCATCCCTCACACAGTTAGAAAGCACTCCCTAGTAAGGTGTAAGGATGAGCTCTGGCTTGTTCACACACCCCACGTGCAGAGCCCACCAGGAAGTCGGCACTGCGTTGCGCTAACCACAGGCAGTGAGACATTTCCCGATCTCTGCAGCCGCACATCGGGACAATGTCTCACTGCCTTTGATTAGCGCAGCGCAGTGCCGACTTCCTGGTGGGCTCTGCACGTGGGGTGTGCGAACAAGCCGGAGCTCATCCTTACTCCCTAGGAGCACACTTAACCCTTTGATCGCCCCTGATGTTAACCCTTTTCCTGCCAGTGTCATTTATACAGTGACAGTGCATTTTTTAAGCACTGATCTCTGTATTGGTGTCACTGGTCCCTAAAAAGTGTCACTTAGTGCCAGATTTGACCGCCGCAATGTCACAGTCCCGCTAAAAATTGCTGATCATTGCATTACTAGTGAAAACAATTAAAAAAATTAAAGATCCAAAAACCTATCCTATAGTTTACACATAACAAAACAGTGTTGCGCTTCCTAAATAACCACCAATAAATCTTTAAAGAGAATAGATGATTAAGTTGCAATAAGGCAAGATACTGAGTGCACAATCAAATATTCATGTCCCCTGACTGGAAATAGTGAACAATACACAATAATGAAAAAAAAAATGTGTTCCCTATATGGGAAAATTGAAAAATAAACAATAAAGATGAAGTCCACACACTCAAAAAAAAAAAAAAAAAACGACAAGATGCCTTCTTCCCCCAATACACGTTACGTCAAATGGGCTACTATTCCACCGTGACTTCCCTTACTGAAGAAGTCAGTGTGGTGTAGTAGCTCATTTGACATAACGCGTATAGGGGGAAGAAGTCGCAGTGGCAACATCATCCTGCGAGCATCTTGTTGTTTCTATGCATCCTGAGCCCGCACTGCTCAAGTGCTGCGTTTGTGAGTAACGTTTTAATGTTTTTATGAGGAAATAATCAGTTTTGATATACAGAGAGCACTACATTTTGCCTTTTCTGTTCCTATGTGCACCGGACCCTATTGAGGGAATTTGTACTGTCTGGTATCCATCTAATCAGGCGGAGGCAGCACGGATGGAATAGGAGCTCCATGACCAGCTGATCTGTTTATATCCCAGAGAGGGAACCTGCTTTTTCTGAGCTTCTGGTGAAACGGGTCAGAACATGAGGTGAGCGGCTAGGATATTGAGGTGGAGGAGAGCACTTGCATTTTATGCACTAGTGGTGTGTTGTGCGTTTTTGTGCAGAAGACTCTGAGGATTATTTTTGTGCATTTGGACTCTTTTTTTTGTTCAATTCTTTCTTTTTTTTGAATGTGTGGACTTTATCTTTATTGTTTATTTTTCATTATTCCCATATAGGGAACACGTATATTTCATTATTGTGTATTGTTCACTATTCCCAGTCAGGGAACGTGAATATTTGATTGTGCACTTAGTATCTTGCCTTATTGCAAGTTAATCATCTATTCTCTTTAAGGATTTATTGGTAGTTATTTAGGAAGCACAACACTGTTTTGTTATGTATATTCTATATATTTTTTTTTGTGTGGGATTTTGTCACATCACCTACTACTCATATCACTACATGTGATTAAGGTTATTATCATTTGCACATTTTCTGTGTGTGCAGCAGCCAGGTGGGGGGTATTTTTAATTTCTTTGTTTTTTTTTTTGTGTGGGATTTTGTTATATCAGCTATTTTTCATATCACTACATAATGATTAAGGTTATTAATATTTGCACTGATAGAAATGTATTTTATTATTTGATGTCTATCCCATAGTTTGTAGACGTTATAACTTTTGCGCAAACCAATCAATATACGCTTTTTGGGATTTCTTTTACCAAAAAAATGCAGCAGAATACACATTGGCCTAAACTGATGAAGAAATTTGATTTTAATTTTTTTTATTGGATGTTTGTTATAGCAGAAAGTAAAAAATATAGTTTTTTTTTCAAAATTGTCAGTCTGTTTTTTGTTTATAGCGCAAAAAATAAAAACCACAGAGGTAATCAAATACCACCAAAATAAATCTCTATTTGTGGGGAAAAAAGGACACCAATTTTATTTGGTTACAGCATCGCACAAAGGCACAATTGTCAGTTAAAGTAACACAGTGTCGTATTGCAAAAAATGGCCTTGTCAGGAAGGGGGTAAAACCTTCCGGAGCTGAAGTGATTAAGTTAAAGAGGGAGTCCCGTGAAAATTTTTTTTAAAAGTCAGCAGCTACAAATACTGCAGCTGTTGACTTTTAAAATAAGGACACTTACCTGTCACAGGGTCCAGCGATGTCGGCACCCGAGGCCGAACCATCCCTCGGTCTTCGGATGCTGCTGCCGCCATCTTCAGTATGGGAATCAGGAAATGAAGCCTTGCGGCTTCACTTCCCAATTCCCTACTGCACATGCTTGAGTCATGCAGCGCAATCTGAATGGTCCGTGCTGTCTCTGGGACCCGTGTGTGTCCCAGCAGACAGCGCGGCGGGACAGGAAGATGCATAGACTCCCGTGGGAGTCTATGCCTGGAAGTGGGTGCAAATACCTGTCTTAGACAGGTATCTGCACCCCCTCCCCCCTGAAATGTGCTAAATGTGACACCGGAGGGGGGGAGGGTTCCGAAAAGCGGAGGTTCAATTTTTGTGTGAACCTCCGCTTCAAGAACATTCGACCAGCAGGGGAAATAATATGAGGGAGACCTCAGCACTATGTACAAAGTGTATGGAGATTCCTGTGTGAATGGTCGAGTGAACCTCCAGCTGCAGTATAAAGTGAAACATTTAGCACTGGTACTATTATTCTGCAAAATGTGACAGCTTCCTCCTGGTTGTTGAGGAACAGCACCTACCAATGTCCTAACAACCAATGACTCAGCCCCGCTTAGCAGATTAAGCTGTCAGTCAGGGATTCCCGACTGATAGGCAAATGTAAAAAAACAGCAGGATTAGTGTGCAAAAAAAAAAAAATGTTGTAGATTCCCCCCCCCCCAATTCATACGAGACCCTTGACAGTCTGGTATGGATTTTAACACTAGACCTTTATACTCCGGTATAGATTTTTACACTAGCACTCTAAAGTACCTTGTCTCCATGTTGATGAAGACAAGGTCTTCTTTCCCACAACCCTAGCTTGGTGGCTGTCGAGGTCTGTGGGCGGGGGGGCCTATTATCACGTGGAAGCCCCCTCTAAAAATATGATTTTGAGGACATGTGGTCTCGGAAGAGAGGGGGCATGCTCATCCCCTTCCTTTCCTGGTCACTAAGGCTGCATGCTCACATTAGGGTCTGGTATGGACTTTAAGGGAACTCAATGGTTTTTTTTCATGATATTATCTATACCAGGCTCAATGGGTCTCTAATGGAATTTGGGAGGGACAACATGCCAGTTTTCTTTTGTTTATATATTTTTTTTGTGGTCCCCCTAAAATTCCTACCAGAACTAAAGGACCTAGTATGAATTTTCTCTATATACATTCACCTATAAGTGAGAAATCCCCAGCTAGCAGCTGAATGTGCCAGGCTAACTGGTTGTTTGGACACCATTGGGTGCCCTCTCTATAACAACCAGTAGGAAGCTGTAAAATTTAGCAGTGGTAATGATACCACTTATTAAATTTACATTGCACACTGCAGCTGGAGGCTCTTGACTAAACACCCATGCATAAGGCCATTTACACAGTATTCTTAATAGATTGTACACAGTGCTGAGGTCTCCCTCACATTATTTCCCTGGCTGGTCAAATGTTCTTATGCCGTGTACACACGATCGGAATTTCGGCCCGCAAAAGACAGATGAGATTTTTTCATTGGAAAATGCGACCGTGTGTATGCTCCATCGATCTTTTGCTGGCGGAATTCCAGCCAGCAAAAGATTGAGAGCATGCTCTCAATTTTTCAGTCGGGAAAAGTTCCTATCCGAAAATGCGATCGTCTGTGGCAATTCCGATGTGCAAAATCCCTACGCATGCTCGGAAACAATTCGACGCATGCTCGGAAGCATTGAACTTGATTTTCTCTTTTTTTTTTGTATGACACCGCGTTCTTGACAGTCATAATTTCAGCAAACTTTTGCGTGACCGCGTGTATGCAAGGCAAACGGAATCCCGTCGGAATAGCCATCATATCTTTTTCCGACAAGAAATCCGCTCGTGTGTACGCGACATAAGGCTACAGTGTTAGGTTATTTTCACTGTTGGTGAATGTTAAAGTTATTGTAAATGTTTCTTTGTATTAAAAAAAAAATAGCAAACGGGTTTATATGGAATTGCAGAAAGTGACCCCAAACCTCCTCTTCTTGTGTCCCCCGCCAGCAATCCTGGCTCCTACTTCCTGGTGAGTGCCCCCTTAGAAACTTGCTCATGTGGGCCTGATTCCCAGCCTTGCTGCCTGCTTCTATAGACACAGACAGCGGAACTTGGCCCAATACCCTGCTCTCTCATCACTGGTTTTAATTGACAGCAGCGGGAGCATATAGTTCCCACTGCCTTAGCAAAGCTAGTGAGATCAGGAAGTCAGGGGAGAGAAGAGCTGTGGACGGGCAAAGCGCTGGATTAAACGGCTCAGGTAATTATAAGGGCCATGAGGGGGGACTACTGATGCCTTAACATTTTTTACCTTAATGCAAGAAATGCATTAGGGTAAAAAAATGTTTAGGCTTTATAACCACTTTAACTTTCATAGTCAAATGTTCCTTTGGCTATTTTTCTTTTAGGATTGAATGTAGGGATTGTTGCATTCACCTGGTCATAGGCAACAAAGAAACCATTACGGATGCTGTATATTACAAACATTACAGGTATTATTCATTACTCTTGCACAAATGTTGAGACATTCACAAAACTATTTTTTTTTTTATAAATACACCCCTCAAGTGTCAATAAAAGGACTAGAGTAAGAATTAAGTTAGGTTATAGTTAGATAAGGAGAAATTGAAGAATATGTAGTTATTTACAAGTTTTCAGCAAATGAAAGACAAAGGTAAAAGAGCAGACCAAAAAAAAGGGGTGGAAATTAAATTGTGGGTGGTGTACATTTGCGGAGGTAAGAATGGGTGATTATTGTTAAGGTTTGGGTAACAGGAGCAGTAGACCAAAAGAGTTTCGTGAAGTCAGAGTCAATCTAGTTATGGTTCTGAGCTAAGGTTGGACAGCAGATAGGATAGCCAGGGCTGCGAGACTCAAGGCGAATTTCTTACTGGAATCTTTTTTAGATATATATGTTATATATAACTTGGTTATTTATGCATAATTTATAAACTGCTTCCATGAATTCATAACCAAAGGTATCTGGAAAACAGTGTATATTAGATTTAAATAAGTGCCTGTGATCAGTGCAAAGACCACACGTGACAAATTAAATCGTGGCGCTATTACGCAACAAATCTATATCACCTCTAAGGTAAAAAACTAAATCTAACAAACACCTTTTGACCGGTGATCATCTATATATAGTGCAAAAATTGGATAGATGTGTGCAATAGTACTACGATGAAAACATACTATTGATGAATCCACATCAAAAAAATGTGTCTAAACAATATGTCAAAACACCACAAAAATAAACGTGACTTAGTGTCAATATCACTCAGATGCTGTTATAATGTGATAACTTATATGTATAAGCCCATCAGATGGCAATCCGTGAGCGTCACCACACACTTCTATAAAAGTGAATGTATAAATCAAGTCCCTTAAATATCACACAAGTGTGCCAACAAGTGTCCAAATCAGTGCTCATAAAAGCAATAAAACTGGTGCATCCGCAAGTTCCTCTATTTTAGGAGTGTAGATTCTTCTAGTGCAATCTTCCATCACACCTCTGTGTTCAGTGACCACTCTCCCTATGGACAGCCACTCACCAGCTCCTCATGCCTCCACTTACGTATGAGGCTAAAAGGCATAGATGTCTGCTTCTAACGGCAAGGGTTAAAATCTTATCCATCCGGAAGAGCGTTCCATATGAAAACAAGAAAACTCCCAATAGTGTAATACTGTAAAACACTTTTAATGAATCACACTGCAAATACCACTTCAACAATTTCACTCACATTGTGTAAAAAAATAAAAACACAGCAAACTCCACAGCAATCTGTCCAGTGTAGTATTAACCAGCTGCTAAGATCAATCTCCCAGGGGGTATGCGGTCACGGCGGACCCTCTAAAAGCCAGCGTATAGGAAGTATCTCTCACCCTCTCCCCGCCTGCTTCTTGAATGGATATCGCCGTCTCCCCCACTCGGTAATCCGTGCAGCTAACTTCCTCCTGTCACTCGTACGTGGTGTTATCCTTCATGCGGCCACGCCCCCGACATGTTTCGATACGCCTGTATCTTAATCATGGGATAGGCCGCTCTAGATCCCCATCATTCCTTTTATCCCCTCCTCTCGCCAATCAAATGAGGAGTCTCAGTGCGCATGCGCACCTAATTATTCGGCGCCTGCGCCTTACGAGTGTCCCCGTGAGCGCAAACCCCGTCGATCGTGACAGCAGAACATGACATGCTGCTGTCTCTAACCCTAACATGTCAATTATGAAACAAATACTATGCTTCACACCTGTTAAAGCGATATGTGCATATAAAATCGTGCATTAACATTACAATGCTTATCAATATACATGATATAAGTATCCCCACAGTCATATATATTGAAACGACCTCTTAAACATGGTTATAATTCGGGAATCTATCTAATATCGTGCTTACTATATTCTGTGTAATTAAACAATATTAATAATAAAATACACATAAAATAGATATTAAAAATATTAAAAATATATATATAAAAAATATGTATATGGAAGTGGCTAAATAATATTATTTAAATGACCAGATTTCAACTTACAATTTATATATATATAAAAAATATGTATATGGAAGTGGCTAAATAAGATTATTTAAATGACCAGATTTCAACTTACAATAGAAAATGGTCATTATTTAATATTAAAAAATAAAATATAATACTTCAAAAAAATGTCAATAATTCTATTGCTAAAATAGTACAGTGGGTCGACTTATTGACATACCTAATTATTTAAACTACACGAGCATAATAACCTATATAAAATCCATATAAAATGACAATCCGTAAAAATACCCCCCATTCATCACAACGTAAGGGCATATGTGGGATAGGGAACTATGTAGTCTGCCTACCTATAGAATCTGTCTAAAAATCATTTAAAAAGCAGTTTAGGTCCAATTCAATGTTGAGGCCTCTCGGGGTCAAACTCTTAAAGCGAAATATCCATTCCGTCTCTCTTTGTGAGAGGTCTCTTACCCTGTTGGACCCCCTCCAGGATGGATAGACCACATCGATGCCACAAAATTGTAACAGTGAGGGGTCTTGTTTGTGTCTGACTCTAAAGTGCATGGATACACTATGATACTTATACCCGTTTTTTATGTTGGTGAGGTGTTCATTAATACGGACTTTCAACTGCCTTTTGGTCCTCCCAACGTAGTACAGGCCACATGGACACCACATCAGGTATACCACATGTGTAGTAGTGCATGTGCTAAATTCCTTGATTTCAAACCTTTCCCCTTCTCTGTTGGTGACACTCGTAATGCCTCTGTTGCTGACCCTAACTGTTTTACAACAAATGCATTTCCTACAACAGAAAAAACCTTTAAAATCAAAGGATAAAGATCTTGGTTTTGGTGGATCCAGGATCTTTTTTACTATCTGGTCACCTATATTTGGGGCCTTCCTGTAAATAAACTTTGGCCATGCTGGTAGTACTCCTCCTAAGTGTTTGTCTTTACAGAGAATATACCAGTACTTTTTGTAAATATTCTCAATCTCCCTGTACTGATAATGGAAGCCCGAGATGAAGCTAAATTGATGCTGGGAATCCCCTCTTTCTGTTTCTTTTTCCTTCAGGCACTGTTCCCTGGGAATATTAGCTACCTCATGCACAATTTTGGTGAGATCTTCATTTCTGTAACCTTTCTGGATAAATTTTTCTTTCAAAGTGTTCGATTGCATCATAAAATCCTCCAACTGGGTACAGTTACGACGGATCCGCAATAGCTGACCCTTCGGGATATTTTTTATCCATGACGGATGATGACCGCTAGTTACGGATAGGTAGCTATTGCGGTCCGTCGGCTTAAAATACACCTTAGTTTTTAATGAGTTATTCATTTTTTCAATCGTGACATCTAAAAAATTAATTGATGCGTCATTAATAAGGTATTCCAACTTGATGTTATTTGTATTCCTATTCAGTTGTTCAAGGAATATATCCAAAGTATCCCTAGAGCCTTCCCATATCAGCAGGATATCATCAATGAATCTTCGGTAGAAGATCAGTTCAGGCCTACTGATATTGAACACCCGTCTATCCTCCCATTCAGACATAAACAGGTTGGCGAGGCTGGGGGCATATTTAGCCCCCATTGCCACGCCAACCTGTTGGGAGTAGAAGTGTCCATCAAACCAGAAGTAGCTGTGGGACATGCAGAAATCCAGTGCATGTCCCACAAACTTCTTCTGTATAAATGGGATGTCATCCCTTTTACTTAATGCCCAATTCAGGGCTAATGACGCATCTTCGTGTTGTATACTTGTATAAAGTGAAGCTACGTCTGCCGTTACCAAGTAGGATGTTATTTCAGGGTTAAACTTCACTTGTTCCAACAGACGTAGCAAATCTGAGGTGTCTTTTAGATATGCTCTAGTCGCCTTTACACTGGGTTGGAGGAATTTATCCAAGTATTCTCCTAGCCTTGCTGTTACGGATCCAATCCCATTTACTATGGGACGCGGTGGGGGATTTTGAATGCTTTTATGCACCTTAGGTAATGTGTATATCACAGGTATGCGATTGGCACTGGGTACTAGATACCTTCTTTCCTTAGGGTTTAGGGCTCTCACCCCAAAACCCCAATCCACCAATGCCGCCAATTGGATACTATACGAGTCAGTGGGATCAGATTTCAGTTTTTTATATGTCTCTTGGTCCCCCAGTGAACCCCCAGTATATTAAGGAGGGGATAGAATCCTTGGAAAACAGGAAAAATATTATTATTCGTCCAGCGGATAAAGGTGGAGGAGTGGTAGTCATGGAGAAGCGATTCTACTACGAACAATTGGTGGAGTTATTAAGTGACCAAGAGACATATAAAAAACTGAAATCTGATCCCACTGACTCGTATAGTATCCAATTGGCGGCATTGGTGGATTGGGGTTTTGGGGTGAGAGCCCTAAACCCTAAGGAAAGAAGGTATCTAGTACCCAGTGCCAATCGCATACCTGTGATATACACATTACCTAAGGTGCATAAAAGCATTCAAAATCCCCCACCGCGTCCCATAGTAAATGGGATTGGATCCGTAACAGCAAGGCTAGGAGAATACTTGGATAAATTCCTCCAAACCAGTGTAAAGGCGACTAGAGCATATCTAAAAGACACCTCAGATTTGCTACGTCTGTTGGAACAAGTGAAGTTTGACCCTGAAATAACATCCTACTTGGTAACGGCAGACGTAGCTTCACTTTATACAAGTATACAACACGAAGATGCGTCATTAGCCCTGAATTGGGCATTAAGTAAAAGGGATGACATCCCATTTATACAGAAGAAGTTTGTGGGACATGCACTGGATTTCTGCATGTCCCACAGCTACTTCTGGTTTGATGGACACTTCTACTCCCAACAGGTTGGCGTGGCAATGGGGGCTAAATATGCCCCCAGCCTCGCCAACCTGTTTATGTCTGAATGGGAGGATAGACGGGTGTTCAATATCAGTAGGCCTGAACTGATCTTCTACCGAAGATTCATTGATGATATCCTGCTGATATGGGAAGGCTCTAGGGATACTTTGGATATATTCCTTGAACAACTGAATAGGAATACAAATAACATCAAGTTGGAATACCTTATTAATGACGCATCAATTAATTTTTTAGATGTCACGATTGAAAAAATGAATAACTCATTAAAAACTAAGGTGTATTTTAAGCCGACGGACCGCAATAGCTACCTATCCGTAACTAGCGGTCATCATCCGTCATGGATAAAAAATATCCCGAAGGGTCAGCTATTGCGGATCCGTCGTAACTGTACCCAGTTGGAGGATTTTATGATGCAATCGAACACTTTGAAAGAAAAATTTATCCAGAAAGGTTACAGAAATGAAGATCTCACCAAAATTGTGCATGAGGTAGCTAATATTCCCAGGGAACAGTGCCTGAAGGAAAAAGAAACAGAAAGAGGGGATTCCCAGCATCAATTTAGCTTCATCTCGGGCTTCCATTATCAGTACAGGGAGATTGAGAATATTTACAAAAAGTACTGGTATATTCTCTGTAAAGACAAACACTTAGGAGGAGTACTACCAGCATGGCCAAAGTTTATTTACAGGAAGGCCCCAAATATAGGTGACCAGATAGTAAAAAAGATCCTGGATCCACCAAAACCAAGATCTTTATCCTTTGATTTTAAAGGTTTTTTCTGTTGTAGGAAATGCATTTGTTGTAAAACAGTTAGGGTCAGCAACAGAGGCATTACGAGTGTCACCAACAGAGAAGGGGAAAGGTTTGAAATCAAGGAATTTAGCACATGCACTACTACACATGTGGTATACCTAATGTGGTGTCCATGTGGCCTGTACTACGTTGGGAGGACCAAAAGGCAGTTGAAAGTCCGTATTAATGAACACCTCACCAACATAAAAAACGGGTATAAGTATCATAGTGTATCCATGCACTTTAGAGTCAAACACAAACAAGACCCCTCACTGTTACAATTTTGTGGCATCGATGTGGTCTATCCATCCTGGAGGGGGTCCAACAGGGTAAGAGACCTCTCACAAAGAGAGACGGAATGGATATTTCGCTTTAAGAGTTTGACCCCGAGAGGCCTCAACATTGAATTGGACCTAAACTGCTTTTTAAATGATTTTTAGACAGATTCTATAGGTAGGTAGACTACATAGTTCCCTATCCCACATATGCCCTTACGTTGTGATGAATGGGGGGTATTTTTACGGATTGTCATTTTATATGGATTTTATATAGGTTATTATGCTCGTGTAGTTTAAATAATTAGGTATGTCAATAAGTCGACCCACTGTACTATTTTAGCAATAGAATTATTGACATTTTTTTGAAGTATTATATTTTATTTTTTAATATTAAATAATGACCATTTTCTACTGTAAGTTGAAATCTGGTCATTTAAATAATCTTATTTAGCCACTTCCATATACATATTTTTTATATATATATAAATTGTAAGTTGAAATCTGGTCATTTAAATAATATTATTTAGCCACTTCCATATACATATTTTTTATATATATATTTTTAATATTTTTAATATCTATTTTATGTGTATTTTATTATTAATATTGTTTAATTACACAGAATATAGTAAGCACGATATTAGATAGATTCCCGAATTATAACCATGTTTAAGAGGTCGTTTCAATATATATGACTGTGGGGATACTTATATCATGTATATTGATAAGCATTGTAATGTTAATGCACGATTTTATATGCACATATCGCTTTAACAGGTGTGAAGCATAGTATTTGTTTCATAATTGACATGTTAGGGTTAGAGACAGCAGCATGTCATGTTCTGCTGTCACGATCGACGGGGTTTGCGCTCACGGGGACACTCGTAAGGCGCAGGCGCCGAATAATTAGGTGCGCATGCGCACTGAGACTCCTCATTTGATTGGCGAGAGGAGGGGATAAAAGGAATGATGGGGATCTAGAGCGGCCTATCCCATGATTAAGATACAGGCGTATCGAAACATGTCGGGGGCGTGGCCGCATGAAGGATAACACCACGTACGAGTGACAGGAGGAAGTTAGCTGCACGGATTACCGAGTGGGGGAGACGGCGATATCCATTCAAGAAGCAGGCGGGGAGAGGGTGAGAGATACTTCCTATACGCTGGCTTTTAGAGGGTCCGTCGTGACCGCATACCCCCTGGGAGATTGATCTTAGCAGCCGGTTAATACTACACTGGACAGATTGCTGTGGAGTTTGCTGTGTTTTTATTTTTTTACACAATGTGAGTGAAATTGTTGAAGTGGTATTTGCAGTGTGATTCATTAAAAGTGTTTTACAGTATTACACTATTGGGAGTTTTCTTGTTTTCATATGGAACGCTCTTCCGGATGGATAAGATTTTAACCCTTGCCGTTAGAAGCAGACATCTATGCCTTTTAGCCTCATACGTAAGTGGAGGCATGAGGAGCTGGTGAGTGGCTGTCCATAGGGAGAGTGGTCACTGAACACAGAGGTGTGGTGGAAGATTGCACTAGAAGAATCTACACTCCTAAAATAGAGGAACTTGCGGATGCACCAGTTTTATTGCTTTTATGAGCACTGATTTGGACACTTGTTGGCACACTTGTGTGATATTTAAGGGACTTGATTTATACATTCACTTTTATAGAAGTGTGTGGTGACGCTCACGGATTGCCATCTGATGGGCTTATACATATAAGTTATCACATTATAACAGCATCTGAGTGATATTGACACTAAGTCACGTTTATTTTTGTGGTGTTTTGACATATTGTTTAGACACATTTTTTTGATGTGGATTCATCAATAGTATGTTTTCATCGTAGTACTATTGCACACATCTATCCAATTTTTGCACTATATATAGATGATCACCGGTCAAAAGGTGTTTGTTAGATTTAGTTTTTTACCTTAGAGGTGATATAGATTTGTTGAGTAATAGCGCCACGATTTAATTTGTCACGTGTGGTCTTTGCACTGATCACAGGCACTTATTTAAATCTAATATACACTGTTTGTTTACAATAAGTGGCAGCTATAGGTAGGAACTCTTAACCAGGTGAATAAGATCATCAGTGTTAACCATCCTAAGCGCAGTGGGGGTTGACCTAGTATAGGAGGGATTTTTTTACCTAGGAAAAACCGCATATTTATATCTGGAAAACAGAATGATGTTCCAAAACTTAAGATAACTATAAACTATAAAGTGATCATTCAAATCCATAATCCAATCATCTCACAAGGTGCCCCTGACCAAGCTCTTACCTTTATGGAAAGCACTCCTCTTTGGGGCAATAGGGGATGAAGACTATAGTGTCTATATGCACCAAGAATACTCATTTAGTGCCGTCGTGCACTGCTCCAAAGGCTTGTCAACTATTATCTGGATCTGGACAAAGAATGCAGGACATGATAACTGTTGTTTGATGTTCATAGGTACCTTAACTGACCCTGAAACCCATGGATGATGCAACTCTTTTGTGTAGATTCCATCATTTTAATGAGCAACCATATTATGTGATTACCAAAGCGAATAGTATAACATTAAAGAGTTACCACGGCAACACTGAAGACACTGGAATAGGGGGGCGTGATCTGATGCCAATGTGAAGAGGTGTATAACTCACCTGGGCTCCTCCATCCTAGAACCAGACCGAGGTATCCTGGATAGCTGCCCGAGATTAGTGGGCTACAGGTGGCTGGAGACATGTAGAGAGGTGGTGGCCAGCAGTGAAGAGGTGCACGGAGATGGGGAGTTGCTCTGGATCCTCGCCCCCTCGATTCCAGTTGTCGGCAGGAAGGCATCAGCAATCTCTGTGAACCCTCGGAGCTCCGTGGCTGTGGACGCAGAAGGGGGAGTGGATGCCAGCGTTGGCTCCAGATGGAGAGACTTCGAAAGGCTCATCGTTTTCTCGTGGAGGGGGAGAGATCTGCCCCCTGGCGGGTCCTTTTGGTCTCTCTCGGCTTCTTTCGGCTCCCTTCGGTAAAAAGAGCTTTTTTTCTTCAGTCCTGTACCCTCAAGTGGAAAAATTGCTTATTTTAGCCCTGCATGATCTTGGTCCCTCTGCGACCCCCCTCTGGCTCATACTGGTCCTTGGCTTTTGGTAAGATTTAAAAAAGAAAATGTTTTGAATGGAACTACTTTCCGCTCATAATTTTATTTTACCTGGCCACGGGTAAATTCTGTGGTCTGTGCGGGACAAATTAAACTTGGCTGGTTACTCCTGCCTTCTAAATCCTGTAAAAAAAAAAATTAAAATAAGTGCAGGGAAATTATCTTTTGAGCTTTGCTTTCTAACTATAAAACTAAATGTTATATTGTGAGCTATCGAACGGGTGAAGAGGAGAACGTTTGCCAGTGCTTTGCTAAGAGGGGGGCGGTAATACAGAAACTTCCATCTATATCTGTGTTTCCTCTACCCATCTCCAACTTTCATCCATATCTGGGTGTATTCCATCCATCTCCAATTTCCATTTATATCTGTTATATTTTTGTTATATTGAGAGCTATCAAACAGATGAAGAAGAAAACGTTTGCCAGTGCTTTGCTAAGAGGGGGGTGGTAATATAGAAACTTCCATTTATATCTGTGTGTCCTCCACCTATCTCCAACCTCCATTCATAGTTGGGTGTCTTTCACATCTTATCTCCAACTTTAGAGGCTGGGGAATCTGTATCTGAGCCTGCACTTATTTTATAACTGGAGACACGGCTGAGAACTATGACAAAAAAAAGGAGATACATCAGTATTACAGGACTCCTCCAGCTCACAGTCACAACGGACAGTAAAACATAAGGATAAAGACAAAGGTAAAGGAGCAGCAGCCAAACTGGAGCGATTTGCGCACAATCCAATCCAAAATACCAGGAAAATACAACAATCTAAAATATCTTCACCATCTTCTGCAGCCCTTTATGCCGCGTGCACACGAGCGGAATTTCCGACAGAAAAAGTCTGATGGGAGCTGTTCTTCGTATATTCCAACCGTGTGTATTTTTTCCGTCAAAAATTCAGACGGACTTAGATAGAGAACATGTTCTATATTTTTCCGACGGAACAAATTACTATCTGAAAAAACGCTCGTCTGTATGCTGTTCCGATGCACCAAAAACAACGCATGCTCTGAAGCAAGTACGAGATGGAAGCTATTGGCTACTGGCTATTGAACTTCCATTTTCTAGTCCCAACGTACGTGTTGTTCATCACCGCGTTCTGGACGGTCGGAATTTGGTGTGACCGTGTCTATTAAGACAGCTTGAGCGGAATTCCATCCGAACTCCGTCGGAAAAACCTTCAGAATTTATTCCAACGGCAAAACCGGTCGTGTGTACAGGGCATAAGGGTCTTAGCTCACAGGGCAAACTTTCCAAAATGACCTCAGCACCTTGTATTCCGGTTGCTTGGAGGTCAAGGGATTCTTCAATTTTGGAGGTCTCAGTGACAGACAAGCCATCTCTAAGAAAGGCAATGTTGGTAGCTAATGGGTGCAAGACTGCTCTGTCGGAAATGATGGACCAGCTGAAATCTATTAAAGAAGAAATTACATTTGTCAGACATGACTTACAAAAAGTGCGGGAGTGCACTACGGAGTTGGAGGGTAGGGTCAGTGGAGTCGAGGATGCAATGACACCTATGAAGCAGGAGATTGCACTTCTAAAGGGAACAGTAGAGAAACAAATTGATAAATTGGAAGACTTGGAAAACGGTATGAGGAGGAACAATATTCGCATAACTGGTCTACCAGAGAGAAGAAGGGAATAGTATGAGAGACTTTTTGGAGAAATGGTTTAGGGAGGTTTTTGGGGGGGAAGAACTATCCCCTCTATTTGCAATTGAAAGGGCCCATTGAATCCCACTGAAAGCCCCCCCTTCGGAAGGGATACCAAGACCTGTACTAGTGAAACTCCTATTTTTTCAAGCATACAGAAACAATATTACGAAAGCAAGAGAAATGAAAGATGTAATGTTGTAAAGATGTAATGTTTAAAGGGGGAGAGTCTTATTTTTTCCCGAGAGGAGAGAGAAATTTATAGATATCAAGAGGCAGTTGAGGCAGCTAAATGTGCAGTATGCTATGTTAAATCCAGCAAGAGTCGTAGCAAAAGGTGTGATTCATCTTTTTGATACACCGGCCACAGCTGTCTCTTGGCTGGAGATAAATTAGCATTTTATATAGTAGTAGTTGAGTTTGGGAGGTATGAGGCATGAGCTTTAATACACAGATGGTCTTGGGATTTATTTGTTTTCTAAAATATTAAAATATGGAAATAGAGTTATGGATCTAGGTGTAGTAGTTAGATAGTTTAAGTGTTTTCACTGACACAGGTATTTTATCCCTTTTCCTTTTTTTTTTTTTTTGGGGGGGGGGGAAGGAATTTTTCTATTTTTTAATACACGGAAAGATCATGGGACCACAATTAATGCCCCCAGAGGGGTTTGGGAGGGGAAGGGGTCGGGGAGTGGGGTGGTAGGGAGGGTGGTAGTGGGAAAACAACAAAATTGTTTGACAAAATTAAAATATTAGATATAATGCACAGAAGTTATGAGTTAAAGGAATATGGCCCTCACTTATATAGGGCGATTCACAAACTTACTGACACATTAATTTATATATTTTTTCCTATTTTCAAACAAAAATGAATGGTGGAGTGACAATTTGTTCATGGAATGTGAGGGGATTAGGTGATTCACTAAAAATAACTCTGCTTAAGTTTGCTGTTGGAGCATCTGTCCTTTACCTACAGGAGACAAACTTAAAGGGGTTGTAAACCCTCATGGTTTTTCACCTTAATGCATTCTATGCATTAAGGTTTAAAACCTTCTCTCATTCTGCAGCCCCCCCAGAGCCCCGGTTTTACTTACCTGAACCTGGTATTTTTCTCCCCAGGGACAAGCACACCAGCTCTAGCTGGTGTCTCGTGTCCTGATTGGATAGATTGATAGCAGTGCAGCCATTGGCTCCCACTGCTGTCAAACTAATCCAATGACATGGGCACCATGGGGCGGGGCAGAGTCCTGCTTTCTGTGTCAATAGACGCAAAAGCAGGACTTGGGAGCGTGCCCACACAGGTGTCCCGAAGTAGACGGGGCCCTCAAGAAGAGGAGGAGCTACCAGCGCTGCTGAGGGACCCAGAAGAGGAGGGTCACTCTGTGCTTAACCAACTGCACAGTGGAGGTAAGTATGACATGTTGTTTTTTTTTTTTTAACAAACTTTTAGTAACCCTTTAACCACTTCCCGACCGCCGCACGACTATGTACATCCTAATTTTGAACGGGGATATCGTTGTTATGGCAGCAGTTAGCTGCCATAACCCCGGTATCCCCGTTTTCGTGCGGCGGCCGGCTTTCAGATAAAAGTGGTCCCTGCGGCGGATTCGCCGTGAGATCACTTTTATCGGTGGCGGGAGAGGGCCTCCCCCTCCCGCCGCGATCCGGTGCCCTCCGCCGCTTACCGGAGCCGTCGGTAGCGGCAGAGGCGATCGCGTCCTGCTCAGTGGTTTGTCTGGAGACGAGTGAGGCCAACATGGCGCTCACTCGTTTCCATGACACTGCTGGGCGGAAGCGACATCAAAACGTCACTTCCGTCCACGCCTCTTAAAGGCATATTTTTTCAAATGTCATTTTTCTAAATTACTTTTTTTTTTATTGCATTTTAGTGTAAATATGAGATCTGAGGTCTTTTTGACCCCAGATCTCATATTTAAGAGGTCCTGCCATGCTTTTTTCTATTACAAGGGATGTTTACATCCCTTGTAATAGGAATAAAAGTGACACAATTTTTTTTTTTTTTTAAACAGTGTAAAAATAAATAAAATATTGTAAAATAAATAATAAAAATAAAAAAAAAAATTTTAAAACCCCCCTGTCCCGACGAGCTCGCGCGCAGAAGCGAACGCATACGCGAGTAGCGCCCGCATATGAAAACGGTGGTCAAACCACACATGTGAGGTATCGCTGCGACCGGTAGAGCGAGAGCAATAATTCTAGCCCTAGACCTCCTCTGTAAATATGCAACCTGTAGAATTTTTTAAACGTCGCCTATGGAGATTTTTGAGGGTAAAAGTTTGACGCCATTCCACGAGCGGGCGCAATTTTCAAGCATGACATGTTGGGTATCAATTTACTTGGTGTAACATTATATTTCACAATATAAAAAAAAATTGGAATAACTTTACTGTTGTTTTATTTTTTTATTCAAAAAAGTGAATTTTTTCCAAAAAAAGTGCGCTTATAAGACCGCTGCGCATATACGGTGCAAAAAAAAGTATTGCAATGACCGCCATTTTATTCTCTAGGGTGTTAGAAGAAAAACCATATATAATGTTTGGGGGTTCTAAGTAATTTTCTAGCAGAAAAACCTGTTTTAAACATGTAAACACCTAAAATCCAAAACGAGGCTGGTCCTTAAGTGGTTAATAAAAGAAACAGTTCTACAATTAAGGTGTCAGGGACTTCCACATCAATATCACTCAGTGTATAAATCATATTCAAGGGGAACAAGTATTTTGATACATAGATCAATGAGGTTCTCCTGTAGACAAGTGAGGATAGATGATGAGGGGCGGTACATATTCCTATATTGTGTGCTAGAGGACACGCTTTGTATATTTATGTATTTGTATCTCCCACCCCCCAAAGTTATTAAACACTTGTTGGAATTTAAGATTGATAAGCCATGAGTACCAGTCCTGATAGTAGGAGATTTCAATATGGTGATGAATACCCTGATGAATAAGTTCCCTCCGGGAGGGGGGCGTGGCCTAGCAGAGGACCATAATGGCAGCTTAATCCATCTGCTCTGACCGCTAAGGCTGCAAACTAAGCTACCATCAGCGGACGGCTTCCCTAACAACAGCGAGTGATGGCAGGCAGAAGCTCTTCACTCACCTGCTCACAGACGGACCCGACTACACAGTTCAGCCACACCATTCCGGCTTTGTTCTGGACCCAGCAAGTCGACACACAGGCCTCCAGGTAGTCCGCCGGCGGAGCTTTAGGGAGTCAAGCCGAGCCGCTGTATTCAGTGGGACAGCCAAGTGCAGAGACACTTGGATCTCAGCCTCCTCCATTCCTTAACCTAGCAGATCTACAATTAGTAGCAATGGACATTAAAAGCACACTGTCAGCAGCGATCGCTGATCTTAAAACTGACCTCAGAGCTGTGGCCTCTCGTCTGGACCACGTGGAGGCAGCAACCATGACACATGGCGCGGCCATAGAGCAAATACAATAAGTAACCAGCGTCCATGCCCAACACCTGATTGATATGCACCGCCACATCAAGGACTTAGATAACAGGGGCCGGAGACAAAATTTGCAGTTCAGGGGAGTTCCAGAGTCGATAGAAGGACCCCAGCTGCAGCAGGTAATATGGGCACTTTGTAACACTCTGCTGGGCAGGCCTCCGGATGCCCCCATAGACATGGAGCGCTGCCACAGGGCATTGAGACCTAGAGGCCGGGACACTGACCCACCTAGGGATGTTGTGTGCTGTCTTATCAGTTTTGCTCAAAAGGAGGAGATTCTGCACCAGACGCGTAATCATGGGCAACTACAACATGATGGCCACCCCATTCAGATTTATCAAGATCTTTCGGCCATCACGTTGCAGCACAGGAGAGCATTGCGCCCACTGCTTAATACTCTAAGAGACAGGCACATCATGTACTGATGGAAATTTCCCTTCTGCCTGACAGCCACAGTGGGTAATCGTACAGCCTCCCTGCGTATACCATCCGAGCTCCAAGAGTTCTGTGATATTTTAGGCATCCCATTGGTACCTGTTCCTGATTGATTTAGCTCATTCATGCAACCAGATCCCTGGATCCCTGTCCAGCAGGACATGACCCCGTGTTCAAGGCGACACAGACAGAGACGCCGCAGGTCTTCCTCCGACTCGTCCCAGAGAGGTCCTGATGCCATGATCACTGAAAGGGGCCCAAGAGCATCGCCAACTTCCTCCCGTCGAAAAACCGACAGCTAGTTTGGAATTGGAACATTTCATACAGTTCCCGCCTGAGTAGCCTTTTACCTGCTGGATCATATATGGGAGATGGAAGCAATGAGGAAACTGACCGAAATAGAAAAAATATATGTAGAAGATCCATCACCAGATAATCTAGCTAAATGGTTGGAAGCGCAACAGATATATTGTATGGTATCTCCAAAGAGAGCTGAGAACAAAAAGTTCTTTTTACAGCAGGCCCATTATGAAAAGGTGGAAAACACCGGACACATGCTGGCCTTTCTGGCAAAGTCTCAAAATATTAGCACAACTCCTTCAATGTCTATTCCGACTTGCGCTGGAAGGATCACCAGGTGTCTGTTGGAAATAGTAAACATATTTAAAGAGTACTAATCAGATCTATATATATCTAAGATAGGTGAGATAGATAAAGAAATGGAAGAATTCTTCCAGGGTTTAGTCATTCCACTTTCTGAGGAAGATAGGGCACTATTGGAGTTGCCCATTTCCATTGAAGAATTACAGCAAGCGGTAGTGGACTCAGCTAATCACAAAACACCAGGGGCAGATGGGTTGCCAAATGAAATGTATAAGGAATATGGGGAAATATTTATTTATTTCAGGTACTTATATAGCGCCATCAATTTACGCAGCGCTTTACATATACATTGTACATTCACATCAGTCCCTACCCTCAAGGAGCTTACACTCTAAGGTCCCTAACTCACATTCATACATACTAGGGACAATTTAGACAGGATCCAATTAACCTACCAGCATGTCTTTGCAGTGTGGGAGGAAACCGGAGTACCCAGAGGAAACCCACGCAGGCACAGGGAGAACATGCAAACTCCAGGCAGGTAGTGTTGTGGTTGGGATTCGAACCAGCAACCCTTCTTACTAAATAATGTTACCAGAGTTATTACAGGTATTAAATGAGGCAATGGAAAGGGAAAAATTACCAGTATCTATGACAGAAGCGACAATTATAATCCCAAAAGAAGGGAAAGACCCCCTTCAACCCACGTCTTATAGACCAATCTCTCTGCTTTGTGCAGATGTTAAACTGCTGGCCAAAATTTTGGCCAGCAGACTAAGTAGAATAATTCACACTATAATTCACCCTGACCAGTGTGGATTTATTCCCGGTCAATCAACATCATTGAATATAAGGAAATTGTTTTTGAATCTGCAAATACCAGCGGAGGAGATGGGATCAAGAGCTATATTGTCAGCGACAGCGTCGAATGGCAGTATCTGTGGATGGTGCTTTCAGCCTTTAATATTGACCCGGTTTTCACAAAATGGGTGAAATTGCTATATACTGATTCAAGGGTGAAAGCAAAAATGTATGAAAGGGTATTAGAATGCTTTTCGCTATTCCTGGGCATGAGGCAAGGGTGCCCACTGTCACCCTTGCTTTTTGCTCTGGTGGAAGAAAATTTGGCCATAGCCATAAGAGCAACGGGAGAGGTAAAAGGCTTTAGGAGAGGAGTAGATGAAGAAAAGATTTCACTGTATGTGGACAATGTCCTTTTGTTTTTAGGATATGTGAACCAGTCACTAACGAAAGCGATGGACATCATAGAAAGATTTGGCGTGTTCTCTGGGCTGTCCATCAACTGGAAGAAATCTGTTCTTCTTCCAGTTGATGAATTGGAAAGGAAGCTGCCAGAGAGTGTTAGACACTTGCAGGTAGTAGAAAGCTTTAAATACTTGGGAATAGATATAGTGGTGAAAGCATTCAAGGGCAAATGTAAAACATGGAGCCATCTCCCTTTGTCCATAGTGGGCAGTTGTAGCCTGATTAAAATGGTGTGGCTGCCTAAACTTTTATATATCTTACAGAACTCACCCATATGGATTTCTGGTATCTGGTTTAGGAAATTAGAGGAGTTATTTTTGTAGAGGCTCAGCTTCAACAAATAGGAGGATGGGAGGTTGGTAATGTTACTACTAGCTATAACTCACAAGCACTTTTGTCCTGTACACTACATGTATCTCTAATCTAAGCATTAGAAGCAAATTCACTGGGAGAGAAGAATCAATGCCCTTCAGTAAAATTGTTAAAAATCTAGAATACCGTACGGTTAATATTTCAATATTCAGGATATACAGAATATGCGCCTATTTGGGTTAATAAAAACCTATCTGAGTTAACAGGGTTGGAGAACTTTAATAATTGGAAACAGAGGGGAATTGTAAGATTATCACAACTATAGGTAAGGGAACAGCTGAAGACGTTTCAGGAGCTAAAAATAAGAATTTCTATCAATATTTACAGTTAAGGCATGCATTAAAGCGGAGGTTTGCTGAAAAAAAAATATTAAAAGCCAGCAGCTACAAATACTGCAGCTGCTGACTTTTAATATATGGACACTTACCAGTCCAGGGAGCCCGCGGTGTTGGCAGCCGAAGCCGATCCGTGCTTCGGCTCTCGGCTGCTGCCGCCGCCATCCTCGGTAAGGGAGTAATGAAGTGAAGCCGTGCGGCTTCACTTCCTGGTTCCCTACTGCGCATGCGCGAGTCGCGCTGCGTGTCCTGTCAGGTCCCTTCTGTATTCTGTGTCTCACAGAATACAGCGTGGGAGGACGAGGTAGGTGGCGGAAGTGGCCTAGGTCACTGCAATCACCGCGGTGATCTATACCAGGAAGTGGGAGCAAATACCTGTATTAGACAGGGATCTGCTCCCTCCCCCTCCTCCCTGAAAGGTGCCAAATGTGACACCAGAGGGGGGGAGGAATCGAAAAAGTGGAAGTTCCATTTTTGGGTGGAACTCCACTTTAACAATACAATTTAAAGAAAAAAGATTAGACTGGAGTAGCGCCCCCCTGTTGACAATGTTGTTAGATACCATTTCCCTAAAATGGTTGATCTCAAAATTGAATAAGAATTGATATATCTTAAGTATTGGCAAGAGATCTTCAGCTTTCTAGTAGAGTAAAATGGGAGGAAGTGAATTAACATACGCCCAATGGAATGGTATAGTTGCCTCAATAGACTTACTGTTCCTCTTAGCGGCCCAGAAACGTACACCACTCTACATTATTCATAGACCATATTATACACCAAAGAGGCTATTTCAGTTTGGGAGACGTACAGAGGCATTTTGCCCTAGGTGTAGAGCTACAACAGGGGATTTGATTCATATGCTCTGGAGGTGTCCCAAATTGTATAGATATTGGAAAGGAGTGTTGGGCAAAATAAATTCAAAATTTGGATTGGCTCTACAAATGGATCCAATACTGTGTATATTGGGGTATCTGGAACAAAATGTGGGATCAGCGTCTACACGTATTGCAATTCTTAGGTGCTTATATCAGGCTAGGAAGGAGATTACCTGGAAGTGGATAAAACCTTTGTAACAGAGTGGACGAGAAGGGGCAATAATACAATAATAAGGAAAAAATAGCCTACATAAGAAAGGGTGATGGAATTTGATTTCAGAAATAGTGGAAAGCATGGATTGATTATGTTGGCCCAATACCTGAATTTGAAAATATATAGAAAGCCTCTGACTATACCATACTGATTGTAAAAGAGAAATTGGAAGGGGGGATAGGGTGAGTGAGAGTGTGGAGAGGGTGAGTGGGAGGGAAGTGGATGGTATGTGTATGTATTTATGAAAATGGATTTTGCTGATTTTGTATCAGAGATTTTTTCGTATATTGAAAAAACAAAATAAAAATTAATGGAATAAAAAAAAAGGCAACATTGAACATATGGTACCAGGTATGTTCTTTTGAGTCATGAAAAAAGTGTGAGTATTCCCGTAGGTCAGAAACTCAGAAAACACTAAAGCCAAATTCTCAGAATCACAGCCAGGGAACTAGCATTTTCAAAATGAGTTCAGCAATGGTAGCCTCCATGATTCTCATAAGACAGAATCCCTTTAACTTGTGCTGCCTTATTCACCCACAAAATGTCTTCAGGAGAAAGCAAAAACAAAAGGAAATATCCAATACAAATCATAAATGATGTGCTTTGGTGCTTCTACTCTTACCCCAGAAATTTGAAATACCTTTTTCAAATTGATTTCATCTTACCGAATTGTATAAATAAAATTCTGCATTTAACATACAGTGTTTGGAAAAGACAAATAGTTTAGCTCCTTTGAGAGGGTATATTATTTTTAACCTTTTTTCTGATTTTCCTCTCAAAAATCTTTTTATACAGTAGTTGAAACTAAATAAATAAATGAATAAAAAGGCTATACTAATAATTGCTAAACACCCGCCAAAAGTCATTTGGGATTTTTTCCGACATTGGATTGATTGGTGACTTCTACCTATACCTTGCATAAAAAGGAAACTGCTGAGATCAATATTACTTAAGAAATAAATATGCAATATATAATTGGTGATAGAAAATCACTAAGAGCTAGATAGAGGTGTAGTAAATTTTTATGAAGGAACAGACTATGGGGAAATGCATGAAAAAATAAAACTAAATGAAAAATATGATTCAGACTCCCCCCCACCATTTCTCCTTATAGATAGTGTAAAGGTCAAAGATAACAGTTCCAGAATGCTACTCAGCACATACTGACGAAATGGGATATCAGCAAAATAGTTTAAATGTTATTGATTACCAACATCACAAGTAAATGGGTATCTTTCAGTCCATAAACTGGCCTGCTCTCGTCCAGGGAACAGAATCATACATTGCTGCATTGTGAATGTACAGTATATGATGCCTATAACTAATTACTAAGGTAAAAGTGCTCACACATCATTGCTGCACAAACTTTTCCTATACACTATTGCCCTATAGACTGAATCTATCGCTGCTAGTTATCCACAGCTCTGCAGCTTCCTGAGTTGCCCCCTTAAATTATACCTAATGCAACAGAATCTGATTGGCTTATAGTACTGGTCATCATAATAATTCATCTTATGTCTAATTTATGGTGTAGAGGGCTCTATTTGATCTCTAAAAACAGCACTAGGTAGTTAAATTATAGTATTTAAAGGAATGTTATTTTTTGGATCAATATATGACCAAATATAGTTGTGTTTTTATGTTTGCAGTGCATTTTTTTTTAATATTGACAGGTTCTCTAATTTTAGGTGGGGACCCAATGTTATGCAACATTGTTTTTAGATTTAAAACTTAACTCCACTTTTGTTGAGAAAAAAACATTCCCCTCTGGGTGATCTATGTACATTGCAAGGATTTTAACAAACTTTGTTGCAGATTCCTACCGTTTGTTATTCTAAAGAAATCCCTGTCTGTTTCTCTGTGTCCATGTGAGAAATTGAGTCTAATGGGAGTGGTTTCATAATTATCAATCAGCTGTGCACCTGCTGGTCACTAATGAGGAAAGCTGCAGGGCCAGCATCCCTTTAGATGTGTTCCTATTGGGAGTATCTCACCAAAAATTAAGTTTTTATTCCAGGGGATGCCTGAAATCTGACTTGTATCTTAGTGCAAACTTTTGGGAAAATTGGTGAGCCAATCATGGAAGCAGGGAGTGATGTTTCTGGGGGGCGTTCTGTACAAATTCTGTGTACAGAACACCTCCAGGTAGCCATGTTGCATTGCATTTTCAGAAAATTACAGTGGCTGCAGACTGAAAAGGAAAGCTAATTTTTAATGTCGTTCAATTACAATATGATTTGAGTTGCAATTGTATACACTATATTTTTTTTTTATTTGCTATTTTTTTTCTCCCCACGAAAGTGGAGTTACCCTTTAAGAATGGTGGTACTATATCTATTTTTGTGAAATAGATCAGGGGTCTCCAAACATTCTAAACAAAAGAACAGTTGATTGTCCTTCAGACTTTATGGGGGCCAGACTATGGCCATTGGGAGTGGACATTTTCCTGGCATCAGTGGGAGTAAACATTTGGTATTAGGGGAGGAGTAGTGCCCCATCATTGGTATCAGTGGGAGATATTGTGCTTCATTGTTAGTGTCAGTTGACAGAATAGTGTCTTGTTTTAGTGGGAGGAGTAGTGTCCCAAGGGCCGGATAAAGGCAGGCAAAGGGCCGCATTTGGCCCCAGGGCCGCAGTTTGGAGACCACTGAATTAGACCATACTTGGATAAAAGAATGTCATCAAAATCTACACTTTGGATCCCAAGGCAACAATACTCCAAAGTTTATGGTACCAATCAACAAAATTTCTACACAATTACCTTGGGTGGAAAACAAAATGTAATGTACCGGACATTTTATGGAACTCACAACTCCAGACTGACTCTAATGGTAGCAGCCAGTACTTCTTCGATAATGCTGGCTCTTTTGTTAATAAGCGCATCCTAATACCTGGCCCTATGTTACTAGGCCCTTTCCCTTGTTGTCAGTTGGCTGTAACGAGGGACATTAGAGCAGAGAACATGTAATGTTCCTGTGATGTTGCCAAATAGCAAATATAAGCTTAGTGAACCCTCTTGCAGGAGTCTCTAGCAGAGACTGGACTCTGCTTGAACTGTAAGAGAACTTGGGGAAAGGGCAAATGTACAGCTAATGTACAGAGGGTCCACCCCAATCTCTGGAAAATTTTGTGTATCTACTTTTGTTAATAGATATATACAAGCAAAAAAAAAGTTAAAATATCTCATTTGTGAGAAAAAAAGGACTCGGAATTGCAGCCATTTAAAGAGCACATGCTACTGGCAGAGCCTTCACGAAACAAAACATAGTTAACTGCTATGACCATCACTTTAAAGTTCCATAAAGTGTATCTATAACGGAATCCCTCTTTGCGCACCTTATCCAACAGTGGGTGCATGGTGCAGGTACCTTTTAGTACATTTTCCCACAATCATGTGGGTTCCCACAATGCCTTGGACTCCCAAAATCTCCTGGACTCCCGGACACACCCAGGGGAAAAAATCCCATTGTTTCCAGTCCTTCAAAGCTCAAAGGGATCACATCTGATGAGAACATGAACACGTAAGCTGGACCTTCCAATCTTGTATCTGGTGTGCACCTTACAAGCACCTTACCTATGTAGGGCTATCCCCATAGGAGTCACTGATGATGCTGGGTCCTCTGCTTACTGGCATCACCAGAATACCTCGGCTGTAAACTCCCAGTGGTCACACAAAAATAGCACACACAAGTTGTGGTACAATAAACAGTCTATATTGGCAAACCAAAGTAGAAAAGCAGCAGAGTAAATCAGTAGTTCAACATTAACACATAAGAAAACCGTGTGATAACAGATATCAAGCAGTTAAACCATATACCTCTAGGAGTGAACTCAGTATATACTGCAGTACTAAGCATTTAACAATAGCTATAGAGATTATGCCTCAAGTGACCAAAATGGGCTAACAATGAATGCAACTGGCTACTGTAGTTCACTTAAGGACTCTCAGACCAGAGGAACTAGGCTTAGGCTTGATAGTCTTACACACTACCTGGAACACAACTCTGCCTCCAGGTAGGTCACAAAATCTAGACAGCTCTGGATTGAGCTCCTGCCAGCTCAGGTGGGGCCCTTTAACACTGGCGCACATAAACTGTGGTGTTTTGTGGGACAGAAAGTTCAGGGACAAGTAGATGACAGGTTGTCCTCAGCCAGTAAGTATGCCTCTTTAAGAGTGGCAGGACAATGTAGGTACATGTAAGAAGTGGGAATGCACTGTAAACATGGGATTAGGAAGAGTTAAAGTGGCTGTAAAGGTTGAAGTCAGCAACAAAGCACTTTTGCTTTTTCTTAGAGGAACCAGAGAAACATAGGGAGAAGATACCCCCCCTGGGCCTGATTTGCAAAGGGGAATCACTTGTTAGTTTAAGATGTTAAGTGGGTCCAAGGTCCTCTCACCCAATCCAATTGTGACAGTCTCTGGATGCTGGAGCGCTCTCTCTGCATGGTGGGGGCCCCCTTAGTTGTGATTCAGACAGGTGCAGCTTGCAGCAATTCCAGATCTTGAGAGCACCACCTCGGATCCTCTCGGTATCTTAGCTCGGCATTCAGCTTGACAGCCCATCCTTCTAACTCCGGTTTGGCCCTGTTAGATGCAGTCCAGCTGGGCCTGATCTAATGCAGCACAGCTCTCCCACCAGGGCTGGATTAACATAGGGGTTATTGGAGCCACAGTCCAAGGCCCCTTACCTTAAGATAGGCCCATTTGCCCCCAAAAAAAAAAAATTCCCTAAAAAAAAAAAAAAAAATTAATAAAAAAAAAAAAACATTCACCAAAAAAAAAAAATCACCCCCCCAAAAAAAAGATTGAGCTTCGAGAGTAGTAGAGACCCTCAAAGAATTTGGTAGCTAGGTAGCCGAAGACTTACCCCACGACTGGTCGAAATTTGGGTCTTCTAGGACCTATGGTTCTGGAGATACGGGGCTCCTTGTGCAGCCTGTCAGAAGCTACATACAGAGTGGCCAGTTTAAATACAAGCTGGCACACTCTATTTGCAGCAGACAGAGGATGAGCTTACATGAGCTCACAGTGCTTTAATTACCTAAAAACAATATATAATAATTATTTGTATATTACTTACTTATGGTAATTAACCCCTTACCACCCAGGCCAATTCTGACACTTCTCTCCTACATGAAAAAATCCTAATTTTTTTGCTAGAAAATTATTCAGAACCCCCAAATATTAAATATATATGTTTTAGCAGACACCCTAGGGAATAAAATGGTGGTCATTGCAACTTTTTATGTCACACAGTATTTACGCAGCAATTTTTCGAACGTGTTTTTTTTTGGAAAGAAATTGTTTCATGAATAAAAAAAAAAACACTAAAGTTAGCACGTTTTTTTGTACACTATGAAAGATGATGTTACGCCGAGTAAATAGATACCTAACATGTCACGCTTTAAAATTGCACACAATAGTACCTCATGAACGCCTGTCAGCTGCTGCTTTACCACTCGTTGAAAAGCAATCCACCACAGATCACTTTTCAGACGGCAGTAAGCATAACCGCAAATGTGAAAGAAACTTGATACACATCATCCATTTCACACTCACCACCAACCAGGTCACCAGCCACGTCCCATGTTGTCCACCTCCCTTCAACTTATATCACAGGTGACCATTTCCAAACCTGCAGATGACAGGCCCTACTCTAACTCATACCCTCCACACTCCTCTCCCGTACATACTGCTCACTGTCATACCCTCCACACTTCTCTCCTGTACATACTGCCAACTATCTTTCTCTCCAAACTCCTCTTCTGTAAATACTGCCCCCATAATACCTTCCACACTCCTCTCCTGTACATACTGCCCCATCATACCCTCCACGCTCCTCTCCTGTACATACTGCCCACTGGCATACTCTCCACACTCTTCTCCTGTACATACCGCCCAGTGTCATACCCACCACACTCCTCTCCTGTACATACTGCCCACTGGCATACTCTCCACACTCTTCTCCTGTACATACCACCCACTGTCATACCCACCACACTCCTCTCTTGTACATACTGCCCACTGTCATGCCCTCTACACTCCTCTCCTGTACATACTGCCCACTGTCATACCCTCCACACTCCTCTCCTGTACATACTGCCCCCATCATACCCTCTACACTCCTCTCCTGTACATACTGCCAACTGTCATACCCTCCACACTCCTCTTCTGTACATACTGCCCACTGGCATACCCTTCACACTGCTCTCCTGTACATACTGCCCACTGGCATACCCTCCAAACTCCTCTCCTGTACATAGTGCCCACTGTTATACCCTCCACACTCCTCTCCTGTACATAACGCCCACTGTTATACCCTCCACATTCCTCTCCCTCACCTGCACATACTTCCCACTTTTTTACCATCCATACTCCTTCCCTATGCCTCTTACCCACAAAAACAGTTGATATTGAATATCCTCAATGTTACCAGCTGTAGAATGGGCACACTTTTTTTAGTTCAACTAAAGGAAATCTTCTCAGTCCTCATATTTGTTCTGCCCATTATTAGTACTCATTTAATTTTGTGATTACTACTGTGATGTATAGAGGAACATAGAGGATGTCAGCTACTCTAAATATACCACTGGAAAAAAAAGTGTCCCTGAAAATATTTTTGAAATGTTGGCATCTATGCACTTGGGCACTGTCCAAGGGCCACCGGGTCAGTAGGGGGCCCCATGAGAGGCTCCTGGGATCCTGTGATATTAAAGCTGTAGTAAACTTTGCTAACATTACTACTTTTTAGAGACCCTGAGGTAGGTTATGCCATAATGTACTAGTATGCACAGCATACTAGGGTACACTTTTCTGTCAGACTTAGCCCTCCAGCGCTGCGCTGTGATCAATCCGGCGGGTCCCGGGCGTTTCCATCTTCACCCGGTCTTCCTTCTGGGTTCTGTGCCTTCGGTCACATGCCTTGGCCGGGCTGCATTGCTGTCACTCCCACACATGCTCATGCGCATCCTCTCTCTCTCTCTCTCATCCCCCCTCTCTCTCTCATCCCTCTCCCTTACCCCTCACCCCTCACCCCTCTCTCATCCCCTTTCTCTCTCTCTCTCTCTCATCCTCCCTCTCTCTATTTATTTTCATTTGTTATAACAAAAAATTTTTGCATTTTTTTTTTTATTTTTTAATAAAATGCCCCACCAAAATCCTCAGAACCAGGCCCATGATGTTCTTAATCTGGCCCTGTCTCCCATCCACCTCTCCGGTTGGTGCCCCTTTCTCCAACTACCCAGCTTCTACCAGGGCTTTTCGTTTTGTCTCTCCCTTTTTTGCTGGTCCTTATGGGCCTTGTAATTTAAACCCCAGCTTAACTGTATGCAGGGTCCTTCTTTGAGACTACAATCCCCAGAATACTCTGGGCACCTGTATTGTAGCTATGGCCAAGCAAAACAGCGAACAATGCCATCTTGTGGGCAAATAGAGATCTGCATTCCCAGTAACACCTGTTACACCTGTAAGCCCCAGTCACAGGGACACTGTGCCAACTGGCTCTGGAATACTGTCTTTCAAGTGTGGTGGCATCGCTTTCACCCACCTGAGCCTCCAGATCTGAAGCCTTCCTCGGTATCCAAATGACCTACTATCTGAACTAACAAATACAGTCAGTCTCAAAATTACAGAAATGTCATAACCCCATTCCATTTGGAAAGAACTTCCTCAGAAACATAATTTCCTGTTTGTGCGATTGGCTCATCAATTTCCCCAAAAGTCTGCACTTAAATACAAGTCAGATTTCAGGCATCACCTGCAACAAAAATGTTTTTGGTGAAATGCTTCCGATAGGAAATCAAGACTAAAGGGATGTGGGCCCAGCAGTTTTCATCATTAGTGCCCTGCGGGTGCACAGCTGATTGAGAATGATGAAACCATTCCCATTAGACTCACTTTTCCACATGGATACAGACAAACACACAGGGATTTCTTCAGAATAAAAAAATGTAGGAATCTGCAACAACATTTGTTAAAATCCTTGCAATGTACACAGATCACCCAGAGGGGAATGATTTTTTCTCAACAAAAGTGGAGTTACGCTTTAAAGTAGAAGTAAACACAATATTTTTTTTTTTTTTATATTGTTTTTGTTTTTTTTCATTTTTTGGGTCATTCCTTATGATTGAAATTCTTTATTTTGAATAAATTCTAAAAAAATGCAAAATTGGAAAATCTGAAAATAAGAACGAAAATTCAAAAGAACGGAAATCCGAAAATAAAAACGGAAATCCGAAAATTCGAAAATCTGAAATTTAAAAATTCAAAAATTCAAAAATCCAAAAGAATGAAAATCCGAAATAATAAATAACTAATATTAATTAACTATTAAATTATATGTATTGGAATTTCCTTTCAAATTTGGCTGTTAGTGAATGTAACAAATACGAATTTACAGATTTTCGAATTACGGATTTTAGTTTTTTCGAATTTTTGGATTTTCAACATTTTGGATTCACTCTTACTGATCACAGTAAACAGGACAATGATGGCACTAAAAATCTGACAGGTGTTATAATTCTCCACACAAAAAAAAAAGAAAAAAGTTTGGCCTCTAGTTATACTATAATTGACTGTGATTCCTTGTTTAACACTATTGCATATCTTCTCAACATTGTATCTGTATTGTGAGTTTCATCCTACGTTCATTCAGTAAGCATCAAGTTGCTCATCACCGTATGCCTGATCATTTGGCTGATACCTTTACATGCCATGTCTAAAGGAATTTTAGTGTTGGATAGATAAGGGAAAGAATTAAGGAAAATAAATCTCTCCAAAGAGATGAAATTCCTCTATTAGTTATTACTGGAACAGGTGTCCACATTGTAATAGTAAAGCAAATATTTATTATATTGTAGCTTACCAAATGTTAGACATGGTGGTTGTATTTGTTTTCTTTTTTAGGCTTTCTTTCTTCTTTTTTTTTCACCTGATGATCTTGTCAGTAAGTCTGTAGTTTTTCAACAGATCAAGCTGTCCTATTGATGTAGCAGTTAAAGGGTTGAGACAAACCATGTACCACTGACAGGGATGCTCAGAATGATCAGCTTTTATTTATTGAAATAAAAGCTTTATTATGAAAGGAACAAAACTGTTGCTGTAACTGCTTAAAAATAGCTGGATTTTGGATTCAATTTGTTAGTGTATCTAAACCTGCTAGTGCATCTAACACCCCCAGACTAACAAGGCTGCTGTCCAAAGATGTCTCTGTTGTTCCTTCATCCAGAGTGTAGACATTCTAATACAGGAGGTGTGTTACTGATACACCATGTGTAATGCCCCGTACACACGATCGGAAATTCCGCCAGCAAAAGTCTGATGTGAGCTTTTGGTCAGAAATTCCGACCGTGTGTATGCTCCATCGGACTTTTGCTGGCGGAATTTCCGCTAGCAAAAGATTGAGAGCCGGTTTTCTATTTTTCCGAAATTCCGATCGTCTGTAGCAATTTTAACGCGCAAAATTCTTACGCATGCTCGGAAGCATTGAACTTCATTTTCTCGGCTCGTCATAGTGTTGTGCGTCACCACGTTCTTGACGGTCGAAAGTTCAATTTTTGTGTGACCGTGTGTATGCAAGGCAAGCTTGAGCGGAATTCCGTCGGAAAAACCATCCAAGGTTTTTCTGATGGAAATTCAGGGCATAACATACAGATCACCAGGTGAAAACAGAAAGAAGAAAGCTTAAAAAATAAATAAAACTAATGCAGCCACCACACCGCTATGGATTGATAAGCTGCAATATATTAAATTTTTGTTCTTTAACTGTCTCCTTCTTTTCTTGTGACAACTGTACAATTTTGGATTTCCTCCCACTTTGAACCTCACTGACAATAGTCGCCAGCAAAAATAGAGTGGGTGAACCTACGAGATTAAACACAGATATGAAAAGAAAAACCCTACCCTACCTTATCCAAAAAATTGTAAAAAGTGTTGGTTCAACTCCTTCCCACCCACGCTATAGCCAAAACATGGCTACAGCGCAGCCCAAATTGGTGGTAGGGCATCCATATACATCCTCCCGTGCTCGAGCGGCCTGCGTACCCCCTGCAGGGTGTGCGCGGCGCGCTCTGTGATCAGTGAGTCAAGGAGATTCGGCTGATTATAGATTGTGTAAGGGATCGATCCGGACCCCTTACCACGTGATCAGCTGTCAGACAATGACAGCTGATCACATGATGTAAACAGAGCCAGTAATCGGCTATTTTTTCTCCTCACATTGACAGCGTGGGAAGAGAAAAGAAAACAGATCACCGGCTACTGTCAGAGGGACATCGGTCCCGCACACAGAGCCACCACCGCCTCATCTGTGCCCACCAGTGCCACCTGCTAGTGCCCACCAGTGTCACTTACCAGTGCACAACTGTGCTGCCCATCAATGCCCACCAGTGCCACATACCAGTGCCCACCAGTGCCACCTATCAATGCCCACCAATGCCACATATCAGTGCTGCCAATCACTGCCCATCAGTGCCTCATCATCAATGCTGCCTATCAGTGTTACCTACAAGTGCCACCCATTAGTGCCCATCAGTGCCACCTATCAGTGCTACCTATCAGTGCCACCTATTAGTGCCCATCAATGCCACCCATCAGTACCACCCATCAGTGCCCACCAGTGCTGCCTTATCAGTGCCCATCAGTGCCACCTTATTAGTGCCGACCAGTGGATCAGTGCAGCCTATCAGTGCCCATTAGTGCAGCCTATCAGTGCCCATCAGTGCAGCCTCATCAGCGCACATCAATGAAGGAGAAAGATTACCTGCTTACAAAAGTGTATAACACTCTATGAAAACATTTTTTTTTCAAAATATTCAGTCTTTTTCTGTTTGTTTAGCAAAAAATAAAAATCCTAGTAGTGATTAAATAGAACCAATCTGTGACAACTTGAATATCCCAGGAAACATAACTGCATAACTGATGACATTGTATCAGTGGATCAGCAGAACAGACATACAGGGGTGAAAGACCAAATCCACTGCACCTTATTACAATGAATGCAAGTACATTTTTAAGTAATCCAGAAACTCATATAATGGCCACAACACGAGGGAGGCATTTTTCACCACAATTTGTGTTAGTCTTCATATGTACAAAAAAACATGACCTACCCCTTTACTGCTTACATACTTCAAATAGCACACAATGCATTTTTTTTTTTTTTTTTTATGCCTTAGTGATTTAACTAATCTGTACTCAAATTAATGTTTTCATATAGACCTAAGCTTTCACCTTTTTTTGGTCATGTCATTCTTACCAGAAAAAAGAATAGTGGATATGAAGTACAGACTTCATTGTTAATATTCCCAGTAATTTTCTACCAAATAACTAACACACATTTGAGAATAAAAGCTATTTGTCAAACAGAGATTTTGTAGAACATAATTGCTCTGTGCTGTGATTGCTATAAAAAAGGTGGGAATGTACAGTTTGCTTTTAATTCCAATCTCCAATTACACAAACAAAAGTGCATGAAAATTAAATACGTTAATTGTTACAAATAAAAATACATTTAGTTACCTTTAACTCTTGTCAAAGAAGATACTTTGTTAATACTGCATTTGCACATTACTCATGCTCTAACAATAAAAGACTATAAAAAAATTACATAATGCAATAATAATATTTGAGTGCAAGGAAAAAGTAACCCACTGGGCATTTATTATATATATAAAAAAAAACAACAAATAAATTAATCTTTTTTGATGTAGATTTGCATGGACATTAGTGTTTTAGGACCCAGCAATCAGATGTATATTTGACAAACTGTGATCCCACAGACTTGATCAATCCCACAAACTTGATCTTGGATTACCATTTGTATGCTTCTAACAGTAATATTAGTTTAATCTCTTTTCTTAATTCTAAAAGGGTTTATTTTTAAAGAACAGAACAAATCCGTTCTGTAACCTTAGGTACAAGCTGGCATTATAATGATATTGACTATTTTGTTTACAGGTAACAAATAGTCATGCAACACTGTACCCAAATTAAATTTTTATAATTATTATTTAAGACAGATAGAGCTTTCTTTTGGTGGTATTTAAGCACCACTGGGTTATTTTTTTTTTTTTTGCTATATAAAGAAAAAATACAGAAGACTTTAAAAGAAACACGTTTTCTTTGTTTCTGTTATAAAATGTTGTAAATAAATAATCTTTCTTCATAAATGTGGCCCAAATTGTACTCTGCTACATTTTTGTGGTAAAATTAACCCAAATCAGAGTATATTTAGTCTGCTTATACTGACTGCCTATCTAATTTCTCGAGGCCCTAAAATGCCTGCACAGTGCAAATACCCCCCAAATGACCCCTTTTTGGAGAGTAGATAATTCAAGGTATTTAGTAAGAGGGATGGTGAGTTTTTAAGTTGTATTTCTTTGTCACAATTTTTTTTGAAGTTAAGAAGTTAAATAACTGTAAATAAATACTTTTTTTTCACACAATTGTATATTTAACAAGTTGTTTCTCACACACAGCATAGACATACTTATAATTAAAAACCAAAACACATTCTGCTATGCCTTCTGAGTATGGGATACCACATGTGAGATTTTTTCACAGTGTTGATGCAGAGAGGGGCCAAATCCAAGCAGCACCTTCAGGCTTTCAACGAGCATAAATTACTCAATTTTTGGAGGCCATGGAGCACCAGGATAGTAGAAACACTCCAAGGTATTTTCTGGAAGGCATAGTGAATCTTTTCAATGTATCACTTTTTGCCACAGGTTTTTGGAAAATGCAGGAAAGAAATTTATTTTATTTTTTTTAAAGTTATCAATTAATAAGATAATAAGATAACAACACACAACATAGGTATATTTAGAATTAGCACCCCAAAACACATTCTGCTACTACTTCTGATATGGTAATACCACATGTGTGAGACGTTTTTAATCCAGGGAGCACTTTCAGGCATTTTAGGGATGTACATTATGCATCTAATTTCCTAACTACCTATCGCAATTTTGGAGGCCCTGGAGCACCAGGACAGTGAAAACACCCACAAAATTACTACATTTTGGAATAAACATTCCAATGTCGTTTCTGAGAGGCATGGTGAGTCTTTTGAAGACTTAGTTTTTTCCATAAATTTTGGAAAATGCAGAATGAAAATGAAAATTATTTTTTTTACACGAAAGTTGTAAATTTAATAGGCTATTTCTCACACACAGCATGGGCATTCTTAGAATTACACCCCAAAACACATTCTGTTACCCCTCCCAAGTGTGGCTATACCACATATGTGAGACTTTTTCACTTTTTGGACTGATTATATACTGGACATTGCATCTTGTGTATCACACAAATAAACCAAAACCAATGTACTGTAATGGTCCCCTCTGTACAAGTGGTCAGAAAATATAGCTTACTGTAGCGTCACCTATAGCAGTCCCTATTCCTATAAGCCAAGAAAGCCTTGCCTACTGGTACATAGCTGCCATGTTCACTGGCCAGGAAGCAGAGGAGGCTAAAGGAAGGACGGAAGGACAAAAGAGTTCCTTTGGTTCCAGGAGAGCAGTTGTCCTCAGGATGTGGCTGGGACTAGTGTCTTGCAGGAACGAAGTCAGCAGGATGTGTAAATGGGTCAGTTCAGGGGCAGGCAGAGACATTGGGGTTGATTTATTAAAGGCAAATTGACTGTGCACTTTGCCCCAAAGCTTAGTAAATGAGCAGAAGCTTTGCTGACTTCCATCATCCAATCGTGTACAAGCAAAAATTTTGTTTTTTTTATTTTCCTTGTACCTGGTTGGGTATTCTTTGCAAAGTGAAACTCTACCTCATTTACTAAGCTTTGGAGCAACTGCCCTTGCAAAATGGACAGCCTATTTGTCTTTAGTAAATCAACCTCATTGTCAGTAAACAGGGAAAGGATCGGTCCAGGCAACAGGCAGAAACATGGTCAATAAACAGTCCAGGGCTAGTATAGGTGACAATCAGGGACACCAATTATAACTGGCTGCAATATTAGATGTCAAATATATGGTTGTAGAGCCTGATGTGAAGAGGGAGGCCTCTCTTTCAGCTCCGACTCAGGGACCACTGGTAGTGAGACAGAGGTTACAAGTGAGCAGTGAAGCACAAATGCCTGTCAGATGTCCAGCAGACTGAGTAGGTAAGTGGCTGGTGCATCATCAGGGATGGATCAAGATTGCTAGGACAGCAGATGACAGCAGGTTCAGCAGACTCTAAGCTGGCAGACAGCAGACTGGCAGTTGCTTGGCTTGCAGATGATGGACCGCTAGTGGAAGCAGACTGGCAGGAACTTAGCTGGCAGATGACTGATTGCTACCATGTAAGTAGCATGCCAGTCAAGAGATGCTGAGCAGACAGGATAAGACAGAATGTGTGGTCAGACGAGCCGGGTCAATAACAGATGGTCAGATCAGGCATGGACAGCAGGCAGGAGAATGGTCAAGGTACAGGCCAAATTCAGTGTAATAAAAGCAGGCAGGTGAGCAGGGTCCAGAGGCAAGCTGAGGTCAGGGCAAGTATTGTTCAAGCGTGGTCAAGACAAGCTGGGTCAATCACAGAAGTAAACATATGAACTGGCACAGAACCCAGGGAACACTTTAGATCAGAGAGCACTGACTAGTACAACTGTACTGACTTAAATAGTCTATTTAGAGCCAGTATTAGCGCACAACTGTGCACACCACAGTGTCCAACCTGAGGCCTGCGCCTGCGCATCTGTATGCGCCTCAGCGTTTCATTTGTACTATGGCCAGCACTTCCCCGACATTAGGGCTCATTCACATGTGAATTTGGGAGTGGTAAAATCTTGCAGTTGAGCTGCGATTTTACCGCCCCTCAACTGCTACCCCTTTTAGCTGCAGGGGGAGTGGTCAGGAGTGTATACATGCCATGGGTGCAATGCTTTGCTTCCCAGCTGTGGCAGGAATTATACCCCTCTCTATGCCCACTGACTGTGATCCATTTAACCACTTAAGGACCAAGCCTCTTTCTGAGATTTGTTGTTTACAAGTTAAAAACATTTTTTTTTGCTAGAAAATTACTTAGAACCCCCAAAATGTATACCTTTTTTTTTCTAACACCCTAGAGAATAAAATGGCAATTGTTGCAATACTTTCTGTCACCCCGTATTTGCACAGCGGTCTTACAAGCGCACTTTTTTTTGAAAAAATACACTTTTTTGAATTAAAAAATAAGACAACAGTAAAGTTAGCCCAATTTTACCCAACATGTCATGCTTCAAAACTGTACCCGCTCGTGGAATGGCGACAAACTTTTACCCCTAAAAATCTCCATAGGCGACGTTTAAAAAATTCTATAGGTTGCATGTTTTGAGTTACAGAGGAGGTCTAGGGCTAGAATTATTGCTCTTGCTCTACTGATCGCGACAATACCTCATGTGTGGTTTGAACACCGTTTTCATATTCGGGTGCTACTCACATATGCATTTGCTTCTGGTCGCGAGCTCGTCGGGATGGGGTGCGTTTATTTTACCTTTTATTTTTACACTGTTTTAAAAAAATAAAATAAAATTGTCACTTTTATTCCTATTACAAGAAATGTAAACATCCCTTGTAATAGAAAAAAAAGCATGACAGGGCCTATTAAATATGAGATCTGGGGTCAAAAAGACCTCAGATCTCATATGTACAAGGTGTACAACCACTTTAAGAGGGAGAAACTGATTCTGTTGAAAAGGTACTGTTATATTCAAGCTAAATTATATATTTATATGCTATATGTTATAACATAATAATTTATTATTTTTCTATTTACTGTGAAATTACTGGTTGGAAGTTATATCTTCAAACTTCAGTAATTTGTCCATTAATATATGTAAACAGGGAGTACTAATGCGCAAACCAATAGGGAATCAAAGGTGAGCAGCTGCAAACATGAAAGGTGTTCTCACACTAATAGTAAATGATAATCAAGAAAATGTGGCGCTTGTTGCATAAATATTAATAAAATTATGAATAAATAGCTAATCAAAGTGATACAGCTAGTGCAAATACCGCAATGTGCAAAAAAATGCAAAATTTAAATAATCCAATGTGCAAAATAACAAATAGCAAATGTGCAATTAGCAATATCCAATGTGCAAATAACACTCAGTGAATTGAATGTGCAAAAAATAATATTCCAGGCGCATGGGCGGTAGCTCACAAGATGGCCGCTGCCTCCTAGAGCTCCGCTCCACCACAGCCTTTTGATAGCCGCCGGAGCCCGCTGAACGAACCTGCGAGCCTGTCACCGGGTGGAACGGGTGGGGGAGACACTAGGGAACCATCCGATGTCCGCAGCGAGGAGGAACCTGAGCGATCAGATGACGGCGGCGGCCATTCCCCTCAGCTATGCCAAGATGGCGGCGCGAGGCCTACACAGCACGGAGGAACCTGAGGTATCCATTGCGGATCAGGACTTGCCACCTCCACAATCCCCAGGTATCTCCTCTCCACCCGGGGAATGGGCTGCTTCCCCTGCTTCAACAGAGTCCCTGTTAAATAGACTGAATGACGGCCTCCACACCCATGCTTGATCCACACACAGGCATGCTCCTGTCAGTGAGTGAGGAAACGGCTGCCACCCCCTCTCCAAATGATTTCCCCTCCATGATGACAGCTTTCTCCTTTTTGCTTTCTAAAAGCTTAGCAGCAAACGCAGCCCAAATTACATCGTCCATCCATGCTGACCTGCAGCAAATAGGATTGAGAATGGACACTATAGAAAGGAAAGCAGATCAATCAGTTGCGAAGATTAACCAGAACTCAGCCAGAATTCAGGATGTTCAGGACCAGCTAGAAGCGGCATTTGCAAAGATCGATGACCTCGAGAACAGGTCTAGGCGTTATAACTTTAGACTCAGGGGGCTCCCGGAGTCTGAAAAGGATGTACATGCTGCTGTAAAATCCCTGATTCAGGGTCTCATCCCAGGCATTCCTGAACACCATTTGGAATTGGATAGAGCACACAGAGCCCTACAACCTCCCCGCTCAGATGGTCTCCCTCGGGATATCATTGTGAAACCACATTTTTATTCGGTGAAGGAGGAGGTCATGAAAAAGTCCAGGTTATCTGAAAATCTAATGCTACTGGGCCATAAAATTCAGGTGTTTGCAGATTTATCACCATACACGGTACAGAAGAGACGTGCACTTAAACCGCTCCAGCAGATTTTGATGGAAAAAGAAATTACATATAGATGGTCCTTCCCTCTCCGTTTGAATTTCTCCTACAGAAATAAGAACTATGCCTTCTCATCATTTGCCGAATGAGAACGCTTGTTTTTGCACCTGGGCCTAATTGTGCAGGAACCCCTTAGCACGAAGTCAGCCAGGGGATCCACATCATCCTCTAAAAGGCCTCCACCAGCTAGCCCGCTGCAACCCACCTGGCTCCAATCAAGCCACAAGCGATCCAAAGAAAATGTTCCGACATGACTCTCCGGTTATGACCAGGACCTTTGGTACTGACTGGAGACTTTCCGGTCCTCCCCTCTGTCCGTACACAGATTTCTCTTAGGACTTCCGTGTATCACCCCTCACTAGCTGGCCCACTTTTGAACTAATCTCTTTCAGCTATGTCTAGGAGGGGGATTTAGTCCACGTTCACATCGGACTGGAAGTTACCTACACCCGGTGGTGTCGGACACTGACGTGGGGAAGGGGTGGGGGTAGTACACTTCTACAGTCTCCTTTAGATTTCTTTCATTTTTGGTATTTTAGTTTATACATTTGTGATTTTCAATCTCACCTAGACCCTTAAGGGTAGGATTCGAAATCTCACACATGGTGGGACTCCTAAACAGGTTACGAGAGTTCTAAGTTGTTTTATATTTATTTCTATTTTTTATAACCTCTGATTGTCAGCATTTTTGTGTCTCCCGGCTACCCTCTCGTGCGGCTGGCGATGGTCACATTGCGGGCGGCATGAGGGGTGAGTCTCATGGGATCCAGTCCCCTTCGGCTTTACATTCAGAGCCCAGGATCTCATCTAGCTTGACGTGTGTTGGATCACCTAAGTTCCCAGCCTTATTGACTGGGGAACGGGGTGCCGGACGGGCACGTTTTTTCACACACGTGATTCAAAAGGTTTTCAGTTGTAATCCCTTTTTGTTTGGGTCATTCAGGGTATTACTCAGCATAGGCCTTAGATTGGCCTATAGTTATAATTTTTTTTTTACTAGGCGTCGGGGCTGTGGTGGACCCAGCACGCCTCCAGTGGAATCCAGGTTCACAGCAGGTGCACTTGGTTTCCTATCCAGATCCCCACAGCTGGGGTTTCTGATCCTCTTAGGATTAGGGGGTTGAGGTGGCGAGTTCACTTCAACCCAGGGGTGAGAAGGGGGTCGAGGACCCCAAGGTTTACTGTTATCAGGGAATATATTGGTTTGTCATGCATATATTTCAGACTAATGTAATATTTTTGTCTTCCTTCCTCTCTTCTTTTCTTCCTCCCTTCTCTCCACTTCTCCTTGCTCATCTGAGCACTCCAAGGTTCCGGGCGGGTTCGTGTCCTCCCTCCGCAGGTACAGATTTTTTGGCCCAATGGTTCATCTGGCTGCTTGATTTGATCTCTCTGCTCAAAAGGGGTAAGTCAAAGATTCTTATTATAGAAGCACCTCCTCTGGTTCATGGCTGACGCACACGGCTCTTACCCCTCTCTTAACATCATATCTCATAATACGCAGGTCTCAATTCCCCCGTAAAACGTAGGAAATTATTCCAATTGTACCACTCCATGAATGCAGATGTCTCACTCATCCAGGAGACCCATTTTCCTTCTACATATATGCCTTCCTTTCTCCACCAACGCCTACCACAATTTTTCTTAGCTTCCGGAGATAACAAAACTAAAGGGGTAGCTATCTGCTTTGCCAAACACATCAATATCTCACAATCAGAGGTAATAATTGACCCTCAAGGCTGGTATATTCTGGTGTCTGGCCATATAGACAGAGAACTCTACACTTTTGTTTCCTACTACTCTCCTAATAAGGGACAAAAAACCTTTTTTGAATCACTATTACACAAATTAAAACCCCACCTGCGAGGCATGATCATTGTTGGCGGAGACTCCAACACAGCATTTGACTTTTCCATTGATAAGTCTTCTGGGGATAAGCCAACATCTAGACGCCCCTCCAGACAGAGCGTCAAAATTGCGAGGTTGCTTCAGGAGGCGGGACTGATTGATATCTGGAGAGAAACTAACCCACATACCAAAGATTACACCCACTTTTCGGCACCGCATAATTCCTACGCCAGGATAGACCACATTTTCACACATTCAGCATCAATCCCTCTGGTCAGGAGATCTAGGATAGTAGATACCCCCTTATCCGACCATTCGATGGTGACACTACTCATGAAGAGGTCGGGGGGCGCTGGGGGCCCACCTCGCTGGCGCTTGCAGGAATCCCTACTGAGTGACCCGGTGCAATGCTCCTTATTAGAAGAGGCCATCAACGAATACTTCCAAATTAACGCGACCTGTGAGGTTTCCCCAGTAACGGTCTGGGCAGCCCACAAGTCCGTAATTAGAGGGAAACTGATACAAATGTCATCCAAACTTAAAGCAGAACACAGAGTAGACACAATTAGACTGACAGAGGAATTTCATAATGCTGCGAAGGCGCATAAACAAAACCCCACGCCTGAATCCTTGGCAAACTTGGATAAGGCCAGAACCCTCCTAAACCTACAGCTGACTACAGCAGCAGAAAAGCACCTTAGATGGACGGGGGCTAAACTTTATTCCCAAAAGGACAAAATAGGGTCTAAACTGGCAGTCAAACTGAGCCCCAAACCCCGCTCTTTGGCATTTCCGAAAATTAGGCTGCCCTCAGGGGACTTGACCCAGAATCCCAAAAAGATCATGGCGGCTTTTCATCAATTTTACTCAGATCTTTACAAACCGAAATCCTCCTCCCCCCGAAGTTCTCGGCATTCTTTCCTGGACTCCCTTACACTACCTACTTTGTCACCTGAACACAGGGACCTCCTGGAGGCTCCCTTCTCAAACCAGGAAGTTCTGGACACAATTAAAACACTAAAGGTGGGTTCCTCACCAGGTCCTGACGGCTTCTCAAATGGTTACTATAAGAAGTTTGGCGCTTGTCTAGCCCCCCATCTGACGAAACTCTTCAATACACTTCGGGAGGGGTCTCATCTCGATACAGACCTCAACTCAGCGTACATATCGGTTATACCAAAACCGGGCAAAGACGCCAGCGAGGTGGGCAACTACCGTCCCATCTCGCTGATAAATAATGACATCAAAATTATGACTAAGATACTGGCAAATAGAATAGGGAGTTTCATCCCTTTATATATACATGGGGATCAGGTGGGATTTATCCCTGGGAGACAGGGCCCAGATCAGATCCGCCATTCCATAGATATTATTTCACTCCTGCAGTCTCAGTGGGACCTCCTCAGAAAGGCTTTCTCCTTTCCATTGACTTAAACAAAGCCTTTGACTCAGTAGACTGGGCTTACCTGTCTGGTATTCTACGGAGATGGGGTTTTGGTGCTCATTTTCTGAACTTAATCAATTCACTCTACTCTAACCCCTCGGCACAAGTGTGATTGATGGGCAGATACTCATCATCTTTTAATATCAGCAGGGGTACCAGACAGGGATGCCCTCTCTCCCCCCTCCTTTTTGCTATGGCCATCGAAACGCTGGCCATAGCAATTAGATCGAATCCCGACATTAAGGGGTTGATGTGTGGGGGCCTGGAACACAAGTGTGCGCTCTATGCCGATGACCTCCTTCTTTATATTACTTCCCCATTAATCTCTACGCCTATGATTTATAAGACGTTGATGGAGTTCACAGCGATTTACAGTTTAGAGGTCAATATGACTAAATCCATGGCTTTAAATATAACAGTACCCAATGACTCACTCACACAACTCTCTAAGAACTTTGACTTTTCATGGGCACCGGCTGCACTTCCTTACCTGGGGATTAAACTAACATCGGACATAAATAATCTTTTTAAAGCTAATTATCCGCCTATGATTAATAAATGCAGAGCAGAGCTGGCTAAGTGGTCTAGATGTGGTCTGTCCTGGCTAGGTAGGGTGCATGCGGTTAAGATGACGCTCCTTCCACGCCTCTTATATCTTTTTCATTCTCTTCCAGTTCCCATCCGGAAGCGCTTCCTCAGTAACTTTCAGTCTGAAATAATTCGCTTTGTTTGGGGTAACAAGGGTTACAGATGTCCTTCTCGCACTTTAGTACGCCTAAAATCACAGGGTGGACTGGGATGCCAGACTTGTGGGGTTACTATCAGGCAGCTCAATTAGCACAACTATCAATAATTTACTCCAGGAACTACAAACCGGATTGGGTTACAATAGAAAGGAAAGCGATCCCTCTTAACACTATTGATTACCTCTTGTGGTCAGACACCAGAAGTAGGCCAGCTATAATGGCCCCCACCCTATCCCACTCGATAGCTTTATGTACCAAGCTTTACTCAAATCACTCCTTGATTTCCCAGCTGAAACCATTGGCCCACCTTTTTCATAACCCAAAGTTAATATACAGGCGTTCCACTGGTGGACAGACAAGGGCCTCTACCGCATAGGGCACTTCCTATCCTCAAAGGGCCCACTTACTCTGGCCCAATGTAAGAAAAATCTAGGTATGCCGCATTCGGAAAGGTTCAGATTCATGCAAATTTCTCACTTTTTACACACTATCTGGTCCACCAGGAAGGACCCTCCCTTTATAACACCTTATGAGCAATGGTGCGCTGACTCTATGGACCAGAGGGGAGGTATCTCCCTAATTTATGCAGCACTTCAAACGAACTTGGATAAACCATCCTACGCTCGGGCCTGGGAGGAGGACACGGGCTGCGCCTGTAACGCCTCTGATTGGTTTCGGGTTTCGATACACTCATCGAAAGGTTTTTGCAACGTATCATTAATTGAAGCCAGCTTAAAAGTTATGAATAGGTTGTATTATGTTCCTTCTAGACTAGCATTAATATACCCGGGAACGTCCCCGCTGTGCTTTAGAGGATGCGAGCTAGAAGGTTCTATGATTCATGTATGGTGGACTTGCCCTCGCATCAGATCCTTTTGGAAGAAAATTTTCCGCACCATTAGCTCCTTAACAGGAGAAACGATCGCCCCTAATCCCACGATAGCACTGCTTAATCAATACATACCTAATCTGACTAAACGTTTACAAGTGCTTTCTCTCTTCATACTGGTGGGAGCTAAAATTACCTTGGCAAAAGCCTGAAATAAGCCTTCGGTCTCCTTTCAGGCTTGCAAAAGGAAAATCTCATGGATTATGGCACAAGAGCTTATAGCAGCAAAACTGACCGATAAAATTGAGAGATTTAATGCTACTTGGGAACCATGGGCCACGCTCTGTGATATTCCAATCCTCCCTGGTATGGAGAATACGTCACGGAACCTCTCCCCTCCCCTCTGATCTCTACTTCTCTAACTTCACCTTCTTTTTCACACATTTCCTCTCCTCTCTTTCTGGGCATCCTGCCCGTACCCCAACTGACAAATAGTCATTCCTCAAAGAACACTACTGAAGTATTTTTTTTCTTTTTTTTTCTCTATGCGGGGGTTGGACAGTCGGGAAGGTGATCTCCCCCTCAGGGATACCCAATTCCTACAGTTTAGGGAGTCGGGGCCTAGGTTTCGATCCCCTGGGAGCTCCCCAGACGTCTCCACAGTAAGAGCCCATAGGGGTGGGGCGTTTAGGAACCTAGGGGGGATAGAGAGGTCATCACACCGGGAAGTAACAATTTAGATTTCTCTGTGATCACTTTCCGGGAGGGGCACCTCCCGACTGTCTCGACTCCCTATTTGGTTGTCATTGTTGAGTGACTTATATTTTATTGTTCAAAGTAAACTGTGGCAATACTTGTACATCTACAGTTTATAGGTTCTTTGCTATCTGCATAGAAATGGCAATAACTGTTACAGGCTACAGTCTGTTAATTTCCTCTATGTTTTGGATTCTTTTTCTTGAATTGTATGCTACTGATCTTCAATAAACTTTTTTAAAACTAAAAAAAAAAAAAAAAAAAAAAAAAAAAATATTCCAGAGAAGTATGCAATTCAACAGACTAATATAAGAAATCAGATAAAAAGATAGTCCAATTATTTTAGTGAATCCACAGCGTGCAAATACAGTTCATCCCAAATAAAGTGCAAAGTGCCAATATCCAAAAAAACTCCACCATCCACTGTGTACGACAATGTAAAAAATAAAACAATAAAAAATATATATATACCAAAAAATGTGTTGCTAATTCATCCAAAAATGTACAATTCATTTGAAAAATATACAATTATATAGTCCCATATAGAGTGCAAAAAAAAATGTAACCAGATATTTTTGTGAATCCCCAGTGTGCAAATATACTGTAGTTCATCATAGATAAAATGTAGAGTGCCAATATCCAGAAGAGAAGGTGGAGATTTTCTGGATATTGGAACTCTACACTTTATCTATGATGAACTATATTTGCACACTGCAGATTCACTAAAAATATCTGGTTACATTTTTTTTGCACTCTATATGGGACTATATAATTGTATATTTTTCAAATGAATTGTACATTTTTGGATGAATTAGCGACACATTTTTTGGTATATATATTTTTTATTGTTTTATTTTTTACATTGTCGTACACAGTGGATGGTGGAGTTTTTTTGGATATTGGCACTTTGCACTTTATTTTGGATGAACTGTATTTGCACGCTGTGGATTCACTAAAATAATCGGACTATCTTTTTATCTGATTTTTTATATTAGTCTATTGAATTGCATACTTCTCTGGAATATTATTTTTTGCGCATTCAATTCACTGAGTGTTATTTGCACATTGGATATTGCTAATTGCACATTTGCTATTTGTTATTTTGCACATTGGATTATTTAAATTTTGCATTTTTTTGCACGTTGCGGTATTTGCACTAGTTGTATGTCAGAAACCATGAATCAGACCGAGACAGAAGTACAGTTAATCACACTTGTTTAATAATAACAAAAAGGTAAACAGAGTAAGCGTAGTCAATACATTGCCAGAGTTCAATAACCAGATCGGAAAGTCAGCCAATGCCAATGTCAGAGAGCCAGAAATCAACATAGTAGTACAGCAAGCAGAATCCGAAGCCAGAAGGGACGTCAGCTGAGCAAGTCTTCAACAGGAACGCAGGAGAAAGTTTCAGAGATGTGACCAAAGGCGAAGGCAGAGATGAAGTGAGCTGGACGGCTTTAAGTAGGCAGGATTGAGGAGCAGATAATCAACAGCTGAGTCACTGTGGAGAGAAAGGAGCTGGCAATTAACCGACAGCTGAGCAGCCAGCTCAGAGAAGGAAGGGCTGAGCCCAGCCCTGACAGTGTATCACTTTGATTAGCTATTTATTCGTAGTTTTAATAATATTTATGCAGCAAGCGCCACATTTTCTTGATTGTCAATTTGTCTATTAAGCCACCTGCCTGAGTACAGATTTTGAAAATATAGTAAATTACCTTAAAAACAATATTAGTAAATGACCTTAAAAACAATATATAATAATTATTTGTATATTACTAACTTATGGTAATTAACCCCTTGCCACCCAGATCAATTCTGACACACTCTCCTACATGTAAAAATCATCATTTTTTTGCTAGAAAATTAGTCAGAACCCCCAAAATTGATATACATTGTTTTAGCAGATACCCTAGGGAATAAAATGGTGGTCATTGCAACTTTTTATGTCACACGGTATTTGCGCAGCAATTTTTTTAAATGCATTTTTTTATGGGGAAAAAAACTGTTTCATGAATAAAAAAAAAAAAACACTAACATTAGCCCGATTTTTTTGTATAATATGAAAGATGATGTTACCCCGAGTAAATAGATACCTAACATGTCACACTTTAAAATTGTTTACACTTGTGGAATGGCGCCAAACTCCAGTACTTATAAATCTCCATAGGTGACGCTTTAAAATTTTTTACAGGTTACATGTTTAGAGTTACAAAGGAGTTCTAGTGCTAGAATTATTGCTCTCACTCTAACGATCACGGCGTATATAATCTGTGTGTATCTGGCTCTGATATTAGCCAGTGCCTCACCAGCCACTGACCTCACCGCACGTCCCCTAGATCCCACAGTACCTCAAACATAGTAAAGATAGGGCAATCTGGCACCCTAGCCTCTGAAACAAAGCCACCTGCACAACCTGCAATTTTCTCCTCTTTTCATTTCCTTTATATTCTTTCTCCCATGCCAAGGGATGTTTCCCCACAAACTATCTTGAAGCATATGGTCCCTTCTCTCAGTAATTCAGATTGGGTAGTTGTACTCTCATGACTATGAACAGTCCAGAAAGACCAGTTATATGAAGTGATACTTTATGTGATATAGGTACAACGTAGTTAAATAGGTAGTTTTAGGCTCATTGACTCTGTGTTGGATATATTAATACCCTCAATGTTGTACACGTCATTAATTATGTTACTGTCTGACTTTTCTTCGTAAGGGTTATAAGTCTTTGAGACCAGCTGGTCTTGTCCTATAATGAATGCTTGGAATGACACTGCAATTTGTCTTACATTTAGCTCTAATGTGACTGTATTTTGTGAAAAAAAAAGAGCCAGTTTTGGAATATCAAAGACTACAAAAGCCCTGCTCCTGATGTTACAGCCTAAACTTAAATTTTCATCCTGTCCAAAAAACAAACCTGCCATTTCTCCTAGCCTATTCCAGTGTTTCAGTACTGTAAAGGGGCCAGGCAATGTATCCGTAGCTTGACCTCAGCTGCCAAAATAATACCATTTGCTGCAGAGAAAATCATGCTTTGTGCTTCAAAGTTTGTGGCTTTTTCTGGTGCTCCGGCACTCAAACTATTTGTGGCTATTGTCTGTGCGATAATACACTTCAGTGTTTATTTCAGCAAAAAACCTACCTAGTTTTTTCACTTTTATATTGTGGCCTAATCAAGCATCTTACAGACTGTACATTCATTGTCTCTCAAATAATACTAATTTGTGTTTCAAGATAAAACACACATCATCTCTCCCTCTTATATTGTAGCCTATCCAAGCTTTTTACATACTTTCCAGCCTCTGAATAATATTTGTGGCTATTTTATCTCAGAAAACAAACAAATTTTATTGCAAGATATACTGCCTTGTCTCTTTCTTTTTGCTGTCCGTTCAAGTACTCACATACTGTCCTGACACTAGCCAATTTCTACCAAAAACATTCCAGAAGTCTGTATTTTGAATATTTTGGAATCATTGGGGATACAGGGATGGTAGGGAATGTGCAGTTGTGGTTTTGTAGTGGATTGTGTACTCTGTTTTGACATTTTATTAACATTTTAAAACTTAAAAAAGAAGTTCACAAACTATACTATTAATCTTCTTTACCACTGCCAAATATAATATACGAAGTTAAGAGCTTAAAGGGTAACTCCACTTTCGTGTGAAAAAAAATAGCAAATAAAAAAATATAATATAGCATATACAATTGCAACACAAGTCATATTGTAATTGAGCATTATTAAAAATGTCCTTTCCTTTTTGATCTGCAGCTCTGTAATTTTCTGTGAAATGCAATGCAACATTTTCATACAACAGCTGGATGGCAAGTGATTAAATGCCCCACACCCCCGCCAGTGCCTAGATTTCTATTTCTATTTTTTTTACAAAACCTTGCCTGCCGCATACCTTTCTGAACCCGAGATGCTGAGAATGGCTCCCCTTGTGGCTAAGCGCACTATACCCCTGGAGGTGGTACAGAGTTACCAGCAGGGTTTGCAGGACTTGAGTGATGATCAAAAAAGGTCAGAGTATTAAGATTTTATCCCACATAGACATTAAAGAGATTTGGGTTTGTGAATTTCAGACAGAATACCTGTGAATCCTGGCAGATTCGCTCATCCCTACTAAGAACTTCTGACAGCAATTATTATAGTTTGAAAACACCTGGCTAGCTTCTATTAAAGAAGCAATTATAATAGTATAGCCAGGTGTTGGGCTACAACGATATGTTGTAGCCCAAGAAATAAAAGGAGACATTGCCTTTTATTCTTCTCTCCCTCTACTGAGATACTGATGTTATGCTGCACTATCATCTTCCAGCCAGAAGGGGAAGTGCTAAAGCCAAGCAAGCCCATAGACTACTGTACAGAGCCCTGAGAATCCTGGGAGTTATAGTTTGAGAGGGTAGCCATATAATGGGCCTAATTGACTCCTTACACTACAGATCCCAATATATAATGTGCAGTAGTGACAGATGATTTTTTTTAAACTGCCAGGGAAAGCCCCTCCCTCTAACATCCCCATTTTCTTTTAGACAGTGCATACCCAGTCGGTCTAGGACTGGCATCACTGCCATAAATGCACTCTGTCAGCAGAGTTCCAGCACTCAGTAAATTAAGCTTTACTACGGGTCACTGCTCTGGACACCAAATATCATCTTATACCTAGTCCTTACTGTTAAACACTTTGTATGCTAAATAGTTTTTTTTAACATTGTTAATCTATTTTGTGCCTGCCTAGTTACCAACCATCTCAGGTGACAATATATTAAGTTTGCCTTTATTACCTGGTTTGGTGCCTGTTTTCTTTGATAAAGCACTACTAACTGGGTAAGTATTACCTCCAGTGATTTCCTGTGATTTTGTATGTTCATACACTTAACTTGGTGTGTTAGAGGGGCTAAGTTTTTTGGAAGAGATGGAGGCAAAGAACAGAGGACCTATCCTAATTAGGAATGAGCTGAACACCCCCCGGTTCGGTTCGCAGCAGAACATGCGAACAGGCAAAAAATTTGTGAGAACACGCGAACACCGTTAAAGTCTTTGGGACACGAACAGGCTTATATGCAAGTTATTGCCATAAAAAGTGTATTGGGATCTGGGTACTGCCCCAGGGGACATGTATCAATGCAAATAAAAGTTTTTAAAATAGCCTTTTTTTTCAGGAGCAGTGATTTTAATAATGCTTAAAGTGAAACAATAAAAATAAAATATTGTGCCTGGGGGGGTAATTTAAAATTGCTTGCACCTGTAATGTATTGCCGGATCCCGACAATATTCATAAAAAATCATTGAAAAAATGGCGTGGGTTCCCCCTCCACATCCATTACCAGGCCCTTCAGATCTGGTATGGATATTAAGGGGAACCCAAATTTTTAAAAAATGGTGTGGGGGTCCCCCCCAAAATCCATACAAGGCCCTTCAGGTCTGGTATGGATATTAAGGGAAACCCCACGCCAAAATAAAAAAAATGGCATGGGGGTCCCCCAGGCACTATATACTCTGAACTGCAGTATATATACTATATGGACTGCACTATATACTCTGCAGAAAAATTGAGCCTTAGGTGTGGGTAGTGCCAGAACACTGTAACCCCTCACAGTTACTCTTGTTGGGCGCGGGAATGGGCCCTGCTGTTAAATATTATTTCAAAAATTGCAATTATATGCCCATGTTAAACAGGGGCAGAAAAATTGGTGCCTTTGGTATTGATGGTGCCACAACACTGTAACCCCTCACAGTTACTCTTTTTAGGCACAGGAACGGGCCTTGCTATTACATATTATATAAAAAATTGTAATTACATGCCCCTGTTAGACAGGGGCAGAAAAAATTAGCCTTGTGTGGTGGTGGTACCACAACACTGTAACTCCTCACAGTTAATCTTGTTGGGTGCAGGAATGGGCCCTGCTGTTAAATATTATTTCAAAAATTGTAATTATATGCCCCTGTTAAACAAGCAGAAAAACTGGGCCTTTGGTTTTGATGGTGTCACAACACTGTAACCCCTCACAGTTACTCTTGTTGGGCGCAGGAACGGGCCCTGCTGTTAAATATTATTTCAAAAATTGTAATTACCGTACATTCCCCTGTTAAACAGAGGCAGAAAAATTTGGCCTTGGGTGGTGGTGCCACAACACTGTAAATCCTCACAGTTAATTTTGTTGGGTGCAGGAACGGGCCCTGCTGTTAAATATTATTTCAAAAATTGTAATTACATGCCCCTGTTAAACAGGGGCAAAAAAATATGGCCTTGGGTGATGGTGCCACAACACTGTAACTAGTCACGGTTAATCTTGTTGGGCGCAGGAACGGGCCCTGCTGTTAAATGTTATATCAAAAATTGTAATTACATGCGCCTATTAAACAGCGGCAGAAAAATTGGACCTTTGGTTTTGATGATGCCACAACACTGTAACCCCTCACAGTTACTCTTGCTGGGCGCAGGAACGGGCCCTGCTGTTAAATATTATTTCAAAAATTGTAATTACCGTACATGCCCCTGTTAAACAGAGGCAGAAAAATTTGGCCTTGGGTGGTGGTGCCACAACACTGTAAATCCTCACAGTTAATTTTGTTGGGTGCAGGAACGGGCCCTGCTGTTAAATATTATTTCAAAAATTGTAATTACATGCCCCTGTTAAACAGGGGCAGAAAAATATGGCCTTGGGTGGTGGTGCCACAACACTGTAACTAGTCACGGTTAATCTTGTTGGGCGCAGGAACGGGCCCTGCTGTTAAATATTATATCAAAAATTGTAATTACATGCGCCTGTTAAACAGCTGCAGAAAAATTGGGCCTTTGGTTTTGATGATGCCACAACACTGTAACCCCTCACAGTTACTCTTGTTGGGCGCAGGAACGGGCCCTGCTGTTAAATATTATTTCAAAAACTGTAATTACATGCCCCTGTTAAACGGGGCAGAAAAATTGGGCCTTGGGTGGGGGTGCCACAATACTGTAACCCCTCACAGTTACTCTTGTTTAGGGATGGGCCGAACACCCCCCCCCCGTTCGGTTTGCACCAGAACATGCGAACAGGCAAAAAATTTGTTCGAACGCGCAAACACCGTTAAAGTCTATGGGACATGAACATGAAAAATCAAAAGTGCTCATTTTAAAGGCTTATATGCATGGTATTGTCTTAAAAAGTGTTTGGGGACCTGGGTCCTGCCCCAGGGGACATGTATCAATGCAAAAAAAAGTTTTAAAAAGGGCCTTTTTTTCGGGAGCAGTGATTTTAATAATTCTTAAAGTGAAACAATAAAAGTGTAATATTCCTTTAAATTTCATACCTGGGGGGTGTCTATAGTATGCTTGTAAAGTGGTGCATGTTTCCCATGTTTAGAACAGTCTGACAGCAAAATGACATTTCTAAAGGAAAAAAAGTCATTTAAAACTACTTGCGGCTATAATGAGTTGTCGGTCCAGCAATACACATATAAGTTCATTGATAAAAACAGCATGGGATTCCCCCACAGGGGAACCCCGAACCAAATTTTTTTTTTTAAATGCGTGGGGGTCACCCCCAAATTCCATACCAGGCCCTTAAGGTCTGGTATGGATATTAAGGGGAACCCAGCACCAAAATGTAAAAAAAATGGCATGGGGGTCCTCCTCAAAATCCATACCAGACCCTTCAGGTCTGGTATGGATTTTAAGGGGAACCCTGCGCCAAAATTTTAAAAAAATGGCGTGGGGGTCCCCCTCAAAATCCATACTAGACCTGACCCCCAAGCCATTTTTTTTTTAAATTTTGGCACAGGGTTCCCCTAAATATCCATACCAGACCCGAAGGGCCTGGTATGGAATTTGGGGGGACCCCCACGCATTTTAAAAAAAAATTTTGGTTCGGGGTTCCCCTTAATATTCATACCAGACCCAAAGGGCCTGGTAATGCACTGTGGGGGTATCCCAGGACGTTTTTTTCAATGACTTTCATGAGTATTGCAGAGACCCGACAGTGCATTATAGCCGGCGCTACCGCTAGAACTTTTAAATGACTTTTTTTCCTTTAGAAATTGAATATTGCTCTCGGACTGTTGTAAACACGGGAAACATGCATACTATAGAACTATAGACACCCCCCCAGGTACAAAATTTAAAGGAATATTTCACCTTAATTGTTTCACTTTAAGCATTATTAAAATCACTGTTCCCGGAAAAAAATGATGTTTTTAAAACTTTTTTTGCATTGATACATGTCTCCTGGGGAAGGACCCAGGTCCCCAAACACTTTTTATGACAATAGCTTGCAAATTAACCTTTAAAATTAGCACTTTTGATTTCTCCCATAGACTTTTAAAGAGTGTTCCGCGGCTTTTGAATTTGCCGCGAACACCCCAAATTGTTCGCTATTCGGCGAACGGCAAATAGCCAATGTTCGAGTCGAACTCATGTTTGACCCGAACAGACAGCCCATCCCTACTCTTGTTGGATGCAGGAACGGGCCATGTTAAATATTATATCAAAAATTGTAATTAAATGCCCCTGTTAAACAGGGGCAGAAAAATTGGGCCTTGGGTGGTGGTGTTGGTGCCACAACACTGTAATCCCTCGCAGTTTCTGTTGATGAGTGCAGGAACGGGCCCTGCTGTTAAATATTATATCAAAAATTGTAATTACATGCCCCTGTTAAACAGGGGCAGAAAAATTGGGCCTTGGGTGGTGGTGGTGCCCTAAACCAAAAATATTGTTGGAAACTAGCATCATCATGATTGAGGAGGAATAGGATAGGCAGCATAGGCAGTCTTCAAGGGATCCCAGATCCATAGAAAATTCAATCAGTTATATAAGCATCAGGTGCTTGATAGCTGCTGATCGAGGACTGATTCATTTTTATAAATGTGAGCCTATCAACAGAGTCTGTGGACAGGCGCATCAGACCTTGACACTGAGGACTGAAAAATTGTTTAAAGGCATCGGTCAGCTTGCCACCTTCTCCACTGCTCTTCCTCTGACCAAACGAAGCCTTAGCAAAAAATTTGTCCAGCACCAGGAAATGGTAACCTCCCAGGGTCTGGAAATACGTTACACAAACTTTTCTTCAAGGTCTCCTGAAGATGTTTCATCCTCTGCTCCCTCTGCAAAGAGTTCTGCAACTTTACCCTTGTAACGTGGATCAAGAAGGGTTGCCAGCCAGTAATGATCCCTCTTCTTGATACCACGAATTTTAGGGATCTTTCGCAAGCTTTGCAGAATCAGGGAGGCCATGCAGTGTAAGTTTGGGTCACTAAGGATCACATTATGCGTAACTACTTCCTCCCAGCCACGTACAACTCCTTGGGTTTCCCTTGAAGACTGCTGCTGAGTGTTATCTTCTACTTCCATACTGACACAATCCTCCTCCTCCTCTTCTTCCTGTGTATTTGGCGGCCCCGCAGGAATGCTATCTGGATAAATGGGGCCTTGAGAGGAAAAGAAGTCCTCCCCTTCCTCCCGCTGTTCTGCCTCAAATGCCCTGTCCATGATTCCATGAAGCATGTGCTCCAGCAGAAAGACTAGAGGGACAGTGTCACCGATGCATGCATTGTCACTGCTCACCATCCTTGTGGCCTCCTCAAATGGTGACAAGACAGTGCATGCATCCTTGATCAGTAGCCACTGGCATGTCGAAAAGAAGCCAGGCTCTCCTGACCCTGTCCTGGTGCCATACTCGTACAGGTACACATTGATGACCCTCTGCTGTGTGTGTAGCCACTGCAGCATTGCCAACATGAGGTCCACATGGTGGGCATGTCACAAATGAGGCACTTGGAGGGCAGGTTGCATTCCCTTTAAATGTCAGCCAGCCGACATTTGGCATTGTATGACCCACAGAAATGACCACAGACTTTTCTGGCCTGCCTCAGGAGATCCTGTAAGCCTGGGTACCTGGTCAAGAAATGCTGCACCACCAAATTCAGGACGTGTGCCAAACATGGAACATGGATCAAGTGTCCCATTCGGAGGGTGGAGAGAAGGTTGGTTCCATTGTCGCATACAACCATTCCTGGCTGAAGCTGGCATGGCGTCAGCCACCTCTGTGCCTGCCCCTGCAGAGCTGACAGAATCTCTGCCCCAGTGTAGTTCCTGTCCCCTAGGTAGACCAACTCAAGCACCGCATGGCATCTTTAAGCCTGACTGCTTGCGTAGCCCCTTGAGCGCTTAGGGAGCACTGCTGGTTCAGAGTACAATTCTGCAGAAGAGGCCATAGAGGAAGAAGAAGAGGAGGGAGCGGAGCATACAGATGTTGTGGCAGAATCACCACCAGCTTTTTGGAGGCATGGTGGCGGAAAAAGCTCCAACACTGAACCCTGTCCTGCATCCTTCCCAGCTGCCAGCAGAGTTACCCAGTGTGCCGTAAAGGAAAGGTAACGTCCCTGCCCATGCCTGCTGGACCATGAGTCAGTGGTAATATGAACCTTACTGCTGACCGCCTTGTCCAATGAGCCCAAAACATTAACTTCCACATGTCGGTAGAGAGCTAGAATGGCCTTATGTGAAAGGAAATGGCATTTTGGAACCTGCCACTGTGGTACAGCACATTTCACAAATTCACGAAAGGGGGCAGAGTCTACCAGCTGAAAAGGCAGCAGTTGCAGTGCTAGCAACTTGGCCAAGCTAGCATTTAGACACTGAGCATGTGGATGGCTGGGACCGACTTTGTTATGATTTAGCAACTGGAGTAGGGAAATTTGTCTGCTGAAATCAGTTGGTGGTGTACTGCTAGCAGATTGGCTGAAAGTACTTGGGACACCTATTGCTATACCTTCATTCCTCTCAGTGCAGGTTTTTGAGAGGACTGGAGGTATAGTACGGTTGGAGATCCCAGATGAGGAGGAAGGAGATGTGCGCCTTTTTCTATGATGTGGATCTTTCAAGTACTGTTGCCAATTGACTGCCTGGCAGGTCGTCATAAGTCTGGTCAAGCATGTGGTGCCTAAGCGGCTGCTGTTCTGGCCACGCTTGATCTGCTTCAGACATAGGTTGCAAACAGCAATGGTGGGATCTGCTGCACAGATGACGAAAAAGGCCCACACTTTTAAAAGTCAGCGGGGAGTCATCAGCGCCCTGCACCTGCAGAGCTCTGTGGTGTGATGCAATAGGGTGGCTGCCCTTAAGCTGCCCCCGGGAGGACATCCTGCCTTTTGGAGTTGTGCCTCCTCCTCCTCCTCACTTTCTTCCTCTCTTCTCTCAAGCACCCAAGTACAGTCAGTGATCTCATCATTCCCTCCCTCCTCCTCACTGGAGCAAACTTGTCAGTATGCCAGTTGCTTGTCCTTCTGTGTCACCCCCCCCCCCTTTGTTGTGGCTCAATAAAAAGGCCAGCAGCAGAAAAAAGGACAAGCGTGCCCCACGGCCACCTGCAGAGGATGTACCATGTCCACGACTACCACTCTTGACTGTAGACACGGAGGCTGCATGCCCTTTTTTAGTGGCCTGGGAGTGTCTGCCTCTCCTTGGTGGCCTTCTGGACATGATTTTTTTTTGTAACATCGCACTACACTGTATTATATACTGTGTACGCCGCCTGAAGTGTGTTAGAAACAGTACACCACCGAATGCACTGTATATATAGGCTACACATATATATTGACCAGGTCTCAAAATTTCAAGTCCTGAGCTACTAGCCAGGCCTTAAGGGTTACTCAGCCACCAGTTGCCCCACCCAACCCTTACCATGCCCCGCCCCGAATCCTGCCCCTAAACGCACTCAGAAAAATGATCTCATGAAATGACACTTAAATGTTTTATGTAGTAATAAGTTACAAAAATAAATATTAACAACAACTTTATCAGTGCATATCAGTGCAGCCTCACCTGTGCCCATCAGTGCAGCCTCATCTGTGCCCATCAGTGCAGTCCCACCTGTGCCCATCAGTGCAGCCCCACCTGTGCCCTATGCAGCGTGACTTGTGCCCAATGCAGCATGACCTGTGCCCACTGCAGCCTGACCTGTGCCCAATGCAGCTTCACTTGTGCCCAGTGCAGCCTCACCTGTGCCCAATGCAGCCTCACCTGTGTCCAATGGAGCATGACCCATGCAGAGGAAGAGGCAAGCCGTCTGTATCAGCAGAGAGCGGGATTGCCTGCAGTAATAGCTTTCATATGAATTTCCTGTGTTCCCGGGGCTCACCGTCACATAGCTCCACCTCTTGGCCTGATGCCTTTGATGATGTCACAGTCCTGCATTGGACCAGTATTCTGTCTATCAAAGGTGCCAGGCCAAGAGGTGGGACAATATGACGGTTAGCACCGGGAACGTGGGAAATTCAAATGAAAGCTATTACAGCGGGCAATCCCGCTCTCTGCTGATACGGACAGCTTGCCTCTTCCTCTCCTCTCTCTTCCCCTGGCTAGGAGACCATGCCGGCGGTGCTCACTCCCCCACTCTGAGGCAGCCTCACTTTCACCAACAGCCATTTTCCACTCGCAAAATGCTAGTGTGCGACTGGAAAACTTGAGGGCTGTACTAGACTATATATATATATATATATATATATATATATATATATATATATATATATATATTAATACACCACCTGAAGTGTATTAGAAACTGTAGACACTGTATTAGATACTGTGTACACTGCCTGCACTTTATTAGAAACTGTACAATGGCTGCACTGCATTATATACTGTGTACACCACCTGAAGTGTATTAGATACTATGTACACCACCTGCACTATGTTAGAAACTGTACAACGGCTGCACTGTATTATATACTGTGAACACCACCTGAAGTGTATTAGAAACTGTACACACTATATTAAATACTGTGTACACCGCCTGCACTATATTAGAAACTGTAAAACTGCTGCACTTACTGTGTACACCACCTGAAGTGTATTAGAAACTGTACACCCTGTATTATATACTGTGTACACCACCTGAAGTGTATTAGAAACTGTACACCCTGTATTATATACTGTGTACACCACCAGAAGTGTATTAGAAAATATACACCGCCTTACACCGCCTTATATAGTGTGGGGCGTGGACTTAGTCCCCCTAAACCATGATTGGCCAAAGGCACCATGCCTTTGGCCAATCATGGCCCTCATAGCAGAGTGCACTGTGATGGTGCATGCTTTGGCCAATCATCATGCAGCAATGCACTGCAATCTCGCAGTGGGGCGTTCCGCGGTGCTCAAATTTCCCACGAATGCCCCATAATGTTCGCTGCTCGGCGAATGGGCGAACACCCGATGTTTGAGTCGAACTCATCCCTAATCTTAATCATCAGCTCCTATGGGGGTAGTGCTACAATAGAACATTAGCCAAAATGTTTTATTGGTTTGTTTGTTCTGGACCCAGTGGAAAAGGATGAACATTTTTTTCAGGTATTTTATATTTACCTGGGTCCTATTAGTAACCCTTTTCTGGATTTCCTCTCACTTTCAATCCTGGCCACAGCTGTAACCACGTTGGACAATCTAACAGAGGGATGGATTCTCTTACTCTTTCACAACTCTATTTATTTTTAAAAAAGTAAAAGTAAAAACTCCACTTTTAGAATCATTGGGGTTGATTTACTAAAACTGGAGCATGCAGCTCTTCATAGAAACCAATCAGCTTCCAGTTTTTTTTGTCAAAGTTAAACCACTTGAAGTCCGGGCCATAGCCGAATGACGGCTACAGCGCAGACCTCAATTTCCAGGAGGCCGTCATAGGATGTCCTCCCCTTTCCTTGCTCCCCGTGCACGCTCATGAGCGCGCATCGGGGGAATTCTGTGCTGGCCGTGTCCCTTGGCCATTTGATTGGCTGTGATTGGCCATTTATAGCGCAATTGGTGTGGCCAATGCGAGACGATCTCAAATGTAAACATTTGAGATCATCTCTCATTGCCGGCTCTCTCTCCTCACACACAGACCGCGTGTGAGGAGAGAGAGAGGATCTGACAGCAATCTGTGCTCCAGTGAGTTAAAACAAATGACAGTGCCAAACCAGTGCCAAACCAGGGCCCAAACAGTGCCCAAACAGTACCCCATCAGTACAGTGCCTATTTGGGATCTGTGCCCACCTGTGCCAATCAGTGCCCACCTGTGCCAATCTGTGCCCACCTGTGACCACCTGTGCCCACCTGTGCCAATCTGTGCCACCGGTGATCAGTGTCCATCTGTGCACATCTTTGCAATCAGTGCACATCTGTGCCACCTCATCAGTGCCCACCTGTGCCACCTCATCGGTGCCCACCTGTGCCAATCAGTGCCCATCTGTGCCGCCTCATCAGTGCACATCTGTGCAATCAATCAGTGCCCATCTGTGCCAACTCATCAGTGCCCATCTGTGCTGCCTCATCAGTGCCCATCTGTGCCACCTCATCAGTGCACATCTGTGCCACCTCATCAGTGCACATCTGTGCAATCAATCAGTGCACATCTGTTCCATCTTCAGTGCCCATCTGTGCCACATCATCAGTGCCCATCTGTGCCACCTCATCAGTGCATATCTGTGCCATAAATCAGTGCCCATCTGTGCCGCCTCATTGGTGCACATCTGTGCAATCAATCAGTGCCCATCTGTGTAGCTTCATCAGTGCCCATCTGCGCCACCTCATCAGTGCCCATCTGTGCCGCCTTATCAGTGCACATCTGTGTAATCAGTGCACATCTGTGCTGACTCATCAGTGCATATCTGTGCCGCCTCATTAGTGCACATCTGTTCCACCTCATCAGTGCACATTTGTTCCACCTCATCAGTGCCCATCTGTGCCACCTCATCAGTGCACATCTGTGCCACCTCATCAGTGCATATCTGTGCAATCAATCAGTGCACATCTGTTCCATCTTCAGTGCTCATCTGTGCCACATCATCAGTGCCCATCTGTGCCACCTCATCAGTGCATATCTGTGCCATAAATCATTGCCTATCTGTGCCACCTCATTGGTGCACATCTGTGCAATCAATCAGTGTCCATCTGTGTAGCTTCATCAGTGCCCATCTGCGCCGCCTCATCAGTGCCCATCTGTGCCGCCTTATCAGTGCACATCTGTGTAATCAGTGCACATCTGTGCTGACTCATCAGTGCATATCTGTGCCGCCTCATCAGTGCACATCTGTTCCACCTCATCAGTGCACATTTGTTCCACCTCATCAGTGCACATCTGTTCCACCTCATCAGTGCCCCTCTGTGCCACCTCATCAGTGTCCCTCTGTGCCACCTCATCATTTCCCTCTGTGCCGCCTATCTGTGCTCATCAGTGCTCCCTCATCAGTGCCCATCAGTGCAGGTTTAGCACACACCTGTGTAGTTGCATCACCGCCAGCAACTATGTCCAAAAGATGCTTTTCCGCCGAGGGGGTGTACCAAATACTTTCCCAGGCCGACAAGAGCAATGGGGAGCAATGGGGAATTTGGATTCCCTTTCAAACTCCGATTCTGAGTCGGACGTAAATTATGAGCCAGTCCTCAGTAGTGGAACACTGAGTGACTCAGAGGAGGAAGATATTCTGCCTGCCAAACGAAGGCATTCTGGTGAGGAGGCAGTGGCATCCACCAGCACCGCAGTGCCATCCACCAGCACCGTAGTGCCATCCACTAGCACCGCAGTACCTCGGCAAGAATGGCCAAGGACCCATGCCAGCCTTCCCTATGCCCTTCAGAACACCTTGTGGCTTCCTCCTAATTCAGGAGAAGCCAACATTCCCCCTTTCACTGCCTAGCCAGGAGTTCAGGTGGACACAGAGAATTTTTCCCAATCAATTATTTTTATTTAATTTTTACAGAGGACATGCTATCAACAATTGTGGCCCAGTGCAACCTTTATGCACAGCAATTTATTTTAAATAATCCAATGCCCTATTATGACCATCCCTACGAGTGGAGAGACCTAATAGTGGAGGAGTTGAAGGTTTTTTTGAGCCTCACATTTTATATGGGACTCACCAAAAAACTCAATTTTGGGTTATTTTTACCAAAGATATGTAGCACTATAAATTGTGGCCAAAATTTATGAAGAAAAATTACTAATTTGCAAAATTTTATCACAGAAATTAAGAAAAATTCTTTTTTTTTTCAAAATGTTCGGCTTTTTGCTTTTTTATATATTTTTGGGGGATATTTATTATAGCAAAAAGTAAAAAAATAATGTGTTTTTTTCCAAATTTTCGCTCTTTTGTCATTTATAGTGCAAAAAATAAAAAACCCAGAGGTGATCAAATACCACTAAAAAAAAGCTCTATTTGTATGAAAAAAAGGCCAAAAAAATCATTTGGGTACAGTGTTACATGACTGAGTAATTGTCATTCAAAGTGTGAGAGCACTGAAAGCTGAAATTGCTCTGGACAGGAGGGGGGTTTAAGTGCCCAGTAAGCAAGTGGTTAATTAAACAAGCTGATTGGCTGCCATGCAAAGCTGCACCAGATTTTGCGCTCTCCAGTTTTAATAAATCAACCCCATTGTCTCATTTTACCCATAAAAAAAGAAAATATATTTTTGCATAGGAATGTGTCAATAAAAAAATTACTGATTTGGGAGAGGTTTTGAGGCATGTTAATCACAATAAGATTTTCTCTGCGATTTAGGCTGCATTTGCAAGGATATTTGGCCACGATGTGAATCCTAGTGGCAGCAATCTACTGATTTCTGCTGCTGGGATTGACAGCTGCCTGCAGATAACAGGGGCCACTGACCCAGTTCACTGCAATTCCTACCCCTGGGATTCACAGCATGGAAAAACGATGGAATGAGTGAATGGAGCCTAGGGCAGAACTCCAGCATTTTAAGGCCCATGAAGACTATAACCTGAGGTAGCATGTGTGTTAAGGCAGCCTGTTCTTTTTATTATGAGCTTGCAACACTCCCTAATGGTTTAAAAAAATAGGACGGGTCTACCTCCAGTCTTCCCAGTGGTTAATCGTAGTGGAAAATTTCCCATCTGTTCTTGTTTTGGTACCAGCTTTTAGATAACATTTTGGATTTTCCCTCACTGTCAATATCAGTGGCAATAGTCAGTGTCACCTGGACAAGTAAAAAAACTCCTTGCCACTCTATCCAAAACTAATATAAAAAAAATGGCTTTAGTTAGGACTTTAAGTTCTGCCATAAATAGTTAACACCCATATCAATGCATGGCAAGTTGCTAGTTATTAGAATCTAGAAAACAGAAAATGTTCAGGGGGATGGACTTGCAAAAAGATGGCTGAGATAATAGACATGTGCACTGACAAAAAATTTGTACATTTTAGTTTTCGTTTCATTTGTTTATTTGCTTTTTCCGAAAATTCAAAATTCGGAAATTCAGAATTTGGAAAATTCGGGCATTTCCGAATTTTGAATTTTTGGATTTACGAATTTAGAATTTTTGAATTTCCGAATTTACAATTTACAATTTTCGGATTTACGAATTTTCGAATTTACGAATTTCCAAATTTCGAATTTTCGGATATCCGAATTTTTGAATTTCCAAATTTCCAATTTTCAGATTTCCGAATTTGCAAATTTCTGAATTTACGTTACATAGTTACATAGTAGGTGAGGTTGAAAAAAGACACAAGTCCATCAAGTCCAACCTATGTGTGTGATTATGTGTCAGTATTTCATTACATATCCCTGTATGTTGCGGTCATTCAGGTGATTATCTAATAGTTTCCTGAAGCTATCAATGCTCCCTGCTGAGACCACCGCCTGTGGAAGGGAATTCCACATCCTTGCCGCTCTTACAGTAAAGAACCCTCTACGTAGTTTAAGGTTAAACCTCTTTTCTTCTAATTGTAATGAGTGGCCACGAGTCTTATTAAACTCTCTTCTGCGAAAAAGTTTTATCCCTATTGTGGGGTCACCAGTACAGTATTTGTAAATTGAAATCATATCCCCTCTCAAGTGTCTCTTCTCCAGAGAGAATAAGTTCAGAGCTCGCAACCTTTCCTCATAACTAAGATCCTCCAGACCCTTTATTAGCTTTGTTGCCCTTCTTTGTACTCGCTCCATTTCCAGTACATCCCTCCTGAGGACTGGTGCCCAGAACTGGACAGCATACTCCAGGTGCGGCCGGACCAGAGTCTTGTAGAGCGGGAGAATTATCGTTTTATCTCTGGAGTTGATCCCCCTTTTAATGCATGCCAATATTCTGTTTGCTTTATTAGCAGCAGTTGGCATTGCATGCCATTGCTGAGCCTATCATCTACTAGGACCCCCAGGTCCTTTTCCATCCTAGATTCCCCCAGAGGTTCTCCCCCCAGTGTATAGATTGCATTCATATTTTTGCCACCCAAATGCATTATTTTACATTTTTCTACATTGAACCTCATTTGCCATGTAGTCGCCCACCCCATCAATTTGTTCAGGTCTTTTTGCAAGATTTCCACATCCTGCGGAGAAGTTATTGCCCTGCTTAGCTTAGTATCGTCTGCAAATACAGAGATTGAACTGTTTATCCCATCCTTCAGATCGTTTATGAACAAATTAAATAGGATTGGTCCCAGCACAGAACCCTGGGGAACCCCACTACCCACCCCTGACCATTCTGAGTACTCCCCATTTATCACCACCCTCTGAACACGCCCTTGTAGCCAGTTTTCAATCCATGTACTCACCCTATGGTCCATGCCAACGCACCTTATTTTGTACAGTAAACGTTTATGGGGAACTGTGTCAAATGCTTTTGCAAAATCCAGATACACCACATCTACGGGCCTTCCTTTATCTAGATGGCAACTCACCTCCTCATAGAAGGTTAATAGATTGGTTTGGCAAGAACGATTCTTCATGAATCCATGCTGATTACTGCTAATGATATCATTCTTATTACTAAAATCCTGTATATAGTCCCTTATCATCCCCTCCAAGAGTTTACATACTATTGATGTTAGGCTAACTGGTCTGTAATTCCCAGGGATGTTTTTTGGGCCCTTTTTAAATATTGGTGCTACATTGGCTTTTCTCCAATCAGCTGGTACCATTCCAGTCAATAGACTGTCTGTAAAAATTAGGAACAACGGTCTGGCAATCACCTGACTGAGTTCCCTAAGTACCCTCGGATGCAAGCCATCTGGTCCCGGTGATTTATTAATGTTAAGTTTCTCAAGTCTAATTTACGTATTTCCAAATTTTCTAATTTCCAAATTTCTAATTTTCGGATTTACGAATTTCCAATTTTCGAATTTCCGAATTTTGAATTTTCAGATTTCCGAATTTTCGGATTTCCGAATTTCGGAATTGAAAAATTCGGAAATTCAAAAATTACAAAATCTGAAAATTCGAAAATCTGAAAAAAGAAAGAAAATCAGTTTAATTTGAAATAATAATAACTAACTATTAAATAATATAAGTATTGGTATTTCCTTTCAAATATGGCTGTTAGTGAACGTAACGAGTACAAATTTATCCGAAGTTACGAATTATCTGAAATAACGAATGCCACATCAAAACTAATGAAACATAATAATCTAATAATAATAAATAACAATAATAATAATAAAACCTTTTTATTATTATTAATTATTTATTATTAATTTGTTCCGTTCTATTTGTTTAGATGCGGCATTCGTTATTTCAGATAATTGATAGCTTTGGATAAATTCGTACTCGTTATGTTCACTAACAGCCAAATTTGAAAGGAAATTCCAATACCTATAATTTAATAGTTATTTATTATTTCGAATTAAACTGATTTCCTTTCTATTTTTCAGATTTTGGAATTTTCGGATTTTCGAATTTTTCAATTTCTGAAATTTCGAATATATAAAATCCGAAAATTCCGAATTCCGAAAATCCAAAATTCGGAAATCCGAAAATTTGAAATTCAGAAATCCAAAAATTCAAAATTCGGAAATTTGTCATTTCGGAAATTTCGGAAACTCGAATTTTCAGAAATTCTGACATTTCGGAAATTCAGAAATTCAGAAAATTCGTAAATTGAAAAATTCGGAAATTCTGATATTTCTGAATTAACGAATTTGTCAAAATTCATTAAAAAATGAATTCAGAACTAAGCTAATTGCACATGTCTAGAGATGAATAAAAATATCTCAGGCTCATTAGTCTTAAGTGAAATTTGTGCTTTGTCACTTCACAGTCTCCTATATGATTCCAGCCTGTGCTGCAAAAGACATCTGGTGGGTTAAATTTTAACCTATTGGTGCCACTTCTGAGAGATCTTAGAAACTTTTGGGTGCTGCCATCCCTCGAGTGTTAAAGAGAGTCAACTGTGGGTCTGTTAAAGGGGATACTGGCTGGTGTCCTGAAGTGCATAGTCCACCCAGTCCTCTATAAAGGGACTCTGCTCTTTTGAGGAAGGCATTTGCACTTAACTACTACTACTACTTCAAAGCTAGGTCCACTGTTTGTTGCAGCACTGACTTTACTACAGCTTTTCCAGAAAGAATACCTTGTCCCCAAGTTGTGCATAGTTCCTGATTTGGAGTATCCCACTCAAATTCCCTAAACCCTGTCCAAGTTCTCCAAAAATAAAACAACAAAAAAACAACCCTAGACTGATCATTGAAGAAATGTGTGACTGAGTCTGTGTGCCTGGCTGCAAGGTAAATCTATTGGGGAAGATCTGGGCAACATTCCTGCAGCTTCAACTGGAGTAGCACTACACCAATATCCTCTTCCTACCCTGATGACTGGTCACCACTCCCACACACACTAACAAAGATCCCTCCCTGGCTGCTTCACCCCCTGCTCTTCACTAACAGACATCCCCTCTCTGGCCACCTTTTCTTCCCTGCTTGCCTTGCTGACCAGCTTCCCTACCTTCTCCCTCGCCACACTAACAGACTTCCCTCTCTTGCCACCTTCCCAATAGACATTCCTACAGATATCCCTTACTGACCACCTTTCCCCCTGCTAACAAACATTCTTTCCTTCGCTGACCAACCAACCTACCCTCTCCCTTACACTGACATGCATCCCTCCGCTTCTTCCTCACCCCCTGACAGGCTGCCCCCCCACATCCCACTGACAGATACTACCTCCTGTCCACCTCACTGCCACCCCCCTACCCCCCACCTCATACATCTCTCCCTTGTGGTCTCACCCTCACCTCACACACATCCCTCCCTTACTGCCTCAACCACCTCTGAAAGATCTCCCTCCCTAGGGGCAGAGAGAACCCAGAAAGGGTAGAAGATGTCAGTCGACAAAATCTTTATGTAAGAAGATGCAGCCTGCCCCTTTCCACTGACCACTGCAGATGGCCTGAGAGAAAGGCAGATTAAATTGGTAGAAAACATTTGCACATATTGCCCACTGACATACCTACTGTACTCTTTTTCTGAACATACTGCCCCCTGTCATACCCTTTGCACACTTCTGCACATACTGCCCCTGTCACGTTGCACTAAACTCCTGCACATAATGTCTCATGTCATACCCTCGCACTCCTCTCCTGCACATACTGTCCTTATCAAACCCTCTGCTCTATTCTCTTGCATATACTGTCCACTATCATGTACTTTTTTACTGTAAAAAAGTTCTTCAACATTGTTTCTAATACCCCCTACCTTGCCATGCTAAAAAAAGGACAGCACACGATTGCTATTTTGTACACATATTAGTCATTGCTAATAAGTACTTCTGTTATTAGCTGTTTTGCCTAAATTTTACTATAATGTTTGCAGATATTGCTTCTTATGCCACGTACACGCAATTGGAAATTTGGCCAGCAAAAGACCGATGAGAACTTTTGGTCGGAAAATGCAACTGTGTGTATGCTCCATCGGACTTTTGCTGGCCGAATTTCCGCCAGCAAAATATTGAGAGCATGTTCTCAATTTTTCCAACGGAAAATTCCGTTCGTGTGTATGCAATTCCGGCGCAAAAAAACACGCATGCTCAGAATCAAGTACGAGACGGAGCCGCTCAGTCTGGTAAAATGACCTTTCGTAATGAAGATAGCACATTAGCCACACTGCTAATTTTTAAATCTTTCAATGCAGCGCATTCTCTTCTTCTTTATAATGCTAGAAGAATGAAGTTGTTTTGCTGCCCATATTCACACAGACTTCTCACAAACGTATTTCTTTATTATTTCTCATGATCTCATGAGTAATCTTTTTGGTTTTTAAAGCCAGATCTCCCTAATAATGTTTATAATTAATTTTTAGAGTAATTTTTTTTATTTTTTTGGATTTAAGATCTCCTGTTGTTTTTTTTTTTATTTTATTTTATAGTGATCTCCATTTGTTTTTGTTTTTTTTTAATTTTGTATGTCATGTTTCCACAACACCATTATTATCTTGTCTTTGTCTTAATCTCAATGAGGTTGGTTGGTGTCCCTTGTTAATTTGACATTGTATTTTTTAAATGTACCTGCCTACTCAAAAAAATTTCCTTTTTGAAGTAAAACACATAGGCAGGTATTTCTGAAAACAAAATATCCATTTATTCTGGGTCATAACAAAATAAAGAGGAAGGCAACGCTGGATAAACCGGTGAAGTTTGCAAAGCCTTTGTACCCCAGGGCAGGCATCAATAATTTTACAGTCAAAATTTGTGGCCTGAGGAGTCTTTATTATAGTGAGCACATTCCGGTCCAGGACTACAAGAGATCAGGAACAGCAGCAGATGACATATCTGTCCCCAGGCTGTGGTCATACCACATCCTGCATCTTTTGCCAGACCAAACCGAACCCAGGCCATCACTTTCTGGTCTTCCTTAGATGCTTCCTTCCAGGCTGTGGTGTTGGAGGTGTGGCAGGAGGTGGAGGAGGAGGAGGAGGACCTGGAGGAGGAGGACCATGGTTCAACTCACAAATGTGACTTTGACTTTTGAGTTGGCCCCTCAAGCCCTTGTTTAGGGCTTGTGTGAAGGAATGTGATGTAAATAATAATAATAATCTGAAAATGTCTATTTTCTTATGTGTATACATATTTTTCTCCTTACTCATTATATAAGTATACAGGTTTGCTCTGTTCCTATATTTTCTCAAGATGGCGGGTACCCCCTACATCCCACACATCAGAAGAATGTGGAACTGAAGATAAAACCAAGGACATCCAAACCTCGTTATGAAGATTCTCCATCTTCTTTTCTATCCTAACCAATGAGATGTACCTATTAGACTAACATAGCAATGGCGTATTTGTGTGTATAAAACATTAGCACCGCCTTGAATAAATTAGAAGTGTAAGAAGTAACGGTGCTGAGCGTGTCTCAGAGTGTTTACTTTTATATGCATGCATATCCACACTTTCCAATTAGAGACAGCAGCAGATAACCTTGGGCTCGATTGGAGCTCTTAATCATTTCCATAACAGCTGGTGCCGAAACCCGGGACCTCAGGCTACAGTAGAAGCTATACCGCGATAAGCATTCGGGCGTTAACTGATTGATGAGACAGGGGTTTGCGCAGCCCTAACAGTACCGGTAAGTCTTATTTATATTCTTACCACTGTACGACTTTCTTATCATTCGGTTGACGGCTGGATTCTGTCGGTATGCTGAGACTGTCTTAGAGGCAGGTATTTCCTCGCCTGAGGTTGTTTTAACGAACCTGCCAATGGGTTTCTGCTGTCTGTATTTGTTCACTGTCTGCCATTCTTTGGGCTACGAAACTCAGCAGTCTAAAAGTGCTACATGTGTGTTCTCATCTCCAGATGAGCTGTCGGCCTCTGGAGTGAGATGGGTTATTGTGGCAGTCGGTTATGGGACGGGTTACTCATTGGTTTGTCGAATCTTTGAGGGTTATCTCAGCTGCTGGCTTTGCAGTCTGAAAGTGTTACAGATGTCTCACCCCCAGATGAGCTGTCGGCCTCTGGGAGTAACTGTAATGACGGCCTTTAACTGGGTTTAAGGGGAGTTGTCTGCCCCTGGGGTTATCTTAGCCTGCTGAAATTTTGCAGTTCGAAGAGTGGCAGGTGTAATGTCCTGTCGTGAGTGTATTTGTGGTTTACTGTTTGCTATACACGAGAGGGGTTGGGGACTGGTTAAGGTCGGAGGGTGGGCTGCCCGGGAGATCTGTTGGGTCGCGGGCCGTTGCTCCTCACTACCCCTGATGTGTTTGTTCTTGTTCTGAGATTAACCGTACATTATAGGGTTATAGAAGACAGTAGAAGCCAGGAGCGCAGTCTTATGTGCTCCCACCCAAGGAATTTGATAAGAACACTGAGAAAGAATATTAACCCCTTGGTTGTACGTATTCTCCTCTCAAGCCGTTAGCCGAGAAACAGAGAGAGAAAAGAATGTGATAGTGAAGAGGAGATAAGATGTTGAAATAGTTAACAAAGTTGAAAGAAGTGGCGAAAGTTATGTTGCTAAAGAAACAGGGAGAAAAATCCTGTGTGATAAAGAAAATTGGATAAAGTAAGTTAAGAAAGATGGCGATTGTATTATGTATGTGTATCACAGAGTTGAGGATACAGTATGTGAAATTACCACGCTATGTTGGAACTTGAAACAAAAGGAGGGGAGGGACAGAACTGCCCTCCGTCTAACAACCACTCCTTTCTCACCACCCAAGCACAACCCACTGTGACAACTCAGCCCGGCGGCCATCTTAGTGCACCCATGCCTTCACTTTCTACCCAGCCCAGTGCATTTCCTGCCGGCGGCCATCTTGGTACACCCAGTGAGCTTAAACAGCCTGTACCCAGCCCTCCCTGTTTTAAACCAGGATGGTTCATACCACACACCTGTCTTCCCCAATACGGAAGCATCACATTCCCAGGCCGGATATGTTAATGATGAAGAAGCGTCTGAGTGGGAAGCCCAACAGCAGGCAGCAAGGCCACCCACTGATTTAACCCCCAATCCGGCTCCGGACTCACAGGTCCGAGAGGATCTCAAACACATGCTGGCAACCATAAGGAACAGTGCCTCTTGTCAGCCCCCGCCCCAACAACAGTCTCGGTTACCAGAAGGGGCACCAGTGATGTATGTCGCTTTTACTCTATCACAAGCAGCGGCCTTAGTGACAAGTCTGCCTGACCCAGAGAAGCAGCCAATTCCCTTCTACCACAGGATAGTGCAGATACAAGAAACTTACTCAGCTGCCTGGAGAGACTTGATCAGCCTATGCCAAATCAAAGCAGGATATGTCTTTTGGCCAGTCATGCAGATGGCCTTCAATGATGCCTGCCTGACAAGTGCCACTTCCTACACCTCAGGCGTGGAGTTCTGTGCACAACTCCACGACTGGGCAAAGGAGAAGTTGACGGATCAGACCACCACAATCCAAGATATTACCCAAGATAAAGGGGAGTCTAAAGAAGTATCATGCTAGACTCGTACAGGCCTTTGATGATCTGAGTTTCTCCCACTTTGAAAAGAGACACACACGTTTCCTGCGTGGGAGTGGATGGGTTGCCCCGCTTTAGTCCATTTGTAGAGCCACTCCAAGTGGGGACATTTCCTGATTTGCGGCGTCCTCTACATGTCCCTTGAATCTACTAGGAGCTGATGTGTTGTCCAGACTACAGGCCTCAATCAGGACACGCCTGAAGGGGGGATCTAGTTACATACTCCCCTATGTTTGGAAGACTCATCTGCTTTGTGTTTTTTGCCTCTCCTGACGACACTTAATGAAGCAAAAACTTCAAGTTCAATACTGCAGGAACTACTTGACAGAATCCCTGTGTGCTTATGGTCCACAGGACCGGAAGACAACGGTCACTTAAAGGTGCCACCAGTTTCAGTCAAGCTAAAAGAGGGCGCTTCATTGCCCCGGAAACCGCAATAACCCCAAGAAGAGAATCCTAAAAAGAGAACCAGGTACCTGCTGTGGATGCCTTTGACTGCAAAATACCTCACAGAGGTGGACCTTACAAACGTTTTCTTCAGTGTCCACCCTCACCCCTCCTGCTGGTACCTTTTCGCATTCATCCACGGAAAGAAACGGCAACATACCTAAACAGTTGTGCCACAAGGGGCACAGAACTTTCCAAGCCAGTTTGCAAAAGCTATGGCTATCATCCTTGACACATGACAAGAGGAACACCCGGAAGTGATTCTCTTCCAACATGTTGATGACCTTCTCCTTTGTGCAGCTGACTTACCCCCTGTTGAAGTCACCTCAGAAAGCCTGTTGTGCTATCTTGCCAACCAGGGCTGCAGAGCCTCAAAGCCCAAATTGCAGTGGTGCTCAACACCTGTCATTTTCCTTGGACTAATTTCCTAGTGCAGAGCATGGATTCCAGAAGCCTTCCTACTGATGCTCTGCAATCAGACCCTTCCAGATGTCTCCTGAAGAAATATCTAAGTTTGAGGCCCTCAAGTGTGCCATCTCAGGCGCTAGGGCTTCCAGACTACGACAAAACGTTCAAGTTCTTTGTATCCGAACGTCTGGGACATGCTGCAGGTGTACTCACCCAATCACACGGCATCAGCCTACGCCCCGTAGGATATTATTCCTGTCGGCTGGATGCGGTAGCAAGAGGAGGCCTATTGTGTCTGCGAGCTGGCTTTGCTATACAAGCCTTGCTTGACAAAACTTTGAACTTGGTCCTCAGACACTGCCTCGTTCTGCTTACTCCCCATGACGTTGTTGCCATATTCAACCAGGATCCAGCCGAAACACTTGTCCACTACCAGACACTTGAGACTCCTGTGTTTCCTCCTACTGGACAGCATTACTCTATTAAGTTGTCAAACACTGAACCCTACCACCCTTCTTCCACTTCTCGAGGGGGGAAAGGAGGAGGAGCCAACAGTCATATGGACTCAAGATATGCTTTCAGCATTGCCCATGATTATGGTGTTATCTAGGACAGAGGATTCCTGACGGCTGCAGGAACACCTGTGAAAACTTGATTGATGCCTTGCTTCTCCCAACCCAAGTGACTATTCTGAGTAAAGCACACGACAAAATAAACTCAAAGGAAGCTTGAAGCAATCATCTAGCCAATTCAGCTGCCAGACAGCTGGTGGTCCACGGGAAGTGGACAGCAGGGTGGTAGAAGAAGACCACCCTGTGCTTACCTTACAGACTTTCCCAGTGGACAGAGTTTATCTAAAAGAACTACAGGAAACAACAAGTCCGGATAAGAAGGAAAGCTGGAAACGGAGAGGAGCAACTCTCAGAAATGGACTATTCGAGTGCAACAAGAAGCCTTGTCTACCCAGGAGTATGTACCCAGCCGTGGTGCAATGGGCATATGGAGCTGCCCACTTGACAAAGACTTTTATGAACTCTCTTATCAACAAGTGTTGCACCAAGAGTTACTCCACTGACCGACAACTTCTGCAGATAATGCATTATCTGCACCAAATGTAACCCAGGACGCACAGAAAAAACACAGAAGAAGCACCTGGCAAAAGCCCTATACCCCATTCCAGAGGATGCAAATTGATCATTCTCAAGTGCCAAGAAGTGGCAGATTCAAATACGCCCTAGTGGAAGTGGTCACAACTGCCAGGACCACAGCTAAGAAACTACTAAGTGAGATAGTATGTAGATTTGGGGTCCCAGAGGTGATATTGAGAGATCAGGGACCAGCCTTAACAGCAACCCTTACAAAAGAGATTTGGGCAGCACTGGGGGTTCAGTTGGCACTACACACCCCATACCACCCTCAAAGTAGCGGGAAGGTAGAAAGGATGAATGGGACATTAAAAACAGGATGTTAAAGATGACCCAAGAGACTAACATGAGTTGGCCAATTGCCCTGTTCAGTGTCAGACACACCCCCGGGGGAAACATGCCCTATACCCTAATGAAATTTTGTTTGGTTCAGCTCCCAGGCTTGGTTGTTACTTTCCACAACAGTTACAGTTGCAGTCTGATGTGTTGAATAATTATGTAACCACATTATCACGAGAATTAACCTGAATGCATGTCCAGATGTTTTCTTCCATTCCAGATCCTGAATTAGATACAGGAACACACCAACTACTGTCTGGAGATCCTTGAGCCAAGATATGATGGTCCATTCCAAGTTTTGCTGACCACAGCTACCTCAGTCAAGTTGGCCAGGAAGAACACCTGAATGCACGCTTATCACTGCAGGAGAGCGTGTTTTCGGGTGCTACATATCCTTTTTCTGTTTGATCTAGGGGGGAGGGGCCCAGGAGGTGGCCATCACAAAAATGATAACATAATTACGTTTTGGTGTAACTCTTCAGGTACACATGTGACCACCTTTACCTTAGATTACTGTGACATAGTACCTTGTCCGTTTGACCCTTCATGGTGATGCCATTGGTACAGTGATATCCCTGACGGTAAGGACATATATGTATGCCACACAGACAGTTACTGGGGACAGAGTTGTGGTTTCTGTGGGGGCCAGTGGGTTGGAACACAGGGCCAGACTGGGCGACCACAGAGTGCATTAGACAAAAAAGATGAAAATAGAAAGCCCCCATATCCTAACCAAAGATACCCCTGATACATACACTGACCCAGCACACAGTCAGAGGAGGAAGCGAGCAGCTCTCTCCCGAAGCTTTGACCCTCATGTGTACATAGATGTCATAAGGGTTACAAGGGGGGTCCCTGATGAGTTTAAAGCCAGGGACCAGGTAAAAGCTGGTTTTGAGTCTTTGATCCCCATAACAACTGTCAGCAAGAATGTAGATTGGATTAACTACATGTCATGGTTATGCAGTAGAGTTTGTCGATCAGCATACCTGTCTCCATGTGCTCATCTCTAGAGACCAGCTGACCCTCACCTGACTGCTTTTGTAACCTCTCCTATAAGCATGGCCCTACCCCAGGGCCTATCAGGGAACCCTATATTAACCTGTGCAATGCAAGCCAGCAGTGCTGATCAACCATTGTGTGTTAGCCTCTATGTGTACTTGCTGTGTTTCCTACATCTGATTCCTGTTACCGACTTTGGCCTGTTCCCGACCATCCCTGTTTGCCTGTGACCCTGATGTTCCAGCCAGCTGCCTCCTTCCTCTTCTCCTGTAGTCTACCGTGAGCGTGAGCTGTGAGACCCTGGGGGCCGCGACCTGGAGCCAGACTGCAGCGCAGTCCATCCTTACCATTAAAGGCTCTGGTGAACACCTGCTGGCTCTTAGACTCCGTGCCCTGGGGAATCTATGCTCTAGCTCCCAGTGGGATCTGTGTCAGTGATCCAGTAGACCTGCTTCCTGAACCTCCCAGGGTTCAATCCGCAGCAGTCACCCGTAGGGCCCACTACTTTGCGGTGCACTCCTGATCCCAACGGTGTGCATCTGTCACCCAGCCTCTAGGTGACCTGACACTACACATATTATAACCAACAGAGATTTGTAAATTACACTAAAGATGCCCTCCAGAGAATTGCTGACCAGTTAGCCCCCACTTTCTACATGACATTCCAGGACCTGATGGCCTTAGACATGGTGCTATCTGGGAAAGGAGGCGTTTTGTAAAATCATAGGAAAAAACGGGAACCTGTTGTACATACATTCCTGATAATACTGGCCCAAATGGTAAGGTTACTTTAGCTATAAAGAAATTAGAAGATCTGTCATTGGAGTTGAAGAAGAACTCAGGTATCACAGACCCATGGGATCAATACTTTAGGTGGATATGTGGGTGGCAGAAGGTGCTCGCCCAGATAGGGGTAACGGTATTAATAATCCTGGTCCTTTTAGCCCTGATTGTATGCTGTATTCTACCTTTTGAAAAAAAAAGTTAATGAGCAAGGCTGTAGACAATAGCACACCTACATTTCTCCACCAAGAAGAAGAGGACCCCCTTATGATGGAAGATGACAAACCCTTCACTCCTCTACAGTCACTCCCTGTCCATAACCTCACAATCCTATAGGGTTTTAGGGATAGATAGCGCCTGACTGCACCTCTCCAGCTGTATCGAGGAGGGAAGTGAACAGTTGCTGCCCAATTCTATATACAGCCTAAAAGAGTTGCTGAGGAGAAGGGCCAGGCCAAAGTGGGACCTTTAGTATTAGGGACAGAAAAGAGAAAATAGTCATTTTAGGGGGGATTGTGAAGGAATGTGATGTAAATAATAATAATAATCTGAAAATGTCTATTTTCTTATGTGTATACATATTTTTCTCCTTACTCATTATATAAGTATACAGGTTTGCTCTGTTCCTATATTTTCTCAAGATGGCGGGTACCCCCTACATCCCACACATCAGAAGAACGCGGAACTGAAGATAAAACCAAGGACAGCCAAACCTCGTTATGAAGATTCTCCATCTTCTTTTCTATCCTAACCAATGAGATGTACCTATTAGACTAACATAGCAATGACGTATTTGTGTGTATAAAACATTAGCACCGCCTTGAATAAATTAGAAGTGTAAGAAGTAACGGTGCTGAGCGTGTCTCAGAGTGTTTACTTTTATATGCATGCATATCCACACTTTCCAATTAGAGACAGCAGCAGATAACCTTGGGCTCGATTGGAGCTCTTAATCATTTCCATAACACTTGTAACATCACTTCCTCACATAAGAGGCGTTGGCCCTCCTCCATTTCCAGCATTTTGCATGCTATAATGTTTGCAAAGTCCTCTTGAACACTGTGGGGGGTTCTGAGGGCCGCAGTGGCCTTCATAAATAGGCCAATTGCTGCCTCCTTCACGTTACTCCTCTTCCTGCCACTTTTTGGTGGAAGGCGGAGGGAAGGCACCTGCAATTCTGGCAGGCTACTGGGCCTAGCCACCTCCTGGCTGCCACTTTCCATGGCTTGGCTGAGGCTTACCTGTGTATGAAAAAGGGACATCGTTTTAGTTTTTGGTTCATCAATCACACACAATTTTCAACTCATGACTGTTGCAAATTTAATGTTACTAAATAGAAAAGACTATAATTCTGACCCCAGCATTTTTCATTCTTGTCCCAATCATTTGTGGCCACTACTGTCTATTGATATGTAAACCACTTTGTGAAATCAGAAATTACTGATCAAAATTAGCATATATTTAACATCATTAATTTGACAACCAGAAATATTATAAAGAATGCCTGGCTCAAGCTGGGCTCCTCCACATGTTGCTGCCTGGAAGGCCCAGGTTGGATATCAGAAGCTCAGTTGAGGGGGAAGGAAATGTGGAAGGAAGATTGGAGAGTGCTGCCCTGGGTTCTGTCTGGCCTGCCAGAAAATGCAGTCTGTAATAGTACCACAGCCTGGGGACATAAATGTCATGTGCTGCAGCTCCTGATCTCAGGGAATCCTGGACCTTCTTGAGCTTGTAAAATAAAACCAAAGAATTTCAAAGCTCAGCTTGGTAAGTTGAGCTTGGAAATTCTTTGGTTTTATTTTACATGCGTTTGCCCTTCCAGTGCTCCTTGCTGTGAAGACCAGTTATAGGTGGGGGTAGTGACCTTTTTTTGTATTGCTGACCTTCTTGAGCTCCCTATTATAAGTGCTCCTCAAGCCATCAATTAGGGCCTTCAAATAGGGGATGTCTGCCGTGGGGATCACCGGCTTCACAAATTCCACCAATTGATCTAGCGCTGCCTTCCTCTTTGTTTGATTGTTATAATAGGGGTGGTTTAGCTGCCACCGACAGGGCAGCTCCCTGTACATATCAATGAATATGGGCATAAAGTCCTCGTCATTGAATAGATCCATTTTCTCTGCAAGACACAACACAAGACAAACCCTAATGTCAGGCGAAACTCTCCTAATCTTCATCCAATATAGGCCTTAATCTATAAGCAGTATAGGCCACTGATGCACCAATTTAAAATAGTACCTTCTTTCTAACAAACGGCGCTTCCGCTACATCTTCCTCTGCTCACAGATCATACGTACGACGCAGGCGTGTTACGCTTTATATACACTATGAATGCGTGAAACTACGCCCGCGTCGCCCGTCCCTGATGATCTTTCTAGAATATTCCCCGCCCGTCTCTTTCGTTGCAGTGGGAGATGACATGGCAGAGACACAGCAGGTGCTTAATAGCAGTAACGAGGAGGAAAGCCCGGAGCAAGAAACGTCCCGATCCAGGAGGAGATTTAAGGCCTCAAATATGTCCTTTGAAGAGATGGTGGAGATGGTCGACATATTGAAGAGGGCCGACTATGATGGGAAGTATGGACTGTACCTAAACCCAAATGTGAGAAAGGCCAAGATCATGACTAAAGTTGTGAAGAGCCTGCACCAGAATTTTGGGGTACGACGATCCAAGAAGTAATTGAGGAAATGCTGGTCGGACCTCAAATTAAGGGAGCAGTATCAGTACAGAAGGATGAAGAAAGTGCTTCTAAAAAGTATGTAGTCGTGTGTTCCTATTCTTATTATTACTTGCATGCTGCGCCATGTGCTTTTCTTTACTGTTGGACAGTTAAAATGGCTACTTTCATGTTCGTGGGCACAGTAATCGGTCGTAGTAAACATCGTTCGTTTGCAAATAAATATGCTGTTTTTGCCAGATACAGGGTTAACTATATTTGGTCATGATAATTTGTATTCAAAGAAGTTTAGGGCATTGTTGTCTAGATGTGTTTCAAACTAGAATGAATTACAAACTTGATTCAGTGTAATGTAAGGAGAGGACACTCAGCAGCTGTTTACACATCTGGACTCTGGAGCACTAGTGTGGAACACAAGGACAAACTTTTAGGGTGTTCCACACAGGTGCTCCAGTGGATACTTGGGGTGTCTACATGTGTGAAAATTGTCCAAAAAAGGGAAGTATTCCAGCTTTGGTAAGGGAAAAAATCATGTCTTCAGCTTTGAACTCTGCTAAAACAGACAATTGTACCCCACTTCCAAGCAATGTTTCATATTCCTATTTCTGGACTCAAATATCTGTGTGCTAAGTATACCTTTTGTTTCATTCTCATAGGGGAGCAAAGACTCTGAAAATATGAGGACAGCAGGGACCCCCCCCTCCACCTCCTGAAAAAGGGGAACAAAGGTCACAACCTGAGGATGTGGAGGAAGGAGAGGTGGTGGAGATTGTCACCACAACAGGCCAGTGTCAGACACCACAGATTCAGGTAATAGATGTATGCCTGCATATTTATAATACATGGTGTATATTTATTATAGGTGATGTTCAGGTTGTGGTACCAAAATCAAGTCATTTCACCAGTGACAGTGCACAACGAATGACCAGGAAATCATGTTTTGTATTAGTAATTTGGACATTAGCAAAGAAAAAACCAAGGAGATTAAGCAAAGACTAAAGAACATGATTGATGTACTAGGGAGAATTTAAATCCTAAAAAGATTCCTGGATTTTTTTTTTTTTTTTTTTTACAATAATTTTATCTAAAGTTAATACAGTTTAAAAGCCAAATTTGGAAGATGCACACTGTGTGTCAACATCTGCCATCAGGGGATTTCATTGTACGCGTTTTGTGGGTGCAACCCCTTCCTCCCAACTCTAGTAGGTGAGAGGAAGTGGTTGCACCCTCAAAACACGTCCATTGATCCCCCATGATGGGAGATAGCACATGTTGACATTAGGTATGGGATCAGAAAGGAAATCCCCATTTTGACTCACAATTTGTGTGCACCTTCTAAATTTGGCTTTTACAAGGGTGACTTCACCCCATCTGATGAAGTCAAGATCAAGACCTTTTTCACACTATAAAATGTCTGATATTGCCTTCTTTTTTGCAATGTTGAACTCTGTAAGATCCAGAGTTGTGTATGTTATGTTTGTAAACATGCCTGTTTCTGTATTTTTTCAGAAATTTCAAGGTAAAACTTTGAAAAAAAAATGTGTTTTTATTTACCGCCAAATGTTTTATAAAACGCACATATGAATGTGCACAGAGTAAAAGGTTTTATACTGAACAATGTGTGGCTTCTTCTTTCAATGATCAATACCATTTTTTGTGTTAAGTTGTTGTTTACAGTGACAATGGGTGTTATTTAATAATGGAAAAACCACTTGGCACTACAAGTGCACTAGGAGAACCTAGGAGAAATAAATCCAAGCAGTAAATGAAAATCAAGATTTGATCTGATAAAAGAGAAAATTTATTCAAAATGTGCTGGCATAGCAATGGCCCCCCTACCTGTAAAATATTCAACATATTTTTCTTGCACTTCACGGGCACTTTTGGTGGGCAAGCCAGGACGGCCAGCTTCCAGGGCCGTCATTGGAGTTTCTGAAAGTCCGACCTCAGGCCCAACTGAGGCAACATAATTAGGATTATCACACCAAGCCCTCGCACAGCACGAACTCTATGACGAGCACGTACCCACAACATGGCTTCAAAACGGTCGGCTGGTCAGAATGAACTAAACAGAACGCACTGAAGAACAGCAAGGCCTGTGAAGAGCGAGCTGAAAATCAGTAATGAGCGGACAAGAACGCACTAAAAAACAGATACGAACTGACTTCACGCACTGAAAACCAGATACAAACCCACAAGCACAAACTGAACAGCAGTAAAACAATCTGAAAAAGCAGGAGTCTGAAAAAGCAGGAGTCTGAAAAGCGCGAATCGTCTCTCATCAAACTTCTACTAACATGAGATAAACACGAGATTAGCAGAAGGAGCCCAAAGGGTGGCGCGCTGGCTATTGAACTTCCCTTTTCTAGCCCCGTCATACGTGTTGTATGTCACCGCGTTCTGGAAAGTCGGACTGTGATGTGACCATGTGTATGCAAGACAAGCTTGAACGTAATTCTGTCGGAAAAACCATCATAGCTTTTTCCGATGAGAATTCAGATCGTGTGTACGCAGCATTAATGGTTTCTTTAGCAAATCTTTTGTTTTATTATGGTTCAAAACTATCACACTATCTATAGAAGCTTTTGTTCAGTTTTGCCATACTACCTACAACTTTAACAGATCATTTATAACTGGCTGAATTCATTACATATTTTCCATAAAATATTGGCTTTTCAATCAAACATAGCTCAAAGCACTGAAAGCACCATGGATATTAAATATGTAACCTTACTAAAAGCATTTATTTGACAAATTAAATTCATCATAAGGTCATGCCATCTAAAAGGCAAGTAGATGAATAAAATTTGCTCTGAATTCTCTCATAAAAGTCAGAGAGATGGTGGGAAACAATAGGCAACTTTCCAGAAACCAGTAATGATTCACATAATGTTTTGAAAATAAAATTAGTATTTATATTAGAACAAACATATCTTATTCCCAAAGGTATTTGATTCAGGTCTCACTGCTCTAATGCCCCGTACACACGGTCGGACATTGATCGGAAAATCCGACAACAAAATCCAAAGATTTTTTCAGACGGATGTTGGCTCAAACTTGTTTTGCATACACACGGTCGCACAAAGTTGTCGGAATTTCCGATCGCCAAGAACGCGGTCACGTACACCACGTATAACGAGACTATAAAAGGGCAGTTCGGTACCAAGCGCGGCACCCTTTGGGCTCCTTTTGCTAACCTCGTGTTAGTAAAAGTTTGGTGAGAGACGATTTGCGCTTTTTCAGATTGTTTTCTGCTGTTCAGTTTGTGCTTGTGGGTTTGTATCTGGTCTTCAGTGCATGCAGCGAATTACGCATGACTTTGTCATTGTGTTCTTGTTTGTTCGTTACTGTTTTTTAGGTCGCTCTTCACAGGCCTTGCTGTTCTTCAGTGCGCTCTGATACTTCGTTCTGAGCAGCCGACCATTTTCTAGCCATGTTGCATATACGTACTCGTCGTAGAGTTCGTGCTGTGCGGGGGCTTGGTGTTGGGGTCCTGACCTTGACACAAGCCCAGTCCATGAACAGGGTGGGGAGGAGTTCATGGACCAAAAATTGGTTGCTCCAGCGTGACCAGTTCTGTCATATGCCTTTGCTCCGTGAGATCCGTGAGAATAATCCTGATGATTTCAGGAACTTTCTCCGGATGACGGACCCATATTTCACCGTTTGTTGGCTTTGCTGACCCCCTATATCAGCAGGCAGGATACCTGCATGAGGCAAGCCATCACTCCGGAGCAGAGGCTCGTCGCCACCCTGCGGTACTTGACGATGGGGAGAAGCCTGCAGGACCTCAGGTTCTCGACAGGCATCTCCCCCCAGGCTCTGGGGATCATTATCCCGGAGACCTGTTCTGCCATCATCCAGGTCCTGCAGAAGGATTATATTAAGGTAAGATTTTTATACTTTAATCTCAAATTTTATTGTATTTAATGTTTGTTAATATATTGTATTTCTTTTCTCATTCCCTAATTACCATGATTGTAATATGCTGTGAATGTCCCCTTTGTCCTCATGCATGCTGGAATTTTAGGTTTTATTTTTTGTCCTTCATACATATTTGCCTTCACTTACCTCCCCAGCATGCTCTCCTGGCCCTATATCCACCTCGTGTAGTCACTTAACAATGTATTTTGTCAGCTCCATAGTAGGGCTTTACCCTAAAAACCCCCTAAAATTTCAAAAATTGTGATGTGTGTTTGAAATTCTGACAGAGTGCCAGAGGCTTTTTTTTTGGTGTCCCAAAACCATTTGGAACCCTCCCTCCCCCCAACTGCTAACTCAGCTGATAACAATCCTCTATCTGCTGACTTTGCCAAACCCATACACACTTTACCCACCTCTTTAGTGGTCAGGTTTATGGATGAATTCCCCAAAGCATGTAGTGCAAGGGCCTGCCTGAATACTTGCCTGCCTGCCTGAATGTAAAAATGTGCTAAAATGTGTACAGTGTGTATTTATCTCTTTGTATTAAGACACTTCTTACTTGTCCAGTGGGCTGCCAATAGTGTAAAGTAAGGAGGGGCTGGCCAAAGTAATACACATTATTTAGGCATTCATCTCTCAATGAAGTGGAGATGGTTACCTGTCCAAAACATCACCCCCCATAAAATTTTACAAATGGCTCATGAGGGGTGGGGGGAGGAATCTGATAGGTGGACCTTATACCATTTGTCTTTAAATACTCCCTAAAATAAATGTTATACTGATGTTGGCCAAGAATGTTTGTGTCTAATCTGCTTGCAATGTTTCTGTGCAAAATGATTAATTTCTTTTTCTTGTTTGACTCCATAGTTTCCATCCACGCCACAGGAATGGCAGACTGTGGCCTCCCACTTTGCCCAGCGGTGGGACTTTCCTAACTGCGGAGCGGCAATTGATGGGAAACACATCCACATCGTCCCATCACCCAACTCGGGGTCATACTATTACAACTACAAGGGGTTCAATAGTATTGTGATGTTGGCGATGGTGACGGCTACTTATGAGTTCCTGTATGTGGACGTGGGGAAGAATGGCCGGATGTCCGATGGTGGAGTCATCGCCCAGACGGCATTCTACAGGCATCTCCAGAATGGCAGCATGGACTTGCCACCTCCAGAAGACAATGTGGAAGGACTCCTATTCGTCTTCATTGCAGGTGAAGCGTTTGCGCTGGGGGACCATCTTATGCGGCCATTCCCTATGAGGACCCTCACCCCGGACCAGAGGGTTTTTAATTACCGGCTGGCTAGAGCCAGAAGAGTAGTGGAGAACACATTTGGAATCATGGCCAGCAGGTTCCACCTATTTCTTACACCCATACACATGGCGGAGTATAAACTGAATCATATCATCCTGGCATGCTGTGTTCTCCACAACTTTTTAAGGCGAAATTCTGCCAACTATGCTGCCTCAGTTGGGCCTGAGGCTGGAATTCAAGTAAATGAACCAACCCTGAGAGCACTTGAGGCTGGCTTGCCCCCCCTGAGTGCCCACGAGGTCCGTCTTAGATACCTTGATTGCTTTGCGGGTAGGGGGGCCATCAATATGCCAGACAATGTCTGATACGTTTTTCAAATAAATAAAAAATTTTAACTACTAAAATCTTTGATGACATTTACTGCTTGTGTTTCTTTTAGCTGACCCTGACAGAAATGAGGGGAGTCCTGAAAATGGCGTGATTGTGTAATCTTAAAAAGCACTGTTGGGTGTTATTTACTAAAGGAAAATACACTTTGCTCTACAAGTGCACTTGAGACTGCACTGAAACTGCACTTGTAGTGCAAAGTGGATTTGCTCTTAGGAAATAACCCCCATTGTCACAGAAACCACCAATTTTACCACAACTAAATTTTAGGAGCATTGAAACAATAATCCACACATTCTTGAGTATCAATCTTTTTAATACCAGCACAATAAAAGGTTTTTAAAACAAACTAACATGTTTGTTGTATAACGATTTTTTGGGTCACATTAATAAAAGTAGAAATGTCCATTTAAAGTAAAACAGGCATGTTTCAAACAAACAAGAAAGACACAAATCTGGAACTTACAAAGTTCAACTTTTGTAGAAATTGAAGGCAATATCAGACATTCTAAAAACAGAGTTTTTAGAAACTGTGTTTGATATTGCATTCAGATGGGGTGAAGTCACTGGAAAACCAAATTTTGAAGATGCACACAAATTGCCAAATGTCAACATGTGTTAGCTGCCATCACGGGGGATCAAGGGACGTGTTTTGGGGGTGCAACCCCTTCCTCACAGCTACGTTATTATTGAGGAAGGGGTTGCACTCCCAAAACGCATACATTGATCTCCCGTGATGGCAGATAGCACATGTTGACACACTGTGTGCATCTTCAAAATTTGGCTTTTCTCGAATATGTCCAAAAATCTGAAAAATTTTTCGATGCAAAAAACAAAAAAAAAAGGAAGTAATTTGGAGGTGTTTTAAACTCTCCCTAAAACATCAACATCATTGATGTTTTTCTGGATGTTTTCCAAGTCTCTATTACACCCCATGATCTCCCCGATCAGGATCTGGGCACTCTCACTGGTGAAATGTCCTGCATCCAAAACATCACGATCACCTAAAAATATAGAAAAAAAAACACACCATGTTTTTTAAATATGCCGGCATCCATCTCTTACCTGAGCCTGTGGTCGCAGACACTCACCTGTTGTGGTGACTATTTCCACCACATCTCCCTTGTCCTCCTGTTGACTTTGTTGGATTTCCAATTCTTCATGAGGTAGGGGGTCTGTGGTCTCCTCGGATGAGGGGTGTCCTCCGAGTCTTTTCTCCCCTATGTTAAAAAAAAAAATAGGTATACTTAGCACACAGATATTTGATGACAGAAATAGGAACATGAAACATTGCTTGGAAGTGGAGTACAATTGTCTGTTATGGCAGAGTTCCAAGATGAAGAAATATTTGGGTCACTTTGTCAAGCTTGAATACTTACCTGTTTTGTACAAGCTTCACAGATGGAGACACCCCTATAGTATACACTGGAGCACCTGTGTGGGCCCCCTAATAAAAAGGGTGTTCTTGTGTCCCACACTAGTGCTCCAGTGTCCAGATGTGTAAACAGCTGCTGAGTGTCCTCTCCTTACACAGAATCTAGTTTGCATTTCATTCTAGTTACCAACCCATCTAAACACCAAAATTATTTGACGAGAAGTAGGCTAGCAAAAATGTATTCAAATGCATATGTCCAAAACATGGTGTTTTCTATGCCGAACAAACAATGTTTCATACGAACGAATAATGTGGCCATGAACATCAAAGTTGCCATTTTAAACTGTAAAACAGTAAAGAAAAGCACATGGAGCAGCACGAACATTAGAAAAATAAAGAATAGCAACACAGGACAACTACTTTTTTTTTTTTTTTTTTCTTTTTTTTTTTTTTTTTTTACCACATCAGAGAATAGTGTCTTGGAAGCTTATTCAGCTTGACGTTCATTTACAGACCTCTTAAATTCACATCATTGTGGCAAAGTTTTCTTATCAACGCTCTCCCCCCCCCCCCTCCCTTCCCCTCTACATATTTCCTGAGCTTTGAGCTGAGATTACACAGGGTCATAAATTAGACATTAGTTCACTACCAATTGATATGGACCTATAGAATCGCGATGCGGGTACCGAATAATAAGTCCAGGGTCAATAATAACAGGGACTAAAGGGCTTCCCACGCCCGCTCCTCCGGCCAATTTCAATAATATCCAGTTTAATATATATATATATATATATATATATATATACATACACATATACTCACATATATATATATATATATATATATATATATATACATATACCCAATTCCGTCACTCTTTCCCCTTACCCTCTCATCCCTCCCGCCCAGCATCCCACTCCCCTATATAGAGTATTCAGGGTTAGACTTTCAACCCATTTAGTTAAACACAACTTCTATTAACTATTATTTGTCAGAAAGAGACAAGCACCCATCAAGTTATGTACTGGTAGACCAGATCCCTGGCTGCCTAGGGCTTTTATTATTAAATCCCACTCTGTTATATTCTTCGCTTCCTATTAAGAGCCTCCTACCTTCTCCAGCCATGGTCTCCACATTTTATCAAACTCCTTGAGATTGCCTCTCTTAATATACTCTGTTTTTTCCTTACAAAGGGTTTCCTTTAATATAACAATCCAATCTCTTACTGTGGGGGGTTCCTTTGATTGCCATCTTAATGCGATTGTTTTCCTTGCTTGGGATAGACCTCTTAGAATTGCCAGTGTAGTACTCTTCTTCTCCCCCTGTATCTGTCTATACCCCAAGATGCATTCTTTAGCCTCTTTCTCCAGTACGATCCCAAATACATCTCTCAAACTATCAATCACCCCCTCCCAGTAGCGAAACAACTTGGGACATCTCCACATCATGTGAATGAGGTCCCCCGCCCCCCGGCATCTAGGACATCTATCATCAGATCTTCTTCCAAACTTAAAGAGACGTTTAGGTGTATAATAAGCTCTGTTTAACAACATCAAGTGTGATATCTTCTGTGGGGGGGAGACTGATATCAACGATCCCATCTCTAAGATTCTTTTCCACTGAGCCTGTGTTATAACCCCCACGTCCTCTTCCCACCTGACTTTTACATCATTGAGTAGGTCTTCACTATTGGCTTCTTTACTCAGTTGGTTATAAATCTTGGATATTAACCCCTTAGTCGGGGCTACCTGTAATATAATATGAAGTAGGGGCATTTCATTCCATACTAAACTATAGTTCCTAAATTGAGCTTTAAGAGCGTGTTCTAGCTGAAGGTACGTATAAAAGGAGCCCGGTGACAGGTTGAATTCACTTTCCAACACTGAAAATTTCTTCAGAGTATTACCACTATACAATTGTCTCAACTTTTTAATACCTCGATCTTCCCATTCTCTTACTTTTCCTATCTTATGGATTTCCTGCAAATTTCGATTATTCCAAATGGGAGTATATTCATTACACCCATTGTATCTCATCTAGTTCTTGACAGTTTTCCATACATTAGTTAACATTATATCTGTTGGATAGGTGTCGTGAAATGAGTTTGCTTCTAGGGCTTCTATTAATGTATTATGTGAGGCACCCATTAGTACGATTCTACCATTTGGGGTTCCCCCTTCAGGGGCTCCGCTGAGGATGAGGGAGAGCATAACCACCCTCCTGTAGCGGGAGTTGAAGAACCCGTAGACGTATTCTGGCTTGTTTCCCTTTCCATATCAGTTCCCTGAACAGGCTCTCGATTTTGTTGAACCATTTCTTGCATATCCACACAGGAGAATTATGTAAAACATACAGCAATTGTGGCAGCCAAATCATTTTTATCAAACTGCATCTTCCTGCTACTGATAAAGGAAAACATTTCCATATCCCTATCTTTTGTTTGAATTTCGACAAGAGTGGGAGAAGATTTTTACTAATGTATTGGTTAGGGTCCCTAGTTATGACGATTCCCAGGTATTTCAATGCGTCCACTATTACCAACTGGTGCATTTCTTGCACTGTTATCAAATCGATGGGGTCTATGGCTAATAACTCTAGACTTTTCCCAATTTATCTCGAGTCCTGAAAAGCTGCCGAACAACTCCACCATTCTCATTGCCATTAACAGTGATTTGCTTGTATCCCCCAAAAAAAGCAAGATATCGTTCACGTACAGAGCGATTTTATCCTCACCCATCCCTCTCTGGAAGCCGACTATCTCAGAACTCGCTCTTATAGAAATAGCCAGGGGTTCCATCACCAAGGCAAAGAGCAGGGGGTATAGTGGGCACCCCTGTCTGGTTCCCCTCTCTAGTTCAAACCAATCTGATAGGTCGTTATTAACTTTTAGTATTCCCTTGGGTCTATCATAAAGCATTTTAATCCATGCAATAAAAACGGGGCCAAAGCCAAATTTCTCCAACACTCTCCAGATGTAAACCCATTCCACACTATCAAATGCATTAGTCACGTCTAACGTCAATATCGCTCTTGAGCCTTCATTATCCGTTGGGGACTGTAAGTTTAAGAAGGCCCTTCTAATATTCAAGCTTGTGGATCTATTGGCAATAAAACCCGCTTGATCTATATGGACCAGCTTAGAGATAACTTTATTTAGTCTAGATGCCAAAACCTTAGCTAAGATCTTGGCATCAGAGCACAAAAGAGATATTGGCCTATAGGCGGACACATCAAGGGGATCCTTCCCTCCTTTCTGAATTACAATGATAGTTGCCTCCAACATTGACGCTTGCAAGTGGCCCCCCCTAGTCGCCCCTCCCAGGGCTTTTAGTAGCTCTGGAATTAATACTTCGCCATACTCTTTATAGGCCTCAATTGGGAGGCCATCAGGACCAGGGGATTTTTGATTTGCCATACTGGCTATTGCTTGCTTCAGTTCTACAAGTGTAATTGGCTCTTCCAATAAGTCCCTTTCAGCTTGCGAAATGGTCGGTATTGCCAGGCCCTCCCAAAACTTCTCCATCACCCGTCCATACCTTTTTTCTGAGTGGAATAAAGATTTCTATAGTAGTCCCTGAATACTTGCACTATCTTTGAAGTCTCTGCTAATATATCTCCACCTGGGGACCTAACAGCAAGAACAGTCGACGTGGCAGTATTGGACATTACCAACTGCGCCAGCAGCTTTCCCACTCTTTCTCCCTCAACCCAAGAGACCTGTCGCTGTAGGAGGCACCTGGTCTCTGCTTTCTGCATGACAACTACCTTGTAGTCATGCTGTTTGTCTAGCCATGTTTTTTCCCTCTCAGGAGTCGGATCCATTATATAATTGCTTTCTGCCTCAACCACCTCTTTCTGAATTTTTTCTTCCCCGTTCGTAGCCTCTTTATTAAATTTGGCCACCTGCTGAATTAATACCCCCCTAAGGAAGGCCTTCAGGGCGTCCCACAGCACTATAGGTGGCACTGCTCCCTCATTGATTACTATGAAATCTCTCAATTTAGGAAGAACCCCATTTGTTTCTTTGATTAATTCAAACCAGTACGGGTTAATTTTCCACTCCTTCCGGAATTTGTTCCCTCCTAATTTCAATGTCACCACAACGGGAGAGTGATCTGATATACCTCTTGGGAAATATGAAATTCTATCAGTGATCTGTAATGCACTATTATTTCCCAGAACCAGGTCTATTCTAGATAGCACGGAGTGCGAGGCAGAATAGCATGAATATTGCAAGGCTTCCGGGTTCCTCACCCTCCACAGGTCTACTAGCCCCACTTCATCCAGAAATTGCCGCAGGCAGCTCTTCACATTAGGGTCAATTAGAGGCCGTACGGGAAATCTATCCAGCCTTCTGTCCAGTATCTCATTGAAATCACCCACTACTATAATCGGCACCCCTTCTTTATCTAGCAGGAATTCGTTCAATCTAAACATTACATCCAAATTAAAGGGAGGAGGAATATATATATTTGCCACTACGTACATACTACTATCAATTGAACAATGAAGAAAAATATAACGGCCCAATTCATCAATACAGGACTGCCTGCAGGAAAAGTTCACCCCCGTTTTCACCATAATGCTCACCCCCCTACTATAGGAGGAGTGAACCGCGTGGAATTGACAGTGATATTTCTTTGACTTTAATTGGTGAAGTGAATTTTTAGTTAAATGAGTTTCCTGCAGGCAGATCAGTTCCGCGCCACAACTCTCCATTGTGGACAGAACTGCCATCTTTTTGCGCGCAGTGCCTAATTCCCTGACATTCCAGGATCCTATTTTTAACATTTTAGCCTGCATCTAAATACCAGAGGAAGACAAGTACTAATCTAAAAGGTATGTCCGAGAAAAAAAAAAAAATGACCAAATTCATTAAGAATATAATACCTTAACACCCCTCTACTATGCAATATTTTGACACGTGAATTCCAATCACTTCTCCTGCTAAAGACCATGGTGACTTTAAATAATGTGGGCAACTCAATACCACTCTTCTATATAATATTTTAAATCGGGCATTCCCTGGCCCCTCCATTCCAAAATCAAAATTAATTTTAAGTAGTGTGACCAACATAACCAGTGTAGGTTTCAAATATTTTCCTATAATCCTGAGTTTGTGTATACTCCTAGATCCAACAATGTTGATCCTCTTCAGTGTTCTAATATTCCTACCTGTAAGTGCTTTTAAACCAACCTTCCCTATTATCAGTGTCTCAGCAATACTTATAGTGTCTCCCTCCTCCCCACTCCCATCCCAAATCCCCTCACTTAACCGAGAAACCCTCCCAACCCCCCTCCCGCCCTCCCTCCACCCCTCCCCTCCCCCCGCCTAACCAGGTAAACCCCTGGGGTTTTTAAAGTGACCAGATCCCTTCCTACCAGTTCCACACATTTACGCACATACCTCATTCCCACTCACCTCACCTCATACAACCGCTGTGCTTTACTACCCCCTCCCACCTCCCCCTCTCCTAAACAAAATATTTAAAATTTTTCCTTGTTTTCCTCTAGCCATTTCTCCACCCCAGCTGGGGAGTCAAAAATCTGAGTCCCCCCCCAGAGCTGTTACGCGTAGCCTTGCAGGGTAAAGGAGGGCATATGTCAACTTATATTTTTGTAGAATGCGTTTGGGCTGTATGAACTCCGCTCTACGTCTCTGCAGCTCTGGTGAAAAGTCAGAATAAAACGATATTTTAACACCGTTAAAAAAGACATTTACCACTTCTCTTGTTTTTTGCAGCAACCTCACTTTGTCCTTATAATTAAGAAACTTCATTATTAGTGGTCTGGGATATCCTCCTGCTGGCGGGGCCCTAAAAGGGACTCTGTGTGCTCTTACAATTGAAAACATTAATGAGAAAGATTCTCTTCCAAAAAGCTCAACTAGCCACTTTTCCAAAAACTCCGTGGGGCTAGGACCCTCACTTTTTTCAGGCAAGCCCACCAGCCTCACATTGTCCCTTCGGCTCCTATTCTCCATTTCCTCCATTTTGGAAGCCTGCATGGCTATCTGTTCCTTCATCTTTTTCATATCCTTTAAAAGTGGGGAAATATCATCTTCTAGCTGACTGACCCTTCCTTCCAGGACCGTAGTTCTTTCTGCCGTTTTCTGTAAATCCTGTCTAACCAACAACAGATCCTCCTTTACTTCCTTCATCTGTTCACAGAGCTCTTTAAGTGAGTTGCTGCACACATTCACTGCTAGAAATACATCCGTTATGGTTGGATCTTTCACTGGGGGCAATATCGGCATGGTTGGATCAATTATTGCGTCTACTGCTGCATTTTGATCATTAGGCCCCTGCCCCTTATTACTATGTATTTTAGATGGCACAGCTGGCAGTGTAGCAGTAGATGGCTGGGTCAAGACCTGAGTCTGGCCCTGACTTCTTCTGTCCAATGCGCCCCCTTGTTGTGATTTAGTCTGCGACCCTTTCTTTGGTGGGGTTGAGGCGGGAGCATGCGCAAATTGCTCCAATTTTGCTGCTGCTGCTGCCGCAAATGTTTGTTGTGTACCTTTGTCCTTGGCTGAGCGTAAGTTCTGCATCCTATGTACTTTAACAAGAACCTTTACAGTTACACCTTAATAGCAGTATTTCAGAGGAATTAATTGAGGGGGGTTAAAATATCTCCCCAGTTGTCACCTGATGCGGCTCAAGGGCAGCCTTAAAATATTTATTAGGATGCAGCTTATACCTTTATGCCCTTAAAAAAAAGACAGCAGCATAGGCAGGATTAAATAAATGGGCAGCTTGAGCAGCTAGAACAATAAGCCTTCAACCTAAGAGCCTGTGTTTAAAAAGCCCAGTAATAATATTCTGCAAAGAGAAAAAAAAAAAAAAGGAGGATCTACTCAGCAGCAGTATGTATCTCTCAACAGTCCCAGTAATACAAGTCCCAAACTACAAAAAACTACAAAACAACCCAATACTTATCCTTCCTGGATAGTCCTGGATTGACTGCAGCTCTCTACCCAGTAGGAAGTAGATGAGTGAAGGACTCAGTCAGCAGCCAGCAGCCTGTACTTGTCTCTCTCCTGTCACTTCCCAGGTGTCTCTCAGCAGCGTGTGTTGTGTGTCGTCACTCCCAGCTGCCCCTCAGACCCCCCCACGGCTCTCTTCGCTCTCTCAGCTGACCAGGAAGGAGAGAGGGTGTGTGAGGATGCACCAAGCGGAATGGATGGATCCAGGAGAAGAAAAAAAAAAAACAGGGAGAGCAAACTCCGTCCACCGGCTCAACACTCCTCACTCCACCCCCCGCACAACACAGCACAGTTCAGCTCAGCTCGGCTCAATCTCCTCCACGGCAGGCAGGCTTATATTGCTCTTTAGACATCCCTAGGCATCAGGCTCATGAAGGGAGCAATTGGTAGGTGGGGGAGAGGTGCGCACAGCGTTCGCCTTCTCACACCATGCCGCTATTCAGCACACACACCTGTGCATCCGGTCACACCCCCACAGGACAACTACTTACTTTTTTTGCAGCACTCTTCGGATCCTTCTGTACTGCTTGTGCTCCCTTAATTTGAAGTCCGACCACCGCTTCATGAGTTGATCCTTGGATCGTCGTACCCTGAAATTCTTCTGCAGACTTTTGACCACTTTCATCATTATCTTGGCCTTTCTGACATTGGGGTTGGTGTAAGGTCCATACTTCCCGTCATAGTCGGCCCTCTTCAGGATGTCCACCATCTCCAACATCTCCCCAAAGGACATATTTGATGCCTTAAATCGCCTCTTCGGGGATCGGGACGTTTCAGGCTCCGGGCTTTCCTCCTCCTCCTCGTTGGTGTAATTATCAGACACCTGCTCTGTCTCCGCCATGTGCTCTGCGCCAAACAAGAAGGGATGGGGAATAGACTAGAAAGAACGTCGGGGGCAGGCGGAGTTTCACGCATGCGCAGTGTATATAAAGCGTAACACGTGTGCGTAGTACGTACGATCGGTGAGCGGAGGAAGGAGTATCAGAGGCGCCGATCGTGATAACGAAGGTAAGATTTAAATTTGGGCCTATACTGCTTCTAGATTGAGGCCTGTATTTAGACAAGTTTATAAGACTTTAGGCTGACATTAGGGTTTGTCTGGTGTTGTGTCTTGCAGTAAAAATGGATCTAATCAATGATCAGGACTTTATGCCAATCTTCATTGATATGTTCAGGGAGCTGCCCTGTCTGTGGCAGATAAACCACCCCAAATATAAGAACCAAACAAAGAGGAAGGCAGCGCTGGATAATTTGCTGCAATTTGTGAAGCCGGTGATCCCCACGGCAGACATCACCTATTTTAATATCCTAATTGGTCGTATGAGGAGCACTTATCTAAGGGAGCACAAGAAGGTCCAGGATTCCCTGAGATCAGGAGCAGCAGATGACATTTATGTCCCCAGGCTGTGGTACTATGACAGACTGCATTTTCTGGCAGGTCAGACTGAACCCAGGCCAGCACTCTCCACTCTTCCTTCCACGCTTCCTTCCCCCCCAGCTGAGGCTTCTGATGTCCAACCTGGGTCTTCCAGGCAGCAACATGTGGGGGAGCCCAGCTTGAGTCAGGTATAGCATTCTTCAAAATATTTATGGTTGTCCAATCAATGATGTTAAATCTATGTTAGTTTGGAGTACTAATTTATTATTGTGATTGATGAACCAAAAACTAAAACCATATCTCTTTTTCATACACAGGGATGTCTCAGCCAGGAGGTGGCCGGGCCAAGCAGGCTGCCCGATACCCAGGTCCCTCCCCTCTGCCTTCAAAGAAAAAGTGGCAGGAAGAGGAGTAACCTGGAGGAGGCTGCAATAGACCTATTTTGGAAGGCTACTGAGGCCCTCAGAACACCCCACAGTGTGGAAGATGATTTTGCAGAGCTAACTGCCTGCAAAATGATGCAGATGGAGGAGGGCCAACGACTCTTATGTGAGTTTTTAATTTTGGAAGCTCTAAATAAGGGGTTGAGGGGCCAACCCACACGTGAAAGCCACATTTGTCAGCTCACCCATGGTCCTCCTCCTCCAGGTCCTCCTCCAGGTCCTACTCTTCCTCCTGCCACACCTCCAACACCAGAGCCACAGCCGGGAAGGAAGCGTCTAAGGAAGATCAGAGAGTGATGGCCTGGGTTCAGTCTGGTGTGACAAAAGATGCAGGTTCTTGTATGACCACAGCCTGGGAACATACATGTCATCTGCTGCTTTCATGATCTCAAGGACTTCTGGACCAGACTGCACTCCTTTAGATATGGACTCCTCAGGCCACCAATTTTGCTGTCAAAGAATTTATGTCTGCCCTGGGGGTCAAAGGCTTCGCCAATTTATGATGTTTATCCAGCGTTGCCTCCCTCTTTGTATGGTTCTGATCCCTTAATAAAGGAATTTTTGTTTCAATAATACTCGCCTATGTGTGTTTTCCTTCAAAAAAGACAGTTTGTTTGTGAGGATGCAGGTACATTTCAAAAATACAATATGAAATTAACAAGAGACAACACCACCAAACAACCTCCTTGAGATTAAATAATACAAGATAATAATGGTGTTGCGGTAACTTGACACACAAAACACACCCAAAAATATTCAGGATGTGAAAAAAAAACAAAAAAAAAAACACGATCAATCAGGCTTGAAAAAAATACAAACCCAAAAAAAAACATATATCTTTTTTGACAGATGTGACAAATCAAAATATATTGATGAAATCATGATAAATAATAAAGAAAGAAGTTTGTGAGAAGTCTGTGTGAACATCAGCAGCAAAACTATTTCATTCTTCTAGCTTTATAAAGAAGAACAGAGTGCGCTGCATTAAACAATTTTAAACATTGCAGCCTGACGAAAGTGCTATATCCATTCCAAACGCTAATTTTACCAGAACGAGCTGTTCCGTCTCGGAATTTCTTCTGAGCATGCGTGCCACTTTGTGCGTCGGAATTGTCCACACACGGTTGGAATTGACGCGATCAGATTTTGTTGGAAAATATTATAGCCTGCTCTCAAACTTTGTGTGTCAGAAAATCCGATGGAAAATGTCCGATGGAGCCCACACACGGTCGGAATTTCCGACAACACGCTCCGATCGCACATTTTCCATCGGAAAATCCAACCGTGTGTACGGGGCATAAGAGTGTCTACCCTAATTATGTTGGCAGCATCTTAAAAACTGTTGGCTGCCCAATTTTTGAAAACTTGCACAGTGTAAATCCCGCAAATGAATTGCTGTAAATTTGAACATTGGATGTTTGCCTTACTCACATTGGAGGTGATTTGCTAAGAAGAAGGCACTGCACCAGTTCATACATTAATTGGTGCGCCAGAAAAGTAATTTATTTAACGTGCGAATCAGCGCACATTGAAGCACAAATAGCGATAATAAATACCCGCATATGTAAACTGCAACTGTCGCTAGTGTAACTGTGGTTTTCTCATTGATAATAGCGCACACCCAATACAGTTGGTTATTTCATCTCATTGGATGTGTCTTGTTAGGCAATTAGTAGGTGTTCTCAGTAATTAACCCTTTTGATGCTAATCCCATTCTTATCACTTCTAATATATCTTCGAAATGTGTTTTTTTCTTTTTTTACCCAAATCTTTCCATACATTACAAAGAACAGAGAAGAGCTTCTAAACCCAATAAATTAAATATTTTCAGATCTTGATCTTTAACCACTTGCTGACCAGCAGAATGGCACGGCTAGGCCAAACAACGTTATTTAACATCGCTTCGCCCTGTGGCCACTAGGGGCTGCTCGCCCCCGAAGCCGATGAGAGTGCCCGGCAGACGCAATCACTGCCAGGCTCCCGCGATCGCTGCTGACACCCCGAGAATCAGGATCTGTGTGTGTAAACACACAGCTTCTGGTTCTCTGAGGGGAGAAGTGACTGATCGTGTGTTCATACAAATATGAACAGCGATCTGTCCCCTCCCCCCTTCAGTTAGAACACAGAGAGGGAACACAATTAACCCCTTGATCGCCTGCTAGTGGTTAACCCCTTCCCTGCCAGTGACATTTTTACAGTAATCAGTGCATTTTTACAGTAATCAGTACATTTTTATAGCACCGATCGCTGTATAAATGCCAATGGTCCCAAAAATGTGTTAAACGTGTCCAAATTGTCTGTCATAATGTTGCAGTCCTGATAAAAATTGCAGATCACCGCTATTACTAATTAAAAAAATTAATAATAAAAATGCCATAAAACTATCCCCTGTTTTGTAGACGCTATAACTTTTGTGCAAACCAATCAATAAATACGCTTATTGCGATTTTTTTACCAAAAATATGTAGAAGAATACATTTCGGCATAAATTGAGGAAAAAAAATGCCTTTTTATATATTTTTGGGGGATATTTATTATAGCAAAAAGTAAATAATAATGAGTTTTTTCAAAATTTTCGATCTTTTTGTTTATAGTGCAAAAAATAAAAATGCAGAGGTGATCAAATACCACCAAAAGAAAGTTCTATTTGTGGGGAAAAAAAGGATGTCAATTTTGTTTGGGTGCAACGTCGCACAACCGTGCAATTGTCAATTAAAGTGACGCAGTGCAGAATCGCAAAAAGAGCTCTGGTCAGGAAGGGGGTAAAATCTTCCGGGGCTGAAGCGGTTAAAGGTGACCATACACTGCAATCATTTATATCTTAAATAAATTAGATTTAGTGCAAGAGCCTGTTTGATTTCCTATAATTTTAATTAATTGTTCAAGTGCGTCTTCCTATTACCTATTTTGCCTAAATATCGAGTCATACAGAGATTGGCCAGTCAGATTACATAGTGCATGACCATCTTAAGTGCCAAATTTGGAATATAGATGTGCACTGATCCACTTGTATTTTCCAAACTATATTTTTTGGGCATTATACAAGGCACATGAAAAACCACCTTTTTTCAAGACATGCTAGAGTAATCAGGAATCTTCAAACTACGGCTCTCCAGCTGTTGCGGAACTACACATCCCATGAGGCATTGTAAAACTCTGACATTCACAGACATGACTAGGCATGATGGGAATTGCAGTTCCTGAACAACTGGAGGGCTGTAGTTTGAAGACCCCTGTTCTAGACCATTATTATGCCTCCAGAATTGGGAGTGTGGCATCTACCCAACTTCTCTCTGCTGGTGGACACAAGGGCCAACATCTATCTATATCTATCTATCTCTATATATATCTATATATAGAGATAGATAGATAGATAGATAGATAGATAGATAGATAGATAGATAGATAGATAGATAGATAGATAGATAGATAGATAGATAGATAGATAGATAGATAGATAGATAGATAGATACACACACTGAAGCAGGAAGCAATAATATACATTGGCCCAGAAGTGAATCTGTACATAAGAAGTAGGTGTGTGTTTTGAGGCCAAATCATTTAGACATACACACATGACCCACACAAACACCACCCCTTGTAAAAATAAATTAAAAATGATCTTAATTTGCAAATAAGGATCATCTCTTCCTCAGAGAACAGTGAGCGGGTGGTGGGAAGAAATTAGCAGCAGTACAAGCAACTTCCTAGAGGGGTGTGAGGTCATTGCTGTGTGCTGGCCACCACTTCCGGGTACTAGATATGCGCCACGGGTACATACCTCCATGCACAGAGCAGTTGCGCATCTCACATACACAGCGGTCGCGCATCTAGATGCATTTGGCGCATCTAGCTGCAGGAACCCAATTTTTGGGGAAATTAATAGTAAAGCAGATGCAGATTTCCAGGACTGGACTAACAAATGTTTATAGTGAAAGACAACTGGTGTTTTCTATTAAATAAGGTCTGAATGGGTCATTGACATGCATCACAGTTGAACTTAGGAATGTGTCTTTGCAAAGTTAAACTAAATGAAAACCATTTCTTATTTTTGCTTGGGGATAGAGTGCAGAGGTATTAGAAGTCTAAGTAGTTTCCCCATTAGGTAAATTGCACTCTAGCATTTTGCTGTGTACACCCCAAATTGTTAGGTATATTGGACTTTGGGGTTTATTTACTAAAGGCAAATCCACTTTGCACTACAAGTGCACTTGGAAGTGCAGTTGCTGGAGATCCGAGGGGGACATGCAAGGAAAATGAAAAAAAAACAGCATCTTTGCTTCTACATGATTGGATGATAAAATCACCAGTTCTTCCCCTCAGATTTACAGCGAGTACACTGTGCAGACTGGGTTTGCCTTTAATGAACCCAAAATACCTAATAATTTGAGATGTACACAACAAAGTGCTAGAGTGCAATTCGCCTAATGGGGACTCTAGTTAGATTGACCTGTGTGTCCCCAAGTAAAGAGATTGGTAGGTTTTTACCCTTACTTCCTGTTTGGCTATGTGACAGGAAGTGAAGCCAATTTTCAGAAAAGGGACACAAAGCCCAACCTAAAAAAGACAAGCAGGGGTTCTAACACTTACTTGGTTTCCCTCAAATGCCCACAATTCAAATATGATTGTTTTGAGCTAGATTTTAGCTCAGTGCTCTAAATCAGTGGTTCTCAGCCCTGTCCTCAAGTACCCCCAACAGGCCATGTTTGCAGGTTTTTCTTCATCTTGCACAGGTGCTTTAAATCACAGTCAATGGCTTGGTATTTTGGACAGCTATTTTAGCTAAGATAAATTCCCAAAACATGTCTTGTCAGGGGTAATTGAGGACTAAAGCTGAGAATCACTGCGCTAAAATGGAAAATGTAATATTTACCTCTCTGTAACTTTCCTTTCCTGGTGCCTATCCATGAGAGCATACGCACAATCCATGCATATGCTACCATGAAGGCAACAGGAAAGCAGCTTTTAGACAAAATGCATTACTTGGATTGAGCATGCATCTGCAAAATAAATTATTAACAAAACACAGGACTTGGAAAAGAGTAAGGATAGCAAAAAACACATGTATGTTAATTTGAGACACAAACAGAATATGGTTGTGAGGTATGACCATTTTGCAGAGGAAATTAACTGGAGTTAAAAGGACTGTGCCCACAAATGGACAGTCTCTTAAGGATTTAAACATTAATTAGTCACAACAGTTTGAGGAAGATTTTGCAAACTAATGCAGCACAGACAATTAAATCAAAGTGAAACTAACAACCTACAAACAACACAGATTGACAACATCAAAAATATTTCAGTGAAAAATATCCCCCCCCCAAAAAAATAAAAAATAAAAATACTTGCTCTAAAACACATCTGTTTTGCAACGACATAACAAACAAAATACAAAGAGAAAATACACATGTTACAAACTCTATAAGGACACCCAAATGTACTCTCTTGCGACACACGCACCATCAAGCAATCTTGCCTCTTTTCAGCCCAACATGCCCGAAAGGCAGCCAACTACGTTGAGTGCATGTGGCCTTGTATGGAGGGTGTTGGGCGATCGCTCTTCTCACCCCTTTCCTAGCTGGCCCTGTTGTAAGCTCTGAAAAAGGATGTGGTTTGGATTGGTGAAGGCAACTTACAGCCTTTTGAGAATAGAGTGGAGTGTGGAGTTCCCCTTTAAAAGCAAAAGTTAGCCCATGGAAATCCAAGGGGTTAGAGGGGGGAGACAAGAGCATTGGAGAATGGAGTGTGGAGTTCCCCTTTTAAAGCAAAAGTTAGCCCATGGAAATCCAAGGGGTTAGAGGGAGGAGACAAGAGCATTGGAGAATAGAGTGTGGAGTTCCCCTTTAAAAGCAAAATCATACGCATTAGAGGGGGAAGGTTGAATGCCCTTTTAGGAGGCGCTAGAGGAGCAAGATTCTTTTTACATCAAGGTGCATGTCACATGTTGGCAACATAACGTGCGAACATGACCTGTGTGCAAATCTCCTTAAAATAAAACATAAAGGTGAGCCAGCGTAAAAAAAAATTGTAAAAACAATACTAAAAACACTCTAAGCAGTCCTTTATGATATTGTAGCAGCGCTCTTGTCATTTATTCAAAAATGGCAAGCTTCAATGTAATGTTCATATATGGAATAATATTATTATACACTGTCAAGAACACGGTGACATACAATGGCACTAGAAAAGGAAAGTTCAATACCAAGTGCGCCACCCTTTGGACTCCTTCTGCTAATCTCGTGTTAGTAGAAGTTTGACGAGAGACGATTCGCGCTTTTCATCCTCGTGTTTTTCAGATTGTTACTGCTCTGCAGTTTGTGCTTGGGGGTTTGTATCTGTTTTTCAGATACATTTTTTACAATGGGCCATCAGAGGGGGTGAGGAATCTGATAAGTGGACCTTATATTTTTGTCTTTAAATACTCCCTAAAATAAATGTTATACTGATGTTTGCCAAGAATGTTTGTGTTTAATCTGCTTGCAATGTTATGTGCAAAATTAATATTTTTTTTTTCTTGTTTGACTCCACAGTTTCCTTCAACGCCACAGGAATGGCAGACTGTGGCTTCCCAATTTGCCCAGCGGTGGGACATTCCCAACTGCGGAGGGGCAATTGATGGGAAACACATCCACGTAGTCCCACCCCCAACTCGGGGTCATACTATTACAACTAAAAGGGGTTTAATAGTATTGTGATGTTGGCAGTGGTGTCGGCGACATATGAGTTTCTCTATGTGGACGTGGGGAAGAATGGCCTTTGTCACTGATGAAGCGTTTGGGCTGGGTGATCACCTGATGCAGCCGTTCCCGATGAGGACCCTCACCCCAGACCAGAGGGTTTTTAACTACCGGCTGGCCAGAGCCAGAAGAATGGTGGAGAATGCTTTTGAGATAATGGCCAGCCGGTTCTGCCTATTCCTCACTGCAATAAACATGGCAGAATATAAAATCAATCACATCGTTGTTGCATGCTGCATATTACATAACTTTTTAAGAAAAAATGCATCAAACTATGTGGCCTCAGTTGGGACTGAGGCCGGCTTATTACCAGATCCAACACATCTGACGGCTCTTGAAGCTGGCCGTCCTGGCTTGCGCCCCCAAAGCGCTCGCGAAGTTCGTGAAAAGTATCTAGAATACTATGTGGGTAGCGGGGCCATTGATATGCCAGACAATGTATAAGAAACACATTGTTGATTTTAGAATGTTTTACTCTGTGCACATTCACATGCGCTTTAGAAAATGATTTTTGAACAAACAACATATTTTTGGAGTAACATTTTTGCGTACAAATAGCCTTTTTTTGTTAAACAGGCATGTTTAAAACCATAAAACAATACACGACTCAGGAACTTACAAAGTTCAACTTTGATAAATTGAAGGCAATATCAGACATTAGTATGTCCAAACTGTGTTGATATTGCCTTCATCAGATGGGGTGATGTCATCCCTGGGAAAGCCAAATTTTGAAGATGCACACAAATTGAGAGTCAAAATGGGGATTTTACTCCTGATCCCATGCCTAATGTCAACATGTGCTAGCTCCCATCATGGGGAATCAATGGACGTGTTTAAGGGGTGCAACCACTTCCTCTCAGCTACTTTAGTTGTGAGGAAGGGGTTGCACCCACAAAATGCGTACCTTGATATCCCGTGATGGCAGATAGCACATGTTGACATACTGTGTGCATCTTCAAAATTTGGCTTTCAATACACTTCAAAAAATGTTAAAATATTTAGAAAATCTCAACAAATTGAAGAATTTTGGTGGTTTTTAGATTCTGCCTAAAACATCAATGATGTTTTTGAGCCTTTTATCAACATCATTGATGTCTTCCTTGATCTTCTGTAAATCACAATTGCACACCATGATCTCCCCGATGAGGACGTGTGCACTTGCACTTGTGAAATGAGTTTCTTCTTCCACAACATCCACATCACCTAAAATTCAAAAACACACCATGTATTAGACATGTGCAGGCATACATCTATTACCTGAAGCTGTGGTCTCAGACACTCACCTGTTGTTGTCACTATTTCACCAACTTCATAAACGTCTCTCTCCACATCCTTTGGTTGTGTTGGTGGTATTTCCCCTTCTTTAGGAGGTTTTGGGTCCATGGTGTCCTCAGATGTCCTGAGTCTTTTCTCCTCTATGTGAAAAAAAGGTATACATAGCACACAGATATTTGAGGGCAGAAATAGGAATCTGAAACATTGCTTGGAAGTGTTGTACAATTTTCTTTTTGGGCAGAGTTCCAAGCTGAAGACATTTTGTTCCCTTTCTAAAGCTGGAATACTTACCTTTTTTGTACAATTTTCACACATGGAGACACCCCTAGTATCCACTGGAGCATCTGTGTGGGACACCCTAAAAAGTTTGTTCTGGTGTCCCACACTAGTGCTCCTGCGTCCAGATGTGTAAACAGCTGCTGAGTGTCCTCCCCTTACACTCAATCAAGTTTGCATTTTATTCTAATTACAAACCAGTCTAGACAACAATGTACTAAACTTCTTTTACTACAAATAGGCATGAACAAATGTAGTTAACCTGGATCTGCCCCAAACATAGTGGGCGAACTAACAATGTTTACTAAGAACGATTACTGTGCTCACGAACCTGAAAGTTGCCATTTTAAACTGTACAACAGTAAAGAAAAGCACATGGAGCAGCATGCAAGTAATAATAATAATAGGAACACACCACAAAAACTTATTTGACAACAACTTACTTTTTTGAACTCTCTTCATCCTTCTGTACTGATCATGCTCCCTCAATTTCAGGTCTGACCATCGTTTCCTCAGTTGATCCTTGGATCAAGGTACCCCAAAATTCCGGCGCAGACTCTTCACAACTTTAGCCATGATCTTGGCCTTTCTCACATTTGGGTTTAGGTAAGGTCCATACTTCCCATCATAGTTGGCCCTCTTCAAGATATCCACCATCTCCACCATCTCTACAAAGGACATATTTGAGGCCTTAAATCTCCTCCGGGATGGGACGTTCGTGGCTCTGGGCTTTCGTCATTGCTGCTGCTGTCTGCATGCACTTGCTCTGTCTCCGCCATGTGCTCTCCCACTTCGCCGAAAGACAAGGGGCAGGGAATAGACTAGAAAGAATGTTGGGGCGGGCGGAGTTTCATGCATGCACAGTGTATATAAAGCGTAACACGCGTGTCGAATGTACAATCTGTGAGCGGAGAAAGGAGTATCGGAAGCGCCGATTGTTAGAACGAAGGTACAATTTGAACTTGGGGCATCAGTGGTCTATACAGCTTTTAGATTGAGGCCTATATTGGGACGAGATTAGGAGAGTTTAGCCTGACATTAGGGTTTGTCTTATGTTGTGTCTTGCAGAGAAAATGGATGGCTTCAATGATCACAACTTCCTCCCCCTATTCATAGACAAGTACAGGGAGCTGCCCTGTCTGAGGCATGTGAAACATCCGCATTGTAATCATAAACAAAAGAGGCAGGCAGCGCTGGAGAAACTGCTGGAGTTGGTGAAGCCGGTGGTTCCCACAGCAACCATCCCCTATTTAAAAGCCAAAATTGGTGGCCTGAGGAGCACTTATAATAGGGAGCGCAATAAGGTCCAGGATGAAATCAGGAGCAGCAGCAGATGCCATTTATGTCCCCAGGCTGTGGTACTATGAGAGACTGCGGTTTCTGTCAGACCAGACTGAAGTCAGGCAATCAGTTTCCACTCTTCCTTCCACGCTTCCTTCCACACTTCCTTCCACCCCAGCTGAGGCTTCCGACGTCCAACCTGGGCTTTCCAGCCAGGAAGAAGAAGTGGAGGAGCCCGACTTGAGTTAGGTATAGCATAGTTCAACATATTTCTGGTCGTAAAATTAATGATGTTAACTAGATTTTATTATTGATCACTAATTGTTGATTTAACAAAGTGGTTTACATATCAATAGACAGTAGTGGCCAAAAATGTTTGGGACAAGAAGGAAAAATGCTGGGGTCAGAATAATAGTCTTTTCTATTTGTTAACATTCAATTTGCAACAGTCATGAGCTGAAAATTGTGTGTGACTGATGAACAAAAAACTAAAACTATGTTCTTTTTTCATACACAGGAAAGCCTCAGCCAGGTGGAGGGCATGGAATGTGGCAGCCAGGAGGTGGCCGGGCCCCTGATTGAATCCCAGGTCCCTCCCTTCTGCCTTCCAACCAAAAGGCCCAGGAAGGGGAGTAATGTGCAGGAGGCAGTGCTTGGGCTGATTTGGGAGGCTAAGGCGGCCCTCAGAGCCACCCCCACTCCTCAAGAGGCCTTTGGCTGCATGACTACCAGCAAAATTCAGGAAATGGAGGAGGTCCAACACCTCTTGTGTGAGGAAATTATGTATACGATCCTAACTAAGGGGTTGAGGGGCCAACTCACAACCAAAACACACCTGTGTGAGTTGGACCATCCTCCTCCACCTCCTGCCACACCTCCAACACCACAGCCACAGCCTGGAAGGAAGAGTGGAAGTAAGACAAGAAAGTGATGGCCTGGGTTCAGTCTGGTCTGACAAAAGACGCAGACTGTTGTATGACCACAGCCTGGGGACATATATGTCATCTGCTGCTGTTCCTGATCTCTTGTAGTCCGGGACCGGATTCTGCTCACTATTGTATCAGGCTACCAATTTTGGGTGTAAAATAGTAGATGTGTGCCCTGGGGTACAAAGGCTTTGCCAATTTCACAAGTTTCCCCAGCGTTGCCTTTCTCTTTATTTTATTATAACCCATAATAAATGTCTATTTTGTATTCACAAATACTTGCCTATGTGTTTTACTTCAAAAAGGACAGTTTGTTTGTGAGTAACCAAACAACCTGCTTGAGGTTAAAAAAATACAAGATAATAATGGTGTTGTGGTAACTTGACACACAAAACTAAAAACAATAATATGGAGAGCACTAGAAAAAAAAAAAACAAGGAGATCTTGATAAAAAAAACACACTATAAACAAAAATTAAATACATTATTATGGAGATAATAATGACGAAAACCAAAAAATAAAATATTCAGGAGATCACGAGAAATAATAAAGTAATAATTTTTTCAGAACTCTGTGTGAATATCAGCAGCAAAACAACTTCATTATTCTAGCATTATAAAGAAGAAGAGAATGCGCTGCATTAAAAGATTTTAAAAATTCCAGTGTGACGAATGTGCTATCTCCATTATGAACGCTAGTTTTACCAGACTGAGCGCTTCCGTCTCGTACTTGATTCTGAGCATACATGGAACTTTGTACGTCGGAATTGTGTACACACGGAATTTACGAGAACGGATTTTGTTGTCGGAAAATTTGAGATCCAGATTTCAAATTTTGTGTGACGTAAATTCCGATGGAAAATGTCCGATGGAGCCTACACACGGTCGGAATTTCCGACAACAAGCTCCCATTGAACATTTTCCATCGGAAAATAAGATGGTGTGTACGGGGCATTACACGTAATACATTTTTGATGTCAAACCTATTATTCGCAGGAGAACTAAATGTTTCTAGTCTGATTGGTCTTGAGACCTCCCTGCAGGCCTTACATCTTCTACAAGAAAAGAAGCCATTTCGGTCACAAAAAGATAGAGGTCGCTTTGGGGGGTCCAAAACTTTTTTACAACCTGATCTCCGAAACTAGGCGCTTTTCTGTATATGAACTGAGGTGCATATGGTAGTGCAGTGCTCAATTTCTTGTCCAAAAGAAGAACATGCCAATGTTGCTTGAAGATTGACTCAATTTCTTTATATTGGGCATGAAACCCCAAAATGAACCCACATTCTTTATTCTTATTCAATTCAGGGGTGGGATGAGGATCCCTTTCTCGTAAACATATATCCCTTGAAACAGAGCCCACTTCTTCGATCACCTTTTCCAGATATTAAGGATCATATCCCCTGGCTTCAAACCTCTCAGTCAGGGTTTTAGATTGTAGAATGAAATTGGTATCCTCAGAGCAATTTCTTCTGACCCTCATGATCTGCCCCTTTGGAATATTTTTAAGCCAAAGGGGATGGTGGCCGCTGGAAGTAGGGAGATAACTGTTCCTGTCTGTTGCTTTAAAATAGACTTTTGTTTCTAATCTATCATTTCGATGATAAACACTAGGGATGAGCCGAACACCCCCCGGTTTGCAGCAGAACTTGCGAACAGGCAAAAAATTTGTTCGTACACGCGAACACCGTTAAAGTCTATGGGATACGAACATGAATAATCAAAAGTGCTCATTTTAAAGGCTTATATTCAAGTTATTGTCATAAAAAGTGTTTGGGGACCCGGGTCCTGCACCAGGGGACATGTATCAATGCAAAAAGAATTTTTAAAAATGGCCGTTTTTTCGGGAGCAGTGATTTTAATAATGCTTAAAGTGAAACAATAAAAGTGTAATATTCCTTTAAATTTCGTACCTGGGGGGTGTCTATAGTATGCTTGTAAAGGAGCACATGTTTCCCGTGCTTGGAACAGTCTGACAGGAAAATGACATTTCAAAGGAAAAAAAATCATTTAAAACTACTTGCAGCTATTAATGAATTGTCGGTCCGACAATACACATAAAAGTTCATTGATAAAAACTGCATGGGATTTCCCCACAGGGGAACCCCGAACCAAAATAAAAAAAAGTGTGGAGGTCCCCCTAAATTCCATACCAGGCCCTTCAGGTCGGGTATGGATATTAAGGGGAACCCCGCGCCAAAATTAAAAAAAAATGGAGTGGGGGTCCCCCTAAATTCCATACATGCCCTCAACATTGGGAGGGTTCTTTGAGGTAGCCCCCAAAGCACCTTGTCCCCATGTTGATGGGGAGAAGGGCCTCATCCCCACAACCCTTGGCTGGTGGTTGTGGGGGTCTGCGGGCGGGGGGCGTAACCGGAATCTGGAAGCCCCCTTTACCAAGGGGACCCCCAGATCCCGCCCCCCCTGTGTGAATTGGTATTAGGGTACAAATGTACCCCTACATTTTACAAAAATGGTGTCAAAAAGGTTAAAAAACACAAGAGACGGGGAAAATCCCATGCCGTTTTTATCAATGAACTTTTATGTGTATTGTCGGACTGACAATTCATTATAGCCGCGAGTAGTTTTAAATGACTTTTTTCCTTTGAAATGTCATTTTGCTGTCAGACTGTTCTAAACACGGGAAACATGCGCCCCTTTACAGGCATACTATAGACACCCCCCAGGTATAAAATTTAAAGGAATATTACACTTTTATTGTTTCACTTTAAGCATTATTAAAATCACTACTCCCAAAAAAACTGTCGTTTTTAAAACTTCTTTTTGCATTGATCCATGTCCTCTGGGGCAGGACCCAGGTCCCCAAACACTTTTTATGAGAATACCATGCATATAAGCCTTTAAAATTAGCACTTTTGATTTCTCCCATAGACTTTTAAAGGGTGTTCTGCGGCTTTCGAATTTGCCGCGAAGACCCCAAATTGTTCGCTGTTCGTTCAACGGGCGACCAGCCGATGTTGGAGTGGAACATGAGTTCGACTCGAACTTGAAGCTCATCCCTAATAAACACTTACATCTAGGAAGTTAATTTCTTCAGTATGCCAATGGGAGGTTAACTTTATGTTATTATTGTTGTTCAATACCTGTAAAAATTGCAGTAAGGATTCCGTAGGTCCTGCCCAGATAAAAAAGAGATCATCTATAAAACGTCTATAAAAAATCAATTCCTCACGCTTATCTTTAAAAATGACCTTGTCTTCCCATTCTGCCATAAATAAATTCGATATGCTGGGTGCAAATTTCGCGCCCATAGCAACTCCTCTTTGTTACGAATAAAACTTATTGCCATACCAGAAGTAGTTGTGGGATAGACAATAGTCTAAAGCGTGTCCAAGGAATATTTTTTGATTCTGAGGAAGATCATCTCTTTGACTTAGAGCCCAATTTAAGGCCAGAAGGGCATCATCATGCTGTATTATAGAATACAAAGATGCCGCATCTGCTTTTACAAGGAGGACATGTGGTTTTCCTGCCAAATCGAAATTCTGTAGACAATTCAAAAAATTCTTTGTGTCTCTCAGATAGGATCGGGTTTTAATCACACTTTTTTGCAAAAAAAGGTCCAATTATTGTCTCATTCTTGAGGAACCCGAATCTAACCCTGGCAAACAGATGACACCAGAAGTCTCAGAAAACGTAGCCGCGCTCTTGAGCGCCTGTGGCATAAGACTAAGACCCAGGAAGACTTCACACAATATAAATCTGCCCTCCTAAAATACTACTCCTGCCTTCACACTGCCAAACAGACCTACTTTATCACACTCATTAACACCTTCTCATCCAGTCCACGTCAACTCTTCTCTACCTTCAACACTGTACTCTGTCCTCCACTGCCTCCACCCACCAACTCACTCACTGCCCAGGAGATCGCCAATCACTTCAAAACTAAGATTGATACAATTCATGAGGAGATCACCAATGCGCAAAAACCTCTCCCATGCAACACCCCATGTCCACAGACACAATCATTACTTCCCTCATTCAACCCTGCTACTATTACAGAGGTTGCTAAACTTTTATCTAGCACTCATCTAACCACTTGCCCCCTGGATCCTGTTCCCTCGCAAATGCTACGCTCACCTTCTGACTCGATTCTACGCTCTCTAACTCACATTTTCAACCTCTCCCTCTCTTGTGGCATCTTCCCAAACTCTCTAAAACATGCGCTAGTCACCCCCATACAAAAAAAGCCCTCACTGGATCCCACCAATCTCAACAACTTACGTCCCATCTCCTTACTCTCCTTCTCCTCCAAACTTCTTGAAAGACTGGTCTACAACCGACTAAGCGACCATCTGACCATGAATAAACTTCTTGATCCCCTTCAGTCCGGTTTTCGCCCTCAACACTCCACGGAAACTGCTCTCCTTAAACTCTCAAATGATCTACTAATGGCTAAAGCCAATGGACACTATTCTGTACTACTTCTCCTGGATCTCTCTGCTGCCTTTGACACAGTGGACCACCCCCTCCTCCTCAAAAAACTCCACTCCTTTGGTCTCCGTGACTGTACTCATCGCTGGTTCTTATCCTACCTATCCCACCGCTCCTTCAGTGTCACTTACAACTCTACTTCCTCCTCTCCTCTTCCTTTTTCCGTTGGGGTCCCCCAAGGTTCTGTTCTTGGACCTCTCCTTTTTTCAATCTACACCACCTCCTTGGGTCAGTTGATTGCCTCCCACGGCTTTAAATATCATCTCTACGCTGATGACACCCAAATCTATCTCTCCACCCCCCAGCTCTCTCCATCTGTCTCCTCACGCATTACCAACTTACTAGCAGACATATCAGCCTGGATGTCACATCACTTTCTCAAACTCAACCTATCCAAAACTGAGCTCATGATATTTCCTCCCTCAGGTGCCACTTCCCCTGATTTCCCTGTCAAGATCAACGGCTCAACTATCAACCCATCTCCCCACGCCAAGGTCCTAGGTGTAATCCTGGACTCTGAACTAACCTTTCGACCCCACATTCTATCACTATCCAAAGCTTGCCGCCTCAGTCTTCGCAACATCTCCAAGATATGCCCCTTACTAACCAATGACACCACAAAGCTTCTAATCCACTCCCTGGTCATCTCCCGCCTCGATTACTGCAACTCCCTCCTCATTGGTTTACCTCTAAATAGGCTATCCCCACTTCAGTCCATCATGAACGCTGCTGCCAGGCTCATCCACCACACAAACCGCTCAGCGTCTGCCACATCCCTCTGCCAATCTCTCCATTGGCTGCCACTCAGTCACCAAATTAAATTCAAGATACTAACTATAACTTACAAAGCCATCCACAACCTGGCCCCCAGCTACATCTCTAACCTAGTCACAAAATACCAACCTAATCGTTCTCTTCGCTCCTCCCAAGACCTCCTGCTCTCAAACTCCCTTGTCACCTCATCCCATGCTTGCCTTCAGGACTTCTCCAGAGCCTCCCCCATCCTCTGGAATGCTCTACCCCAATCCGTCCGATTTTCTCCTACCCTGAAAACTCATCTCTTCAGAGAAGCCTATCTGGCCCCCACCTAACAACTGTACATTTATCTTCTCAATCAGCACATCACCCATAGTTATTACCTCTTGTATCTCTTGACCTTCCCTCTTAGATTGTAAGCTCTAAGGAGCAGGGCCCTCTGATTCCTACTGTATCAAATTGTATTGTATTTGTACTGTTTACCCTCAAGTTGTAAAGCGCTACGTAAACTGTTGGCGCTATATAAATACTGTATAATAATAATAATAATAATATACTGTTCACTATAGGTCTAGCAGGAGGTTTAATTGGATCCTTATGGACCTTGGGCAGATTGTATATAGTTGGAATACGACTGCTTGTAGGTACCAGAAACCTCTTCTCTTTGGGTGATAGTACTCCTGTTTGGAATCCCATGTCCACCAAGGTTTCCAATTGGTCTCTATAAGGTTGGGTGGGGTCCTTATCCAGTAGTCTGTAGGTCCCATCATCAGACAACATCTCACTGATCTGACTATGATAAAAATCCTTCGAGAGCACCACCACTCCTCCTCCTTTATCGGCCAGCCTTATTATGATATCTTTGCGTTTTTACAACATTTCGATGCCTTCCTGTATATGCCTCAGGTTCACATCTTTTTTTTTGTTTAAGGTGGTCTAAGTTTTATAGAACCAAACCCTTAAACACCTCCACTTGATGATTGGCATTAATAGGATTAAACAAGGATTTCTTTTTTAAACCACTATCCACTACCTTCAAAGGGTTGTCAGTGTTGGTCACAGTATGAACATGAGAGTTACATCCTAAGAAATATTTCTTAATATTTAACTTCCTAATATACTTGTGTTTATCGATAAACACATCAAATATATTAAGCGGCCTTTTCGTGCCACATTTTAAACCTAAATTCGGGATATTAATTTCTTTATGTGTCAATTTTGTTTGACTTAAATTATAAATACCCCCTAGTGCAGTTTCCTTCTTCTTTTTTTGGGTCCTACGTCCGGCTTTGGATCTTCTGTCCTTGGACATTGGTATTTTACATGGTTGTTGATCTTTCAATGTTTGATCTCTGTGATAAGGCAAAGGTTGAGGGTATGTGTGTGTCTTCCCTCTGCGAGGTGAGTAACCTCGAGCTCTCCTCTGGCCTCTCCTTCCTCTCCCTAAAAAAGGACGAGGGTGAGGTGCGACTTCATAACCATCCTGATATCCCCATAACGGTTGAAATTTGTTATGGGTCGGAACCTGATAGGGCCCTTGTTGATAGTAGCCCATTTGGTTATCTCTTCCCTATTCCTCTTGCTTTTCCCCTACACCTTTAGTAGGGGTGGAGAACAGTGCTGGGAGTTTAGTTGTGTTAATTCATCACCATCCTCATTGGCATATTCACAAGCCAAACTAGAGGGAGCCAGAAGGTTCTGGTTTCTCACAGGTTGTGTAGATAACAGTTGTATAGATAAAGGTTTTTCTACTAAATTTTTATTATCAGGTAATGCTTGTTGCCAAGCATAAATTGTATTGGCTTTGAAATCTTCCATATCTCTGTGATATTTTTTTAAGTTTCTTTTTTTGTGTATCCTTATCGACTTTTTCCAACCTCTTTTTGACTCTCGTGTAAAAATCAATAATTTGTTAACTATCCTCAATGGGGTCAAGCTGTTTTTTTTATAACCTAACCCTGCTTTAAACATCTCCACAACGTTATCCCTCTGTGGGCTTCACATAACAGCTGTATCTATACTGAGATTAAATTACACACAGGTGAACTCTATTTACTAATTAGGTGACTTCTGATGGCAATTGGTTCCACTAGATTTTAGTTAGGGGTATCAGAGTAAAGGGGGCTGAATACAAATGCACGCCACACTTGTCAGACATTTATTTGTAAAAAATTTTGAAAACCATTTATCATTTTCCTTCCACTTCACATTTATGTGCCACTTTGCATTGGTCTATCACATAGAATCCCAATAAAATACATTTACATTTTTGGTTGTAAAATGACAAAATGTGGAAAGTTTTAAGAGGTGTGAATACTTTTTCAAGGAACTGTAGTTCTTGTTTTTGGAGCATATCCCCTAAGTCAGGATTTGTTTGCCATCCTCTCACAGTCACAGTCACAGTACCCCCCCCCCTCATTTTTCTTTTGGAGTCAGAAGTATAGGAAGAGAGGCAAAATCACCCATATGGGAACACAGAAAGGAATAAAAAAAAGGCAACAGTTATAACTCTTTCCCACTACATACGAAACTTAACAAAAAATTATTGATATCATCTAACAAAATATTAATAAATAATTTTCCCCTATTGGAAAACATAGGTTTATTAGGGGCCAAAATAAATAAATAATCCCACAAGGTTAGCTACGTCTGGAAGTTTATATCTTATTCTTCTTACAATTTCTGTGCAGCCATTACAAACAGGCCTAAAGCATATCCAAACCCAAAACCAAAAAAGGAATATTTTGCAGCTTACCAGTCCTCAAATAAGATGGCTGCTTTAAGCCGACCATACATGGTTAGAAATTAGGTCGGTTTAGCCACTTGCAGCTTGCCCATAGTACATTTATAACAAGCTGGAAGAAGCTGCAAGATAAGTGATGTACTGGTGCACTGTGAGCGGCCAGGATATCATCTGATCACTATGACCAATCATAGCAATCACATGATTACATGTAAGCAAAACAGTCATGAATGGCTTCCATTCATGACTGCTTGATTAGTATTTTCATGTGTGATTGGCCCGCAGCTATCACATGGTACCTGGGCCAATTACAGCACCCTGTACCATGTGATTAGCTGTAGCCAATCACAGATGACAATATCAAGCAAACTGTCAGGAATGAAAGCCAACCGTTGTTTATAACAGTGATCAACAGTGAAAAAAAAATCCCTGATCCCCCCGCCAGAGTAGTGTGGTATGGTGACACTGAACTACTCAGATGAGAGTATGTAAAAAAAGAAATCTTATAAAAAAGGAAAAAGAAGTTTAAAAAATTGAATAGATTTTTTTTTTTACATACTGTCGCCAATCAGTATTCCTGATCACTGTCACCAGGCATATGATGGTACTGTTCTATTTAACCAATTACGGACCGTCAGCCGTCGTTATACATCGGTCCTTTGAAGAGGGATATCGTTGTTATAGCAGCAGCTAGCTACCATAACCCCGGTATCCTCTTCTTCAGCGGGCGGCCTGCTTTCAGATAAAAGTGGTCTCTGCAGCAAATTTGCCGCAAGATCACTTTTATCGGCGGTGGGAGAGGGCCCCCCGCCGCGCTCGGGTGCCCTCCGCCACTTACCGGAGCCGCCTGCAGCGGCCGAGGCGATCAGATCCTTCTCCCTGTTAGGTATGGAGACGAGTCAGGGGAAGATGGCCCCCACCCGCCTCCATACCATTGCAGGGCGAAAGCAACGTAAAAACGATATAGATCTTAAAGAGACATTTAAAAAAAAATTTTTTTTTAACAACATATTTTTTTTTTTTTTAATTGCATTTTAGTGTAAATATGAGATCTGACGTCTTTTTGATCGTAGATCTCATATTTAAGAGGTCCTGTCATGCTTTTTTTCCATTACAAGGGATGTTTACATTCCTTGTAATACAGTATCTCACAAAAGTGAGTACACCGCTCACATTTTTGTAAATATTTTATTATTTATCTTTTCTTTATTTTATTTATCTTTTCATGTGACAACACTAAAGAAATGACACTTTGTTATAACGTAAAGTAGTGAGTGTACAGCTTGTATAACAGTGAAAATTTGCTGTCCCCTCAAAATAACTCAACACACAGCCATTAATGTCTAAATCGCTGGCAACAAAAGTGAGTACACCCTAAGTCAAAATGTCCAAATTGAGCATGTTCTCCCTTATTTTCCAGCACCACCTTAACCCTCTTGGGCATGGAGTTCACCAGAGCTTCACAGGTTGCCACTGGAGTCTTCTTCCACTCCTCCATGACGACATCACGGAGCTGGAGGATATTAGAGACCTTGCACTACTCCACCTTCCATTTGAGGATGCCCCACAGATGTTCAATAGGGTTTAGGTCTGGAGACATGCTTGGCCAGTCCATAACCTTTACCCTCTGAAGCATGTTTTGCTTCAGTATGTCACAGTACATGTTGGCATTCATGGTTCCTTCAATGAACTATAACTCCTCAGTGCTGGCAGCACTCATGCAGCCCCAGACCATGACACTCCCACCACCATGCTTGACTGTAGACAAGACACACTTGTCTTTGTACTCCTCACCTGGTTGCCGCCACACACGAGTGACACCATCTGAACCAAATAAGTTTTACTTGGTCTCATCAGACCACAGGACAGGGTTCCAGTAATCCATGTCCTTAGTGTGCTTGTCTTCAGCAAACTGTGGGCTTTCTTGTGCATCTTTTGAGAAGAGGCTTCCATTTGGGATGACAGCCATGCAGACCAATTTGATGCAGTGTGTGGCGTATGGTCTGAGCACTGACAGGCTGACCCCCTCACCCCTTCAACCTCTGCAGCAATGCTGGCAGCACTCATACATCTATTTCCCAAAGACAACCTCTGGATATGACGCTGAGCACATGCACTCAACTCCTTTGGTCGACCATGGTGAGACATGTTCTGAGTGGAATCTGTCTTGTTGAACTGCTGTATGGTCTTGGCCACCTTGCTGCAGTTTCAGGGTCTTGGCAATCTTCTTATAGCCTAGGCCATCTTTATGTAGAGCAACAATTCTTTTTTTCAGATCCTCTGGGAGTTCTTTGCCATGAGGTGCCATGTTGAACTTCCAGTACTCCTCATTCACACCTGAGACCTTGTAACACTAACGAGTCACATGACACCAGGGAGGGAAAATGGCTAATTGGGCCCAATTTGGACATTTTCACTTAGGGGTGTACTCACCTCACTTTTGTTGCCAGAGGTTTATACATTAATGGCTGTGTGTTGAGTTATTTTGAGGGGACAGCAAATTTACACTGTTATACAAGCTGTACACTCACTACTTTACATTATAGCAAAGTGTTATTTCTTCAGTGTTGTCACATAAAAAGATATAATAACATATTTACAAACATGTGAGGGGTGTACTCACTTTTGATAAAAAAATAATAAATAAGAAAAAAACATTTTTTTAAACACGCCCCGTCCTGCTGAGCTTGTGTGCAGAAGCGAACGCATACGTGAGCAGCGCCTGCATATGAAAACAGTGTTCAAACCACACAAGTGAGTTATCGCCACGATCCTTAGAGTGAGAGCAATAATTCTCGCCCTAGACCTTCTCTGTAGCTCAAAACATGCAACCTGTAGAATTTTTTTGAACGTCGCCTATGGAGATTTTTAAGGGTAAATGTATATGTATAAATAATGTTTGGTGGTTCTAAGTAATTTTCTAGCAAAAAAAAACTGTTTTTAACTTGTAAACAACAAATCTCAGAAAGAGGCTTGGTCCCTAAGTGGTTAATTTCCTCATTTTTTCCAAAAAATTGTGACAAAACAATACAACTTAAAAAACTCACCATGCCTCTTACTAAATACTTGGATTGTCTACTTTCCAAAAAGGCGTCATTTGGGTGTATTTGTACTGTCCCGGTATTTTGGGGCCTCGAGAAATAAGATAGGCAGCAAAATTTTATAATAGAAACTAAGAAATACATGTTTTTTGAAAATGTTCAGTATTATTTCCTTTATATAGCAAAAAATAAAAAACCCAGTGGTGACTAAATACCACCAAAAGAAAGCTCTATCGATCGATTTCTGTACAACCAGCCTGTCAGATTTCCCCTGGTCAATCAGCACTGCCAGCTATAGCCCCGCTATCAGAATACAATACCGCAATGTGGAGGATTTCTCCATTCTCATCGAATATGTGAATCCAGTCATTCACATGTGTAGAAGTATTGTAGCGAGGAATGGAAATGAAGTGTGTCATTTGCAGGATTGCCAGGTTAAAAAAGAGGAAAAAATAATGAAGCCAGCACATCTAAGGACTCGTAAGCTGTAATATTACAATTTTGCTTCCACGTTTAAATTTTTTAGGTTTAGAGTTTAAATAAATAGCTTAAAAAAAATAAAACGTCTCAGAAAACATCTCCCGCATAGCCCATCACAATTACAACGCGTTGTAATTGTGTTGGGCTATGCGGGAGACGTTTTCTGAAGGAGGACCCATCCCTGAGAAGCCACTAAAAAACTCCTTGGAAATGGTGACTGGCGATCTTTTTTGGATGCCCTGACCTGATCTTTTTGGATGCCCTGACCCGGTGGAACGAGGTGCAGAGGTCCGACAGACCACAAGGAACCACGGATGGACCACTGATAGAATCACCAAGGGATATCATCCAAGGCTATCTATACATGCCCACCACCCCTGTAGGGGTAATAGGAGCTGGTGAGTGGGGACCCAAAAGGGGGAGCACATGAGTCACCTTCTGTGCCAAGCACAAGAGTCACTTGATTGATTTGAACATTTGGCCATTTTGGAGCTTCAACACATTTTTTCTTTTGGGACTGTGTTTTTAGTGTTTTTTGTTTTTTTGTTTTTTTTCATTTTTGTTTTTTTATTTTTCCCTTTTTTCTTTTTTGCAAATATTATCTTTTCTGACATAATTTGTTATTTTTATTGTTTTTTGGGACTTTTTTGTTTCACATTAATATCAGTTATATTACCAGCTTCACTGACACATTTTTCTTATGTATATGGTTTATGTCACTTTTTTGTTTAGATTTCACATTTTATAACTATATGGATTAGGATTGGTTTACTATGCCTGCACTTATGCACTGGAACACTTTATGATTACACACTGTCTGCACTTCTAGGGAGATTTCATCTCCCTTATAAGTAGTTATATTTATACCAATTTTATTCACTGTCTAATTTCACCAGATAGTTTATAGGGTAGCGCCACTCACCCCATTTCCTCTTTCTTATTCAATTTGCTGCCTGTTTTGCACTACTTCCTCACAATTAAGAAAATCACAACTTTATCCTGAACCCCATTAAAGTGGGCAAATCTTTATATTCCATTTGGTCCTTTTTTGAGCTAAAACTACGGTCAAACAAAGGGTATAAAAACAAGGCCATCTTTAATGCAGCTGCCCCTGGCCCATTCATTGCTGTGGGGACCCAAGGCAGGTGCCCCTTGAGCCCGAACTTCCTGCAAATAGTTAATAAGTGGATTTGGCTATTACTCAGGATATGAGGGTGGAATTGAATTTTGGGGGCACTGGTGATTGGTTGGGTGTTATGTCTGTGCAGTGATTGGCCACCTTGGTAATGTAAACCTTGTCTGGGGAGAGCGGCAGCCAGTCCTGGGCAGTCACACCAACCCTTCTCTCTCACCATGTCCAACAAACCACAGATCATCGGCCTGCTGAAGAACTTCTTCGCCGGAGAGTTCATGAGGGTGTGCCTAGTGTTTGTGGAGGGAGGGGAGGGGACTTGTGTAATGGTGGTTTAGTACAGGGAGGGGATCCTATGTAATGATGGGGGTAGTATTGGGGGAGGGGTTCCTGTTTGATGATGGGGGTAGTATGGGAATCGAGCCTGTGTAATAATGGGGGTAGAATGGAGGGGGTGGTACTGTGTAATGATAGTGGTATTATGAGGGAGAGGGTCCTGTCTAATTATAGGGGTAGTATGGGGGAGGGGGTCCTCTGTAATGATGGGAAAGTATGGTGGAGGGGTCCTGTGAAATAATGGGGGAAGTATGGGGAAGGGGCCCTGTGTAGTAATGGAGTAGTATTGTTTGTTTTTTGGGATGTTGGCATGGAGAGTGAAATTCCATGGGGGGGGGGGGGGTGTTTCCCCAGAGTCCAATCAATAATAAAGATGGCCCTGCATAAGAAGCTGGGCATTTTCATGGGGGACATATACCAATGGCAAATTTTGGCAAAGGAATTACTGTACAACAGATTGCAGGAAAGAAAATTGCATTATCTCTGGCTTACCTTAGAAAGAACATGATGACAATCACATAATGATTGAGAAGATATATTAAAAAAATGTTTTAAGTTTTTTATATTTAAAATGAAATAGACCCACTATAGACTACAAATATAGGTTTAGATACACTTCCAATGGACCCTTACAGCATAAAGTGATTTTGAAAATTTAGCAAAGGAGTTGGGCAAATTGTGTCAAAAGTAGAATCCTTCGTTAAGAAATCACCCACAGCTTGGCAAAGTCATTGTTATTGTTAGGATTTCCAAAATTTACCATAGAACTCACACCAGTGATTTGAGTAAAAAATGTTAATTGCCATGAAAGTACATCTATTCAATTTAGCTAAATTCTAACATTCTAAAACTGCAGCAACCAAAAAGAGTGTATGGACCTACTGCCCTCTACTATCTGAATTTGTTAATGCATTTCCTGCCCTGGATTGCTGGCTTTGAAACCCTGAAAAGAGGACGTGGGGAGAGAGAGAAAGACTCAGCCACATGTCCTGTCCAAGTTAACAAATCCTGGACCAGAAGTGACTATTATACGCTACTAGGGAGGAACTACAATTCCGAGTAGATAGGCTAACTCTAAGTTCCAGTGCCATACCACAGTGAGAAATCCCATCCCAGGTTGGATGGACAGTTGGTGGATACCCCTGTGATCACTGATTTTTTCTTCAGTATTCAAACACAGACAGAAACAAAGACTGATGCCACATCATCCTCAGGGATTCCTATAACTGGTGTTTGCAGTAACAGTCACCTGAAGGTATTTCTAATAATTACTATATTTACCTAGATATATGTGCACAAATCCACCAGAACTCCTATCGGGCCCTGTGCTGATAATACTTGTGTGTAAATACTGTTATTAGTCTCTTCTTATATTAAGCTTGTATCATTTTTATACTGGTGTGAACCTATATGCTCATGTTTAATGTTATATGCTGGTTGCTGAGGTTCTGCTCCCAATTACTTTGAGTAGGTTACTGATTAATTTCCCAGGAACAGAACCCCCTCTGTTCACAGAGGTCCTGTCCTGGGTGGAGGCTCTGCCAACTTTATTATCAAACCCACTCTTCCACCTAGCAAAGGTCCTGGTTCTCTTATTTACCTACAGGTTTAGTGCAATATACTGTTTGGGGTAGCCATTTCTCATAACTCCCCCAAAAAGTGGGTTACAAAAACATGCCAGTTCTCTTTAACAATCTTTCAAAATGCATTAAGTGTTTAAAAATAGCACTACAACAACAAGACTCCAAATCTCTGCATTGACTGAGACCCACTATATGTGGAGAAAATACTTATCTGTAATGATGCTTATTCCCTTGGGAAAACAAAGCGTATACATGAGTGTACTCAGTAAAAGCTTTGCCATATTTCCAACAGCACTGCAATAACAAAGGTTTAGTGAGGTCAAATGTATTTCTAATATTTCTAAAATTTCTCTACAGGACTGGGATTACAGAAATGACAGTTTTAGAGATGAACTTTTGAACTTCGTATGTTACACTATGTGAAGTTGAAATAAATTCATATGCCTTACTGTTTCTTGTTGTATTTAGTGCCAGATAAAAAACATCTTAAGTAGAACTCTCTTTTCATATAGCTGCAACACTTCTATAGCTCTAATGCTCATGCAAACAGAAATTTGAGATCGGGTTGAGGTCAGCTTTAGTATACAATGTTCAAGAAGATCCAATTCAACATGAAAACATTGCATTCACTCGGAAGCAAACGACAAATGTTGTGTAAAAGAGCCAAATCACCTGCAAGATGGGGGCCACAGCCACCATATCTGCACTCCCCCATTAATTATATGGCATCCAAATGGTGCCAACTTTATTTTGAGCTTTAAATGTATTTACAGTATAGTCAAACCTTTTTTCTTAGTCTAATGCCCCGTACACACGGTCGGACATTGATCGGACATTCCGACAACAAAATCCATGGATTTTTTCGGACGGATGTTGGCTCAAACTTGTCTTGCATACACACGGTCACACAAAGTTGTCGGAAAATCCGATCATTCTGAATGCGGTGATGTAAAGCACGTACGTCGGGACTATAAACGGGGCAGTAGCCAATAGCTTTCATCTCTTTATTTATTCTGAGCATGTGTACACACGATCGGAAATTCCAACAACGGATTTTGTTGTCGGAAAATTTTATAGCCTGCTCTCAAACTTTGTGTGTCGGAAAATACGATGGAAAATGTGTAATGGAGCCTACACACGGTCGGAATTTCCGACAACAAGGTCCTATCACACATTTTCCGTTGGAAAATCAGCCCGTGTGTATGGGGCATTACAGTGGGTAATGGTTCGCACCCCTGTCAAATGTCTATTACTATCTGTGATGTGGAAATTCACCCTCTCTATTTGTCCTCAGACAGAAAGTGATGGAAAATTGATGGTAATATTGACATCAACAGAACAAGAGGTGAGTGAACATTTTCAAATTTGGACACTTGTTCTGGTGACAGCTGTCTAAAGGGGGGGGGGGTCTTACTTGAAGAGTTTTCTTCTCACTTCTTGTAATATCTATGGTACAGGAAGAGTGTGTGTGGGAGTGGAGGGAGGAGTAAAGCTCCCTGATAGACAGCAAAAAACTAACAGTGGTTTTATATTTCAAACCAGTACCAAAAAAATTTCAGCTATCAATACATTTTAACATTGCTAAATGATCAATGCAATGATTTTAGGGCCAGGCCATCCCTTACACTGGACAACAAGGTATCCGTACTTAGTCACTTCAATAAAGGGCACTTTTGCCCCCCTTCCTGCTCAGGCCAATTTTCAACTTTCACTTTGAAAGACAATTGCGCGGTCATGCAACACTGTACACATATGAGCTTTCTTTTGGTGGTATTTAATCACCACTGGGTTTTTTATTTTTTGCTAAATAACCAAAAAAAGAGCATTTTGAAAAAAAAAAACAAACACTTTTTTTGGTTTCTGTTATAATATTTTACAAATAATTAATCCTTCTTCATAAATTTAGGCCAAGCTGTATACTGCTACATTTCTTTGGTGAAAATAACACAAATCAGTGTTTATCATTTAGTCTGTAGGAAAGTTATAGAGTCCACAAACTATGGTATATACAATATATCTGAAGATTGATCAATCCTGATGTGACAACCTTCTTGAGGCCCAACAATGAAAGGACGGTACGATACTTTTGCATCCCCCAAAATACCCCTTTTTGGAAAGTAGACAGTCCAAAGTATTTAGTAAGAGACATGGCGAGTTTTTTGAAGTTGTACATTTTTGTCACATTTTTTTTCGAAAATGAAGAAATGTAACGCTGTGATCAGAGCAATACAGTGTTACCATTGTAACACTGTACTACTCTGGAGAAGTGATCAGGATTTTTATTTTTATTTTTTACACATTATACATTAATTTCACTGGTATAAGCAACAATATTTACTGAATGAAACTGATTCATGTATGATTACATGTAAGCAAAACAGTCATGAATGACTTCCATTCATGACTGCTTGATTAGTATTTTGATATGTGGTTGACCCGCAGCTATCATATGGTAACTGGGCCAATTTCAGCACCCTGTACCATGTGATTAGCTGCAGCCAATCACAGATGACAATAGTAAGCAAGCTGTCATGGATGAAAGCCAACTATTGTATCTAACAGTGATCAACAGTGAAAAAAAATCCCTGATCAGCCCCCTAGAGTAGTGTGGTATGGTGACACTGAACTACTCTGATGAGAGTATGTAAAAAAAGAAATCTTAACCACTTGCCGACCAGCCGCCGTCATTATACTACGCCAGGTCAGCACGATCCCGTGAGCCGTCGTAGCTATACGTAGGCTCCTTTAAGCGGGATAGCAGGCGTGCACACTCTCGCTGAACTTTGGGGTGCCATGAGAGGAAGAACAGGGACGTGTGTGTGTAAACACACAAATCCCTGTTCTGTTCTGAGAGGAGATGCAGATCGTGAGTTCCTAATAGCTAGGTACCACGATCTGTCATCTCCTATAGTCAGTCCCCTCCCCATACAGTTAGGACACACAATCAGGGAACACAGTTAATCCCTTGATCGCCCCCTAGTGTTAACCCCTTCCCTGCCAGTGACATTTATACAGTAATCAGTGCATTTTTATAGCACTGATTGCTGTATAATTGTCAAACGTCCCAAAAAAGTGTCAAAAGTGTCCGATGTGTCCGCCATGATGTCGCAGTCATGATAAAAATAGCAGATCGCCGCCTGCAGATCGCCTAGTAAAAAAATCTATCCCCTATTTTGCAGACACATAATCCCCTATTTTGTAGACGTATAACTTTTGCGCAAACCAATAAATATATGCTTATTGTGATTTTTATTACCAAAAATATGTAGAAGAATACATATCGGCCTAAACTGAGAAAAAAAAAATTGGTGATATTTATTACAGCAAAAAGTACAAAATATTGTGTTTTTTAAGAAAATTGTGGCTCTTTTTTTTGTTTATAGCGAAAAAAAAATAAAAGAGATGATCAAATACCATCAAAAGAAAGCTCTATTTGTGGGAAAAAAAGGATGCCAATTTTGTTTGGGTACAGCATCACACGACAGCTCAATTGTCAGTTAAAGTGACGCAGTGCCATATCACAAAAAGTGCTCTGGTCATTGAGCAGCCAAATCTTCCGGGGCTGAAGTGGTTAAAAAAAAGGAAAAAAAATGTTTAAAAAAATTGAATAGATTTTTATTTATTTTTTTACATACTGTCGCCAATCAGTATTCCTGATCACTGCCAAACCAGGCATATGATGGCACTGTTCTATTTAATTTCCTAATTTTCCCAAAAATTGTGACAAAACTTAAGAAAACTCGCCATGCCTCTTATTAAATACCATGGATGAGCGCAAGGGTCAAGTTGAATGTAAGTTTGAGTCGAACATTCGGTGTTCGCCTGTTCACCGAATGGCGAACAATATGTGGTGTCCGCGGCAAATTCGAAAGCTACCGGAACACCGTTAAAGTCTATGGGACACAAACATGAAAAATCAAAAGTGCTAATTTTAAAGGCTTATATGCAAGTTATTGTCATGTCCAATCACGGCTGATCACAATGTCAATAGGAAGAGCCGTTGATCGGCTTTTCCTCACTCACATCTGACAGATGCGAGTAGAGGAGAGCCGATCGGTGGTTCTCCTGACCACCAGGGATCGCCACTAGGACCACCAGGGAAGGGGGCAACATATGCATGGCCAGGTATGGCCATCCACATGTGCCCAATGTGCCCAGTCAGTGCCCAATCTGTGCCAATCAGTGCCTACAAATGGGCACTGATTGGCACCATTATATAGCACTGATACCCAGCAATGCCATAAATCAGTGCCATAAATCAGTGTCATCAGTGCCACCCATCAGTGTCCATCGGTGCTACCTGTCAGTGCCCATCCGTGCCCATCAGTGCCCACCTATCAGTGCCCATCAGTGCCCATCCGTGCCACCTATCAGTGCCACCAATAAGTACCCATCAGTGCCACCCATAAGTACCCATCAATGCCACCTACAAATGCCCATCAGTGCCGCCTATGAGTGCCCATCGGTGCCACCTATGAGTGTCCATCGGTGCCGCATACCAGTGCCAGCTATCAGTGCCCATCAGTGCCACCTATCAGTGCCCATCAGTGCCGCCTATCAGTGCTCATCATCAGTGCCCGTCAGTGCCACCTCATCAGTGCCACCTCATTGGTGCCACCTCATCGGTGCCCATCAGTGCCGCCGTATCAGTGCCTGTCAGTGCAGCCATATCAGTGCCCATCATTGAAGAAGAAAACATACTTATTTCCAAAACATTTTTACAGAAACAAAGAAAAACTTGTTTTTTTTCAAAATGTTCGGTCTTTTTTTATTTGTTGCGCAAAAAATAAAAAACGCAGAGGTGATCAAATACCACCAAAAGAAAGCTCTATTTGTGGGAACAAAATGATAAAAAAATTGTTTGGGTACAGTGTTGTATGACCGCGCAATTGTCATTCAAATTGCGACAGCGCTGAAAGCTGAAAATTGGCCTGGGCGGGAAGGTATCTAAGTGCCTGGTATTGAAGTAGTTAAAGGAATATTTGGTTTTTATTGTTTCACTTTAAGCATTAAAAAAATCACTGCTCCCGAAAAAAGGGCGTTTTTTAAAAAAAAAATTACATTGTTACATGTCCCCTGGGGCAGGACCTGGGTCCCCAAACACTTTTTATGACAATAACTTGCATATAAGCCTTTAAAATTAGCACTTTTGATTATTCATGTTAGTGTCCCATAGACTTTAACGGTGTTCGTGTGTTGTGCCAAATTTTTTGCCTGTTCGCATGTTCTGCTGCGAATTGAACAGGAAGGTGTTCGGCTCATCCCTATTAAATACCTTGGATTGTCTACTTTCCAAAAAGGCATCATTTGGGGGTATTTGTACTGTCCCGGTATTTTACGGCCTCAAGAAATAAGATAGGTCGTCACTACATCACAACTGATCAATTTTCTAATATATGTATGTACCATACTTTGTAGACTTTGTAACTTTCACACTGATTAAATAATATTCACTGATTTTGTTTTTGTTTTTTTACCAAAGAAATGTAGCAGACTACATATTGGCCTAAATTTATAAAGAAAGATTATTTGTTTGCAAAATTTTATATAGAAAATAAGAAATACATGTTTATTTTCAAAATTTTCAGTATTATTTATTTTATATAGCAAAAAATAAAAAACCCAGTGGTGACTAAATCCCACCAAAAGAAAGCTCTATCGATCGACTTCTGTACAACCAGTCTGTCAGATTTTCCCTGCTCGATCAGCACTGCCAGCTATAGCCCCGCTATCACATAATATCTCAGTGTGGAGGATTTCTCCATCCACATCGAATGTGTGAATCGAGTCATTTTCAATCAATCCACTTTTCAAGTCAATCCGCTGGTTGAATGAAAAAAAATACTCATTCATGGGCTGCTTTCTTTTTCAGGCAAAGAACATTTTCAGCAAGTACAGAAAATATCTGCAGATCTTGTCAGAAATGCAGTAACTTGAAAAGACAAAAAAAACATTGTTATATTTATTTTGTAAACTAATAATTCTATCGACTAATGGAGAAAAACAGACAGACATGTTTGAAATCCATTTTTTAAAACCATGGCTACCTCAATGGATACTGCATAGAAGTGATTGTAGTGAGGAATGGAAATGAAGTGTGTTATTTGCAGGATTGCCAGGTTAAAAAAGAGGGAAAAGTCTTAAAAACAATGCAGCCAGCACATCTAAGGACTGGTAAGCTGTAATATATTACAATTTTGTTTTCAGGTTTAGGTTCATAGCTTAAAATACTTAGTATAAAAAATAATAAATACTGTTTAATGTTTTCCAATTGGCAAATTTAAAGGGTAACTCCACTTTTATTAGGAAAAAATAGCAAATAAAAAAAAAAAGCATGTACAATAGCATAGCATAGCATATACAATACAATAGCATAGCATATACAATTGCTACACAAGTTATATTCTAATTGAATGTTGATAAAAATTACCTTTCCTTTTCAATCTGCAGCACTTTAATTTTCTGTAAAATGCATAGCATTATGGCAGTCTGGAGGAGTTCTGTACACAGACTGTGTACGGAATGCCCCCCAGAAATGTAATTTCCTGCTTGTGTGGTTGGCTTACTGATTCTCCCAGAAGTCTGCACTAAGATATAAGTCAGATTTTGGGCATCCTCTGCAACAAAAATTTTATTTTTTGGTGAGAAACTCCCAAAGGGAAATCGCATCTAAAGGGATTCAGACCCTACCAACTTTCCTCATTAAAACCCTGCAAGTGCAGCAGCTGATTGATAATTATAAAGTCACTCCCATTCACATTCACTTTGCACATGGACAGAAAAATTGCTATTTTTTCAGAATAACAAAAGGTAGGAATCTGCAATAAAGTTTGTTAAAAATCCCTGCAATGTACATATAATAGATCACCCAGAGGGGAATGGGTTTTTTCAACAAAATTTGAATTACTCTTTAATGCAAGCAGTTTTTTTAAATAGAACTATGCACTCTTCTAAAAAAAAAAAAAAAAAAAAAAAAACAATATGTTCTGCAGCACTTACTGTAATTATAGGTAAAGCTGCACCTACAGATTTTTCTTCATCCTACAAATACTTGATTGGTCCCACAAACACATCATCCTGCCAGTGAAGTTTCTTTAGTTCAGCTTCCTGTGATGGTGCAGCGGCTATGATGCCCTGCTCCTAAATTCAGAGCAGATTTGTCATTCTCATGTAGGTTATACTTGCAATACGGTAGAATGAGAAGAGGAGGCAGAGGGTGTGGTTATCAGCACCATCACTGCTGATTCACAAGCCTGTAATTGGTCAATCATTACCTGGCCATACCTAGTCCTGCCCATTGCTTGCTGTATTGACTGCACTGCCTGTGCTATTGAAAATCTACCACCATTAGCCCAAATGTCTGGAGAGGGGCGGGGTGGATGAGTGACAATTAAAGGTAAAGAAACTTTTTGGTTTACTTTTTATATTTGTGCATCACATAGTAAATTGATTTGGGACTTGCTTCATCTGGCATACAAAAGCCTTTTGATACATTTTAACAAAACTTTAGCTGAAGTACAGTAATCCTTTTTTGAAGGGCTGTCAGTAACTAAAACAGTATAACATAAAATACCACAGTTCTGTTCCCTTTTGATTATTACAATTATCTTTGAGTGGAAGACTATCTTTGTTTGTTTTCTTTTTTCCTAATATTCTTCAGACAGCAGGTTTTCATTTTTTTTTTTTTCTCTGGGGTCTATGATTTTTTTTCTCTAAAGTATGTAATCATTTTATTACATGTCTGTGTTTTTTCCTTTTGTAGTATAGTACAGCTTGCCTCTTAACTTTCTCTGGGCTAGCACATATTTGACAGTTAATACGTATGTCAAAACAGAGGCAGAATGGCCTGTGCTCTACAATATAAAAAAAAATAGGAGCATAGAATCTTTCAAATGTCAGGAAACTGACAGCTGTGTGTTTGCCCCGCTGGGCATGACCTGCTCCCCTGTCTTGGACTCAGTGGTGTTACTTAGGGATAAGTGAATTTGTCCATGTTCACTTTGCTGCCCATTTTGGAATACTTCCTCAGAATCCTCACAATTAAGAAAATCACAACTTTTTCCTGAACCCCATCAAAGTTGGCAAATCTTGATATTCCATTTGGTCCTTTCTTGATCTAAAACTACGGTCAAACAAAAGGTATAAGAACAATGCCATCTTTAATGCAGCTGCCCCTGGCCCAGTCATTGTTGTGGGGCCCAAAGCAGCTGCCCTTTGAGCCTGGACTGCCTGCAAATAGTTGATAATTGGATTTGGCTATTACTCAGGAGATGAGTGTGGAAGTGAATGTTAGGGGCTCTGGTGATAGCTTGGGTGTTATGCCTGCAGCATGTGCGGTGATTGGCCAGCTCGGTAATGTAAACCTTGTCCGGGGAGTGTGGCTGTCGGTACCGGGCACAGTAACACCGACCCCTCTCTCTCACCATGTGTAGAGGGAGGGGACGGGTCTTGTGTAATAATGGGGTTAGTATGGGGAGGGATTCCTGTGTAATGATGGGGGTAGTATTGGGGAGGGGGTCCTGTTTAATGATGGGGGTAGTATGGGGAATTGAGCCTGTGTAATAATGGGGGTAATATGGGAGAGGTGGACCTGTGTAATTATAGTGGTATTATGGAGGATGGAGCCCTGTCTAATAATGGTGGTAGTATGGGGGAGGGAGTCCTGTGTAATGAAGTATGGGGGAGGGGTCCTGTGTAATAATGGGGGTAGCATGGGGAAGGGGTTCTGTGTAATGATGTGGGTAGAATTGTTTGTTTTTTGGGATGTTGATGTGGAGAGTGAATTTCCATGGGGAGGGCAAGAAAATGTTTGCCCAGGGTCCAATCGATATTAAAGATGGCCCTGCAGGGGGGGCATGGCCAGCGCGGCATGTGAACAGACGTTTAGTCACAGAGCTCCCGCAGTCATCCTGTATTGATCCGGTTCCCGGCACTATATACCACCCATTTTTCGCTGGATCACCCGGGGAGAATCTCCTCCACACTCTGCTCCCGTCCTGGTACGCACAGAGGGCATGATGACCCGAGGACAGAGAGGAGAAGGCTCAAGGATGGATCCTCAAAATGGCGCCCCTCCGCCGTCCACACAGAAGCGTGGTGCACAAAAAACAAAGGAGGGACTGAATAAGCAGCAGAAATGCTCCAAGGATGGCTCCGCTGATCACCCTAAGGATATGAGGTATTATGCTCAAAAATTGACTGAGAAATCAGGCTTGACAGCAGCCCGGCCTCTGAGTGATTGTCCTGTACTTAATGACACTGAGGAGGAAGAGGGTGAAAGGGAACAGGGAGCAGGCGCCATGATGGCTCAGGAAGATGTTAGTGTTGCTGTAGTTGAGGAGCCTGAAGAACCTGAGGAGGAGGAGGGGGGTGAACAGCCCACACTGGCTGCCATCTTAAAAGCAGTTAATAAATGCAAAGCCTCTGTGAATAATCTACAAGCACGCTTGCCTCAGTCTCCTCAGGCAAGATATTCAGAAAATCCGGGAACGGACTACTGCAGCAGAAAGCAGAATAAGTGAACTTGAGGATAAACTCCCTATAATGATTAGAGAATCCCAATCCACCACATGTTTAGCGAGAGCCACTGATACACGCGCCAAGGATTTCGAAAATCGTCTCAGGCGTAACAATGTGCGCACAGTCGGGCTACCTGAAAAGGTGGAGGGCCGTGACCCCACGCAGTTCACAGAACAATGGATGGCCCCTCTCCCACCTGGAATCCCCCCTCGTCCGATACTGGCCCGTCTCCTGAATTATCGTGACAGTGAGATTATTCTGAGATTAGACAGAGAAAAAAGGAACATCCAGTACAATGGCACGCGGATCTCATTCTACCCCGATTTCTCGGCTGCAGTCCAGAAGAATCGTTTGCAGTTTTCTGAGATTAAAAAACGCTTACAAAAATTACAAGCCTCCTATGCGATGCTATATCCTGTGAAACTCAGAGTTACCCTAAGGGGTCGAGTACACTTTTCTGAGCACCCTGCAGAGGCCACAGACTGGCTGGACACCAATGAAAACGAGTTCCGTCAAGATCGGAGACCTGAAGCGGAGATAGACTGACACCTTTAACACCAGCCCCGGGATTCTTCTTAATTTTTCCCTCGGCTGAGGGCAGTGCCGGAAACTTACACTGATTTCTCTCCTATAAAATGCAAGTTTCCTATAAAATGCGAGTTTCCTATAAAATGCGAGTTTAAAAAGCTGTCACTTTTTAAATAGCTTTTTTTTTTTTTTTCTTGTTTCATCAGTCTATCAATTAAGGGGTGTGGTTAATTGCTCACAGGTGCCTATTTAACTTGTTGTAGGACTCAGTCTGAGCGTGCTCAGTTTGAAGCTGTGGAGCTTGGTGTAAGTGGAGCTGGATTAAGTGGGAGTTAAAAACAAGTGTTAGATTATACAAGTCTTGCTGTCTGTTGGTGTTTGTTTGCTGTCTGTTGGTGTTTGTTTGCTGTCTGTTGGTGTTTGTTTGCTGTCTGTTGGTGTGTGTTTGCTGTCTGTTGGTGTTTGCTGGGTTGCATTTTGGGGACTTTTCCTTTTAGTTTTTAATTTGCCTTTTGCTGTCACTTTTTAAATAGCTTTTTTTTTTTTTTTTTTTTTTCTTGTTTCATCAGTCTATCAATTAAGGGGTGTGGTTAATTGCTCACAGGTGCCTATTTAACTTGTTGTAGGACTCAGTCTGAGCGTGCTCAGTTTGAAGCTGTGGAGCTTGGTGTAAGTGGAGCTGGATTAAGTGGGAGTTAAAAACAAGAGTTTAAAACAGGAGGTTATAACAGGGGTCATAGTACCTGTGTAGTGTGAGTATCTGAGTGTTGTCTGAGTAGTGTGTGTGGATCGTTAGTACTTGTGTATTGTGTACCTGTGTATTGTCTTGTCGTGTACCTGTGTATTGTCTTGAGTATTAGTGCCAGGAAGCTAGTTGTTAGGTAGTTTGGACAGGGTAAAATCCCCAAATCCTCACTAAATTTAATAGGTACGATGCCCGGCAGGTGTGGAGAGGCGACTCTTTGTACATCTTGCCGCATGTATGCGTTCCTTGATCATCCGATCGAGGGCGAATACTGCTGTGCAAAATGTAAGCACATTGTTTCCCTGGAAGCCCAGGTTCTGAATCTGGGGAAGCAACTGTCAGCACTGCGAAGTCCCTCCATACTAAAGGTGAGCCAGGTACGTACACGGCAGGTGCCGGCAGGGGCCAGCACAGAGGCGGGTGGAGACAAAGAGGTGCAGGCACTAGCAAAGAGTAGATGGGTGACAGTCAGGAGGGGTAGAGGGGGAAGTGCCAGGGAGGCCGATCCAGGACTGGAGCATCCCAATAAGTACGCTCCATTGAGTGACATTGGTGTAACCAGTCAGGGACCAGCACTGCTGGAGATGAGGGACTCTCCTAGCTGCCAGGGGAAGAACTCCTCCAGTGAGAGTGGGGGGGCAGCAAAGGGAAAGGAAAGACAGATTCTGGTGGTAGGGGACTCAATTCTTAGAAGGACAGAGAGGGCAATCTGTAACCAAGACCTGAAGCGCTGAACAGTATGTTGTCTACCGGGCGCTCGGGTTCGGCACATCACGGATCTTGTAGACAGATTACTGGGAGGGGCTGGGGAAGACCCGGCTGTCATGGTGCACGTTGGCACCAATGACAAAGTCAGAGGCAGATGGAGTGTCCTAAAGAACGATTTTACGGACTTAGGAGCTAAATTGAGGAAAAGGACCTCCAAGGTAGTGTTCTCAGGAATACTACCGGTACATCGAGCCACACCAGAGAGGCAGAGGGAGATTAGGGAAGTAAACAAGTGGCTGAAGAGCTGGTGTAGTAAGGAGGGGTTTGGGTTCCTGGAGGACTGGGCCGACTTCTCAGTCGGTAACCGGTACTATAGAAGGGACGGACTGCACCTAAATGAGGAGGGTGCAGATCTGCTGGGAATGAAGATGGCCAAAAAGTTAGAGGGGTTTTTAAACTAGGCGATGGGGGGGAGGGTCCAGAGACAGTGATAGCCAGCGCGGAAGATATTCCAGAGGGTAGTATTGGGGGCATTAGTGGTAGGTTAACCAAAGCACAAAAACACAAGGTGAGTATAGTAGCAAGTCCAAGTTGCAATCTTGAAACACCCAATACGAGGACAATATGCGACCGGTCTAAACTATGTTGCATGTTCACCAATGCCAGGAGCCTAGCGGACAAGATGGGTGAACTAGAGATACTGTTGTACAAGGAGGATTTGGATTTTGTGGGAATTTCAGAGACCTGGTTTAACAGCTCTCATGATTGGCTGGCAAACATTCAAGGGTATACCCTATACAGCAAGGATAGAGAGGGTAAAAAAGGGGGAGGGGTATGCCTATATATCAAGAATAATGTACAAGTGAATGTGAGAGATGACATCACTGAGGGGGCTAGGGAGGAGGTGGAATCTTTATGGGTAGAGCTCCAAAGGGATGAAGCTAAGGGGAAAATAATACTGGGAGTATGCTATAGGCCCCCTAACCTGAGGGAGGAAGTGGAGACGGATCTCCTATCACAAATTGGATTAGCAGCAAGGATGGGAAGTGTTATCATAATGGGGGATTTTAATTATCCATACATAGACTGGGCGGAGGGAACCGCGCATTCATTTAAGGCTCGCCAGTTCCTTAATGTCTTGCAGGACAATTTTATGGGTCAGATGGTAGACGCACCAACTAGAAATAAAACATTACTAGATCTACTGATTACCAACAATACAGACCTGATAACAGATGTGGAAATACGGGGCAATTTAGGTAACAGCGATCACAGGTCAATTAGTTTCAGTATAAATCACACAAATAGGAGACATGAAGGGAACACAAAGACACTGAATTTCAAAAGAGCCAACTTCCCTAAACTACAAACCTTGCTAAAAGGCATAAATTGGGATAAAATATTAGGAACAAAGAATACGGAGGAGAGATGGGTTTGCTTTAAGAGCATAATAAATAAGGGCATTAACCAATGTATCCCATTGGGTAATAAATTTAAAAGAGCGAACAAACATCCTGGATGGCTTAACTCCAATGTAAAAATGCATATAAAAGCAAAGGAGAAGGCCTTCAAAAAATACAAGGTTGAGGGATCATCCACAGCATTCAGAATTTATAAAGAATGCAATAAGAAATGTAAGGGTGCAATTAGGATTGCTAAGATAGAACATGAAAGACACATAGCGGAGGAGAGCAAAAAAAATCCCAAGAAATTCTTTAAGTATGTAAACAGTAAAAAAGGGAGGACAGACCATATTGGCCCCATAAAGAATGAGGAAGGACATCTGGTTACAAAGGATGGGGAGATGGCAAAGGTATTGAATTTATTCTTCTCCTCAGTCTTCACGAGTGAATCGGGGGGCTTCAGTAACCAAAACTGCAGTGTTTATCCTCATGACACAACACAGGAAGCACCTACATGGTTAACAGAGGACGGAATTAAAATTAGACTTGAGAAACTTAACATTAATAAATCACCGGGACCAGATGGCTTGTATCCGAGGGTACTTAGGGAACTCAGTCAGGTGATTGCCAGACCGTTGTTCCTAATTTTTACAGACAGTCTATTGACTGGAATGGTACCAGCTGATTGGAGAAAAGCCAATGTAGCACCAATATTTAAAAAGGGCCCAAAAAACATCCCTGGGAATTACAGACCAGTTAGCCTAACATCAATAGTATGTAAACTCTTGGAGGGGATGATAAGGGACTATATACAAGATCTTAGTAATAAGAATATCATTAGCAGTAATCAGCATGGATTCATGAAGAATCGTTCTTGCCAAACCAATCTATTAACCTTCTATGAGGAGGTGAGTTGCCATCTAGATAAAGGAAGGCCCGTAGACGTGGTGTATCTGGATTTTGCAAAAGCATTTGACACAGTTCCCCATAAACGTTTACTGTACAAAATAAGGTGCGTTGGCATGGACCATAGGGTGAGTACATGGATTGAAAACTGGCTACAAGGGCGTGTTCAGAGGGTGGTGATAAATGGGGAGTACTCAGAATGGTCAGGGGTGGGTAGTGGGGTTCCCCAGGGTTCTGTGCTGGGACCAATCCTATTTAATTTGTTCATAAACGACCTGGAGGATGGGATAAACAGTTCAATCTCTGTATTTGCAGACGATACTAAGCTAAGCAGGGCAATAACTTCTCCGCAGGATGTGGAAATCTTGCAAAAAGACCTGAACAAATTAATGGGGTGGGCGACTACATGGCAAATGAGGTTCAATGTAGAAAAATGTAAAATAATGCATTTGGGTGGCAAAAATATGAATGCAATCTATACACTGGGGGGAGAACCTCTGGGGGAATCTAGGATGGAAAAGGACCTGGGGGTCCTAGTGGATGATAGGCTTAGCAATGGAATGCAATGCCAAGCTGCTGCTAATAAAGCAAACAGAATATTGGCATGCATTAAAAGGGGGATCAACTGCAGAGATAAAACGATAATTCTCCCGCTCTACAAGACTCTGGTCCGCCCGCACCTGGAGTATGCTGTCCAGTTCTGGGCACCAGTCCTCAGGAGGGACGTACTGGAAATGGAGCGAGTACAAAGAAGGGCAACAAAGCTAATAAAGGGTCTGGAGGATCTTAGTTATGAGGAAAGGTTGCGAGCACTGAACTTATTCTCTCTGGAGAAGAGACGCTTGAGAGGGGATATGATTTAAATTTACAAATACTATACTGGTGACCCCACAATAGGGATAAAACTTTTTCGCAGAAGGGAGTTTAATAAGACTCGTGGCCACTCATTACAATTAGAAGAAAAGAGGTTTAACCTTAAACTACGTAGAGGGTTCTTTACTGTAAGAGCGGCAAGGATGTGGAATTCCCTTCCACAGGCGGTGGTCTCAGCGGGGAGCATTGATAGCTTCAAGAAACTATTAGATAATCACCTGAATGACCGCAATGTACAGGGATATGTAATGTAATACTGACACATAATCACACACATAGGTTGGACTTGATGGACTTGTGTCTTTTTTCAACCTCACCTACTATGTAACTATGTAACTATGTAACTATGAGTTCGGAAATGTGATGGATCCTGGCAATGTACTCACTAGTATGTACCAGGAACTATGCTATTGCTGTTCGGAACCCCATCGTGGGTCGGAGGGACCGGTTGTCCCACAAAGTTTGGTTGTCCCTGTTGACACATCGGTGTCCTGGATTACAAGGAATGTTTGCCCTTCTATGTGACGAGTTCATGAAGGCAGATAACCCACATCAGAAGAGGCATTTATGTTTAGTTCATGCACTGTTGTGCATCCTAAGGTACTCCTTCATTCAAGTTGTTCCGGAGCGTTCGAGGTATATCACTATACGGGTAGATCTGCAGCTTCATTTCTCTCTTGTTGGTTGATTCGCCAATTGACATTACTTTCAAGGCATGACATGAAAGTCCCTTTCTCCCCCCTTGGTGGGAGTAAGAGGGGCAACAAGTGGTTTTCCCCTATAAGTCATTTACTGGTCACTCAAAAATGACGACAGTGACTGTGCTTTCTTGGAACATTAGGGGTTTGCAAGATCCCCTAAAACGGACTATGGTATCATCTCTGTTAAGGAAACGCCTCCCAGCTATATGTGCCCTGCAAGAGACTCACCTCACAATGGACTCTCTGTCATGCCTTAATTTTAGATGGGTGAGCAAGGCATATCACTCCACTCATACCTCGTATTCTAGAGGCGTGAGTGTGTTGATACACAGCTCCATAGATTACAAGGAACTAGGTTCCGAAATTGATGAGGATGGGAGATATGTCTTTCTTCTTTGCAAATTGTTTACCTTTAAATGTATACTAGCTTTTGTTTATGTGCCCCCCCCCCGTATAACAATCAGGTGTTGAGAGAACTGGTGGCATACCAAATGAAGCATCCGGAGATACCGTTGTATGCCTTCGGAGACTTCAACAACTATACGGATCAGTTATCGGATAAACATCCACCTGCAGTGGGTGGGAGGGGGGTGCACCATACAGCCCTTCGGAAATGTATTGAGGAAGTGGGGTGGAAAGACCCATGGAGAGCTAAAAACCTGGGAGTGAAACAATTTTCTTGTTTCTCTAAAAGCTACTCATCACTGTCAAGGATAGACTTATGTTTATGTTCATGTGTGGCTGAACGATACATATCTGAGGTGACCTATGCTCTCAGGAGTGTGTCGGATCATTCCCCACTGATTGTAACCCTAGAGATGTGCCCTCCTTCCATAGTAGCAAAGGCTCCATGGAAAATGAACGCATTTTGGTTGAATCTCTTCCCTTCCCATGAGCAAATAGAATCTCATATTACAGACTTTTGGCGCATACATACTGCCGACGAATTGCTGGCCATGAACTGGGAAGCCTTTAAGGCAGTCCTGTGTGGCCTCTTTATTACCAAAATTCAAGCTATTAAAAGAAAGACACATGCTCAGAGGGAGGGAATAGAACGTATGTCAGAGGATCTTGAGAATAAATGTATTACAGATCTAACTCAAACTAACAAGGAGGCGTGGCTTTCGGCGCAAGATGCGCTGTATCTGATCACGGCATCCACAGCGGAGAGAAAGAGATTCTTTCATAAAACAGCATTCTATGAAGAGGGTGAGCATACTGCACTCCTGTTAGCAACTATTGCCCACTCCCATCAAACTTCCCCCTCTATTGGGGCACTACGTACGCACCTCGGTGGGCTAACCAACTCCCCAGACCAAATTTTGGCAGAGCTGGTGAGATTTTACTCTTCCCTGTACGAATCTAAACAAACGTATTCATTAGACTCATTATCTGAGTATCTGGATGATATCCAGTTGCCCAGCTTAATGGCGGAATCCAAGGTAGAACTTGATGCCCCTTTAACCACTGAAGAATTGCAGATGGCGACCAGTTTGTTCCCCAATTCAAAAGCTCCGGGAGACGACGGACTCCCCATTGAGGTATATAAACAATATGGCGAGCATATACTTCCACACCTGCTGAAGGTATTTAATGCAGCGAGACAGACTGGTACCCTTCCTCAGTCAATGACCAGAGCGAATATAGTCCTGATATTAAAACCCACTTGACCCGGGGTCGTACCGACCTTTTTCTTTTTTACAAAATGATGTAAAGATCCTAGCCAAGGTATTGGCAATTCGAATGAATAAAGTCATCTCTACCATAATACACTCGGATTAATCCAGGTTTATGCCCCAAAAGTTGACTGCGATAAACCTTCGCAGACTTTTTCTCAACATCCAATCCCTGGCAGACAATAGGGGTGATAGAGCACTGCTGTCACTGGATGCCCACAAGGCGTTTGATAGCGTCGAGTGGGACTATCTATGGGCGGTAATGAGGAAATTCGGAATTGGTGATGGATTCATTACATGGGTACAGCTACTTTACTCGTCCCCAGTAGCAGCCATTAGAGAAGGGGGGAGGATTTCGTCACCCTTTAAATTACATAGAGGCACGAGGCAGGGCTGCCCCCATCTCCCCTCCTATTCGCTATGGCTATTGAGCTCCTAGCGGCTATGATACGTACTAATCCCTCAATACAGGGCTTTAGATATGGGGACATACAAGAGAAGGTTATCATGTATGCTGACACCATGTTGCTGCTTGGTGATACATCCACTTCACTGACAGAAGCAATGAGGGTCATTGGCTAGTTCGGGAAGTACTCAGGTCTAGTTATTAATTGGACCAAGTCCTCCCTGCTACTGCTAGACCGTGAACCGTCCCCATCCCAAAGAAATATGCCGGATTTCCCGGTCCCGACATCCCTTAAATATCTGGGCATACAGGTTACAGCCCGTACGTTGGACTACGTCAACCTAAACCTAACCCCTTTGATCAATCGCTGTCGCGATCGTGTCAAAGTATGGAGTAAACTGAAACTATCCCAAGTAGGGAGGATAAATCTAATAAAGATGATCCTTATGCCACAGTTACTTTATGTGCTTCACAACTCCCCATAGTCATTACTTTGAAAAAGTTTAGAATCATTAACTCCCTCTTCCGGTCATTCATATGGCTATCGAAACCTCCTAGAATTAAACTTGAGCAGTTACAGCGCCCTAGGGATGATGGTGGCTTAGCACTGCCTAATCCCTGGGTGTACTATTTAGCCTCCCAATTGCAACACATCGCAAGGGTCCTACGACCTAGACAAGAATTGGAGATGAACCTGAGGGACTCCTCGGCTCAATTACTCCAGTTCACGTCCAAGAGAGAGGTAGCAGATGGTTTAGAGGCCCTACAATACACTAAATCCAATAAACTCCTCCCAACTTACGCTCATATGCAGAAGATTTGGAATAAGGTCAGCATGCTCCAGGGGGGATGGCTTTACTAAATATATCCCTATTTGGGAAAATAATCATTATTTGGAGATAGCAAAAATACCATATGGATTGAAATGGAAACAATATGGGGTGTCACATATGATACATATATTCAGAGATGGCAAATTGAGATCCTTCTCGGAGCTCAGAGAGGCCTTTCAATTGCCGGTGTCTATGTGTTTTTATTATAGGCAACTCAAACATGCGATAGAGGCCCAGAAAGGTACGGACATTTGGATCCTGGAGCCCACATCCATTTTTAATTACCTATTTGAAATAACTAATTATAAAGGGTTTATATCAGATTGCTATACCATGCTCTTGAATCTCTTCCTAAGGGACACACCCCTGAAGGTTGTGTCTCAATGGGAACAAGATGTTGGCGCATTTTAAGAAGAGCAATGGGAGGAAGCCTTGCAGGCAGTCCCCATGTGCTCGTTAAACGCTGCTCAAAAACTCTCCCAGCTTTATATACTTTCTAGAATACACTACACGCCAGCTAGACTGGCCCGTATGGGAATAGGTACTGACCCCACCTGCACCAGATGTTCCAGAGATCATGGAGATCTCATCCATCTCTTATGGAGATGCCCCAAATTGCAACTCTATTGGAACAATGTCATTGATACTATTAACAGAGTTTTCCAAACGCTGCTCAAAAACTCTCCCAGCTTTATATACTTTCTAGAATACACTACATGCCAGCTAGACTGGCCCGTATGGGAATAGGTACTGACCCCACCTGCACCAGATGTTCCAGAGATCATGGAGATCTCATCCATCTCTTATGGAGATGCCCCAAATTGCACCTCTATTGGAACAATGTCATTGATACTATTAACGGAGTTTTCCAGGTACTGGTACCTTTAGACCCTAAACCATGCTTTCTGGGGATAATGGATGACCTTCTGACTGAGGATATCCTTAAGCAAGCTATTAGAAGAGCCTTGTTTCAGGCTCGTATGCTTATCCTCAGGCACTGGAAATCCAAAGACCCACCCACGGTGCAGGAATAGATCACACAAATGGGGGTCACTCTCCGTATGGAAAACATTATATATCAGCATAGGGGGACCTCTAAAATATATGAGAAATTATGGGCCCATTGGCTAGATGTACCCTGTCTAGCACCGGTGGATTTGGTGTTTGACCGCTTATTCTAAATTTCATGGTCACCAGATTGCTTTAAAATGGATGTAAAGAGAGAATTACGTGAATGTTTGTTAATGTATAGGGGAACAGGAGGAAGATAATTGTGGCTATCTGAGTGCTACAAAGTACTTTGAACCTGATAAGAGAGTGAGATGCAATGTACTAATTGCTCCTTTTGTGTATGATATGATCTACATTTTGTAGAATATTGTTTATGCTCTGGAACTGTATGTAATAACTTACTTTCAATAAAACCTTTTTGCAGCAGAGGACCGCTCCCGCCGGCGCGCACATGGCAACTCAGACTCCGCCACCGGAGCCGGCCACGGTGGAGAAAGACTGCTTCCAAGCTCTTATGCAGGTGATTTCAGGGTGTAAAACTGCCCTGACAGCAAAAATAGACCTGTTGCAAACTGATTTTGGCCTGATGCGCTGAGATATGGATAAGGTTCAGGACAAACTGGGAGAGGCTGAACGGCGCGTGGGTGAGTCTGAAGACCTCATTAGGGACCACCGCGCCACGCTACATACTCTGCAGGTACGCATGGAAGCACTAGAATCCCGAGCAGAAGATAGTGAAAACAGGAGCAGAAGAAACAACCTGAGGGTGGTGGGCCTCCTGGAGGGTGCTGAGGGCCAGGACGCTGTCGCATTTACAGAGCATCTGCTCCACACCCTTCTCCCTGGGGAAGTGTTTTCGCCTCACTTTGCGGTGGAGCGGGCCCACAGGACGCCCCCAATTATGTGGACAGCTGGGGTCCCCCCATACCTTTATCTTCCGCCTGTTAAATTTCAGGGACCGGGAACTGGTGCTCAGGGAAGCAATAAAGGTGGCTGAACTTCGGCAGGAGAATGCAAAGATCATGATGTTCCAAGATTTCTCGATTGATACCCAGAGGCTCCGCAGAACCTTCGATCACGTCAAGGCTCAACTCCGCACGAAGGGCTTGAAGTATAGCATGCTGTTCCCTGCCCGTCTCCGGGTAGTGGATGATGAAACAACCCGTTACTTCACATCCCCAGAGGAGGCATCGCACTGGATTGACACCCTACCTGGAGCACGGTAACTGTTTCACACTGATCTATATTTGCTGTTCCACCCCTTATTATTTTTTCTCCTTGCCAACTAGTTCACTGTTCTTATCACCTCTACACTAGGACAGCAGATTTGGCTGTTGGCTAGACATTGATGACCCCAGGATCCCCAGATTTACATATAGGCCCTCTCTCCCCACACGTGGCGGCTGCCATTGTCCACTCCATTACCGAGTGGGGGAGGGGAATCCCCTCTGCTTTCCTGTTTACCTGTGAGGGTTGGGGCCCTGCAGAAAATCGACTCAACTCCTGTTCCGGGGTTGATGGGACTCTTCCAGCCCTAGCATGTGAACTGCATGCTCTCCTTATTCCAGTCTAGCCAATGGAACTTTGGTGCCCCAACTCTAGAGATGGAGACCCTGGATGAGACACCACTTGTTTGAGGGTGACGGTGATGCTGGGGAGGACCCGGCGGGGTACTTTTCCAGAACAGAACAGTGCTGGTGTTGTACCTGTTCGTATATATATCCTTTTGTTTATATAAGTTGCAACGTTGATCTTACTAAATGTGTGCCCTTAGCAAAAGCTAAGTGAATTGAATCTACTTATAATGTCTTTCCCGATTTCTGCAATAGAAATTCAGGTTAGGGGTGGCTGCACAGGACTTGCACTGACTGAACTACCTAGTCGCAGAGCCCCAGGATAGCCATTTATTTCTCCTTTTCCCCATAGGAGATTTTCCTATTGAGTAACCTTGGTTATGGGAATGGGCACTCCGAGTTCCCCAACGGATGTGCGGGGTGGGGGTTACATACAGCTATTGTTCGTATGTTATGTTTTCTTATTTTTCTTTACAGTGGTCTTTTTTGGTGGTTCAGCCTGCCTCTGGCTCAATCCAGCAATGATTATGTACCAAGAAAGTGCTTGATAAAGGTGCCGTGCCTCACTCTGGGTCCAACACAGATGTGCTCCCCTGGCGTTCACATTTTGAGAACTCCTCTATGGCTAATGTGAAGCTGCTCTTTTGGAACGTCTGGGGACTCAATGACTGGATTAAATGCTCGTTGGTTCATACATACATTAAAAAATATTCCCCCCATGTATGCATATTGGAAGAAACCCACCTGGTGGGTAGTAAAGTACTTAAGAAACCATGGGTGGGACACTACTACAATGCAACACAGTTCAGCTATGCCAGAGGTGTGAGTGTTCTAATACATAAATCTCTTACATACGAGCTACTGGAGGTTAAGTTGGACCCGGAGGGCAGGTACATGCTACTACATGTAGTTATTGACACTATTGAAATGGTTATTGTGGGGTTGTACATACCGTCGTCGGCTATGGCTGCTTTTCTGAAATGCCTGGCTTCTCTCCTTTCTGCCTACCCCACTGATAATCTTATTATCGCTGGAGACTTTAATATGGCTCCCAACCCATCCCTAGATAGATTGTCTCAAGGGACCGGCTTGGATTCTCCCTTATCACAATGGGCTTCCATATATGGCCTGACGGACGTCTGGCGATGGAGACACCTATCAGATAGGGTCTACACCTGCCATTCCACATCTTACCTGGCTATGTCATGCATAGACTTGATATATGTCAGTGGGGGCCTGCTCTCCCGGGTGCATGAGGTTAATGTGCTCCCTAGAGATATATCGGATCATGCCCCCGTGATGTGCAGTCTCAGGACTCATACGGCCCGCTCCGAGAGACTCTGGTGACTCTCACACTACTGGATCTCTGATGCCACAATTGAGATAGAAATTCCCAAACACACAAATGAATTTTGGTTAGCTAATACAGGAACTGCCTCTGTTGGTAACACTTGGGATGCATTTAAGGCCGATATCAGGGGATGTTATCAATCTTCTATTTCCCGAGCTAGGAAAAATGCGGCTATCACCATAGCAGAGGCTGAGGCTAAAGCGCAGACTCTGAAATCACAGTATGTCCTCTCTCGCAATCCAATCACTTACCTGGATATGCAATCTGCATATCGGGAAGTAATGCTTCTCAGAGTGTCCAAAGCAAAGAAACACCAACTGGCACAAACGCAGCGCATTTTTTGAACAGGGAGAAAAGAATGGTAGGCTACTAGCCTGGCTGGCTAGAGAGCAACAACCAGTTTCCTCTATAGCCCGGATAAAGGATGCTGCAGGGGTAGTTATTGTAGACCCCGTGGCAATCAAGGCACGTTTATTATTATCACCGCCTATTATGGTGATTTGTAATCCTCCGGCGTGGGGTATTTTCAAGACGAACTCACCTCTTTTTTAGACCAGATCAAATTTCCCACTCTCAATGCCACTGCACGAGAACAGCTTGACAGCACCATAACAATAGAAGAGGTTCAACAGGCTTTGGGTGAGCTGCAGGCGGGAAAAACCCCGGGGACAGATGGGATTCCACCAGAATTTTAAAAGCAATACATTGAACAACTGACGCCCAAGCTACATGAAATGATAACTAAATCCCTAAGGGACAAGACCCTACCGACCTCAATGGCAGATGCGGTCATAGTGGTCATACTAAAGCCAGGAAAGGACCCAGAACTGTGTGCCTCATACCGTCCTATCTCCTTGCTCAATGCGGATGCCAAGATCCTCAGCAAGATCTTGGCTAAACAATTAAATCATATCATCCAGACCGTGATCCATGAAGACCAAACTGGATTCATGCCAGGCAAGAGGACGGATATAAACTTGCGGAGGTTGTACACAGTTCTGGGTTCTGGGGATCGCAGCATATCAATAGGACAGGTAGAGGAAAAAATCTTCCTTTATGCGGACGATACTCTCCTGTATCTTAGCGACACCAGGACGTCCCTAAGGGAGGCCCTTTCACTCATTGACGTATTTGGTAAATATTCAGGCATACGGATCAACTGGGGAAAATCGGTTGTCTTTGCACTACAATCCACAGATGATGAATTTCCACCTGATACACCCCTACAGAGGGCCTCACAATTTAAATATTTAGGTGTCAATATACACAAGGACGTTTCACAATTTATCCCCCTGAAACTGACTCCGGTGATGTCCCTTATGAATCAGAGATGCACGATTTGGAAGACGTTGCTCCTTACACCGGTGTGCAGGGTCAATCTTATCAAAATGTCTGTACTCCCCAAATTTGTTTACCTCTTTACACAAACCCCGGTCCCAATACCATGCACCTTCTTTGACAAACTAGATAGTATACTTCTTTCCTTCATATGGAATGATGGCACCCCAAGAATAGCTAAAACTACTCTTCAACTACCAGTTACCTTGGGAGGCCTAGCGATGCCATGCTTTGTCAAATCCTACTGGGCGGCGGTTCTGGTGACAGTCAGGTGGTGGCTGTCGGAGGAACCAGCCAACCCTGCTGATTTTGTCTTCAGTATTCGGACACAAAGGCAGATGCCGCATCATCCTCAGGGGTCCCTACAACGGGACTTTGCTGTAAAATTACCTGAAGATATTTCTATGAATAACTATATTTATCTGGATATTTGTGCACAAATCCACCAGAACTCCTATCGGGCCCTGTGCTGGTAATACTTGTGACTACATTGGATGTATATACTGCTTTTAGTCTCTTCTTATGTAAAGCTTGTATAATTTTTATACTGATGTGAACCTATATGCTTATGGTTAATGTTATATGCTGGTTGATGTAGTTCTGCTCCCAATTACTTTGAGTAGGTTACTGGTTAATTTCCCAGGAAGGGAATCTCCTCTGTTCACAAAGGCCCTGTCCTGGGTGCAGGCACTACCATCTTTATTATGAAACCCACTCTTCCACCTAGCAAAGGTTCTCCTATTTACCTACAGGTTTAGTGCAATAAAGTGTTTGGGGAGGGCCATTTCTCATAACTCCCCCAAAAAAGAGGGTTACAAAAGCATGCCAGTTCTCTTTAACAATCTTTCAAAATGCTTTAAGTATTTTAAAATAGCATTACAACATGACTTCAAATCTCTGCATTGACTGAGACACAGTATATGTGGAGAAAATACTTATTGGTAATGATGCTTATTCCCTTGGGAAAACAAAGAGTATATATGAGTGTACTCTGTAAAAGCTTTGCCATATTTCTAACAGCACTGCCAGAACAAAGGTTTAGTGAGGTCAAATGTATTTCTAATATTTCTAAAATTTCTCTACAGGACTGGTATTACAGAAATGACAGTTTAGAGATAGACTTTTGAACTTTGTATGTTATGCTATGTGAAGTTGAAATAAATGTATGTGCCTTACTGATTCTTGTTTGTTTTACTTAGTGCCAGATAAAAACCACCCTAAGTAGAACTAACACTTTTCATATAGCTGCAACACTTCCATAGCTCTAAATGCTCGTGCAAACAAAAATTTGAGATAGGTCAGTTTTAGTATACAATGTTCAAGAAGATCCAATTCAGAATGGAAACATTGCATTCAGTCGGAAGTAAAAGTCAAATGCTGTGTAAAAGAGCCAAATCACCTGCAAGATGGGGGCCACGGCCACCATGTCTGCACTTCCCCATTTATTATATGGCATCCAAACTGTGCCAACTTTATTTAGAGCTTTAAATGTATCTACAGTATAGTCAAACCTTTTTTCTTAGTCTTGCAGTGGGTAATAGTTAGAACCCCTGTCAAATTTCTGTTACTATCTGTGATGAGGAAATTCACCCTCTCTATTTGTCCTCAGACAGAAAGTGATGAGAAATTGATGGTAACAGTAACATCAACAGAACAAGAGGTGAGTGAACATTTTCAAATTTGGACACCTGTTCTGGTGACAGCTGTATAAAGGGGGAGGTCATCCCTTACACTGGATACAAGGTATCATTATTACTTCAGCCACTTCAATACAGGGCACTTTCACCCCCCTTCCTGCCCAGGCCAATTTTCAGATTTCAGTTTGAAAGACAATTGCGCAGTCATGCAACACTGTACCCATGTGAAATTTGTACCATTTTCTTCACACAGAGAGCTTTTTTTGGTGGTATTTAATCACCACTGGGTTTTTATTTTTTTGCTAAATAACCAAAAAAGAAACATTTTTTGGTTTCTGTTATAAAATTTTACAAATAATTATTCTTTCTTCATAAATTTCTTTGGTTAAAACAACCCAAATCAGTGTTTATTATTTAGTCTGTAGGAAAGTAATAGATTACACAAACTATGATATATACAATATATCTGAAGATTGATCAATCCTGATGTGACGACCAAAAATGAGAGGACAGTACAAATATAAGCATCAATCTGATGACTATTTATGGGTGAACTTCTGATTCCACGCTGCTGCATTTCTTTTAGTTAAAGGAGTTGTAAAGTCTCAGGGTTTTTCACCTTAATGCATTCTAGCTGCCCCCAAAGCCCCCATTTTTCTTACCTCAACCCGATTGTTCCAGCGATGAGCACGAGCCAAGCAGCTCCAGCCGCTGTCTCAGGTCCTCGTTTGATAGCTTGATAGCAGCAGGAGCCATTGGAAGAGGAGGAGCCAGGAGCGTCGCCGGGGAACCCCAGAAAAACTAACCTTTACAATCACTTTAATGAAAAGTGATCTTTTTCTAACCTAGGGATACTGAGCTAAGATGCTGTCTTCGCTGCAAGCAAAGATTTGTTGATGGCAGCATGTTCATCTTGGCACAGTGATCAAAGTTTCATCACAGATGTCAGAATAGAACCATCATAATAGTTTTTTTGATTACAAGGTAAATATGGATTTGAATAGGTCAAGTTAGGTGCAGAGGTCAGTTGATTCCTACAGACTTCTTTGGGGCTGTCTCTCTATGCTGGAGATGCTGTGGAGATGATCCATAGAAACCTATGGGAATTGACTATGCAGGCACAGCCAGTTACAAAAAACATTTATTCATTGGTAAATAAAAAGTGCAGCAGGTCACAGCTGTGAAATTTAGGTAAGTATGAATCTTTTATATTGTTAATGCTGCCATTTACAAAAATAACCAGTTATCATTTGCAAAAATACCCAAACAGATCATTATGCTGTTCGACCTACAGTTAGTGTTAAACTCAGCACTAGAGGGAAATGGCTCCCCCGCAGCAAAGCCACACAGTGTCTCCTGATTGCAGGAATATATACAGTATCCTACAAAAGTGAGTACACCCCTCACATTTTTGTAAATATTTTATTACATTTTTTCATGTGACAACACTGAAGAAATGACACTTTGCTACAATGTAAAGTAGTAAGTGTACAGCTTGTATGTTCTGTAAATTTGCTGTCCCCTCAAAATAACTCAACACACAGCCATTATTGTCTAAACCGCTGGCAACAAAAGTGAGTACATCCCTAAGTGAAAATGTCCAAATTGGGCTGATCCCCCACCCCTTCAACATCTGCAGCAATGCTGGCAGCATTCATATGTCTATTTCCCAAAGACAACCTCTGGATGGATATGACGCTGAGCACGTGCACTCAACTTCTTTGGTTGATCGTGACGAGGCCTGTTCTGAGTGGAACCTGGCCTGTTAAACCACTATATGGTCTTGGCCACCATGCTGCAGCTCAGTTTCAGGGTCTTAGCAATCTTCTTATAGCCTAGGCCATCATTATGTAGAGCAACAATTCTTTTTCTCAGATCCTCAGAGAGTTCTTTGCCATGAGGTGCCATGTTGAACTTCCAGTGACCAGTATGAGAGAGTGAGAGCGATAACACCAAATTTAACACGCCTGCTCCCCATTCACACCTGAGACCTTGTAACACTAATGAGTCACATGAGGGCCCAATTTGGATATTTTCAATTAGGGGTATACTCACTTTTGTAGCGGTTTAGACATTTTTGGCTGAGTGTTGAGTTATTTTGAGGGGACAGCAAATTTACACTGTTATACAAGCTGTACACTCACTACTTTACATTGTAGCAAAGTGTAATTTCTTCAGTGTTGTCACATGAAAAGATATTATAAAATATTTACAAAAATGTGAGGGGTGTACTCACTTTTGTGAGATACTGTATATATATCCAGCTCCTGGCTACACATGTGATTTGCACAGCAGAGCGGTGCAAATCACATGCGATGTCTGACATCGCAGCAGTGTGAACCCAGCCTTAAGGTGTCACAAAAAACTATATACAGTAATTATCTCAGCATATAATTACTATGTTACAAATACCGTACTTTAAAAAAGCACAGATTTATACACAAAACAGTTTGCATGTACACTTATGTTTACAAAACCTTACCTTATAACCTTTTACATTCTATTAAATATTTTTTTTAGTCAATCCAATGGGAAAAGCAAGATATCGTGAATTTCTCATTGCACTTTGCTGGCCACTTTTTTTATATATATGAGGTAATACAGTATATATCAGCCCTGAGTGATCTTAAGTGTCGCTACCCAATAGCTGTAGAGACTCCCCCGTGGGGGGGCGCTGGGAGAGAAACAAGGCCAGCCAGAGCCAGAAACATGTTACACCCATATTTATTGTACAGACTCAATGTACAGTGAGCAGCTTTATTAAACCACAATTTGAGAGGGAAACAAAGCAGGTTTTAGAGTGCAATGTTTCAGAGACAATACCTAGCAATCAGACTAGTTGGATACAATATGTAAGCAACTTTATAAAGCCACAATTCAAGAATGTAAGAAGAAGTTGGTTTTCTCATGTGATAAATGTGACATGTATTATTTAAAAGCGGAACGTCATTCTTTCAATCAAAATGGACTTTTAATCCTTATGCTACTAGCATTAGTAAACAGATAGGAAAGTATATTAAATGCATTTGTTTACTTTTTTCTTTTTTCCTGGTTTCCAGGCCTAAGCAAATTATGTCATACATCCCAGTAGTCTTATGAAGGAGAAGTAAATGCTACATCAATCATCTGCCCTTAATCAAGATGTCATGGACAGAAATGCTTGGGGGTTGTTTTTCAAAGTTATTTCTCAGGAAAATAAAGTATAGAGAAATGGATGAATGGGTTGGTTTGTTCTGAACATTAACAATTAAATAGCGTTTTTTGGTTTGTGGTGCTCAGATGCAGTGTAGTTCTGCAGTTTATTAGGGCAGTTTATTAGAGCTGCAATTTATGAAAGAAGCAGGTTTGATCAGTAAATAAAAATTAAAGGGTGTCAGAAAACGAATTCTCATACAACTAATGCTCATGCACATGCTCGTGGAGCTAATGCTCGTGCGCATGTGCCAGACGGACTCTAGCCAGTGCACCTGTGTGTGACAGCGTGCATGTCCATGTGTATTGGTGCACACTAGGGATGAGCTTCGAGTTCGAGTCGAACTCATGTTCGACTCGAACATTGGCTGTTCGCAAGTTCGCCGAACAGCGAACAATTTGGGGTGTTCGCGGCAAATTCGAATGCCGCGGAACACCCTTTAAAAGTCTATGGGAGAAATCAAAAGTGCTAATTTTAAAGGCTAATATGCAAGTTATTGTCATAAAAAGTGTTTGGGGACCCAGGTCCTGCCCCAGGGGACATGGATCAATGCAAAAAAAAGTTTTTAAAACGGCAGTTTTTTCAGGAGCAGTGATTTTAATAATGCTTAAAGTCAAACAATAAAAGTGTAATATCCCTTTAAATTTCGTACCTGGGGGGTGTCTATAGTATGCCTGCAAAGGGGCGCATGTTTCCTTTGTTTAGAACAGTCTGACAGCAAAATGACATTTTGAAGGAAAAAACTCATTTAAAACTACCCGCGGCTATTGCATTGTCGACAATACACATAGAAGTTCATTGATAAAAACAGCATGGGAATTCCCCAAAGGGGAACCCCGAACCAAAATTTAAAAAAAAAATGACGTGGGAGTCCCCCTAAATTCCATACCAGGCCCTTCAGGTCTGATATGGATATTAAGGGGAACCCCGGCCAAAATTTAAAAAAAAAATGACGTGGGGTTCCCCCTAAATTCCATACCAGACCCTTATCCAAGCACGCAACCTGGCAGGCCGCAGGAAAAGAGGGGGGGGACGAGAGTGCGGCCCCCCCCCTCCTGAACCGTACCAGGCCACATGCCCTCAACATTGGGAGGGTGCTTTGGGATAGCCCCCCAAAACACCTTGTCCCCATGTTGATGTGGACAAGGGCCTCATCCCCACAACCCTGGCCGGTGGTTGTGGGGGTCTGCGGGCGGGGGGCTTATCGGAATCTGGAAGCCCCCTTTAATAAGGGGACCCCCAGATCCCAGCCCCCCCGTGTGAAATGGTAAGGGGGTACTTACCCCTACCATTTCACTAAAAAACTGTCAAAAATGTTAAAAATGACAAGAGACAGTTTTTGACAATTCCTTTATTTAAATACTTCTTCTTTCTTCTTTCTTCTATCTTCCTTCATCTTCTTCTTCTTCTGGTTCTTCTGGCTCTTCTGGCTCTTCTGGTTCTTCCTCCGGCATTCTCGTCCAGCATCTCCTCCGCGGCGTCTTCTATCTTCTTCTCCTCTGGCCGCTCCGCACCCATGGCATGGGGGGGAGGCTCCCGCTCTTCTCTTCTTCTTTTCTTCTCTTCTTCTCTTCTTCTCTTCTTCATTTTCTTCTCCGGGCCGCTCCGCACCCATGCTGGCATGGAGGGAGGCTCCCGCTGTGTGACGGCGCTCCTCGTCTGACAGTTCTTAAATAACGGGGGGCGGGGCCACCCGGTGACCCCGCCCCCCTCTGACGCACGGTGACTTGACGGGACTTCCCTATGACGTCACGGGGAATGCCACAGGGAAGTCCCATCATGTCCCGTGCGTCAGAGGGGGGCGGGGTCACCGGGTGGCCCCACCCCCCGTTATTTAAGAACTGTCAGATGAGGAGCGCCGTCACACAGCGGGAGCCTCCCTCCATGCCAGCATGGGTGCGGAGCGGCCCGGAGAAGAAAATGAAGAAGAGAAGAAGAGAAGAAAAGAAGAAGAGAAGAGCGGGAGCCTCCCCCCCATGCCATGGGTGCGGAGCGGCCCGAGGAGAAGAAGATAGAAGACGCCGCGGAGGAGATGCTGGACAAGAACCAGAAGAGCCAGAAGAACCAGAAGAACCAGAAGATGAAGGAGGATAGAAGAAAGAAGAAGTATTTAAATAAAGGAATTGTCAAAAACTGTCTCTTGTCATTTTTAACATTTTTGACAGTTTTTTAGTGAAATGGTAGGGGTAAGTACCCCCTTACCATTTCACACGGGGGGGGGCCGGGATCTGGGGGTCCCCTTGTTAAAGGGGGCTTCCAGATTCCGATAAGCCCTTCGCCCGCAGACCCCCACAACCACCGGCCAGGGTTGTGGGGATGAGGCCCTTGTCCTCATCAACATGGGGACAAGGTGTTTTGGGGGGCTACCCCAAAGCACCCTCCCAATGTTGAAGGCATGTGGCCTGGTACGGTTCAGGAGGGGGGGGCCGCACTCTCGTCCCCCCCTCTTTTCCTGCGGCCTGCCAGGTTGCGTGCTCGGATAAGGGTCTGGTATGGATTCTTGGGGGGACCCCACGCCGTTTTTTTTTTTTTTTTTTGGCGCGGGGTTCCCCTTAAAATCCGTACCAGACCTGAAGGGTCTGGTATGGAATTTAGGGGGAACCCCACGTCATTTTTTTTTTAAATTTTGGCCGGGGTTCCCCTTAATATCCATATCAGACCTGAAGGGCCTGGTATGGAATTTAGGGGGACTCCCACATCATTTTTTTTTTTAATTTTGGTTCGGGGTTCCCTTTTGGGGAATTCCCATGCCGTTTTTATCAATGAACTTCTATGTGTATTGTCGGCAATGCAATAGCCGCGGGTAGTTTTAAATGAGTTTTTTCCTTCAAAATGTCATTTTGCTGTCAGACTGTTCTAAACACAGGAAACATGCGCCCCTTTACAGGCATACTATAGACACCCTCCAGATACAAAATTTAAAGGGATATTACACTTTTATTGTTTGACTTTAAGCATTATTAAAATCACTGCTCCTGAAAAAACGGCCGTTTTTAAAACTTTTTTTTGCATTGATCCATGTCCCCTGGGGCAGGACCCGGGTCCCCAAACACTTTTTATGACAATAACTTGCATATTAGCCTTTAAAATTAGCACTTTTGATTATTCATGTTCGTGTCCCATAGACTTTAACGGTGTTCGCGTGTTCGAACGAACTTTTTTCCTGTTTGCATGTTCTGGTGCGAATCGAACAGGGGGGTGTTCGGCTCATCCCTAGTGCACACCTATGTATGCCTAATCCTGGGAATGTCGTCAAGCTGCCTATTTAAAGGAGGCCCTGATGTATGCTAATCGCTGGATGTTATTCGGCTTCCCATGATCTGTATTCCTGCGTTCCTGTGCTTCTTGTCTGACCTCCTGTTGCTGACCCGGCCTGCTCCTGTTCTTGTTTTGTGGATTCTGTACTCTTACTCTGGCTTGCCTCTGAATACTCTCTTATGACTTCCTGGTATAAACCTCAGCCTGCTGCTTGAATACGTTTACTTTTGCTCCTCGTTTATGACCCCTAACTTGGCTACTGACTATGTCCTAGCTGTCCAGCCATGCTGACCCTGCTTTGCCATCTGACAATGTCCTTGATCTTGACAGGTACCCTCACCTGCCTCTAACTGAGTACCTTCACAGTCTCCATACAGAGCTTCCAAGGTCCAGTTTCCGGTTGCCATCCTGCAGACCGCCATCCTCAGTTTCCTTCTGGTGTGCCTCCATCGCTGCTGACTACATTTTGGATACTACTGCTACCTGCTACCTGATTACCAGCACCCATGTTACTTTGTGCCCTGTCCCCCTGTCTCCACTCTCGGGGGGTACTTGGACCAGAGCAGCAAGAAGAAGCCCTCTTGTCACTTTGGCCTCCAACCAAGGTACAGCTTTATTAGGCCACAATTTAAGTGAAAACAAAAGACAAAACAGGTTTTATAAAAAAATACAAAATTAAAGTGCTTTATTTCAGAGACATTAGTTGAACTATTTTAAAATGACTGTGCAGCTTTATTGGTCTGAAATGTAAAAGAGAGAAACAAGGCAGAGTTTAACCTAAAATAAAAATTGGGGTGTTTTTTCAGAGACAATAGCAAAAAATAGGGTATATGCTTATTGGAAAGTATGTAAGCAGCTTGGTTAGGCCTTAATATAAGAGGGTGACAAGGTAGTTTTTATCAATAAATAAATATTAGCATTTTTTTAACCACAAAAAAAACCACAGCAGCCACAGATATTTTAAGTGCTGTAGCACTGGAATAGGCCACAAACTAGGAGATGCAGATCAATATTTACATTGCAGAAAACATTTCACATTTTGCAGTCAAGGATTAGCTGCAGAAACATTATGTGTGCCACCTTTAAAGTGTTGAAGCACTGGAATAGGGTATGAGAAGACACAGGAGCTTGTAATAGTGGCACTAAAACAGAGGCTGCAGAAGCTGGGAATAATGGTAATGGTCAGTGGCGGATTTACCAGGGTCGCAACAGTCGCACTTGCGACTGGGCCCTGGCATTCTGCCAGTGTGGGGGGGCCCCAAGACGCCGCACCTCCCCCTGTGCTTCCGGATGGCATCTAACTATACAGGGGAGGAGGGTGGGAGGGGGCGATCGGCAGTATGATGTCTGCGGGATGTCCCTCCAGGCAGCACAGTTTACTTCCCGAGTATCAGTGAGTACAATGGAGAGGGGAGGGGCCTCTGACCCGAGCAGGCACCAGATTCAGTGCACAAGTTTGTCCCTCTGCTTGTACACTCTGAGTCTTGTTGATAAATGCTCTGGTCAGAGGCCCCTCCCCTCTCCATTGGATACAATGATACTCGGGAAGTGAACTGTGCTGCCTGGAGGGACATCCTGCGGACATCAGAAGGAAGCATGCTGCTTCTTCCATATGGGCTTCTCGTGTAAGTTAAGCACAACACTGGCCCCCACCTGTCTCCTGTCACACTGCCCCCCACCTGTCTCCTGTCACACTGGGCCCCACCTGTCTCCTGTCACACTGGCCCCCCACCTGTCTCCTGTCACACTGCCCCCCACCCCTCTCCTGTCACACTGGCCCCCCACCTGTCTCCTGTCACACTGCCCCCCACCTGTCTCCTGTCACACTGGCCCCCCACCTGTCTTCTGTCACACTGGCCCCCCATCTGTCTCTTTTCACACTGGCCCCCACCTGTCTCCTGTCACACTGGCCCACCACCTGTCTCCTGTCACACTGCCCCCCACCTGTCTCTTGTCACACTGGCCCCCCACCTGTCTCCTGTCACACTGCCCCCCACCTGTCTCCTGTCACACTGGCCCCCCACCTGTCTCCTGTCACACTGGCCCCCCACCTGTCTCCTGTCACACTGTCTCCCACCTGTCTCCTGTCACACTGGCCCCCCACCTGTCTCCTGTCACACTGCCCCCCACCTGTCTCCTGTCACACTGACCCCCCACATGTCTCCTGTCACACTGGCCCCCACCTGTCTCCTGTCACACTGACCCCCCACCTGTCTCCTGTCACACTGGCCCCCCACCTGTCTCCTGTCACACTGGCCCCCACCTGTCACACTGGCCCCCCACCTGTCTCCTGTCACACTGGCCCCCACCTGTCTCCTGTCACACTGGCCCCCACCTGTCTTCTGTCACACTGGCCCCCACCTGTCACCTGTCACACTGGTCCCCCACCTGTCTCCTGTGACACTGGCCCCCCACCTGTCACACTGGCCCCCCACCTATCACCTGTCACACTGCCTCCCCACCTGTGACACTGGCCCACCACCTGTGACACTGCTTCCTGACCTGTCACCTGCGACACTGGCCCCCTACCTGCCACATAGCCCCTCTTTTATCACACTGCCCATGTCATACTATTTCCCCATCACACTGCCCCCCACCTGTCATACTGCCCCCACCTGTCTCACTGTCCCCTGTCACACTGCCCCCTTGGCACAATACCCTCCTGTCATACTGCCCCCATCCTGTAACACTGCCCCTCCATCATTCTGCCCCCTCGTCACACTGCCCCCTTCTGTCATATTTACCCCCTCCTGTCACACTACCCCCCTCCTAATACACAGCCCCCTCCTTTCACAGTGCTCCCTCATTACACTGCCTCCACCTGTGACACTGCCCCCCACCTGTCTCCTGTGACACTGGCCCCCCACCTGTTACCTGTCACACTGGCCCCCCACCTGTCACACTGGTCCCCCCACCCGTCACCTGTCACACTGGCCCCCCACCTGTCACACTGGCCCCCCACCTGTGACACTGACCCCGCACCTGTGACACTGCCTCCCCACCTGTCAACTGTAACACTGGCCCCCCACCTGTGATACTGCCCCCCCACCTGCCACATAGCCCCTCTTTTATCACACTGCCCACATCATACTATTTCCCCATCACACTGCCCACCACTTGTCATACTGCCCCCTCATGTCTCACTGTCCCTTGTCACACTGCCCCCTTGGCACAATACCCTCCTGTCATACTGCCCCCTCCTGTAACACTGCCCCTCCATCATTCTGCCCCCTCGTCACACTGCCACCTTCTGTCATATTTTCCCCCCTCTCCTGTCACACTACCCCCCTCTTGTTAAACAGCCCCCCCTCCTTTCACAGTGCTCCCTCATTCACTGCCCCCCTCTTGTAATACTTCCCAGGTATCCTTTTCCTGTCACACTGCCCCCCTCTTGTCACAATATCCCCCTGTCACACTGCCCCCTGTCATACTGCCCCCTCCTGTCATACTGCCCTCTCTGGTCACACTTTCCAGATACCCTTCTTTGGTCACACTGCCCCCCTCCTGTCAAAATACCCGTCATACTGCCCCTCATCCTTTCACAATACCCCCCATCATACTGCGGGTCAGGGGGCCTTCATGGTTTCTTGCACTGGGCCCCTGAAGGTTATAGATACGCCTCTGGTAATGGTGGCAGGGCAGGAGAGCTGCCAGGAGCTGGTAATGGTAGCAGTTCAGGAGCAGTTGCAGTAAAACAGAGGCTGCATGAGCTGGTAATGGTGGCAGGACAGGATAGCTGTCAGGAGCTGGTAATGGTATCTGTTCAGGAGCAGTGGCAGGAGCTGGTAATTATGACAAGCCAGGAGAGACAGGAGCTGGTAATGGTAGCAGCAGTGTACGGGAGAGGTGGCAGGAGCTGGTAATTGAGACTGGAGAGTATATATGAAAGGGGCTGGTAATGATATTAGGCCAGCAGAGATCACAGAAGCAAGTAATAATGTCAGTGGCAGGCCAGGAGAGGTAATAGGAGCTGGTAGTGATGACAGGCCATCAGAGGTTTCAGGAAGTGGTAATGGTGGCAGCAGCAGGCCAGGGGAGGTGGCATGAGCTGTTATTGGTGCCAGGCTAGCAACGGTGGCAGGAGTTGGTAAAGGTGGCAGCAGCAGGCCAGAAAAGGTGCCAGGATCTGGTAATAAAGGCAGGTCAGCAGGAGCTGGTGATGGTGGCACTCAAGCAGAGTTCATAACTCATCAATCAGTGTAGCACTGTCAATCTGAATATACAAAAAACAATCACATATAAGCGTGCAATCAAGCAGGGGAAAGGCTCCTATTTAGTTTGCTTGTGGGCACCATCTTGTACCTCCTACAGTTGGGTAATTGTTGGGATACAGTAAATAATAGTTTCTGTCCTCTCGGGCCTTAATTGATAGGTAAGAGGGTAAATTTGTGAGTGTGTTTTTCCTTGTCAAAAGAAGTTTATTGAGTATACAATGTTATAAAGATACATAAAGTAAGTTTACAAGGATCTATAAAGTAAGCTCATTGTTTTACAGTAGGGTTTATATAGGTAAATATCATGAAATTTCAAATATTAAACATTGGGTTCACGTAAACCTAAATTAAAGATATATATCATTTCCTTAGTTACTTTTGTAGGTATTTAAATGATTTATATCTACTATACATATTGTTTACAAGTAGAGTGTATATAGGTCAAATAAATTCTGATAATGAGCTTTAATCGTAAGGTGGAGAAAAGGAAAGAGAAAGAAGAAAAAGGGTTGAAAGGTAGAGGTATGGTCCACAAGGTTGTCCCGCTCGTTAGTTTATTATTCTTTTTAGTTCTCTTTGAAGCCTTAGAATGGGTGTCTCTGTAAGTCATTTAATCTGTCACCATGGCAACAGGACAGAGTCATTGAAGTTTGACAGGAACTGTTGTTTTATCCAAGGATGCCAAAGTTTTTCAAATTTTGGAATTTGATTTTGATCGATGGCTACCATCTTAGCATGGGACATTGTATTATTCATTCTGTGAATTGTTTCTGCTAGTACCAATGTAGGAGATTTCCATGCCTTGGCCACTGTTTGTTTTGCAGCCGTTATTAGTTGGATCATAAGTTTGAATTGAGAGAGTGTTAACCATTCCGGTTTTAAATTAAGTAAAGTTAAATATGGATCTGGTTGTATTATTTTTTTAAATATTTTAGATGCAATCACGAAGACTTCCTTCCAGAAGGTTTGGATTACTGGGCATGTCCACCATATGTGTAAATATGTGCCTATTTCTGGGCATCCTCGAAAACAAAGAGCTGAGGTATTATGTGAATATGTTGCCACTCTAGCGGGTACAAGGTACCAGCGAGTTAGGACTTTATAATTTGTCTCCAGTGCTAAGATGTTGGGTGAAGATGACTTAGATGTGAGCCATATGTTAGACCAGTCCGTGTCTTCTAAAGTTCGTCCCAGGTCCTCCTCCCACCCCTGAACGTAAGAGGGTCTATTAAGATTTGCTACTCCATATAATTGATTATAAAGTGATGAAATTGTACCGTTAGCAAATGGATCTTTTGTACAGATTGATTCAAAAATGGATAATTGGGATAATGGTGTATCCCCCTTTAGGAATGGTGTATAGAAATTTTTGATTTGGAGATATCTAAATATCTCAGAGTTTGGTAGATCATATTTTTCTCTAAGCGATGGGAATGAAAGGAATGATTTAGATGCTATGAAGTCATTTAGTGTCTGAATGCCTGATGTTGTCCAAGCTTTAAAAGAATTTGGGTAGATCCATGCCGGATAAAAGGCCGGATTTCTGATAAAAGAAAGGAGAGGATTGTGTGGAGATTGTAACTGATATTTGGTTTTTAGTTTATCCCAGAGAGATAAGAAGTGTTTAGTTATGGGATTATGAATTTTAAAGCGGTCTTTAGGATCAAGCCATAATAAATTTGATATTAATAGAGGGTCATTTTCTGAAGCCTCTATAAATACCCATAATGGGATTTCCTGTTTTGCATGGTATTTGGACAGACTGGCCAAATGTGCTGCTCTGTAGTAGTTAGTAAAATTAGGGTATCCCAGGCCTCCTTTATTTTTGGGAAGATGTAGTGTGTGTATAGGTATACGTGGTTTAGAAGAGCCCCATATAAACGAAGTTGCTCTTTTTTGTACTCAAAAAATAGGAAGGAATTGGAATAGGGAGGACTCTGAATAGATAAAGCAATTTGGGTAGAATAGTCATTTTGATTGCATTAATCTTCCCTATCCAGGATAAAGGAAGTTGCGACCATTGTTTTATTAGATTTGTGATCTGTCTTAATACAGGAGGATAATTGGTTGAGAATAAGTCAGAATGAGATGCTGTTAAATGAATTCCAAGATATGGGATTGATTTTTCTACCCATGTGAATGGGAGTGCAGCCCTAGCTGGGATCAATTCCATGTTTGTGAGTGAAATATTAAGCACTAGGCATTTCTTAGGATTAATCATAGGGCCAGATAGGGATGCAAACCCATCAAGAGCTGGTATTAAGTTAGGACCAGAGACCTGTGGTGATGTATGAAAAAGTAATATATCGTCTGCAAATATACATAATTTGTGTGTAATACCTCCTATTTCAATGCCAGTTATAGTTTGGTTTGTTCTGATGTATTGGGCCATGGGTTCAAGTATAAGGGCAAATAATAAGGGAAATAATGGGCAACCCTGTCGGGTACCTCTTTCGATATTAAAGGCTTCAGATTTGTATCCAGCATATTTTATATAGGCTTTGGGTTTATTATATAATGCTTTGATCCATGTTAAAAAGTGGGGTCCAAAACCCCATTTTTGTAATGAATATTGCATATATTGCCAGGATACTGTGTCAAATGCCCTCTTAATATCGAGAGATAGAAAACATAAAGGGATTTTCCGTTTTTTAGCAATATGTGCCAATAACACTGCCCTGCGTATATTATCGCCTGCCTGTCTATTTGGCATGAAGCCTACTTGATCTCTATGTATTAATTTTCCTATAATGCTATTGAGGCGTTTTGCTATTATTTTTGCTAATAATTTAATATCGAGGTTTAACAGAGAGATAGGCCGATAATTCACACAGGAAGTATCATCAAAAAGGGGTTTTGGGATCATACAAACAATTGCCATTAGTGTTTCTTGCCGAAAAGAATGTCCATCTAGAAGTTTGTTAAAAGTTTCAGTGAGAATGGGAGAGAGTATTTCTGAGAATGTTTTATAGTATAAAGCCGAGTAGCCGTCTGGGCCTGGTCTTTTGTTAAGTTTTAGGTCTTTTATGGCGTTAGCAACTTCATCTATAGTTATAGGCTCATCCAAACTGCTTTTTTGATTCTGAGATAACTCAGGTAAGGTTATTTTTGAGAAGAAGGATTCAGCCTCTGTAGGATTAAATTCATTGTTTGTCTTGTATAAAGTTGCGAGATGTGAGTGAAATTTATGGACTATTTTAACTGGATTACAAGTGTAAACATTTTTTGATAATTTCAAACGTATTGGTTTGAAAGATTTGTTAGTTGAATTTAATGCCCGAGCCAAATATGTACCTGGTTTGTTTGTATTCATGTAGAAATTGTGTTTGGAGCGTTTGAGGGATTTATCAACTGACTCAGTGAGAAATAGATCGTATTCCAATCTAGATTTTTCCAGATGAGATTTTGTACTCTGAGATGGATTATCTTGAAATGATATGTAGGCTGCATTAAAATTGAGTTCTAGTTTTTTTGCTAGATTTTTGCGTTCCCGTTTAAATAGTGCCATTTGTCTTTGTATTGTACCACGCAAGACAGGCTTATGAGCTTCCCACAGTGTTATTGGGGAGATGTCTGTTGTATTATTAGTTGATATGTATTCCTTTAAAGCTTGTTCAATGGCCATCTGATGTAGTGGGTGTTTGAGCATTATGTCCGGTAAGTACCACGTTGGGTCATGCGCTTTTGGTATGGCTGAGGCTATAGTAGTGTATACTGCATTATGGTCAGACCACGGAATCGGAATTATATCTGATGCAATAATTTCTGGCATCATTCCTATTGTTAGAAAAATATGATCTATTCTGGTGAAGGTTTGATGAGGGTGCGAGAAATAAGTGAATTTCTTTTTCATTGGGTTACTTTCTCTCCATGAATCTACCAGATTGTATTTGGAAAGAAGTTGAGAAAAAGGTAATCTAGAGGTTATTTTGGATGGTGTAAAAGGTGATTTATCTAGAAATGGGAGGAGGACCTGGTTCGAATCCCCACACATTATCACTGTTCCTATTTTGTGTGTATTAATCACTTGTAATATATGTGAGAGGAATGGTGTAGGTTGTTTGTTAGGAGCGTAGTAGGAAATCACAGTGATTGCTGTATCCATTATATAACCCATGAGTATCAGGTATCTACCTTCTGGGTCTTTAATTTCTGATGATAAGGTGAATGGTGTGGATCGGTGAAATGCAATTAGAGTTCCCCTTTGCTTGGTACAGGCAGAAGCCGTGTAAATTTGTTGATAAAAAGGAGAAATATATTTTGGAGTAGAATCTTTGGTGAAGTGTGTTTCTTGGAGGCATACTATGTGAGCCTTCTTGTTATGGAAAGTACGGAAGGCTTTGGTCCTTTTTTGAGGGACATTTATTCCCTGAACATTCAGGGAAAGTATATTCAGTGGTGCCATGGCAATAGATCAAATAGTTTTGACTTACTTTTTGTTATGCAGAGCTGACTGCGCAGATCAACCTGTGTGGACTGAAGAGATGAATAGATAGAAAAGAAACCAGTGAATTCTGGAGTAAAGAGTAAACAAAAAACATATGAGATTAGATGATACATTGTATAAATTATTTTTTGCAAGTAATCACAATTTACCCGTGAAAGAGAATAAATATCTCTCTCGGGGGAATAAGTGCCTTCGTCACACTCCCACATAATATGGTTGGGAGAATGAGGAGGGCTAATGGGGGTACACGGATCTTCCGCTTAGAGAAGTGCTATGTCAAAAGACATCAAAATGATGTTTCATTAATTGGAGTGCAGAATATAGTTTTTGTTGAAATTATTTATTCCAGGGTGGTTGTATATGGTTAGTCTTGCCCTAGGCTAAATAATTCAGTTAGAAAGGTACTGTTAATAATTTTGGTATTGATGAAGATAGTTTGAATTATTTTGGGATTTTAACCCTTTTAGAGTAAACAATTACATATTTTATTCATACGTAACTGTTTAGATATGTTAACTCATAAAATTGAGGTTGTATTGCTTCAGATTAGAATAAACAAAAACATAATTCTAGGAACTAGTTAGGTAATAATATATTTGTTTTAAGAAAAGAAAGAAAAAGCTTCCATTACTTCTGGATTATTGAACATATTTGTCCTAAAAAGTAATAAATCTATTGGTATTACCTGATAATATATAACTGAACAAGAATTTCCTTATTTCACTTATATATTCTAAGGCTATATGAATCAGAAGTAATAAGAAATATAACTGGAATGTAACATGATCCCACACAGTGTGTGACTATCAGAATGCAGTTACATTCCGTTATAAATATAGGTTTTTTTTATAGAGAACCATCTCTTAGTATAATAAATGAAGAGATATCAGGAATTAGGATGTCAGTCCATTGAATCTTCTTGGTCCATGGATGATGTGGCATAACGGCCTCTTTTGTGAGAATGATGATTCCCATTTTGTTCTGAAATTTTCTGGGTGCTGCCTGAAGGTGAAGATGATGCCATTCTTCTGCGTGTGGGAGTGTTGCTGCTTGTGGGTTCTGTCAGATTTAATTTTAAAAGGGTTTGTTGTAGTTCATCTGCTGATCTGCTTCTGTAAATTGTACCTTGGTAGTTAAATCTGACTGAAAAGGGGAAGTCCCATTGATACATAATGTTGTGGCGTTGCAGTTCCATTAGTTGGGGTTTCATGGATCGTCTTTTAGTAATAGTAAGTTGGGATAGGTCAGCAAAAATTTGATAATTGTGTCCTTGAAAATTAAGTTCCTTTTTTTCTCTTGCAGCAATTAGTATTTGTTCTTTCGTTCTGTAATAATGAAATTTTGTGATTATATCACGTGGGGGTCCATCTTTCTTTTTGGCTGTGAGGGCTCTGTGTACTCTGTCCAGTTCTAAACGTTCAATAGGGATATCTGGCTTTAGTTCTTGTAATAGAGCAGTAATAGTAGATTGCAGGTCTGTCACAGTTTCAGGTATTCCCCTTATGCGTAAGTTTGAACTTCTGGCTCTATTTTCGTAATCTTCTAGCTTAGTTTGAAGTATTAAATTCTCTTTTTTTAATTGTTCCAATTCTGTTATATTTTCTTGGGTTGTAATTTCAATTTCATCCATTTTTATTTCTAAGGCTGCGGTGCGGTTTCCCAGCTCTCTTATTTCTTTGGTTAGGCTTTTTGTTATTTGGTCTGAGGTTTGTTTTAAAGCCTTATGAAGCATCTTTTCAAATTGTAATAATATTACTGGGGATACTGAGGAGGCTTGTGGAGAAGTTTGTGAGAGGATTTGTTCTGTATCTGACTCAAATGGAGAGTCTTGCTGTGACATTTTCTGTCTGTGAGAGCGCCCTGATGCTGTATCTTGTGAGGTGACTGGAGCTGCTTCAGCTGCAGTGAGTCCCTGTGAGCTCTTTGTGAGGTGATTTTTATTTCTGCCACGGTTTCCTCCCAGTACCATATTTCCTGCCCAAACTTTCACAGTTTGTTCCCTGGGGCAAAAAGGTTCAAATGGATACCTTTTGAGCCTGCAAGTTCCGCTTTGTCCTTCTCTTCTCTCCTCAGTGGTGTGGAGCTCTAACAATGCATGTCTGCTCTGCTAGGCTCCGCCTCCTGCCCTTCTGTGAGTGTGTTTTTAATCATTAATAAATATTGTTCACCTTGTTTACTTGATTCCTATTAATGCTCTCCACCATCACAGCATATTGCTTATCTATAGGCTGCTCAGTAAATTCTTTTTTCTTTCCCTCCTCAAATGGTGAGACCAACATTTAGAGTTTGGAAACATTTTGACAATTTCTGCTGAGAGCAAAGTTGCAATTTGCAAATATTGTGAGAAGAAATGCTCTTTTCCAAATGCTACAAGGATGACAAAACACATCCTGGGATTCCAAAAGGCTCCCTAAAGACATTAAAAATACTTTATGGAATGAAATGATGTGAACTATAATGAAAGTTCAAGTAGCTTTCCTTTCCAGAGTTCTCGTTCCAGAAACACTCTTTCTGATGTTTCTGGATCGTCACAAAGTGTTTCTTCACCAGAAGAATCTTCAAGTAAGGAAGTGTTACAAACCACTGCCTCCCACACATTTCCTTCATTCATAATTAAAAAGACATTTTATGCTTTTAATATAATGTCTGGATCAGCATTGTCAATAACTGAAAATGCATATTGGCAGGAAGCTTTTATATCATTATGAGGGAAAGGGGGAGGTTACCTGTTCTCATGTATAGTGGGAATTTTTTTAACATATACAGCCCTTGTTGTTCCATTTATAATAAAAAATACAATTTTAAAAAGCAAGTTTAGTACATTTACTGAATAAGCTGTACTTTTATTTCAAGCATAATACTGTTATATACACTGCATTTCACTGTCCCAGTCTAACAACATTGCTTTAGCAATTACTGTAGTAAAACTACTCCACACTGATTTTTTTTACATTTTTCCAAAATTTCATTTTTTTCCAGAAAAAAGAGGGAAAGGCATTTTTCCCCATGGCTTCAAATTTTCCAGAAATGTTACATCTTTAATTGAGACATTGGGAGTGAGGGTAATGGGGGCCCTACTCAGTGTGGCCTCATGCTGACCATCCTCCTCGCTTGATGTTCTGTAAGGGAAGCCTTTCAAACCTCTTGTTTGGCTTCCTTCCTCTCCTTCACTTGGAGATGTAGATCATGCAGTGGATGCAGATAGAGAGTCTTGTGAAGTGGGGAATAGGTGTAGTGAAAGGAGGAGTTGAGAGCCTTTTGCTGCCAATTGGTCATTGAGGTGCTTTGTAATGCTGATTCTTGTGTCTCCTTATGCATGCAATAACCAAATGACTGGTAGTTTTACCACAACTGATACTCTGTTACCCCAGATTGCATACCACAATGCTGCTGGCTGCTGTAGATGTGTGAATAAAAGCCCAGACTGCTGAGCTATTTGGAGTGGCCCTGGGGATAGTAGTAGACTGTGGGCAATGCCATCAACTGGAATTGGCTAGCTGTTCCCTGTAGTCCTCTATGAGGTGCCCTGCCTCTGTATGAAATCTTCCCTCGGTGCTGTTCTGCCTCCCTTTCACTTTGCTCCTCTACAAACTCTGGCACCCTGGTAATGTCTGCCAACTTGTCATCCCCACCCTCCCATCACTCGAGCCCATCTGGCGGTAAGTTGCAGCTGCAGGAACATCAATGCTTGATGTACCATCCCTCTGTGCTCCTGGCACTTTCTCTCCCAATATCTAATAACAAAACATCTTGTGCATCCTTGTGCAGCAAGTTCCTGATAATGTGCTGAAATAATTCAGGCATTTGTCCAACTTTATTAACAGCTTTGGCAGCATGGGGAATGATGATGTGGTGGTTTGGTGAATGTGATGATATGGAGCACCAAACTGTACCACACAAGTATGCAGTGCAAACAAAGAGCAGAGTTACCTGTGTCAGTAACATGTTCATACCACTGACCACCTGAAAAGCACTGTTGGGTCTATGTATCACGAAAACAGGGATGGTACACAGTAATATGTATATCCCTCCCCCTGAAAAGACTGCCAGTTCACTCTGACAAAAGGCTGATGGAAAAACTGCCTCATATAGTGAGGGGCTGGAACATAAGAAAAACCCCATTATTGGCCGTTCTTAACCAAATGACTATAGTTTAACTGGTTTTGCCACAAACTCATGCTTGGCCTAAATTGGAAGTCCATCACTAGTGGTAGGTTGTCTGATCTATTCATTCATTTTTGTGACTTAAAACTGTTGAAAGTGGTTGTAATTGCTTGGGAATGGCCACATGAATGGCCAAATGGCCAGTAAGAACCAATTAATTCAGCCTCCTGTTTGCAGAAAAAAAATCTACCCCTAAGTACATTGTTCAGTTAAAAAAGTTCATCTATGATAAAACTGAGTGGGTAGCATTCTGTCCCATCAAAGCACAACTCCAGCTGCAGAGCATTTTAACCTAGCCAGGCATTAAAACCACAGCCAAAAAAGATGAAACTATTTATAAAGCATTACATTTATCTTGATGCAGACAGATTATATTGGTATCCATCTTCATTATGCATACATTTAAACAGACTTTCTATTGACAATGAGTTATAAGAAATTCAGAAGTTGAATAGTTGACTAATAAGGATAACATATGGAATACAATGACAAATAGACTACAAGGAACCTTTATTTGATTTGTCTTTTGTAATGACTTGTTTTATTACATGACTAGAGTCTCGATCAGCTAAATAGTGTAAAGTAAGTAGGAAATAAATTTGCAAAAAATTGAAAACATTTAACACTAACAAATATTTTGTAATCGTAAACAAAGGTTGTAGACTAGTTCAGGTTGAAATGTACAAAGCAATTTACTGACAGACAAGTTTATTTAGGTTCATTACATGTCACATCTTAGTAAAGTGAATATAGTATAAATTTACTATATCGATTCCCTACAAAACACAAAAACCTGGCTTACAGAATTTTATTTAACAATTACTTCTTGCAACTCACAAGGGAGAATAATGTTTCCTGACTACAGAAAATGTCAGAAACAGATCGATGTTCTGACTTAAATCAGAGAGTCTAAAAAGAAATGTTGTTTTCAAGAAATATTTTTAACAAATAGGTTCTCTAAAAACTAGTTTCGGTGTTCTTTCATTGCAGACACATCCTTTTGCGCATTATTATGTGTATATATATATATATATATATATATATATATATATATATATATATATATATCTTTTTTTTATACGCTTGTATTATATTGATTTCATTTTGACAGAGATGCAGAGTTGTCAGCTTGCTATGCATAATCCTCTATTTGGGCACTGGACTGCCTATCAGGTCTGCAGGAGAAAAGAGCAGACCTAATAGGCAGCCCAGCAGACAACAAAAGGGCACACACTTCAGGTTGATAATGTGCATGCGCATAGTGCATTGAAAGCCCTGATTGGCTAAAGCAATGAAAGCTTTGCCCAAGCAGGGCACATAGCACTTTTAGAGCCATGATTGGACACTGTCATGATGACGCTGTCCCAGTGGCAGAATTATAGGGGTCGCTGAGGTTGCCATGGTGACCGGGCCCCTTGCTGCAGGAGGCCCTTGAGGGCCCCCTGTGTACAGTACTTCAGTGGGAGGAGGGGAGACAAGCTCCCCGATCCTAAGCCGAACTGTAATCGGCACTGTGAGGGGAGCTGGTCACATGGATTACAAAGTGAAAGCACAGTGCTGTGCTCTTTGTCTCCCCCTACAGTGCAGTACCCGGCAGGAAGAGCTAAGGTAAAGGTCTGCCGTTTTTAATCTACTGTATGTGTGTTTATATGTATGTGGATGTATGTATGTATGTATGTGTGTGTGTGTGTGTGTGTGTGTGTGTGTGTGTGTGTGTGCGTGTATGTGTGTTTATATGTGTGTGCATGTGTGCATGTGTGTGTGTGTGTATACATGTATGTATATGTGTGTGTGTGCAGTGCATGTATGTATATGTGTGTGTGTGTGTGTGCATGTATGTACATGTGAATGTGTGTGTGTGTGCATGTATGTATATGTGTGTGTGTGTGCATGTACATGTGCTCATGTGCATGTATGTATATGTGCATGTATGTGTGTATGTTTGTGTTTATATCAGTGGCGGTGCGTCCATAAGGGCGCACGGGCGCCACCTCCTCTCTCCAGCCACCCCTCTATCACAAATAGATAGATTCATGCATAGCGTGAATCTATCTATGGCCGCCACTGCCCCCCCTATTCAGGCGCCTGGCCCCTTTTCGGACGCCTGAATTACACCGGCGGAGGGGTTTTAAAGCACTAATAGGCTTCAAAATAGGTGAACTGCGAGTGCCATGCTTGGCGCTCACAGTCCACCCAGGTGTGTTAGAAAAGCGAATGAATACTCCCTTTCCTAACACTGAACCGCCTCTCCACCAATCAGGTGCTCCGGTCTGTTACCCATCACCTGATTGGCTGAAAGCAGGCTATTGGATGTCTATCAGGAGGAGAGGATGGGAGGATATGCATGGAGAACCCCGCTCCTCGCCATCACCCGCTGCCCCACCGAGATAGGGTAAATGCCAGGCAAACTGCGAGCGGGCAGGGGGGTCACAGTGGCAGCATTTGATGGCACAGTGGCTGCGTTTCAGGGCACAGTGGCTGCGTTTGATGGGCACAGTGGCTACGTTGGATAGGCACAGTGGTGGCGATTGATAGGCACAGTGGCTGCGTTTGATGGGCACAGTGACTGCGTTTGAGGGCACAGTGGTGGCAATTGATGGGCACAGTGGCTGCATTTGATGGGCACAGTGACTGCGTTTGAGGGCACAGGGGTGGCAATTGATAGGTACAGTGGCTGCTTTTGATAGGCACAGTGACTGCGTTTGAGGGCACAGTAGTGGCAATTGATGAGCACAGTGGCTGCGTTTGATAGGCACAGTGGTGGCAATTGATGGGCACAGTGGCTGCATTTGATAGGCACAGTGTCTGCGTTTGAGGGCACAGTGGTGGCAATTGATGGGCACAGTGGCTGCATTTGATAGGCACAGTGGTGGCAATTGATGGGCACAGTGGCTGCGTTTGATAGGCACAGTGACTGCGTTTGAGGGCATAGTGGTGGCAATTGATGGGCACAGTGGCTGCGTTTGATAGGCAAAGTGGTGGCAATTGATGGGCACAGTGGCTGCGTTTGATAGGCACAGTGGTGGCAATTGATGGGCACAGTGGCTGCGTTTGATAGGCACAGAGACTGCATTTGAGGGCACAGTGGTGGCAATTGATGGGCACAGTGGCTGCGTTTGATAGGCACAGTGTCTGCGTTTGAGGGCACAGTGGTGGCAATTGATGGGCACAGTGGCTGCGTTTGATAGGCACAGTGGTGGCAATTGATGGGCACAGTGGCTGCGTTTGATAGGCACAGTGACTGCGTTTGAGGGCATAGTGGTGGCAATTGATGGGCACAGTGGCTGCGTTTGATAGGCAAAGTGGTGGCAATTGATGGGCACAGTGGCTGCGTTTGATAGGCACAGTGGTGGCAATTGATGGGCACAGTGGCTGCGTTTGATAGGCACAGAGACTGCATTTGAGGGCACAGTGGTGGCAATTGATGGACACAGTGGCTGCGTTTGATGGGCACAGTGGCTGCGTTTGAGGGCACAGTGGTGGCAATTGATAGACACAGTGGCTGCGTTTGATGAGCACAGTGAGGCTGCAATTGATGCATTTTTTTTTTAAGAATTTTTCAGTTTGCTTGCGCCCCCCAAAAATTTTGAACACCAGCTGCCACTGGTTTATGTGTGTGTGCATATGTGCATTTATACATATATGTGTGTGTATTTATATATGTGTGTGTGTGTGTGTGTGTGTGTATGTGTGTTTACATGTATATATGCACATTTTATGTATGCGCTTTTAATCCTGACCCCCTATATGTGTCCCATTAGAACCAGTTTTTTTTTTTTTTTTTTTTTTGCTTGTTCATAGTACCAACAAAAAAAAATGCTGTTCCTCAGAGGCATTTGACAGCCAGTAAAGAGGCAATATGTTGCCTCCTGACCGCTGTTTTAACCCCTTAAATGCATCATCACTATGCTGCAACTGTATGCAATGCACACAGTTGCATGGTGGTTGCAGTGCAGCCTCATTCACCTAGGGATGTACTTCAAGAGTGCCCTGACTGGAAAAAGATTAAGAAACACCGACACAGAGGAACTGATCTCTCCATTTTCCTCCTGCAGCCGCTGAATGCCTGTGGGAGGGAGAGGAGGAGAAGCGGTGGGGTGGAGAAATCGATTCCTTTATATGCAGCCACCCACTTGTGACTGGGCCCCGGTGTTCCGCCATCGGGCTTGGAGAAAAGAGCCCTGTCCGGGGGTCAGGAGGGCCCTCCATGGTTTCCTGCATCGAGGCCCTAAAGGTTCTAGTTACGCCTCTGCGCTGTCATGGCTCATTGCTCTTAGTCCCACCCCACTCTCTAAAAATATTCGTCCCATAGCGGCCATTTGCAGTGTGATATTGGCATGAAGAGAAATAGAACAGGGCTCTGTTCAGTGCCACTATCTAGTTAGTGTGCTATAGTGGACTATTGTGATTCTATTGTGAATTTAAAATATCAGTTTAGTCTATATCTAAGGATAGTGCAGTGTGAGTGTACTGTGACTATTCATTTTTACTTTAGTGTAATTTTAGTGTGAATCTGGTGATAGTGCAGAGTGAGTGTAGTACCATCATTAATTTTTACTTTAGTGTCATATTATTTTGTCAGGGCAGGTTTCCTGCAGTATATTTCAGTGCGCTATTGCAGGTTTATGGCAGTATATTGCAGAGTGTTATTACACATTTACCGCAGTATATTGCAGTGCGTTATTGCCCGTTTAAAGCAGTATATTTCAGTGATGTTATTGCAGGTTTACCACAGTATATTGCAGTGCATTGCTGCACGTTTAATGCAGTATATTTCAGTGGGCGTTTTTCCCAGGTTTACCGCAGTATATTGCAGTGTGTTAGTCCACGTTTAACGCAGAATATTTCAGTGTGTTGGTGCATATTTACCGCAGTATATTTCAGTGCACGTTTACCACAGTGCATTGAAGTACATTACTGCACGTTTAATGCAGTATATTTCAGTGTGTTATTGCAGGTTTACCGTAGTGTATTGCAGTGCATTAGTGCATGTTTAACGCAGTATATTTTAGTGCATTATTGTAGGTTTACCGCAGTATATTGCAGTGCGTTGGTGTACATTTAATGCAGAATATTTCAGTGCATTGGTGCATGTTTACTGCAGTATATTTCAGTAAGTTGTTGCACGTTTACCGCAGTATACTGCAGTGCATTACTGCACGTTTAGTGTTAGTGCATGTTTAACGCAGTATATTTTAGTGCGTTAGTACCCGTTTACCACATTATATTGCAGTGCATCAGTGCAGTTTTACTGCAGTATATTGTAGTGTCAATGGAGTGTGTCTGTGTAGTGAGTACTCAAGTTAAAGTGCACCAAAAACACCACTTTCAATTGAATAAAGTGCACCGACGTACACATTTCCCCATCTTTATTACATTTTGTTAATAAGGCCCCCTCGCATCATGTTTGGGAGGCCAGCAAGGAGATGCAGACGTTCCCATGACACTGTGAGGGGGCAGCATCTGTGTCCACAGGCAAAGGTGGACGTGGTCTGTCCTCAGGCAGGGCATAATTTCCTCTGTTTAGTGATGTTGCCTGTGCTATCCAGCCACAGCATGCAGAGGAGGTGGTGGACTGGCTTACTAAACCATCCTCATCCTCCTCATCCTCCATCACCCAAGCAGAGACCAGTGCGCAGTCCACCACAGCTACCTGAGTGGCTTATTCTTCCTCCTTTTCCACAGCTACTCCTGCCATAGCCCCAGCATCAGGCATGGAGTAGTCAGCTGAGTTATTTAAACACAGTGTCAGCCACTTGCTCTTTGACGATGCACAGCCATTACTTGATACATATCCTGGCTCTGAGGTTGGGGAAGGTAGGAACATGAGCATACAGAGAGGGGAGAACACTGGTAAACCACAAATTGGCAGTCAGTTCCCCCAGCCACAGCGTATTGCCAACTTGGCTGCAGTGATGATTAGGATGGAGGAGATGATGATGATGAGGTCACTAACAAGACTTGGGTGCCAGATAGGGCAGCCACTCTATTCCACCAGATTGTGGAGCTGTTATCTCCTGGCCCACTTCCCACAGCTCAGCTGTCTGGGCCTTTTTTAGCACATGTGCAGTCAATCACACTGTTGCAATTTGCAAACTTTGTCTCAAGCAGATCAAGCGTGTCAAAAACACCAGCCATTTGGGTACCACTTGCTTAACAAGGCAGTTAGCCTCTCACCACTCAGCCCATTGGCAAGAGCACCTGAAAGCCACACAAAAGGAACACAACCCTGCTACTCCTCACCTTTCCGGCCTGCCCTGCTATACCTCCTGACCTCTCAGCAGCCTCCACTGACAGGGATGATGGTATAGTGAAGGGTGTCACAGGTCCTTGAAGCACGTCTGCCAGTAGCACACCACCAGCTGTAGACTATAGCAGGCAAACTTCTCTGCCCCATCTGCTGCAGCGAAAAAAAAATACAGTCACTGCCACCCACATGCCCAGCATCTAAATTCAAGCTTGTCAAAGCTGCTGGCATTATAACTTCTGCCTTTCCATCTGGTGGATTCTGCCCCCTTCCGTGATTTTGCAGAATGTACTGTACCACAATGGCAGGTTCACAGTTGCTATTTCTTTTTATATAAAGCCATTCCAGCTCTGTACCAACAAGTGGAAGGCAGGCAAGGCAGTCAGCTGCAGAGTTCACGTTACTGCTGACACGTGGTCCAGCAAGCATGGTCAGGGACGCTATATTTTGTTCACAGCACTTTGGGTAACTCTGCTTGCAACTCAGAAAGATACAGGACAGGGCTCAGTGCTCAAGCTTATTGTGCTACCACGTCTCCATACAGCTAGTGGTGATGATGTGAGATTTGTCAGCTCCACCACCTCCTCCTCCTCCATGCCCTCCTCTGCTGAATTGTCCTATAAACCGCCAGTACCCCCTACGCATTCAAGGGGCTATTCCATGAGTCAGGCTAAAAGGTGCCATGCAGTGCCTCAGCTGGTCTGTGTAGGGGACAGAAACCACAACGGAGCAGAGATTCTTGCAGCTCTGCAGAGGTAAGCCCAGAGGTAGTTCACGCCACACCTGCTTGAGCAAGAAATTATGGTGTGCGATAATGGCACAAACCTCCTGTTCACCCTTAGACAGGAAAAGTTGACACATGTGCCATGCTTGGCACATTACGGTGTAGCATTTCTTAAGTAGGTACCCAGGGTTGGAGGATCTGCTAAAGCAGACCAGAAGAGACCAGAAGAGTCTGTAGCCATTTCAGGTGGTCATATACAGCCAGTGTTTGGTTGTCTGAAATTCAGCGGAAATTCCACCTGTCCATAAACCACTTGATTTGTGACACAAGGTGAAACTCGATTATCACAATGCTGCAGTGGCTGCACATGCAGCAGAGGGGCATCAATGAGTGAGTATGGCACAACAACAGGCTCAGGCCAGCTCAGCTTTTTTCCCCACACCAATGGCTGCTGATAAAGGATGCATGCGTTGTACTGTCACTATTTGAAGAGGCCACAAGGATGGTGAGCCGTGACAATGCATGCATCAATGACACAATCCCTTTTGTGTTCCTGCTGGTACAGACTCTGCAGGGCATTATGGACAGGGCACTCGAGGCAGACCATGGGGGGGGAAGAGGAGGACTTCCTTTCCTCTTAAGGTCCACTTTATGCAGACACCATTCGTGTGACGCCACAAGACAGACGAGGGGAGGGAGAGAAGGATTCTGGCAGTTTTGGAGAGATTGAAGCAGGGAAAGACATACGTCAACCCTTAACAGATGGTTTTCTATCCCCAGAACTCTTGGGAGTCGTATGTGGCTGGGAGGAGGAAGTTCCAGATACTGTAATCCTCAATGACCCCGAGGAGTCTGCTTCTCATGCCTCTGCAAACTTGCGGTGCATGGGTTTCCTCATTCTTCAAAGCCTGCGAAGGGACCAGAGAATAAATGGCATCAAGAAGGACCACTATTGGTTGGCAACCCTCCTTGACCTACAAGGAGAAAGTCTCGGAACTCATCCTGTCCCCGCAGAGGGAACAGAAGATGAAATCTCTTGAGAACACTTTAAAGAGGAGTTTATGTAATGCCTTTCCAGACTCCAGTAGGTTACAGTCTCATGGAAAACGTAGTTTTGAGGCTTCTGTTGGTTCAAGAGAGGAGCGGTGGAGAAGGGGGCCACCTCAGTGATGCTTTTCAAATTTTTTTTAGTCCTCAGCACCCAGGGCTGTCAGCTTTCACATCCCATCAGCAGCATCTGCATCATATGGTGAGAGATTATCTAGGAGCAAAAACAGAGATGGAGAGCTTTCCAGTTGACAATCCATTGGGTTACTGGGTCATGAGGATAGACCACTGGCCAGAACTTGCCCAGCATGCAACTGAGCTGCTGGGCTGCCCTGCATCCAGTGTGCTTTCCGAACGGGCATTCAGTGCTGCTGGAGGTTTTGTGACAGATAAGAGAGCGCATTTGTCCACAGACTCTGTGGACCAGCTGACATTTACCAAAATGAATCAATCCTGGATTAGCAGCAGCTATCAAGCCCCTGATGCCGATGTCGCTGATTAAGTGCTTTCTGGATCTGGAATCTCTGAAAGACTGTCTAGGCTGCCTAGCTTTGTGTGTGTTGATTTCATCTGGAAGAAATTCTTTGGTGTAGGTTTCATGGGCACAATTAACACCCAAGGACCAATTTTTCCACAGCTGTTTGACAAGTGTATATTATTTCAATTTTTGACAGCACAGCCAAGTCTTGCTTTCATCAAGAATACCTCTATAGGAATACGGTGTGAAGGCACACTCAAAGACCAATTTTTCCACACCTGTTACTTCTATCCAAAGTCTGCAAAAGAGACACCAGAATTTATCCAAAAAATCTCTAATCTTGTTCCGAGTGCACTCAATTTTGGCCTCATCATAAAGACTGGCTCCCCAAGCCGTTGTTTACAAAATAAAGAAAGCTTGCAGGGAAAATGTCATTTTTTTGGCTTTACAAATGTCATTATTGCGGCAGAAGGTTCTATACACTGTACAGATGTGCCACTTTGCAGGCATACCAAGAGGACCCCCCAGGCACTATAGTTAAAGGAATTTTTATTATTATTATTTTATTATTATTTCTCATTTTTATGGTTTCACTTTAAGCATCAGTAAATCACTGCTCATTTAAAAAATGATGTTTTTTACAAACTTTTTTTCACTGATACATGTTCTCCAGGGCAGGGCCCGGACTCCTATAACCACTGTATGCCCAATTACTTGCATATAAGCATTCAAAATGGGCACTTTTGATTTTTACAGTTTGGGTCCCATAGCCTTCAATAGAGTTCATTATTCGGTTCCACACTTTTGCAATGTTTGAAAGTTCAGCCGCAAACCGAAGCTGGGGTCATTTGGCCCATGTCTAATAAGAAGGTGCTGTTACTGTAAGGACAGCTAGAAAAGAAGCTTGACAACAGATTAACAAAAAAAGAAGAATGATGCCAAACATACTGAGAAATAGGTTTTAAGTTTACATACACGTTAACTATCATATTGAAAAGAGTGTTCCTGTTTAACATGTGACCCTTCCAGGGGTAATAATATCATTTTTTTTTAAAGTATGCACCAATGGGTGACATATGACCATTATTTGTTTTGTTAGGTCTTAGGAAAAATGTGGAAGCTCAATACAGTACAGTATGAGGTAGCAATAGGACAAGCTAACAAAAACATAGCATTTGGAGTAGGCCAATACTTGGTAACCTGGTTCAGATCAAAGTGGCAGTTATCAAACAAAATAGGCTTAATGTACAAACAAAACTATAGCAAAACTTCAAATCCTTAGTCATGTTCAATGGAATCTAAAAAAACAGGAATGTTGTTTATTTTGAATTATTAGCTAATATAAGTGAACACAGGTATACAAGCTACACATTCTTCCATACAACAGTCGACCATATCTTTATGACCATCCACCTAATACTGAATTGGGGGCAGCCCTAGCAACCAGTTTCGGCGATCAGTTAAGGTGGCTGTGTATCCTCTTTTTAATTCCGGACACTGTATTGTCCCGGAATGACAGGACGCAGATGTCAATTGCGGGACAGTCCCGGGCAATCCGGGACATGTGGGCACCCTATCCCGGGCAATCCGGGACATGTGGGCACCCTATAAGTGAAGCACACATACCCAGCCATCCACATGATATAATAGAAAATGTGACTCATAAGACAAAGCCACCTTCTAACATTGCTCTGTGGTATAATTCAGATGCTCATGTGCCCATTGTCCTTTGGGTTTGGACATCTGATCTGTGGATATACAGTCTCATACAATTACGATGCCCATATTTTCTTTGTTTTTAAGTGTGTTACAATAAACCATGTGCTTTAAGACAACATCCATTTTTCATCATGGCCACCAATCGCTGCATTGCCTTGTCTTGGTCCCTACAATGAAAGAACTAGCTGGTTGTGTTTGTATTCCAGGTCAAAAGTTCACATTTCTCCCCTGGCCCTCCATGGTAGAGCTTTTCGGAAAAAGTATATTCTCACTCTATATTGTCACATCTGAGTGATGTATTCAAGTTGCTGGAAGGTCCACCTAAAAAGTTTGTAGCAGAGTAATATGACAAGGCAGACGTTGTGATTTAAATCTTTGCTCTATTTCTCCAAAATATGTGGTAAGAAACAAGTATAAATCTTCCTATTTTTTTTGTCCTGCTGATATGTGTATGATAATAAGTCACTGTAGATTATTATTCAAAAGCAATTGTCTGATTATGTTAGTTGTAAACAATACTTATACAGTGACAATGAGAGAGGATTAATAATTATGATGAAATTGCAACAGACGTTCTAGTAACCATGTTGGGATATTTAGTTCTCTAAAAAATCCAATGTATTGCAGGCAAAGCAGTTATCAGCAAAGAGGTAGGACACATTCATTTTTCTTTGCAGGTAGTATTATGTTTTTAAAGCACTTTTTGTATGTGTTATAGAATATGTTTAGGTGCATTATTCATCAACTTGGAGACAGAAAACATTTCAAACCTGATATTGGTTTTAATGTTCAAACAAAGTTGTTAGACTTTTTTACTGACCCATACAAGTGAGGGAATAATGTTGTAATTTTGGCAGCATGCTCCCTTGAATGTGTACATTGTCACACATAACCACACACATGACCACATTGGCCACATGACCAGTGAAATAGGTCTAACCTTTTGCTTGATATGCTAAAAGTGGCATTTTCTATAGTTCTGTGTGTTTTGTATATGTGCTGTTTGTGTTTGTGTGTTCTTTTACCTATAGGTAAGCCTATAATAATACTTACCTATAGGTACTGTGTAACATGCGCCGTTTAGGAGATATTTACTATATATGCAGCCGATGACGTCATCGGCGCATGGATTCTGAAGGAACGGCCGTCCGGGCCGTTCCTTCACAATCTTGTCCTGTAAACAGCGGCAGTGATGTCATCACGGCTCTGGCCAATCACACAGCCAGAGTCTGTGGACCCGGAAGGAAGATGGATGAAGATGGAAGCGCATCGCTGGAATGCTTCGTTTTCAGGTAAATTTCACATAATGTGCTAGTATGCGATCCATACTAGCACATTATAGCTTTACTTTGCAGGTATGAAGAAAAAAAGGCACCCAGCGATTTACAACTGCTTTAAACTGTCATCAATTATTACAGTGTACCCCACATCTGTCACTGTACCATGATTTAGGCACCAGAGATTACAGATGTTTTTAGTGTATGTCTCTGTCAATTTATTTAAGTCATTCACTGTCAATCTTGATAAAATAACAAATATAATGTAAACAGAATTAACAGATTATACGTAAAACACTTATAGGGCGTACACACGGTCGGACTTTGTTCGGACATTCCGACAACAAAATCCTAGGATTTTTTCCGACGGATGTTGGCTCAAACTTGTCTTGCATACACACGGTCACACAAAGTTGTTGGAAAATCCGATCGTTCTGAACGCGGTGACGTAAAACACGTACGTCGGGACTATAAACGGGGCAGTGGCCAATAGCTTTCATCTCTTTATTTATTCTGAGCATGCGTGGCACTTTGTCCGTCGGATTTGTGTATACACGGTCGGAATTTCCGACAACGGATTTTGTTGTCGGAAAATTTTATCTCCTGCTCTCCAACTTTGTGTGTCGGAAAATCCGATGGAAAATGTCCGATGGAGCCCACACATGGTCGGAATTTCCGACAACACGCTCCGATCGGACATTTTCCATCGGAAAATCCGACTGTGTGTATGGGGCATTAGAGTGCTCCTGTCACTACAGGGCCAGTCCTAAAATAAAGCCCTTCTGTGAAAGATGTTACATATTTACTTTTCTGGTAGCTCATGCCTTCAAAGCCCCACATTATATTTGGCATTTCCAGATGTGTGAATACCTACTTTTCCCACCTTACTCTGCGGTTCCTCCTCTGCCTCATATATCACTTAGGATGCGTGGGAGGAACATCAGGTTCCATACAGATAACATTTATTATGTTAGGAGTATGTATATCTATGCATTATGATATAAAGCCTTCTGTGTGTGGCAGCCCCCCTAATACTTACCTGAGCCTCCTCTCGATCCAGCAATGTGAACGAGTGCCTCTGCCATATGGGACTCTCCTTCCTGATTGGCTTAGACACAGCAGAGTCGCCATTGGCTCCCGCTGCTGTCAATCAAAGTCAGTTAGCCCATGAGGAGAGAGAGGGGACAGGGCCGAACTGTGGCTCTGTTTCTGAATGGATACACAGAGCTGCGTCTCAGCTTGGGTGCCCCCATAGCAAGCTCCTTGCTGTGGGGGCACTCAACAGGAGGGAAGGGCCAGGAGCACCGAAGAGGGACCTGAGAAGAGGAGGATCTGGGCTGCTCTGTGCAAAACCACTGTACAGAGCAGGTAAGTATAACATGTTTGTTATTTTTATAGAAAAAAAATGAGACTTTAATATCACTTTAACCTTTCTTCCCAGAAGACTGGTAGGAATCATTTTACTGTATTCTTTAGTTCTTTGGACTAAACATTTGGCCAAAAACTAAAATGAGAAATGATTCTCTCATTCTATTATATAGTGAACTTTTAGCCAAAATATTACAAGTCTGTCCACCACAACAGGGTAGACTGCTTCAGGACAGGATCTACACTAAACTACACAATTTAGTCTACTTGATGTTAACCAGCATTTTATGCTAAATTGGCTGTGTGCACTAGTGTACTTTTATGACAGCTAGTGTAAATCTGGATTACACCAGATTGTATGCAAGATTTTCCCCTTCTTCTGTGGATTTTGGTGGTATCTGTCTCTACTGGTGGCTGTTGATAAGAGACAGTTTTTTTCCCTAACTCTAAAAGCAATATTTTCTGATTTAGCTAACCTTTAACTGCTAGTGAGAACAATGTGTGTGTGGCCTGACCCTGTACTGACTAAATGCATGCTAGGCATCTTATACTCACCTGAGCCCAATCTCAATCCAGCGATATGCAGGAGAGCAGAGGCTCTCTCTGCTCTCTCCCTCCTCATTGGCTCAGAGACAGTAATGAAAGCCTGTGGCACCTGCTGTTGTCAATCATAGCCAATGACAAGGAAGGGGCAGGGGGGCAGGGCCAAGTCCCGCTGTCTGTGTCAGCGGGACTTGGGCAGCAAGTCTCAAGGGAGAGCCTGCACAAGTGCCCCCTGTAATGGAAATGTGAGGCCTGAAAAAGTTTACCTTCATGAACATTATTGTGACCTTTTGATAGGGGTCTAAGTATCAGTTCTAAAGAAATTCCAGGAATTTGACAATCTGAGAACAGCAAATAATAACAAAAAGGATATTATAAACCAGCCCTTGAATTCTCTGGCCACCTGGTAATGTAACCTGTCGTGTTAAATAGCCCTAAAGGGGTATGTGACAAACAAAAGCTGAAAGCTGGAGTCTTAAAGCTGACCTTTCTTATGAATTCAGGCATAGCCCCACCCCACCCCCCTTGACTGAATGTGGCAAAGTCTTAACACATGTGAGCGGGGGTGTCTCTACCTGGATGGGTGGGAGTAAATGGCTATTTCTCTGTCTGCACAATGGAAAAGTAAGGTTTTCTGTGTATTGTATCTCTATCATTCTTTGTTCCTTTTACTGTAACATTCTTTCTTGTAGTAGGTCTGTATGTTTTGGTAACATTCTGTATTTACATTGCATCATCATTCTTTTATTGTATTACTTACTTCAAATTTTTTTTTGTAACATCACTGATTTTAAACTTTTACCAGCTTCATTATATTTGGTTATATTTGATTAATGGCTAACTTCTTTTCTGTAAAAATAAATGTGATTTTTTTTTAGCACAGTTATCATTTGTTAATAATTTTATTGGTAATAGCTGCATCAGCATTGGCTAGATTCTTATATAGACAAAAGGTTGTAATCACTTGTTATATTTATCATCGAAAAAAACCATTGCACAGAGCAGGTTAGTTTAACATGTTTGTTATTTTAAAGAAAAATAAATGAACATTTAGAAACACTTTAAGCTGATCTGTGAGCCTGAACCCTAATGCAGCCACCTTTCCCACTGTTAAAACAGTCAATCAATAAAGTAAATTTATACTATATTCACTTTACTAAGATGTGGCATGTAAAGGACCTTTCATAAACTTGTCTGCCAGTGAATTGCTTTGTACATTTCAACCTGGATTAGTCTACAACCTTCGTTTATGATCACAAAAAATTTGTCAATATTTAATGTTTTACATTTTTTTGCAACTTTATTTCATTCTTACTTTACACTATTTAACTGATCGAGACTCTAGTCATGTAATAAAACAAGTCAATGCAAACGGCAAATCAAATAAATGTTCCTTGCAGTCTATTTGTCATGGTATCCCATATTTTATTCTTATTAGTCAAGAGTCAGCTATTCAACAGCAAGTTTGTTTAGGTGTATGCACTAGATGTAACACTTTTCAAAAGACTGGTTAATAATGAAATTTAAAAATGGTGCAAATAAAATATTGATACAAAAAGGGTATTGCAAAGAAAACAAAGAGACAATAATGCAACAGAGAAATAAAAAAGAATTTAGGGTGAAAATACTTAACAATGTCCTTTTATTTTCAGCAGAGTCCAAGTAATGAACAAGATGGATAAGTGGCTCTCAAGTCTTTACAGATTTTCCTTCTTTTGGATGGTAGAATGAGAGCTGTCTGTTGTGGATGCAGTCCCTCCTTTCTGAACCTTGAGGAGGGAGTAGCCAAAAATGATCTGACCAATGAAGGGGCCAAAGGGATGTCACAGGTGTACAACCGTACAGAGGTCACTTCCTACAATGCAGTTTTATACAGATATTAATATCTTCAAATGTGTACTGGTTGCATTCTGTGAAATTCTGTATTATTATCCAGTATGAAATTACCTTTTAAATGAATCCAAACATGGTAGATATCAGGTGACTATTTCACCTCGGAGACGTGTGGGGGCCTAGTCCGCTCTGGGACCTCCTAGCATAGTGGTGTTTACTAGGGATGAGCTTCATGTTCGAGTCGAACCCATGTTCGACTCGAACATCGTCTGTTCGATCGTTCGCCAAATTGCGAACAATATGGGCCGTTCGCTCCAAATTCATGTGGCGCGTCATGGCCCAAAATTCACTGAGGCATCGCAGTGCATTGCTGGCTGATGATTGGCCCCCATGCTAAGCCAATCACAGCGCCGTCAGTAGAGAGAGCTGTAATTGGCCAAAGCCAGGGTGGCTTTGGCCAATTATGGCTCAGGGGGTTTAGAACACGCCCCACACTATATAAGGCCGCCTGCATGGCGGCCCTGTGTAGTGTGTTTCAGCGTGCTCAGAGATAGAGAGAGAGATAGTGTCATTTGATTTAAGTTAGATAGATTAGGCAGGGCAGTCAGTGAGTTAGCTGCACTTATAGTTTATTGTGTATATATATGCATCCCAGGTGTTGTGTGTGTGTATATATATATATATATATATATATATATATATATATATATATATATATACACTGCATTCAGTTTAGCTAGATCCGTTCCTGTTATCTTGCTACTGACAGGCAGGCTTGTGTTGTTACAGTATTTACAGCTACCTGAAGAAAATTGCTGGTGTTCTTTTGATCCTATTAGTACCACAGTCAGGCAGCTAGACTATTTACAAATAGTGTAGTGCGTCCTCCTCACAGTGTTCAGTTAAAGCTACAAGTTAGTTTAGTGAGACCTCTGCACAGTGTTCAGCTAAAGCTACAAGTTAGTGTAGTGCGTCCTCTGAACATTGTTCAGCTAAAGCTACAAGTTAGTGTAGTGCACAGTGGTGAGCTAGAGCTACAAGTTAGGGTAGTGCATCCTCCTCACAGTGTTCAGCTAAAGCTACAAGTTAGTGTAGTGCGTCCTCCTCACAGTGTTCAGCTAAAACTGCAAGTTAGTGTAGTACGACCTCTGCACAGTGTTCAGCTAAAGCTACAAGTTAGTGTAGTGCGTCCTCCTCACAGTGTTCAGCTAAAACTACAAGTTAGTGTAGTGCGACCTCTGCACAGTGTTCAGCTAAAGCTACAAGTTAGCGTAGTGCGTCCTCCTCACAGTGTTCAGCTAAAACTACAAGTTAGTGTAGTGCGACCTCTGCACAGTGTTCAGCTAAAGCTACAAGTTAGCGTAGTGCATCCTCCTCACAGTGTTCAGCTAAAACTACAAGTTAGTGTAGTGCGACCTCTGCACAGTGTTCAGCTAAAGCTACCTGTAGAAGGTTGGTGGTGTTTTCCTGATCCTATCACTACCGCAGGCAGCTAAATAAGCTACAAGTTAGTTTTTTGCGAGCTCTGCACAGTGTTCAGCTAAAGCTACCTGTAGAAGGTTGGTGGTGTTTTCCTGATCCTATCACTACCGCAGGCAGCTCAATAAGCTACAAGTTAGTTTTTTGCGAGCTCTGCACAGTGTTCAGCTAAAGCTACCTGTAGAAGGTTGGTGGTGTTTTCCTGATCCTATCACTACCGCAGGCAGCTAAATAAGCTACAAGTTAGTGTAGTGCATCCTCCTCACAGTGTTCAGCTAAAACTATAAGTTAGTGTAGTGCGACCTCTGCACAGTGTTCAGCTAAAGCTACAAGTTAGTGTAGTGCGACCTCTGCACAGTGTTCAGCTAAAGCTACCTGTAGAAGGTTGGTGGTGTTTTCCTGATCCTATCACTACCGCAGGCAGCTAAATAAGCTACAAGTTAGTTTTTTGCGAGCTCTGCACAGTGTTCAGCTAAAGCTACCTGTAGAAGGTTGGTGGTGTTTTCCTGATCCTATCACTACCGCAGGCAGCTAAATTATTTACACGTTAGTGTAGTGCGACCTCTGCACAGTGTTCAGCTAAAGCTACAAAGCTACCTGTAGAAGGTTGGTGGTGTTCTCATACTACAAGCAGGCAGTTGATTTTGCTAGCTGCATCATCAGTATATATATATATATATATATATATATATATATATATATATATATCCCAGCTTAGTGCAGCTACAGGCCATTAGTATGTCTGGAAGGCCAACAAGGAGAGGCAGACAGTCACAAGCCAATAAAAGAGGGCAAGCAGGCTCTGTGTCTAGTGGCAACAGTGCTGGTCGTGGAGACAGTGCATCCTCATCAGCACGTGGCCGTGGGACACGCTTGGCCTTTTCTTTCGGCAGTTGGCCGTGTTGAGCCACAACATGCGGAAGACTTGGTTGAGTGGATGACCAAGCCGTCCTCATCCTCCTCATCCTCTCTCACTAATGCTCAGGGTACTTTGTCTGGCAAAGCAGCTGCCAATGCGGCCTCTTCCCTCGGCTCAATGGCATCAGTTACTCCTTCCCTAGCCCCACCATGTCATCCTGAGGAGTCCCTCAAACTGTTTGACCACAGTTTTGGTTCCATGCTCCAGGAGGATGCCCAGCGTTTAGAAGGCTCTGATGATGATACTGAGCTAGATGAAGGCAGCAACGTGAGCATGGACAGAGGGTGTGCCCAAGAAGGACAGCAATCTGGCAGTCATGCTCCCCCTGCTGCAGCATACTGCCAGGTTTGCTCCAGTGATGAGGAGGGAGGGGATGATGAGGTCACTGACTCAACGTGGGTGCCTGATAGGAGAGAGGAGGAGGAGGCACATCACCAACGAGGCAAGATGCCCTCTAGGGGCCTGCCTAAGGGCAGCACACTGACTGCATCACACCGCAAAGCTCCGCATGTGCAGGGCGATGCTGTCTCTGCGCGTTATTCTAAAAGTTCTTTGGTGTGGGCCTTTTTTGAGACGAGTGCATCAGATCGCACCGCTGCTATTTGCAGCATATGTCTCAAGCGTATCTCGCGTGGCCAAAACATCTCCCGCTTGGGCACCACATGCTTGACCAGACATATGTTGACTTGCCATGCAGTTCATTGGCAAGCGTATCTAAAAGACCCACACCAAAGAATAAAGAGGACATCTCCTTGCTCCTCAGCAGCTGAGATCTCCAACCCCACTATACCTTCAGTCCTCTCTGAGACCTGCACTGAGAGGAATGAAGGTGTAGAATTAGGTGTGTCACAGCCAAGTACTTGTGGGCAATCTGCTTTCAGTACACCGACGTCAGATTGTACCAGGCAAATTTCCCTGCCCCAGCTGCTGCACCACCGAAAGAAGTTCGCTCCCAGCCATCCACATGCCCAGTGGTTGAATGCTAGCTTGGCAAAATTGCTAGCACTTCAACTGCTACCTTTTCAGTTGGTAGACTCTGCCCCTTTCCGTGAGTTTGTGGAATGTGCGGTTCCTCAGTGGCAGGTACCCAAACGACACTTTTTCTCATGGAAGGCGATTCTGGCTCTCTACCGGCATGTGGAAGGCAATGTCTTGGCCTCGCTGGACAGGGCGGTCAGCGATAAGGTGCATATTACTGCTGACTCATGGTCCAGCAGGCATGAACAGGGACTTTACCTAAGTTTCATTGCACATTGGGTCACTCTGCTGGCAGCTGGGAAGGATGCAGGACAAGGTGCAATAGTGTTGGTGGTTGTTCCGCCACCACGCCTCCAAAATGCCACTACTAATGATTGTGACACACCTCTCTCCTCCACCCCCTACTCTTCTTCTTCCTCCATGGCCTCTTCCTGTGCTTTGTCCTCGGAAACAGCGGTGCTCCGTAGGCATTCAAGGAGCTACGCAAGTACGCAGGCCAAAAGATGCCATGCGGTGCTTGAGCTGGTGTGCTTGGGGGACGGGAGCAACACTGGGGCAGAGGTTCTGTCAGCTCTGCAGTGGCAGGTTCAGAGGTGGTTGACGCCACGCCAACTTAAGGCAGGAATGGTGGTTTGCGACAATGGCACCAACCTCCTCTCCGCCCTCCGACAGGGACAACTGACCCATGTGCCCTGTTTGGCTCATGTCCTTAACTTGGTGGTTCAGCGGTTCTTGGGCAGGTACCCGGGCTTACAGGATGTCCTGAGGCAGGCCAGGAAAGTCTGTGTGCATTTCCGCCGGTCATATAATGCCAGTGCTCGGCTGACAGACCTCCAAAAGGAGTTTAACCTGCCCAAAAACCGCCTAATCTGTGACATGCCCACCAGGTGGAACTCAACGTTGGCCATGCTGCAGCGGCTGCACACGCAGCAGAGGGCCATCAATGAGTACCTGTGCGACTATGGCACCAGGACAGGGTCAGGGGAGCTTGTTTTTTTTCCCCACGCCAGTGGGCAATGATCAGGGATGCATGCACTGTCCTGTCACCATTTGAGGAGGCCACGAGGATGGTGAGCAGTGACAGTGCATGCATCAGTGACACTGTCCCCCTTGTCCACCTGTTGGAGCACACGCTGCATGGAATAATGGACAGGGCACTTGAGGCAGAACAGAGGCAGGAAGAGGAGGACTTCCTTAGCTCTCAAGGCCCCCTTTATCCTTGTGTTTGTGGATTGTGTTAGTATGGAGGTGGAGCCTGGCACTCAGCATCAGCAGCAGTCTTTAAGGGATCAGTCCCAAGAAACACATGGACTTGTACGTGGCTGGGAGGAGGTGGCTGTGGACCATGTCGTCCTTAGTGACCCAGAGGACTCCGGACCGAATGCCTCAGCAAACCTACGCTGCATGGCCTCCCTGATCCTGCAAAGCCTGCGGAAGGATCCTCGTATTCGTGGTATCAAGGAGGGAGATCGTTACTGGCTGGCAACCCTCCTTGATCCACATTACAAGGGTAAGGTTGCGGACCTTATCTTGCCGTTGCAGAGGGAGCAGAGGATGAAACATCTTCGGGAGGCCTTGCAGAAAGGTCTGTGCAACGCGTTCCCAGAGACTGGGAGGTTACAAACTCCTGTTTCTGGTCAACGTGTTGCTGAGGCTTCGGTCAGTCAAAGAAGGAGCGGTGGAGAAGGTGGCCGTCTGACCGATGTGTTCAGACAATTTTTTAGTCCACAGCCCCAAGGTATGATCGGTTCCAGCAACCATCGCCAGCGTCTGTTTTACATGCTGCAGGAATACCTAGGGGCAAGATTTGACTTGGACACCTTTCCCACCGAAAATCCTCTGGGTTACTGGGTCTTGAGGATGGATCACTGGCCAGAGCTTGCACAGTATGCAATCGAGCTACTGGCCTGTCCTGCATCCAGCGTTCTTTCGGAACGCACATTCAGTGCTGCTGGAAGCTTTGTAACCGATCACAGAGTGTGTCTGTCCACCGACTCAGTCAATCGACTGACCTTCATAAAAATTAATCAGTCTTGGATCACCACCAGCTACCAAGCACCTGATGCTGATGTAACCGAATAATTTTTTTTGAAATGTCAGATCCCTTCAAAGACTGCCTATGCTGATGCTGAGTGACTATCCTGTTATGCTCAGTAATTATCCTCTTCCTCCTCAATGATCATACTGATAGCTTGTAAGAACATTTTTGGTTCTGGGCGCCGCCACCAATGCCTAAGGCCCAATTTTTAAGCCCCTGTTTAACAAGGGCATGTAATTACAATTTTTGATGCAATTCTTTGCAGCAGGGCTAGTTCCTGCGCTCCAGCTAGAGTATCTGTGAGGGGTTGCAGTGTTGTGGCACCAGCACCAGTGCCTAAGGCCAAATTTTTCAACCCCTGTTTAACAGGGGCGTGTAATTACAATTTTTGATGAAATACTTTGCAGCAGGGCTCATTCCTGCGTTCCAACTAGAGTATCTGTGAGGGGTTGCAGTGTTTTGGCACCAGCACCAGTGCCTAAGGCCCAATTTTTCAGCCCCTGTTCAATAGGGACACGTAATTAGAATTCTTGATCTAATATTTCACAGCAGGGCCGGCCCGTTTCTGCGCCCACCAAGATTAACTGTGAGGACTTATGCCCCGTACACACGGTCGGATTTTCCGATGGAAAATGTCCGATCGGAGCGTGTTGTCGGAAATTCCGACCGTGTGTGGGCTCCATCGGACATTTTCCATCGGATTTTCCGACACACAAAGTTTGAGAGCAGGCTATAAAATTTTCCGACAACAAAATCCGTTGTCGAAAATTCCGATCGTGTGTACACAAATCCGACGGGCAAAGTGCCACGCATGCTCAGAATAAATAAAGAGATGAAAGCTATTGGCCACTGCCTCGTTTATAGTCCCGACGTACGTGTTTTACGTCACCGCGTTCAGAACGATCGGATTTTCCGACAAGTCCGACCGTGTGTACGGGGCATTACAGTGTTGTGGCACCAACACCACCACCGCCACCAAAGGCCCAATTTTTCAGCCCTGTTCAACAGGGGCATGTAATTACAATTCTTGATCGAATATTTCACAGCAGGGCCCGTTTCTGCGTCCACCAAGATTAACTGTGAGGACTTACAGTGTTGTGCCACCAGCATCACCACCACCACCACCAAAGGCCCAATTTTTCTGGCCCTGTTCAACAGGGGCATGTAATTACAATTCTTGATTGAATATTTCACAGCAGGGCACGTTTCTGTGCCCACCAAGATTAACTGTGAGGACTTACAGTGTTGTGGCACCAGCACCAACACCACCACCAAAGGCCCAATTTTTCAGCCCCTGTTTAACAGGGGCATGTAATTACAATTCTTGATCTAATATTTCACAGACAAGGGCCTCATCCCCACAACCCTGGCCGGTGGTTGTGGGGGTCTGCGGGTGGGGGGCTTATCGAAATCTGGAAGCCCCCTTTAACAAGGGGACCCCCAGATCCCGCCCCCCCCCGTGTGAAATGGTAAGGGGGTACTTGTACCCCTACCATTTCACTAAAAAACTGTCAAGAATGTTAAAAAATGACAAGAGACAGTTTTTGACAATTCCTTTATTTAAATGCTTCTTCTTTCTTCTTTCTTCTATCTTCCATTATCTTCTTCTTCTTCTGGTTCTTCTGGCTCTTCTGGTTCTTCCTCCGGCGTTCCCATCCAGCATCTCCTCTGTGGCGTCTTCTATCTTCTTCTCCTCGGGCCGCTCCCCACCCATCTTCTATTCATCTTCTTCTCTTCTTCATCTTCTTCTCTTCTTCTCTTCTTCATTTTCTTCTCCGGGCCGCTCCACATCCATGCTGGCATGGAGGGAGGCTCCCGCTGTGTGACGCGTCTCCTCTTCTGACGGTTCTTAAATAAAGGGGGGGCGGGGCCACCCGGTGACCCCATCCCCCTTTGATGCACGGGACATGATGGGACTTCCCTGTGGCATTCCCCGTGACGTCACAGGGAAGTCCCGTCAAGTCACCGTGCGTCAGAGGGGGGCAGGGTCACCGGGTGGCCCCGCCCCCCATTATTTAAGAACAGTCAGAAGAGGAGATGCGTCACACAGTGGGAGCCTCCCTCCAAGCCAGCATGGGTGCGGAGCGGCCCGGAGAAGAAAATGAAGAAGAGAAGAAGATGAAGAAGAAGATGAAGAAGAGAAGAAGATGAAGAGAAGAGCGGGAGCCCCCCATGCCATGGGTGCGGAGCGGCCCGAGGAGAAGAGGATAGAAGACGCCGCGGAGGAGATGCCGGACGAGAACGCCGGAGGAAGAACCAGAAGAGCCAGAAGAACCAGAAGAAGAAGAAGAAGAAGATGAAGGAAGATAGAAGAAAGAAGAAGCATTTAAATAAAGAAATTGTCAAAAACTGTCTCTTGTCATTTTTAACATTTTTGACAGTTTTTTAGTGAAACCCTTACCATTTCACACAGGGGGGGCGGGATCTGGGGGTCCCCTTGTTAAAGGGGGCTTCCAGATTCCGATAAGCCCCCCCCCGCAGACCCCCACAACCACTGGCCGGGGTTGTGGGGATGAGGCCCTTGTCCTCATCAACATGGGGACAAGGTGTTTTGGGGGGCTACCCCAAAGCACCCTCCCAATGTTGAGGGCATGTGGCCTGGTACAGTTCAGGAGGGGGGGTGCTCTCTTGTCCCCCCTCTTTTCCTGGGGCTTCCAGACTCCGATAAGCCCCCCGCCCGCAGACCCCCACAACCACTGGCCAGGGTTGTGGGGATGAGGCCCTTGTCCTCATCAACATGGGGACAAGGTGTTTTGGGGGGCTACCCCAAAGCACCCTCCCAATGTTGAGGGCATGTGGCCTGGTACGGTTCAAGAGGGGGGGTGCTCTCTCGTCCCCCCCTCTTTTCCTGCGGCCTGCCAGGTTGCGTGCTCGGATAAGGGTCTGGTATGGATTTTTGGGGGGACCCCACGCCGTTTTTTTTTTTTATTTTGGAGCGGGGTTCCCCTTAAAATCTATACCAGACCTGAAGGGTCTGGTATGGAATTTAGGGGGACCCCCACGTCATTTTTTTTTTTTAATTTTGGCCGGGGTTCCCCTTAATATCCATACCAGACCTGAAGGGCCTGGTATGGAATTTAGGGGGACCCAACATCAGTTTTTTTTTTTAATTTTGGTTCGGGGTTCCCTGTGGGGAATTCCCATGCCGTTTTTATCAATGAACTTTTATGTGTATTGTCGGACCGGCAATGCAATAGCCGCGAGTAGTTTTAAATGACTTTTCTCCTTTGAAATGTCATTTTGCTGTCAGACTGTTCTAAACACGGGAAACATGCGCCCCTTTACAGGCATACTATAGACACCCCCCAGCTACGAAATTTAAAGGGATATTACACTTTTATTGTTTCACTTTAAGCATTATTAAAATCCTGCTCCTGAAAAAACGTCCGTTTTTAAAACTTTTTTTTGCATTGATCCATGTCCCCTGGGGCAGGACCCAGGTCCCCAAACACTTTTTATGACAATAACTTGCATATAAACCTTTAAAATTAGCACTTTTGATTATTCATGTTCGTGTCCCATAGACTTTAACGGTGTTCGCGTGTTCGAACAAACTTTTTTCCTGTTCGCATGTTCTGGTGCGAACCGAACAGGGGGTGTTCGGCTCATTCCTAGTGATAACCCTTCCCTATGTTTTCCAAAAAGCTTAAAAACAGATTTTTTGGCTGGAGCTACACTTTAAAAATGTACCAGTTCAAAATTACAAACAGATTCTACTTAACAACAAACCCACAGTCCCTGTCTTGTTTGCACCGCCTGTATACTGCTGTTCAGAGTACATAGGGCCTGGGGCCCCACGCCTTTCCTTTTTTTAATTTGGGTGCGGGGTTCCCCTTAATATCCATACAGGACCCAAAGGGCTTGGTAATGGACTGCAGGGTACCCATGCCGTTTGTCTCACTGATTTTCATCCATATTGCCAGGACCTGACATTACATTAAAGCCGCAAGCAGTTTTAAATGACTTTTTTCCTTTAAAAATGTCATTTTGTGCAGGGACTGTTCTAAGCACGGGAAACACATGCCACTTTACAGGCATACTATAGACACCCCCCAGGTACGATATTTAAAGGAATATTTCACTTTTTTTTTTTTTTTACTTTAAGCATCATTAAAATCACTGCTCCCGAAAAAACAGCCGTTTTTAAAAGTTTTTTTTGCATTGATACATGTCCCCTGGGGCAGGTCCCCAAACCCTTTTTAGGACAATACCATGCAAATTAGCCTTTAAAATGAGCACTTTTGATTTTGAACATTCGAGTCCCATAGACGTCAATGGGGTTCTAACGTTCGTGCAAATTTTCGGTCCGTTCACAGGTTCTGGTGTGAACCGAACCGGGGGGTGTTCGGCTCATCCCTAGTGTTTACGCTCAAAATGCTACTAAACCCCTGATACAGGTAATATGTCCTTATTCTGGCTGTACTGTTATTATCTCAGTTATGAAATATACTGAAGTTTTTGGTTCTTCAGGATGAAGTAGACAGGAATGTTTTTTCACTAATTACTCCAGCTAAACTATTTATGTTGAAATAATATCTGCCTACTTTTACTATATCACTTAGCTTTGGTAAGACATTTTATTGTAGCTATGTACTCCTAATGGGTTTAATTACCCTGGAAACCATGCGTGACAGAACTGAAAGATTGTGTTATAGTTTTACTATCGGGTCAATCTCAATTGGGAAATGCTGAACACCGTGGGAGATTGTCATGGTTATGCAGTAATCTTTTTCAGTCAGCTAAACTCTCCTCATGTGTTTAGACTAAGAGGCCAGCCACTCTCACCTGGCTGTTTTTATAACCTTGCCTCTAAGCATTGCTCCACCCCAGGCCCTATCAGGGAACTCTGAATGAATGAATGAATGATTTGTATAGCGCTGCTTATGCGAACTGAATCGCCTCAAGGCGCTAGATCTTTCCTGTGTTGTCCAGCTTCTTAGAAGAGTTTCTTCCTGAAGGCCTGATGGTTTTCTTCCATGCGGATGTGAGTAGGTAGAGCGTTCCATAGCCGTGGTCCTTTTGTTTTGTAGCGGGTTTTTGGGATAAGGAGGAGGTTTTGGTTTGAAGATTGAAGACTGCGATTGGGTGTATAGTGCTTTATTTTCTCGCATAGGTATTGGGGAGCATTTCCTTGTATACATTTGTGGATGAGGCAGAGGGTGTTGAAAGTGATTCGATTCTTTACGGTTAGCCAATGTAGGCTCCTCAGGGAAGGGGAGATGGATTCCCAGGGTTTTTTTCCTGTTAACAGTCTTGCCACCATGTTTTGGATGAGTTGCAAGCGCGCAAGCTGATATTGGGGTAGTCCTATGTAGAGGGAGTTTGCATAGTCGAGTCTGGAATTGATGATTGTTCCTACTACTGCTGCTTTGTCCTCTTCTGGGACGAAGGGGATGAGTCTACATAGCAGGCGGAGGAGATAGTGAGATTGGCTGACTACTGATCCTATTTGTGCATCCATTGACATTTCTGAGTCAAAAATGACTCAGAACTCTATATTAACCTGTGCACTGCAAGCCAGTGGTGCTGATCAACCATTGTGTATTCATCGTGTGTTTGTCTTCCTGTTTCCTGCTTGCTGTGTGCTCTTTGTTTGTCTCTGTTACCGACCTTGGCGTGTTCCCGACTATTCCTGTCTGTTCGTGACCCCGACCTTTTGGCGTGTCCCCGACTATCCCTGTTTGCCCGTGACCCTGAACCTTTGGCATGTACTCTGTTGTTCCTGTCTGCTAGTCGCCCTGACCTCTGCCTTATCCCTTTACTATCCTTGTTGTTCCAGCCTTCTGCTTCCTTCTGTAGTCTACCGTGAGCATGAGCTGTGAGACCCTTGGGGCCGCGACCTGGAGCCAGACTGCAGCGCAGTCCATCCTCACCACTAGAGGCTCTGGTGAACACCTGCTGGATCTTAGACTCCGCGCCCTGGGGAATCTATGCTCTAGCTCCCACTGGGATCTGTGTTAGTGATCCAGTAGACCTGCTTCCTGAACCTCCCTGGGTACTATCCACAGTACTCAGTCCTAGGGTCCACTATCTTAGTGGTGCACTTCTGACTCCTACGGACTGCATCTGTCACCTGGTCTCAGGTGACCTGATAGAGATGATATTTTGTTAGCAGGCAGGGAGAGGATAAACATACTCCGACATACTGCAGTGTTCTGATTATTAGTTATCTGTTAACCACTTAAGGACCGCCTAACGCCGATTTACATCGGCAAGGCGGCACGGGCAGGCAAAATCACGTACATGTACGTGATTTGCCTCTCGCGGGTGGGGGGTCCGATCGGACCCCCCCCCGGTGCCCGAAGCGGTCCCGTTCTGTTCCCCGGCGATCCGAGATGAGGGGGAGGCCATCCGTTCGTGGCCCCCCCCTCGCGATCGCCGCCGGCCAATGGGAACACTCCTTTGCTGCTGTATGCTAAACAGCAGCAAAGGAAATGATGTCATCTCCCCTCGGCTCGGTAGTTTCCGTTCCAGCGCCGAGGGGAGAAGACATCAATGTGAGTGCACAACACACACACACACAGTAGAACATGCCAGGCATACAAAACACCCCGATCCCCCCCCCGATCGCCCCCCGATCCCCCCCCAATCACCCCCCCCCCCTGTCACAAACTGACACCAGCAGGTTTTTTTTTTTTTTTTCTGATTACTGCATAGTGTCAGTTTGTGACAGTTACAGTGTTGGGACAGTGAGTATTACCCCCCTTTAGGTCTAGGATACCCCCCTAACCCCCCCTAATAAAGTTTTAACCCCTTGATCACCCCCCATCGCCAGTGTCGCTAAGCGATCATTTTTCTGATCGCTGTATTAGTGTCACTGGTGACGCTAGTTAGTGAGGTAAATATTTAGGTTCGCCGTCAGCGTTTTATAGTGACAGGGACCCCCATATACTACCTAATAAATGTTTTAACCCCTTGATTGCCCCCTAGTTAACCCTTTCACCACTGATCACCGTATAACCGTTACGGGTGACGCAGGTTAGTTCGTTTATTTTTTATAGTGTCAGGGCACCCGCCGTTTATTACCTAATAAAGGTTTAGCCCCCTGATCGCCCGGCGGTGATATGCGTCGCCCCAGGCAGCGTCAGATTAGCGCCAGTACCGCTAACACCCACGCACGCAGCATGCGCCTCCCTTAGTGGTATAGTATCTGATCGGATCAATATCTGATCCGATCAGATCTATACTGGCGTCCCCAGCAGTTTAGGGTTCCCAAAAACACAGTGTTAGCGGGATCAGCCCAGATACCTGCTAGCACCTGCGTTTTGCCCCTCCGCCCAGCCCACCCAAGTGCAGTATCGATCGATCACTGTCACTTACAAAACACTAAACGCATAACTGCAGCGTTCGCAGAGTCAGGCCTGATCCCTACGATCGCTAACAGTTTTTTTGGTAGCATTTTGGTGAACTGGCAAGCAAGCACCAGGCAGCGTCAGGTTAGCGCCAGTAGCGCTAACACCCACGCACGCACCGTACACCTCCCTTAGTGGTATAGTATCTGATCGGATCAATATCTGATCCGATCAGATCTATACTAGCGTCCCCAGCAGTTTAGGGTTCCCAAAAACGCAGTGTTAGCGGGATCAGCCCAGATACCTGCTAGCACCTGCGTTGTGCCCCTCCGCCCGGCCCAGCCCAGCCCACCCAAGTGCAGTATCGATCGATCACTGTCACTTACAAGGCACTAAACGCATAACTGCAGCGTTCGCAGAGTCAGGCCTGATCCCTGTGATCGCTAACAGTTTTTTTGGTAGCATTTTGGTGAACTAGCAAGCACCGGCCCCAGGCAGCGTCAGGTTAGCGCCAGTACCACTAACACCCACGCACGCAGCATACGCCTCCTTTAGTGGTATAGTATCTGATCGGATCAATATCTGATCCGATCAGATCTATACTAGCGTCCCCAGCAGTTTAGGGTTCCCAAAAACGCAGTGTTAGCGGGATCAGCCCAGATACCTGCTAGCACCTGCGTTTTGCCCCTCCGCCCGGCCCAGTCCAGCCCACCCAAGTGCAGTATCGATCGATCACTGACACTTACAAAACACTAAACGCATAACTGCAGCGTTCGCAGAGTCAGACCTGATCCCTGCGATCGCTAACAGTTTTTTGGAAGCTTTTTATTGAACTGGCAAGCACCAGCGGCCTAGTATACCCCGGTCGTAGTCAAACCAGCGCTGCAGTAACACTTGGTGACGTGGCGAGTCCCATAAGTGCAGTTCAAGCTGGTGAGGTGGCAAGCACAAGTAGTGTCCCGCTGCCACCAAAAAGACAAACACAGGCCCGTCGTGCCCATAGTGCCCTTCCTGCTGCATTCGCCAATCCTAATTGGGAACCCACCGCTTCTGCAGCACCCGTACTTCCCCCATTCACATCCCCAACCAAATGCAGTCGGCTGCATGAGAGGCATTTTTATGTCCTCCCGAGTACCCCTACCCAACGAACCCCCCCAAAAAGATGTTGTGTCTGCAGCAAACGCGGATATAGGCGTGACACCCGCTATTATTGTCCCTCCTGTCCTGACAATCCTGGTCTTTGCATTGGTGAATGTTTTGAACGCTACCATACACTAGTTGAGTATTAGCGTAGGGTACAGCATTGCACAGACTAGGCACACTTTCACAGGGTCTCCCAAGATGCCATCGCATTTTGAGAGACCCGAACCTGGAACCGGTTACCGTTATAAAAGTTAGTTACAAAAAAAGTGTAAAAAAAATATATATATATATAAAATAAAAAAAAATAGTTGTCGTTTTATTGTTCTCTCTCTCTATTCTCTCTCTCTATTGTTCTGCTCTTTTTTTACTGTATTCTATTCTGCAGTGTTTTATTGTTATTGTTATTGTTATTGTTATTATGTTTTATCATGTTTGTTTTTCAGGTATGTAATTATTTATACTTTACTGTTTACTGTGCTTTATTGTTAACCATTTTTTTGTCTTCAGGTACGCCATTCACAACTTTGAGTGGTTATACCAGAATGATGCCTGCAGGTTTAGGTATCATCTTGGTATCATTCTTTTCAGCCAGCGGTCGGCTTTCATGTAAAAGCAATCCTAGCGGCTAATTAGCCTCTAGACTGCCTTTACAAGCCGTGGGAGGGAATGCCCCCCCCCCACCGTCTTCCGTGTTTTTCTCTGGCTCTCCTGTCTCAACAGGGAACCTGAGAATGCAGCCGGTGATTCAGCCAGCTGACCATAGAGCTGATCAGAGACAAGAGTGGCTCCAAACATCTCTATGGCCTAAGAAACCGGAAGCTACGAGCATTTTATGACTTAGATTTCGCCGGATGTAAATAGCGCCATTGGGAAATTGGGGAAGCATTTTATCACACCGATCTTGGTGTGGTCAGATGCTTTGAAGGCAGAGGAGAGATCTAGGGTCTAATAGACCCCAATTTTTTCAAAAAAGAGTACCTGTCACTACCTATTGCTATCATAGGGGATATTTACATTCCCCGAGATAACAATAAAAATGATTTAAAAAAAAAAAAAATGAAAGGAACAGTTTAAAAATAAGATAAAAAAGCAAAAAAATAATAAAGAAAAAAAAAAAAAAAAAAAAAAGCACCCCTGTCGCCCCCTGCTCTTGCGCTAAGGCGAACGCAAGCGGCGGTCTGTCGTCAAACGTAAACAGCAATTGCACCATGCATGTGAGGTATCGCCGCGAAGGTCAGATCGAGGGCAGTAATTTTTGCAGTAGACCTCCTCTGCAAATCTAAAGTGGTAACCTGTAAAGGCTTTTAAAGGCTTTTAAAAATGTATTTATTTTGTTGCCACTGCACGTTTGTGCGCAATTGTAAAGCATGTCATGTTTGGTATCCATGTACTCGGTCTAAGATCATCTTTTTTATTTCATCAAACATTTGGGCAATATAGTGTATTTTAGTGCATTAAAATTTAAAAAAGTGTGTTTTTTCCCCAAAAAATGCGTTTGAAAAATCGCTGCGCAAATACTGTGTGAAAAAAAAAAATGAAACACCCACCATTTTAATCTGTAGGGCATTTGCTTTAAAAAAATATATAATGTTTGGGGGTTCAAAGTAATTTTCTTGCAAAAAAAAAAAACTTTTTCATGTAAAAAATAAGTGTCAGAAAGGGCTTTGTCTTCAAGTGGTTAGAAGAGTGGGTGATGTGTGACATAAGCTTCTAAATGTTGTACATAAAATGCCAGGACAGTTCAAAACCCCCCCCAAATGACCCCATTTTGGAAAGTAGACACCCCAAGCTATTTGCTGAGAGGCATGTCGAGTCCATGGAATATTTTATATTGCGACACAAGTTGCGGGAAAGAGACAAATTTTTTTTTTTTTTTTTTTTTTTGCACAAAGTTGTCACTAAATGATATATTGCTCAAACATGCCATGGGAATATGTGAAATTACACCCCAAAATACATTCTGCTGCTTCTCCTGAGTACGGGGATACCACATGTGTGAGACTTTTTGGGAGCCTAGCCGCGTACGGGACCCCGAAAACCAAGCACCGCCTTCAGGCTTTCTAAGGGCGTGAATTTTTGATTTCACTCTTCACTGCCTATCACAGTTTCGGAGGCCATGGAATGCCCAGGTGGCACAAAACCCCCCCAAATGACCCCATTTTGGAAAGTAGACACCCCAAGCTATTTGCTGAGAGGTATAGTGAGTATTTTGCAGACCTCACTTTTTGTCACAAAGTTTTGAAATTTGAAAAAAGAAAAAAAAAAAAGTTTTTTCTTGTCTTTCTTCATTTTCAAAAACAAATGAGAGCTGCAAAATACTCACCATGCCTCTCAGCAAATAGCTTGGGGTGTCTACTTTCCAAAATGGGGTCATTTGGGGGGGTTTTGTGCCACCTGGGCATTCCATGGCCTCCGAAACGGTGTTAGGCAGTGAAGAGTAAAATCAAAAATTCACGCCCTTAAAAACGCTGAAGGCGGTGATTGGTTTTCGGGGCCCCGTACGCGGCTAGGCTCCCAAAAAGTCCCACACATGTGGTATCCCTATACTCAGGAGAAGCAGCTAAATGTATTTTGGGGTGCAATTCCACATAGGCCCATGGCCTGTGTGAGCAATATATCATTTAGTGACAACTTTGTGCAAAAAAAAAAAAAAAAAAAAAAAAAAGTGTCACTTTCCCGCAACTTGTGTCAAAATATAAAATATTCCATGGACTCAATATGCCTCTCAGCAAATAGCTTGGGGTGTCTACTTTCCAAAATGGGGTCATTTGGGGGGGGGTTGTGCCACCTGGGCATTCCATGGCCTCCGAAACTGTGATAGGCAGTGAAGAGTGAAATCAAAAAGTTACACCCTTAGAAATCCTGAAGGCGGTGATTGGTTTTCGGGGTCCCATACGCGGCTAGGCTCCCAAAAAGTCCCACACATGTGGTATCCCCGTACTCAGGAGAAGTAGCTGAATATATTTTGGGGTGCAATTCCACATAGGCCCATGGCCTGTGTGAGCAATATATCATTTAGTGACAACTTTTTGTAAATATTTTTTTTTTTTTTTTTTTTTGTCATTATTCAATCACTTGGGACAAAAAAAATAAATATTCAATGGGTTCAACATGCCTATCAGCAATTTCCTTGGGGTGTCTACTTTCCAAAATGGGGTCATTTGGGGGGGTTTTGTACTGCCCTGCCATTTTAGCACCTCAAGAAATGACATAGGCAGTCATAAACTAAAAGCTGTGTAAATTCCAGAAAATGTACCCTAGTTTGTAGACGCTATAACTTTTGCGCAAACCAATAAATATACGCTTATTGACATTTTTTTTACCAAAGACATGTGGCCGAATACATTTTGGCCTAAATGTATGACTAAAATTGAGTTTATTGGATTTTTTTTATAACAAAAAGTAGAAAATATCATTTTTTTTCAAAATTTTCGGTCTTTTTCCGTTTATAGCGCAAAAAATAAAAACTGCAGAGGTGATCAAATACCATCAAAAGAAAGCTCTATTTGTGGGAAGAAAAGGACGCAAATTTCGTTTGGGTACAGCATTGCATGACCGCGCAATTAGCAGTTAAAGCGACGCAGTGCCAAATTGGAAAAAGACCTCTGGTCCTTAGGCAGCATAATGGTCCGGGGCTCAAGTGGTTAAGTAATGGCCAGCAGACAGGTTTCTGCTGTCCCTAAGTGGAGATAACAGGTCTTTTGAACTTCCAGACCCTTGTAGAAATGTGACTTAAATTTAAATGCTAGGGAGGTGCACTCCTAGACTTATGGAAAGGAATTCATTGCTGCTTAGTGTCCTTATACTACAAAAATCTTCAAAAACTCATAGCTGTGTCTATTTGTGAATTATGGGTCCAGAAGTAGAGTAGAACCAGTATAAAAAGACCCATATTTTACCATAAAACTAGCACATATGACATATAACACCTTTTCTCTGTGCAACCAGACATTTGTAGGTTTTATGATTGTGCTCCATATGGTATGGGGGTTATGGAATATTATACCTTTTCAGGAATTTTAATAATTTTAATATACACACTTGTCTCAGATGCTAAATTAGAATTTATACTAGTCTCTATTAATATGGGATACAGATGCATAGGCTGTTGTCCAGTAAGACACACACAAGATCTAAATTACCCTTCACTGTGAAGACACATAGATTAATTTGGCCTCCTCACAACACTGCACCGTTAAAATACGTATGCATATTTTTAATTAACTCTGAATACTTTGTTGTTAGTATCCCCTGTATATTCTGAATTACCATTTCCCTGACTGGATCAAGACTGATGTTTTTATTTATGAAAATAAGTAAAAATGAGATTCAGACCTACACTGTTTTGGCTGGTTATTCTTTCATAAAATTATTGTTGTGTGGTCAGATATTGTGGTGTGCACTAAATATAACTTGCTCCATGGACAGTCTGAACAAGCATTAGGCCAAGGTTATTAGGGAAGTGGCTTAGTTTGTGATTAGAATGGAGGTTTGGTAGTCAGGCACATTGAGCTTGAACAGTAAACAGTATTTGCATGATGATGGGGTTTATTTGAATGAGGTAGTGATTGATGTATAGCTTTTTAGGCTACAAGAAGGCAGTCAGCAGGCCCTGAGGGTGTGAAGGTGCACAACTGGCATAAGATGTTAACATTTGTTCTGCAGTGACAGGGTTGCAAGGTTTTTGAAGGCGGTCATTTTGGTAAAAAGTATAATGGGTAGGGACCCGTCTTAGGTACAGTGCCTCTGATAATGTATGGTTAAGTGCTAGTGAACTGGCAAGTTATTTACTGCTATGTCTGCCATTTATCGTGTGAGTGTCTCCAACTTCGTTGATCGACGTTGATGAGGCCTGTTATGAGTGTAACCTGTCCTGTTAAACCGCTGTATGGTCTTGGCCACCTGGCCACCATGCTGCAGCTTAGTTTCAGGATCTTGGCAATCTTCTTATACCATCTTTCTAGACCAGCTTTATGTAGAGCAACAAAACTTTTTTTCCAGATCTTCAGAGAGTTCTTTGCCATGAGGTGCCATGTTGAACTTCCAGTGACCAGTATGAGAGAGTGAGAGCGATAACACCCAATTTAACACACCTGCTCTCCATTCACACCTGAGACCTTGTAACACTAATGAGTTACATGACACTAGAGAGGGAAAATGGCTAATTGGGTCCAATTTGGACATTTTCACTTAAGGATGTACTCACTTTTGTTGCCAGTGGTTTAAACATTAACCACTTATGGACCAAGCCTCTTTTTGATTCTTGTTGTTTACAAGTTAAAATCTTTTTTTTTTTACTAGAAAACTACTTAGAACCCCCACACATTATATATATATATATATATTTTTTATAACACCCTAGAGAATAAAATGGCGGTTGTTGCAATACTTTCTGCCACGCCGTATTTGTGCAGAGGTCTTACTAGCGCACTTTTTTTTTTAAAATACACTTTTTTAAATTAAGAAATAAGACAACAGTAAAGTTAGCCCAATTTTTTTTTATATTGTGTAAGATAATGTTACGCCGAGTAAATTGATACCCAACATGTTGCGCTCCAAAATTGTGACTGCTCGTGGAATGGCGACAAACTTTTACCCTTAAAAATCTCCATAGGCGATGTTTAAAAATTTCTACAGGTTACCAGTTTCGAGTAACAGAGGAGGTCTAGGGCTAGACTTATTGCTCTTGCTCTAACAATCGCGGAGATACCTCACATGTGTGGTTTTAACACTGTTTTCATATGCGGGCGCTACTCACGTATGCGTTTGCTTCTGCTTGCAAGCTTGTCGGGACGGGGTACTTTAAAAATACATTTTTTTTACTTTTTATTTTACTTTTTATTGTTTATTTTGACACTGTCTTTTTTTTTTTTTAAATTTGGGTCACTTTTATTCCGATTATAAGGAATGTAAACATCCCTTGTAATAGAAAAAAAGCATGTCAGGACCCTTTTAAATATGATATCTGGGGTCAAAAAGACCTCAGATCTCATATTTACACTACAATGGAATAAAAAAATATAAATAAAAAAAGTCACTTGAAAAAAATATTTAACAAAATTCTCCTTTAAGAGCTATGGGCGAAAGTGACGTTTGACATCGCTTCCGCCCTCCTGTGCTATGAAACAGAGAGGGGGCCATCTTCCCCTCACTCGGCAGCCAGACATCCATTGGGAAAGGATGCAATCATCTCCAGTAGGCGGCGGAGACAACTGGAAAGCAGCGGGGGGCACCTCTCTCACCACTGATAGAAGTGATCTTGCAACAAATCCGTCGCAGAGACCACTTTTTCTTAAAGAGAAACTCACAGCATTCCCAAAGATACCGGGGTTATTTACACTGTTATACATGCTGTACACTCACTACTTTACAGTGTAGCAAAGTATCATTTCATCAGTGTTGTTACATGAAAAGATATAATAAAATATTTACAAAAATTTGAGGGGTGCACTCACTTTGTGAGATAATATATATATATATATATATATACACACACACCAATCAGCTATACCTTTATGACCACTGACAGATTCAAGCGGAACTACACTGTATCTGAGCAACACAAACCAAAATTAAGTAATTTTTAATATTCAAAGCAAACTCCCCCATCCATTTCTCCATGCTTTATTTTGCTGAGAAATCACTTAGAAAAACACTCCCCTAGCATTTCTGGCCATGGCCATCTTGAGTAAGGGCAGATGATTTATTTAGCATTTAGTTCCTGAAATCAATCTGCCCTAGCTCAGGCATGCAGGCAGGAGGGTGTGCTTAGGTGAGAAAACCCCTCCTCCCTTCCTGAAGACTCCTGGGATGCATGACATCACTTCCCTAGATATGGAAAACAGGAAGAAACTAAAGAAATGTAAAAAAAACTGTTAAAACAAGTAAACATGATATACTTTCCTATCTATTTACTAATGTTAGCAGCATAAGGATTCAAAATAGTCAGTAACTAAAGTTCCACTTTAAGTTAATAACATTGATTATCTCATTACAAAGGCATCTGAAAGTTAGTGGGATATATTAGGCATCATGTAGACATGTTGTCCTTAAAGTTGATATGTTGAAAGCAGAAAAATGGTTATTGTAATGTGTCTACAGCCAAAAATGTGTACAATGAGCACATTAGAATCAAAATTGAACTACGAAGCAATGAAAGAATGTGGCCTGATTTAACCACTTAAGGACCAGCCTCGTTTTGGATTTTAAGTGTTTACATGTTTAAAACCCCCAAACATTATATATGGTTTTTCTTCTAACACCCTAGAGAAAAAAATGGCAGTTGTTGCAATACTTTTTTTTGCACCGTATTTGAGCAGCAGTCTAAAAAGCGAACTTTTTTTGGAAAAAAATCACTTTTTTGAATAAAAAATAAGACAACAGTAAAGTTAGCCCAATTTTTTTTATATTGTGAAATATAATGTTACGCCAAGTAAATTGATACTCAACATGTCACACTTGAAAATTGCGCCCGCTCGTGGAATGGCGTCAAACTTTTACCCTCAAAAATCTCCATAGGCGACATTTAAAAAATTCTACAGGTTGCATATTTTGTGGTACAGAGGAGGTCCAGGGCTAGAATTATTGCTCTCGCTTTACCGGTCGCTGTGATACCTCACATGTGTGGTTTGACCACCGTTTTCATATGCGAGCGCTACTCTCGTATGCGTTCGCTTCTGCGCGCGAGCTCGTTGGGACGGGGGGGTTTAAAATTTTTTTTTTATTTTTATTATTTATTTTACAATATTTTATTTATTTTTACACTGTTTAAAAAAAAAAAATTGTGTCACTTTTATTCCTGTTACAAGGAATGTAAACATCCCTTGTAATAGAAAAAAGCATGACAGGACCTCTTAAATATGACATCTGGGGTCAAAAAGACCTCAGATCTCATATTTACTCTAAAATGCAATAAAAAAAAAAAATAAAGTCATTTAAAAAAATGACATTTGAAAAAATGTGCCTTTAAGAGGCGTGCACGGAAGTGACGTTTTGACGTCGCTTCCGCCCAGCAGTGTCATGGAGACGAGAGGGCGCCATCTTAGCCTCACTCGTCTCCAGACACAGGACGGAGACAGATGCGATCGCCTCCGCCGCTACCAACGGCTCTGGTAAGCGGCGGAGGGCACCGGATCGCGGCGGGAGGGGGGCCCTCTCCCGCCACTGATAAAAGTGATCTCGCAATGAATCCGCTGCAGGGACCACTTTTATCTGAAAGCCGGCCGCTGCACAAAAACGGGGATACCGGGGTTATGGCAGCTAACTGCTGCCATAACAACGCTATCCCCGTTCAAAATTTAGACGTACATCATCGTGCGGCAGTCGGTAAGTGGTTAATGAATCACATTTATTTTACATCATGTGGATGGCCATGTGTGTGTGCACTGCTTATTTGCAGAAGAGATGACACCAGGATGCACTATGGAAAGAAGGCAAGTTGACGGAGGCAGTGTGATGCTTTGGGGCAATGTTCTGCTGGGGAACCTTGGGTCTTGCCATTCATGTGGATGTCACCTGACAGGTACCATCTACTTAAACATTGTTGCGGACAAGATAAACCCCTTTGTGGAAACAATGTTCCCTGATGGAAGTGGCCCTTTTTAAGTAGCATAATGCGCCCTGCCACACTGCAAAAATGGTTCAAGAATCATTTGAGGAACACAACGAGTTAAAGGATTCTCCAGATCTCATTACAATTGGGCATCTGTGTCATGTGCTGGAAAACCAAGTCCGATGCACGGAAGCCCCATCTTGCAGCTTACAGGACCAAAAGGATCTGCTACTGACGGCTTTGTGCCAGACACCACAGTATACCTTCAGAGTCTAGTGGCATTAATGCCTTGATAGGTCAGGGCTGTTTTGGCATCAAAAGGTACCATTTTGGTGTCAAAAGAGGGAACTACTAAATATTAGGTGCGTGGTCACCAGTGAATTGCAGTGTATTGCTATTCACAGAGTAGTACAGATGCCCGCTGAAAATCCTTAACTGTGGGTTGTCCTCAGAAAAGTAATAGAGGGGAAATCTTCCAATCGGGATACTAGTTTTGGTGACCTGGGGGGCTTCTAAGGATTCCCTTAATTTGCAGGGATTTCCTTTAACTTCCTGTTTTGGATATAGGACAGGAAGTAAAGGTAGATCTCCCCAATGGGACAAAGATGCACAGTCACAATCTATTTAAAATGGAAGAACAAATTCGCCTGTAGTTCTACTTTAAGATCCAATTCTGCAGTACAACGTCAAAGCTAAATCCCCACAAACGCATCAAACAAGACAGGGCTTGAATAATTTTAATTGTTGATCTTACATTTTCCCCTAGTGAAACCTTTGTCATTATGCCCTGCCATATCAAATAATAGAGTATGACCCTTCTAGTCTTTAAGAAATATTATGGAAAGATTTTGCATTACCTTAAGCAGTGACATTTATTTTCATAACAGCCACATCAGGCCAATAAAGAAAAGTAACAGGAAATTATTTTTGAAGGTCATTTATAAAACCAATTTTTTTTAATCCATTCATAAAATTGATTATTTTTTTATTATGTCATGTAATATCACATCATCTTCAACAGAAATTTATTGCAATCAGATGAAATTCTTAACCTTTAGTCTGGACACGTGTGACACAATTTAATCTACGCTTACTGCAATAATTTGTTTGGAAATTATAATAGGTACTAAAAACTGGTCTTTTTCCAAAATATCTTCATTTCGGGAAACCAGACTGGCTTGCAGCCCAGCCTCTATAAATTTGTAATTTCTCTGCATGCCAGGGGTATATTTATCAATTGGCATTGGAAATTTAATTGATGAGAGTAAAATCAAAATGACATTTAAAGTATGTTTGTGACTAGAACAAGCTTCTAGATTAATGGAGCTGGCAAAAATGAAACATATGAGTTTGTGTCCTGTTTTGTGACAACTGAGGAAAATCCTGTTTTATCACAAGTGCACCACACATACTGCAGCACAAATCAATTATTGTCTTCCCTGCTAAAACGTAATACCACTTATTTAGCCAATGATTCCTAAAAAGAGAACATTGAATTTGAGGAAGGTAGTTTAGCTGCACAAAGATGAAATACATATATGATATGAACTGTTTACCTGCCCAAGCATGTGTAATTTTGGAAGGTCAGTCCTCATTTTTCCCCATTTACATTTTTTATTAGACTAATGCCATTCCCACCCTTAGGCTGCTGAGTGGACCATGAAGGGCCTCAACACATTGGTGAGATCATTGTTCTGTTTTCTACTTCATCTGGGTGAGGGCTCGCTCACACCATAGCACATGCATTAGCACACATGCATTGCAGTTCCCTTTTTATGACTTTTTTTTTTAAATCAGAAAAAGAGACGTTATTTACAATCAGTGTTGACAAGGGACACCAACTTAGTTGTATCTTTGTTCTTAAAAACTACGGGATAATGGTGTTGTGGTAACTTACCTAAATAAAAAAAGCATAATAATATTATTCTTGATATCACTAGAAAAAAAAGCCTTTGAAAATTCGTTTGTAATAACTCCATCAGTATCAAGCAGCTTCATTAATATCGCATTAAAGAAGAAGAGAATTGTGCGCTGCATTTGGAGAGTTCATAATTTGCCACGTCACGAATGTTAATTCTCCATTACAAACGCTAGTTTACAAGACCGACCGCTTCTGCTTCCGAGCATGTGTGTTTGTGCTTTGGACTTGCCAGCGGTTTAGACATTAATGGCTGTGTTTTGAGTTATTTTGAGGGGACAACAAATTTACACTGTTATACAAGCTGTACACTCCTTACTTTACATTGTAGCAAAGTGTCATTTCTTCAGTGTTGTCACATGAAAAGATATAATAAAATATTTACAAAAATGTGAGGGGTGTACTCACTTTTGTGAGATACTGTATATACACACAGCAAGAGACAGCCAGCATGTATATCCAGCAAGAGGCAGCCCACATATATACACACACAGCATGAGACAGCCCACATATATACACACACAGCAAGAGACAGCCCACATATATACACACACAGCAAGAGACAGCCCACACATATATACACACACAGCAAGAGACAGCCCACATATATACACACACAGCAAGAGACAGCCCACATATATACACACACAGCAAGAGACAGCCCGCATATATACACACACGGCAAGAGACAGCCCACATATATATACACACAGCAAGAGACAGCCCGCATATATACACACACAGCAAGAGACAGCCTACATATATAAACACACAGCAAGAGACAGCCCACATGTATATCCAGCAAGAGACAGCCCACATGTATATATCCAGCAAGAGACAGCCCACATGTATATATCCAGCAAGAGACAGCCCACATGTATATATCCAGCAAAAGACAGCCCACATGTATATCCAGCAAGAGACAGTCCACATGTATATATCCAGCAAGAGACAGCCCACATGTATATATCCAGCAAGAGACAGCCCACATGTATATCCAGCAAGAGACAGCCCACATGTATATATCCAGCAAGAGACAGCCCACATGTATATCCAGAAAGAGACAGCCCGCATGTATATCCAGCAAGAGACAGCCCACATGTATATCCAGCAAGAGACAGCCCACATGTATATATCCAGCAAGAGACAGCCCACATGTATATCCAGCAAGAGACAGCCCACATGTATATCCAGCAAGAGTCAGCCCACATGTATATCCAGCAAGAGACAGCCCACATGTATATCCAGCAAGAGACAGCCCACATGTATACATCCAGCAAGAGACAGTCCACATGTATATATCCAGCAAGAGACAGCCCACGTGTATATATCCAGCAAGAGACAGCCCACGTGTATATCCAGCAAGAGTCAGCCCACATGTGTATCCAGCAAGAGACAGCCCACATGTATATATCCAGCAAGAGACAGCCCACATGTATATATCCAGCAAGAGACAGCCCACATTTATATCCAGCAAGAGACAGCCCACATGTATATCCAGCAAGAGACAGTCCACATGTATATCCAGCAAGAGACAGCCCACATGTATATATCCAGCAAGAGACAGCCCACATGTATATATCCAGCAAGAGACAGCCCACATTTATATGCAGCAAGAGACAGCCCACATGTATATCCAGCAAGAGACAGTCCACATGTATATCCAGCAAGAGTCAGCCCACATGTATACATCCAGCAAGAGACAGCCCACATGTATATCCAGCAAGAGACAGCCCACATGTATATCCAGCAAGAGACAGCCCACATGTATATCCAGCTAGAGACAGCCCACATGTATACATCCAGCAAGAGACAGTCCACATGTATATCCAGCAATAGACAGCCCACATGTATATATCCTGGCAGCAGCATTAATAGACACATATCTAAAAAGCAAGACAACAATGACAGTTGAACAATTACTGAAAGCAGTCTTGGTCTGGCAGACAGGAGTCTCAGGACAGGACAGGACAGGGCAGGACAGGACACCACACCACACCACATGCTAACTCTTCCTCACAAAAGGAACATCCGCTCTACTACAGGGAAAGGCAGAGTGCAGCTGATATCACTCTGCCCTCCCCTCTCTTAAGGCTGCAGCCGGAACTATAGGAGCTGTTTCGGCTTATGCGGCTGTATGATATTTTATGTAATAGGGTCATACATGGCAATGGAAACCCATCCTCCTGATTTGGTAGCAACGACAGCATTATAAGGTGAACATCAACATTTACAGTATTGCTGACATTTTTTCACAGCCCTCTACAGAGAGTATTGAAGCGTTACTATCAATTATTACCCTGCCCCAGAATGAGCTTACCCACCTAAGCTACTTGAGCATGTTCTGTATTCCCAGGCATTTAAAGGTTCAAACAAGCTCCTGGCTTTTAGGTAAAAGTAATCAGAGTTGCCTGATCACTTGTACAGGCCTGACAATGTGCGCCTCCCAACTGCTGGACCCCACCTCCTCTTGTGGTTTCTGGGCTTTCCCACACCTCCTGGGAGTCCATGACCACAATAAACCTTGTCAGGATGGTGAGCTGGAGGACCCTGAGGAACATCTGTTCCCTGGTATGCTCTGCAGAGTGTGAACCTATAAGCACTCACAGCTTTTAAAATCCTGGCTGAAAAGCTGGTTAAACAGTGGATCAAGCACAGTCTGTGATCGATTGACTTAGCACAGCCCTACACGGTTCAAATCTCGGCCGGTTAATCAGGAATCGGCCAAGATTTGAACCGTTAATGTACCAAGTTGATCGATCAATCAACTTGGGTACAACCAGCCTGCCAGATTCTCTCACAGTTATCCCTAGTGGCTGCTATAGCAGCTAGCAATAATCACTGTCTTCTCCTGACAGGGATAGCTTCCCCTGCCCCCTTACGAGGAGCAGACCCATGGTTGCAGGAAAGAAATTTGCACTGTGTATGGCCTGCCTAAAGCAGAGGACAGGGGAGACATTGGGGTCTAACAAAACTTTGGTGTTTCCATAAAGGGTACCTTTCACCTGCCAAGTGCTGTGGCATAGTTGGCTAACATGCCCCCTTGTGATAGCACACCAAAGAGAAATAATTCCAGGTTCCTCATTTCCAGTTAACTTTAAAGTTTTGAGCTGTGAAAACATTTTAATGTTTTTTTACTGATAATTTTTGGTAGCACTTTTTTTGTCATTTTGCGGGCACGTGCAGTTTTGAGGCTTGACATATTTGGTATTTGTTTACTCCATACTACCTAATATTTTATTTTGTACAAAAATCTTTGGGATTTTAGGAAAATAGGATTATACCATGTTACAGCTGCAAAAGTGTAAAAAATGTATGTCACAGATCCCCTTTTAAAAGATTAGTACAGTAGACATTCATAATTAAATACCAGTACTATTGGTGACCAACTATGTCCTAAATTTTGAATAGAATGGTTAAAGGTTAGAACCCTGTCAAGTTTTTTTTTTATTGCTGTGTCAGGTTTACAGAATATATTCACTTGAACTAAAAGTGATGGAAAATTTTGAAAAAAATGAACAATGTGTAAATTATACTGTCAAGAAAAAACAATAAAAATCTTCAAACTTTAAAACAACATCAACATCAACGTGTCATACTTTCTGTCAAGACAGTAAAACATAGAGACACTAACTTGTGTTTAGCACTACCAGACATGTATGAGATATTCCAAAGGATGGAAATGTCATACAGGGACTCCATGGAAGATATTGAATGAGAATCTAGGAAAATGGAAGCATTTCAAAAAGACAATTAAACAGGTAAGTATTATTGTCACAGTGTTATGACATACGGTGTACGTATCATGCAACATGCAGAATGCTCGCACATACTTGTATATACATATAAAACCAATCAGGATTGCTTAACCAGAGTTAGAATCTGTTTGTGTTTCAGTCGTGGAGGCTAAATTAAACAATATATACCACACCTTATTAAATTTCCATGGGCATTCACGGGATATATAGGTAATTTTATAAAGCGGGACTACTGAGTTTATAACAGCCTTCTAGTATGCAAGAGAGGGGGGACTATCAGACTTCCATTTTAGCACAATGGTTTTCTTGGCGTAGAAGAACAACAGGCCAAGTAGAGTTTTGGTTGCTCTTGTGAAGGCTAAGGGATTTACCAACCCTAGGAGACATACTTCAACGGTCATTGGGATGGATGTAGTAATCAGGGTATGGATAAAATGAGTAACCTCAGACCAAAATATTGTACTTGTGGACACGTCCAAAACGTATGCAAAAAATCAGTTGTGTACCTGTGCATCTCCAGCAATGTGGTGCGACCTCAGGATAAATTTTTTGTTGTGGCGCTAGGTAAGTCCTATGTAATATTTTGAATTGTATTAATTGGTCTCTACTTTTTGGAGCAGAGAGTAATCCCAAACATCCTCTCAGTCTTCTCCATCTCAATCTGGTGCCTCTGCCTGCCATTTCAATCTGAGATGCTCTAGATCATTGTGGACTGAAGGCAGTGGGTTAGCTAGGGAATCATTTCTCAGTATTGATCCCAGATCATCTGGAAAAAGGTGTATTTTCCAAACACATTTAAGTGCATTTAGACACCTTCAGCTGTGTCAACAGTTTGAGAGGTGATTCATTTATTTGGCCAAAATAAATGCACGTTTAGGTGCATTTAGGCACATTTGCAAGCATCAGGTGTTTTTCTTCCAAACCACTCTTCTCCTGAACATGATTTTGGTGCGTTCAGATTTCTTCCCTTAAAGCTTCTGTCTCTAAACGCCTGCAAATGACTATGTGTGCATGGAAACATAGACTGACATACAGGGGAGTTTAAAATCAGAAAAAAATATCAACTGCCTGTAAAATGTATGTTTTTTTTTTTTTTTTAGCTGAAGTATGCATGGGGCCTTATGCCGCGTACACATGACCGTTTTTGCGGTCGGAATAAACTCCGAAGGTTTCTCTGAAGGAACTCCGACGGAATTCCGCTCAAGCGGTCTTGCATACACACGGTCACACCAAACTCCGATCGTCCAGAACGCGGTGACGTACAACACGTATGATGGGACTAGAAAAAGGAAGTTCAATAGCCAGTAGCCAATAGCTTGCTTCAGAGCATGCGTCGTTTTTGGTCCGTCAGAACAGCATACAGACGAGCGGTTTTCCCGCTAGGAATTGGTTCAGTTGGAAATATTTAGAACATGTTCCATTTCTAGATCCGTCAGAATTTTAAAAAAAAAGAGTGCGATGAGGCATACACACGATCAGAATAGACGATGAAAAGCTTCGGTCTGACTTTTTCTGTCGGACATTCCACTCGTGTGTACGCGGCTTTAGAAGAAATTCCTCTCACTTTGGAGAGGAAGTGAAAATAAATCTCCCCAATGATACAAAGAAAAAAAAAGGAGGTATTTCAACCATTCTATAGTTGAAAATGAAAAAAAAAGGATTTGAATTTAAAAACACTTAAACTTTCACAAAGATTAGCATAATGTGCTACAATAGTTAACAATGAAAATAGTATACAGTATATTTACAGATATTTGCTGCAATATCTATGCTGTTTTTACTGGAATTTTTTAGGAGCATCATGAAAATGATTTTCAAGGGGAAAATAAAACAGATTTTAGTATGTGTTCTGTGTTAAGAGATGATTAATTTTACTTGTATTGATATTTGCACTCACAGACGATAGTATACAGATGACTTCTAAAGAGATTCACAAGGTTAAATGCATTCATTAGAATGGATGGAGCATCCTGATAGAGCTTAGGCGCAAAATAACCCTTTCCAATTTCAAAAATAATATGAGTTAGATAGAAGAAATAAACAGCCCAAATTGATTGCATAGGTGATCACTGCATCTTAGGCCAGTGCTATATATAAACAGATTATCAGAAGAAGAAATACCAATTTGGACTATATTCGCTGATTCACAGGTCATGCACCCCCCTGTGATCATTATTAGCTCAGATATCTAATGGATGGGAGGAAAAAATGTGTCATTCATGAAGCTTTAGTAGATTTGCTAAAATTTCAGGGATAAACAACTAGATTTTTCAAATTTAGCATTTGGTATTTGAGGCCAAATCAGTTTCAAATCAAGACATACACATACTTCCCAACTTTTTGAGAAGAGAACGAGGGATACCTATTAGCAAAAGTATGTAGGCATAGGACACACACCCCTGCCATGCCCCCTAAAAGGAGAATTACACAAAAAAAATGATTAGTTAAACCCACAAGTGCTCTTGTGGGTTTAACTAATGGCTTGTGGCTTTTGAAATTTACAAATGAAGCAATTTAGAAATTGGATGAAAGGTTTAGCACCGGGAAACATTTTTGAAAGGTAAAAAGTGCATTTTATGAGGGGCGTGGCGTCTGAGCCCGAAGATGGCCGCTTAGCCTGAGAGCTCCGCCACACAGCCGGGGGAATCCGTAGTCATCGGAGCGCAGACACGGTTTACCCGCCCTAGTCTGACCCAGCACAGTCCGGAGAATCGATCGGGATGCCGAGGAGGAGAAAAGAGCCGCCGCCGCAGCTTCGTAAGCTGCAGGGCTACTTCCCTAATGCAGCGCGGCTCCAACAAAATGGCGCCCGAACGGAGAGTGAGAACGGGAAGGCCGCGGCCGCGGCCTATCCTTCTCCTCACGGCGGGAACAGCAAGGGGAATCCCTCCAGCGGATCATCATCCGCAGCCTCTACACCCACAACCAGAAGCCCTGCCAAGTCTAGGCAACGCACGGCTTCTCCACAAGACGGCCCACGGCCTCAGGAAATGGAGGTGAGTGGGCATGGCTTATCACAGCCTCACACTACAGGAACTCCAGATCCCATAGCTGGATTCCCTACCACTGGGCAGCCTGTATCAGATACAGTTTTAAAAGACATGCTAATGTCACTGAGATCATCACTCCATAATGATATGCTGCACACAATGAGCAAATGTCAGGCAGAGGTCCACAGAGTGGGAGAGAGGGTGAATCAGATAGAGAATGCTATGGGAGAATATGCTACCTCTTTCAACAAGATGGTGGACGCCCACAGTGCCCACAATGATGAAATCACATGGATCAAAGATAAAATAGCAGACCTCGAGGACAGGTCCAGAAGGAATAACCTAAAAATTAGAGGTATCCCTGAGACAGTAGCTGCGTCACAGCTGCCACAATATGTCCATGATCTATTCTCTGCCATAATACCCACGATGTCTGCATTGGAACTCACAGTGGATAGAGTACATAGAGTTCCAAAACCGTCTTTCTTAGCTGATGATATACCCAGGGATGTTTTGCTGAGATTGCACTTTTACAGAGCAAAAGAAAGTTTATTGGCTGCTTTTCGCAAAACTGACCAACGCCCAGCTCAATATGCCTCCCTGCAACTACTCCCGGACCTCTCCAGACACACTCTTCAGCGTCGCCGCAACCTAGCCACCATAACTAAGGCCCTGCGCAACCATCATATCCTACACAAGTGGAAATACCCTGCCACACTCTCCATCACTTACAATGGAACTGATACCAATGTCTCAACCCTTGAGGAAGGATTGACAGCCCTCCGTCAATGGGGAATTTTATTGGACTCACCTCCAGTCCCCATTCAAGTAGATGGTCCCCCACACGTACAGCCTGAGTGGCAAGTGGTTAATCGAAAGAAAAAATGATAAGCAGAATGTTCACCTCAAAAGAACGCTCTTACACATCTAAATATGATCTAGTGCTAAATACCCCCCGGCATTGGTACACACCACATGGAAATTCTTCCATTTCCCCTCACTTCTGCTGAACAGTATACACGGTTCAAGAATCCCCCAGTGGATTCTCCTTTTACCCTGTCAACTGTTCCTTTTCTCTATTTCAGTTCGCTATGTTTTGCATCTCTCTTTGTTTTTTCTGTTTTTTTCGGATCAACAGCCAGCATCAGAGACATCTTAGGGATTCCTTCCACTGAACCTCATCGACCTGCACTGTACCGACATCCCATCACATGGCACTCCAGGACTTGGAGAATATGCTAGGATTCTCCTTTCCATTAGCCCAGGTCATGGTACACCTACAAAATATCATCGCCCGTGAACATAAGAAACTACTCCTCCCTTGGCCCATCGATCAGCATCTCAATTGTGAGTACAATCGACACCTGACATTTAACGAACCCCCAAATTAACACATGCCAGTTAAAATACTCTCCATTAATGCTCATGGCCTGAACCATCCGGCCAAAAGGGCATTTCTCTGGAAAGAAGCAGACTCTTCGCAATGTGACATCTTATGTGTCCAAGAAACACATTTCCACCACACAGCTCCACCCAGATGCTCTCACAGATGCTTCCAACATTATTTTTTCTCCAATATGCCAGCGAAAAAGAGAGGGGTTATGGTGGCAATCAAGGACTCGATATCCTTCCAACTCCACTCAGTAACATCTGATCCGGCTGGTCGCTATCTCATTATAGTGTGTGACATAAATGCCACCCGCTATACTCTAGTGAACGTATATGTTCCCAATAACCACCAAATTCGATTCCTGAACAGGCTGATGGAAAAGCTCAAGAAGCTCCAACAAGGTTCTCTAGTACTATGTGGAGACTTTAACATTACACCAGACCCACGCATAGATTCCACATCGGTATCCTCCCATAGGTCACCCTCTTTAGGTAATTTCTTACTTTCCCAGGACCTGTTTGATGCATGGCGATGCACGCATGCCAATGAAAGGGACTTTTCGTTTTTCTCTCATAGACACTGCACATATACGAGGATTGATCTGTTTCTGATGGACAAGTGGCTGCTTCAAAAAATAATTCAAATCAAAATCAATAATATAACGTGGTCGGACCATGCTTCCGTCCTCCTGACTCTAGGGGATAACTACCCCAACAATAGGGCATATGTGTGGCGCTCTAATCCCCAGGTAATACAAAACCTGGCAACTAAAAAAATACTAGAGGGTCACTTGTCCGATTATTTTCAGATCAATTCCTCCTCTACAAAAGATCCATTTGTACTCTGGAACGCACATAAGGCGTACATTAGAGGAATGTTTATCCAACTGGGCGCAAGGCTCAAAAAGCAGAGACAGCAGCGGCTTAATACCCTACTATCTGAAATTAGTACCCTTGAGGCTCAAAACAAAATAAATCCAACGCACCACATCAGCGCGAAACTCACCTCCCTAAGACACAACCTTAGGCTAGAACTTCTTCAGTCTTTTGAACAAACTGAAAGAAAGGTGAAAATGTCTTTCTATTCGTCTAGTAACAAAGCTGGTAAAGCACTCGCTCGCAAACTACAAGGCCAGCGCTTTAAAACCAAAATACCTCATATCATCAACCCTAAGTCTCAACAAAAAGTATTTGATCCCCAAAACATCGCAGATGCCTTTAGCGAATACTATGGGTCCCTTTATAACCTGAATCAAGATGGCAATACTGCACAACCTTCTAACTCAGCTATAATTAAATTTTTAAAAGACATTGACCTTCCACAACTCTCCGTTTCACAATTACAGGAGTTAAATACCCCCTTCTCCCTGACAGAAATAATGAAGGTTATCGATACTCTTCCCAATAACAAATCCCCAGGACCGGACGGGCTGACAGGGGAATACTACAAAAATTTTAAACAAACTTTAGGCCCACACCTTCTTAGGGTGTTCGAGACCGCTGCTGCCTCTGCTTCCTTTCCAACTGAGATGTTAGAAGCTCTAATAGTTACTCTGCCTAAACCGGGCAAGACACCGGACGTTCCCCAAAATTTTAGGCCCATTTCTTTATTAAACAATGACCTAAAGATTTATGCTAAATTAATAGCACTGAGACTTGTGGACATTCTGCCCACCCTAGTGGACTCGGACCAATCTGGATTTACTAAGGGTAGACAGACCTCTGATGCCACCAGACGACTAATAGATATAATCCACTTGGCTACGAAACACAGGACGCCTTCTCTGCTCCTTGCTTTGGACGCAGAGAAGGCGTTCGATAGAGTACACTGGATGTACCTAAAAACAACATTGGAGAAATTTGGCTTCAAAGGCCATCTGCTTTCTGCAATACTAGCCCTGTATACTTCCCCGTCAGCCCGAGTGTACACTTCGGGCATGCTGTCTAAACCCTTTAGGATCACAAACGGCACTCGCCAAGGATGCCCACTGTCTCCCCTTATTTTTAATTTGTTAATAGAGCCATTAGCCGCCAGCATTAGACAAAACCCTAACATACAAGGATTTATGATCAACAAACGCAAACACGTCATAAGTCTCTTTGCAGATGATGTGATCCTAATGCTCACTAATCCGGTGTCTTCCCTGGAAAATGTATCTCAACTATTGCATAGGTACGGTATGGTATCATACTACAAGGTAAATGACGCCAAATCTTATATATTGGATCTAGGTGTAAATCCAAGTGACAAAGCAGACCTACAAAACAGATTCCCGTATGTATGGAATCCTCAAGAAATTACATATTTAGGGATTAAACTCACCTCTCAACCTAAACAATTGTTCAATGCTAACTACCTGCCGCTAGAACGCAAATTACAAGCAGGACTTCAAACCTTAGGCAAACACACATTATCATGGTCAGGAAGACTGGCAGCCTTCAAAATGCAACTCCTACCACAACTACTTTATATATACCGAACGGTACCCATTCCGGTCCCCAGAAAATTCTTTCAAACCTTACAAACCATTCTTTCCAAATACCTTTGGGAAGGCAAGAAACCCAGAAGCGCTCTCTCCAAACTTCGTAAGACAAAACAAGCGGGCGGAGTAGGTCTACCAGTCTTGGCTGACTACCATTTAGCTGCCATATTAGCTCAACTTAGAGGATGGTTTCCTGACCAACCTACCCCACTCTGGGGGAGCATTGAACAAGCCGCAATACCAGGAGGTAACCTATATGAATATATCCTAGCTTATCCCCATCTTAAAACTAAAACTACTGATCTTCCTCTACCAATTCTAGCAACTCTGTACTCATGGAAGACTATGGTGACTTCCAAATCTCTGTCATCCCCCACTATTCCGTTATCCATACCCATCTCTATCCTAGCTTTAATAATCCCGGACATGAACCTAAATAGGTGGAAAAGTGGGGGACTGAAATGGGTATCGGATCTATACTCGGGCATTAATATTAAACCATTCGCTCAAATACAACGGGAATATGGTTTACCTGCCTCGGAACAATTTAATCACTTCCGCGTTACATCTTCTCTGAAAAGTAACGGCACCCTTCAATACAAATTGTTCTGGCAGATCAAAATTTACCTTACTGCCAAACATTCTCGTAGAGGTGGTATCTCACTGTTCTACAATTTCCTCCATGACAAATCCATACTCACCAAAACAAACTCCATGCTAGCATGGGAACGAGATCTTAACGATTCCTTCTCAAAGGAACAATGGCACAAAGCCTTACAATCTATCCATTCGGCCACTAAATGCACCAACCTCTGGGAACTCTCTCACAAGATTACACAGAGATGGTACCTAACACCATATCGGTTAGCTAAATTTGACTCCTCCACATCTCCTTTGTGCTGGAGAGGATGTGAACAATCAGGCACCATCTTTCATGTTCTCTGGTGTTGTAAAAGACTGGCCAACTTTTGGTCCAACATCTTTACTATCCTACACCAAGTGACAGGCATACGGATTCCATACTCTCCTTCATTAGCTCTATTAAATGTAGGAATTGAAGACATACCACCACTCCATAGGAAATTCACCATCCACTTATTTCTAGCAGCCAAGTTAGTGATACTGAGACTGTGGAGATCACCAAATCCCCCAGAAGTAACAGAAACTATACGCACACTTTCCATACACTATACCTATGAACGCATGCTCGCAACCATTGAGGGAAAATACGAGACCTTTCTTCCACATTGGCAACAATGGATAACTTGGTACAATATGCACCACACATAGCTAAATTCCTAATAAGCATATAACTATACACCATCCCTACTCTCCGAGTAGAACTGAATAAAAATACTCTAATTGAGGTTCGAACCCCTCCTTTTCTCTATTGTCTCTGAGTTGATCCTTGTTTGTTTGTTTATTTTACTTATTGATTACGAACAATACGCTCTTGCTGTAAAAATGCTAACAGTAATTGTCTAGTTGAACTTCCCCCATATTGTTACAACAGAGGAGAGGACGTGTGGGGAAGGCCCCTTCACAGAGTCACAGTAAGCTCCCACAGGGGTGTCTTGTGGAGAGAGGCAACACCTTCCGTCCTCTACTCATTCTTCAATAATCACACTAATGTTATGTGGATGCACGATTCTGTTAGCTATTATAATTAGAATTATAATTATCTATACTACAGCCTATGCTACATCTTGATGATTGACAACTGTTGTTTACCTTTGTATGTTGAACAAAAACTGAATAAAAAACTATTGTTAAAAAAAAAAAAAAAAATAGAAAATCACCTTAACAAAAGCAGTACCCCAAATTGTACACATGCTGCGCTTATCAAAATAAAAAATAAGAAATTTCCACTAAAATATTAATAAAGTGATATTGTGCTTAACATATACAAAATCTATTAATAACTATTAATACTATACTATACGTTAATGTGCAATACATTTTAATGAATGAATAAATAGGTAAAAGTGCTCCAATAAGCCTGTGTATTGCAAATATTCCACAAAGCTTGTGCAATTTTCAAATATCAATAGATAGTTCAACACAAACATCCATGCGATTTAGTGTTGAATCTAAGCATATCAGTACTGCATCTATGCAATATGGTGCAATGTACGAACAATAAAAAGTTAAAAAATACAAAAAAAAAAAAAGTGCATTTTATATACGGCTATATATATCAGACCAAAATGAGGGACAAATGAGGAGGAAATAGGGACAGAGGGTCTTTGTTCCAAATCAGGAACAGTCCCTCAAAATCAGGGATAGTTGGGAGCTATGCATCCATGATGGGTCCAGAAGAAGAGTCTGCCAGTGTCTGATTTAAAAGGCACCGTATCTTTTTATTTGATTATCCTAAAGCTTAAAGCAGCTGCACAGTAGAGAGTTGTATCGTATTTAGTAAAATTACCATAACCTCAACATATATATACAGTATAATATTTTTTTGTATTTGTATATGTCCCTCATGGCAGTGCCCAACTACTATTTGAGTCTTCATCTCTCACCCTACTCAAGCTACTGTCATCTATTTTAATTAAATAATAACGCTAACTATGTGAAATCTTTTAATGTGATTCTCCAAAAAAACAAAGAAAATAGATTAGATATAAATGGTAATTAAAAACCTACAAAAAAATAATAATGCCTAAGAAAATTTCTCCAGAAGAGTTAAAGAACATTCAACCAATAGAGAAAATACCCTAACACTATAGGCTAAAAACATTTGACCTGAAAAGGAAATATGAGGGAAAACTCTGAACTGTATACAAAGTGTATAGCAATTTCTGTGTGAACAGCCCAAAAAATTGGTGTTTGACTGAGCGAACCCCCAGTTGCAATAGGAAGTCAAACATTTAGCAGCGATATAACTATTGATGCTAAATGTGACAGTTTTCTGCTCAAGGCTACTGGTTGTTTACAAATTTATTGAAATGATACATGCTCAACATGTAAATTCCATGCAGAGGTAAACAGATGATAAGAGTACCATATTATGATGAATATATGCACTCTATAAGTCCATTAAAAAACATTGAGCCATATGTCAACATAATAGTGGTTGAAACTATCTAAGACACTAGGTATGCAAAGAGTACATGCAACTCTTTCTAAATATACTGAAGAGCACTCTATAGTCCTCTGTCAGAAAATATTTTCTGTGCGGTGGATGCATCCTCACTGAGGAATAAATGGAATAAAAAGTAACATATAAAAAATACTAATCACCAGGAATACTAGCCAATGCGCTTAGGGTATTAAGCATATAGATATGCTTAAAGTGTTGGTAAACAATCACCTTGTAAAACAACCCATTCAGTTTACAATTGTAATGAAAGGCAAAACATTTGTATATAGATATAAAAAACATTATAAATACATTTTCCCCCTTTTTTTAGAAGAGATCCCTTTGTTCTCAGCTGTATAAGAGCATAGCTAGAGAACTGACCACGGTTTGTTCTCCTGCTTAATGTGGTCAGTTTTTATTCAGTGAATAAAGTGTAACTCAATCAGCTCAACCTGTGTAATACATGTGACAACAAATCTTCTACAAAAATTGTTCAGTATACCACCACCTCTATAAAAAGTTCCCACTCACCTCATTCATCAGACCCCACTACAGAGTCTAATGCGCTTTATCCACTACGCCTCTAGATATCTCTGTATTTCACCTCCTTCTCCTGGATATAGTCCTGAGTGGTCAGAGTTTACTTATCCTCCATACAGTTACCATGGAATAAAAAGGGGAGAACCATAGTGCTCTCTTTATAGCATTTATTAACAAAAATAGGGGATAAAAGCTCACTTACAAACAAACTTTAAAAACAAGCAGATCAAATCCTCAGCTCACCGCTGCCAGAAAGAAGCAGGAAGCTGGAATCAGAGCTCTGAATGCATTTTTGAAATGAGACAGATAATGAACGGTCCAGAACACAGTGTTTGTATACATTTCTTGACTAGTGACACACAGGAACTGCAAATAAAAGGGTGAATACAAGGTCGGTCTCCGCCTACTGAGGAAGCCCAATAGGAGGGTGTAACGCGTATAGGTGGGAGGTAAGTGAGCTTTTATTCCCAGTTTTTGTTAATAAATGCTATACAGAGAGCACTATGGTTCTCCCCCTTTTATTTCATGGTAACTGTATGGAGGATAAGTAAACTCTGACCACTCAGGACTATATCCAGAAGGAGGAGAAATACAGAAATATATAGAGGAGGAGTGGATAAGGCGTATTGGACTCTGTAGTGGGGTCTTATGAATGAGGTGAGCGGGCACTTCTTATAAAGGTAGTGGTTCACTGAACACCTTTTGTGGAAGATTTATTGTCACATGTATTACATAGCAGTGATGGACAGGATGACATTTTTGTACACATTGATTGAGACAAAGAGACATTTATTTATTTTTTTTCCATCTTATTTTTTTATTGATTATTTCATCACATTTTGGAGTTATATGAATGAATTGCACTGCACTGGTACACATATAATTTACAGTTTTTCTTTCAAAAATCTTTTATTGGTTTTGTATAAAAACAAAAGAATATAATAAAAAAACACAAAAAAGTACAGGGTTTGAAATCGCATGTCATACAAAATCCGCTGATACATGAGAAACGCCTGCTGGGACTAGAGCGTTAGCATTTATAAGGCACATTAAATATAATTGACTATGGCGTAAAGGAACCAATGTTTGGAACCTTGTGGCTTGTGTAAACATAGAAAAAGATCCCTAAGGGGATTGTCTGACGACTAGAGAGGCATTAGGGGATCACGCTGGCACCCCTAACGGGCTCATGCTGTGCACAGCGTGAGCCCCCCTCCTCCCCTAACCTGGGATTGATCTTGGACCCTAGGGCCTCGAGGATCTATACAATATCATTACTGGGGATTACAACATATCAGATAGAAACATGCTACGAAAAGGGTAATGTTTGTCTCAAACTGAAGGAATTCTGGTGAGAAAAACCCAATACAGCCACTACCCACTGTTCTTTCCTAGTTTCCCCCAGCAGAGGGACACGATCAACAAAAAAAAAAAAAAAAAACACAACTATAAAAACAGAAAGGGATAAGAGGAGAAAGGAGAAGAGAGAAAGGGTGGTTAGCTGTCCGTCTGGAGGGGCCCCCGCCTCGTAAGTTGGCCCCTTTTAGTTTTGGGGTGGGACTCCCGGAATGAGAGAAATGCCAACGAACCTTGCCCAGGGCTCCCATATGGCTTCAAATTGCTTAGTTTTATCATCTATGATGCTGGCCAGTTTCTCTTGGGCCATGATCCAAGAGATTTTGTGGATTGTCGCTTTCACCGAGACTTTGGGCTGTTTCCAGGCCTTAGCAATGGTGAGTTTTGCACCTAAGAGAATGAAGTGTCAGTTTACGTGAGCTCTTCGGCATCCTGGGAAAGTTATCATTAAGAAGAGCTATGGTCGGGGATTTCGGGATTTGGGTCTGTGTCGTTTTCCTTATCAGGGAGAATATTTTATTCCAGTAGGACCTTAGTCTGGGGCATTCCCACCAGATATGGGCCATTGTGCCCACCAGCTGGCACCCTCGAAAGCACTTGGGGTCAGCTGATGGGAACATTCTGGAGAGCTTGAAAGGCGTGAGGTACCACCTTGTCATAACCTTAACTCCTCCTTCAATTAAGGAGATGTTTTTGATGCCTTTAAAGTCTCTGTCAAAGGAGCGTCTCCATTTGGAGATCTCCCATTCAAAAGCTAGATCCCTCTCCCAGTCAAGCATGTAGGGGGTTTTTTGGGGATGCAAGGCTAGTGACTGATAGATGACGGAAATCCCCCCCCTCTGTTCAAAGGAGCGACCACACCATAATTCGTATGGCGTAAAGGCATTGTGTGAGGGGATACCTCCTCTCCAACGTTGACAGAGGAAATGTCTTATTTGGTGGAATCTGAAGTGCTCAGAGTTCGGGATTTCCAGTTGCCTTACACCTTGCTCCAAGGAAATAGGACCCTCATTTGTGAAAAAATGTCCGATTCGCTACAGTCCCTTGTCCAACCACCAACGAAAAGCCTTAATATCCAACCCAGGGGGAAAGTCAGGGTTATTGAAGATGTGCTATAGGGGAAGACATCTTGAGATTAATGCTGAATTTTTCCTTAGATTGTCCCATATGTGAAATGATTGGGATAAGGATGGGGAAAGAATTGGGGGTCTCTGTTTGTGAGGAGTCCAGAGGAGATAGTCCAGAGTGTATGTGGGGACAGCCTGTCTCTCTATCCGAATCCAATCTGGCTTCTCTGCCTTGGAGTAAACCGCGGACAGTTGGGCCAGCCTGGCCGCTTGAAAGTACCAGTGAAGCTGAGGAGCCCCCATGCCACCCTGGTCTCTCGGAAGGAATAGGGTTTTTTGCTGAAATCTATGTCCTCTGCCCCCCCAAATAAATTTGGTGATCTTTTTTTGAAAATTGGAGAGGTGTTCTTTGTTTATATTTATCGGGATGGCCCTGAAAAGGTATAGTAGTCTGGGTAGGAGAGTCATCTTCACTGCATGAACTCTGCCCAGCCAGGAAATCTCACCCTTGGACCAAGCTCCCAGATCCGCTGTAAGTTTCCGGTACATTGGCGGAAAGTTTAGAGGGTACAGTTGTTCTGTTCTAGCTGTAAGTTTGATTCCTAAATAATCTATCCATTGGTCATTCCATTTAAAATCAAAGGAGCTTTGTAGAGCGGATACCGTATCCGACTGCAGGGAGATATTTAGAGCTGAAGACTTAGAATAGTTCACCTTGAGGCCTGAGGTGCTAGAGAAATCTTTCAATAATTTACATAGGTTCGGGAGTGAAGTGATAGGGGATGTTATGAAAAGGAGCATATCATCGGCGAAGAGCCCACACTTGTGGACTTGTTCCCCACAGGATACGCCGTGAATATTGGGGTTTGATCTAATCGCAATTGCCAGTGTTTCGATGGCCACAGCAAAAATGAGAGGGGAGAGGGGGCAGCCCTGTCTCGTCCCCCGCGCTATTTGAAGGGGTTTGGAGTATTGTCCCTGCAGTCGGATTATTGCTGCCGGGTTTGAGTAGAGGGATCGTAGTATCCCTAGGAAGTTAGCCCCGAACCCCCATCTCTCCAGGAGGGAGAAGAGATAAGGCCATTCGATCGAGTCGAAGGCCTTATGTAAATCTAGTGACAGCAACATACCTGCTTGTTTGGGGCCCCCATCCCAATTTGATTGGAGAATGGAGACAATGTCCACCGCTCTCCTAATTTGATCTGGGCCCTGCCTCCCTGGGATGAAGCCTACCTGGTCTTTGTGGACGTACTGCTTGATAAAAGAGGCTAGTCGGTTGGCTAAAATTTTAGTGAGTATTTTGAGGTCGTTATTGATGAGGGAAATGGGCCTGTAGTTCTCTACTTCTTCGTGGTTTTTATTAGGTTTGGGGATTACTGTTATGAAAGCCGTATTTAGGTGGGGGTCTAATGGGGAACCCGTTCTCTTTGAGTTGAAAAATTTAGCCATGTGTGGGGCCAGTATTTCCCCGAACTTTTTGTAGTAAGGGACTGACAAGCTGTCCGGCCCTGGGGCCGAGCCTGTCTTGAGGTTTTTGATAACGTCCTTTATCTCGTCTGAGGAGAAGGGTTCCTCCATCAGGTCTCTATGGTCTTTGGAAAGAGATGGCAGTGTAATATTCTCGAGGAAGGAGATGGTCGAACTGTCGCTCTGTGTTTGCGTGGCTTTGTATAAGCCTGAGTAAAATTCATGGAAAGCTGACATGATTTTGGATGGATTGGCCGTGGGAGGTTGACCCGCAATGCGCACTTTAGGGAAAGTGCGAGATTGGAACTTGGGGGAGAGTTTCGCGGCTAGCATTGTCCCAACTCTGTCTTTGTGGCAGTAGAATTTAGCACCGCTCCATCTAATATGTTTTTCAGCTTTTGCCGTTAAAGCTAGGTTGAGTTCCAATCTAACCGTGTCTAATTGATCATTAAGGTCTTTAGACGGGGATTTTTTGTGTTCAATTTTTAAAGCTATAAATTTTTGTTCCAGTCTAAGAATGTCTATCAGCCTTTCCTTTTTAACTTTAGTGGCTAGTCTGATGAGCTCGCCACGGACCGAGGCCTTGTGGGCTGCCCACAGTGTTTCAGGGGAGATGTTACCGACATCATTTAACCGAAAATATTCCTTAATCGCCTCTGCTACTAGTTTGGCTTGAACTGGATCCCCCAGCAGAGACTCGTTCAGTCTCCAGTAAGAGCTCCCACTACGCGATAGCACATTTTTCAAAGTCAGGAGGACCAATGAGTGGTCCGACCAGACTATGTCTAAGATTTTGGCTTTGGAGGAAAGAGGGATGAGATTAGTCTGAATAAGTATGTGATCTATCCTTGCGTAGGTCTGGTGGGGAGAGGAGAAGTGAGTAAAGTCCCTGGACGTGGGATTCAGCTCCCTCCAAATATCTGCTAGCCCCTGGGAGTGAATCATTTTAGCTATTCTGGTGCTTAATTTGGTGGGGCGTGTTAGTTTTCCTTTGAGGGGGTTGGTTTTGTCCAGACCCTGGTCAAATGCTACATTTGTATCCCCACCCCATATGACTTTCCCCTCCAAGAGGGGGCTAAGAGTTGTGAAGAGGTTCTGGAAGAAAGATGCTTGACCCTTATTAGGGGCGTAATAAGAGATTATAGAGTATAGTACTCCTTCCAGAGTGCCCTTCACAAGGATGAACCTACCCTCTGGGTCTTTAAGATCAGAGATATGGTTAAATTTACTATTTTTAGAAAAAAGTACTGCTACTCCTTTGGTTTTGTTTGGTGCGTTGGCCATGAAGAAAGATGGGTAGAAGGCGTGTAAGAACGTGGGACTGTATCGAATCGGAAAATGCGTCTCCTGTAGGAGTACTACATCCAGTTTATGGGATTTATAATGGTCTAAGGCAACCCTTCTTTTCCTAGGTGAGTTGAGCCCCTGAACGTTGTGGGAGGCGACCCTGAGGTCGAGACCCTTAGAGACTTGATCAGTCATGGGAACAGAGAGGGGAGTGATCACCGACACTGCAGCCGCCTACCTTGTATTGGAGAGTTTTCCTTGAGTACGCAAGGGTGGACGGGTCCATGCTATAATAGCGAGCGGGAGGAACCGGGTGGTCTCCAGACGGCCAGCTAGGAGAAAAAGAAGAGGTGAGAGGAAGAGGGGGGAGGGAGGAGAGACACGTAGACAAAAAAAAAACAACAACATTAATAACAATAAAATTAGCGAGAAGGGTCTTCTAGAAGGACCCGTGGAGGGTAGCAGTGCGTGTGACCGCTTAAACTCCATTTTAAGTCTTCCCTCATCCATATTGGGCGAGAGAAGTCTCACTCTACTAGGGCACAGTAGTTGCCCTTGAGGTGAGAGGAGGCGCATGGGTACCACCCCGGACCCATACTTCTAAGGTATCGTAACTAAAAACTATTTGCATAACGTGGTGTAAGAACTTCGTCTCAATAAGTGCTATTTGTTACTGCTATCTTAGTACAGTATAAACTTTCACGGAGACTATAAAAGGGATTCAAGCAGAGCTATGAACCCCTGAAAAGTGCTAATAAAAAGGAAACAACGGGGAGGATCTAATTAAATAACAAGGAAGAAGTGTGACCATCTGCTTTGGGTGACCGGCGACCTTATGCCTGGATCTGAAAAGAAAATTGGTTACTGAGGTTTCAGTGTTCTAAAAGTCAGATTAGGATGGAAAGCGATCTCTCTTCCGCTTCGATAGGGCCAAGTGATCACTGGAACTGTTCTCCGTAGGATAGTCACTTCAGGGGATTTCAGCCGTAAACGTTGTCCCAACAGTGAAAAACAAATTTGTTAACTTGTGTCCAAGGCCCCGATGGAGTCTTGGGGTTGGAGAGAGGAGCGTTAGCTCATTCAAAGGAGGGGGGACGTCCCCTGCATTAAAAAAACCGTGGGAGGTCTAGGTGCGTAAGAAGGGGGCCTTCGAGCTCCGTTAAGGGGGTTTGCCGTCTTTGCTCCTCTTGGAGGGGCCCTTGTTCCAGAGAGGGGAGACTGGGCTGCCTGGGGGGGGGCGTTTGGATGAGCCCGTGGCAGATGAGGAGAGTTCCATGGGGGCCTCCTGGGAGATCAGCTTGAGGGAGAGGAGAAGTTTTTCACCTTCCGGTAGATTGGAGAAAGTGTGGGTCTTGCCTTGTATAGAAAACTTTACTGCAAAGGGGAATGTCCAGCCGTATTTGATGTCTCGTTCCATCAACACTGACAGGAGGGGTTTGAGGGTGCGTCTTCTTTGGATGGTGGATTGAGCGAGGTCCGCAAAGACCTGGATTTGGTGACCCTGATGTTGGAGCTTGGGCTTCAGGCGAGATTGTCTCATTACCTCCTCTTTGACCGCGTAGAAGTGCGGTTTTACTATTACGTCCCTCGGGGACCCGTCCTTCCTCGGGGGACCCAGGGCTCTGTGCGCCCTATCCAGCTCCAGCCTGTGCGGCGGGATGTTGGGGATGAGGTCCGAGATAAAGTCCTGCACCGTGAGGGGGATATCCGTGAAGGATTCAGGGAGGCCTCTAATTCGGAAGTTGTACCTCCTAGACCTGTTCTCAAGTTCATCAATTCTTGATAGGGCCGTTTCCAGTTGTTCTTGGACTGACCGAAGGTGTGCGGCATTCTGGTTGGTTCTGGCGACTGTATGGTCAATTTTGTCTTCCATCGCCTCCATCCTAGAGCCCAGGTTAGATAGGTCTGATTTAATAGCATTTGTGATCTGGGAGGCTGTGTTGGCCAGGCCCTTTTCTAAGAGGGTGGAGAATTTGGTGAAAAGCTCTTCTTGCATGACAGATATGTCCTTAAATGTGTATCCAGGTGGGGTGCCTGTATAGGATGGGAGGTGAGGGGATATGCCTGAGGGAGAGGCGCCATCTTCCCCCTGTTCACTACTGTGAGTCTCTCTGTGAGCACCCTGTGGGGCTAGGTGCTTGCCCTGCTGTGCATTCTGGAGCGTGTTGTGGCCTCCCTGTGTTGCTTGGGCGTAGGTCAGGGTCAGTGGGGTAAGGATGGGACGTTGCTCGGTCCCCTTATGAAGTGAGGCTGGGTTAGGCCTAGCGTTTTCCCCGTCGGCGGCCATCTTGGAGCTTCCGTCCGCCGCCACCGCTGCAAATTGCGGGCCCAAGTCTCGGCGGGCTTGTGTGCCGGCCATCTCACCGTGTTCCCCCACTGTTCCGCTAGCGGGGGGAGTGCTTGAGAGAGTCCTCCGCCTGCTGGGGCTGGTGTTATGCCGCTCGTCGGACCGGGGTGGTGCGGAGCTCCAGGCTTAAGCGGCCATTACGGAGCTCTCGCGCATGCGCACTCTAATTTACAGTTTTTAATAGGAAAGTAAAGGGACTGGCAGGATCACCAGGGATTTCACACAAAGGAAGCAATACAAAGAGAACAAGATACTTTTTCATACAAGTATATGTACAGCAGGCACATATCAGAAATATAAAATGCTGGGGTAACAAACACTTTAATCCTCAAAAGCAACCACATATTCCCCTTAAAAATGTATAATTCTTATAGAAACCTTATTCCTAGCTAGATAGCTCATAACCATAGCTCTTAACTGATAGCTTTTAACTGAATGGATCTTAACACTCCTATTCTATCCACGTGAGTGTCTGCAACTGTCTAAGCAACCTATATGCATGTTTGCATTGGTATGACAAGCTAATACATTTGATTCATAATCTCCTCTTTAAAAAGAGTGCAGTGTTGACATTTGCTTGTATTGAGTCTACAAAGTGGTGCATTTGTTGTTTCTACTTTTTTAACTGCTTCATCTGGATGCTCTTTGACATCTGACCCTCTGCTGCGAGTCCTCGACTGCTGATTAGTTGCCTACATTACCATGTTTTTGGGTTGATATATGGTTCTCTTCCCAGGTCTGACCTGGGTCTAATTTACAGAAAGAGTTTGGATTAAAGGCTAAGTTCACCTTCCAGAATATGTCTCACGTTATACCCATGTTTAGGGTGTAACATAAAGCATGGTCAGCATGCACAGTCCCCACCTTCATACCACCCCTCTACAGAAATGGGGGTTCTACCCCCTTCCAGCTCCTGTCATTATTGAAATAGGCAGGGCTGTGATTGAAAAATGAATTGGTGATGTCACTGCATTTGTAGTCCATGTACACATCCTCCAAACCTGTAACTGACATTCCATACCTTGCTGCGAACCAGTGGCTGCAGAAATATTCTGCAGGAGCTAAAGTATTGCAGCCACGATGCACCATGGTTGCGATGCTTTCCACACTTCTATGCATAAAAATTAGCAAATGCGTTTTTTTTTAAAACGAATATGGATTAATTTTTAATTTTTTTACAAAATGTTGATAAGAGAAGTTCCAAGAGAACTTTGTTATAGGTGAAGATTGCAATTAGAGTGGTCATTATATTGTAACTAAGACCAGTAAATTACATCATGATAAGGGCTCTGCTGTGAGGTGAACTACTTGGTTTGTCTTTCTAGAGATAGATTTAGAGATTTCAACTTTAATATTTTCAGGACCTCGCTAGAATGAATTCACCAGGTCAAACTTTGTGAACTCCATTAAATCTCATGGGAAGTATTTTGGTTACATATTAAAACAGTGGGGGTTGAAAAATGTCAGATACATATATTACCAGTCATGCTCATCCAGTTGTTTGCTCCATACTGCAATTCTTCATCTCTTATTGCCAGTCCGGTGTAACACATATATAGTATATTTATTTCTTAGCAGTTTTTCATTTCTCTTACTGAGGGGTTAATAACAGTGCACAAAGCAATGATGCAAACTAGATCTTGTCTGAGAATGTTAATGTGCAAGTAGACAGTAGATTCTTATTTCCAGGAGAGGTTTCAAATAGGACATTTCCCAATTTATATGCAACACCTTCTGTTGTTTCCACGGCTACAGCCCCAAGGACATGCTGCCTAATCTTGTGATGGACGTTCAATAAATTAGTGACCAAGTTACAAACCTCAGGCCTTTTCTGTTCTTTTTTTTTTAAGAATTCAAGTGAATGTTTAAAACTAGCAAAAACAAAAACATAATTGATGCAAATAAATTAGGTTAATGAATAATAGCCCTGGTATTTCCATGTTTAACCCCTTCCCAACCAGCCGCCAGGATGGCCCTCCTGCATAAGCCATCAAGTTGTACGTCAGCTCTTTAAGACGCTGTAGAAGGCGCCTGCAGCTTGTCCTCGGAGCCGACGCGCGTGCCCGTCGGGCGAGATGACCGCCGGTCACCTGCAATCGCTAGTGACAGAGCGAGAACCGGGATCTGTGTGTGTAAACACACAAATCCCAGTTCTGTCAGAGGAGAGGAGACAGATCGTGTGTTCCTACTAAGTAGGAGCAATGACCTCGCTCCTCCTCTAGTCAGACACATTCCCCTTACAGTTAGAACACATCTAGGGAACACAGTTAACCCCTTGATCTCCCCCTAGTGTTAACCTCTTCCCTGCCAGTGACATTTATGCAGTAATCAGTGGTTATTTTTAGCCCTGATCGCTGTATAAATGTCACTGGTCCCATAAAACTGTCAAAAGTGTCCAATGTGTCCGTCACAATGTTGCAGTCCCCGATAAAAAGATCACTGCCATTACTAGTGTAGCACTAACTCACTGTGGAGCTGCTGGTTTAAGCGGGTCTGTTACCTTCACTTTGCTTCCCTCTGTTTCACCGGCATCGGGTCTAGGGGTTCCGTTGAGTTTACTGCTGGACGACACATGCACCAACACTGGAGTACGTTTTCAATGCTTCATTGAACAGTCAAACTTTAGGAAGCAGCAGGAAAGAGACGGAAAAGGAAACCTTCAGGAGAAACTCAAATATCTTCTTACAAGATCTTAGCGACAAATGTCCCGGTAGAATTCAGATAATTATGTAGAATGCGTTCCCCTCATGGGATGCACTCTTTGCTCATCTGGATAGGCCTCTCTCACCGGTCTAGCAGCCAGTACGCAGCACGAATCTAAAGTCTCTGCCACAGACTTAATTGGGGGGGTAAATCTGCACGATCCTCTGCCACAGGATGTACCAAATCTTCTGCAGTGAACAGTCAGTCACAGCGCCTGAACCTTTAAGCCGAACCGGCAACACTATGCTGTATAATCACTTCTTTTGGATACATCCTCCAACCAAGTCACCAGGCCCCTCTATAGACCAGCACGCCGTGTGATCTCTCCAAGACGGGTCCTCCCCTGGGATCTCCTCGGCTGTCCAGCTTCGTCACACAGGACCGACAGCTCAGGACCATTCCCCGGCCGCGGTGGTGGGCCCCAGACAAGCCTCTGGACCTATCCCTGCGGCGTAGCATTGTGGGCCTCCCGATCGGAGGACCACGAGGTAGCTCCTTAACGCATACCTGTCGGCCAGGAGGGCCAGCAGGTGGCTGCAAAACGACCTCAGAACATGGCGTCTGTCCCATAAATACCCTCGCCCAGAATGCCACTCGGAGGACCCCCTCCACGAGCTTGCCTCCAAGACAGAGGAGCATCTATACAATTTGACACGTTGCCCTTCCAACACTGACTAATGGTAACATACATACATACTCCCCCCACTACAATAGACGTTGTCCCCAACGTCTGTCCTAAACGCAGTAACAGTAACTCTCAAGCCTGAGAGTAGCATTTGAGTTTCTCATAACTTTAGGCAAAGAGAGAGAAAAAAAAGGACAGTTTAAAGACACTATGAGCCTCATATCTATAAAACATTATGTTCACAGCCGCGAACAAAACCACAGTATAACATTTTTTTTCCACAACCTCAGTAACTAACTAGCTGAAAAGCCTCCCAGCTATACATATGATCCAATGATCCCTGGAAAAGAAACATATTTAAACACACATATATACACACTACGTAACACCAGGAGCAAAGCCTCATTTAAAAATGAGACTCTCTTCCTATGATTTGTATTAGAAAGAATATGTACTTTTGGAGTCCATCCCTGCACAAGAACTTTTCTTATAAAGAAATCCGGCTAGCAAACAGAAGTCCTTGGATTTAAACACAGAACAGGATCTGTAGATCTTGACCACGCAGATCTCCCCGCCCTGCCGCCATCCAACCAGCTAACTTCAAAGTAATAGTGTCCATAACTACCAGTAAAACCGAGGATCTGGTAGAGTCACATATTTTCCTTCTTTATCTACAGTGGTAATAAAGTATACAGCATTGTCCTTTCCCGGTCTGCAGATTACCACTTTATCAGAATAGATATGCCGACCATAGTTCCAATGAACAAAGCATCCGTTAAAATGTTTATCCATCCGGACAGAACATCCAGTCTTTCTAAAGGGCTTAGGCACAGACAAGTAGTCCCAAATAGCTTCATTGTACCAAAGTTCCCGATTAGCTTCAATCTCCCGCATGACATCCTGGGGCACATAGGGGAATTCTAATCCATACTCTGCGGCCACACGCTTGTTTAACATCCTTTGCAAGCGAGCAAGTTTTGGCAAAGATCTGTCTTTTCCCATACCAGGCGGTACACAGGAGTCTAATGACTTTTTCACCATAGACCCAGCCAGTGTCTGTAGCGAATCAATAACTTTTGACAAAGTCCCAGCAACAACACTGTGCGTCTCCACACAGGGCGACGTCTTCCCAGAACTCATGGCAGTCCATTCAGGAAGAGTCATTGTGGCGGCAACATCCTCGCCTTGTGACCACAATAGCTCTTGCGACATGGTTTCGAACAAGTCATCATCCCCGGAAAGATCCGACATGGATTCTATTTCCGAGTCTCTCAATTCTTCTGCTGGCAAATACTTATTTACAGTCCCCAACAATGGCTTACCCGTTCCAGACGTAGACTCTGGTAGCTCCGGCTCAGGTAACCTCTGGGGTAGGCCTCGACCACGGCCGCGAGAAGCCTTCACATAGCCCACCTTCCTCTGAGTAGGCACCACAGGAACAGGTGTAGTGGACTCAGGAATCAAAGTAATGTCTCCTGATGAGACGGCAGCAGCAGTGTCTCTTTCTGAAACATTGTCGGCAGCAACAGGCAAAGTGGCGGCCCGTCGCTCTCTCTCTGTAGCGGTAGCAGCTTCCACTGTAGCGATACCTGTCACCCAATCCATCCGGTAGGCACGGGGTGGCATAGTAGGTGGCTCCACTACAAACAAGTACTCTCCACATTGCGGACATCGGCCGAATGGACGAAGATGCACGGCCAATCCTCCACATTGATGGCAGGTCATGCCCAGTCCCTCAACATCTCCCGAGGTATACAGGACAAACTTCCCCTGCGGTTTCATTCGAACTCCAGTATCCGTGAGCAGAGTTCCAGATTGCACAGTATTCATCACGGTGCTTGCAGGGAACACTCTGGGTCCCACAACCGATTGCAACGCCGGAAAAGACATGGCCACACTCTGATCTTTTCAGCACGATCACGAGGCTTCTCTTCTCCTCTGGCACCAAGCACACTACACGCGTCCCACGCGGTAGCAAGTAGGGTAACTCCCCCCACTTGTTCTTTCAGTCACGTAGCTCCCGGGCCTCTTCTGGCACCCAGCGTCTACGCACCCAAAAGCAAAGTCCTGTCGTTTAACCTTTCCTGTTCCTGAAAAGATTTTTTTTTTTTTCAAAGTCCAGCTCTCTCTATAAACTCCCGGTAAAACACTCCACTGGGTTGCAATAATTGTCGGTCAACAAATCCCGGACGACACCCCCACATGTAGCACTAACTCACTGTGGAGCTGCTGGTTTAAGCTGGTCTGTTATCTTCACTTTGCTTCCCTCTGTTTCACCGGCACCGGGTCTAGGGGTTCCGTTGAGTTTACTGCTGGATGACACATGCACCAACACTGGAGTACGTTTTCAATGCTTTATTGAACAGTCAAACTTTAGGAAGTAGCAGGAAAGAGATGGAAAAGGAAACGTTCAGGAGAAACTCAAATATCTTCTTACAAGATCTTAGCGACAAATGTCCCGGTAGAATTCAGATAATTATGTGGAATGCGTTCCCCTCATGGGACGCACTCTTTGCTCGTCTGGATAGGCCTCTCTCACCGGTCTAGCAGCCAGTACGCAGCACGAATCTAAAGTCTCTGCCACAGACTTAATTGGGGGGGTAAATCTGCATGATCCTCTGCCACAGGATGTATCAGATCTTCTACAGTGAACAGTCAGTCACAGCGCCTGAACCTTTAAGCTGAACCGGCGACACTATGCTGTATAATTACTTCTTTTGGATACGTCCTCCAACCGAGTCACCAGGCCCCTCTATAGACCAGCACACCGCGTGATCTCTCCAAGACGGGTCCTCCCCTGGGATCTCCTCGGTTGTCCAGCTTCGTCACACAGGACCGACAGCTCAGGACCAATCCTCGGCCGCGGTGGTAGGCCCCAGACAAGCCTCTGGACCCACCCCTGCGCCGTAGCATCATAGGCCTCCCGATCGGAGGACCACGAGGTAGCTCCTTAATGCATACCTGTCGGCCAGGAGGGCCAGCAGGTGGCTGCAAAACGACCTCAGAACATGGCGTCTGTCCCATAAATACCCTCGCCCAGAATACAACTCGGAGGACCCCCTCCACCGAGCTTGCCTCTGAGACAGAGGATCATCTATACACTTCGACACGTTGCCCTTCCAACACTGACTAATGGTAACAGCGACACCCACTGGTCAGCACGGAGGCACACACAACGTCAGCCAAGCTGGAACAGAGGCAAACTTTTAACCTTCTTAACAAACTATTTACTAAATTTACCTAATCTGCGGTAAATTGTAAATCTACCAGCGCTACACTAGTAAAAAAAAAATAATAAAAATGCCATAAATCTATCCCCTATTTTGTAGACGCTATAACTTTTGCGCAAACCAATCAATATACGCTTATTGCGATTTTTTTTACCAAAAATATGTAGAAGAATACATATCGGCCTAAACTGATGAAGACATTTTTTTTAATTTTGGGGTATTTATTATAGCAAAAAGTACAAAAAGTACAAAATATTGTTTTTTTCAAAATTGTCGCAATTTTTTTGTTTATAGCGCAAAAAATTAAAACTGCAGAGGTGATCAAATACCATCAAAAGAATTGGTATCTAGTCCCTGAGTACCTCCACGTCAGCTCTGCATTAGTGCATCCGGAAGTCACCTTTTACTCCATGAATACGTAAACAGGTTTCCAGGGATAGGGAGGACCCAAAAATGAGTCAAGAGGACTCCAAAAACCATAGACTGGTCTAAGCATACAGAGAGGCCTAGCCCAGAAGTCCCTACCAAGCCAGTTGCTCTATACAGTGCTGGTGGTGTGGAAAGTGGAGACATATTGCTGCAAAATGTCCTATGTCCTAGGTTTCTATGGAATATGTCCTTGGTTGCCCATCCAGGGTCTTGTAACAGATCAAAATTTGCCCCACTGTGTGGTCACAATAAGTGAGAAAAGTGTAAATGCTCCCCTAGACTCCAGTAGCCTGGTTACCTGGTACATACCCAGCTTGTGGCCCATGAGCATTTGACCCAGTTCACGTAGGAGTTGTATTGTGTGAATAGTGAGTGAGGTACCTCACTGCCATGGTGGCTTTTGTAACCAGGCAGAAAACTGTCTGTAACAAAGTAGCAGAGTGCCATTTACTGTGATCCTAATGAAACTTGCACTGCTGCTCTAAGCTGAGACAGAGATCTCCCCGCCAGTTGCAGTACAGGAAGCTGACATCAGTGCACCATTCAGAGGATGTAGACCAGGGGTCTCAAACTGGCGGCCCTCCAGCTGTTGTGAAACTACAAGTTCCATCATGCCTCTGCCTGTGGGTGTCATGCTTGTAACTGTCAGCCTTATAATGCCTCATGGGACTTGTAGTTTCCCAACAGCTGGAGGGCCGCCAGTTCGAGACCCCTGATGTAGACGAATGTGGCCTCAGCCAACGCTGCTTCAGCCATGCCCCCTGACATGATTCACTTCGCTTAGCGATGAAACATGTCAGGGGGTGTGGCTGCAGCTGCGCTGGCTGAGGCCACATTCATCTACATACTAATGCACTGGGTTGGTGAGCGACACCTTTTGTTCTCCTTGATAGTGCCCCCTTTACTGTTGCACAGTGTGATCCTGGGGAGAGCCTTTCCACTATTTCAGGAACTGTGCAGTAAGCGGGGAAAAGCCCTGGAAACTTAAAAGACCATAACGTGGACTGGATACATTTCAACATAACCCTGATGCAAGTGCCTTAGGGGTAACCACTGATGAGAGTATTAACCGTATTAGCTGGTAAATTGAAAAAGTCCTCAGAGTCCCCTGAGATAGAGGTCTCCCAAGACAGCTTTGGAACTGCTTAGTTATGTGACCTCTCTCAAAAGCTTGGGAAAATGTGAAGGTAAATAATGGAAACCCAGTCAGTCTTGCGGTGGAGTTTCCATTTCCTCATATTGCAGTCAACTAGGAATTGCTGTGTCAAGATGGTAACATTCAGACTGACATTGTGGAACAGCTTCTGGTGCTTAAGTCCCACAGATGGATAGTATTGAATTTACCCCATAAACATGCCCTGGGTGGGGTCACTTAGGTCACAAAAAGACAAAATAATGCATTTGTCAGCATTTCTTTAGACACAGGATGCATGCAGATGTAAAAAAAAATTGTGAGATTTGCACAGAGTGTTAGATCTCTGACCCAATACCTCATTATTGGAGTCCGCATTGCCTGTAACTGAAGTCCCTTTTGAGCAAATAGAAATGGACCTGGTGGTCCATGGACATCTTTGTCATGATGGATTATGGCCCCTATTATTCTGAGGCAGTTCCTTTAAAAAATACCTCCTTCAAAACCATTACAAAAAGTTGTTACATATATTTACCAGCACAGGGCTCCCTAGGGGGATCCTGCTGAATTAAGGGAAACCCTTTATGTCAAAGGTCATGAAAGCATTGTGTCACTGTATCACTTAAGCACTAGCACACTTCCGCAAACTACCTCCAGGCAGAGGGGTTGGTGGAAAGGTTTAATAAAAAGTTTTCTGAAAATGTCATAGATCAAGAGGAAAAATATTGGGACTGCCTATTGGATATTTGCAATCCAAGAAGTTCCCCAGTCCTCAACAGCCTTCTCTCTCTTAGAACTTTGTATGGAAAGCACCCCCTTGGCTTGTTGTAGTATATTATGCTAAAAAACTTGGGGAGGGCGAATGAGGCCACACCATACAAAAGAATGATAGAATATATTACAGCTATGTAGGACTCTGTTGCTGCTGTGACCCCCATTGTCAGGGCTGGAAACATATGCAACAGGCACAAAAGAACCAAAGTTGGGTGTATAACAGGCCAGCAGGTGTACAACTTTTCCACCCAGAAGATTGAGTGCTGGACTCAGTTCCCATGGTGAAAAAAGAGTTTCTGGCCAAGTTAGGATAGGGGTAGGAGAGAGGTAAACCACAAATTGTGCCAGGCAGCCAAAAGAAAAACGTGCAAATTTATCATGTAAGCCCAAATAAAGCTTGGAAGTGTAGTGCTACCCCCGCAGGAGTCACTTGGTAGATTGGGTTCTTTGTTCTTCTGCTTCAACAACCTCAGCCCCACTGACACACCAGGTTAAGCAAATGGAAATCGCACGGCTGGGGGTATCTCCTTCAATAACTATATATTCTCAGGAATATGTACACAATTCCACTGGGACTCCTATTGGGCCCTTTGCTGATATAATACCTGTTTGTACATTAGATGTATGTACTATTATTAATGTGTACATTAATATACTCTTTGGTGTGTATGCATTTATAGTAAATATTATTATTATTATTATTATTATATAGGATTTATATATTAAATATCATTAGGGCTGGTTTACACGTGTGCTGCATGTTTCTGCTGCGTTAATTTTTAGGCACATTTTAAATTATTTTAGGTGGAATTATCATACCGGTAACTCACAGAACATGTGTTTTGATGAAAACACATCAAAGATGCAGCATGCAGAACTTTGTTTATCACACTTCACCTAAAACACACATAAAACGCACAGATGTGAACTGGGATTTAGATGATTTTAACAATCAACCATGAACCTTTGCCATCTGCTGGTCATTACTCAGCACTGCAGTTCAGATCTTTGCTATGTACACCTGCCTTTCACCTTCCCTCATTGGTGGACTTTAAAGCCCATGCCTGAGGAACTGGTTTGTTTGTTTGCTTACGACCTGGATAAAAGTCTGTTTTTGTCCTCTACCCGAATGTTCATGCCTTAGATTATTCTTGTGTACTGTTTCGTGGTTGCTTATCTGGATCAGCCAAAAGCTATCTAAAAAAACATTAACAGCTATCGAGCATAAACAAATCCCTGAAACAATTAAAAACGTATGTGATTTATGTGTTTTAGGAATACTGTATCATGTTACAATCAATTTAGTAACTAGTGAGAAATGAAGCTGAAGAGACAAAGATAATATAATTAAATATACTAAATATATCAAATGTGTTTGAAAGATTAAATATATTGTATAATTTATTTTTTATGTAGGTATGGTAATGCAGAAACCTATGAGTGTAGTTTTTATTCTTTTAGCAATTTAAATTCTGTAATTTACCAGGTGTGTGTTTGCTATGCCAACAATAAAGTCACTGACAACAATCAGTTAAACATTTTACTGAGTTATTAGAGAGGTAGAATGCTGCCTACGCTGCCTACAGCTTTTCTTTAAAAGGGTCCCATGGCACAGTACAACATGAATGTTGTTAGGAAGGGATTAGTAAAAGATTATCTTTTACCTATACCTTGTTTCTGTCATTTGCAGAGTGTGTCTCTTTGGGAGCTTTACTATTAAAAATGATTTCCATTAATTGTGAAAACTTTCTAATAATCCTTAAAGTGTATAGCTGAGCAAAATTTAAAAAAAAGAAAATATTCTGTACATCTCTGCAATAGATAATACTTTCCACATGTTTTAAAAGAAAATGCTGCAAGTAGAGAAAATACTTGTTAATCCAGCATGCTTTTAACTTCCTGTTAAGCTGACAACACAGTTGGGGAAATTGTTTAAAACTGGAGCAGATAGAATCTGGAGCAGCTGTGCATGGCAACCAATCAGCTTTTCGCTGCAGCGTGTACAGTTAAAGTGGTTGTAAACCCTAGTGAAGTGACTGGCTTCAGGTGATACACAGAGATTAAACAAATCCTTCTACATATAAGTCATGTCAATTTATCTGCAGCCCTCTCTCCTCTACATTCAAAGTGCATAATTTGTACCACATGTCTGAGCTTTAAGAAAGCAGGGGGCAGGGAGCTGAAGTTACACTCAGTGAGGAGAGCTGAGAGCTGATTGAAGGGAAGAGACACCCCCCCCCCCCTTTACACAGCACATAGGAACTGAGCGGAGGCTGCCAATACTAGGTTGTGTGCTGGAGCTCCCTCCCCTGTCATCTTTTTACCTCTTGGTGTCAGAAAAATCTGTCAGAAGTAATTCATGCAGATAGCAGAGAAACAAGACAGCAGGTAGAAATTACATGTCATGCTTTGGATTGAGAGAATCACACAGTATACAGGGATATGCTTTGTTCATAATTCATGTCTGAGATTTCCAACCGGTTAAGCTTTAAAAATGAAAATCGAAGCTGATAGGTTGCTGAGCACAGCTGCTGTAAATACCGTCTGTTCCAGTTTAAAAAAAAAAACCTCAATGGGTCACTGTGTCTCTCTCATATAAATGTAAGTGGGACAAGGACTGTAACCTACAATATACCCCACAAGACTGGCACTGTTCTGTCTCAAGGAGCAGAAAGCTAAACCTTCTCATCCCAATAACTGTAGATACCATATTTCTTTGATCTCAGTTTTATTAGAACAAGCCAGGTGAAACTACAAAATAACAGAAATAGACCTCAATAAGTATAAAATTGCATACAATACAGCATACATTGCATAAACAATGATATACAGAACAAGATGAGATAATAAAAACATACTTTTTAAGTTCTCTAAGGGGTGATGGCGATAGATAAATACATGACTTGCTTCTTGTAATGTGTTGAAAAGAATGGCGGATGGTTGACTTCCTGTCTACCCAGAATTCCCTGCTTGCTGACAACTTCCTATTACACATACAACAATTAACAGAAACAGAACTGTAGCAAAACCAAAAAGGAACGCTAGATGGAGCCTGCACACCACATATGGTTGTCTTAAGTAAATTACACATTTTGCATGTAAATTTAACAACACAGGTGCAAATAAGGTACAAATATCCAACCAGACATCTGGTGGACAGAACACTCCCCGCCTGACATCAAGTGATGTCACGAACAGAGTCCTCCGTAGGAAGCAACAGAATAAGTTTGGTCACTGGTCTCCAGAATACTTTAACCTCATCCTGTTCAAAGATCTTGACCTCGACCTTACGGACACAATTATCCTTGCTTGGCAGTACTTTGGTGATCAAACCTAAAGGCCACTGTCAGGTCTCTCACTTACCAGACCGGAGAGTCCACTTGGGCAGAGGGTAGGCTCCCTTACGTATCCAATTCGCGGCCCCTGGTAGAGCAGACAGGAGGCCCACGAGTGCGGAGTGGTATGAGAGCCTGTGCAGGAGTCCATGATCCGGAGGCTAGCAGTCTTCAAACAGCAGATGATAGTCAGCGGTACAGGCAACAGATGCTGAGCAGAAGCTGGAGACAGGTTAATGCACAGGCTGGGTTTGGCAACAAGCGGGCAGCAGAGGTATAGAAGGGGCAGGCAGAAGCGAGGTCAAAAACAGGCCGGGGTCAAATGCAGGCGGAGGTCAGGAGAGTCCAGAAGGCAAGCCGGGTCGTCAACATATCAGGAACACAGGAATCACAGGAACGAGGAACAGGAAACAGGAACTAGGCACGGAGCTGTTGATCAGGCTGCACTGATCAGAGGGAGAAGCAAGCCTAAATAGTTCGTGTGTGCGCCGTTACGCACAGGCACCCGCGCACCCACACGCACCCGAGCACGCCCCCGCACATCGGCGCGCACTCCAGTGCCACCAGGCAAACGCATAGCAGCGCCCATAGGTGAACGCGCGCTAAAGCAAACGCGCGTACACGCCCGGGCACCACCGCATCCGCCACGGTCAGCCGGCATGCCAACACCAGTGCCCATAGAAGCAGGCGCCCGAGCACCCACAGGAACGCATGCACCAACGCGCCCCGGCGTGCAACGACGCCCAGTCAGGTCCTCAAGGGCAGACACCGGATGCCCAACTGGGCCAACTTGGAGGCATGTGAGTCCTTGAAAGCTTGCAGGAGTTCCCCGGCATGCAAATTATCTTCAGGTTCCCATGAATTGTCCTCAGGGCCATATCCCTTCCACTTTATGAGGTATTGGGTCTGATTTCGTCTTTTTCTGCAGTCTAATATTGCCTCTACTTCAAATTCCTCCTCGTTGTCTACAAGGATGGGTTTGGGTGGACCGACAGTACGGCCAACAAAAGAATTGGGGATAACCAGCTTTAGGAGAGATACATGGAAGACCGGGTGCACCTGCAGGGAATTCGGCAGATCAAGCTCGTAGGCGACATCATTAATCTTCCTCCTTGCCAGGAAGGGACCCAGGAACTTAGGGCCTAGTTTTTTGGATGGACATGCCAGTTTCAGATTGGCGGTAGATAACCATACTGGGTTGCCAGGTTCCAACACGAGTTCTCCATGCCTCTTTTTGTCAAACACCTACTTATATCCTTCTTGGGCCTTGGCCATTGTATCCTCTAATAGCTTATTGTTCACCGAGAAGAAATTCAGGATCTCAGACACTGCAGGAACAGAACACTCAGGTAACGATCCAGGTAGAAAGGTCGGATGAAAGCCATAGTTGGCATAGAATGGAGTCTGGTTGGTGGCTGAATGCAAGGAATTATTGTAGGAGAACTCCGCAAAAGGGAGTAGGGGGGCCCAATCATCCTGGGAGAATGCGGAAAATCAGCGGAGATACTGCTCCAACGTCTGATTCGTCCTCTCAGTTTGTCCATTGGATTGGGGATGGTAGGCCGAGGAGAATGCCAACTCAATTTCCAAGGAGCCACAGAGGGCCTTCCAGAATCTAGAGGTGAATTGGACACCACGGTCAGAAACTATATTCTTCGGAACTCCATGTAGCCTGACAATTCCTTTAATAAAAATATCAGCTGTCTCCGTGGCCGATGGGGTACCCTTCATTGGGAGAAAATTAGCCATTTTAGACAATCTGTCTACCACGACAAAGATGGAGGAAAAGCCTTCTGATGGGGGGAGTTCAACGACAAAATCCATTGAGATCATGCTCCATGGTCTCTCTGGGACTGGTAGAGGTTTTAACAATCCCCAAGCTCTGGTCCGGCTGGTCTTGCTTCTAGTGCAAGTATTGCAGGAATCAATGAACCTCCTACAATCCCTGATGAGATGAGGCCACCAGAAGGTGCATAGTACCAGATCACTCGTTTTTCGTGAGCCGAAATGTCCAGCTAATTTGTGATCGTGACACAGTTCCAATACCTGTACCCTTAGTTCTTCGGGGACCACAATCCTGTTTTCGTGCCAAAATAGGCCATCCTTGATACAGGCCCCAGCAGGTGGTGTTGCCCCCATAGACACCCGTCTGATTTGGGAGATTAGATCTTCTTGTAGAAGCAAGAAATTTCCAGGGGGAAGGATGGTATCTGGAGATGCGGTTTCTTCATAATCATGGAACATTCGTGAGAGTGCGTCAGATTTAATATTTTTGGATCCGGGTCTGAAGGTGATATGGAACTGGAATCGAGAAAAAAAAAGTGCCCATCTGGCCTGCCGGGGTCTTAGCCTCTTAGCCGTTCTCAGGTATTCCAGGTTTTTATGGTCCGTGTAGACCAGTATGGGATAAGTAGCACCCTCCAGAAGGTAACGCCATTCCTCTAAAGCCGCCTTAATAGCTAGGAGTTCACGGTCACCCACATCGTAGTTCCTCTCGGAAGGCGAGAGTTTTTGTGAAAAGAACCCCACAGGGTACAGAAGAGCTTTGGTGCCTTGTCGTTGTGAGAGTACAGCCCCTACCGCAATTTCTGAAGCGTCAACTTCTAACACAAATGATAGAGCTGGGTTGGGGTGTTTTAAAATGGTGGCTGAGGTAAATAAAGCCTTGAGTTCCTCGAAGGCCGTCTGCGCCTTAGGAGTCAAGCAAAACCAACTTCCTTGTCTGGTAAGTTCAGTCAGGGGAGCGATTATCAAGGAGAACCCTTTTATGAATTTTCTATAGAAGTTGGAAAAGCCAATAAAACGTTGTACCCCTTTCTTATCAATAGGTGCAGGCCAGTCCAGGATAGCAGATACCTTTTGGGGATCCATCTTGATGCCCTCAGGGGAGATGATCAGGCCCAGAAACTGAATGCATTGGAGCTCAAATTCACATTTCTCAAGTTTTGCATAGAGCCCATGTTGCCTGAGTCGAGTGAGAACATTTCGCACATGCCTGCGGTGGTCGGTCAGAGAAGCGGAGAAAATCAGAATATCATCCAGACAGACTATGACATAGAGGTCTAGGTAGTCACGGAATACGTCGTTGACAAAGTGTTGGAAGGTGGCTGGCGCGTTACACAGGCCAAAGGGCATGACAAGATACTCGTAGTGCCCAAAACGAGTATGAAAAGCTGTTTTCCACTCATCCCCTTCTCTTATGCGGATTAAGTTGTACGCCCCGCGGAGATCCAGCTTGGTGAAAACTCTTGCGGTTCCCAGTCTTTGGAATAACTCTGATTCCAAACAAAGACATTGAGTCGGTGTCACGGGGGTCCCACGTAAGCAATGTTGCCTGCAGTAATCAAATAAGAATTGGATTTTTCCTGTGGACCAGTCAATGTTGGGGTTATGTGCCTGTAGCCAGGGCATTCCGAGAATGATTGGGAAGAGAGGGGAGGAGATGACATCCAAACTTAAAAGTTCCTGATGTTCCGGGCCTATGGTGGCCAGTAGTGGAACAGTCTCACAGGTGACTGGACCAGAACTAAGGGTAGAGCCATCAACTAGGAATACTGCAAGACCCTGGGTCTTAGGTTGAAGAGGAATGCCATGATTATTGACAAAGGTTTGATCGATGAAGCCACTGCATGCTCCAGAGTCAATAATGACCGACACCGGGATGTTCTTTCCGGGAAGCTGTAATACAATAGAGATAGTCAAATGGTTACCAGGTTTGGGCAAAACAAATGAAAAAAGAGGAAAAACTGCGCAACGAAAATTAGTAAATGATATTGACCTTCTATGCTGCAGAGTCCTATATGTGACACAAACACACAAATTCGAATGGGAAAAGAAATTGACTCGCGCTAAAACAAAAAAAAAAAAAAACTAGCACATGTATGATTACAAAAGTGCAAAGATAAACCTTATGTGAACATATAATATAATGTGACAACACCAAAATAGGCTGATGAATGAAAACAACCTCCCCTTAAGTAAGAAAATAAAAAATGGATTATAAAAACAATATATAAAAAAAGTCCATATACAAAAATTCAATATAAAAGTCCATATACAAGAAACCCAAAAAAAGTGCAGTAATGTGCAAAAAAAATTAATTGAATGAAATCCCAGATGTGTGGGTCCACCACCATAGATGAAGTGCCTGGCCGCTTACCGGAACCCCATGACCCCCCGTTACAGAGGGTCTAACTGGGCATTGTAGTCTTGTTGCTTCGGGCAACCCAGGAATCAGGATGGAACCGGAATGGAACCTCAGAAGCTGTGGTGCAAATGGATCCCCAGGGGAAGATAAAGCCCGGCCCTCAATGGAATGTTAACATCATGTGGGGAAAACAGAAGAAGGCTCCCATAGTGTAAAATCCAATGGTATTTATTGAAAAAATTTAATAAACACTCACATATAGAAAAACAATTCGTCCTCTGATGAAAGGACAGTCTGTGACACCGGCCGGATAGTCACAGGCCGCCCGTCCTGCTGGAGTGACAACGACAGAGGGAGGTGACGCGATGACACCGCTCAGCCCTACACAGCCCTACACATCGCGTCACCCCCCTTAAATAACAATACTAAAATGAAAAGCCTCGCTCTGAGTACTGGCCGGACCGGACGTCCGCATTAGCCTGGAGCGCAGATGATTGGACACAGGGGCGCATGCGCACCCTGCGTCACCGCTCCCGTCACGTGATGTGACGTCAGATCAGGGCGGAAGAAAAAAAACGAGCGAGAGATAAAATGAAACAAAAAGAGACAATGCGCCTGCGCGCCCGGAGTCCCAAATCGCGTCACATGACGCTACATCAGACACGGGGTTGGATGGCTTCCCGGCGCATGGGCAACAGAGGTGGACCTAGGAGGGGGATGGACGAAAAAAGAAAAAAACAAAAAAAATAAAAACCTCCCCACTCAAACCTCAAGTCCGCGCCTCACTAAAATAAGAACCTATATAACCCAAACCAGGGAACATAGGTCCACCACACTGGCATGTGTCCGCACCAAGGCGGACAGTCAACATCCTAACTGCACCATGTTGTGGAGGATCTCGGTGGTGGCACACTTAGAGAAAAATTAAAAAATTGGGCCAGCATAAATATTGCATGCAAAAAACGGAAAATTTATATCAAATACTTACCGTAATTTTCCTTTCCTGATAGGCTCCATGGCAGCATACGTGTGGGTTGACCCCGCCTCCATAACTACCCAATAGGACCCCTCCCTATAAATTTCAGCTGTGGGCTCTCAGCCGTGTTTCGTAACTAGCCTACTCCAAGCATTGGGAGGGACTCCTGCTGCCATGGAGCCTATCAGGAAAGGAAAATTACGGTAAGTATTTGATATAAATTTTCCGTTTTCCTGACAGGCTCCATGGCAGCATACGTGTGGGAAATAACTCGCCAAACACACCCGGGTGGGCACAATGCTGAGCGAGAAAATAAATTTATTTAACACTGTCCACTGACAGCACTTTCAAACCAAAATTAATGGATGACAAAGCGGCAGGTTCAACACAATAGTGAGAAACAAACGTATTGATAGATGACCAGGAAGCCGCTCTACATATAACTTCGGGTGCGACATGAAGAGAAGCCGCCCACGAGGTTGAGATACTCCGAGTTGAGTGTGCAGTCACTGCCTCTGGAGGAGCCAAGCCCTTCGCTTTATAAGCCCTTTGAATGGTCTGTACTATCCAAGCAGAGATGGATCTGATTGAGGCCCGTTTTCCTCTATTTTTCCCTTGCAGAAGAATGAAAAGGAAGTCCGTCTGTCTAAATGATTCCGTAGCTTCCAGGTATTGACTCAAAGTATGTCCCACATCAAGGGGATGAACTTCTTGACCTTCTGTTGTATTAAAGGTAGGCAATACAATTTCCTGATTTTCGTGAAAAATAGATGTCACTTTAGGGTTTGAGCCCAACATGGGAATTAATACTGCTCTATCCGGGAAAAAGGTCAGGAAAGGCTCTTTGGAACCTAAGTTCCTGATTTCAGACACTCTCTTGGCTGAAGTTACTGCCACCAGGAAGACGGTCTTAAGTGTGAGGTCTCTAACTGATAGAGGATTATCAGGATCTGTTCCAAGCGTGGAAAGGAAATCTAGAACAAGGGGAAGATCCCATTTGGGGAATCTCGGTTTCCTTTGAGGTCTTAGCCTGATAGCACCCTTGAAGAATTGGCGAACCAGGGCATGGTTAGCCCATGAAATTCCTGTGAAAGCCGAGATGGCTGATATTTGCACACGAAGGGAACTTACTGCTAGAGGCAAATCCAACCCTGTTTGCAGAAAGCTGAGGATATCCTGGACTTTTGGAGAACCACAAGGATTAGGTCTAGAGGCCATGTGCTCTGTGAACTTGGACCAGATACGTTCATACACTCTATTAGTGCTCTTCCGTCTGGCATTCAGAAGCGTCGGGATGGCTTCTTCTGGACAACCTAAGGCTTCAAGCCTTCCCCTCTCAAAAACCAAACCCTGAGATGTAGATGAGCAGGGCATGGATGCAGGATAGAACCTTGGGACAGAAGATCCGCCCTGAGAGGCAGAGGGATTGACTCCCGATAACTGAGGAGAGATAAGAGGGGAAACCATGGCCTGTTGGGCCAAAACCTTATCACTGCCATGACTTCCACTTCCTCTGTTCTGAGCCTGCGGAGAAACTGGAGTATCACAGGTACCGGAGGGAAGGCATACGCCTTGTTGAACCTCCACCGATCCGTGAGGGCATCTATCCCATATGCTTGGGGATCCCGGAACCTCGAGTAATACTTGGTGAGTTTGTAGTTGCATGGGGATGCAAACAGATCCACTTCTGGAGACACTCCCAGTGTCAGGAGCCACTTGAACACCTCTTTGTGCAGGGACCACTCGTTGTTGTCCATTTGAACACGGGACAGAAAGTCCGCCTGAACATTCTGGACCCCCGGAATGTAGACTGCCGAAATGTTGGACAGATTCTTCTGAGCCCAGTTCATGATTGGCTCCACTTCCCTTAGGAGGGACCAGCTGCGAGTCCCACCTTGTTTCCTTATATAGGCCACCGCGGTTGTGTTGTCCAACCGGAGCATCACTGAGGAGTTCTTTATCAGATGGTAGAAGGATCTGAGCGCCTGAAAGGCCGCTCGAAGTTCCAAAATGTTGGATACAGTCTTCTGAGACGGCGAGATCCATCTGCCCTGAGCCACTTCTGACAGGCAATGAGCACCCCAGCCCCGATTGCTGGCATCTGAGGTCACTGTGACCCATGTGATGGGAAGAATCGAATGGCAATTGCGGAGATTTTTCCCTTGGAGCCACCAAAGGAGAGACTCTCTCATGGATGGAGTGAGAAGGATGCGCTGATTCTTGCTGGGAGGATCCCACTGTTGGAGAAACCCTTTCTGGAATGGGCGAGTGCGCCATTGAGCCCACTTCACCATGGGAATGGTGGCTGCCATTATGCCGATCACCTTCAGACATTGAAGAGCGGAAAGGTGAGATGAAGCAAGAGTCGAACGGATCCTGTCCCGGATCACCACGATCTTCTCCTCTGGTAGCGAGATGGTGCCCTCTAGTGTGTTGAAATGGGCACCTAGAAATATGAGAGACTGAGATGGAATCAGGTGACTTTTCTCCAAATTCAGGAGCCACTCAAACTCTTGGAGAGTGGAAATTACTAGACTCCTGTGCTTTAGAAGCTGACCCTTGCCCTGGCCTAGATGGAGGAGGTCGTCGAGATAGTGGTGAAGGCGAACTCCTTTGACTCGGAGCAGAGCAACAACAGCCAGCAGAACCTTGGAAAACACCCGAGGTGATGTTGTGAGACCAAATGGAAGGCAGGTAAACTGTAAGTGTTGATCGCCTACAGCAAAGCGAAGGAACTTTTGGAAGTCTGCCGCCACTGGGACATGAAAGTAGGCGTCTTTCAAGTCTATTGACACCAGCCAATCTCCTAGATGAACCGATTGTTGAATCGTTAATAGTGACTCCATCTTGAATTTTCCCTTTCGGATAAACCGGTTGAGATGAGTCAGGTCTATAACAGGCCTCCATGTGCCGTTCTTCTTCTGTACCAGAAACAGAGGAGAATACATGCCTTCTCCTCGTTCGCCATCTGGAACAGGAATGGCTGCGTTTTGAGCTAATAAAGAGCTTATGTAAACTAAAAGAACTTGTTTCTTCTCTTCTGAACTTGGAAGATTTGTTGGTATAAATCTTAGTCTGGGAGTGCTGTTGAAAACCCAGGTGTGGCCTGAGGACACTGTCTTGACAGTCCAGAAATCCCGAATTGAGGCCGCCCAAACATGCCGGAAGTGGAGCAGACGAGCCCCCACCTGACATGTTTGAGCGGGCCCAATTTCAAAAGGACTTAGTGGAGTCCTGGTTACTGGTAGAAGCCCCTTTTGTGGGCTTTTTAAAAGAGGACTGCCTGGATTTCCAGGATCTAGAAAATTCCCGACCAGGCCTATAACTACGTGCTTCCCTTGCACGGTCGGTGTTCTGCGATCTTGAAAAGGTGCGTTTTTGATTCTGTAAACGCCTGTCTTGAGGGAGGAACCCCGATTTACCACCCGTAGCCCGGGTAATGGCACTATCCAGCTTGTTGCCGAAGAGGGATGAACCCTCAAATGGAATATGGCACCAAGCCTGTTTAGAGGCTGGGTCCGCCAACCAAGGTCGCAGCCACAAGGCCCGACGGGCGGTGACCGACGACAACATCACCCGAGCCACTAGGCGAACAATGTCAATAGAGACCTCCCCCAGAAAGGCAGAGGCAAGCCTGATTTCCTGAATAGGGGAGCTCTTAGCCGCTTCTTCAGAGATACCTCTAAGAGAATCATTCACATTGTCTGACCATGCCTCCAAAGCTTTAGAGACTGCTGCTAAGGCCAGAGCTGGTCTGCACACTGTGCCTGCTGTCAGGTAAATTCTTTTTAGGTCAGCATCAATCCGTCTCTCTAGCGGATCTTTAAATGAGACTGTATCTTCAAGAGGCAGAGTCACATATCTCACAAGCCTCATTAATGCAGCATCTACCAAGGGAGCTGACTCAAGATGTTTAACCTCTTCTTCCTTGAAAGGGTATAGTTTTGCGACTTTGGATTGCATAGAGCTTTTTTTATCTATCTTGCCCCATTCTTCAAAAATTATAGCTCCCACTTCCGTGAGGAAAGGAAAATAATGACGGTCCTTGCTGAGCTGTTTGAAAAACTTTCTCTGTTTAGCAGGAGAAATAACTGGATCTTCCCAAACCAGAGCGTTTTTAACCGCTTTCACCAGAGAAGGAACCAGGGCATATTCAAAGCCCATCCCAGGATCATCTGCTTCTGACCCACTATCTGAGGGGGGAGCTGACTGGTGGCTAGGTTGAGAAGACTCCCACGTCTCAGGAACTGGACCCTCTTCTGACAGGGGAATCAGTGGATCTTGAGGAGAATCACGAGGCTTTGCAGCGTCTCTCTCCTGCAGTGATTCTTTCACAACTCGCTTGATTAGAGTTTCCAGGTGTTGGTCTGCACCTTCCCTCTCATTAGCTGCTTTAGAAAAACAGCGGTCACAGAGAGACTTGCTGGCAGGAACTGGGGCCCTGCATCCCCAACATATTTTCTCCGGTCCCCTATGAGATGAGGGGGGGTGAGGAGAGCCTCTACTGTGGTCTTTAGACTTAGAGGATGAACCATGGTGTCTAGAGCCAGAGGAGGAATGCCGGTGGTGTGATTTAGATGACCCGCTCCTTCTGCGGGAACTACTTTGTCTTTGATCAGACCTAGAAGGGCTAAGGAAAGAAGGAAGACAGGAATAGAGAGAGAGAAAGGCACAAGTCAGAATGATGCCCTACACTCCGCTCTCTTCCCCCCAGCAGGTAAGTAAAGAAATATACTTTCAAATCCTACCTGCTGCGAGAGGACTGGCCACCAGGAGGCAGTGAAGAGTCCATGGCTGATGCTGGGAATCACTGCAGGTGAACACAGAGTAAATCAGATACACCAGAAAGCAAAACAGCTAGCACAGACCCATCTGTACTGCACTTACCTGGGGAAGGCTCTGCAGATGCTCAGGGAAGTCGCCGCTATGCCCACGATCATTCCCGAGCTCTGCAAGCTTCCCCAGGCTTTTAAAATTGGCGCCGCGTGACGTCACGGCCGCGCCAGGCCCACGGTCGTCGTGCGCATGCGCGAAACCAGGCCTCGCTTTCGTTCCGGAACTGCGCCTGCGCAGAACGCAGACAGAACCCGGAAGTAGAGGGAGCAACAACAACAAATATATACACTGCTGCCATGAAGGCGATATATGCTCACCACCACCTACGATCGACTCGGCCGGAACATCCATACACACACCGGGCTTTTGGCAGATAATGGCCACCTGCATACTGCTAGGCAATCAGCCTGTGCGCGCTTTTCATTCAAAAATGACTCCAGCTCTTCAGCGCTTACTCTGCAATACACTCCATACCCTGCTAACAGTCAAGGCTTATTGGAGGGATGAGACATCACATCAGTCGGCCGATACGATCGCGGGACATCGTCTTCAGGTAGGAGAACCAAACATCAGGTCCTACGGAGGAGGACAAAAAAGGAACACGGCTGAGAGCCCACAGCTGAAATTTATAGGGAGGGGTCCTATTGGGTAGTTATGGAGGCGGGGTCAACCCACACGTATGCTGCCATGGAGCCTGTCAGGAAAGTATCATATCTGTAAAATAGATAAATGCATGTATAAAATAAAAACAAAAACATTTATTTAGGAAAAATGGATTTATAAAAATAAGATTATGAATTGGATGGAAGTATAAATCCGTGAGCCAATATGTGCTGAAAATAAATAAAAAATAAATAAAAAAGGCTCCAACTGGGCTAACCAAAAAAATGTGTGTAGAAGTCTGCGCCCACAGACTATAAAATTAAAAATAGTTGTGTTGGTGCATACTATCAACACACTATGTTTAAAAAAATTTACGTCCGGTGTCCCGGTTGAATGAACCCAGAGCGATGACTTTAACACTGCATGCATATATGCAGTATAATGATATTACATGATCGAAAGTATGCATAACATTGCACATTGAAGTGCAGGGAGGGGGGGAGTGGAGGGGAAAGGGGGACAAAAAGAACCCGCAGAAGTTAAGCATTATTGATGCATTATTTTTATTGGGCAAAACAAATGCACACGTGGAAGAAGAGGTCAGACACTTACGTATCTTGTTAGGGCAGGTCCTCACAAAATGCCCTTGTTCCCCGCAGTCCAGGCATAAGTTGTGAGTACATCTGCGTATCTTCTCTTCCGGGGTAAGGGATGGCTGGAGCAGACCAAGTTGCATGGGTTTGGGTGCTTCCGTGGCTGAAGTAGAGGAGAGAGGCAATTGGTTGGGAGGACTGGGAACTCTAGGGAGCATCCAAATAGGACGAGGGTGACCAGAGGACCTCCCAGAGTGTCTTTCTCTCAGACGACGGTCAATTTGAATAGAGGTTAATGAGTTCATCCAGAGTCTGGGGTATCCCAACGCGTGCCAGTTCATCCTTAAGGGGATCAGATAACCCCATTCGAAATTGATGACGCAAGGCAGCGTCGTTCCACTCTGTATCAGAGCTCCAACGACGAAACTCAACTGCGTAGTCTTCGGCCGCTCTGCGGCCTTGTCGCAGGGAATGCAGGGCTGCCTCAGCAGTAGTAGTAAGTTGAGGGTCCTCGTACAACTCGGACATTGCCAGAAAAAAAGTGTCCAGGGTATCCAAGGATCTGGACTTCTGCTCCAGTAGATGATGAGCCCAAGTCTGGGGCTCGCCGGACAGCAGTGCAATGACAAATCCCACTTTAGTGGCATCCAGAGAGAACGTGCGAGGCTGTAGCGCAAAATAGAGCTCGCAGGCGTTATGGAAGGCCCGGTATTTGCGACGATCTCCAGTAAATTTTTCAGGTGTGGGTACCCTGGGTTCCAGAGGGAGCATTACTACGGAGGGTGCTGAGGAGAGTCCGACAGATGGCGCCCCCTGGGGGGGAGGAGCTGCTGAGAGGGCTTGGACCTGACCCTCTAATCTGGTGTAGCCTTCTTGTAGGCTCTTGACTGCTTGGGTAAGGCCCGCAAGGTGCCTACAAAGTTCATCCATGGGGGAGGCCCCCTGCCCGGACTCGGTCATGGCTGCCTGATACTGTCAGGTCTCTCACTTACCAGACCGGAGAGTCCACTTGGGCAGAGGGTAGGCTCCCTTACGTATCCGACTCGCGGCCCCTGGTAGAGCAGACAGGAGGCCCACGAGTGCGGAGTGGTATGAGAGCCTGTGCAGGAGTCCGTGATCTGGAGGCTAGCAGTCTTCAAAGAGCACGATAGTCAGCGGTACAGGCAACAGATGCTGAGCAGAAGCTGGAGACAGGTTAATGCACAGGCTGGGTTTGGCAACAAGCGGGCAGCAGAGGTACAGAAGGGGCAGGCAGAAGCGAGCCTAAATAGGCTGATTGGCGCCAAACGCCGCGTTCGTGTGTGCGCCGTTACGCACAGGCACCCGCACGCGCCCGAGCGCGCCCCCGGACATCGGCGCGCACACCAGCGCCACCAGGCAGACGCATAGCAGCGCCCATAGGTGAACGCGCGCTAACGCGAACGCGCGTACACGCCCGGGCACCACCGCGTCCGCCACGGCCAGCCAGCATGCCAACAACAGTGCCCAAAGAAGCAGGCGCCCGAGCACCCGCAGGAACACGCGCACCAACGCGCCCCCGCACGCGACGACGCCCAATCAGGTAAGCTCTCTGACAGCCACGTATTCCTTAGTGTCTGGCAATCTTTTATGAGCACAACATCACCAGGTTTAAGACTAGGCTTTTCAGTGTGCCACTTTCTCCTTACTTGTAGAGTAGATATATATTGTTCCTTCCACCGGTTCCAGAAGGTATTGGCAAGGGTTTGTATTTGTCTCCATTGACGTTTGTAAAGGTCCTTCTCACAAAACTCTCTAGCTGGAGCACCGGCAATACTAGTTTTTTGCGTGAGTAACAAGGTGTGAGGACCACTGGATCCTCAGAGTCACTTGAAATGGATGTCAAACGTCTGGCGTTAATGATAGCTGTAACCTCTGCCATAAATGTCACTAAACATTCGTGAGTAAGCCTTGCAGTTCCTACTTGTAGAAAGATAGAATCAAGAATTCTGCGGGCTGAAGTTCTTTTACTGCTCCTACAAAGTTAGACCCTCTGTCAGAGCGAATGAGTTTCACTGAGCCTCTGATTGCAATGAAACGTCTAAGAGCATTAATTAAACTTGAAGTGTCCATTGACTCAATCACTTCGATGTGGACAGCTCGGATGGAGTTGTAGACGAATATGACTGCCCAGCGTTTACTGTTTGAGTGTCCCTTTTTGTGTACCGGGTGGTGACAGACCAGGGACCAAAAACATCAAGTCCAACATTAGTGAAAGGCAGATCCATGCTTGTCAGATGGTAAATTGGCCATCTTTTGTGTCTGTGACATTCCACTAAGTTTTCGGCAGATAACGCACTTAAAGAGGAGCTCCGACTATCCACAGTCCAGCAGCTTGTAAGGCTCCTTCAGTAAACAGTCGACCCTGGTGTTTAGTTTGGTCATGGTAGTGCTATGGCATCTGTGCTAGAGTCTTTGGTCTCCCCGCCTTGCTCCTTGTCCCTATGAACAGGTGGGAAAGTTCTTGGAGTAGGCCTTTGGTGTAGAGCTGTGTTGTGCTCTGTGCTGTCACGTTCTGTATATTTGACACTGACCTTACAGTCCTTGGCGAAATGTGTGGATGAAGAACAGCACTTGTAACAGATGTTGTTCTCTTTGAGGAAAGCTTTACGATCCTTGATGGTCTTTGTCCTGAAGGCTCTGCATTTCAGAAGAGGATGTGGCATCTTATGTAGAGGGCAGAACTTAGCAGGGTCACTGTCTTGATCTTCTGGCTGAGACTCTGCAAATCTGTTGGAAGATATGTTAGTTTTGTGCACTGCTACTGGAGCTCTGAGCTGTTTAGGGCCAGAAGAGGTGGTATAAGACACTGGAAAATTTAAGCTGGGGTCATCTTTCATTCCTGCTTGTCTGTCTACAAAGTCCACAAATCACTAAATGGTGGAAAAGGCACATTGTGTTTTCGTTTGTAGTTATAGCCATGTGTAATCCATCTTTCGTGTAACTCATAAGGAAGTTTTTGTGTTAAGGAGTTAATACCGCTAGCAGAGTTAAGATAAGAAAGGCCAGGTAAGTCTCTTCTGCTTTAGCAACTTGTAACTCCATACACAGGTCACTGAATTCTCTGAGTCTTTGGTAACCTCTGCTAGGCATTTTTGGAAAGTCTTCTATCCTTTTAAACAGCGTACTTTCTATAGCTTCTGGTGAGCCATAACATCTATCCAGCCTGTTCCAGATGTTTGCAAGGCCTATCTCAGGGTGGTTTATGTTAATATCTCTGATCCTTTTGGCATGTTCAGCAGAATCATTGCCAAGCCACTTTACGAGGAGTTCTATCTGTTCCCTGCAGGATAGATCTAGACCTCGAATGACACTCTGGAAAGCGGATCGCCATGCCCTGTACTGTTGAAGACGATCACTAAATTTGACAAGTCCTTGGGTAACTAACTCTCTTTTGGCCAGGAACTTGGCAAAGAAGGTTTGGTTGAACTGGAAAGTCTGGAACTCTGTCACATTTTTCTTGTTTGTAGCAGTGGGTTCCTGGGTCGTCTTGTTGCTGCTTTATTTGATGTGACTCACTGACGTTATGTTTGATTTCTTGTTGTGGGATGCTGCTTGGGTCCCAGTGCTGGTAGACTTAATCTGACGTGCGTTGTGAAGGATCTTGTTGGTCCTCCTTTAGACCCAGTATGCTGCTGCCTACTCTTGGTTCATCGTAGTCGGCTGCTTCTAAAGCTTCTGTTTCTGCAATGGCGGCGGCAGCGTCTCTTTCTACTGCCAGCTTCTCCATGTTAGCTTCTAAGATAGCTTGCTGCAATTTCAGAGATGCTTCCTGCTGGGCTAGCTCTTCTTCCAGGCGTATTCTTTTCTTCTCTCTCTCTTGTTCCTGTCTCACCTTTTCTGCATCAAGGCTAGCCTTTTCTTTTTTCATCTGCAACTCTTGGTCTGTGAATGCGGTCCTGGCTCTTGCTGCTTCAGCTTTTGAACGGGCAATAGCTACTGCATTTGCGACAGATGACTTAGATGAGCTTGCTCGTGAACGTGTTTTGTAAGAAGATGTCCCACTGTGAGACATGGCTGCGGGGAAGAAGAAGTCTTGCTGTATAGAGACCGTTCTAGTGTCGTTGCTGCTTGATAGAGGGCATCTCTGTGTAGCGTGGCTGCTTGCTGTTAAAAAATCTTTTATTTCAAAAAAATGTTTTATTTTAAAAAAAAAATTATTTTCAGAAGGACAGCGCCATATCTACTCCTGCTTTCTATATATATTTTAATACATCCCACCCAGGTGGAATTGTATTTGTAGCGGCAGCAGCTCTATATCTCAATAGTACTACACCCATTGCGCGGATTCACTTTACACATCTTTCAATGTACAAACTGCCTCCTGCTACAGCCAAACATTTCCAAGTTTGACTCATCAGTCCAGGGCACCTGCTGCCATTTTTTCTGCACCCCAGTTCCTATGTTTTTGTGCATAGTTGAGTCAGTTAGCCTTGTTTCAACATTGGAGGTATGGCTTTTTGGCCACAATTCTTCCTTAAAGACCACGTCTGGTCAGACTTCTCAGGACAGTACAGTAGATGGGTGTACCTAGGTCCCACTGGTTTCTGCCAATTCCGTACTGATGGAACTGATGGACATCTGTGAATGTCAAATGAAGTAAGCATGATGTGTCTTTTATCTGTTGCATTAAGTTTCCTTGGCTGATCACTCCGTCTACAGTCCTCAATGTTACCTGATCAATGGTGACCTCAATGCTGAGAAATACAGGCAGATACTTATGCATCATGCCATACCATCAAAGCAACGCAAAGGGTATGGATACATTTAACCTCTTGGCATATAACCCCAGTGATTGATTGAAATAGCAAACACATGGAGGAGGTCAATTGAAGCAGCTGACCAGTGATTCTAGAGGCACACTGGCTGCAATACCTCACAGGACCAGAACGTATGATACAAAGTACCCCAGGAAGAAACAGCCCGGAAAACAGAGAGCTGAATAATTCGGAAACATAGTATTAAGTCTGACAGGAGTGTAATACCATCTAGTTAAAAGTTTGAGGGCTGTCTCTCTAACTTTGAGAGATCTTGTGCATGCACGAAGATTGTCAATCATCTCATGCCTGTTCTGTCCACCAAATGTCTTGCTGGTTATTTGTACCTGTGTTGTTAAATTTACATGAAAAATGTGTAGTTTACTTAAGACAACCATATGTGGTGTGCAGGCTCCATATAGCGTTCCTTTTTGGTATTGCTGCAGTTCTGTTTCTGTTAATTGTTGTATGTGTAATAGAAGTTGTCAGCAAGCAGGGAATTCTGGATAGACAGGAAGTCAACCATCCACCATTCTTTTCAACTCATTGCAAGAAGCAAGTCATGTATCGCCATCACCCCTTAGAGAACTTAAAAAGTATGTTTTTATTATCTCATCTTGTACTGTATATTGTTGTTTATGCAATGTATGCTGTATTGTATGCAATAGTATACTTATTGAGGTCTATTTCTGTTATTTTGTAGTTTCACCTGGCTTGTTCTAATAAAACTGAGATCAAAGAAATATGGTATCTACAGTTATTGGGATAAGAAGATTTAGCTTTCTGCTCCTTGAGACAGAACAGTGAAATTTTTAAGCTGACCTCTGAAGGGAAGATAAGCCGACTTCGGAAGTCTGTACAGCCCGGGGCTACACAGTATCCATACAGTCAGAAGCCTTAAAGATACAGGCTACCCAGTAGCCATCTTCATCCATGTATCTGTTCCAGAGCACTCCACATCCATTCAGCTGTAATTCTAATGTCAGGAAACATTGGCGGGGCTATTAATTTGGACCAGTGCCAATTTGAGCCCAACATTCCAAAGTGCCTGATATTGGCCGGGGCACTTAATTTCCTAGATATTTTACTATTCTCACTGGAATACAGATGTAGAAAAATAACATCTGCCATAAGGGGAATTTTGAGCCTCATAAAAATTGGCTTATTTATCGCAGACCGGTGACACCCAGAATTGCTGCACAGTGGCACACACTGTGACCGCCCGTACCCCTGCAGCGGGAAGTGGATCCGGTGAGTGCAAGCATAATAAGAGCACGCTGTTGAGGCACAACCACCAAGCCAGCACCTGGACAAGAAATTTCCCTTGAATTTGTCTTCCAAAGAGGAAATATCCCTTGGAACCATCCAAAAAGAATTTTTTTGAAACAAAAAGAAATTTTCTTTTCCAATAATACTGTTTTTATCACACAAGTCACTTTATATATCAGCACAAGTCACTTTGATGTAAATATTATCACTTTTACAAGCACTATTTGCACTTTGTTAATTTACAAATGTTATGCATTATAAGATTGCAGTTTTGTATTTTATTTGAAGAAAGTAGCACGGTATTCTGAACTGAATAATTTACATTCAAGCAACCTCACGCATAGGCATTAGAATAGGATTCTACATTTATAAAAGGAAAAAAAATTTTGGCAAATCACTGCCAGAGACTTAAACACCTATACTCACATATTTGGTTTTGAAATACATTTTGTTCAATAGTATTATTTATCCCCAGCACACATTGGGATTTTTTGTATTTTTTATATACTTTATGTTGGTTATTTTGAAATTTTTTGACACCCACACATAAACAAAGGAACCGTGTAAAGCACAACAGTGGGGTTCACCACCGTTAAAAAATCTTTTATTTTAAAAAAAATGTTTATTTCAAAAAAATGTTTATTTTCAGAAGGGCAGCGCTATATCTACTCCTGCTTTCTATATACAGTTTGTACACTGAAGCAGCTGCATTTCTGCAAATGGAGTTGGAGGTTTGATCAGGATCAATAGTGTCCTCAATGCTAAGAAATACCGGTAGATACTTATCCATCATGCCAAATATGTATAGTATGTACAGTATACCGTGCAGCACTGTCACCTTTGTAAATCTGTCCCATGCACTTAAGAATAATAATGTCCACCACCTTCCCGCTGATTCCAAAACTCCACCTCCAACTTGTGATGCACTGGTCTTTTTTCAACTTGTCTAATTTTGTAGCTATGTATCTTTAACAAAGGCTGGATAGAGTTATAGGCCATGTAGTTTGCAAGGCATCCTACATTTTATGGACCATCCACCAGTTCATGCAGGTGTGGCACCATCCTCTAGTTAGGCTGCTAGGTTAAACTTTTTGGCTTCACTGCAGTGATTGGAGCAGAGGTTGATTGCTTTCTATGTTCAGCGTTTCCTGAGCTGAGGGTTTGATTCCTCCCACCTGCCTCTGAAAGTAGGTTCCAGAGTATAGGGCAGGGAGATTAAAATGGTCAATGTGAGTATTTATCATGCCACAGCCAATCCCTAGAGGGAGGCATCCAAAGGGTGGCTGAAGAGGTGATAAATGTTTGGGAAACCTTGCCAGAGTGTTCTTTTCTCTTCAGAGAGGGTTCCCGTTCTCTTGGGGCTGCTGCCCCTGGAGGCAGCTTAACCGAGACAAAAAAATGCAGTCTGGGCCCCAGTAGTTGCTGAGCTGAGAGCCTGGAAAAGATTGCTAGATGAATACATTTGCTAATTATTGAGGATCTACCTCTGGAAACTGGTGGCAGGCAGCTCCTAGGACATTGCGAGTAAAGGCCTTGCTGGGGACTATTCATTGTGCAAGGGTCAGAAGGGAACAAAGGGCCAGAAGAAGCTATATACACTGGGACTGCAATTTTAGGGTACTAGAAGTGCTGGCCATTCCCTAGCACCTCCAGTCAAGGTGGCTATAGAGAAGATCAATGAGAGGTTTGTCATCCGATTGTTGCTACTGATCATTTTGGAGTATCCTGTGACCTTGAACCCCTCTCCTGTTAAATATAATTATGTATGAATTTAAGAGACTTTCAATAGAAACAGGAAATCAAGCTGTAAGGATACAATTATGGGTGTTCTAATTGCTGAGTTGGTTTTTATAACTTTTGCCTTCAGTGATGTCATCCTGTTCCTGGCTTTATTACTTAGTGAGTCTCTGACCAAGAAAAAGCATAAACAATGAAAGTTAAAGCAAATCTAGCACAAAAATGTAAACAAGAGTAAAACTGAAGGGATAAGTGAGTTTTCATATTAGTATTAGTCTCCTGGTTTTGTTCTCTGTAAAGATTATGATAAAGACTTACCTCTCCCACGTACCTCTCCCACTGCCGGCAACTCTGTAAGGCAGATAAATTGCCACCTAAAGACTAATCCTGCTAATTCCTACTTCACTACTTTGTCCTGTACTGATGTGGAGGGTCAGCAGGAGGAATCACTGATCGCAATGGGGTACAAGAAATCCAATATTCCTAAAAGTTTCAGTTCTGAAGAGTCCATAGGTAAGGATTTCTTTGATTTTAGTGACATAGTTACTTTAAAACTTTTCAGTGTTTTCTGGCTACATGCTTGCTCTCAGCCAGGGATATCCAGGTAGTAAAGTCAGGATCAGCTGACAGGGCAGCAGCATATAATTCTCAAAAAATCAAGCGAGCAATGGTTGTCTACATATTTTCCACAGTACAGACTCTTTATCAATGGTTTAAACTGACATACAAGACTTAATTTATGACAGAAAAAAATTTAATAGTAAAGCTTATCTTAACAATATTTTGGGACAAAAAAAAATGAATTTAATAAAGGCAGTTGAAGGAAGGGGGTCTCCCCCCAAGCCTGTTCCTAAAGGGGCACCAGTGCGCCTATGACTTCCGCTGCCCTCAGTGTTTCCTGTGAGACCAGAAAGTGAGAGCAGCAGTGCTGCAGCTGGGACAGCACTGTAGCTGTGGGAGGAGTCAGGCAAGTTTTTAGGGATAGTATGGGGGAGGTAAAACAGGTAGTGGGCTTTTTTTAATTTAATGCAGGGAATGCATTACGGTAAAAAATATTTTGGTTTTAGAACCAATTTAAACTCAAACTTTCTTTGTGACAAATGCTGACTGTCAATTTACTAATTAAATTGTATTAAAGTCAAATTTCTGGCTAAACCTGATTAGTCTTAAAAATGTCCCCTCCCTCGTCCTAACATTTATGTTGATTAACCTATGTAGGAAAGATGTATATACTTACCTATTTTCAGCCCACTCTGGTCCGGTCATGTGATCTCCTGTGTCAGTCAGTGGCGGCTGCAGGGTAGAGGAGGGAAGTCTAAACAAAGGCTGGAAATAACTGGGAGTGCTGGCGTCATGCATAGGCCCCAATGGTCAATCCATCATGAACACTCCTTCTTCTCCCCTGCAGCCTCCGATCACTGACATAGGGGAGCCAGATCATGTGACCAGACCGGAGTGGCCTGAAAATAACTAAGTATATACATTTTCCTTACATACATTAGTCAACATAGGTGTTGGGAGGGATAGGGAGCATTTTAAAGACTAGTTAGGGTGGAATTCTATTTTACATTTTTGGTATGTCTCCTAACTTTTATACCTTCGTACACACATGTATTTATTTATATGGTTCCAATAATTTCTGCAGTGTTTTCTTTATTACATTAAACCAGGGGTCTCAAACTGGTGGCCCTCCAGCTGTTGCAAAACTACAAGTCCCATCATGCCTCTGCCTGTGGGAGTCAGGCTTGTAACTGGCAGCCTTGCAATGCCTCATGGGACTTGTAGTTTTGCAACAGATGGAGGGCTGCCAGTATGCGACCCCTGCATTAAACCATGTGTAGCACGGCCCCCTAAGGGGCTGCTTGGAATTACCTGCTCATCTGCACTGCCATGACCTGATGAACATTTCAACCCATCTAACACTATGGGTTCAGACATCTTTGTACCACCTTAAAGCAATAAATCAGACAACTCTGTGTGTTTATGTTCTGGTAATTTTTACTGGAACAGTTCAAAGAAGATATTGTCACAAAGAGGAGGTAATAGAGCTGCTGAGTTTTGGGCAACAGCGCCAACTTAGCAAAGGAATTCCTCCAAATAACACAAACCAAATATTTGCAGGTAAAACAGTCCAGTATATGCACATGTACAGTGGAATTCTGCTTGCACCTGAAAGGATAAACAAGTTAGATGGTTATACCCCAAGACCCATTATAAAATAAAAGGTGAATGAAGGTTCACAGTCCAAGGACCCAGCCTATGGAACGCTCTACCCGCGAACATCCACTCGGAAGAAAACCATCTGGCCTTCAGGAAGAAGCTCAAGACCCATCTCTTCTGAAAACCCAGATGGACACTGGCGGCAAAAGTTGTACCAGCTAACAACTGACCCAATGAAGGATCTTCTAACAGCAAATTATATACATCCTCAGGTGAAGTCATATTCATTTTGTAACAAGACAATAACAAGTTAGTGGCTGACACAGTAGTGTCAGGAGGTGGATCAAGGTCATCCTTTACTAACGGTTTAATAAAGGAGGCAAGTGCTTGACTGGAGCGTTGAGCAGTAGGTTCAAGTTTGTCAGAATTTTCTCCAAGTGCATCGTACATCAGTCTTTTTGGAGGGCCTATCCTTAACCTGGAGTAGATGTTTTCCAGTGGCTCTGGTCCCTGTTCTGTTTTCCAGAAACTGCATCCAGATTCAGGTTCAAGTTCTACTTCAGGCTCTGGTTCTGGTTCAGGGACCTTCTCACTCTCTGCATGCTTAGTAGGAGGAATTGGAGCATCCATTACACTCGGCACTTCACTGGGTTCCACCTTGACCTTCTCATTTCCCCTTGGTGGGTAAGGATGTTTAAACTCAAGGCAAAGGGAGACATGTTCTCCTCCTAAAGGGTGTTCTTTGATGGTCTTCTTCCTCAGTACTAGGGACAATGGGATCATCTTCCGAAGGAGAAACCAACAACCAATGAAGGGTTAACTCTTCATCATTACTCTCCTCTTCAGGCAGTGTGGATGGGCAACTTTTCCGAGCCCTAGGCCTCAGTGTCGGGGACTGATAAGTCTCTAAAGAAGGGGGTGAGGGTTCCTCGAACAGCCTTTGATATGGACAGCAAATGGTTTTGATGCCAAGTCTTGATAGGGCCAGTCATCCCTTCGGACCAAATCTGGTACACGGGGAACCCAGGTAGTCGTCTACAGACAATGTAGGGTTGAGAACCATCAATCAGTCAACTTATGCTTCCCTGGCACCCCTAGATTGCGCAACAACACTCGATCTCCAGGTTGTAGATCCTGGACCCTCACTCTGAGATCAAAGTTTTTCTTGTTCTTTTGTTCCCAGATGCTAGAGGTCTCCTTGGCTTTCTCATAAGCCACTTTTAGATTCTTCTGAAATCTGTCAATATACCCCCTATACGAGGCTTGGGAGGTGTGATCTAGGGATGTTCCAAAAGCCAGATCCACAGGTAGATGAGCTTCTCTCCCAAACATTAACCTGTAGGGTGAGTATCCAGTAGAATCATTCTAGGTGTTATTATAAGCATGGACTACTGCAGCGATATGATCCCTCAATGCTGTTTCGTCTCTCAAGATCAGCAGGAAGTAGTGGGGCAGGAAGTTGGATGTATAGCTGTGGGACTCTGGGCGGTGCCAGGAGTCTTTTTAGTGTATGAGGCATGGGCGGGGGGCAGAGCTTATCATTCGGGCGCAAAACGTGGAAGAGGTAACACACAGGCTTAGTGTTTTGTGCTGTTACCGCTTCGTGGAGCAGCTAGATCGCATCCTGGAGCAGCTTCGCTCTACGGCCATGGTACACGGGCCGGAGTAGTTTGCGGCGCAGCTAGCTGAGCTATTACCAGGGTCGGGGGAAGGTATGTCAGATCCGTCCCCCCCCACGTCGTGCGGTCGTAGGTCACGGCCTCCGGCGCGATTCAGCCCTGAGCCATCTCCCAGGGTGAGCCTCCGTCCAGGGAGCCTGATCCCAGACTCTCCAGCTCCCTGGGCCAAGTGCCATGCCCCTGCTTGGGGGTTGGGAAGAATCCCCATCACAGGCGGGACCCGGCCAAGAGGGTGGCATCCCCTTCCCCCTCCAGGCCTGCAGCGGCGGTGAACCAGGATTCAGCGGCGGCACGTGTGGAGCCTTCCGCCCTACATGGAGCAGCCCGGCGGGGAAGAACTGCGGAACGGGCATGGGCCACTCCCCTAGGTCGACCGCGGCCCTCGCAGGAAGAAGCAGAGGTCCAGGTGGTGACGGCGTCGGTGCCAGAGCAGCATCTGCTGGTAAGCAGAGGCCCCACGTGGGAAGTTGGTGATGAAGAGAAGCGTGGTTCGGCGGGCCCCTGACAATGTAGCCTGTGGGCACCCGGCCCCTTCGGCTTCCACAGTGTCCCCTGCCGGAAAGGAGGACCAGTGTTCGGAGGGTGAGCTATCCAATTCAGATGCGGATGTGCCAGGCATGGCGGCGGGCCTGTCGGGCCTCTACAGGGATCTGGAGTGGTGGCTGGTCAGTCGGTTTCCCTTGGGCAGCCTGGTAAGTCTTCGACTTTTCCTTTATCTGCTTATCTGCTGTTGTCTGTGTCTCCTCCCCCCCGTTGTCACCTCCTCTGGGGTTACGGGTAGGGATGAGCTAGTAGCGGTGCCGGTTTTGGCGATGGGTGATGGGGTAGGGTCTGAGGTTGTGAGAAGTGTCCCGGGGTCCGGGAAGGTGTTGGTGCAGTAATTAATGGTGTCTTTGTTAGTGGGCTGAAGAGATATGGTGAGCAGGGGTGTCGCAGTGGCGCCCGTCGCTGCCACGATCTCGCCAGCAGCGGCATGGGTAGTCAGGGGGGATGCATGACCTGTTGCTTTCTCCCCACCGACTGTCACACTAGCAGCTAAGGTGGGTCCACAGTTGCTTTTGGTAGCAACCGGGGTGGCTGCGGCTCCCCCGACAGTGGTGGGGGCCCCGCAGGTGAGTAGGGGCGTACAGTGGCAGAAGCTTCCCAGGTGAGTTAGGGGGTGGGGCCACCCCCCCGGAGGTGGCCCCCACTTCTGGATAAGGTAAAGCTGAACGAGAGCAAAAAGAAAGAGGACGAGAAACGGCATTATCGCCTTATCCTGCGCACGGTTGGGAACTGGATGCAGGCTTTTCACATTTTGGCTAGTGTTATCAGGAAAAAGGCGCCAGAAAATTGTTCAGCCAGGTTCTGTTATCTCGATTCCATTAGTGAGCCCCAGAGGGTGTATGGGCAGGTGGCGTGGCTGTGATACAATGGACAGTTCTGGCAATGGAAGGTAGTGAGACCATCATTACGATGGGATCACAAGGACATTGGTTTGTGGATGAAGCTCATGACGCAAGTCAGGGTCACGCTGCAGCCCTTACATGAGGGAGCTGGGGATGCCCAAGCCTCTTCACCATCGGCCGGTAAGCGCAAGGGGTTCAACAAGGGCACTTGCAAGTTCAGGGGATCATGTTGTTTTCGTCACGTGGTTTCTAGAAAACTGCGGAAGGAGGTAGCATTGGGCAGGATGGTGGGTCCGTTCGCGGAACCGCCATTGGGGGACTTGGTGGTATCGCCATGGGGGTTGACGTAGCAGGAACCTCAGACGTAGCCGTAAAATGTTTTTGGTTATAAATATATGATTGATATATATATCTATATATATATATATATATATATAGATATATATAGATCTATATATATCTATATATATATATTAAAAGAAGAAAGTTATTTTATACAATTTTGTTGTTTGGAATAATTAAAGGGGCCATTGTTGGCCATTTATTCCAGACAGTCTTACATGTTTCATTAGTAAATTAAGATTGAGTAGAGGGGTTTTTAAATGGGGCAGTGGTCAGGGCAGCTAACATATCAGCCTTACACCAGTCATGGGAGGGTTCCCAACATGTTTAGCAGAGTACAGTTGAAACGCTCCGGTTGTGGATCCCCTTGAGGATGGTAAGGAGTATTCCTGGATTTCTTTATGCTTAAGAGTTTACATAATCTTCTGATCAGTTTGCTCTCAAAATCCTGACCTTGATCCAAATGCAGGCGCTGAGGCAACCCGTAATGAGCAAAGAACTTCTCCACTAGAGTCTTTGCCACCATACTAGCTTCATGATCCCTAGTGGGAAAAGCTTGAGCATATCGGGTGAAATGATCTGTCACAACCAGGACATTACTGAGTCCACTCAAGTCAGGTTCCAGACATAAGAAATCAATGCACACCAACTCCATGGGTGCCTGGCTTTGAAGATGGCCCATTGGGGCTGCCCTGCCTGGTAAGGTCTTTCTCTGAATGCATCTGATGCAAGAGTGACAGTAGCTTTCCACCTCCGTTCTCATGGACAGCCAGTAAAATCGATCCCTGACCAGCTTGAAAGTTCTATCTGAGCCTAAGTGACCATGATCATCATAAAGGGTGATCAACACAGTCAGACAATGTTTTTCAGGGAGAAACAGTTGACTCACATCTCCTGATTCCTCACACCTCCTGGTTCCTCAGAGGGACCTCTTCGATATATGATGGACATCTTCAAACTTAATTTGCTCCCTTTCTCTATGGATTACTTTGGCCCCCTCGATGGGCCTATTCACCAGTATCTGAGGGTCTTGGGCGGATAGCGATTTCCTTATCAGACTCCCCAATCTTCCCGTTGATCCTGTCTCATATCCTCTTTTGTCAGCTGAGGCAATTCTTGGCTGCGTACTTGGGTTAAATTACAATAGTACTTCGATACTCCTGCGGGGGCAGGGGCGGACTGACAACTCATGGGGCCCCCGGGCAATAGGGGCTCATGGGGCCCCCTTAGTCCCCACCCACCCACACACAAGCCACACCCTCACAAAGCCCCACGTATATATTGCACTGCTACATTACATGCATTGGTCACAGAATTTCTCTACTTCATGTTCAAAATAAATGTTTAAAGATTAAAGAAAAATAAACTCACTTTAACCACATACATTTACTGCAGGGCTGCGTCTCCTGTGAGCAGAATCACGTACAGGTACTTGATTCTGCACTTGCGGGTCTGCATGCTGTTTGACCTGCTGCCGCTGTGATTGGACACACCGAGAGCTAACCAGCGGGTCCGGAGGACCCCATGTCCGCCAGGCCCAGACGATCGTTTCCAACAGAGGCAGAACTGTGGTCTGCCTATGTAAACAAGTCCCCAGAGAGCCTCCTCCTTACATCAGGGTCCCCAGAGAGCCTCCCCTTACATCAGGGTCCCCAGAGAGCCTCCCCTTACATCAGGGTCCCCAGAGAACCTCCCCTTACATCAGGGTCCCCAGAGAGCCTCCTCCTTACATCAGGGTCCCCAGAGAGCCTCCTCCTTACATCAGGGTCCCCAGAGAGCCCCCTCCTTACATCAGGGTCCCCAGAGAGCCCCCTCCTTACATCAAGGTCCCCAGAGAGCCCCCTCCTTACATCAGGGTCCCCAGAGAAACCCCCCATACATCAGGGTCCCCAGAGAGCCCCCCTTACATCAAGGTCTTCAGAGAGCCCCCCTTACATCAAGGTCCCCAGAGAGTCCCCCCATACATCAAGGTCTCCAGAGAGCCCCACATACATCAGGGTCCACTCCCCAGAGAGCCCCCCCATGCATCAGGGTCCCAGAGAGCCCCCCATAGATCCCCCCATAGATCTGGGTCCCCAGAGAGCCCCCAATAGATCTGGGTCCCCAGAGAGCCCCCCCCCCATACATCAGGGTCCCCAGAGAGCCCCCCATACATCAGGGTCTCCAGAGAGCCCCCCCCAAACATCAGGGTCCCCAGAGAGCCTCCTCCTTACATCAGGGTCCCCAGAGACCCTCCTCCTTACATCAGGGTTCCCAGAGAGTCCCCTCCTTACATCAGGGTCCCCAGAGAGCCCCCTCCTTACATCAGGGTCCCCAGAGAGCCCCCTCCTTACATCAAGGTCCCCAGAGAGCCCCCTCCTTACATCAGGGTCCCCAGAGAAACCCCCCTTACATCAGGGTCCCCAGAGAGCCCCCCTTACATCAGGGTCCCCAGAGAGCCCCCCCATACATCAAGGTCCCCAGAGAGCCCCCCCATACATCAAGGTCCCCAGAGAGCCCCCCCATACATCAAGGTCTCCAGAGAGCCCCCCATACATCAAGGTCTCCAGGGAGCCCCACATACATCAGGGTCAACTCCCCAGAGAGCCCCCCTATACATCAGGGTCCCAGAGAGCCCCCCATAGATCTGGGTCCCCAGAGAGCCCCCCCATACATCAGGGTCCCCAGAGAGCCCCCCCCATACATCAGGGTCCCTAGAGAGCCCCCCATACATCAGGGTCCCCAGAGAGCCCCCCCATACATCAGGGTCCCCAGAGAGCCCCCCCATACATCAGGGTCCCCAGAGAGCCCCCCCCTTACATCAGGGTCCCCAGAGAGCCCCCCCATACATCAGGGTCCCCAGAGAGCCCCCCTTACATCAGGGTCCCCAGAGAGCCCCCCCTTACATCAGGGTCCCCAGAGAGCCCCCCCCCTTACATCAGGGTCCCCAGAGAGCCCCCCCTTACATCAGGGTCCCCAGAGAGCCCCCCCCATACATCAGGGTCCCTAGAGAGCCCCCCATACATCAGGGTCCCCAGAGAACCCCCCATACATCAGGGTCCCCAGACTTAACCCCCCCAGAGGTTCCCCTGTACCTGGCTGTGCACCTCCAACCCAAGGGGGAGGTGGGAGGTGGCGATCGGCAGTTCTATGGTGCCTGTGGATCTCACTGGGGCTTGTAGTCCTCCTTCTGATTCTGTACAGTGGATAGGGGAGGGGCCTCTGACCCGGGCAGCAGTCGGCAACAGCGTACAAGCAGAGAGTGAAACTTGTAGCTGCCCGGGTCAGAGGCCCCTCCCCTTTCCACTCTACAATCTGGAGGAGAAATACAAGTCCCCGGGAGATGCTGCGAGCACCATAGAGCTGCTGATCGCCGCCTCCCACTCTCCCCACTGCATCCCAAACTGAAAGAGGAGATGCCCGCCTCATCCCCCCGCACCCCCCCCGCGGCAGTCGGCAGAACGGCTCCACCGCAGCACGCCCAGCAGCATACCCCTAGATCCGATGAGCATGTCTCCCGGGCCCCCTACTGGCTGCGGGCCCTCGGTCGGCGTCCGATCGACCGAATGGTCAGTCCGCCCCTGTGCGGGGGTGACTCCTACGGCTTCATCCCCTGGCACAGCCCACATTAAAGTCATTCTTGGAGAACATTTTCTCCCATCAAGCTATCTGAGCTCTGATCCTCTCTTTCCAAGCAAAGGGTAGATTTGGGCAGTGAACCATGGTTCTTCTTCCACCTTCTGAACTACCTCATCCCCCGCCACTGGGGTGGAGACACTCACTTTTCCAATCACCATATGGGGCTTCAAGCTGATTGATTGACTAGTGATGTTCCTCACGCTGACAGGAATTCAGGCCATCTTAGTCAGGCCTGAGTTGGTACGATCTCCAGGACCAATTCTATTCCAGCCTCCACCTCTGCTGAATCAGCCTCCACCACTGCGTAAGGGCCCGGCTGGTCCCATGACAGCTTGACCGTGGCTTTCAGACATGCCCTCTCCCCAGGCTGCAACACCTTTTCCTGGGTATCCAATCACCACAATCTTCCCACTCCTTCAGCAGGTGCCTTCTTCTCTTGTCACACTCTCTGGAACGCTTGCCTCAGCTGAGGATGAATCTTTCCTACTGGAGTGCCCTCCAAGGCTAGGAGGAAGTGAGTAGTCTCTTCACAAGGTTGGTGTTGGTGCCTATCGATAAGGAATTTCATCCTGCCCCAGGAGGTTGGAGACAGATGACAGCCAATGTGTCGAAAGTCTCTGGTTTTCCTGACATGGCAGGATCGAAAGTTATCTTAATGGGTATGCAACCGTCATATGGGCACTTCTGGGTCCCTATGCCTCAGATCTCCAACTCCTTGAGTTTGCACAAAGGGATATGCTTCAAGTACTTGTAGTAAAAGTCCCGATACAGCAACGTCACCTGAGCTCCAGTATCCAGTAAGGCTTGTGTATAGATGCCCTTGACTTGTACCAAGACTATAGGGAAAGGCCCCACTAAGTTCTTTGGTGGGTTTCCCATAGGTGGCTCTATAGTTTGTGCCCTAACCATCATCTTTGAAGGTGGTGGATTTGGTCTAACCATTCATTCAGTAAGGTGTGCATTGATTTCCTGCCTCTGTCTTCCCTTCCCTGAGGATTTTGTTTCTTTTGCTCGTTTAGGTAAAGAAGGGGTAGAGGTAACAGGTGACTTGCGTCCTTTCCTTTTCTTGCCTTTTTTCTTGGCTTTTGGGACTCTCAACTAGCTCCTTCACTGAGGTCCCTTGAAGTTTCCCGCCGGCTTTGGGAAAAGTAGATTTTGTAATGATTTTAGGACTTCTATGAATAATTGAGGGCTGATGCCAGACTTGGGGCACTCAGCTCGGAAGTGTCCAACCTCTCCGCACCCATAACTTCTCTTCCCTCGTCCCTGGTATGGTTTTTGCTCACCTTGGCGAGTCCCTTGTTCCTGGACCCTTCACTTGGGTTTCCATCACCCGCATCAGACCATGATACATTTGGGTCTGGGCCTCAGCTACCTGGGCCATCAATTCGGTTGGCCCGAGTTCTGCCGCTGGCTTATTAGTGTCAGGAAGGGCCAATCCCACTGGTTCAGACTCGGTTCCACTATCTTAATCCGAGAAATTCATCTCCTCATGAACAGCTCAAGTCATCACTTTCTCTTTGTTCCCAGCAATAGAACCCAATTTTCTCGATCTTTGGCTTTTCTCTTCTAATAGAGCCTCCTCCTCTCTTACTTCTCTTATCAGCTCAGGGTATGTGGGTACCACTTGAGTTCTAGTAGTAACTTCAATACAATAGGATGATTTGCCCAAGCCCCTTGCAGAACTCAGTCCAGGCGAGCCTGGTCAACATCCTTGGGGTCAATACTCCGCTTGAGGATAATTTGATGCAGCCTCCTGTCTACTCGAGAGATGTACTCGGATAAACTCTCTCCCTTCTGTTGGTGGGTGTGGTTGAATTTATACATTAGGTCTGCGGTAGTTTCAACCCTCCCAAATACAGCATACAGAGCATCTATGTAGTTCATGGCTACAAGTTTTCTTGCCCATCCTCTGATTACAGATTATATCAGCTGCTGGGCCTCGAAGGCTCTCACTAAGCCGTTGTCATTTTACAGCCTCTGGAACACTCCACTCTTCCATGGACTGCAGGGCCTGACTCATCCATGTTTCAAACTCATCTTCCCCCACTGGGGTTGGCAATTATCCTGAGAAGAACCCAAGTCTTCGATAGCTCTGGTTGGCATTTGAAGATCCATTCTTCACTAAGCTATCAACTAGCTGGCTCATATTCGTGTAGAAAGAGAGAGGAGGGGCACTGGTCCCTTGAGAGTCAGCTCCCACAGGTTTGGGACCCTTCTCCTGAGTTCTGGTCGAGGGCTGCCTCTAAGGCTGTTCTCCCCCCACTTTGAGTGGGAACACTTTAGCAATCGCCCCTTCAGCCAGATGTACCTCCTTCTCCTGAAAGCACATAGGTAACTTTTCCTGCCATTCTAGTAGTACCCAGACTTGATCTGACTCATATGTGACTTCAGTTTCTACAATGTAAGCCCGATGTCCTGGGACCAGAGCTCTCAGTCACCTTCTGATCGCTCTCTCGGTATGCTCACTTCCAGAGATCTCCAGAACAGTCCTCTTCTCTGTTGGAGCTCCCTAACTCCTGCCCCAGGCAACCGCGGCCACTGAATCGACTTCCCATGCAGATTGTGGGTCTTGTCTAGGTCGTTTAAAGCCAGCTGCAGATAGCATCCCGAACGAGCCCCCAAATGTAGCACGACCCCCTAAGGGGCTGCTTGGAATTACCTGCTCATCTGCACTGCCATGACCTGATAAGCATTCCATCCCACCTGACACTATGGGTTCAGACATATTTGCACCACCTTAAAGTAATAAATCAGACAACTCTGTGCGTTTATGTTCTGGTAATGTTTACTGGAACAGTTCAAAGAAGATAAAAAAAAGCAAAGAGGAGGTAATAGATCTGCTGAGTTTTGGGCAACAGCGCCAACACAGCAAAGGAATTCTTTCAAATAACACAAACCAAATATTTGCAGGTAAAACAGTCTAGTATATACACATGTACAATGGAATTCTGCTTGCACCTGAAAGGATAAACATATTAGATGGTTATACTGACAACATTTCTAAAGGGGGAAACCTAGGCCAGCCTATAAAACTTTAAATTGTGAGAAAAAAGATTTGTAAAGGTGGGCGACTGCCCTCTCAGCAATGACCAGGCCGATTTAGGACCCCCTGGATAGCAGCTCCTGTAGCGACACACGTGCTGCGGATCAGCCGTATCGATCTCCCTATGCGAAGCTCTGAACACAGTTTGGCGGGTGGCCGAGGTGGTGCTAAAGGGATGTCAGATGAACAGCAAGCAGCGCTAGGCCCCTTTCGCCTGAGTTGGAATGTGATACACCGTGTGGTAGGCCGCGACCTCTCTCTCCTTGCACGGAGAGGTCCATCTTGCGTCAGGCCCAGGAGGAAGAGAGTGCAGGGCCAGGCTTTGACTTCTTATATATTTTCTCCCAGCAATCTTTCCGATAGCAGCAACGATCCCTGGGATATGTAGTCCAGGTACGGAGTCATGTGAAGCAATTAACAGTCTGAGGAACTACTCATCCCACAATCCCTTTAGCTTGGCTCACAAACATGATGTCAGTTGATAACACTGGGCACTAGGCAATGCATGGAAATACCGGTGGAACACTGTACTTTATAATTGTATTCCACATTGCTACACATGCATTTCAGTATCTGCCCTTGAAGAAGAATAGGATCTTATGTCACTACCACAGTCATACAGACAGATACACCAGGTGCAATTTTAGATGATTCACCTATAATATTTTCTTTGTAGATGATAACTGGAATACATAGAAGAAATAATGGGGTTGATTTGCTAAAATTGGACAGTGAAAAATCTGGTGCAGCTGTACATAGTAGCCGATCAGCTTCTAACTTCATCTTGTTCAATTAAGCTTTGCCAAAAAAAACTGAAAGCTGATTGGTTTCTATGCACCAGATTTTGCACTCTAAATCAACCCCAATGTCTCTGGTGGGATGTGATCCTTAAGTCCACAGTGTTGCAAGGCATGTATGTGAACAGTATAGCCACTATTTCAAAGGTATATACAGTGGGGATGGAAAGTATTTTTCACTCTTTGTTATATTGCAGCCATTTGCTAAAATCATTTAAGTTAATTTTTTTTCCTCATTAATGTACACAGCACCCCATATTGACAGAAAAACACAGAATTGTTGACATTTTTGCAGATTTATTAAAAAAGAAAAACTGAAATATCACATGGTCCTAAGTATTCAGACCCTTTTCTCAGTATTTAGTAGAAGCACCCTTTTGATCTAATACAGCCATGAGTCTTTTTGGGAAAGATGCAACAAGTTTTTTACACCTGGATTTGGGGATCCTCTGCCATTCCTCCTTGCAGATCCTCTCCAGTTCTGTCAGATTGGATGGTAAACTTTGGTGGACAGCCATTTTTAGGTCTCTCCAGAGATGCCAAATTGGGTTTAAGTCAGGGCTCTGGCTGGGCCATTCAAGAACAGTCACGGAGTTGTTGTGAAGCAACTCCTTCATTATTTTAGCTGTGTCCTTAGGGTCATTGTCTTGTAGGAAGGTAAACCTTCAGCCCAGTCTGAGGTCCTGAGCACTCTGGAGAAGGTTTTCGTCCAGGATATCCCTGTACTTGGCCGCATTCATCTTTCTCTCGATTGCAACCAGTCGTCCTGTGCCTGCAACTGAAAAACACCCCCACAGCATGAAGCTGCCACCACCATGCTTCACTGTTGGGACTGTATTGGACAGGCGATGAGCAGTGCCTGGTTTTCTCCACACATACCGCTTAGAATTAAGGCCAAAAAGTTCTATCGTGGTCTCATCAGACCAAAGAATCTTATTTCTCACCATCTTGGAGTCCTTCAGGTGTTTTTTAGCAAACTCCATATGGACTTTCATGTGTCTTGCACTGAGGAGAGGCTTCCGTCGGGCCACACTGCCAAAAAACCCTGACTGGTGGAGGCCTGCAGTGATGGTTGACTTTCTACAACTTTCTCCCATCTCCCGACTGCATCTCTGGAGCTCAGCCACAGTGATCTTTGGGTTCTTCTTTACCTCTCTCACCAAGGCTCTTCTCCCCGGATAGCCAGCTCTAGGAAGGGTTCTGGTTATCCCAAACATCGTCCATTTAAGGATTATGGAGGCCACTGTGGTCTTAGGAATCTTAAGTGCAGCAGAAATTTTTTGTAACCTTGGCCAGATCTGTGCCTTGCCACAATTCTGTCTCTGAGCTCTTGAGGCAGTTCCTTTGACCTCATGATTCTCATTTGCTCTGACATGCACTGTGAGCTGTAAGGTCTTATATAGACAGGTGTGTGGCTTTCCTAATCAAGTTCAATCAGTATAATCAAACACAGCTGGACTCAAATGAAGGTGTAGAACCATCTCAAGGATGATCAGAAGAAACGGACAGCACATGCGTTAAATATATGAGTGTCACAGCAAAGGGTCTGAATACTTAGGACCATGTGATATTTCAGTTTTTCTTTTTTAATAAATCTGCAAAAATGTCAACAATTCTGTGTTTTTCTGTCAACGTGGGGTGCTGTGTGTACATTAATGAGGAAAAAAAATGAACTTAAATGATTTTAGCAAATGGCTGCAATATAACAAAGAGTGAAAAATTTAAGGGGGTCTGAATACTTTCCGTCCCCACTGTACATAAACAGGAAAATACTCAACCACAGCTACTTTTAATGCTAATTATAACAATATATACAAATTAATTTAGGTTTTGTGTTTTAAATGTTTATAGCTTAAAGCAGCCATTTACAACATTTTTAACATTGAGAAAACCTTGAGATAATGTTCTGTTTTCAGGGTACCCAGGCTAAAAAATTATTTATCCACAGCTTATGGTACATTAGTGTAATGGTCAGTGGGAAGAATGTTCCTATTAGAGATAGGTAATAATATCATTGTTGTCAGTGGTTACTTATCCAATAGGTAGAAATTGCTCATTGCTTAAGGACCCCCTAGCAACCTCTGGTGGAACCCTAGTTGAGAAAGGCTGACTTAAAGTATATCTCTGTTTTGGACAGAGTGGTGAATCTGATAGGCTGCTATTGCTGACCTCACCTTTTCTTGTTCTAATGGACTCAGTACTTTCTGAGCTATTGACCTAATATACCTTTCACATTTCACGAATGGGTGGCCCTGTAGGTTCTCTGTATTCACAGGTCTGTGTCTTAGTAAAACCCAAGAGCAAACCAATCCCAAACAGATACAGTACTTACTTTTTTTTTCAATCCATTTTTTGCAGGTGATATCTTGTAACAGTAGGTTTTAGTAAATATGATTATCCCACCCTGAAGGATTGTAAGCCTTCCTGTGCCTAACTAGGATTGATCTGTGTTAAGTCTTGCTGCTGTGACTTCATCATCTGCCTAAGACTTTTTGAAATTTTAAGATACTAAAAGGAAATTCTGCTGGCACAACAGCTAACAACAAATGAAATAACTATTGACTGAATGTTGTAAATATTTCATAGAACAACAAAGACAGTGAAATATGTTTTGGCTGTCAGCTATTCTTTTCTCTGAAATAAGGAGTAAAAGCATTTTGACAAATTACTTTTTTAACCTCACACTCTGCTGTCTGGGCTATAGGAAACAAAACAACTCATTTATCCTAATTTCACATATTCAATTGTGTAGGGATCAATATATTGCTCATTTCATTTTAGCTCTGTGTGCTAGATCCTGTTTATTGGATTTTATTACCACGCATACATTAAATAATTTTATTATTTACTGCAAATCATGTAAAGCCCAGCATTAAGGATGCTGAGCTTAAACTAGCACCTTCCTGTAAATTTATAGAGACATGCCATGATTTCATTATGTTGGCCATGAAAATGATTGTCTCTGTGTAGCAGCGGGCAGTAGCCCCCTTTAAGCCACCCAGCAGGATGTCACACTTTGGCCCTAGTAGAGATTGACAGTATGGGGAGAGAAGAGCAGAAGAGGGACACTAATTGGCCACAATTGGTCTGGGCCATACCATCCTTAAGCAATGGGGTAAGAGGATTCTGATTGGCCATGGTGGCAGCTGGATCTTGGCCCACTCACTCAACCTGTTGTGAGAACAGAAAGCTCAGGGGTAGGAATTGAGGCTACAAGGAGATACATCTTTGGAGGACTGGTTTTGCAGGATGCACAACCTGGAGAGAGCTGTGGAGGAGGTCAGGGAAGCTGCAGGACTGTGTGTTGTGATGCAAGGAAAAAAGAGACCACAAGGCTGCTGCTGTGCAGTAGACATAGCTACTGAAGCCAAAAAAGAGAGTTCCATGAACTATTATTCAGGCGCAGGCTTCAAAGTAAGGCCCAGAGCCTGCAGGGCTGCCTTTCACCTGACATCATCCAGTTTCTGGCTTCACAGAGGTCTTCATCCAGTCAGAGGCAAACTTGTGAATGAGGGACACTGCAGAGAGGTAGTTAAACTGTGGGAGGGGCTTAAGGGGCATGGTTAAACAAAATGCAGGCTTCCTTGTACCTATAGAATATGCCTTCACTGCTGTGCCACAAGCAAGAGTCTCACAGTGACATAAAAAACCCCAGCACAATCATTAAAAATAAAAAAAAAATTCCTCCATATATACGGTTATGTACGGTTTTGGACACACTAGAAACAAACAGAAAGCTAGTACTTTGTCTAAACCTACCTTTCAGAAGAACTTTATTACAATAGTTAGGGACTGCTTAGCCACCAGCAAATGTTGAGTGGGGATAGGCGAACAGTTCGGCCCAAGCATAAGTTTCAACCGAACTTTGGTTGTTTGGCGAACAATGAACAGTATGCGGTGTTCGCGGCAAATTCGAAAGTCGCGGACACACCGTTAAAGTTTATGGGACACTAACATGAAAAACCAAAAGTGCTAATTTTAAAGGCTTATATGCAAGTTATTGTAACAAAAAGTGTTTGGGGACCTGGGTCCTGCCCCAGGGGACATGTATCAGTGCAAAAAAAAGTTTTAAAAATAGACGTTTTTCGGGAGCAGTGATTTTAATAATGCTTAAAGTGAAACAATAAAAATGAAATATTCCTTTAAATATTGTGCCTGGGGGTGTCTATAGTATGCCTTTAAAGTGGCGTAGTTTTCCCGTGTTTAGAACAGTACCACAGCAAAATTACATTTCTAAAGGAAACTGATAAATGCGGCTGTAATGAATTGTTGGGTCTCGGCAATATAGATAAAACTCATTGAAAAAAACGGCATGGGTTCCTCCCCCAGTCCATTACCAGGCACTTTGGGTCTGGTATGAATATTAAGGAAAACCCTGAACCAAAAATGTAAAAAAAAAATTGCGTGGGGGTCCCCCCAAAATCCATACCAGGCCCTTCAGGTCTGGTATGGATTTTAAGGAGAACCCTGCGCCAAAATTAAAAAAAAATGGGGTCCCCCCCCCCAAAATCCAAAACAAAGCTGGAATACTTAACTTTTTTGGACAAGTTTCACACATGGAGACACCCCTAGTATCCACTGGAGCACCTGTGTGGGACACCCTAAAAAGTTTGTTCTTGTGTCCCCCCCAATTCCTCCGAGTCCAGATATGTAAACAGCTGCTGAGTGTCCTCTCCTTACATTACACTGAATCAAGTTTGCAATTCATTCTAGTTTGAAACACATCTAGACAACAATGTCCTAAACTTCTTTGAATACAAATTATCATGACCAAATGTAGTTAACCCTGTATCTGGCAAAAACAGTGTATTTATTTGCAAACGAACAATGTTTATTACGACCGATTACTGTGCCCACGAACATGAAAGTAGCCATTTTAAACTGTCCAACAGTAAAGAAAAGCACATGGCGCAGCATGCAAGTTATAATAAGAATAGGAACACACAACAACTTGTTACTTTTTAGAAGCACTTTCTTGATTATTATTATTATTATTATACAGGATTTATATAGCGCCAACAGTTTGCGCAGCGCTTTACAACATGGGGGCAGACAGTACACTTACAATACAAATCAATACAGGAGGGATCAGAGGGCCCTACTCATTAGAGCTTACAATCTAGAAGGGTGGGTCAAGTGGAAACAAAAAGGTAATAACTGTGGGGGATGAGCTGATGGAAAAAATGAAAATACAGTTGTTAGGTGTGGGTAGGATAGGCTTCTCTGAAGAGAAAGGTTTTCAGGGATCGTCTGAAAGCTAATAAAGTAGGAGATAAGCGGACAGATTGGGGTAGGGCATTCCATAGTATTGGAGAGGCTTTGGAAAAGGCCTGGAGGCAAGCATGGGAGGAGGTGACAAGGGAGTTAGAGAGCAGGAGGTCTTGAGAGGAACGAAGAGAGCGAGTAGGTTGGTATTTAGAGACTAAGCTAATGATGTAGCTGGGGGCAAAATTGTGGATGGTTTTGTACGTAGTCGGTAGAATTTTGAATTTAATTCTTTGGCTGAGCGGAAGCCAGTGGAGGGATTGACAGAGAGGAGTGGCAGACACAGAGCGATTGGTAACGTGGATGAGTCTGGCAGCGGCATTCATAATGGATTGAAGAGGTGATAGACTATGTAGAGTAAGCCAATGAGAAGGGAGTTGCAGTAGTCGAGGCGAGAGATGACCAGCGAGTGAATTAAGAGCTTTGTTGTGTCATTGGTTAGAAAGGGCATATTTTGGAGATGTTGCGGAGGTTGGGGCGGCAGGATTTGGACAGTGATTGGATGTGTTGCTTGAAGGAGAGTTCAGAGTCTAGGACTACACCTAGAACCTTGGCATGTGGGGATGGGCTTATAGTTGTGCCATCGATTTTGACAGAGAGATCAGGGGAAGAGTTATATGGGGGAGGAAAAATTATAAGTTTGGTTTTGGCTAGATTGAGTTTGAGAAAGTGGTGTGACATCCAGACTGATATATCTGAGAGTAAATTAGTGATACGTGAGGAGACAGAGGGAGTGAGCCGAGGGGTAGAGAAATAGATTTGGGTGTCGTCAGCGTAGAGGTGGTATTGGAAGCCGTGGGAGGCTATCAATTGACCCAGGGAGGCGGTGTAGATTGAAAATAGTAGAGGTCCAAAAACAGAACCCTGAGGGACCCCAACAGAGAAAGGAAGAGGAGAGGAGGAAGTAGAGTTAAAAAAACGCTAAAGGTGTGGTTGGATAAGTAGGAAGAGAACCACCGAAGTGTACAGTCATGGAGACCAAAGTCGTGTAGTTTTTTGAGGAGGAGGGGGTGGTCAACCATATCAAAGGCAGCAGAGAGGTCCAGGAGTAGGAGTACAGAATAGTGTCTATTGGTTTTGGCCGTTAGTAGATCGTTTGTTAGTTTTAGGAGAGCAGTTTCTGTGGAGTGTTGAGGACAAAATCCAGACTGAAGGGGATCAAGAAGGCCATTATCAGCGAGGTGGACGCTCAGCCGGTTGTAGACCAGACGTTCGAGGAGTTTGGATAAGAAGGGGAGCAAGGAGATGGGGCGTAGGTTGTTAAGATTGGATGGGTCCAGTGAGGGCTTTTTAAGTATGGGTCTGACAAGTGCATGTTTTAGAGAGTTAGGGAAGATGCCGGAAGAGAGGGAAAGATTGAAGATGTGGGTTAGAGAGTGTAGCATAGGGCCAGAGGGTGAACGTAGCATTTGTGAGGGAACAGGATGCAGAGGGCAGGTTGTAAGGTGGACATTAGCAAGTAGTTTAGCAACTTCGTCTGTAGTGGTGGGGTTGAAAGAGGGAAATAATGATTGTGCCTGTGGGCATGAAGTGTAAAGCGTGGAGGGTGTTGGCACAGTAGAGATCTCCGCACGAATAGTATCAATCTTCTGTTTGAAGTGATTGGCTATCTCCTGGACAGTGAGTGAGTTGGCGGGTGGAGGCGGTGGAGGACGAAGTAGAGAGTTGAAGGTGGAGAAGAGTTGACGGGGACAGGATGATAAGTTGCTAATGAGAGTGGTAAAATAGGTTTGCTTGGCAGAGAGGAGGCTGGAATTGTATTTTTGGAGGGCAGATTTATATTGGTTGAAATCTCTCTGGGACTTAGTCTTACGCCACAGGCGCTCAAGAGCACGACTATGTTTTTTCAGACTTCTAGTATCATCTGTTTGCCAAGGTTGAAGGGGTCTGGGCTTGATTCTGTGTGCAGTGAGGGGGGCCAGTGAGTTCAGTGAGGCTAGAAGTGAAGAGTTGTACACAGAAGTGGCTAGGTTGGTGCAGGATAGGGGTGAGATTTTGTCGTAGAGGTTGTTGATAGCAGAGTAGAGAAGAGAAGGGTTGAGATGACGTAGGTTTCTGCGGGTAACTTTAAGGTGGTTGGAGGGAGAGGAGGTGAAGGAAAGGGAGAGAGTGAAACTAATAAGGTGGTGATCAGAGAGAGGCAATGGATAGTTAGAGAGGTTGCATGGAGTGCAAAGGTGAGAGAACACGAGGTTAAGGATATTGCCTTCTGAATGAGTTGGAGCATGTATCCACTGCTTCAGGTCAAAGGAGGATGTTAGGCTAAGAAGTTTGGAAGTGGAAGGAGTGTTAGTATTAATAGGGATGTTGAAGTCCCCGAGAATGATTGTGGGGATTTCAGAAGAAAGAAAGTATGGTAGCCAGGCAGAGAAGTCTTCAAGAAAGGTTGACACTGGTCCAGGGAGCCTGTAGATCACAGCTATCCTTAGAGAAATTGGAGTGAAAAGACGAATGCAGTGTGCTTCGAAAGAGGAGAGTGACAGAGAGGGAGGTGGCTGAAGTACCTGAAAGGTGCTATGTGGGGCTAGAAGGATTGCGACACCTCCTCCCTTACATCCGCTGGATCTGGGGGAGTGAGTCCAGAGAAGACCACCATGGGATAGGGCAGCAGAAGATGACGTGTCAGATTCGTGGAGCCAGGTTTCGGTAATGGCGAGTAGGTTAAATGAGTTGGCAATAAAGAGGTCATGGAGAGAGGTGAGTTTGTTGCAGACAGAGCGGGAGTTCCAAAGGGTACAAGAGAAAGGGAGTCTGGTCTTGGGAAGAATAGAAATGGGAACTTAATTGTGTTGCTTGCGGCTGCTGCCAGAGGGTGCAGGGTGATGGGTGCATGGGGTACAGTTAAATGATGGAAGCCCAGGGTTTGGGGATATATCTCCAGAGGTTAGGAGAAGCAAGAGGGTGAGGGAGGTAATATGGGAGTGGGATTTATATGAAGGGACATGCCCCAGGGTCTTGGAAATTTTTAGTGTGTGTGGATTTAGAATTAGCAGGAGTTGGTGGGTGTAGTAATAAGGACAGGACAGAAGTGAGGGTGATATATATATGCTGTGGGGGGGAGAAGAGGGGTGAAGGAGAGATAGTTTTAGGATGGAGGAGTTGTCAAAAGCAGTGGTAGAGAATGCATGTTACAAGGAAAAAGAGCTAAAGGAGTAAACAAGTTCACCTGATGTCTGTGTGCTGTTTTTCAAAGTGTTTATCTTGTGTCCCTTAGCTTTGTGCATTCGCTGAAGTGCAGAGTCAGAAGTGCATTCCACTTATAGAAATCGCCACTTTGAGAAAGAGCCAAGTTGCAAATGTGTACCCCCTGCAAATGCTTCCCCCAAGAGAAGAAGCTTATATATATACTGAAAGGGGTAGGGTGTGGGTGGATTTCAATTAGCAATCAAGAGGTTATAAAGCTTGGCTGGTTAACAGGGCAAAATTCTTAAGTCAGAAACAGACTAGCAAGAGGGCACTAAAGTTAAACGGGCCGTAATTTTGGGTAAGACAGAGGAGATAATAAAGCATTGTAATGTGGACAGGTCTAAAGACAGTTAAGTAAAAATAACATACCAGCATTATTAGAGACACATAAGAAAAAAGATAGCAGTGTTTCAGTTTTTGGGTGGAGTTGCAGCAGAGCATACCAGAGTTAATAGACATAGGAGACAGTTTTCACTAATGCGATTCTAGCTGGAGTTGCAGCAGTAGGAGCATACCAGAGTTAAGAGACATAGGAGACAGATCTTTCTGTACTGATCCTGCACCCTTAAATTGAGGTCTGACCAGCGCTTCCTCAATTGCTCCTTGGATCATCGTACCCCAAAATTCTGGCGCAGATACTTCACAACTTTGTCATGATCTTGGCCTTTTTGACAATTGGGTTTAGGTTTAGGTACTTCCCATCCTAGTCGGTCCTCTTCAAAGGACATATTTGAGGCTTTAAATCCTCTCCTCCTGGATCGGGATGTTTCTTGCTCCGGGCTTTCCTCCTCGTTACTGCTGTTAAGCACCTGCTGTGTCTCCGCCATGTTGTCTCCCACTGCGACGAAAGAGACGGGGCGGGGAATATTCTAGAAAGAATGTCAGGGGCGGGAGACACGGGCGTAGTTTCACACATGCGCAGTGTATATAAAGTGTAGCGCCGATCGTTATAACGAAGGTACAATTTTAAGTTGATGCATCAGTGGCCTATACTGCTTATAGATTGAGGCCTATAGTGGGTCAAGATTAGGAGAGTTTCGCCTGACATTAGGGTTTGTCTTGTGTTGTGTCTTGCAGAGAAAATGGATCTATTCAATGACGAGGACTTTATGCCCATATTCATTGATATGTACAGGAAGCTGCCCTGTCTGTGGCAGGTAAACCACCCCTTTTATAACAATAAACCAAAGAGGAAGGCAGCGCTGGATCAATTGGTGGAATTTGTGAAGCCGGTGATCCCCACAGCAGACATCCCCAATTTGAAGGCCCTAATTGTTGGTATGAGACGCACTTATAATAGGGAGCTCAAGAAGGTCCCTGAGATCAGGAGCTGCAGCAAATTACATTTATGTCCCCTGGCTGTGGTACTATGACAGACTGCATTTTCTGGCAGGCCAGACTGAGCCCAGGCCAGCACTCTCCAATCTTCCTTCCACACTTCCTTCCCCCCCAGCTGAGGCTTCTGACGTCCAACCTGGGCCTTCCAGGCAGCAACATGTGGAGGAGCTCAGCTTGAGCTAGGTATAGCATTCTTCAAAATATTTCTGGTTGTCAAATTAATGATGTTAAATATATGCTAATTTTGATCACTAATTTCTGATTTCACAAAGTGGTTTACATATCAATAGACAGTAATGGCCACAAATGATTGGGACAAGAATGAAAAATGATGGGGTCAGGATGATAGTCTTTTCTATTTATTAACATTAAATTTGCAACAGTCATGGGCTGAAAATTGTGTATGATTGATGAACCAAAAACTAAAACGATGTCCCTTTTCATACACAGGAAAGCCTCAGCCAGGCCATTGATAGTGGCAGCCAGGAGGTGGCCTGGCCCAGTAGCCTGCCAGAATCGCAGGTCCCTCCCCTCCGCCTTCCACCAAGAAGTGGCAGGAAGAGGAGTAACATGAAGGAAGCAGCAATTGGCCTATTTATGAAGGCTACTGCGGCCCTCAGAACCCCCCACAGTGTTCAAGAGGACTTTACATACATTACAGCATGCAAAATGCTTGAAATGGAGGAGGGCCAATGCTTCTTATGTAAAGAAGTGATGTTACAAGCCCTAAACAAGGGCTTGAGGGGCCAACTCAAAAGTCAAAGCCACATTTGTGAGTTGAACCATGGTCCCCCTCTTCCTCCTCCACCTCCTGACACACCTCCAACACCACAGCCACAGCCTGGAAGGAAGACCAGAAAGTGATGGCCTAGGTTCAGTCTGGTCTGGCAAAAGATGCAGGCTGTGGTATGACCACAGCCTGGGGACAGATATGTCATCTGCTGCTGTTCCTGATCTCTTGTAGTCCTGGACCGGATTCTGCTCACTATTATAAGGACTCCTCAGGCCACCAATTTTGACTGTAAAATTATTGATGTCTGCCCTGGAGTACAAAGGCTTTGCAAATCTACAGCGTTGCCTTCCTCTTTATTTTATTATGACCCAGAATAAATGGATATTTTTTTCAGAAATACTTGCCTATGTGTTTTACTTCAAAAAGACAGGTTTTTTTGAGTAGGCAGGTACATTTAAAAAATACAATGTCTAATTAATAAGGGACACCAACCATCCTTATTGAGATTTACAAAGACAAGATAATAATGGTGTTGTGGAAAAGTGACATACAAAAAAAAATGGAGATCACTATAAAATAATTAAAAAAACAAAAAACAAAAACAAATGGAGATCACTATAAAATAATTAAAAAAAAAACAGGAGATCTTGATTCCAAAAAAAAAAATAAAAAATGACTATAAAAATGAATTATAAATATTATTAGGAAGATCTGGCTTTAAAAACCAAAAAGATTATTCAGGAGATAACAAGAAATAATAAAGAAGTGTGTGAGAAGTGTGTGAATATAAGCAGCAAAACAACTTCATTCTTCTAGCATTATAAAGAAGAAGAGAATGCGCTGCATTGAAAGATTTAAAAATTTTCAGTGTGATGAATGTGCCATCTCCATTACGAACAGTCGTTTTACCAGACTGAGCGACTCCGTCTCGTACTTGATTCTGAGCATTCCACGAATGGAATTTCCGATAGAAACTTTTTCCGTCGGGAAAATTGAGAACATGCTCTCAATCTTTTGCTGGCTGAAATTCAGCCAGGAAAAGTCCGATGGAGCATACACACGATCGTATTTTCCAACCAAAAGCTCTCATCGGTCTTTTGCTGGCTGAATTTCCAATCGTGTGTACGCGGCATAACACTCCGAAATATACCTCCCAGCAAACCACCAATCCCAGCACAGATCATCCCTTCCCCCTCCCCCAATCATCTTCAGCACAAATCATTTTATTGTTCCCCCAAACCACCCCCTCTTCACCTACATAACAGCACCCCCTCTTCATCTCCATCACAGCACCTCTTTTTTTTGCAGCACCCGCTTTTCACTTCTGTGTTACTAAATAGAACAGTCACAAAATTTTTAGCAGTTACATCTTCTCCTTGGTTTAAATAGGCAACATTGACAAAGATAGCTGTCTCCCACATGACTGGAAGGTTTCCATGTTTCACAGACATTTCATACGCATCCCTGCCCCTAGTGACCGCAGTCACATGACCCTTATTTACCTTCATCTCTGTATAGTAGCTGAGCGGTGGGAGAGTCAATATTACAGATGAATGGATAGGGTGAGCTGGTGCTTAGTTGCTCTGGGGCTGGTGAGTGGATTCCCCCGGGTCACTGGCAGGAAGTGTCATCTGAAGGGCCGGAGATACAGACATTGTGGGTTCCTGCCGTTACATGTGCTTCCTCTTAGGCTCCTCCTCCTGGTATGTCAGAGATCACATCAGAGTCGAGGAGGGGATGATCTCCAGAACTCCGAAGTGCTAGTGATATGTAACTGCTGACTTTGAAAGGCAGGGAGAGATGCTGTAGTAGTAGGCATTTGTGGCTAGTGCTGCAAACTAAATTAGAGCAGCAAAGTTCCAGAACTTGTTCCAGCATTGAGATCCAGGACCCAGCTTGGATCCGCGGGACACTGAGACTTGTTTGAAATCTCGGGACGGTCCCACAGGATCCAGGACAGTTGGGAGGTATACAGAGGTACTTCAGCTTATCTTTTGCCTGCATCTGTCCATAGAAGCAGCAGACTGAACCTACAAAGACATCTGTAAGGAGTCAGGGTGGAAAGAGGCCTATTGGCCAACAATGTCAAATTGTCTACTGTTTGCCACTATCTGGTACTTTGAGGAGTTCCATCGAAGAGGATTGTGTTGTTAACTTTACTTTGTGGATTATAAATGCTCTCACTGGAACTGAGAATTAAAGGTCTCTAGTGCTGGCAGAATTGTAGCTAATCCTCCACTGGCCAGTGGCTTACATGGAGCCTGATAATAATAAATTGGCCATTCTCCTGCAGAGTCAATTAGATAAAACAAACTGTGCAGCTTTGACCAAAGTTGAATAATGCTCTTGCTATAGGTATAGGCCATTTGTTTGACATACTGTAAGTGCCATAAATGTTTGCCATAGCTGTTCCCATTTTTTAAGTGTTACAACAATACATATACTTGATAACATTATTCTTCTCATGATTGAGTCGTTTAGACTCCATGCACATTAGCATTTTTTTCCTAGAAGCTATTATAAGCATTTTTTGTCCATGCACACTGTATATGATGGGCACAGTGGCTGCATATGATGGGCATAGTGGCTGTATATGATGGGCACATTGGCTGCATATGATGGTCACATTGGCTGCATATGATGGGCACAGTGGCTGCATTTGATGGGCACAGTGGCTGCATTTGGGGCACAGTGGCTGCATTTGTAGGGGCACAGTGGCTGCATTTGATTGGCACAGTGGCTGCATTTGATGGGCACAGTGGCTGCATTTGATGGGCACATTGGCTGCATTTGATGGGCACAATGGCTGCAATTGATGGGCACAGTGGCTGAATTGGATGAGCACAGTGGCTGCATTTGATGGGCACAGTGGCTGCATTTGATGGCACAGTGGCTGTATATGATGGGCACAATGGCTGCATATGATGGGCACAGTGGCTGCATATGATGGGGCACAGTGGCTGCATTTGATGGGCACAGTGGCTGCATTTTATGGGCACAGTGGCTGCAATTGATGGGCACAGTGGCTGCATTTGATAGGCACAGTGGCTGCATTTGTAGGGGCACAGTGGCTGCATTTGATGGGCACAGTGGCTGCATTTGATGGGGCACAGTGGCTGCATTTGTAGGGGCACAGTGGCTGCATTTGATAGCCACAGTGGCTGCAATTGATGGGCACAGTGGCTGCATTTGATGGCCACAGCGAGGCTGCAATTGATTAGTTTTTTTCAGTATTTTTCAGAATTTTTTAGTTTAGCAAGAACATACATTCCACATTAATAATTATACTACCAAAATGAGTGTGTGCTGTAAATTGCCTCCAGCATTATTCCTGTTTCTTCTTGCTGGAGACTGCCATTTTGCTGAAGCCCATTGCCCCTGAGCAGCAGTAAATCTTTAGGGTGTCAGCAGATCAGCCTCTACATTTTCTGCACACTGCCAAAAAATAAAGACCAACTGAGCTTGTGCAGGGCAGGGTGAGACAGTGTACTACTGGAATTTAAACAGTATAGGCATTTATCTTTAAAGTTTTACACAGCTTTATCTGCAAAAGTGTCCAGCATGAAATGATCTAGCAGGACTTAACTTTCTGACTAAAGTTGCACTTTAAAAGGAAACAAAGACAGCAAAAGAAAAAAAAAAACTGACAGTGGATCTAACCTCATTACCACTCTATTCAAATAAAAAAAATTGCCTTTAGTTATAGTTTAGGGCAGGCACATATACTGACTAGCAGTAAATTTGAATAATTTTTAGCCGATAAATGCCATTATTGAATGACTACTAAAATTAGGTGTTTCTGGTAACCATAAGATTGCTGAATTCTGATTATGTTATTTCTGTGCTTCCTCTTTCAGCTTTTCTAAAACTAACATCTTCTTGCAACAAGTTTTTCTATAAGTCCAGAAATTCCATAGATTATTTTATTTTTTTACATACACTACTTGTTTTTCTAGCATTTCAAAATGAAGATGTGAGTATTTCATATAGATGGTAGCTTGTTTGGCAGCATTACTTTCTCAGGACACAGTGGGAAGCATGGTCTGAAGAGAATGATTGCGCAGCAGGTTAAAGTACTGGCAATTTGCTCAGTATTGAATATCATAAATAGGCATCACTTCCGAACAATAGAAAATCAAACTTGCTAGAATCAAGACAACAAGGATATCAGCTGGAAAACTATAAAACATTAAAATTATTTTAATGAGCAAAGATATTTACCACTTCAGATACTAAGCAAAGGATGCAAGTGCTGCTCTGCGTAGGTGAGACAAAAAAAAAAACAGCCATGTTGAAGGCATGATGTTCATATTCACTGTAACAATCTTACTAAGAGGCTCTTTTATAGTGGATAAAATGAACAAAGTTTTCTGCTGTTCATTACACTACACATTCCCCTGAAGGGGAAAGCAACAGGAAACTCCAGCTCATGACCTCTCTTGCGGGTCATTATCCCACAGCAATTGCTACCCTTGCTCCTCCCATCCTATATATGGAAACTTACACCAATACCTGCCAGTAGGAGGAGAAACCCTTAAAGTGGAGGGCCACCTAAAAAAAAAAAAAAATGCACCAAAAATTGAAAAAAAATTGAAAAAAAACATGTGGAAGAAAAAAACTTACTCACCTGAAACCCTTGTTGCTAGGCAGTCTTCCTAATCTGCCTCTTCCTATTCCGCGGCATGTAATGCTCCTCAGTGAGCGCCCCGTTGCCTTCTGGGTACTGTGTGTGTTCCCAACCAACCGCTTGCGCGTGCGCAGTAGGAAACTGGCAGTGAAGCCGCAAGGCTCCACTGCCTGTTTCCCTTACCTAGGATGGCGGTGCCGGGACCCGAGAGCCGAGGGACGGGTCGGCCTCGGGCGGCAGACATCGCGGGCACCCAGGACAGGTAAGTGTACTTATTTAAAGTCAGCAGCTACAGTGTTTGTAGCTGCTGACTTTAAAAAAAAATTTCGCCGGCCGGAATCCCGCTTTAACTACTTCAATACAGGGCACTTTCACCCCCTTCCTGCCAAGGACAATTTTCAGCTTTCAGTGCTGTCACGCTTTGAATGACAATTGCGCAACATGCAACACTGTGCCCAAATACATTTATCATTTTTTTCACACAAATAGAGCTTTCTTTTGGTGGTATTGTATTTAATAACTGCTGTTTTTTTTATTTGTTGCCAAAAAAAAAAAAAAACGAAAAAAAGACCAAAAATTTTGAAAAAAATAAGTTTTTCTTCGTTTCTGTCAGCAATTTTTTTAAATAAGTAATTTTTCTCCTACACTGATGTGCGCTGATGAGGCTGCACTGATGGGCACTGATGAGGCGGCACTGAAGGGCACTGATGAGAAGGCGCTAATATGCAGCACTGATATACAGCACTGATGAGCACTGATAGGCGGCACTGAGAGGCGGCACTTATGGAGGATGGTAGGTGGCACTGATGGCCACTGACGGGCGGCACTGATGGGTAGGCACTGATGGGCACTGAAAGGTCCATTGTCAGTGTTCTAAACATAGTGTAGACAACCTGGCTGGTTCAGGGGTAAAATGAAATGCTGAGTCCAGGGTGGTTGTACTGAGTCTGGTTAGATCAGACCAGACTGGGATTCTCAGGTCACCCTGTGACCCTAATAGACACAGGGTAACTTACACATAAGAGGGGCCTGGGGAGCTGAAAAGGGAGTTTCCTGACCTCTCTAAGGTAAGCTGCGTTCCACGGGCCTCCCACCCAAAGTGACTCCTGTCACATAACCCCTTTGTTGTGGCGCCCTTCCGGCCCTCTGAGGGGTTTTAGATGCTGGGAGGTGGAGCAGGGTTTATGATCATGTGACTGCTGTTATTGGCTGTCACAGCGGTCACATACATTTAAGGTACCCATATAGCACCATCAATTTACGAAGCGCTCCACACATATATCGCACACTCACATCGGTCCCTACCCTCAAGGAGCCCACAATCCAAGGTCCCCAACTCACATTCATATAATAGGGCCAATTTTGGACAGAAGCCAATTAACCTACCAACATGTCTTTGGAGTATGGGAGGAAACCGAAGTAACCGGAGGAAACCCATGCAGGCACAGGGAGAACATGCAAACTCCAGGCAGGTAGTGTCGTGGTTGGGATTCAAACCAGCGACCCTTTTTACTGCTAGGCGAGAGTGCTACCCACTACACCACTGTGCCGCCCCATGATTGGAAAGATCTATTAGGGAGATGGCCATCACATTACACACCAGATGGTATATGACCCCCGCTAAGTTATACACTCTTTACCCATCCGTCTCCCCATGCTGGTTCCAGGGGTGCCCTGACCATGACACTTTTGTGCACATTTTTTGGATTCGTAAACTTTTACGCCCTTTGTGGCAACAAGCAGCTACGAATTAGCAGGTAGTGTAGTTTCTCTCACCGCTCAAATGTGTCTTTTATTTGCCCCTATATCTGATATTCCTACTCCCTGTTTAAGACTACTGCATACCCTTTTCAGTTACAGCCAATGGGTGGTAGCTTATGAAGCGCTTACCCCCCGAAGGAGCGGCTAAATAATTGTTATATCTGTAATTCACGTTTGCCACCCAACCCTCACAGCCCATAGATTCATAACTCACAGTCCTTAATGCTTTTTCACTTGCTTTATTCATTAACATGAACTGGGATGGGAGAAGGACTTCTTTTGAGATGCTCTTTTGTTACATTATCATCTTTCACTGTCTCTTACGGGAAAACTAGAATCAATTGCGAATAGTTGGGAAATCACTTTGTGTGATTTCTTCAATCAGGGAAGATGGAAGTAGATTTGATAGAACAGTCCGTATCTCTATATGTGTGCTTGCAGCTTCACCGCCACCTCTTTACCACTACTTCCCATCTGCATGGTACTTCCAAGCTGAGCTAAAGAAAAGTCACTCTGAATAACTCCTCCCGTTTGACTGATTGGAATCCCAGGGCATTGCTGAACCCAAAGTCATAGGCCACCACTGTCCATCTCACTGACTTGCGTACCAACAACCCTCAGCCTCTGGTAGTACCCTTCCCTTGGGCTTTCACTCACGTGATCATGTTCATGTGCCACTCATAAACGATCGATCGCCCAGTTTCCTTCTGCTTTGTTGCTACTTCTCCCGCAATGATTCCTAGTTCCTTTTCTCCTTTATGGCCCGCTCCCCTCCCTGCAGTGGTGGCCAACGACACCAGCGATTACATGCTGTAAGATGTCGTCTCTTCCTCCATGGAGACCGGTTCCCCACCCTTCTTGCAAGGGGGAGCTCCGTTGGCTCCCCGGAGGGGGAAACCTCTCCCTTACGGGAACCAGGCTGGCTTCTCTCGCTCCTACAGGGCAAGACTCCCGTGATCATGTGACACCGCTTTTATATGAGAGTCCCGGGCATTACAAAGCAAATTAATGATTGGCCAAGACTAGCATACAAACTACCTGCCACTCAAATGAAAAATTAACAACAACAGGCCTGCTGTAATAGCACAAGCCTGTCTAAATTTACCTGACATAGAAAACTACCAGGAAAGGTCACGTACTTAAAAGTAGGTGCCTGCTACACTTATAACTGGCGCTCCCCATCCGTTCCTTAGTCACAGGTACTAGTAGGATTGGAAATGATTAAACTGTGTGAACACATTCATAATACACTTTATGGCACATTGCATGTATTTAATAAAAAATGGGATTATGGGGATGTACCACTGTTCTAAGCTCCTCATTACATTGTTTTCTCCGTCTCATTATGCATTGATCAGCTTACTTTGTCAACTCCTCTACGATAATACTACCTTATGTATGAATCTCCCATATATTCATAAAGTCATATTGGTTTTTTTTTAACAAGTAGAAAATTTTATTGACTATAAAACAGACAAATACAAATTGAGCAGCATGATAACCATACAGGAAACAAAAATGGGAGACAGAAGTATAATCCACCATCATTTAATACAGAGTTGCTGATGAAGGAGCTACATCTGAAAATGATTACAAAGATGCCCCAAGCAAGTTAATAAGGATAATCTACCAACTGGCTTATCAAATAAAGCCTAATAAGCAACTATTTAAAAAGTTTAGTCTAGGTAAAGGACTTTTAAATGACATAAGGACACTCTTACAGTGTGGGTAATAGAAAAGGAGGAGGGGGCAGAAGAGAGAACACGCAGGGTAAAGCGGAAGCACGAGGGCAGAAGGGGAGGAAATCAGCCACAGAAAGGGAATGACATCACATTCATTAAATAAAGAGTCGTTAAGTAGTGCTTTTCCACTGTCGTCACCAAGCGGGTTGACTAGAGCCCCAGAAATCTATCTAGGTGGACCATATGTTATCAAATCAAATTTTTGGGAGCAGTTTCTACTTGCATAAGTCAACTTATACATCAGTAAACCAATATCAATATAAATACACCATGAAGACGGGAGGGTGAGGTGACTTCCAGCTTAAGAGAAACACCCTGCGGGCATAAAAAGTAAGTCATATTCTTTATGTTTCTTTTGTCACGTTCAATATTGCTTAAATTCTGTACTGCTCTCATGGAGCAAACTTCATCCTTGCAGCATATCCTCTTATCCTAAAGATGTTTTCACACACCGAAAAAAATATTACTGTATATTACTTTACATTATTTTATTCACATAAATGAATATATAATAAAAAACCTTGATGAGTTTCCTTTGCTTCAAAAATAACTTTTTTCTTATTTGTGCCATGTTGTCAAAATTCTGGATCAGTTTTCTTTTCTTCCATGAAGAATCACATGAACTCATCTTCAATTACGTTAGAAAACGAAGATGTAACTGGGAGTGGACTGGCATATTTTGTGTTGCTCAACATTTGTCAATAAATAGGTGGCAGAGCAGGCTATGGGAACCTGCGAAAAAAAAAAAAACAATGTTATTGCAGGAAGTAGCCCATAGTCAATGTAAAATTATTGAAATTAAAATGTTGTTTTAAAGTCGGTTTCCTGTCCAAAATGTAAAGGTGGAATGCTTTGCTGATGTTTGCTATGGTATCTATACCAACTCCTGTTATTAATAAATGCTCAAAACCCATGCTAGAAAAAAAGAAAAATAATAATTGTTTTTTTTTTTACATTACTCGTTAATTGAGTACGTATTATTTTGGAACCCTTTGAAATAGCATGATCTATCTGAGGGGTCTTTTCTACTGAACTTTCGGGTCTTTAGAAACCATTTTGTAAGTTTTTCTATTTTTATGAAGACCATCAGTTCCTGGGTATAATACTGGGATATCTTCCTGACATGCACTGAACTGAAGAACAGGCTTGGTAAGCTACTGTATGGACTGTCTTCAACATTACCGAACAAATCCAGCAGTGTGTGGCTAAGTACCACTAGCTATACCATGATCTAGATAAAAGAGAACCTTCACAGACATCAGTTCTTCTTCCATGATTTGCTGAAACCTTTTTTGATTGGGCCATAATATACCCTAACAGACCCTAACAGATAGTTCAGAGCTCTTTTGTGATGAGTGATTTATCAGAAAGGTGTATATGTTTAATGACAAGTCAGACACTATCCTAAATTGGTAGGAATATCTGTCTTATTGGTTGGAATACCAGACTTTAATTATCCTATTTTCCATATTTCATTATCCTAGTGGTTGTCAAATATTTTCCATTACTGACCTTGATTGTTTAGATCAGTGGCGCCCAAATTTTTTGGGCTTCTGACCTCCTGCCCCCATTGACACATCTCCAGTGCCTCCTTACATTTGAACACACACCTGTTTTTTTTTTTTTGGTATTAGGTCTACTGCAAATTCAAAACACCGACTTCTAATCTAACACTATATTCACATTTACTGTATGTATTACTTAATTATAACTTAACCTAGTAAACTGACCTATTTATAGCAATATAAAAAGGAACATTGATAGTTCACCTAATGCATTGTTTTCTCCGCTTTGAAAAGGAAGATGGATACATGGATATAAGCTTTTCAACATCAGACTAAAAAGTACTAAAAAGAGACCTTAGATCTTCACATTCTGTTATATTCAGTCTGTTTCTTTGTTTGAAAAGAAATGGAATGACTGTACCAAAGCATTACTTTACTAATAAGGATGTTGGGAAGGCAACAACGTAACCTGGACTTTGTTCCACAAGGCAGAGTGGTTTTCAGAAATGTTCTGATTTTTACACATGAATTATGTGATATGCTGTAAATTTGCTTCCTTGGTTGTAATACCTATGCCACTCCCATTTCCCCTCACTGCCCTCCTGGATCTTTTCATTACTCACAGGTTATGGTACCATCCATTTTGGGGAACACTGATTTAGACCACTTCCTCAAGTTGTATGTCATCACAGTGTCATCATTTCATCTGTGTTTGTAAAATAAATAAATAAAGGATCTATTAAAAATCAAATTTTAACTGCTTCTGGACCACCCACCTCATACATTTACTGCAGCAGGGAGGCCTTTCTGCGTGAAATCACGACCCTGTATGTGATTTTGCTCTTCCTGGTCTGTGATTGGACACAGTGGGAGCCAATCAGCTGGTCCGGCGGACTCAATGTCCGCTGCGACCCCGCCAATCATTCCGGAGGCAGACAGAACGCCGGTCTGCCTATGTAAACAAGGCAGATCACCATTCTGTGACAGGAGAAGACAGAGATCTTGTGTCTCTGCTAAGCAGGAACACTAATCTCTCTTGTCCTACAGTACAAGCACCCCCCCCCCCAGTTATAAAGCACTCCCTAGGAACACATTTAACCCTTTGATTGCCCCTGATGTTAACCCATTCCCTGCCAGTGTCATTAGTACAGTTACCATGCATATTATTTACCACTGATCACCGTATTGGTGTCACTGGTCCCCAAAAAAGTGTCACTTAGTGTCCAATTTGTCCTCCGTAATGTCACAGTCTCACTATAAGTCGCTGATCACCGCCATTACTAGTAAAAAAAAAAAATTTCATACAAATATCCCATAGTTTGTGGATGCTATAACTTTTGCGCAAACCAATCAATATACCCTTATTGGGATTTTTTTTGCCAACAATATGTAGCAGAATACATATTGGCCTAAAGTGAAGAAAAAATTTGATTTTTTACATTTTTTTTATTGGATATGCTTTATAGCAGAAAGTAAAAAATATATATTTTTTTCAAAATTGTCTGGATTTTTTTGTTTATAGCGCAAAAAATAAAAACCGCAGAGGTGATCAAATACCACCAAAAGAAAGCTCTATTTGTGTGGAAAAAAGGACATAAATTTTTTTGGGGTACAGCATTGCACGACCGCGCAATTGTCAGTTAAAGTAACACAGTGCCGTATTGCAAAAAATGGCCTGGTCCTGAAGGGGGGGGGGGGGGGTAAACCTTTCTAGGCTGAAGTGGTTAAAAGCCATTCATGCAGAAATTAAGAAAATGCCCAGAGTTTGCATCCTTTTTTTTACAACTGCATTAATTTTGTCCATCCTCTTACCCAATTACCTAATTGTTCACTATTGACTTTACCATTTAAAATAAATAAATAAAAATAATAAAGTTCAGTTCCAGTCCTAAGCTCTCAACTACTACAAAGTTGTAGAATCCTCTCTTTTTAAAGCTTTGGTATATGTTCTATCAGTGGCACAGAAAGAAACATGACAAATAACAGCAAATCTATCAAAGCCAAACTCGACAATATATCTTAAAAAGAAAAAAGCTAAAAAAAAAAAGAAAAAGAAACAAGTTCAGCCATGAAATAGTTTCTTGTTTTAATTTACTTTGCCACCCTTGCACCCTAATACCATTCCATTTAGTTGCAATTATTTTTGAAAGCAGCTCTTAAGATAAAATTGTTATCTCATTTATAGACCTTGGTTAATAAGATCCACTGTAAAGTACATTGTGAAATCCTAAATTAGATGAAATTTCACCATGCCAGCCTCTCATCTCTCTTTGCGTTCAGCAGTTCCATTTGCTTTGTGTGTGTCAGCTACTTTCGGAATGATTTTATAACATGAAAGAAGACAAGTATAATTGGATATCTAAAATCTCAGTACCAGTTGAACGCTTAATGAGCCATAAGAGGTTACAGAGCTATGTAAAACATATTGGATTTGTGAATAAAAATAACATTCTAAATAATGATACAAGGGTATTGTATATTTAATTTGCTGCTACATTTAAACAAAGGGCATATACAGTGTTTCTGTCATATACAGAAAATGACAAAACTGAATGAGCCAGAAATTCAAATTTTCTTAACTGCACTAAAAGACACTATTGTGACTTGTAGCTCTTCAAATATCATGAATCAGAATCCTGATCATTTTTTGTGATACATTGACATTCTATCCTGGCAACAATAAGTGGTAGACATTTCACCTATCACTAAGCAAAGCAATTTTATGTTAATAGTTCTCATATGATAAATCATCACAGGTAACTGTAGTTAGCCCATGCAGAACTATTATTTTATTCCTGATTTGTTGCCTACAACTTTGATCCCCCACCATCTTCTAATATCTCTTATGCCATGTACACACGTGCGGACTTTTCAACCAGACAGGTCCGACAGACTTTCCAGCGGTCTTTTGACGGACTTTTGAAGGACTTCCGACGGACTTTTTAATGAACGGACTTGCCTACACACAATCACACCAAAGTCCGACGGATTCGTACATGATGACGTACACCGGACTAAAATAAGGAAGTTGATAGCCAGTAGCCAATAGCTGCCCTAGCGTTGGTTTTTGTCTGTCGGACTAGCATACAAACAAACGGATTTCTGGGTCAGGAGGAGTTACGACGTAAAGATTTGAAGCATGTTCCAAATCTAAAGTCCGTCAGATTTGCGACTGGAAAAGTCCGCTGAAGGTCCAGTGAAGCCCACACACGATCGGATTGTCCACTGGATTTGGTCTGTCGGCGTCCGTCAGACCAGTCCGGTCGAAAAGTCCAACCGTGTGTACACCCCATTAGAAGCTCTGGTGACAAGACCTGTGTCCCTAAATATTAGGTCCCCTTACCTGGGCTGGCCTTTAGAAGGGGTTCTTTCCCTCGCTGTTGCAAATTTCATTTATTTTATACTAAAAACAATGCAATAAGAAGGATTTAACTTCTGGTGGAGGCGTTTGATAAACCATGGATGCAATCTCACTAGAGTCTGCGAGAAATATGAGAAGCCAGTGGGTAATTAACTAGTCAGCATCTTCCAACTCACAAACTATATTCTTTTGTTTGAACTGGTACTTCAAGTTTGCAATACAGTCAATGCAGTAAGATGCAAAAAAAAAAAAGAAAAAGAAAACTGATTTCAGAAGACAATTGACGACCGGCTCCTGTACATATATGTCGGCACTTTGAAGATGGATATCTCGATAATGGCAGCAGCTGCTGCCATTACTGAGGTATCCATCGTTTCAGTGAGCAGTTCTGTTAACGATAATGGTGGTCTCTGCGGCAGATTCACAGCGAGATCACCATTATCGGCGGTGGGAGAGGGGCCACCCCCGATCCTGCCGCTCTCCCGCACTCTCCGCTGCAAACCGGAGCCGTCGGCAGCGGTGGAGGCGATCGGACCTGTCTGTGGCTGTGTATGGAGATGAGTGAGGGGAAGATGGCCCCCCACCTGTCTCCATACCATAGCAGGGCGGGAGCGACGTCAAAATGTCACTTCCGCCCATACGTCTTAAAGGCACATTTTTTTGTTGTAATTTTTTCAAATGACAACATTTTTTTTTTTTTTTTTAATTGCATTTAAGTCCAAATATGAGATCTGAGGACTTTTTAACCCCGGATCTCATATTTAAGAGGTCCTGTCATACTTTTTTCTATTACAAGGATGTTTACATTCCTTGTAATAGGAATAAAAGTGACCCACATTTTTTTAAAAAAAGAAACAGTGTAAAAATAAATAAAATCAAGTGAAATAAATAAGAAAAAAAACATTTTTAAAGCACCCCGCACGCAGAAGCGAACACATACTTTAGTAGCGCCCGCATATGAAAACGGTGGTCAAACCACACATGTGAGGTATCGTCGTGATCGTTAGAGCAAGAGATATAATCCTAGCCCTAGACCTCCCCTGTAACTCAAAACATGCAACCTGTAGAATTTTTTAAACTTTGCCTATGGAGATTTTTAAGGGTAAAAGTTTGACGCCATTCCACGAGCGGGCGCAATTTTAAAGCGTGACATGTTGGGTATCATTTTTCTTGGTATTACATTATCTTTCACAAAGAAATTGGGCTAACTTTACTGCTGTCTTATTTTTATTTATTCTAAAAAAAGTGAATTTTTTCCAAAAAAAGTGTGCTTGTAAGACCGCTGCGCAAATATAGTGTGACAAAAAGTATTGCAATGACCGTCATTTTATTCTCTAGGGTGTTAGAAAAAAATGTATAATGATTGGGGGTTCTAAGTAATTTTATAGAAAAAAAAAATGTTTTTAACTTGTAAACACCAAGTCTGAAAAAGAGGCTCGGTCTTTAAGTGGTTAAAAAAAAATAAAATTTTAGTGGATACTTTTGCATTTTTTCTTTGTCTTAAATAATAGGACTATATAAAAGTGAAGGAAGAAATTCTCTAAATTGGTTTACTGAACTATCCAAAAATTGCTCAGACTATAGTCCCTGTTTGATTCAGCATCACACTGTATAGCCACATTCCCAACATATTGCTGGTCCAGTACCTAACATTTTCTGGGTGATTAATTTGTCACTAAAATAAATAATAATAGACAGTGGCGGAAGTATAGGGGTCGCTGAGGTCGCCATGGCAACTGGGCCCCATGCTGCAGGGGGCCCCCTGTTTATCTTGATAAGAGGAGCGGCTGAGATCGATCTCCCCATTGTCGGCCGAACTGTAATCGGCACTGTGCAGGGAGCTTGTCACACTGTTCTAAAGTGAAAGCACAGTGCTGTGCTCTTTGTCTCCCTACAGTGCAGTACCCGGCAGGAAGAGGTAAGGTAAGGTAAAGCACTGCCGTTTTTGAAAAGGCTTTCTGTATGTGTGTATGTGTGTGTTCTTATGTGTGTTTATATATGTGTATGTGTTTATGTGTGTATTTATATATGTATATGTGTTTGTGTGTGTATATACAGTATATGTGTGTGTATATTATGTGTGTGTTTATCTATGTGTATGTGTGTGTTTAGATCCGCAGTGGTGGCCCATGCATTAAGGGCGCATGGGCGCCGCCCTCTCTCTCCTGCCACCCCCTCTATCACCAATAGATAGATTCATGCATTGCATGAATCTATCTATGGCCGCTGCTGCCACCCCCTATTCAGGTGCCCAGCCCCTTTTTGGGCGCAGGGAACCTGAATTACAGCGGCGGCGGGGGGGGGGTTGAAGCACTGGATTAGAGCCATAGGCTCTAATAGGCATCACTCAGCTGTGTTAGAAAAGCGAATGACTATGCGCTTTCCTAACACTAAATTGCCTCTCCGCCAATCAGGTGCTCGGGTTACCCGTCACCTGATTGGCTGAAACGACAGGCACCGCTATTGGACGCCTATCAGGAGGAGAGGACGGGAGATGAGGACAGCAGGAGACGCATGGAGGACCCCACTCGTCGCAGTCACCCGCTACCCCACCAAGACAGGGTAAGTGCCGGTGAGCGGTCGGGAGTCACACTGGGGGCACTCAAGGGCACACTGGCAGCATTTAATGGGCACAGTGGCAGCGTTTGATGGGCACACTGGCAGCGTTTGATGGGCACACTGGCAGCGTTTGATGGGCACAGTGGTTGCGTTTGATGGGCATAGTGGCTGCGTTTGATGGGCATAGTGGCAGCATTTGATGGGCATAGTGGCAGCATTTGGCATAGTGGCAGCAATTGATGGCACAGTGGCTGGGTTTGATGGCACACTGGCAGCATTTAAGTGGCACAGTGGCTGCAATTGATGGCACAGTGGCAGCGTTTGATGGGCACAGTGGCAACGTTTGATGGCACAGTGGCTGCAATTGATGGCACAGTGGCAGCGTTTGATGGGCACAGTGGCAGCGTTTGATGGGCACAGTGGCAGCGTTTGGCACAGTGGCTGCGTTTGATGGCACACTGGCAGCATTTAAGTGGCACAGTGGCTGCAATTGATGGGCACAGTGGCTGCATTTGATGATTTTTTTTGAAAAAATGTTTGCGCCCCCCAAAAAATTTTGAGCACCAGCCGCCACTGTTTAGATGTATGTATGCACATTTTATGTATGCACGTTTAATCCTGACACCCTATATGTGTACAATCAGGACTGATTTTTTTTTTCTTGCTCGTTCAAAGTACCAGCAACAAAATGCTGTTCCTCTGAAAAGCGATCCATGCTCAGATCACTTTTCAGAGGCATTTGACAGCCGGTATGTTGCCTCCTGACCACCTGTTTTAACCCCTTAAAGTGATTGTAAGGGGTTTCTTTTTAAATAACAAACATGTCATACCTTCATTGTGCAGTTAGTTTTGAACAGAGTGGCCTCGAACACCGACTTCTGGGGTCCCTCGGCAGATCTTGCGGCTCCTCCTCTTATCAGACATCCCCCTAGGAAAAGCGCTGTCCATGGGGTCAGGGGGGCCCTTCATGATTTCTTGCATCGGGGCCCTGAAGGTTTTAGTTACGCCAATGATAATAGAGTATGGTCCAGTTTCCATACTCGAGCTGATAACTTACCTCAAAATATTTACTTAATTCAATAGGAAAAACTGCTAGTGCATTTAACCCTAAAGTTGGATAATTAGGTGAAAAGGTTCTAGGATAATTTTGCTTATCATGTAAAAACAGAAAGTACAAATCTAATAAGTGCTTTGGTTCATTACATAGGTTTTTACAACTGACATTGCATAAATTGGTTTAAAAGAATACAGTTTGCTGGATCACTAGTTTGAGTTTGTGAGTTTTGATGCATGCATGTTTTGCCGGAATGACAAGTTGGCCAACTTACTAGAGCATGGATAAAAGTTGCCCAATATTAAATAAACATTAAAATACTGATGAAATATAGAGATACTAATACTTCAATCCTGAATTTCATGTTCTTCATGTTTGGCTCAGGTAGTTTCTCTAAAAGTACTGTAGCCAGAGATTCTAAGGCAACAAGCATTTTTATAAGTTCAGCATTGGCATCCTCTACATTTCTCTCAGAACATGTTTTCTTTAAGTTATAAATTAGCCACAGAAATGCCAAGAATGCATCAGATGATTTGAAGCACTGCTTGACAAAAACACAAAACACCCACATCAGATTTCAATCTACTTTACAAAGTTCTGCATAAAACATAAAGACTAGTAAGCATACAATGGTCTGCACTGGTCAGCTGTGCCTCATGCACACTGGGGTTTTTTACAGCTGCTGTTATGGGCGTCAGATTTTTTTTTTTTTACTGCCTCTTAACTCCCCTGCATGTTATCTTATGTGTTCATGCACACACAGGCTTTTATCAGCATTTTTTGGCAGGAGAGTTTAGTGACAGAAAAAAAAACCCTCTGCCAATGTGTTCTGGACCAGCAGCGTTTTAGCAGAAAAAATGCTGACAGCTCCTAAACTCTACTAAACTCTCCTACACTCTGCTATACACCGGTGTCCAGCATTTAGTAGTTTTTTTTTTTTTTAAATGAAGGCCGCCGACATCCTTAAGAACCAGTGATTCTAAGGGTCTGGTATGGAATTTTTTTTTAATTTTGGCATGGGGTTCCCCTTAAAATCCATACCAGATCGAAAGGGCCTTGCATGGATTGGGGCGGGACCCCACGCCGTTTTTTTCACATTTTTGTATTGCCGGCAATGTTTTTTTTTTACATTCAGCTGTCAGCGGGGAAGCCCGCTGACAGCTGATAACTCATTGTTAAGGACGCGGCAACTGTCTTCTGAGCCAGCCATTCACTGGTTGTTAAGGACCCTCGGTGGCCCCGCTCCCCAATGCTGAAGCTACTAAACTTTTTTTTTGGCACCATGTACGCAGTGTAATACCACGTCACTTCTGTTTTGTCTATCTTATTGATTGTCAATAATTACTTTAATTCAATGTTTTTTTGAGATATATGAAATTATTTCATTATTTAAAGCTGAGATATATATAAAAAATATTCCCATGCCACCAGAAAAGAAAACTAAAAATAAAAGCACTAGTTGCTGCAAACACCGGGATGGTCAATCCGTAGCCATACTCTGAGTAAAAATAAACAGATAACATACACAATATAAAGTGCTGAGTGCTTAACTTAAAACTGTGAACATAATGTAATCCAAAAAATGTGAAACAGCAATAATTAAAGTGTTGGTGCAAGAAAAAAGTGACAATGCTAGAGCATAAAGTCCAGGTAGATAAACATCCTTAATACTTTAGATTGTAAGCTCTTCTGAGCAGGGCACTCTTAATACTCTTGTATTTTATTGTATTATAACTGTAATGTCTCCCTTTTATATTGTAAAGCGCTGCTTAAACTGTTGTCGCTATATAAATCCTGAATAATAATAATAATAATACATGGTGAAAAAGAGTAAACAGGTAAGGTGCCGCAGTCTCTCTATCACTCTGTGCAAATAAAGCAATGTATAATTCTGACTTTTCTTCAACAAAAAGAGTATGGTGCTGAGATCCCTCTGTGCAAATAAAGCAATATAAACTGTGACTTTCTTCAGTGAAATGACACTTCAATGTGAATTGGGCCCTTACCTTACCGCTGTAAGGTAATAGCGTATATGTAAGACAAATGGAAATCCAGAGTCCTGCAGTGCATCACAATAATAGCTTCTTATAGGTGACGTAATATGAGGATCATCTAGGTAAACTAAGTGGTTCTCATTACTCATTAAGATGGTATGTATGGGCCTCCTTTGTGCAAATAGATGGCGATGACAATCCTCCCAGATTGGTGCATAAATGGTGTGGAGAAAGAAGAGGGGATCCACAATAGTGTAGTATGTTCTTGGGTATTTTTATTTAAAAGTAACTGTGGAACTCACATTAAAAGCAGAGAAACAAGCTATTCACTGTGACGAACGTGGGTGTCAAATCCCTGCCCTCCTCGCTAACTTGCAACGAAGGACCGGCCAACCTCACACCACTCTGTCACTTACGTAACAATGCCACTCTCAGCTGCACCCAGCACAAAGATTTTCCAGCTTGCGGGACCACAATCTAGGTGCGAGCAGCCTGAGAGTGATTGTCACTGGGCTAATTACACAATTAACCCTTTAACTGCCACCACCCCCATTTAAAAGACCGAGCCGGGGGAGACTCGTAATTTTAGCAATACCAATTATAATTTTAGAATAAGCGTCTGCCACACACACACTGCCACCACAGACAGGTCTGCTCAGAGTCTTACTCTACAACAGTAGCGCCCTTCAAGAGGCAGGTTCGTTTATAGCTTGCATTAAGAGCTTTAGAGACAAGGTTAACACTTTTCAACATAAGTGGTTTATTATGAAAAGGTCAAAGCTGATGCAAATAAAACATTTACAGAAAAAAGATGCTTCAAAAGATAAAGACAATATACAGCCACAGAGCAATAAGGTAGAATTGGGAAGGAAGAATACTTGCAATTAATGTCCGAGGGTTGATCAGAGTTCGATCGATGAGCTAGGTAATTGGTTCTCGACTTGGCAGATGTTTCTTCTTGGATGGTAAAAGGAGAACTCTCCATTGTCTTGGCATCTCCTCTTTTCTGTCAAATCAAAGGGGGTGTTGACAGTGACCAGTAACCAATCGTCTGGTCATCTTGTTTAGGGGTTGGTTGCTGGGAGGTGTCTACACTCATGACCACGTCCCAGGTAGATTTTGTAATACATATTCATATATCTGCATCTATAGTGTTTACAGACTCCAAATATCCATATTATTATTCAACTTGAGATTTTCTTCAAAACAAGTCTAAACATGCCATATCTATAATGTATAGCCTGCTTTGGAGGAATAAGTGGTCCCAGGGGTTTCCCATATGACCTGACATGGGGGTGTCTGGACTTGAAACGTTACCTATTATCTGAGGAAACTAAATATGTCCATATTATGGCTGTGCTATTACTAAGTCAGAAGTTATGAAACATGCTGAAATTTCATACTTATTCCACGGTTTTAAGTTGGATGTGTATTCAGACAATTTACAACCGGGGCCTGTTAGGTCTCTGAATGGAGAGGGTGACAGTTTTACGACAGGCCTGAACACTCTGCCCTTTCAACACCAGTTTACTGACCTAGCCTGGTTCTGTTTTCTCTGTTGAGATAACCTTTTCTGTTGAACTTAAAAAGCTTTGAATTCCTAAGACAAGGGAGAAGGGAGGAGGGAGTTCAGATTTCTCTGTAATGTTACATGGTTAGCCAAACTGTCATGGCTACTTCCACACAACATGGCAGCTAGCTACAGCTTTTCATGTCCCGTACGTGATATCGTTACATTCACGACGAGCGGCGAGCTCGCACACTGACATCACACCTGGTGCCTGTCTGTTCCAACATGTAGTGTCACGATTACGTGACTTCATGGGGGAATACAGATTGGCACTAGAAGTGTCCTTAAATAGGCTTAGTATTAGGTTAAACGAGCGGCCACATTCTTGTAGTCCAATATTAAGAGAGCAATGCAGCAGCCATTTTCTAGTGGATGCTTCTAATTACCTAATGGCACGGCCATTTTCTTGTGGTCCGCCATCCACACAGCATAGTGGCGGCTGTTCTATAAATGGCTTTAAGGCAAAGCAGCTGGCTAGAGATGACTAAAGATATAAAATCTAAAAACACAAAATAACGATATGCAGATGCACACCACTAAAGTGTGCAAATTGCTCACAACTGGCAAAATGAATAATATGGAAAATATATTCCTCAAAATGTGTAGGAGACGATAAATGATGGGCAAAAGGGTAAAAGGGGGACACCGGAAATGATGTCAGCAGCATAATACATACACGAACAAGAGAAAATATATATAATATAAACAAAAAAGAAAATATTATCAACATAAATGATTCAGGCTAGAGAGATGATCGTACAATAGAATAAAATTATTATAAAAACAACAATAAAATAGTACAATGAGGAGCTGGATAGTGGCGGAAATGATCATATCACTAAGCTATATATAACTAAATAATACAAGGGGAATTAAAGCGCGGCATTTACCTATACTAAACGTAGCTTACACACTAGGCTGAACACTACTAAACACTGGCAAAAAAACGCTAAAACATTAGCAATTTTTGTCCAGCGTTTCTAAAGCAGTTTTTAGCTTTCTAGTGTGTATTAAGCCTAACATACACAGCCAATAAACACATTTTGTGATTTAAGACAAAAACCCCAAAACATTAACCAAAGCCGGTGATTGGTATGGCAATCAGAGATGAGAAAGTTGACTTACTAAAGGTATATTGGCTGTTCACTTTGCAAGAGGATTTTCCCTAGAGCTTAGTGAATGGGATGAAGCTCTCTTGATTTCCATCATCCAATCATATGCAAATGTAGAGCTTCCCCCAGAGGAGCTGCTATATTGTTTTGTGATTTCTCTGTACACCTAAAGATGTTACATCTCAGTCACCCAGCACCTACGGACATACCTTGAGATATTTCAGACAATTTATTAGGCCAAGCATAGCCTAAAAGAGGAGTAGATTAGCAAGGGTGCTTATATAAACAATCAATAAGACAGTAACATTACTCTGAGAGCTATGGTTAAACACCTGTAGTATTCTGACTAACAGTTAGTTTATTAACAGAGATGAACTGCATTTTCCTAGCAACAGTATATAAAAACAGTCCTAACTTGCTATAACAGTCCCTGTTTTATCACAGTGGCCAGTGAATGATGAAAAAAATGTTGGCCAGCAAAGTTGGGGCCCTTGAAGCAAGCGCAACAGTTCCCAGCAGACAACAGATTAGCTTGTGCAATTTAGTCTCTTACCAGACCCAGGGTGCCCTCTTCTGGTTTCCAGATGTGTTTTGATCCAGTAGAGGTCAAGTTCAAGTCATATGGAGATAAAAGGTAAATCCTGCTAAGACAGTCCCTCTTTTTCTTCCTTACCAATGGTAGGAGCACTCTCCAGTACAGTCTGATCTTACCAAGCATCCAAATCACACCTCATGCCCTCCCAGGGAGAAGGTTCTTGGTTTATTTGCTTCTCTCAGTTCTCACTTGATTGTATGGCAGAGATCCATTCAGCCAGCAGCAGCAGCTCAGTCTCTTCCCCACACACCTCCTTGCTTCCAGACAGTCCTCTCCTCTTTCCTTACCAGCCTGCAGACCTCTTCTTCTTGCTTTGTTGCATAAGCCAATAACCTGCATAACTGAATCAGACTCAGCCAAGATGGCTGCCACCTGCACTGGAGACACTCCATAGACAAGCATTGCAAAATGGTCTCCTTAAAGATGGCTGCTGTGCTTCTGCATTAATGAATATTCAGTCTAACGCTGTCCACACTGCAGAAGGATAATACTGCAGCAATAAACACAGAAGTTGTTCCAGAGCAGTCATCACATACAGTCCAGGTTACGCAAGTAAAAATTCAGTTTTTTTATTAATTTTACTTGCAAAGTGAAACTTTACCTCATTCACTAAGCTCTAGAACACATTCTTTTGTATAATGAAACCTCCCTGTAAAGTGAATAGCCTATTGCCTTAAATCTTAAAGTGGAACTTTAGTCAGAAAATCAGGTCCTACTATATCACTACAGGCTGAACCCTTTTGCAGTTATAAACATTAAAAGTGCCTATACTGTTTAAATTGCATAACACACTGCCTCACCCTGATTTACACATGCTCAGCTGCGCTCTATTTTTGGCATTGTGCCGAAAATCAGAGGCATTAGAGACCGATCTGCTGACAGCTTAAAGATTTAAACAGAGTAAAAAGTTTTATGGACAGCTGCTGGCACTAATCATGTACCCATATAGCCATGCAATAGCATATAAAAATAAAGAAATATGTGCCACGCTATCTCCCTGTTGTTATGCTATCACTGCAGTGATAGGGATTTAAGTGTCAATAGTGCTATATAATACTCAACTGTGCCAAAACAAATTCATAACATAGCTGAGAAATGGTAAAAATACTGTAGTGATATATCCTTTTGATATATAAAACCATTCAAGATCTCATACATCAAACCAATAAAAATAACATTAATACAACCAAGTTACGATCAACTGGTACAGTAGCGAAGGGAGGAGTCTAGCAATGGCGCTGGTTTCGAACCTGAGCACGTAGTGGGAGAACCTGGTCTCTTACCCTGTTCTATGAACATACTAAAGACCGTCTGATCCACTCGGCTGGCCTCTCGCCTCGTACCATCCCCTCCAATTGCATCAGACCCATCCCAAGCATGCCAAGCATGCCGACTGAAGCCCGAAGCCGCAGCTCGTTTGTTGAAATTTATAAATTGTGGGAAACTTTTCCCAGGAGGTGTGAGAGGGGGACTGGACCGTGAGCGGATCCCACTTGGAGGTATCCCCCTATAAGTACAAGGATTGACTATCCCCCCTTTACAAGGGGGCACAAGCACAGGAGCAGTGTGTGACTGACACACTGACGCGCTGAGGGAGTCGGACCCCCCACCTCCTCGCTGGGCAGCCAAGTAGAGACGAAGCAGCGGGGGAGGAAATATCAATAGAAAAGAGGGTACTGGAGAGCCCCGACGGTACGCGGCTGTGTGGCTGCTCGGCTGTGTGGCTGCTCGGCTGCTAGGCTACTCAGGGACCATCGGGAGAGTACCGAGCTTGTGAGGAGAGCTGAGTGGACCTTCGGCGTCCGCCTGGAGGGACAAGGAGTCAGGAGGATACCCCGATACCACGAAGTGCCCCATCCCACCCCGACCACTTGGTTCTTTTTTTCTCTCCGTTATACAGCTTTACTGCTTTTTTCTCTCCGTCAAACTGCTTCACCGCTTCATTGCTTCAGGGGCCAGAAAGACCCAGAAAAGGAATTGCCCTTAAAGGCTGCATAACCTGTGGCAAAGGCGAGCCAAAGAGACTGAGCTGGATACCTGAACTGAACTGAATTAACAACAATATATCCGAGTGGGACGTGGTGAGTACTGCAAAAATAAAAATTGATAATAAATACATTTTATGCAAGAAACTTCTTGTTTAAACAGCATGTTAGACTGAGCAAATTATGTTAGCAAAGAGACATTACTACGAATTATAAAATAGATGGTGGGGACAACCATTGGCAGAAATTAATAAAAACGTAGACAGCAAGGGACTACGCGAAATACCCCTAGACATATATATATATATATACAGTCAAACAGTTATGAAGACCGGGCCTAGTGGAGGAATAAATGTCAAAAATTTCCTAGAGGGGAAAAAAAGGACAAGAGACGCAGGGACCCCTAACTATCTATTTATTTATTCATATACAACTGCGTAAATAAAGTCTAACGAAAAAATTCACCACCCCACCAACGTACACCAGAAGAGAGCGCATACCCTTACAATTTAACGGATAAATAACGGAGGTCAACAAGTTAAAAGTGTTGAAAAGGAAGAAAATTAACTAGGGGGAAAAAATGAGGGGTAAGGCAGCAAAAGGAGGAGCGATCCCTAAATCACCCCGTTTCACATCCAGCCCGGGCCCAATGAATAAATATGTTACTCAAGGAGGAAATGCAGAGAAGCATCTAATGGAAAAACAGCAAGCCAGTAAAAGTAGTCAGATGGAGAGTAAGGAGAAGAGGAAAGAAAAGAAAAATTATAAAGCAGTCACAGAGACTGATACACTATCAGAATTCAGAATAGATCAAGAGTCTGATACAGAGCATGAACCAAGGGAGGAAGAGGAACACCAAAATACAGTCCCTTTACCAACAAAAATTGAAATGGAATCCATGGTTGCGGCCTTGGAAAAATCGCTAAAAGCAGAAATGGAGAGAATTCATAAAAACTTATTCTAGAACAAGTCGAGAAGGTGGAAAAAAAAACAGAAACCAACAGTACTAGTGTAAGAAAACTAGAAGGAGAAATCAAAGCCCTTAAAAAAGCACAAGAACAAGCATATAAACTAGAGGACCAAGAGAATAGGGACAGAAGAAAGAACCTAAGGATACGTGGGGTCCTAGACATCTCCTAGAATGAAGACCTAAAAGAAATATTAAGGAAGATCTGTAATCCACTGATGGAAAAAGAAATAACAAACCCAATAAAAATTGAGAGAGCACATAGGTTAAGAAGACCAAAAGAAATCCTGCAGGAGAACCCAAGAGATATCATAGTGCGATTTGAAAATTGGGAAGAAAAAAAATTAACTCTGGAAAAACTTGAGGGGAAAGTCGCCAATAAAGTTTGAAGGAAATAATATCCAAATGTTTCAAGATCTGTCATAAGAAACTTTGAAAAGAAGGAGAACATTAAAGCCTTTGTTGGCGATTCTACAGGAACCTGAAGTTCAATATAATTGGGGCTTTCCTTCATACTTAATTTGCAGGAAAAACAGCCGCACAGCAGGACTCAGATTTATTGAAGAGACCTCTGAATTTTTCAAAAAATTAGGGATTCCAACACCAGAAGACGTTTCGGAGAAAAGGGCACGACAGGGAAAGAACACATAAGGACAGAGTAATTAACACTGACCCAAAAGGAAACTTCCTGAAGGGAAAGAAGAAAAGGGGAATTTTTGTATATCCTCAAATAAAAACTGGTCTAATAAACTAAAAAAGGGGAAGAGGGGAAAAAAGAACAAACAACGGCGGATGTTAAATTTATCTCATATAATGTAAGAGGGCTGAACTCCCCAGAAAAAAGGCATATGGTGTTAAGGGAACTGGAAAGGTACTCTGAGATAATCCTAAATACCAAACTATATTCACGGGCGGTTTTTATTTTTTTATTTTTTAATAAAGGACTTCTCCCAAGATGTGTCTTGTGGTTTTTAAACATTTTGACACTTTTTTGTGAAATGGTAGGAGTACAATGTACCCCTACCATTTCAAACAGGGGGGGCGGGATCTGGGGATCCACTTGTTAAAGGGGGCTTCCAGATACCAATAAGCCCCCTGCCCGCAGACCCCCACAACCACCGGGCAAGGGTTGTGGGGATGAGGCCCCTGTCCCCATCAACATGGGGACAAGGTGCTTTGGTGGGCTACCCCAAAGCACCCTCCCCATGTTGAGGGCATGTGGCTTGGTACTGTTCAGGAGGGGGGTGCTCTCTCGTCCCCCCTCTTTTCCAGCAGCCTGCCAGGTTGCATGCTCAGGTAAGGGTCTGGTATGGATTTTTGGGGGGACCTCCACACCATTTTTTTTTTAATTTTGGTGCGAGGTTCCCCTTAAAATCCATACCAGACCTGAAGGGTCTGGTATGGATTTTGAGGGGGACCCTTACACCATTTTTTTTTAATTTGGGGCAGGGTTCCCCTTAATATCCATACCAGATCTGAAGGGCTTGGTATGGAATTTGGGCGAACCCCCACGCAATTTTTTTTTAATTTTTGGTTCGGGGTCCCCTTATTATTATTATGATTATTATTATTATTATTCATACCAGACCCAAAGGGCCTGGTATGGATTTTTGGGGGGACCCCCATGCCATTTTTTTCAATTACTTTTATCTGTATTGCTGAGACCCGACAATTCATTATAGCCGTGAGTAGTTTTAAATGACTTTTTTTCCTTTAGAAATGTCATTTTGTGCAGGGACTGTTCTAAACACGGGAAAAATGTGTGACTTTACAGGCATACTATAGACACCCCCCAGGTACGAAATTTAAAGGAATATTTCAATTTTATTGTTTCACTTTAAGCATTATTAAAATCACTGCTCCCGAAAAAACAGCTTTTTAAAGCTTTATTTTGCATTGATACATGTCCCCTGGGGCAGGACCCAGGTCCCCAAACACTTTTTATGAAAATAACTTGCATATTAACCCTTAAAATTAGCACTTTTGATTTTGCACATTCATGTCCCATAGACTTTAACGGTGTTCGCGTGTTCGAACAAATTTTTTGCCTGTTCGCATGTTCTGCTGCGAACCGAACCGGGGGGGGGGGGGGTGTTTGGCTCATCTATACTTATCAGAAGCTTCTCTGGTTACTCCTCCTGCTATCTGTAAACTGGAAGAAAATTCCAGAAGTAGTTGGGAGGGGTTTAGGAGGAGCTAGCTGGAGTGTTCTGAGGGCCCTGACCAATCCCCAACAGAAGGGTTGCCATGGGTCAGGCCCCCTCAAATACTCTGGGTCGGCTCAGCAGGGGCAGTGTGGAGTTCTGTTGGAAGATGGAAATGGAGTGTTAGGCTTTTGGTGCCTTTGAGAGTAGCTCCCCAGTCTGGGTGTGGAAGGGGCCCCTCTTCATGACACACAGAGGGATCCTGACCAGGAGGCACAGGAGCAAGGAGAAGACAGCAGGAGCACACTTCCGGGCAAATCTCCAGGGAGGAAGACAGCCACATGGGCTGGTGAATGTTGCAGTCAGAGGACTGAGATGCAAGCCTGAAGGGCCTGGGTGAAAGCAGTCTGGGATGGATGCAGAGGCAGTCTGGGAGGACTGTGGAGAAGTAACCAGGAGGGCTAGAGAAAGGGGCAGCTGCAGCCAGGTGGCTGGCAGAGCCTAAAGTGGTGGTACTGGGAGCAGTAGCCACAGAGAAGGACAATACCTCTCTATTTTTGCTACACCAAAAGGGGCCCACGGTCCCTGCCTGCAAAGGGCAATTACAAGGATCTGACTGAGTCAGTGTTGGATCAAAATCAAAGTGCTAGCTGGTCCTGGCAATTGTAGTTCTACAACAAGTGTGTGTTGGAGTTAGAAGAAAGGAGTGTTTATATACCGAATGTATATATGTTGAGTCCCTGAAGAGTTCTGCATCCAAGTTCAAATCCCCCTAATCAAAAAAATAAACTGTTTCTTGACTCCAGAGTGTATGAAAAACTCATGTGCCTGGCTGTGCAGGGTAGGAGCTAACCAACATTCACCAGCGGCTCCTACGGAGGTAGCGCTACAGATGAAATAGGAAGTGAAAGGAAAGCTATATAAAGTGGGAAGAATTTCACTCCCAACAGGTGTCCTCATTGGAAGATTTCCACTCTACTGTTCTAGTGACAACTGAAAATGTTTGGACTTCCCATTACATTCTGTCTCAGTGACAATGGTCACTAGGAGATACTGAGAGGGAAAATCTATCCAATGGGGACACAGAGAGCAATTAAAAACATTTGATAGAGGTTCTAATTCTTTCCCGCTGCATCCAAAATAAAAAAAAAAAATGTAAAAACTCACACTTTAATAGAAGATCATTACGAAGCCAGTATTTAATACAGAGAAATGCTATTGGCATATAACCTTACATTATCTAAGTTAATTGATGATTTTGTCTTTAATGAATTTCTTATTTAATGGTGGTAAAAGGGAGAGAGATAAAAGGTTGCCTGCAAAACCATGCATTACATCACACATATTATTTCATGTACATGAAGTAGACCATTATTGGGAAATGTGATTTCCTGTGTAATGCCCACATTACTTCAGAAATGAAGAAAGCCTCTGTTTTAGATTAGTTATTAAATCAGCTCAATGTAATTTTCATTCTACTTCTTTCATTTTGGCAAATATTCTATCCTTCGAGACTTTAGGACTTATCGCAGCGGAGGCTAATCTGAAATCTGAGTTCTGCCCCCTGTGTCTACAGCAGAGAGAGCAATGATGTGTTAATACATCATATTATGAGTTTATTGAATAAATGATGTTTGGAAGACAAGAACAGCAGAAATGATTCAATAGGAGACTTCCTAATCATGCATAGCATGACAGCATTAAAAATGTTTTGATCTATCCCCAAGATAAATCCAGCTTTTTCATTCAGGTGTAGTAAAGGGAAACAAGGACATGGATACATCATATGTAACATTGAGCTTTACTGATGTAAATAATCAAAAACCAATATACAATGCAGAAACTCATAATATTACCATACACAAGTTTCACCAAGCAAAGAAAATCATTATTCCAGAGGATGCTGCCATATTTTAAATCGTCTAGACGTAATTAGATTTTGCATAGTAACTGTCTGCTGAAATAGTGCAAATGAAAAAATAAAAAAGCTCCATTAAAAATGTATCCATTTAAAGGTTTTAGTTTTAATCAAGAGAAATCCTCCTGTGCAGCAGACACATTGCAAACTAATCTGTAAAGGAACAGTCATGGCAGCCTGGAGCATGACCTGGATTCACCTAAATTCACCTTCTACACAGGTGAAAGCTGTGACAATAAACGCTGCTTGATAATGACGGGTGCACAATGTCAAGGATGCATTAATGTAGCATGTATTGCATTACTAAGTAGCCTTAAAACAATAGAGAAACAATTATGTATGTATTTGAAAGGTATTTTTTTATGCAAAGAATGCAGTAGGCAAAGCTGTCAGTTAGGACTAATTCTGTTTTTTTTTTATCACCCAAGATATATATATGACAGATGATTCCACCTATTTAATGAAGTGTTAAAATAAGCTACACTGCGCTCATTTCTGACAGCTAGAACATGGGAAATAATTTAAAACCTTGTTCAAAATTCATAAAAAAGGATGTAGTTCCATTTTCCATATACTGGTATGTCCATTATTTTAAAATGTTTCAATCTAAAATATTGCCCACAATTTTAAAAGCTTGCAGACTAAGGTACAATAGTAGATGCAAACCCAATCACTAACGTTTCACATAATCTTTAACCTTTCAGTATGATTTCAAAAGCAATTTTCAAATCTGCAGCTTACAGTAACATAATGCCTGATGATCCCGCCACAGCCACAAAGATTCTTGTTCAAACACTTCCTGTTAAAGGGTGACAATGCGTCTCCTGCATTGTCCCTCTGTCAAATGTGCTTCCTTTGGATATTAAAAACAACTGTGCTGATGCTCATTGTACAGGCATGTTCAACCATTGTCACAATCAGGAAATGCACCTTGAGCTATGGTATGCAGCCACTACCGGAGTACATACATATAGACAGGAAGTGACTGCAAAAAGGCTGGAGGAGATCTTAAGTTCTGAGATTCAAAAGAGTATTTTAAAAAAAAGTGAAGACCGGCTTCTAAAAGTGGTAGTAAACTCCGCTTTTTATCTTGTACCTACAATTAAGCCTATAATAAGGCTTATAACCCAAATCAATCAGAGCAACCATAAATTAGAACCAAAATTAAATAAAAATAAAGAATTCAACAATTGGTTGCCAGCTAACACTCAAAAAGTAATTTCATCATACTGTTCATGAAACTAAAGGGGGTTGGGGCCGAGAGTGTAACATTATCCTGTGGCCATCTTGGATTCTGGCAGGACGCTGGCTTTGTATCGCATGTGCTCCATGCTAGCACTGGTTGCAGTGCTTTATTTTGTGTGACAGAAGCGCTTTGCACCCCAATTAGGTGCTTCCTTCCACTAAACAATGCCTCCTGCACTCCAAATTGTTCCGAGCGTACCGAGAGATAATACCAGCCTTTACCCCAGCCATCGTACACAGACCAGGTGTTGAGGTCAACTCCAAAGGAAAGACTGTTTATTGAAACTCAGACATATACTTTATACCCTACAGGAGGACATTCCCTCCTGATCATATTACCCTAACAATACAAACTGTAAACAGGAATATAATTACCATAGCGAACAATGATCTTAATTAAACAGTAAATTAATCAACAAACATATAACGTCTCACCATATAATAATTTGGTAACAAGTTAAAGTGGTTACCAGATTAATCTCACCTCAAAGAGATAATCAAACATACAGAAACAATAGAACAATGGGAAATACCTACTTAACAATAAATACATAACAAACAGTGATCTCACCCCACCGCAGACTATCCAGCAACCGTATTCAGGAAAACCCAGGGCTGTCCGAATCTTATTAACGAGCTTTCTCTTCACATAGTTTCAAGTTGGCAGAGCCAGAGACCATCATGGCTTCCTTGACTGTTAAATGTAATAATGTCCTTTTGCATTATATAACAGGACATCTTCCTAAATGCTTGTAGCTCCCTCAAATGCCAGAGCCCATAGTCAGTGGGTAGAAGGGTTGCCCCTAGTCCTATCAAAAAGCCTCTGTCCTGGTTGGATCTGTCACATTTTGTAAGTGCATTTCTATGTATAGAAATTAAGAAACAAAAGAATCACGCTAATAAATGACAAAAAGTGCATAAAAACTGTGAAAACAGTGTCAAATCCAGACAAACTGAAATATAAACGAACTATAGAATGCGGTGGCATCAAGGGTTAACCACCCATGCGACCTAAAAAAGTCAAAAACTGAGTGAACTAAGTAATAGTCTACAGTGGGGCAACTAAATAAAACCATCCATATACAGAAAAAATCCAAGTGAATATAAATGTTCCTCCGTGAAAAGCAGTCCAACACCAAGAATGGAAGGGGTCACTCCTTACCGGAAAGCCACGATCCTCCACTACAGAGGATCATGACTTGCAAAGCAGCTGAAACTTGCAACCTGAAACTTGCATGGGTATCCACTACGAGGTCATCAAATCATCAGGGGTTATGGACCAGCTCGTAGAAGAAATGTACTGGCCGGGTAGATATGGATATGGACCTGGAAGGGTCAAAACTTAAACATGTTAGGCTGACCTCCTTTAAACGACCCTGCAAGGGGTCAAACACGCCTTGCACCCTGTGCAAACATTCCCTCCCAGGGATCGTCAGAGAATCTTGGTGGCTTGTTTGAATACAGCTGCGGCGTATGAAAGACGCCCGCACATGCTCATTTCTATGTATAGTAGAATTAAATTATATATTTTAAAATGGAGAACTAGGTCTTGTTTTTTTCTGCCTTTACATGTATATTCCTTTTATCTGATGATGGGATGTGCCTATATATGATGGCAATGAGAGAGGAAAAAGTGTGAACACCAGCAAGCGCTTTATGACCTTACTGGTAATACAGGGGTCATATCTCTGAGGTGAGCAGCCATTGTTCGATGGTGGTGGAGACAGAAGTGGCACTTTTATTTCCAAGCAAGATTGCACCTTATACTCTGATCACTGTGGTGATTGAATATTTTGGTTGCAGACTTTATTATATTTAGAAATTTACTTATTTATCATGGGATTACAATATATTTAATGTGATTCACTATAATAAGGCTTACCTGTTGGTACAGTAAATATCCCCTAAATGTGCACTGTTTAGGAGATATTTACATATGTAGTAGCCGGAGATGTCACTGGCACATGTGCACTGCGCTCTCTATGGATGGCATCTGTGCATTGAAAGAGCTGTGCCGCGGCCTTAACTCTGCGCATGAATGGGAGTGACAGCCAGGGCCCGGCTTTCAAACGGATGGAGCCCGCAAACTGGGAGGGAAGACCAGGTGAAGATGAAAGCCCTATCAATGGTGGCAGCACGCCGCTGGAGGGAGTCTGTTATAACGTGCTAGTATGTGCTGCATAGTAGCAAATATGACATCAGCCTGGGGAGGGGCCAGTTTTTTTTCACTAGCGCTTTAAAGAAAAAATGTCAATGTACTGTATATGATACGGGTGATTTAGCAAACTCTGTCTTCCAGACTGGGTTTACATCTACTTTTGTTGGCACCTCTGTACAGTCTTTCCCAATTGAGGAAATGTATTTTCCATCATGCATACAAATGCACATTTTTGTATTTTAAGTGAGTAGGATGAGATGTAACAGCATAGAGAATAGAGAAATGTTCAGAAGTATTCATATAACTGTATCACAGATCACCTTCTCACTCTTCAGCCCTTTGACGTGCAGGCTGCCTTTAGCAAGAACTGTTGCAGTGCTTTACATGCAGCTTTATAGGATACAATATAAACAGACATTCTTCAGTTCTGCAGGACAACAAAATCCACACTTTTGTGTGTCCAAAAGGTCAAATCACCTTGTCAAGCTGATCCCTGTCCCAATATACACTTTAAAAGTGTAAAACACATAAAAGGTAAATGGTACTAAAGACTGACAAATTTTAATTTTAATTTAATTTGTAAGACACTAAAACAGTAATGACTCTGCAACTTGTTCTCTGTCACAGTATTATACTATTTATAAAAAACAAAAGAATAGTCTTAAAGCGAACTTAGGATAAATGTTGAAATGTAAGTGTTCTACTTAAAGCGGGGTTCCACCCAAATTTTGAACATTATCTCTATGCATTCTCTTCCTTGCCTAGATGCTGACATGCTGTGTAAAAAAATTGCCGTAATTACCTTTTTTTTCTAATCTTCTTAGCACTTCCTGGTTTTCCTCCCATGGGAGTAGGCGTGTTTCTAGCCTCTCCCAGACCTCCCACAGTCCCCTGGGAGCTAGTCTCAGGCTTCCCAGCATGCATTGTGCAACAGCGTCATCACAGCATCTCGGTGAATGCTGGGAGCACAGCATTCCCTACATCCAGGAAATAAATGCTTGTGGGCTTTAAATGCCCACAATGAAGATGGAAACCGCCTTCAGTGAAAGTTATTCTTTACAACGAAATCGGACACAGGCGGGCTTATTACACAGAACATGTGAGTAGATAATCATGAGAAGAAAAGTTTGTGAATGAACTCCAAAAAAAAAAAACGATAGATAGGTGGACCCCCGCTTTAAGGATGGCCTTAAGTATACTATACAATCTGTTTGTACAATCTCTTCCATTTCCTTTAGCACTATCCTAACTATGTAATATGAGGACAATCTAAACAATGCATTTAATATATATCACTGCAGGAAGAATCTTGCGGTATTGTTGATGGTATATTTAAAGGAAATTGTATAGTTTATGATCAGCCTTGGAGCCGATGTTCTGTCAGATCAGCGAACGGAAATTATATTCTGTCAGCTGACTGACCAAAAATACTCACTGCACATGCATTCCACCTATAGCAGGTTTGCTAATCTGACAGAACACCTACATTCAGAAGGCAGCAGACATCTTGTTACACCCAGCCAAGTCTTGAATTTCACACTCATTAAAGCAATACAGTGAGTATATATGCTTATATATATGCTTATATACAGTATATTGAAACCCCTGAGACTGTTTTGATGTTAAATTTTGAAAGCCTGCATTCAGAAGGTGGCGACGGTCATCTTGGTACACCCCGTACTACTCAACGCAAACCTTATAGTCATAAGGCGTGGACGGACATTTTTGGACACCTTCACATGGTCACGGTGTTCTGTCAGATTAGCATGTCAAATTCAAGACTTGGCTGGGTGTAGTAAGATGTCCGCTGCCACCTTCTGACTGCAGGTTTCTGTCAGATCAGCAAACCTGCTACCGGTGCAATGCAGCCACAGTGAGTATTTTTGGTCAGTCAGCTGACAGAGCTTCACTTCCGTTCGCTGATCTGATGGGTTCCCTAATCTGACAGAACACATGTCAATGCATATCAATGCAAGTTGATGAGCCTTAACATGATGGTAATAATATGTGTCGACATGTCATGAAACATTGTGCTCAGTGCGCTCCATGATGTGTAATGAAATGCATTTTAATGCATGTAATATTTTGGTCCTAGTGAAACTAAGTCAGAGAAGAACGCAAAAGCTTTTCTGACTAAAAAATGTAATATCAGGTATCTTGTGGCATTTCCTCTAGGCAGAATTCTTACTTTAAAGGGTATGAAAACCCTACAATTACCTTCTCTTTTTTTGTCCTATTTGGTCTGGTTGTAAAGGCTGAAGGTTTTTTACCCTTATGCATTCTATGCATGAAGGTAAAAACCTCCTGTGTGCTGCTCCCCCCCCCCACCCCCACAGCCCCTCCCTTATACTCACCTGAGCCCCCTCTCAAACCAGCATTGTGCACGGGAACGTTAGCTGTCCTAGGTCTCTTTCTCCTTGTTGGCAGACACACAGCAGCGGGAGCCATTGGCTCCCACTGCTGTCAATCACAGCCAGTGAGCCAATAAGGAGAGAGAAGGGGGAGGGGCAGAGCCGAGGCTTTATAGGTCTTATGAATGCATAGAGCGGGGCTTGGGAGCGAGCATGCACCAGTGTCCCCATAGCAAGAAGCCCATAGCAAGAAGCTTGCTATGGGGGCGCTGTTCAAGGGGCAAAAACCAGGAGCGCTGGTGGGGAGCTCGAGAAGAAGAGAATCAGGGGTGCTCTGTGCAAAACCATTGCAAAAAAGAAAAACTGTACCTTTAGAATGACTTTAAATATACCATTGGAATAATGTGGCAACCCCCATAACCAGTACAAACAATGTATGACTGACACCTCCATACAGGTCAGACATTTTTTGCTTCCTGAGAGGGACCAGGTAAGAGAGTTATGGACTCCAGAGAGAGAGAGATCATTTTGCCCCTGAACAAATCATTAGTAGGGATGAGACGAACACTCCCCAGTTCGGTTTGCAACAGAACATGCAAACAGGCAAAAAATTTGTGCGAACACGCGAATAGCGTTAAAGTCTATGGGACGCGAATGTGAAAAATGTGCTCATTTTAAAGGCTCATATGCAAGTAATTGCCATAAAAAGTGTTTGGGGACCTGGGTCCTGCCCCAGGTCAATGCAAAAATAAAGTTTTAAAAACAGCGTTTTTTTTTGGGAGCAGTAATTTTAATAATGCTTAAAGTGAAACAATAAAAATGAAATATTCCTTTAAATATCATGCCTGGGGGGTCTCCTTAGTCTGCCTGTAAAGTAGCGCATCTTTCCCATGTGTCAAGTCCTTGGAGTGAGGCCAGATTGCTGAGAGGGCGCCCCTTGCGGTTAAGTGCAGCGCAGCGCTGGGAGTGAGACAAGGAGTGAGGTGCCCAAAGGTGCACAGATTGCGGGATGCTGTTCGCTGGATAGCTGGGTTGCTGAGGGCAGCTGGGGTGTGCTGGCAAGCTGATTGGGCTGAATGAGGAAGGATCCCAGTGGAGCAACCAGGAACAAGGTTAAGCCAGGCCAGGGGTCATGTACAACAGGATCAGTCTGAAAAGAGGTACAACAGGATAAACCAGGAACACAGTTGGTAGCAGGGCTGGACTGGGACAAAAATTTGGCCCTGGACTTCATCCAGACAGGCCCACTTTGACAGGTCTCTCCCATGCCGGCTTGCCACCCAAGCCCCCCCCCCCCCCCACTAGCCATTAGCCGTTCTACATTATTTCTCTTATAGGCAGTACCAGTGGGGAAGCTAGACATCATTTCACCTGGGGCAAAGAATCAGTTTGGCGCCCCCCCCCCAATGGGACAAGATTAGGCAGGAAAGTGAGGCCGCCCTCCTTCCAGATCGTATGATGAGTTTCTCAGTGTTGACTCCTGAGCATCATGTCTGTATTCAGGCGCGCTGCATAACTAGCCAGGGAGAGGAGGTGAACACTGCGGGGGGGGGGACAGAGGACCGGAGGGAGGCAGCGGTCCACTGTCACTGAAATCGTCCCACTGAGCCATCGGCCCACCGGGAAACTCCCTGTAGTCCCAATGGCCAGTACATGCCTGGTTGGTAGCCAGGCCAGGGGTCAAACACCGTGCGGACAAGCAAAGGTACAGGTGCAGAGACTGGAGAGTAGTCAGGTCCAAGCCAGGGGTTGATGCAGGTTGATAATCCAGCAACCTGCATGCATCTGTAGCAGGCTTAAATAGGCCAGAGGGCGCCAACCAACAGCTGTCACTGTGTGCGCGCGCACTGGCGCGCGCGTCTGTGTGCACCTGCCGTAGCGCACCTGCATGCACCCGCCGTAGCGCACCTGCGTGCACCTGCGGGCACCCATCGTCGTGCCCTTGTGTGCGCGCATGCGCATGGGGATTCACGCGGTGCGATCATGACGGTTCCCGGCAGGATCCCCAGTCCCATGGCCATTTCTCTGACAGTGCCCCCCCCCCCAAGGAGCAGCCTCCGGATGCCCAATCGGGCCCATCTCTTGGGATAATGGGCTCGGAATCTCTGCAATAGTCTGGGGGCGTGAATATTGTTTGCTGGTTCCCAAGAATTTTCTTCTACAGCATAACCTTTCCATTTGATAAGGAATTGAATTGTCCTACCTCTCCGACGGCAGTCCAGAATGTCTTCTACCTCGTATTCGGTTTCATCTCCCACTGAGACTGGAGGTGGTGGAACTCCTTCTCTTCCTAGAAAGGGACTAGAGACAACAGTTTTAAGCAAAGAAACATGGAATACTGGGTGTATTTTATAGGAACTTGGTAATGTCAGTTCAAACGCCATCGGATTAATTACCCGTTTAATTATAAATGGCCCCGATAAACCTAGGTCCCAGCTTCCGGGAGGGGCAAGGAAGCCTCAGATTTGCAGAAGAGAGCCATACCTTGTCTCCGACCTCAAACACAGGGTTCTTCCTTCTTTTGTCATACTGCTTCTTGGAATCCTCTTGGGCTCTTTGCATAGTTGCCTGGAGGGTTTGATAGTTAGCCTGGATAGCGTTTATCCTGTCCTGAACTGCTGGAACTGAAGCCTCCGGAATGACATTAAGCAGAAACGAGGGATGGAACCCGTAGTTGGCCCAAAAGGGGTATTGGTTGGTGGTAGCATGAACTGAGTTATTATATGCGAACTCCGCACACGGGAGTAAAGAGATCCAATCGTCCTGGGAAAAAGAGCAGAAGCAGCGTAAATATTGTTCTAAAGTTTGGTTTGTTCTAAAGTTTGACCGTTGCTTTGGGGGTGATAGGCAGAAGATAGATGTATTTTAACTGACAGCATTTTGCAGAGCTCCTTCCAGAACCTGGAGGTAAATTGTACCCCAATATCGGACACAATACTGTTAGGTAAGCTGTGTAGTCAGACTATTTCTCTTATGAAAGTCTTTGCCTTGTCTGCAGCAGATAGTGTACCCATCGTGGGCAAAAAGTAAGCCATTTTGGACAGACGATTCACGACTACCAGAAAAGTTGTAAACTCTTCCGAGGGAGGTAACTCTACAAAAAAAAAATATGGGTAGGAAATACTGCGCCAATCCAAGAAATTTAAACAGCAGCCAACACTACAAATTGACCAAATTGTGCAAAGTATTAAAATGTGAAAAGTGTAGCGCTAAAGTGCAAAACCTCTCAGCAAGAGAAGTTATAAAATAATAAAAAAGATTCCAACACTCAAGTGAAAAAGTTGTACCAAGTTGTAAAACTATACAGGTATGCAGGGTTAATTATAAATGTGTAGTCTAATTGCTTAGACAAACAATCATTCATGGATAGTGCAAAAATGTGAAGCTTTTAAACAGCTCTAGGAAGTTACCGTGAACAATTAATAAAAAATATAATAAAATGAAAAGAAAGAAGTATGGGTGACAAAATGAATGGTATTAACACACTAAGTGATAATTTGAGATAACTGTCTTAAATATAAAAAAATTTAGCAGGTATACATGGCAATAATAGAAATAATGATAATGAGATGTCCATAATTCTAATAGGAGGTGTAGTCATCAAAAGGAAGCATTGAAACTTGTCTAGTCCCAAAATTACTCCATGTGAATAGAATGAATTCAGTACAATGTGGGTGATATTTTGATAACTCTTCTGCAATACTCCGAATCAACTTATGGGATAAAGCACTCTTACCGACTTGGGTGGACTCACAGGCCGTCGGCGGTGAGTCAAACAAGCTTGCACTGTCTTAGAGTAACCGACAGTATGGGGATGGACCGTACACTGCTGGGCTTCCTCCTCAGATGGGGGACCCGGGTCCTGCCAGGATGGTTCAGACGATCAGCAACCAGCCAATGTCCCCCTAGTACACAGCACAATCTCCTAGTCCTCCTAGCACACAGCACAGGTTGAGCAGCAAACACACATTGTGTGTTAATACCATTCATTTTGTCACCCATACTTCTTTCTTTTCATTTTATTATATTTTTTATTAATTGTTCACGGTAACTTCCTAGAGCTGTTTAAAAGCTTCACATTTTTGCACTATCCATGAATGATTGTTTGTCTAAGCAATTAGACTACACATTTATAATTAACCCTGCATACCTGTATAGTTTTACAACTTGGTACAACTTTTTCACTTGAGTGTTGGAATCTTTTTTATTATTTTATAACTTCTCTTGCTGAGAGGTTTTGCACTTTAGCGCTACACTTTTCACATTTTAAAACTCTACAAAAAAGTCCATTGATATCTCTTTCCATGGTTATTCTGGCACTGACAATGGACGTAACAAACCCCAAGATTTATCGTTAGACCCCTTATTCCGCTGACAGGTGGTGCAGGAGTTAACGTATTTCCTGCAGTCAGACTTTAGGAAAGGCCACCAGAAAGATCGTTGGATCAGCTCCATTGTCTTTCATACCCCGAAGTGGCCAGCAAGTTGGTGGTCATGCAAAGTCCTTAGGACCTGGATTCTGGTTTGCTGTGGGACAAAGAATTTATCCTGGTAACGAAGGAACCCATCCAATTTGTTCGAACACGCGAACACCGTTAAAGTCTATGGGACATGAACATGAATAATCAAAAGTGCTAATTTTAAAGGCTTATATGCAAGTTATTGTCATAAAAAGTGTTTGGGGACCTGGGTCCTGCCCCAGGCGACATGGATCAATGCAAAAAAAAGTTTTAAAAACAGCCGTTTTTTCGGGAGCAGTGATTTTAATAATGCTTAAAGTGAAACAATAAAAGTGTAATATTCCTTTAAATTTCGTACCTGGGGGGTGTCTATAGTTTGCCTGTAAACGGGCGCAGGATTCCCGTGTTTAGAACAGTCTGACAGCAAAATGACATTTTAAAGGAAAAAAGTCATTTAAAACTACTCGCGGCTATTAATGAATTGCCGGTCCGACAATACACATAAAAGTTCATTGATAAAAATGGCATGGGAATTCCCCACAGGGGAACCCCGAACCAAAATTTACAAAAAAAATGGCGTGGGGGTCCCCCTAAATTCCATACCAAGCCCTTCAGGTCTGGTATGGTTATTAAGGGGAACTCCGACCACAATTTTTTAAAAAATGGCGTGGGGTCCCCCTCAAAATCTATACCAGACCCTTCAGGTCTGGTATGGATTTTAAGGGGAACCCCGCTCCAAAATTTTAAAAAAAATGGAGTGGGGTCCTCCCAAAAATCCATACCAGACCCTTATCCTAGCACGCAACCTGGCAGGCCGCAGGAAAAGAGGAGGGCGAGAGAGCACCCCCCCTGAACCATATCAGGCCAAATGCCATCAACATTGGGAGCGTGCTTTGGGGTCGCCCCCAAAGCATCTTGTCCCCATGTAGATGGGGACAAGGGCCTCATCCCCACAACCCTTGCCCGGTGGTTGTGGGGGTCTGCGGGCAGGGGGCTTATCGGAATCTGGAAGCCCCCTTTAACAAGGGGACCCCCAGATCCCGGCCCTCCCCCCTCTGTGAAATGGTAAGGGGGTACAAAAGTACCCCTACCATTTCACAAAAAAAGTGTCAAAAATGTTAAAAATGACAAGAGACAGTTTTTGACAATTCCTTTATTTAAATGCTTCTTCTTTCTTCTACCTTCTATCTTCTTTCTTCTATCTTCTATCTTCCTTCAGTTTCTTCCTCCATCTTCTTCTTCTTCTGGTTCTTCTGGTTCTTCCTCCGGTGTTCTCGTCCGGCATCTTCCTCCGCGGCGTCTTCTTCCCTTCTTCTTCTCGGGCCGCTCCACATCCACCATGATGGGAGGCTCCTGCTGTGTGACGCTTCTCGTCTTCTGACGGTTCCTAAATAACGGAGGGCAGGGCCACCCGGTGACCCCGCCCCCCTCTGACGCACGGGGACTTGATGAGGACTTCCCTGTGGCATTCCCCGTGACATCAGAGGGGGGCGGGGTCACCCGTTACATGAGAAGCACCTTCAAGGAGATATCTCCACTCCTCCAGAGCAGTTTTAAAGGGCAAAAGTTCTCGATCACCCATGTCGTAGTTCCTTTCGGACTAGCTCATTTTCCGTGAAGAGAAGGCCACGGGATGCAGTAACGATTTAGGCCCCTGGCGTCGAGAGAAAACTGCCCCAGTGGCTACTTCAGAGGCGTCAACTTACAGGATGTAAGGCGGCCTGGGATCAGGGTGTTGTAGGATTGGGGCTGAGGTAAATAGAGACTTCAGCTTGTCAAAGGCAGATTGAGCTTCTGGAGACCACGGGAACCGAGCATATAGACGAGTTACTTAAATTACGGGTGAAATAATAGAAGAGAAGTTTTTAATAAACCTTCTATAGAAATTTGCGAAGCCCACAAATCTTTGCACCCCCTTCTTGTCTGATGGAGTTGGCCAATCTAGGATTGCCTGCACTTTTTGTGAATACATGGCTACACCACCAGTGGAGATGATTAACCCCAGAAATTGTATGGACTCCTTTTCGAAAGCACACTTCTCCGCTTTCACATGTCTGTGTTTTCTCAGTGTGTGTAGCATTGTCTTTACGTGTGTCCAATGAAACTCCAGGATAGCTGAGAATATGAGGATGTCATCCTAATCGTTTTACAAAATGTTGAAACGTAGCCGGGGCGTTGCATAGTCCAAAGGGCATTACTAAATACTCAAAATGTCTAAAGCGTGTTCTAAACACTGTCATCCATTCGTCACCCTCTCGGATGAGAACGAGATTGTAGGCCCCCCGTAGGTCAAGCTTGATGAATATCCAAACAGCACAGAGTCTCTGGAAGAGTTCAGGAACTAGAGGGAGAGGGTAGCAGTTCTTTATGGTGATTTTATTAAGCTTCCTGTAATCCACACATGGCCTTAGGGTTTTGTCCTTTTTTTCAATGAAAAAGATTCTGGCACCAGCAGGAGAGGAAGAGGGCTGGATGAAGCCTTTTTCATCAATATATTGACGTAGACTTCCTAATTCCATCTCAGAGAGAGGAAATGAAAGTCCAAACGGAATGTCGGCCCCAGGGAGTAACTCAATTGGACAATCATATGGCCGATGTTGAGGTAGAACATCAGCTTTCTTCTTATCAAAGACCTCCGAAAACTCGTGATAGGCTGGTGGCACATTTGGGTAATTGACAGATACAGGTTGAACTGACAGACAACTGGTAGTGTCCTTGAGTCTAGGAGCTAGGCAATGCTCCAAACAGTAGGGAGATGTAAACAATTTCTCTCTTGATCCAGTTGATCTGCGGGTTGTGTGCTTGGAGCCAAGGAGTACCCAGGATGACTGGGAACATGGGCGAACTCAGGACGTCAAAACATATGAACTCCTGATGGCCATCAGGAGTAGTGACAAAGAGAGGAGCAGTCTCTTGAGCAACGGACCAGAAATAGGCAGGGTACCATCAGCCAGGAGAACTTGCAGTCTACGTTTTTTGGGGAGCAGGGGTAGGCCAAGTCTTCTTGTCAGGTTCAAGTCCAGAAAACAGCTGCATGCCCTGGAATCAACTATGGCCTGAAGCTGGACCCTCTCTTCAGCCAACTGCGAAGTAATGGAAAGGACAAGGTGGGAAGCGGAAGTACACTGGAGTGTATTTGAGTGGGACAGGGCCTAATGGGACAGTTGCACAGGAAGTGTCCATTTCTTCCGCAATAGAGAGATAGGTTGGCTTGACGCCGTTGTTGTTTTTCCCCGGGGGTCAGTGCAGCTCCGACCATACAAACGGGCATATCCCCAGTCTCTGGAATGGGTGTACAGAAAGTCTGTGACCGTTCAGCCTGGCGCTCCCATAGATGTCTATCCAACTGAATGGCCAGTTGAATGAGACCCTCAAGAGTAGTAGGAATACCACTTCTGGCCAATTCATCCTTGAGGGATTCAGAAAGTCCAAGATGGAACTGATATTTTAAAGCAGCCTCATTCCAGCCTGTATCTGCAGACCACCGTCGGAAGTCCACGGTGTAGTCCTCCACTGGCCGCCATCCTTGCCGTAGAGAATGCAGAGTGGCTGTGAGCTGGGAATCCTCGTAGAGCTGTGACATGGCTGCAAAGAAAGTGTCCACTGAGCGGATAACTGAGTCTTTTGGTTCCCATAAACTGTGGCCCATGCCTGGGGATCATCAGATAATAAAGAAATGAGGAACCCAAATTTAAAAGTCTCGGTGGAGAAAGTCCGGGGCTGCAGAGCCAGATATAGCATAGAAGCATTTTTGAAAAATCTAAACTTTAGTCGATCTCCAGTGAATAGCTCAGGGGTTGGTACTCGTGGTTCTGGAGGTAGGTTCACCACCGTAGGGGTAGCTGGTTCCGTTAATCGTTGTAGCCTACTCTCTAACTGGAGGTATCCTTCCTGTAGTCTTTGAACTACTTGAGTGAGGGTAGAAGCCTGTTGGCACAAAGCCTCTATAGGGGATGCACCTCTGACGGCCTCAGTCATGGCTGGATTATATGGCTGGAATTATACTGGAATTATACTGTTAAGTCCTTGGAGTGAGGCCGGATTGCTGAGGGGGCGCTCCTTGCGGCTAAGTGCAGCGCGCCCCTGGGAATGAAACAGGGAGTGCGGTGCCCAAAGGTGCACAGATTGCCGGATGCTGTTAGCTGGATAGCTGGGTTGCTGAGGGCAGCTTGGGTGCGCTGGTAAGCTGATTGGGCAGCCGTGCGAGGAAGGATCCCAGTGGAGTAACTAGGACCAAGGTTAAGCCAGGCCAGGGGTTACAACAGGATCAGTCCAAGAAGAGGTACAACAGGATAAACCAGGAACAGAGTCAGTAGCCAGGCCAGGGGTCAAACACCATGCAGACAAGCAAAGGTACAGGTGCAGAGACTGGAGAGTAGTCAGGTCCAAGCCAGGGGTCGATGCAGGCAGAGAGCAGGAAGAGTCAGGCAAGCCGAGTAGTCAACAGGAATCAGATACAAGCAGCAGGTACAGGGAACACAGGAAGCTGATGATAATCCAGCAACCTGCATGCATCTGCAGCAGACTTAAATAGGCCAGAGGACACCAATAGCTGTCACTGTGCGTGCGCATTGGCGTGCGTCTGTGCGCACCTGCTGTAGCGCACCTGCGTGCTCCCGTCGTCGTCGTGACCGTGATGTTTACTGGCAGGATCGCCAGTCCTACGCCCATTTGCCTGACACCATGTTTATAACAGTACCTCAGCAAAATGACATTAAACGTTAAACAGTGGCAGAAAAATTGGGCCTTTGGTTTTGGTGGCACCAGAACACTGTACGCCCTCACAGTTACTCTTGTTGGGCGCAGGAACGGGCCCTGCTGTTAAATATTGTATCACAAATTGTAATTACTTGCCCCTTTTAAACAGGGGCAGAAAATTGGGCCTTGGGTGGTGGTGGTGCCACAACACTGTAACCCCTCACAGATACTCTTGTTATGTGCAGGAACAAGCCCTGCTTAACTAATATTTCAAAAATTGTAATTACATGCCCCTGTTAAACAGGGCAGAAAAATTGGGCCTTTGGTTTTGGTGGTGCCAGAACACTGTAAGCCCTCACAGTTACTCTTGTTGGGCGCAGGAACAGGCCCTGCTGTGAAATATTATATCAAAAATTGTAATTACATGCCCCTGTTAAACAGGGGCAGAAAAATTGGGCCTTAGGTGGTGGTGACACAAACACTGCAACCCCTTACAGATACTCTTGTTGGGCGCAGGAACAGGCCCTGCTATGAAATATTATTTCAAAAAGTGTAATTACATGCCCCGCTAAACAGGGGCAAAAAAATTGGGCCTTGGGTGGTGGTGCCCTAAACCGAAATATTATTGGAAGCTAGTCTCATCAAGATTGAAAAGGAATAGGATAGTCAGCATAGGCAGTCTTCAAGGGATCCCAGATCCATAGCAAATTCAATCAGTTACATCAGCATCAGGTGCTTGATAGCTGCTGATCCAAGACTGATTCATTTTTATGAATGTGAGCCTATCAACGGAGTCTGTGGACAGTCTCACTCTTTGATTTGTTACAGACACTCCAGCAGCACTGAATGTGCTTTCAGAAAGTACGCTGGATGCAGGACAGGCCAGTAACTTGATTGTATATTGAGAAAGTTCTGGCCAGTGGTCCATCCTCAAGACCCAGTAACCCAGTGGATGCTCTGTTGGAAAGGTCTCCAAGTCTGCACTTGCCCCTAGATATTCCTGCACCATATAATGCAGATGCTGGTGATGTTTGCTTGAACTGATCAGACCTTGGCACTGAGGATTGAAAAATTGTTTAAAGGCATCGGTCAGCCGGCCACCTTCTCCACCACTCTTCCACTGACTGAATGAAGCCTCAGCAACACGTTGTCCAACACTAGGGAATGGTTTCTCTCCCATGTAAATGCGTAACACAAACCTTCCTTCAAGGCCTCCTGAATATGTTTCATCCTCTGCTCCCTCTGCAAAGGCAGGATAAGTTCTGCAACTTTACCCTTGTACCGCGGATCAAGAAGGGTTGCCAGCCAGTAATGATCCCTCTCCTTGATACCATGAATCCTAGGGTCCTTTCGCAGGCTTTGCAGAATCAGGGAGGCCATGCAGCGTAAGTTTTCAGAGGCATTCGAGTCCTCTGGGTCACTAAGGATCACATTATCCATAACTACCTCCTCCCTGCCACGTACAACTCCTTGGGTTTCTGGGGATTAAAAACCACCCCTTGAAGATTGCTGCTGAGTGTTATCCTCTACATCCATGCTGACACAATCCTCCTCCTCCTCTTCTTCCTGTGTGTTTGGCGAGCCCGCAGGAATGCTATCTGGATAAAGGGGGCCTTGAGAGGTAAGGAAGTCCTCCTCTTCCTCCAGCTGTTCTGCCTCAAGTGCCCTGTCCATGATTCCATGAAGCTTGTGCTCTAGCAGGAAGACTAGAGGGACAGTGTCACTGATGCATGCATTGTCGCTGCTCACCATCCTTGTGGCCTCCACAAATGGTGACACGACAGTGCATGCATCCATGATCAGTAGCCACTGGCGTGGCAAAAAGAAGCTAAACTCCCCCGACCCTGTCCTGGTGCCATACTTGCATAGGTACTCATTGATGGCCCTCTGCTGTGTGTTCAGCCGCTGCAGCATTGCTAACATTGAGGTCCACCTGGTGGGCATGTCACAAATGACGCGGTTGGTGGGCAGGTTGCATTCTCTTTGAATGTCAGCCAGCCGAGCACTGGCATTGCATGAATGGTGGAAATGACCACAGACTTTTCTGGCCTGCCTCAGGAGATCTTGTAAGCATGGGTACCTGGTCAAGAACCGCTGCACCACCAAATTTAGGACGTGTGTCAAACATGGAACATGTGTCAAGTGTCCCTGTCGAAGGGCGGATTTTGTGCCATTGTCGCATACAACCATTCCTGGCTGAAGCTGGCGTAGAGTCAACCACCTCTGAGCCTGCCCCTGCAGAGCTGACAGAATCTCTGCCCCAGTGTGGCTCCTGTCCCCTAGGCAGACCAACTCAAGCACCGCATGGCATCTTTTAGCCTGACTGCTTGCGTAGCCCCTTGAATGCTTACGGAGCACTGCTGGTTCAGATGACAAATCTGCAGAAGAGGCCATAGAGGAAGAAGAGGAGGGGTGGAGGAGAAAGCTGTGGCAGAATCACCACTATTTTGGAGGTGTGGTGGCGGAACAAGCTCCAACAACACTGATCCCTGTCCTGCATCCTTCCCAGTTTCCAGCAGAGTTACCCAGTGCACTGTGAAGGAAAGGTAATGTCCCTGCCCATGCCTGCTGGACCATGAGTCAGCGGTAATATGAACCTTACTGCTGACCGCCCTGTCCAACGAGGCCAAAACATTGCCTTCCACATGCCGGTAGAGAGCTGGAATAGCCTTCTGTGAAAAGAAATGGCCTTTTGGAACCTGCCACTGAGGTACAGCACATTCTACAAATTCACGAAAGGGGGCAGAGTCTATCAGCTGAAAAGGCAGCAGTTGAAGAGCTAGCAATTTGGCCAAGCTAGCATTTAGACGCTGAGCATGTGGATGGCTGGGACCAAATTTCTTTTTACGGTTCAGCGACTGGGGTAGGGAAATTTGCCTGCAAAAATCAATTTGTGATGTACTGCTAGCAGATTGGCTGCAAGTACTTGGGACACCTGTTGCTATACCTTAATTCCTTTCAGTACAGGTTTTTGAGAGGATTGGAGGTATAGTAGGGTTTGAGATCCCAGATGAGGAGCAAGGAGAAGTCCGCCTTTTTCTATGAAGTGGGTCTTTCAAATGCTGTTGCCAACGGACTGCATGGCAGGTCGTCATATGTCTGGTCAAGCATGTGGTGCCCAAGAGGCTGCTGTTCCGGCCATGCTTGATCCGCTTCAGACATAGGATGCAAACAGCAATGGTGCGATCTGCTGCACACATGTCAAAAAAGGCCCACATCAAGGAACTTTTAAAAGTCAGCGGGGAGTCAGCAGCGCCCTACACCTGCGGAGCTCTGCAGTGTGATGCAATAGGGTGGCTGGACACCCTGCGTCATTGGAGTTGTGCCTCCTCCTCCTCACTTTCCTCTTCTCAACTCTCAGGCACCCAAGTACAGTCAATGACCTCATCATCCCCTCCCTCCTTATCACTGGAGCAAACTTGCCAGTATGCTGCAGCTGGAGGAACATGACTGCCAGTTTCTTGTCCTTCTGTGAACAAGGAGTCAGTGGAATAGGCCACTTTGGCAGCTGCGTTGGAAGGCAAACTACTCTGAGCCTGGGTGACAGAGGATGAGGAGGGATGAGGATGGCTTTGTTATCCACTCCACCAACTCTTCTGCATGTTGTGGCTCAATGACATGGTCAGTAGCAGAAAAAAAGGACAAGCATGCCCCACGGCCACCTGCAGAGGATGCACTCAGTTGAAGGCTTTTCAGTCGAAACGCGTAGGGTGTTCCAGCTTCCCACGTTGCCACCATTTTTAACTACTTGTGATCACTTTTACCTGTAAAGGTTTTTTATTCAATAAATTCCTTTTATTTTTGACCTACGCCATGTGGAGCCTTTTTCCTCTTTTTTCTCCATGACTTCATCCACTATTGGTTTCCTTTGACCGTTTTGGCCCCGGAATCAGAGAATATGTGAGTGAGCCGTTAATCTCCACCTGTGACAACCCTGCCTATCAGTGATCGTGACCCAAGGGATTACACCTGGGAGGATTCCACGGGAGGTCTCCTCTATAAGCTCTGACAGAAGTACTGCTATACGGCAGATACGTCCTACAAGATCCAGTAAGAGTACCCACCTTAGATGTCTATGAAGTGTTTCCTGTGATTGTCCTATACTCCAGTCTTCAGTCAACATCCTTTGTTCAAGCTCCCCCTCTGTTTGAGAAGACTTTTTTCATGTTTATTTATGGACTCTGGTCGCAGAGCATAGCACATTGCATCACAGACTGTTGTATACATTTCACTGGTTTTATATTATGTTGATTCACAAATATTCATAGGTTTTTCATAGTCACAGATTTATTTGTGGTTTTACTCACTATTTTCTGTGGAGCATAGCACATTTCATCACGGACATTTGTATACGCTCCACAGGTTTTTGTATTTTGTTGACTCACAATCACCTACAGTTGCTTGTAAGTCACTGTTACCAACAAATTTTTCTTTCTTTGTTTGATCCATTCACGATTCCAGTTGTGGTACAGGATTTTAGCGCTGCACTTGTTTCTTTATATTAGAAACTGTACACAATGTGTACACCGCCTGCACTGTATTCGAAACTGTACAAAGGCTGCACTGTATTGTATACTGTGTACACCACCAGAAATGTATTAGAACTGTACACACTGTATTAGATACTGTGTACACCGCCTGAAGTGTATCAGAAACTATACACCACCGAATGCACTGTGTATATAGTTTACACTGAATGCAGAGTATATATTAGGGTTGTCCCGATACCACTTTTTTAAGACCGAGTACAAGTACCGATACTTTTTTTCAAGTACTCGCCGATACCGATTACCAATACTTTTTTTTAATGTCATGTGACAGTTTTCAAACCACAATACAGACTAAGTAATGATATCTTCTTTATAATTATGAAGAACTGTAACTCAAGACACAAAAGAATAAAACTGTTTTATTTGCTTGTTTCACACAGTAAACGCAAAGAATTATCACAGAACATGTCGATAAATACAAAAAATATATTTTACAACATCAAAATATATTAATAACAATAACAACAATAACAAATGTAAAAAAAATCACACAACCAACCAAAAGTTACAGGCAATATAGCTAATAGAATTATTTCTTAAAAGTTAGTGGCAAATTCTTTTTGAGGAATAAAAACATCTCTGCATGTTCAGCCATAAGCCTGTTTCTGCTATCAGTAAGGACATTAGATGCTAAGCTGAACAGTCTTTCACTTTCCACACTACTGCATGGGGCAGAAAGATATTTTTGGGCCATTTTAGCCAGAGTTGGAAATCTCACTTTATGAACTGCCCAGTACTTCAGGGGTTTCTCTGAACTAGGTACAGTGATCTCTCCCAAGTAAGCTTCCAGCTGTATAGTAGCAGCTTTTGGAGCACTGCTCTCAGATGTAGATGATCCTTCACCAGCAATTTCTGCAAATATACTGTCCAGACTGGTACCTGGCTGGTCACGGTGAAGCCTTTTGGAAGCTGGTTCTTCATGCTGCTCAGATTCAATTGTCTCTTCAAAAATGTTTTGCAGTTCCAGTACTAACATTTCTTTTGCCTCCCTGGAAGTGTCAGAATTACAGAAAAAACGATCTTTATACCTAGAAGAAAAAAATAAACAACAATGAATTAATGCAGCATATTCTTTCTGTGAATTAAGAAAACAATTAATTTAATAGCAGAAAAATTAACATTACCTTGGATCGAGTAAAGTTGCGATACAGTAAAGTGGGTTTCGCTCAGTATCAGAGAAGCGCTTCTGAAAAGCAGGAAGCAAAGTGCTCTTCATTGTTTTGATACCTTGGTCCTCATCCACTTTTGCTAAAACTTTCTGTAGCACTGTTACTGCAGGAATTACATCAGAGGCAAATGCATCTGAACAACTCACTTGGCGAGTCATCTCTTCAAAGGGGAGTAAGTGGACTAGGGGAAAAAAGGGGGACAATGGGGACTTTATATGAAACACATCACTAGGGCAGGCTGAGTCATCAGATGTAAAAAAATGTAAATTTATTGATACCACATGAGAAACAAGGTGCAATAGATGATACTCGCATATAATCAATAGATAAGGTACAAAGTATGTAAAACATGGCAGTAGAACATATAATAGTAGCATAGTAACATGTTATACATTGTAACATAGATAGATTGCAGCATCATCAAAATTACACCCCACATGTGTATACGTAATTCATATTGTATTAAAATCCAACTGATGGCTAAAACACTAAAATGCCCATGGTAGATACATATTCGTTGTGACATGTCAAGAAGTTATGAATGTTCAGTTGTATTGCTCGACGCGTTTCGTGGAAGTTTGTCCACTCATCAGGAGCAGCTATCTGGAAATATCTAAAGTAACGTATAAAGTAGTAATTAATAATATTTAATTACAACAGGAAGAGGGGAAGCAAAACTGCTAGTCCTAACACTCTTACCTGTAGATATATGGTATAATAGTAGTAGGGCATACTACTTTATACGTTACTTTAGATATTTCCAGATAGCTGCTCCTGATGAGTGGACAAACTTCCACGAAACGCGTCGAGCAATACAACTGAACATTCATAACTTCTTGACATGTCACAACGAATATGTATCTACCATGGGCATTTTAGTGTTTTAGCCATCAGTTGGATTTTAATACAATATGAATTACGTATACACATGTGGGGTGTAATTTTGATGATGCTGCAATCTATCTATGTTACAATGTATAACATGTTACTATGCTACTATTATATGTTCTACTGCCATGTTTTACATACTTTGTACCTTATCTATTGATTATATGCGAGTATCATCTATTGCACCTTGTTTCTCATGTGGTATCAATAAATTTACATTTTTTTACATCTGATGACTCAGCCTGCCCTAGTGATGTGTTTCATATAAAGTCCCCATTGTCCCCCTTTTTTCCCCTAGTCCCCTTACTCTTCTCAGATATAATTGGATGGAGACCTGTGTACCGGATGGTCATGGTCTCATATAAAGTCCTAACCTATACCTCTTGTTTCAATATTAATATGGGATGGAAACACACACTAAATACTATATATACCATTGCTGTGGTCTTGTGTCATATGCCTAGTTATTATATTTACTTGCTATCACTGGAATATCTTTGTTTTATCCTAGTCATGTTATCTATCCAGGTTGATACTCGGGGGGTGGATCCTTTCCATCCCCGGGAGCTGCGACGCGCACCGTTGCTATCCCCCTATCCCCCTGATCCACCAGTCATGGGATCGGGGGCGGGTGTCCGCTGCGCGTCGACGCCACGCCCCGCACGTCGGCACGTTTGGCGTCAATTGACATCACGTGCCGTCGTGACGCTGTTTCCTTCTGGCGTGCATACTGATGGAGGCCGGAGGTTGCCTATATAGGCGCTAGTCTCCTTAGTGGGCTGCTTCCTCTCCTCCCTCCTAGCACGTCTTAGCGTGACGTTGGGGGTTCACCTCGTTGGCTGGCGGGCTGAGACTCTGTCATCTTAGGTACCGGAGATCTCCTTGCACCATGCTTTCTTCACCCCCCTTACACACCCGTCCTCACTTAACCTGCCTTGCACTATCCCTTCACTTTGTTCGCTTGGTGTTGTGGTGGGCTCTCTTTGTTCTTTCATTCCACCGGTCTCCCAGACACTATCTGTCTGTTTTTCCTATGTTCACTCCACTGTCCCTTCACCTTGTCCCACACTTGATCTTCCACCTAGTGGTCATCCAACATGACCTGTTTTTTACCTATACGTATTTTATTTTATTTATCTACAGTTACCTTGGGTCAATGCTCTATCTTACACCAACTTGTTGGAAACCTAGGTGAACTTTTTCACTACCCATTGCTCTACGGCGTCCTGAGCTGCCTCGCCCTGCCGCCTCTTGGTTGCCTCCTCAGCTCCCGTGGGGTTGCTGTGTCCACCCCTGATTATCTCCTACCACCATGAACTTTTCTATATATGCCCTACTACTATTATACCATATATCTACAGGTAAGAGTGTTAGGACTAGCGGTTTTGCTTCCCCTCTTCCTGTTGTAATTAAATATTATTAATTACTACTTTATACGTTACTTTAGATATTTCCAGATAGCTGCTCCTGATGAGTGGACAAACTTCCACGAAACGCGTCGAGCAATACAACTGAACATTCATAACTTCTTGACATGTCACAACGAATATGTATCTACCATGGGCATTTTAGTGTTTTAGCCATCAGTTGGATTTTAATACAATATGAATTACGTATACACATGTGGGGTGTAATTTTGATGATGCTGCAATCTATCTATGTTACAATGTATAACATGTTACTATGCTACTATTATATGTTCTACTGCCATGTTTTACATACTTTGTACCTTATCTATTGATTATATGCGAGTATCATCTATTGCACCTTGTTTCTCATGTGGTATCAATAAATTTACATTTTTTTACATCTGATGACTCAGCCTGCCCTAGTGATGTGTTTCATATAAAGTCCCCATTGTCCCCCTTTTTTCCCCTAGTCCCCTTACTCTTCTCAGATATAATTGGATGGAGACCTGTGTACCGGATGGTCATGGTCTCATATAAAGTCCTAACCTATACCTCTTGTTTCAATATTAATATGGGATGGAAACACACACTAAATACTATATATACCATTGCTGTGGTCTTGTGTCATATGCCTAGTTATTATATTTACTTGCTATCACTGGAATATCTTTGTTTTATCCTAGTCATGTTATCTATCCAGGTTGATACTCGGGGGGTGGATCCTTTCCATCCCCGGGAGCTGCGACGCGCACCGTTGCTATCCCCCTATCCCCCTGATCCACCAGTCATGGGATCGGGGGCGGGTGTCCGCTGCGCGTCGACGCCACGCCCCGCACGTCGGCACGTTTGGCGTCAATTGACATCACGTGCCGTCGTGACGCTGTTTCCTTCTGGCGTGCATACTGATGGAGGCCGGAGGTTGCCTATATAGGCGCTAGTCTCCTTAGTGGGCTGCTTCCTCTCCTCCCTCCTAGCACGTCTTAGCGTGACGTTGGGGGTTCACCTCGTTGGCTGGCGGGCTGAGACTCTGTCATCTTAGGTACCGGAGATCTCCTTGCACCATGCTTTCTTCACCCCCCTTACACACCCGTCCTCACTTAACCTGCCTTGCACTATCCCTTCACTTTGTTCGCTTGGTGTTGTGGTGGGCTCTCTTTGTTCTTTCATTCCACCGGTCTCCCAGACACTATCTGTCTGTTTTTCCTATGTTCACTCCACTGTCCCTTCACCTTGTCCCACACTTGATCTTCCACCTAGTGGTCATCCAACATGACCTGTTTTTTACCTATACGTATTTTATTTTATTTATCTACAGTTACCTTGGGTCAATGCTCTATCTTACACCAACTTGTTGGAAACCTAGGTGAACTTTTTCACTACCCATTGCTCTACGGCGTCCTGAGCTGCCTCGCCCTGCCGCCTCTTGGTTGCCTCCTCAGCTCCCGTGGGGTTGTTGTGTCCACCCCTGATTATCTCCTACCATCATGAACTTTTCTATATATGCCCTACTACTATTATACCATATATCTACAGGTAAGAGTGTTAGGACTAGCGGTTTTGCTTCCCCTCTTCCTGTTGTAATTAAATATTATTAATTACTACTTCATACGTTACTTTAGATATTTCCAGATAGCTGCTCCTGATGAGTGGACAAACTTCCACGAAACGCGTCGAGCAATACAACTGAACATTCATAACTTCTTGACATGTCACAACGAATATGTATCTACCATGGGCATTTTAGTGTTTTAGCCATCAGTTGGATTTTAATACAATATGAATTACGTATACACATGTGGGGTGTAATTTTGATGATGCTGCAATCTATCTATGTTACAATGTATAACATGTTACTATGCTACTATTATATGTTCTACTGCCATGTTTTACATACTTTGTACCTTATCTATTGATTATATGCGAGTATCATCTATTGCACCTTGTTTCTCATGTGGTATCAATAAATTTACATTTTTTTACATCTGATGACTCAGCCTGCCCTAGTGATGTGTTTCATATAAAGTCCCCATTGTCCCCCTTTTTTCCCCTAGTCCCCTTACTCTTCTCAGATATAATTGGATGGAGACCTGTGTACCGGATGGTCATGGTCTCATATAAAGTCCTAACCTATACCTCTTGTTTCAATCTCTTCAAAGGGAGCCAAGATATTAACCATCTTCTCCATCAGATTCCACTAGTTTGCAGTAATGGTGGCAGGGAGCTCATATTCAGACACATACACTCCAAGGGCCCGTTTCTGCTCAATCAGAGACTTCAGCATGTAAAATGTGCTGTTCCAACGAGTCTGCACGTCTTGCTGGAGTCTTCTTACTGGCTGACCAAGCTGTATCTGGATGTCCTGCAGCCGAGAGTATGCCAGGTTCGAATGTTTGAAGTGGCCAATTATTCTGCGCCCGACTCCCACAGCATCTGCAATGCTGCGCTGTGATAACAGTCCCTCTGAGACAGCAAGCTGCAGTGTATGTGCCACACATGAAATACTGGGAAGTCCAGCATCTTCCATACCTTTTATCATGTTTTTGGCACTGTCCCGGACCACAACATGAACAGAACTTTTGGGAATCGCCCAAGTCTGAAGCATTTCCTCAAGTATGTTTGCTATTGCTTGATTGGTGTGGGAGCCTTCAAATTTTGTAGCGTGGAGCATGACCTGATGCAAAGAGAATTCGCCATCTATCCACTGCGCCGTTAAGCTGATGAGAGACAGTGGACTCACACTACTGCTCCAGATGTCGGTGGTGAAGCTAATTGCCTTTATGTCCTTCTGCAACATGATGTTAATGTGCTTTTTAACCGTGTCGTGTATCTTTGGTAAGATGATGTCTGTTATGTAATGGCGACTTGGAATGTCATACTTCGGCTCCAACACATTAAGAAATCGCTGAAAACCCATGTTCTCAACAATTGAAAGAGGTTGATCATCCAGAATAATAAATTGGGTGAGCGCCTCTGTTAGTTGTACAGCTCTGGGGTTGTCTCTTGACAGCTTTTCTCTTCTGGCAAAAGTTTGCTGCAGAGTTGGCTGCTGAGTGCTACTGCTGCTACCGGTAGCGGTAAATTCTCCATGCTCACTTTTATGTTTTAATTTCAAGTGCTTTATCAGGTTACTGGTATTGTAAGAACTGATTTTTGTACCACCTTTAGATAATTTTGCAGAACAAAGTTTGCAGTCTGCAATCCGTGGGTTGTCCTCGTTAATTTTAAAATACTTCCACACAGCTGACATTCTGCTGGTGTCTCTGTGCAGTGTTCACCGAAAGGCTCTGATAATTTGCTCGACCTTGGGTGAAAAAAAAAAACAATTGAGCGCAAAGTGTCCATTGTTTAGCTACTTCGCTCTATATCATGCACTCTCACCCCCTTCCTGCCCAGGCCAATTTTCAGCTATCAGCGGATTCAGCGCTGTCACACTTTGACAATTGCGCAATACGCAGTCAAGCTACACTGTACTCAAATAATTTTTTTCACACAAATATAGCTTCTTTTGGTGGTATTTATTTTATTTAATCACTGCTGTTTTTTTTTTTTTTTTTTTTTTTTTTTAAAAAGAAGCTTTTCTTTGTTTTCGTCACAAAATTTTGTAAATAAGTACTTTTTCTCCTTCACTGATGTGTGCTACTGCTAATGAGGCTGCACTGATGGGGCATTGAGGTGGCACTGATAGGCTGCACTGATGAGGAGGCACTAATATGTAGCACTGATAGGATTGGGTGGCACTGATGAGGCAGCACTGATGGGGAGGCCCTAATATGCAGCACTGTTGGGCACTGATAGGATTACTTGGCACTGATATGCAGCACTGATGACCACTGATAGGTGGCACTGATTAAGCAGCACTGATAGGTGGCACTTACTTATGGGCACTGATAGGTGGCATTCACTGATGGATGGGCACTGATGGGTGGCACTGACTGTCTGGCACTGATAGATACCACTGAGTGATGAGCACTGATAGGTGGCACTGATTATGCAGCACTGATCAGCACTGATGGGTGGCACACACTGATGGCTGGGCACTGATAGGTAGCACGCACTAATGGGCACTGATACGTGGCATGCACTGATGGCTGTCAATGACTGAGGTGCACTGATAGATGGCATGGCACTGATGAGCAGTGCACTAATAGGTGGCACTGATTATGCAACACCGATGAGCACTGATAGGTGGCACTGATTATGCAGCACTGATAGGTGACACATACTGTTGGCTGGGCAGTGGCACTGAAAGGTGGCACTGATAGGTGGCATGCACTGATAGGTGGAACGCACTAATGGGCACTGATGCGTGGCACGCACTGATGGCTGGCACAGACTGAGGTGTACTGATAGATGGCACTGATGAGCAGTGCACTAATAGGTGGCACTGATATGCAGCACCGATGAGCACTGATAGGTGGCACACACTGTTAGCTGGGCAGTGGCACTGAAAGGTGACACTGACTGATGGGCAATGATAGGTGGCATGCACTGATAGGTGAAATGCACTGATAGGTGGCACACACTAATGGGCACTGATATGTGGCACACACTAATGGGCACTGATAGGTGGTACGCACTAATGGCTGGCACTAATAGATGGCGCTGACTGAGCACTAATAGGTGGCACTAATGAGCACGGATAGGTGACACGCACTGATAGGTGGCACCGATTATGCAGCACTGATGAGCACTGATGAGTGGCACACACTGATGGCTGTGCGCTGATAGGTAGCACGCACTAATGGGCACTGATACGTGGCATGCACTGATGGCTGTCAATGACTGAGGTGCACTGATAGATGGCATGGCAATGATGAGCAGTGCACTAATAGGTGGCACTGATTATGCAGCACCGATGAGCACTGATAGGTGGCACTGATTATGCAGCACTGATAGGTGACACATACTGTTGGCTGGGCAGTGGCACTGAAAGGTGGCACTGATAGGTGGCATGCACTGATAGGTGGAACGCACTAATGGGCACTGATACGTGGCACGCACTGATGGCTGGCACAGACTGAGGTGCACTGATAGATGGCACTGATGAGCAGTGCACTAATAGGTGGCACTGATATGCAGCACCGATGAGCACTGATAGGTGGCACACACTGTTAGCTGGGCAGTGGCACTGAAAGGTGGCACTGACTGATGGGCACTGATAGGTGGCATGCACTGATAGGTGAAACGCACTGATAGGTGGCACACACTAATAGGCACTGATATGTGGCATACACTAATGGGCACTGATAGGTGGCACGCACTAATGGCTGGCACTAAAAGATGGCGCTGACTTAGCACTAATAGGTGGCACTGATGAGCACGGATAGGTGACACGCACTGATAGGTGGCACGCACTGATGGGCACTGATATGTGGCAAGCACTGATAGTGGCACACACACTGATGGCTGGTATTGACTGATGGCTGGCAGTGGCACTGGCTGGATGGGCACTGATGAGCAATGATTGATGGCTGGCAGTGGCACTTATGGGCATGAGAGCATTTACTCTTTTCTATGCTGCCTCTGCGACGCCCATCTTGGTACACCTTGCACTTGGCCTCAATAAAGCAGCAGTGGACATCTTGTTACAACCAGCCTGAACTATATGGGCTGGATGTAACAAGATGTCCGCTGCTGGCAGGGTGTACCAAGATGGGCGTCGGGATTTCTAAGCAGTGAGCACTGACAAGTGACAACAGTTTAACGGCAACATGGAGCGTCACATGAACTTCCATTACTGAATGTGACTGCTACGTTCGCTGAGCCCTGCACTCTGCACTACCTGGCCTGCTTGATTACACGGAGGACTCGCTCTCCGCTCAGCTCTCTGCTCCACCCGCTGACTCCGCCCCTGACTCCGCCCTGACTCTGCCCGCTGACTCTGCCCGCTGACTCCGCCTCTGACCCCGCCGCTGACTCCGCCGCTGACTCCGCCCGCCGAGTTCCTGTCTCCCATTACAAGGTATCGGCTAAGGCATCGGGAGCATTTGTGCGAGTACAAGTACTCGCGCAAATGCTCGGTATCGGTCCCGATACCGATACTAGTATCGGTATCAGGACAACCCTAGTATATATATATATATATATATATATATATATATATATATATATATATATATATATACACCACCTGAATGTTCACTGTTCGGCGAACAGGCGAACACCCGATGTTCGAGTTGAACTTATGTTCGACCCGAACATTGAGCTCATCCCTAATCATTAGTAAGGCTTCATCTGGAATATGCAGTTCAGTTTTGGGCACCAATTCTCAAAAAGGATATCGGGGAACTGGAGAAAGTGCAGAAAAGGGCAACCAAACTGATAAGAGGCATGGAGGAGCTCAGTTATGAGGAAATATTAGAGGAACTGAATCTATTCCCTCTTGAGAAGAGGAGATTAAGGGAGGATATGATCAACATGTACAAATACAGAAGTGGTCCATATAGTGAACTTGGTGTTGAGTTATTCACTTTAAGGTCATCACAGAGGACAAGGGGGCACTCTTTACGTCTAGAGGAAAAAAGATTTCTCCAAATACGGAAAGGTTTCTTCACAGTAAGAGCTGTAAAAATGTGGAATAGACTCCCTCCAGAGATGGTTCTGGCAAGTTCAGTAGATTGCTTTAACCACTTCAATACAGGGCACTTATACACCTTCCTGCCCAGACCAATTTTCAGCTTTCAGCGCTGTCACAGTTTGAATGACAATTGCGCGGTCATGCTACACTGTACCGAAACTAAATTTTTATCATTTTGTTCCCACAAATAGAGTTTTCTTTTGGTGGTATTTGATCACCTCTGCGGTTTTTATTTTTTGCTAAACAAATAAAAAAAGACCGAAAATTTTGAAAAAAATAAAATTTTGCTTTTGTTTCTCTTAAAAAAATGTGTAAATAAGTAAGTTATCTCTTTCACTGATGGGCACTGATAAGGAGGCACTGACAGGCACTGATACGGCGGCACCGATGAGGTGGCACCAATGAGCAGGCACTGACGGGCACTGACGATGGGCACTGATATGCGGCACTGATGGAAACTGGTAGCCGGCACTGATGGGTGGCACTGATATGCAGCACTGATGGGCATTGATAGGCGGCACTGATGGGCACTCATGGGTGGCACTGGTTGGCACTGATGGGCACTGATAGGCGAGACTGATGGGCACTGAAAGGTGGCACTGCTGGGCACTGATGGGCACTGATAGGGTGGCACTGATAGGCGGCACTGATGGGCACTGATAGGCGGCACTGCTGGGCACTGATGGGCACTGATAGGCAGCACTGATGGGCACTGATTGGGCACTAATACGTGGCACTGATGGGCACTGATACGCGGCACTGATATGAGGCACTGATAGGCATCCCTGGTGGCACAGGCAGTGGTAGGCATTGGAGTGGGCACTAATTCAGCTGCCTGGGCACAGATTGGCAGCTGCCTGGGCACAGGTTGGTATTTCCTTGGGGGTCTAGGTGGCATACCTGGTGGTCCAGTGTGGTGGCCATCCTGGTGGTCCTGGGCGGCTTCCTTGGTGGTCCTGGGCGGGATCCGAAGGGGGGCTGTGCTGATAAAAAATCAGCACAGACCCCCACCCTGTCAGGAGAGCAGCCGATTGGCTCTCCTCTACTCGCGTCTGTCAGACGCGAGTGAGGAAAAGCCGATTACTGGCTCTTCCTATTTACATCGTGAACAGCCGTGATTGGACACGGCTGATCACGTGGTAAAGAGTCTCCGTCAGACTCTTTACCTAGATCGGAGTTGCAATGATCGCCGCGGGGGCGCGCATCGGCTTAATATCCTGATCACGTCATATGACGTCTGGTCAGGATATTGAAACCACTTTGTCGCCATCATTTTGCAATATGGCGGACGGCAAGGGGTTAAAAAAGGCCTGGATTCTTTCCTAAATGTACTGAACATAACTGGGTACTAACATTTATAGGTAAAGTTGATCCAGGGAAAATCTGATTGCCTTTTGGGGGATCAGAAAGGAATTTTTTTCCCTTCTATAACAAATTGGAGAATGCTTTGCTGGGGTTTTTTGCCTTCCTCTGGATCAACTGTGGGTGAAGGATTGTGTATATGGGATCGTATTATTATTATTATTTTTTTTTTTTTTTTAGTTGAACTGGATGGACTTATGTCTTCTTTCAACCTAACTATGTAACTATGTAAGGTTTCTCAGCAATAATCTGTCGCCTGATTGTAGGTCATGAATCTGAATGCTCAAATCATTGTGGGGTAGATTTACTAAATCTGGAGCAGACAGAATCTTTTGCAGCTGTGCATAGTAACCAATCAACTTCTAACTTCAGCTTGTTCAATTAAGCAATGCCAATAAAACCTGGAAGCTGATTGGTTACTATACAAAGCTGCACCAGATTCTGTGTGCAACAGTTTTAGTAAATCTGACTCATTGGGGTTTATTTACTAAAACTGGAGGGTCCAAAATATGGTGCAGCTCTAGCTTCAGCATCAGCTTCCAGGTTTTCTTGTCAAAGGTTAAATTGATCAAGCTGAAGTTAGAAGCTGATTGGCTATCATGCACAGCTGCACCAGATTTTGCACTCTCCGGTTTTAGTAAAGCAACCCCATTGCCTCTTGTACTTCTGTACTTAGTTGTCATAGAAAATACCCCATTGCATCATGCTTCATGGTGTTGTAGGCATGGACCAATACTAATAGGTATCTACTCCATTGTTTTGTTTCAGATGAAAGTGCCCCAGAAAGGTACAGTTGAACTGCGGTTTTTGGTGCAACATGGTCAATAGCCTTTGGATACACTTTCTCTCAAAGTTTTTGTCTTGGCTTCAGTGAACCTGTATGTTAGACCATAGTGAATTAAGAATTCTCTACTAAGATGTTGGTTACTGTGTAAGCATTGTTATGTTTCATCAGGAAAGCTTGTGCATGTGAAGTGGTCAGTCACCACCAAGATGTTCCTTTGTCCACTGATTCGGGCTCCAAACACAGGGAATCAACCCTCATCAACTCCATGGGACCTTAACTTTGTAGGTTGCCCATTGGGACAGCTCTAGAGGGTAAGGTATTTCACTGCATACACCACAGACATGAGTAGCAGTAGTTCCCCACCTGTTTTAATGCAAGGCAAGTAAAATTGATCTCCGACTAGGCTGAGGGTCTCTAAATGATGGTTTGAAGGATGGTGTATAATTCTCCTCCTTACAGCAGAACTCAGTATTGATGGGGGTGCTTTTAACTATCTCTTTGGTGCTCTCTTCAAAGACTCAGCCCTCCCTTCTTCTGAGTCCTATGTTTTAGGCTGGAGCAATCTAATGTGGTTGGGCACCCAATTGGCTACTTCCCCAGGGCACTCTGAAGTTTCCCAGTGGCTTTGCAGACAGTAGATCCTGTAATGACTGATGAACTTCCTCTGTCAGATTCTGAAGGTGCCTGGGTTTTGGGAAGAGGGTCTTGTATCGTTCAAGGTTTGTTTGCATGATGAAGGCAGGCATTTCAAGTCAGGTTATGAAGTCGCCCTTTGTGAATTAGTGATAGCCTGTCACATTTATGAGTTTTCACCATGTGCACTACTGACTTCTAGATCTCTGTGAAGGCTTGCTGGAATGTGATTTGTATCTATTGTTGCATCATTGTTATTGCTTGCTATTGCTTGTTATTGCTTGCTCCAGGACCTCAAAAACAGGAGGTGTCTTACTCTTAATTTCATCTGGTGCACCCAAAGCAGTCGGTGTTAAGTAAACAAAGTCACCATCCCAGAGCTGCCAAGAACCAATGTGAGTAGCTGTTTTCTGAGTTTTGGCAGCTAACAGACACTCTTCTTCTTGAATAATCCTGATCATTTTGGCATAGCTTAGTAAACTACTCTGATCCTCTATCAAACGTTTCAACATTATGGGCTCTAATGGTCACACCCCTTTTAGAACCTGAGTTTAATGATGCCTGACTCACAGCATCTGTCCCCATCCCACCTTTGACGATAGCCTGGTGGAGATGCTTGTCCCAGCAGCTAATTAAAGTGGACAACTTTTACTCTTCTTCCCAGGTAGATGTGCTAAAACAGATAAATCAGCTCAGTACAACTTTCTATCCATCAGTAGATTTCTTGAAGTCCCCTCAGACATTTTACAGCAGTGTGACTTGGTTTGTCTTTCTTTAACTTTTGGATAGGCTGGTGCTTGCAAGTTTCTACTATCCTCTGTCTCCTAATAGTGTTGGAGATCACAAACGTATCTAAGGCCTGTGCAGCTTGATCCTTCTAGGTCCTCTTCTCCAGACAAGACAGGCATCTTCCCTGAATAAAACCATAGCTTGCTTTTCCCATAAAAATGGACAGTTTTTCACCAGTCTTCCAATATCGGTGAAGGAGGAGGGCGGTATCCTGAGGATGTTTATGCAGAGACAAATGTACTTGGGTGTTGTCTAGCTGGAACTCCCAGAACTGGTTGCTGATAAACCCCAGAAACATGCTGGTATGAACTAGCTTAATTCTAGAAGTGCATAGGTGTGGGAGGTATCAAGGTCTGTTCATGTGTCTTAGATGAAGAGTTGAATCAGGCCTGTCACAAAGTCTACCAGTTGTGGGATCCTTTAAACTCAACAGTGAGTGCACAACCGTTAGGTGAAGCTATAGTATATCTTAGCAGTGTGTCTCAAAACTTTAACAGTAAAATGGTGGGATTACTCAAGCTCTTCTTATTAGCAAGGAAATAGTCAATTAAAATAAATAAGATGTCAGGATCAGCTCACTGGACCAGTCTTTCAGCTGAAATAAGAGGTTCAATTGTGGTTAGCCTACTTTTCTTCCCTTCAGGTAGTAACACTCTTCATGTCTATCTGTCCAGCAAAAACCTCCAGGTCAGTAAAACAAAGAAAAGTGCAAAATTGCATAAGAAGAACACTACATTTCTTTTTTTCCTTTTTCTGGGAGATATTTTAACTTGCCATTTTACAATGTTTACTATGTATCGATAAAATTAAGAACAAGGACTTTATGCTCCAGTCATTTATAGTTTATCTGCATAGGAAACCTCAGGATAATGATAATCTGCTAGATCAGATTTTAGACAGAGGAAGGACCTGACGCAAGACAAACAGAAAAAGGGTTAATCTTCTAATAATACTTATCCAAATGTGGGGATTTTTTATTTGAATAAAGATTACTTTAAAAATCTTTTTAATGGGTTAATGGACAAAGATTCCCTTTCCAGGTCACTATGGTAGGGGCAGCAATTCAGAAACGTTTTGTATATTCCTCCACCCACAGAGCTAAAATCACCTTCTTGGGGGAATGTGCTGCACAGTGATGTAGTGGATAGCACTTCCACCTAGCAGTATGAAGGGTCGCTGGTTCGAATTCCAACCACGACACTGCCTGCCTGGTGTTTGCATGTTCTCCCTGTGCCTGCGTGGGTTTCCTCTGGGTACTCCATGCTTCCTCTCACACCCCAAAGATATGCTGGTAGGTTAATTGGATCCTGTCTAAATCTCCCCTAGTATGTATGAATGTGAGTTAGGGACCTTAGATTGTAAGCTCCTTGAGGGTAGGGACTGATGTGAATGTACAATGTATATGTAAAGCGCTGCGTAAATTGATGGCGCTATATAAGTACCTGAAATAAATGAATGCGAGAAAGGGTTTGTTTTGAAAAATGGCGTTTTAAATGAAGGGATCAAAAAAAAAATCAAGGGGTCAAAGAAAATAATAAACAAAATGCACATCAGCTGATCATAAAAATGGCAAATGAAATAGATTTTAATTATTTGCTCCTCACTATCACCAATGTTTTGTTTTATGGAAAAGGTGGCACTGTGTTTCACATTCACAGACAGATAATTACAAAAGCAGTAAAAGGTATACAACCCCTGGCAAAAATTATGGAATCACCAGTCCCTGAGGATGTTCCTTCAGTTGTTTATTGTTGTAGAAAAAAAGCAGATCACAGACATGGCCAAAAACTCAAGGCATTTCAAATGGCAACTTTCTGGCTTTAAGAAACACTAAAAGAAATCAAGTAAAATAATTGTGGTGGCCAGTAACAATTAGATTTATAGAACAAGCACAGAGAATAAATTATGGAATCACTCAATTCTGAGCAAAAAATGATGGAATCATGAAAACCAAACAAACAAAATAACACTCCAACACATCACTAGTACTTTGTTGCACCACCTCTGGCTTTTATAACTGCTTGCAGTCTCTGAGGCATTGACTTAATGAGTGATAAACAGTACTCTTCATCAATCTGGCTCCAGCCTTCTCTGATTGCTGTTGCCAAATCATCTTTGCAGGTTGGAGCCTTGTCATGGACCATTTACTTTAACTTCCACCACAGATTTTCAATTGGATTGAGATCCGGACTGTTTGCAGACCATGACATTGACCTTATGTGTCTTTCTTCAAGGAATTTTTTCACAGTTTTTGCTCTATGGCAAGATGCATTATCATCTTGATAAATGATTTCATCATCCCCAAACATCCTTTCAATAGATGGGATAAGAAAAGTGTACAAAATTTCAATGTAAACCTGCGCATTTATTGAAGATTTAATGACAGCCATCTCCCCAGTGCCTTTACCTGACATGCAGCCCCATATCATAATTGACTGTGGAAAGTTTTCTTCAGTCGTCTGCATAAATCTCATTGGAACGGCACCAAACAAAAGTTCCAGTATCATCACCTTGCCCAATGCAGATTCGAGATTCATCACTGAATATGACTTTCATCCAATCATCCACAGTCCACGATTGCCTTTCCTTAGCCCATTGTAACCTTGTTTTTTTGTGTTTAGGTGTTAGAGATGGCTTTCTTTTAGCTTTTCTGTATGTAAATCCCATTTCCTTTAGGCGGTTTCTTACAGTTCAGTCACAGATGTTGACTCCAGTTTCCTCCCATTTGTTTCCCATTTGTTTTGTTGTACATTTTCTGTCAAGGCATATTGCTTTACGTTTTCTGTCTTGACGCTTTGATGTCTTCCTTGGTCTACCAGTATGCTTGCCTTTAACCACCTTCCCATGTTGTTTGCATTTGGTCCATGTTTTAGACACAGCCGACTGTGAAGAACCAACATCGTGTGCAACACTGCGTGATGATTTACCCTCTTTACCTACATACTAACAAGCAGATTTAATCTGATGCAGGTGTAATGCCGCGTACACACGGTCGGACTTTTCGTCTACAAAAGTCCGACAGCCTGTCCGACAGACTTCCGGCGGACTTTCGGCGGACTTGCAGCAGACTTTCTAACGAACGGACTTGCCTACACACGACCACACAAAAGTCCGACGGATTCGTACGTGATGACGTACACCGGACTAAAATAAGGAAGTTCATAGCCAGTAGCCAATAGCTGCCCTAGCATGGGTTTTTGTCCGTCGGACTAGCACACAGACGAGCGGATTTCGGGGTCCGTCGTAGTTACGACGTAAAGATTTGAAGCATGTTTCAAATCTAAAGTCCGTCGGATTTGAGGCTGAAAAAGTCTGCTGAAAGTCCGGAGAAGCCCACACACGATCGGATTACCAGCCAGCTTTAGTCCGTCGGCGTCCGTTGGACTTTTGTAGACGAAAAGTCCGACCGTGTGTACGCGGCATTAGTGTTTGTAATGAAAATTTACAGGGTGATTCCATAATTTTTTCCTCAGAATTGAGTGATTCCATAATTTATTCCTTGTGCTTGTTCTATAAATCTAACTGTTACCAGCCACCACAATTATTTTTCTTGATTTCTTTTAGTGTTTCTTAAAGCCAGAAAGTTGCCATTTGAAATGCCTTTAGTTTTTTGGCCATGTCTGTGATCTGCTTTTTTTCTACAACAATAAATAACTGAAGGAACATCCTCCGGGACTGGTGATTCCATAATTTTTGCCAGGGGTTGTAGGAATTCAGACAACTGCATCATGACATCTGTCAGGGGAATATTTGTTCTTGGCTTCAGAAACTACAAAGCTAAAATCAAGGAAAATTTTTAGCAGCAATGACTGCAGCAAAATGTCTGCAAATCAGGTGAAAAATCTTCAATCTGCTGACCTCCTGCTCCAGTTTCATGCTGGGAATAAAAAACAGCCGTGGTATATAAAGAAGACAGACAACACTTCTGACTGACACCACACTCTGCAAAGCCCAGTGGCATAATGATGTATATGAACTGACAGTGCACTTGGATTAGAAAAGCAATGTGGATCAGATGCAGTATCCACGTAGCATGCAGTAAATTTTGCCTTTTGTCAATACAGAGCAAAACAGTGGTCTGGCTATAGGCAGGCAACCATTTACGATTTCTTAAAAAGCATTAAACTTTTTAAATCAGATGCCTATAGTAGGACTTACCTGCTCTTACTATTCTGTTTAAAAGTTTATTTTCCATTCTTGCTCCGCTAACTGTGCTCCAGCCACACTACAATCTCAGACTGCTTCTGGGCACTGCCATCTTGAATGTAAAGTCTGCAGCCCCAGAAAATTCAGAGGTGTGACCCAAGTGACAAGGAAGGAAGGGGTGAAAATGTAATGCAATTGGTATTTATATCTAGCCACTGCAGAGCTCACTAGTTATTAATTTATATAATGTATGTAAAATTGTCTGCATTGGTATGTGTGTTTTGTACTAAACTTGGTTAATAAAGAATATTAAATGGAAAAGAGGGGAAAGGAATTTTTTTTAGAAAAAAAAAAATACTATTCCCCTCTGCTCCTCTCCCAGAAGCTACATAAATAGCTATGTAGGGAGGTGAGGGAAAGCGTGGAGGACACGGATCAGCACAGTTAGTAATTAGGCATCCCCAGGAGAGGAGAGTAATGATGTGCAAAGAGGAAGGGGGCTGTGCTAGAGGATTGACTCTGCTGGAGTAGTCAAACTTTCTATTATGTTCAATAGCACTTTAGAAGTGAATACAAAATAATTTATGCGTAGCTACCCATGTAAGGGCCCTTGAGTGATGGTTGTCCTCTGGAACTGCCCTGACCTTGCAAACACCTCGACCCTTCTGACACTCTAGGTTCAAACATGAATTTGACAAACACTGTTCAATAACCTTGTCCCAAACAGTAACCAATACAAGATACAGGCAATGAACATGGAGAACATTGTACTGAGTACTTCAAAGTAGTTCAGGTCAATTATAGAAACAATCGGCTTGCAGTAATATACAGTTAGATGGATTTAAAAAGTAGTAATACAGAAAACAATGAATAGGCAGCTCAAAATACAGTAGATAATGAACCAATGGGTGAAACAGTATAAATTATATTGGTGCTTTCTAAGGGTGCAGCATGGCCTTTGAAAGGGAGGCCTGCTGCCAATGAAGTCAGGTTCTGCATAGCCATCAGTGCAGTACTGGAGAGGAAGGTAGTATATCTCTACAGGCACTCCTGGGTGAGTGATAGATACAGTATCTGTATAGAGAAAAGTCAGTTCATGTTTGAGGCTGTATCTTCCGCTGGTAATTGTTTGGAACCTTTTAACACTTGAAGTATAGGCGCTGGTGATTGAGTCAGATCTGCATACAATGATGGCAAGTTAACAAAATCTCCTTAACTGAGATAGATGTCTGCTTGCAGTTTATGAGAAAGAACAGAGTAGAAGCTGGGCAAACTGCACTCTCATCAATACAGATTGAAGATAGGACTCCACACTGCAAGAAGGTAGGGTGAGCAGGCTTTGCATTAGCAGTAGGATAGAGTGGGGAATGCACAGTGGACTGAGGTAGCGTTGGTGGGAGGCTGCTGATGTCTCTATGCCTCAGGCTGTTAAGGACAGCTGTACAGCTCTGTCTGGCACTGGGATGCGTGGTGTCACTGAACCTTTGGTGCTTGTGTAAATCGATCTGTGGATGGCTGCTGTTGTGAGTCTGGATTGCTGTATCTCAGTGCAGCTGTGAGCAAGACAGAAGTCCTGACTGACTTATTAGATGTCCCCGAGCCAATAGCGCAAGCCCACTAGTTAGTCAAATTTAAAGACTATCCTAGGATCCCCTGTTTCAGGTTGCTGGAAATTCCAGGTTGCTGGAATTTGTAGTTTCAAAGTGGCTTCAAGATTCAATAAATGTTAGTTGCAGGACCACAAGTCTCAAAAATCCTGCTTCATGACAGGAAGAGCAATCTGTTCTAGAGAGACCGTGCTCTATAAACGAAAAACAATAGTATCAAAAAAATATAAAAACAGTGCCAAATACTAATATAATGATACATACCTCATAAATGTGTCTATATAAAACACAAATATTAATACAATGAAATTTAAAATGAAAGTCATTAAATTAGGTGCTCTGTGTCTTTAAAGGGTAAGTTCACCTTTACAGAAAAATCTGTAAGATGAACACAGGATCCCCTCCTCATCCCCTCCCGGTCCCACTGACCTGGAGCACGGCGATCACCCGTTCTGACACCTCGTATAGCTGCCTCATCGGTCTAGGGCTTAGACATCCCCACGGCTTAATCTCAAAAACGTACCTCGTCAGGAGGTACATTTAGGAGCATTCTAATCAATGGCGCCGACCAATCAGAACCCGCGTAGCCTGTCCTGTAACCGTGGACGAAGAGGAAAGAAAGTCGTTGGGGATTTCAAATCCTCTGACTGGTACAGCAGCGATACGATCTGTCAGAATGGACGATTGTTGCTCTCCAGGTTAGCGGGACTGGGTGCGATGGGGACAGGATCCAGTGTAAGTTCACCTTACAGATTTTCTGTAAAGGTGAACTTACACTTTAATTCCATCTATAAGGCTGGGTTCACACATATGCAAATTGGATGTGGGTTTCCCCGCATCCAATTTACATGACAGGCAAGTGTGACCGGCTCTCAATGGAGTCAGTTCACACATGTCCAGGGCGGCCGGATTGAAAAAGGTTCCAGTGCGTGTTTGAGTCCGGTTCAGGTGCGAATTCAGGCAAAAAGGTAAAGAGACATGCACTGGACCCCAGGCATGAACCCGTGGCCGCATTTGCGTGAACCCAGCCGTTCAGCCAAGTGAAAGAAAAAAGTGCCATCAAACATAAGAAAGTGTTGCCTCTTCCCTGCCGACTCAAACCAGAAATTTTTGACCCACTTTTTTCAAAGTAAAGTTCTTAAATCGCTTAAGTATAGATCTCTGCGTGTATCGGTTATAATCTCTCGTTCCCGACTGGTGTCCTGAACGGCTGTTTGGCCTTTGTGTGGATAACAGTGCTCCTGTTCCTTTAAAACTCTCTGTATGAAACTCTCTCACCAGGGATAAGGATATAGGAATATCAGTGTAGTCCTAAAAAGTATTTATTTAAAAGGTTTTAAATGCGCTTACATTCAAATGATAAAAAACAGGCATCTCTGAGTATGTACAGTATATGGAAAGTGAAACTGCAGTTGCCGCTATGCACTCCACCTGTGCTTCAAATACCGGAAGTGATGTGTCAACAGAAGCTTCTCTCTACGCTTTTCGTCAGCGTGCATCTGACATCATCAGGGGTCACATCTGTGTTGTAATCATAATGCAGAGGCCGTGCAGAAGCATACCTACATGCACTCCCAGTGATGATCGGGAGTAAATAGATTTTGATGTTCAGAACATACACAACATTTTTAGAGATTAGCCCATGCACCCTGAAAACTCTGTTTATGCTGGGTGTAGGAATAAACTGTTGTCAGTGAAAGTGTGTGCTTAGATGTTGTGGCTGCATTTTTTTTCAGGTTAGGAACATTTTTAGCAAGTATAGAAAATACTTTTTGATCTTGCCAGAAGTGCAATATCTTTGTCACTTCCTTTGAGGTGAATTGTAATAAAAAACAATATCATCTTTCTTGTGTAAACTACCAATCCCTTCAGCTAATGGAGATTTACAAAGGCAGACATGTTTGAAGTCCAGCCTGGGTGACCATGGTTCCCATTGCTGATACAGTACAATAAGTGAGTATATCCACCCAGGGACAGGAAGCATGATACCAGGAGAAAATATCCTGTGTAAAAAATCATGAAAAACGAATGCAGGCACCTCATCTATCTTAAAGTGATTTTAAATTTTGAAATCTTTTTTTTTTTTTTATAACATACATGTTATACCTACCTGCTCGGTGCAATGGTTTTGTACAGAACAGCCCTGATCCTCCTCCTTTGGAGAGTTCCCCCTTAGATCATGATCTTCAGCATTCCCCTTTTTGTCAGTTACCTTGCACTGTGACAGAGAATCCTGCACACTCTGAAATATTTACCTGACCTTCATGTAAATGGAGAAATATGGTTTTTGACTTTTGTTTAACTAAAACACATTGCTAGCTACATGGTTATAGTTTAAATATTGACATTTTCACTGTTTAGCACTGAAAATAGCCATTTTATGTACTTTTTTGCAGTGTCAGTAAAAAATGTGGCTCTGTCAGTAAATTCCATGATTTTTACTAGTAAAAAATTGCTGCTATTTGCACATTTTGGCATCCTAACAGTAGATTTCACTTCAAGGGGGTTGGCAAACCTGGCGGATTCACTCCCCAGCCACATTGGCTGCGTCCATAGACACAGACAGAGGAGCTTTGCCCCTCCCCCTGCTCCCTTGTCATAGGATTTGATTGACAGAAGCAGGAGCAGTGGTGGCTGGTGCTAAATATTTCAGGAGGGGGGGCAGACAGGAAGGCAGCGAACACCACGAGCACCCCCCCAGCCTATGTGAGATGGTCTCCCAGTAGGGAGTCTCTATGTGACAATGAGGCTGAGGCATGAGAGGGAGCTGGGCTATGGCAATCTACCTGGTCCCGGAAATGTGGTAGGGAGGACTGTGGGCCCGAGCAGGAAGACGAGGCTGTGGACACTGACCGGCGATCTGGCGCCATGTTGGCACCCTCCTCGTGTGGCCCGGGACGCTATCAACGTAAGAGTCCAGGGCTCCCAAGCAGTATGTGACAGCTCGGGCCGGCTGTGAGGAGGCTCTACGATGGCTGGGCATGCTGTAGCGGGTGTGTGGTGGCGAAGTCCCTCTATTAAAGCGCCAAAAGCCTTGATAGAAACAGGAGCTCACCAGAAATGCGACCTCATGCTTGCATGTCCAACCCACGTCCCATGTAAAATAGCGAATATTCATTCGCTATTGTCACACGACTGAGTGGACTCAGGGCGCAGAGCTCTGCACCCTGAGTCCACCCTTTTTTGAAGCAAATTAGAGCCTTGGGCTCTAATCATGTGCTTAAAAAAAACCCAGTTGGAATCCATGTGTCAGCCACCCTGCATGTAGATTAGGGGCTGGGAGCATGGATTAGAGGGGCAGCGCCCCTGCGCCCTGTATGGACGGCCTGCCACTGAACGGGAGCCAATGCCTCCCGCTGCTATCAATCTGCCATGCGGGGAGGAAAAGAGCCGAGAGCCACAGCTCTTGTGCACAGCGCGGGATCGAAATTGTATATAAGTATAAGGGGAAAGGGGGGAATCCTGGGCATAGAACTTTTTTGAAATGCATCAAATGCATTACGGTTAAAAAAAAAAAAAAAAATCTAGAACCACTTTTAAATTTTGTTTCGGGGTATAAATCCACTTTAAGTCAGACTGAGTGGATTTCTGATTTAGCATGGTTGCAGTGTATGCTAGATTGCAATAGCAACTCACTGATTGCTTATACTTGTTGCCTAGTATTGCTTTTTAAAAAATGTATTCATTATTACTTGGTAGTAGAAGTAGTCATAATAGTAGTAGATCTAGCACAATTGAGTGTTCATGTCAAGAAAATACAGTAAAAAAAAAGACATTTAAGGGTTAAAACGAAAACTGTTCTTTATTATAATTCTACAGATTTATATATACATCTTTATCACCTTTTGTTCTGGTTAAAATTATACTAAAATGCATTACAGGAATTCTTGTGAAAGGCACTGAAGTAAAATGGCCATAAAACTAACACATATATTACAGCAAAAACAATAAAACTCATTTGTGTGAGTGCTTCCCTCTAGGGCTATATTTCAGTAAGCAATCTCTAAATTTAAAGAACCAGTGACAGCTTCGGTCCTACTCAACTGAAGGCACGGACCATAGCAGCGGCAGTTTAAATTCTTACTGTAACTATAAAAATGGTAACTAGCAGTAATATTTTTTCTTCACATTTCACTGACCTTATTCCCTCTAACTCTCTATTATAATAAATTGAATGTTAGTAAACAATAAACAATAAAATTGCTGCTTGGTACTTGGTAGACTGTGCCAGATCTGCACTCAAGCAGCATTTTAAACTTTTTACTTTCCAACCAATATAAATGCAGCATTTTTTTGTATTGTATTTTGTGTTATGAATCCTCCACAAGCGTATCTGTCCAATACCTGGCAGCAGGTGACACTGGATTTATTCAATGTATTATCCTTAGTAATGAATGTAGAATGCACCTCATTGGGGCTCATTCACACATGCTTCTAAAACACTGCATTTAAATACATAAAGCAGTTTGTTTACTATGCATTTAAACGCAGCACTATAGGAACCAAAAGGGCCATACACACAACTGCGTCTACAAATGTGCGCTGCGTTGCCAGGCAACTATTTTTTCAATTTGTATGTGAAATGGTCAGCGCTATGAATACTAATATAAGGCAGCTGGCAATAGGTAAGTATACAAACCCCAGAAACATAATAAAAGTCAAAATTGCAACACAAATAATTACTAAGAAGTTATCAAAGAGTTATTAAAAGATGATAATAAGGTGTTATTAAACCCACAACAGTAAAATCAGTCTGTATATGCAGTAGAGCATGCTTGTTATACTCACAGTGGAACCTAAGGGGTTAATCTTCTGCATTGTTGAAAAAGGCTGTTTGAGCCTGTTTCCTTTGATCCTCCCATTCTTTCACTGTCCCCAATCCATCTCCTGATAGAAAAGAGCATTGGAAGCACATGCTCAGTTTGGTGTGTATTGCTATAGAGTTTTTATTTTTCTTGGGAGGGTGCATGTGATCAGCACAGGGCTAATTAGTACTGTCCCGACAGAGGGTCAAGGGTCCTGCAGCCTCATAGGACAGACAGAGGAGAATGAAAACTCCTCCTACAAGCTTTAACCAGACACTGATAGAAGTCACAAGACTGCTATATACTGTTTATGAGAAAAGGTATTTAACACTTTATATTTACTAAAATAATTGCATTTCCATGTTCTGTGTACTGTGGGAGATCAGCTATAGTGAATGCAGCAAAAAAGGTAAATAATTACGGGCATTTCGATGTTTCCACCATCCAAATGTTCTTCTACCATCCAGAGAGAGAAGAAATCACCACCACTTCTGATTGAAGACAATAACCGCACTCCCCAGCTCCCGAAGCTGACAGAGAAGCTAACAGCTCATGTTAAACAACACAGTATCCCTCTATGGATATCTCAGGTCCATCCATCCATGGTCTTTTCATCACATTTTCCACTCTGTACCACTAGCGGGAGTCTGAATCACAGCAACACTCTCTAGGAGGAAGATTGCTCATCGTATGGAGCCAGAAACACCAAGAGGGGTTGGATATAGTGTAGTATTTTATTAAATTAACTTCACAAGCAGACAAAATTCATAAAAAATCAATCCAGATGCTCAGTATGTGTCAAAAACAGCACTTACTCCAATGACCGCCAACTCCGTGACCGGAAATGGCAGCATAATGTCAGCTTGTAGCCCCATCCCCTATTTTTTAACTATTTTTTTAAAAAAAAGCTAGCAATGGCAGCTTCCATACTTTTTTTTGAAAGAGTCCTTCTAAGAAAGCAATTGAAGAATGAAAGGTGTATGCATCATGGGCCTTTTAGAGCAACGTCACATGGCATATGAGGTGTGTCTAAAAAGTTTGGTAAATGGTGGCATACGTTTGGCAATGTTCATAAAACTCAGAAAACATCATAAATCTATGTGGAAAATTATAAAAACATAAAGCACATAAATCTATACCTAATAAAGAGCAAAAATGAAAAACACATCTCGGAACCTTTAATATGGATATACTCATTAAAAATGGACAGAAATTTTTATGGGACAAGAGTGCCTTCAAAGGACGTAGAGCATACAAATGGTGTCAAAATAAAAGAATGAACAATAAAATCAATATGCAATATAACCAATCTCAATCTTCTGTTAAATTGTTTTGTAATATGCCACCTATTCCCTCAGAGGCAACTTCCCAACATAAAAGCGGACAAAGTACAAAACACCAGTACTACGGTGACTCCACACAAGGTCAAAAAGCAAAAAAAACAAGCCCAGATACACCTCACAAAACCCTGCAGGTCAGTAATCAAACACCAGGGCATCACCCATCTACCCCCATGGCACAAGGTAATGAATCCAATTCTACCATGGTAAATCACCTTTCACGCAATGCACAAGCACAAATCTCACATTTGAACACTTTATCCTCAACTCAAGCTAAAGGAGTACATATCAACTCTACTTTTTTAGAGTTGATTCTAGCCAGCACCAATGCACCACCTCTCAATCCCAATACAAACAAATAGAAGAAATAACATTGTCACAACACAATAATCGATAAACATAATTAATCTCTCCTCTAATATGCTATCAATGGATGAGATTCGAGTTCTGAAAAAAGGACTACATTTTTGCCCTAATAACAATGCCAATAAATTTGAAGTATTTAAAGATTTACAACTTTTTGTTCGCAAACTCCTTCTGAAAAGACTCTATCAAAAACAACATCCTAGTACAGATAAGACCACACAAGAAAATAAAGCTCTAGATCAATTAATTTCTCTCCTAGAGGAAAGTGACACAACCGACCTCATTGATCGCATTGATCTACCCAGAATACTTGAACTTGTGGAGGTACAGTCACAATCAACACTAGTTAATGCTAATAAATCAACTCTTAAAAAAAAGTCAAACTTCTGTCCCGCTCCTAGCACTAACCCTAACGCAGCAGCCTTTCTTAAATTAATTAACCAAGAATTATAAAAATTGAAAACCAACAAGGACTCTAATATTAATGTACAAGAAGCTAAAGCTTTAAAACAACTATCCGATAACCATTCCATCACAATTAAGCCTGCAGACAAAGGGGGAACATTGTCTTACTAGACAATGATAAATACACCCTTATGTGCTACAAGATCCTTAAAAATCAGAACTGGTATAGACGCATCACGGGAGACATTGTTGAAAAATATAACAAAGAATTTTACACCTTGATTGATACTACATACCTAAATGGGACTATCACCAAAGTCACTTGGGATTTTATTAGAATAAACTTTCCTAAAGTCCCAACCTTCTACACACTCCCAAAGATCCACAAAGACGCCCGTAATCCATCGGGTAGACCCATAATATCTGGGAGGGTTCAATTAGCGAAAACGCTAGCAAACTAGTTGATGAAACCTTGAAACCTTAAGTGACTGCTCTACCATCATACTTTAAAGATACAATCCATATGCCAAAAATCATTGACAATCTCTATATCCCAGAACACTCTACTTTGGTCACTATTTATGTGGAAACGCTGTATAGTTCGATCCCCCATGACAAAGGCCTAGTGGCTATTACGCATATTCTACACAGAGAGGCTACACATGAGCAAGATTACAGCAAGTTCATCATCTCCCTGTTGGAGTTCATCCTTGAACACAACGTTTTCACATTTAATGGGTCCCACTACCCCCAGACACAGGGGGGTAGCTATGGGGACTTGTTGTGCCCCATTATATGCATATATATATATATATATATATATATATATATATATATATATATATATATATATATATATATATATATATATGTATCTGGGGGAGTGGGAGAAAATGCGCTTCGTGGATGAACTGATGTTGATGTATACAGACCACATCTCAGCGTGGTACCGATACATCGACGATATCTTTGTCGTCTGGAATGGACCCATATGCCACGTACACACGATCGGATTTTCCAACAACTGAACCGTGGATTTTTGTTCGAAGGTTGTTGGCTCAAACTTGTCTTGTATACACACGGTCACACAAATGTTATCCAAAAATTCCAAATGTGAAAACACGGTGACGTACAAGACGTACGACGAGCCAAGAAAAAGGAAGTTCAATAGCCAGTGTGGCTCCTTCTGCTTGATTCAGAGCATGCGTGAACTTTTGTGCGACGGACTTGTGTACACACGATTAGATTTTCCGACAACAAGTTTTGTTGGCGGAAAATTTCAGAACCTGCTGTCAAACATTTGTTGGCGGAAAGTCCGACAGCAAATGTTCGATGGAGCATACACACGGTCGGACTTTCCAACAAGCTCACATCCAACATTTCCCGTCGGAAAGTCCGATGGTGTGTATGCGGCATTAGAGACACTTAGAGAACAATTTCTTATGAGAATGAACAAAAATTATTTCAACCTGGGATTTACTATGTCACATGACAAGAACCGCATTGCTTTTTGGGACATTGAAATATACCGAGGGGACGATGGGACCCTCTGCAGCAGTCAATACAAAAAACCCACAGCAGGCAACACAATCCTACGTGCCTCAAGTTTCCATCCTAAAGCCTTGATAAGTTCCATATCATTTGGCCAATATCTAAGGACGAGATGCAAATGTTCTGACAATAAAATCTACAAAATTGAGGCAAACTGCGGGGTAACTTCCAAAACCAGATTGCAACTTCTCTACCCTCAGAAAACTAATAAAGACACTGATTCTATGAGAATAATTACAAAATACACTAACAAACAAGTTAAAATGAAATTTATTGTGACTAAATACTGGCATATGTTAACTATGGATCCGATACTTGGACAATTGCCTGAATATCCATTGTTCACGTTTAAGAGAGCACAGTCCATTAAGGATTAACTTGTTTGCAGTGAATTCAAAGGAGAATTCCGTAATGATCCCTGTAAACATAAGGGTACTTTTATTTGCGGTGCCTGCAACTATTGCAAGTACATGCTCACCCAGAAGGATCCCATTCTTCCAAACGGAAAAACTATCCGACCTAAACACTTCGCTAATTGTCCGACGATCCATAATCTAAGAGCTACATGCTCACCAGGCCTGAATGAAGCAATATGCTTTAAACCCTTTTTGGAGGGTTTCTCGCCAAGAGGTATGAAGAAATAGGACCTGGTCATATATTACCATCTTATGTTCCTCTCTTTCATGCCATCTATCCCTATTTTTACCATACCCACCTGCTTGCCATCTGCCTTACATCACCTATGAATAATCATCACGTGTTTGCTATGTATACAATACGTGTCTGCTCTGCACAAATTAACATCTGTACATTCTTCATTGTAGTTTATGTTACGATCTCTAGGGGGCAATGAACTGTCACGATCTCTGGATAAACAATGTATGATGAAGGTACTTATTTGTACTGTACAGTGTATTCTTGCAGCCACATTTAGGATTGAATCGCTGGCTGTGGTGGGTTTATCTCTCCCCCTTTTCTCCAGGTGGGCACGCAATCACCTGGCACACAAAGCCGCCTGGGCCTTTTAACCCACAGCGGATTCTTGGAGTACAGAAGCCTTTTGGTCGGCTGTCCTCCATTTTTGCTACTCCAGCGGACATGCGTGGTCCGCTGGTGAAGCACTGTGTGTCGGTGGGTTGCGTGCGCAGACACCAAGCATGCGCAACCGGGACGGGTTGGTGCACGGCCACAGGCCAAGGAAAGGCACACGACCCTATACCTGTAGCCTGACACAGCTGACAGTAGTCAGCTGTGTTAATTACTCAATTATCAACCAGATATAACACACATGGCAGCACAGGCCTGGCATCCGCTCCATAGCAACTAAATGTCAGGATGCTGTGTGCTCTCGTGATTCAAACCCCTCTCAAGGTAATGACTTATTTTGAACTTTTGAACCACTGCTTCAGGAGATATAGGAAGTCTGTCTACATATATTCAGCACTATATATGAATAAGTAACTCTATACATAATTGTTTGCTATATGGGTTTAGATGACAATTTAATTTATTTTATTTAATTACCGTATATACTCGAGTATAAGTCGAATTTTTCAGCCCTTTTTTTGGGCTGAAAGTGCCCCCTTCGACTTATACTCGAGTCACCGCCGTCTGTCTGCATGATCAGCGTGTCATGCAGGCAGACGGCGGCCGGCGTGTGATAATACCATTCGGAGGCTATTCCAGCTTTCAAAAGCCACGCCTCCTGCTCGTCTGTGATAAGCTGAACACTCCATTTCCCAGCAGTCAGTGTACAGCCTATCACGGACATTCTCTCATCCTCGTCCGTAGTATGAGAATGAGAGAATGTCCGTGATAGGCTGACCGCTGACTGCTGAGTGTTCTGCCTATCACAGACAAGGAGGAGGCGCGACTTTTGAACAGTGGAATGGCCGCCGAAGCGTATTATCACACGCTGATCGGAGGATGGAGATCGCCACAGGGAGGATGGAGATTGCCACAGGGAGGATGGAGATCACCACAGGGAGGTTGCACAGGACACAGGTAGGCTGCACAGGGACACAGGACACATGCACACAGGACACATACACATGTACAGGACACAGAACACATGGACAGGACACAGGGACACATACACATGTACAGGACACATGTACAGGACACAGGGACACATACACGTGTACAGGACGCATGTACAGGACACATGCACAGGACACATACACATGTACAGGACACAGGACACATACACATGTACAGGACACAGGACACATGTACAGGACACAGGACACATGCACATTTACAGGACACAGGACACATGCACATGTACAGGACACAGAACACATGCACAGGATACAGGTAGGCTGCACAGGGAGGCATGCAGCTGCAGATGGGCATTGTTGACCCTCTTTTTCCACTTACAGTAGCTGCTGCATTTCTCACCCTCGTCTTATACTCGGGTGAATAATTTTTTCCCAGTTTTTTGTGGTAAATTAGGGGCCTCGACTTATACTCGGATCGACTGATACTCAAGTATATACAGTATTGCTTATCACACAGATCCATTGGAAGCTCATACGTTTTCTAGGAACACTTCTGTCCCTATCCTGGACCAATTTATTATTCAGGTAGCAGATCTCTGGTATTACATACATCTCAGTCCCCAATAGGGCACACATAATTATTATTATTTCCTATTTTTAGGTTGCCTTTCCAATTTTTGTGGCCTCAGTGCTCTTGCTTGCCCTCCCCTGGAGGCTGGGGGGGCCCGTCATTGCCGGCTTCCCGATCCAGTTTCCAGCACAGAGGAGACTAACCTTTGAGGGGTCATTGAGATTACATCATTATAGCACATGTAAGTGTACTTAATACAAAAAATGCTATCTCGAATGCCCCGTACACACGGTCGGATTTTCCGATGGAAAATGTCCGATCGGAGCATGTTGTCGGAAATTCCGACCGTGTGTGGGCTCCATCGGACATTTTCCATCGGATTTTCTGACACACAAAATTTGAGAGCAGGCTATAAAATTTTTCGACAACAAAATCCGATCGCGTCAATTCCGACCGTGTGTGGCCTGTTCCGACGCACAAAGTGCCACGCATGCTCAGAAGAAATTCCAACACTTAGCGTTCGCAATGGATACAGCACTTTCGTCATGGTGCAATGTAAAAAATGGTTTAATACAGCGCACTCTCTTCTTCTTTATAATGTGAGAAGAATTAAGTAGTTTTGCTGCTCATATTCACACAGACTTCTCACAAACTTATTTCTTTATTATTTATCGGGATTCCCTTAACATATTTAGATTTGTCACATCTGACAAAAATATGTTTGTGTTGTTTTTTTTTGTTTTTTTAAAGGCAGATTTATTTTTTATTTTAGGTTTGTATTTTTTCAAAGGCTGATCTTTGTTTTATTTTATTTTTAGTTTTACTCCAGAATATTTTTGTGTGTGTTTTGTGTGTCAAGTTACCACAACACCATTATTATCTTGTATTATTTAATCTCAAGGAGATTGTTTGGTGTTGGTGTCCCTTGTTAATTTCACATTGTATTTTTGAAATGTACCTGAATCCTCACAAACTGTCCTTTTAGAAGGAAAACACACATAGGCAAGTATAATTGAAACCAAAAATCCTTTATTAAGGGATCAGAACCAAACAAAGAGGGAGGCAACGCTGGATAAACAGGAGAAATTAGCGAAGCCTTGGACCCCCAGGGCAGACATCAATTCTTGAACATCAAAATTGGTGGCCTGAGGAGTCCATATGTAAGGGAGTGCAGTCTGGTCCAGAAGTCCCAGAGATCCGGAAAGCAGCAGATGACATCTGTGTCCCCAGGCTGTGGTGCCACAAGAGGCTGCATCTTTTGGCCGACCAGACTGAACCCATGGCCATCACTTTCTGGTCTTCCTTCCACGCTTCCTTCCTGGTTGTGGCTCTGCTGTAGGAGATGTTGCAGGAGGAGGAGTAGGGCCTGGAGGAGGAGGACTAGTAGGACCTGGAGGAGGAGGACCTGGAGGAGGAGTGTGTGAGGTCACAAAGGTGGGTATCAGATGTTATTTGGGCCCTCAACCCCTTATTGAGAGCATCCAAAATTAATGACTCACACATGAGTTGTTGGCCCTCCTCCATCCGCTGCATTTTACAGGCAATTATGCAGGCAAAGTCCTCCTCCACAGTGTGTGGTGCTCCCAGGGCCTCTGTAGCCTTCCAAAAGAGGCCTATGGCAGCCTCCTCCAGGGTACTCCTCTTCCTGCCACTTTCTCTTTGTGGGTGAAGAGGAGGGACCTGCATATCAGGCAGCCTGCTCGGCCCGGCCACCTCCTGGCTGAGACTTCCCTGTGTATGAAAAAGGGACATGGTTTAATGTTTTGCATCATCAATCACAATCATAAATAAGTACTCCAAACTAACATCTAGTTAACATCATTGATTGGACAACCTGAAATATTTAGAGGAATGTTATACCTGGCTCAATCTGGGCTCCTCCACATGTTGTTGCCTGGAAGGCCCAGGTTGGGCGTCAGAAGCCTCAGCTGGGGGGAAGGAAGCGTGGAAGGAAGAGTGGAGATTGATGGCCTGGGTTCAGTCTGACCTGCCAGAAAATGCAGCCTGTCATAGTACCACATCCTGGGGACATAGATGTCCTCTGCTGCTCCGGATCTCTGCGAATCCTAGACTTTCTGGCGCTCCCTTACATATGTGCTCCTCAGGCCACCAATTAGGATCTTCAAATATGTGATGTCTGCCGTGGGGATCACCTGCTTCACAATTTCCACCAATTGATCCAGCGTTGCCTTCCTCTTTGTTTGGTTCCTATAATGTGGGTGGTTGATCTCCCACAGACAAGGCAGCTCCCTGAACATGTCAATGGATATTGCCATGAAGTCTGTATCATTCAAGATATCCATTTTAACTGCAAGACACAACACAAGACAAACCCTAATGTCAGCCAAAACTCTCCTAATCTTGTTACAATATAGGCCTCAATCTAGAAGCAGTATAGGCCCAAGTTTGTCTCTTACCTTCGTTATTACGATCGGCGCCTCCAATGCTCCTTCCTCCGCTCACAGATCGTACGTAATACGCACGCGTGTTACGCTTTATACACACTGCGCATGCGTGTAACTCCGCCCGCCCCTGACATTCTTTCTAGTCTATTCCCCACCCCTTTTCATTCGGCGCAGTGGGTGAAGAGCACATGGCGGAGTCAGAGCAGGTGCGTGCTAATTATAGCAACGAGGAGGAGGAAAGCCCGGATCTGGAAACGTCCCGATCCAGAAGGAGACGATTTAAGGCCACAAATATGTCCTTTGGTGAGATGTTGGAGATGGTGGACATCCTGAAGAAGGCCGACTATGACGGGAAGTATGGACCTTACCCCAACCCCAATATCAGAAAGGCCAAGATCTTGGCGAAAGTGGTCAAAAGTCTGCACCGGAATTTCGGGGTACGACGGTCAAAAGATCAGCTCAGGAAGCGGTGGTCGGACCTGAAATTAAGAGAGCCCGAGCAGTACAGAAAGATCCGGAGAGTGCTGCAAAAAAGTAAGTAGTTGTGCTGTGTTCCTATTCTTTTTGTCTTTATTACTTTTGTGCTGCTCCATATGCTTTTCTTAAGTGTTGTACAGTTTAAAATGGCAAATTTAATGTTCATGGGCCCATTATTCGTTCGTATCAAACATTTTTCTTTCGGCCTATAAAACACCATTGTTTAGGCCATATGCATTTGCCAACATTTTTTAGGGCATTTTGTATGAAAAATATTTGGTTGTGTAAATGGGTTTGTTACTAGAATGAAATGCAAACTAGATTCTGTGTAAGGAGAGGACACTCAGCAGCTGTTTAGACATCTGGACGCTGGAGCACTAGTGTGGGACACCAGAACACCCTTTTTATTAGGGGGCCCACACAGGTGCTCCAGTGTATACTATAGGGGTGTCTCCATCTGTGAAGCTTGTACAAGACAGGTAAAGTATTGAAGCTTGACAAAGGACAATAAAAATGCTACATCTTGGAACTCTGCCGAAATAGACAATTGTACCCCACTTCCAAGCAATGTTTCATCTTTAGATTTCGGCCATCAAATATCTGTGTGCTAATTATACCATTTTTGTTTTACATAGGGGAAAAAAGACTCGGAGGACACCCCTCATCCGAGGAGGCCACAGACCCCCCACCTCTGGAAGAAGGGGAAATACCCCCAACCCAAGCTGAGCAGGAGGAGGAAGAAGACATGGTGGAAATTGACACCACAACAGGTGAGTGTCTGCGACCACAGACTCAGGTAAGAGATGGATGCCGGCAGATTTTTGATACCTGTTTTTGTTTGGTTTCTCTCTTTTTAGGTGATCGTGATGTTGTGGATCGAGATCCTTTCACATCAAAAAGTGCCCAGATCCTGATCGGGGAGATCATGGGGTGTAATTTAGAATTGGAAAACCTCAAGAAAAAAATCAATGATGTTATTAAAAAAAATAATAACATCATTGATGTTTTGGGGCGAATTTAAAACCCCACAAAATCACTTTGTTTTTTTGTGTGCTACAATCTTAAAAATGTTTTAGCGATGCTTAGAAAAGCCAAATTTGGAGGATGCACACAGTGTGCCAACATGTGCTATCTGCCATCACGGGAGATCAATGGACGTGTTTTGGGGGTGCAACCCCTTCCTCAATAATAAAGTAGCTGTGAGGAAGGGGTTGCTCCCCCAAAACACGTCCCTTGATCCCCCGTGATGGCAGCTAGCACATGTTGACATTCGTAAATTGGTGTGCATCTTCCAAATTTGGCTTTTCAAGGGGTAACTTCACCCCATCTGAACTCAATATCAAACACAGTTCCTAAATATTCATGTCTGATATTGCCTTCAAGTTTTACCATATGTGAACTTTGTAAGTTCAAGATTTTTGTCTTTCTTGTTGGTTTTACACAGGCCTGTTTTATCGTAAATGGACATTTCTATTTTTGATAATGCCACCCCAAAAATTGTTATACAACAAACATGTTGGTTTGTTTTAAAAACCTTTTCTAAATGCACATGTGATTGTGCAGGTATTAAAAAGATTGTTATCAAGAATGTGTGGATTATTGTCTCAACGCTACAACACTTTTGTGGTGATGTAATTGCTGTTTTCTGTGAAAATGGGGGTTATTTCCTAAGGGCAAATCCTCTTTGCACTACAAGTGCAGTTTCAGTGCAGTTTCAAGTGCACTTGTAGTGCAAAGTGTCTACGCCTTTAGTAAATAACACCCAACAGTGTTTTGTATAAGGTTACACAATCACGCCATTTTCAGGACTCCCCACATTGCTGTCAGGGTCAGCTAAAACAAACACAAGCAGTAAATGTCACCAAAGATTTTTATTTTTTTTTTATTTGATAAAGGCTTCACAAAGTGTCTGGCATATTGATGGCCCCCCTACCCGCAAAGAACTCAAGGTATCCTAACCGGACATCACGGGAACTCAGGGAGGGCAAGCCAGGACGGCCACTTTCAAGCGCCGTCAGGGTTGTTTCATGTAGAATTCCGGCCTCAGGCCCAACTGAGCCAGCATAGTTGGCAGAATGTTGGCGTAAAAAGTTATGTAGAACACAGCACGCCAGGATTATATGATTAAGTTTATACTCCGCCATATGGATGGGTGTCAGAAATAGGCGGAACCGGCTGGCCATGATTCCAAATGTGTTCTCCACCACTCTTCTGGCTCTGGCCAGCCGGTAATTAAAAACCCTCTGTTCCGGGGTGAGGGTCCTCATCGGGAATGGCCGCATAAGATGGTCCCCCAACGCAAATGCTTCATCTGCAACGAAGACGAATGGGAGTCCTTCCACATTGTCTTCTGGAGGTGGCACGTCCAAGCTGCCATTCTGGAGACGCCTGTAAAACTCCGTCTGGGCGATGACTCCACCATCGGACATCCGGCCATTCTTCCTCACGTCCACATACAGGAAGTCGTAATTAGCCGACACCACCGCCAACATCACAATACTATTGAACCCCTTGTAATTATAATAGTACGACCCCGAGTTGGGTGGTGGGACAATGTGGACGTGTTTCCCATCAATTGCCCCTCCGCAGTTAGGAAAGTCCCACCGCTGGGCAAAGTGGGAGGCCACAGTCTGCCATTCCTGTGGCGTGGAAGGAAACTGTTGAGGAAAACAAAAAAAATTAATATTTTTGCACATAAACATGGCAAGCAGATTAGACACAAACATTCTTGGCCAACCTCCAGATAACATTTATTAAGGGGAATTTTACAACACCAAAGTATAAGATACACCTATCATATTCCCCCTCCCCCCCCCTCTCATGGTCCATTTCTAACATTATGGGGGGGGGGGATCTTGGACAGGTAGCCCTCTCCACTTCATTGAGAGATGAATGCCTAAATAATGTGTATTACTTGGAACAGCCCCTCCTTAGTTACACTATTGGCAGCCCACCGGACAGGTAAGAAGTGTCCTAATACAAAGATATAAATACACACTGTACACATTTGAGCACATTTGGACATTCTGCTATTACCTATCAAGATAATAATAGGATACAAAATCTTTCAACAGTACCATTTGAAAGTATACAGGCAGGCCCTTGCACTACATGCTTTGGGTAATTCATCCATACAACTGACCACAAAAGAGATGGGTATAGTGTGTATGGGTTTGGCAAAGTCAGCAGATAGATGATTGAGGATAGAGAGAGAATTGGGATCAGCTGACATAGCAGTTGGGGGGAGGGAGGGTTAATAAAAATGATTTGGGGACACCACAAAAAAAAGCCTCTGGCACTCTGCCTGAATTTAAAGCACAAATCACATTTCAAAACATTTTAGGGGGTGTTTGGGGTAGAGCACTACTATGGAGCTGACAAAATACATTGTTAAGTGACTACATGAGGTGAATATAGGGCAGAAGAGCATGCTGGGGAGGTTAGTGAAGGCAAATATGTATGAAGGACAAAAAAAATAATTACATAAAAAACCAGCATGCATTAGGACAAAGGGGACATTCACAGCATATTACAATCATGGTAAATAGGGAATGAGGAGAGAAATACAATATATTATCAAACATTATATACAATAAAATGTGATATTAAATGATAAAAATCTTACCTTAATATACTCCTTCTGCAGGACCTGGATGATGGCAGAACAGGTCTCTGGGATAATGATACCCAGAGCCTGGGGGGAGATGCCTGTCGAGAACTTCAAGTCCTGCAGGCTTCTCCCTGTCGCCAAGTACCGCAGGGTAGCGGCGAGCCTCTGCTCCGCAGTGATGGCTTGCCTCATGCAGGTATCCTGCCTGCTGATATAGGTTGTCAGCAAAGCCAGCAGACGGTGAAATACGGGGTCCATCATCATGAGAAGTTCCTGAAATCATCAGGATTATTCTCACGGATCTCACGGAGCAAAGGCATATGAGAGAACTGGTCATGCTGAAGCAACCAATTCTTGGTCCATGAACTCCTCCCCACCCTGTTCATTGACTGGACTTGTGTCAAGGTCAGGACCCCAACACCAAGCCCCCGCACAGCATGAACTCTACGAGGAGTACGTATATGCAACATGGCTAGAAAACGGTCGGCTGCTCAGAACGAAGTAACAGAACGCACTGAAGAACAGCAAGGCCTGTGAAGAGCGACCTGAAAAACAGTAACGAACGAACAAGAACACAATGACTAAGTCACGCGGAACTTGCTTGCACGCACTGAAGAGCAGATACAAACCCACAAGCACAAACTGAACCGCAGAAAACGATCTGAAAGCCACGAGTCTGAAAAAGCGCGAATCGCCTCTCACCAAACTTTTACTAACACGAGATTAGCAAAAGGAGCCCAAAGGGTGCCGCGCTTGGTTCTGAACTGGCCTTTTCTAGTCTCGTCGTACGTGGTTGACGTCACCGCGTTTTGGCGATCGGAAATTCCGACAACTTTGTGCGACCATGTGTACGCAAAACAAGTTTGAGCCAACATCTGTCGGAAAAAATCCTAGGATTTTGTTGTCGGAATGTCCGATCAATGTCCGACCGTGTGTACGGGGCATTACAACAATATATGTACTTTTTGAAATATTGTTTATTGACATTGAATGTTTTTCATAACGTTTTAGATGCACAGATGCATAGATGCGTTTCCTAAAGAACACCACTGAAGAAAGAATTTAATTGAAACGCATCAGGTGAAGGATCACATTTGACCGTGTGCTTTAGCCTTGGTGTCTCCATAGACAGATTTGTACAGATTCCAACACTGTTTTGTCTTAAATTATCATGTTTTTAATCGATATTGTTAAATAAATACTTTTGTTATACTCTAAACATTTTTCAATACTTTTTGTATAGATATTAATGCCTTTAAAGTCTGCTTAGGGGTACTATCTTTGTTCGTAATATTTTTTGGATGTGGCATTATATCTATGAGAACACAGTCACAGATCTTTCCTTTCCTGCTATAAAACTCAGAAAAGGCCGCTTTAGGAATGGATCAAAGAACTGCTGTCACACATTCTTGGATTGCCACCGACATTGTCTTGACCTTGCAACTCTTTTTGGGTCACGGGGAAGATGGCCATTCCATTAATTGCCTCTTGGATTCGGGATCGAACTGGAAGCAATACGTCTCATGCCCTCTGATGATTGTTCCAGGAAAGGATGGATTCTGGTCACACATGGTAATGAAATCTCCAGAGGTTTCCATCCATTTTGCTTTCTGTTCCTCTGTCAGCTTGTGCAGCACAAACCAGGAGCAGATCTTCCGTTTACCTAAATCTTCACAGGCAATGACGTGTACTGTGTCCTTGCTAATGCGGAATTCCTCAGCCAGTTTCTCCGCCATCAGTCGTATAGTCAGTTGTCGATCTCGTGCCAGCATTTGTCGCACTCGCTCGGTCATGTCTGGGGTTCTGCTTGTCAACGGCTGACCCAAACGTTAAAAGGCAACATTGAAAATATAAAACAATCCTTTAAAAAACATGATTGGGGGATGCCTTGAAGTGGATGTAAACACTCACACATACCCAATAAGGTGAACAGCCTCAGATGATACACAGGGATGAAACAAATCTCCCTACATAAGTTTTACATGTATATCTGCTGTCTTCAGCTTTATATACTGTTTAGAAAGTGCACATGGTGTTGAGAGATGTTCTTTTCCTGGTTAGCACTGTAGGGAAGCCTGGGCATACAGCCAAGACAGCTGATTGGAGGAAAGGCATACACCCCTCTCCTCATAGGTAGAGACTTTCAGCTCTGTCCCTTGAATCGTTCAGGGCTCTGCTAATCTATTTATAGCATCCTCCCTGCTTGTCAGGAGTAGGGATGAGCTTCGTGTTCGAGTCGAACCCATGTTCGACTCAAACATCGGCTGTTCGATCGTTCGCCGAATTGCGAACGATATGGGCCGTTCGCGCCAAATTCGTGTGGCGCGTCACGGCCCATAATTCACTGCGGCATTGCAGTGCATTGCTTGCTGATGATTGGCCAAGCATGCACTATGACCCGCATGCTTGGCCAATCACAGCGCCGCCTTAACAGAGAGCCATAATTGGCCAAAGCCAAGGAAGCTTTGGCCAATTATGGCTCAGGGGATTTAGTACACGCCCCACACTATATAAGGCCGCCTGCACGGCGGCCCTGTGCAGTGTGTTCCGGTGTGCTTAGAGAGAGAGAGAGACAGTGTCATTTCATTTGAGTTAGCTAGATTAGGCAGGACAGTCAGTCAGTTAGCTGCACTTAAAGTGTATTGTGTATATATATGCATCCCAGGTGTTGCATATATATATATATATATATATATATATATATATATACACTGTATTCAGTTTAGCTAGATCCGTTCCTGTTATCTTCTAGACTATTTACATTTAGTGCAGTGCGTCCTGCTCACAGTGTTCAGCTAGATCCGTTCCTGTTATATTCCTACTGACAGGCAGGCTTGTCTTGTTACAGTATTTTGAAGAAAATTACTGGTGTTCTTTTGATCCTATTAGTACCACAGTCAGGCAGCTAGACTATTTACATTTAGTGCAGTGCGTCCTGCTCACAGTGTTCAGCTAGATCCGTTCCTGTTATCTTCTTACTGACAGGCAGGCTTGTCTTGTTACAGTATTTTAAAGAAAATTACTGGTGTTCTTTTGATCCTATTAGTACCACAGTCAGGCAGCTAGACTATTTACAGTTAGTGCAGTGCGTCCTGCCCACAGTGTTCTGCTAAACCTACAAGTAAGTGGGGTGCGTCCTGCTCACAGTGTTCAGCTAAACCTACAAGTTAGTGGGGTGCGTCCACCTCACAGTGTTCAGCTAAACCTACAAGCTAGTGGGGTGCGTCCTGCTCACAGTGTTCAGCTAGATCCGTTTCTGTTATCTTCTTACTAACAGGCAGGCTTGTCTTGTTACAGTAAATACAGCTACCTGAAGAAAATTGCTGGTGTTCTTTTGATCCTATTAGTACCACAGTCAGGCAGCTAGACTATTTACAGTTAGTGCAGTGCGTCCTGCTCACAGTGTTCTGCTAAACCTACAAGTTAGTGGGGTGCGTCCTGCTCACAGTGTTCAGCTAAACCTACAAGTTAGTGGGGTGCGTCCACCTCACAGTGTTCAGCTAAACCTACAAGCTAGTGGGGTGCGTCCTGCTCACAGTGTTCAGCTAGATCTGTTTCTGTTATCTTCTTACTGACAGGCAGGCTTGTCTTGTTACAGTAAATACAGCTACCTGAAGAAAATTGCTGGTGTTCTTTTGATCCTATTAGTACCACAGTCAGGCAGCTAGACTATTTACAGTTAGTGCAGTGCGTCCTGCTCACAGTGTTCTGCTAAACCTACAAGTTAGTGGGGTGCGTCCTGCTCACAGTGTTCAGCTAAACCTACAAGTTAGTGGGGTGCGTCCACCTCACAGTGTTCAGCTAAACCTACAAGCTAGTGGGGTGCGTCCTGCTCACAGTGTTCAGCTAGATCCGTTCCTGTTATCTTCTTACTGACAGGCAGGCTTGTCTTGTTACAGTAAATACAGCTACCTGAAGAAAATTGCTGGTGTTCTTTTGATCCTATTAGTACCACAGTCAGGCAGCTAGACTATTTACAGTTAGTGCAGTGCGTCCTGCTCACAGTGTTCTGCTAAACCTACAAGTTAGTGGGGTGCGTCCTGCTCACAGTGTTCAGCTAAACCTACAAGTTAGTGGGGTGCGTCCACCTCACAGTGTTCAGCTAAACCTACAAGCTAGTGGGGTGCGTCCTGCTCACAGTGTTCAGCTAGATCCATTCCTGTTATCTTCTTACTGACAGGCAGGCTTGTCTTGTTACAGTAAATACAGCTACCTGAAGAAAATTGCTGGTGTTCTTTTGATCCTATTAGTACCACAGTCAGGCAGCTAGACTATTTACAGTTAGTGCAGTGCGTCCTGCTCACAGTGTTCTGCTAAACCTACAAGTTAGTGGGGTGCGTCCTGCTCACAGTGTTCAGCTAAACCTACAAGTTAGTGGGGTGCGTCCACCTCACAGTGTTCAGCTAAACCTACAAGCTAGTGGGGTGCGTCCTGCTCACAATGTTCAGCTAGATCCGTTCCTGTTATCTTCTTACTGACAGGCAGGCTTGTCTTGTTACAGTAAATACAGCTACCTGAAGAAAATTGCTGGTGTTCTTTTGATCCTATTAGTACCACAGTCAGGCAGCTAGACTATTTACAGTTAGTGCAGTGCGTCCTGCTCACAGTGTTCTGCTAAACCTACAAGTTAGTGGGGTGCGTCCTGCTCACAGTGTTCAGCTAAACCTACAAGTTAGTGGGGTGCGTCCACCTCACAGTGTTCAGCTAAACCTACAAGCTAGTGGGGTGCGTCCTGCTCACAGTGTTCAGCTAGATCCGTTCCTGTTATCTTCTTACTGACAGGCAGGCTTGTCTTGTTACAGTAAATACAGCTACCTGAAGAAAATTGCTGGTGTTCTTTTGATCCTATTAGTACCACAGTCAGGCAGCTAGACTATTTACAGTTAGTGCAGTGCGTCCTGCTCACAGTGTTCTGCTAAACCTACAAGTTAGTGGGGTGCGCCCTGCTCACAGTGTTCAGCTAAACCTACAAGTTAGTGGGGTGCGTCCATCTCACAGTGTTCAGCTAAAGCTACCTGTAGAAGGTTGGTGGTGTTCTCATACTACAGGCAGGCAGTTGATTTTGCTAGCTGCAGTATCAGTACATATATATATATATATATATATATATATATATATATATATATATATATCCCAGCTTAGTGCAGCTACAGGCCATTAGTATGTCTGGAAGGCCAAGAAGGAGAGGCAGACAGTCACAAACCAATAAGAGAGGGCAAGCAGGCTCTGTGTCTAGTGCTGGTCGTGGAGACGGTGCATCCTCATCAGCACGTGGCCATGGGACACGCTTGGCCTTTTTTTCGGCAGCTGGCCATGTTGAGCCGCAACATGCGGAAGACTTGGTCGAGTGGATGACCAAGCCGTCCTCATCCTCCTCATCCTCTCTCACCCATGCCCAGGGTACTTTGTCTGGCAAAGCAGCGGCCTCTTCCCTTGGCTCAATGTCATCAGTGACTCCTTCCCTAGCCCCACCATGTCCTCCTGAGGAGTCCCTCGAACTGTTTGACCACAGTGTTGGGTACATGCTCCAGGAGGATGCCCAGCGTTTGGAAGGCTCTGATGATGATACTGAGCTCGATGAAGGCAGTAACACGAGCACGGACAGAGGGGGTGCCCAAGAAGGACAGCAATCTGGCAGTCATGCTCCCCCTGCTGCAGCATACTGCCAGGTTTGCTCCAGTGATGAGGAGGGAGGGGATGATGAGGTCACTGACTCAACGTGGGTGCCTGATAGGAGAGAGGAGGAGGAGGAGGAGGCGGCACATCACCAACGAGGCAGGATGCCCTCCAGGGGCCAGCCTAAGGGCAGCACATTGACTGCATCACACCCCAAAGCTCCACATGTGCAGGGCGCTGCAGTCTCTGCGCGTTATTCAAAAAGTTCTTTGGTGTGGGCCTTTTTTGAGACGAGTGCATCAGATCGCACCGCTGCTATTTGCAACATATGTCTCAAGCGTATCTCGCGTGGCCAAAACATCTCCCGCTTGGGTACCACATGCTTGACCAGACATATGTTGACCTGCCATGCAGTTCGTTGGCAAGCGTATCTAAAAGACCCACACCAAAGAACAAAGAGGACCTCTGCTTGCTCCTCATCAGCTGAGATTTCCAACCCCACTAGACCTTCAGTCCTCTCTGAGACCTGCACTGAGAGGAATGAAGGTGTAGAATTAGGTGTGTCACAGCCACGTACTTGTGGGCAATCTGATTTTGGTACACCGACGTCAGATTGTACCAGGCAAATTTCCCTGCCCCAGCTGCTGCACCGCCGAAAGAAGTTTGCTCCCAGCCATCCACATGCCCAACGGTTGAATGCTAGCTTGGCAAAATTGCTAGCACTTCAACTGCTGCCTTTTCAGTTGGTAGACTCTGCCCCCTTCCGTGAGTTTGTGGAATGTGCGGTTCCTCAGTGGCAGGTACCCAAACGCCACTTTTTCTCACGGAAGGCAATTCCGGCTCTCTACCAGCATGTGGAAGGCAATGTCCATGCCTCGCTGGACAGGGCGGTCAGTGGTAAGGTGCATATTACCGCTGACTCATGGTCCAGCAGGCATGGACAGGGACGTTACCTACGTTTCACGGCGCATTGGGTGACTCTGCTGGCAGCTGGGAAGGATGCAGGACAAGGTGCAGTAGTGTTGGAGGTTGTTCCGCCACCACGCCTCCAAAATGCTAATGATTGTGACACACCTCTCTCCTCCACCCCCTCCTCTTCTTCTTCCTCCATGGCCTCTTCCTCGGAACCAGCGGTGCTCCGTAGTCGTTCAAGGGGCTACGCAAGTATGCAGGCCAAAAGATGCCATGCGGTGCTTGAGCTGGTGTGCTTGGGGGACAGGAGCCACACTGGGGCAGAGGTTCTGTCAGCTCTGCAGGGGCAGGTTCAGAGGTGGTTGACGCCACGCCAACTTAAGGCAGGAATGGTGGTTTGCGACAATGGCACCAACCTCCTCTCTGCCCTCCGACAGGGACAAATGACCCATGTGCCCTGTTTGGCTCACGTCCTTAACTTGGTGGTGCAGCGGTTCTTGGGCAGGTACCCGGGCTTACAGGATGTCCTGAGGCAGGCCAGGAAAGTCTGTGTGTATTTCCGCCGGTCATATAATGCCAGTGCTCGGCTGACGGACCTCCAAAAGGAGTTTAACCTGCCCAAGAACCGCCTAATCTGTGACATGCCCACCAGGTGGAACTCAACGTTGGCCATGCTGCAGCGGCTGCACACGCAGCAGAGGGCCATCAATGAGTACCTGTGCGACTATGGCACCAGGACAGGGTCAGGGGAGCTTGGTTTTTTTTCCCCACGCCAGTGGGCCATGATCAGGGATGCATGCACTGTCCTGTCACCATTTGAGGAGGCCACGAGGATGGAGAGCAGTGACAGTGCATGCATCAGTGACACTGTCCCCCTTGTCCACCTGTTGGAGCACACGCTGCGTGGAATAATGGACAGGGCACTTGAGGCAGAACAGAGGCAGGAAGAGGAGGACTTCCTTAGCTCTCAAGGCCCCCTTTATCCAGACAGTGTTCCTGCGTGCCCGCCGATCACACAGGAAGAGGACGAGGAGGAAGAGGAAGAGGAGGAGGAGGAAGATTGTGTCAGTATGGAGGTGGAGCCTGGCACTCAGCATCAGCAGCAGTCTTTAAGGGATCAGTCCCAAGAAACACATGGACTTGTACGTGGCTGGGAGGAGGTGGCTGCGGACCATGTCGTCCTTAGTGACCCAGAGGACTCCGGACCGAATGCCTCAGCAAACCTACGCTGCATGGCCTCCCTGATCCTGCAAAGCCTGCGTAAGGATCCTTGTATTCGTGGTATCAAGGAGAAGGACCAATACTGGCTGGCAACCCTCCTTGATCCACGTTACAAGGGTAAGGTTGCGGACCTTATCTTGCCATCGCAGAGGGAGCAGAGGATGAAACATCTTCGGGAGGCCTTGCAGAAAGGTCTGTGCAACGCGTTCCCAGAGACTGGGAGGTTACAAACTCCTGTTTCTGGACAACGTGTTGCTGAGGCTTCGGTCAGTCAAAGAAGGAGCGGTGGAGAAGGTGGCCGTCTGACCGATGCGTTCAGACAATTTTTTGGTCCGCAGCCCCAAGGTATGATCGGTTCCAGCAACCATCGCCAGCGTCTGTTTTACATGGTGCAGGAATACCTAGGGGCAAGATCAGACTTGGACACCTTTCCCACCGAAAATCCTCTGGGTTACTGGGTCTTGAGGATGGATCACTGGCCAGAGCTTGCACAGTATGCAATTGAGCTACTGGCCTGTCCTGCATCCAGCGTTCTTTCGGAACGCACATTCAGTGCTGCTGGAGGCGTGGTAACCGATCACAGGGTGCGTCTGTCCACTGACTCGGTCGATCGACTGACCTTCATAAAAATGAATGAGTCTTGGATCACCACCAGCTACCAAGCACCTGATGCTGATCCCTTCAAAGACTGCCTATGCTGATGCTGAGTGACTATCCCTGAGTAATTATCCTCTTCCTCCTCAATCATCACGCTGATAGCTTGTAAGAACATTTTTGGTTCTGGGTGCCACCACCAGTGCCTAAGGCACAATTTTTCAGCCCCTGTTTAACAGGGGCGTGTAATTACGATTTTTGATGTAATACTTTGCAGCAGGGCTCGTTCCTGCATTCCAACTAGAGTGTCTGTGAGGGGTTGCAGTGTTGTGGCACCAGCACCAGTGCCTAAGGCCTAATTTTTCAGCTCCTGTTCAACAGGGGCATGTAATTACAATTCTTGATCTAATATTTCACAGCAGAGCCCTGTGAGGGCTTACAGTGTTGTGGCCACAGCAACACCTAAGGCCCAAATTTCTGCTGAGTATATAGGGCAGGACCCTACTTTCAAACAACTAACTTACAAACGACTCCTACTTGCAAACGGAAGGAGACAACAGGAAGTGAAATCTACCCCTAGGAAGGGAAATTCTCTCCTGTAAGAGTTAATATGGGAAAAACATTTCTCCTTTCCACTGATGCTTTCCAATCCATTGGGACAAAAAGTGAGGTGAAATCTTCTGAAGAGGAGGAAAGACAGCAAAACAAATGTCACAGGGGTGATAACCCTTCCCTATGTTTTCCAAAAAGCTTAAAAAAGATTTTTTGGCTGGAGCTAAACACGTTAAAAATGTACCCGTTCAAAATTACAAAGAGATTCTACTTAACAACAAACCTACAGCCTGTATACTGCTGTTCAGAGTATATAGGGCCTGGTGGCCCCACACCTTTCCTTATTTTAATTTGGGTGCGGGGTTCCCCTTAATATCCATACAAGACCCAAAGGGCCTGGTAATGGACTGGGGGGTACCCATGCCGTTTGTCTCACTGATTTTCATCCATATTGCCAGGACCCGACATTACATTAAACCCGCAAGCAGTTTTAAATGAGATTTTTTCCTTTAAAAATGACATTTGGTGCAGGGACTGTTCTAAACACGGGAAACACGCGTCACTTTACAGGCATACTATAGACACCCCTCAGGTACGATATTTAAAGGAATATTTCACTTTTTTTTTTTACTTTAAGCATCATTAAAATCACTGCTCCCGAAAAAACGGCCGTTTTTAAAAGTTTTTTTTGCATTGATACATGTCCCCTGGGGTAGGACCCGGGTCCCCAAACCCTTTTTAGGACAATACCATGCAAATTAGCCTTTAAAATGAGCACTTTTGATTTCGAACGTTCGAGTCCCATAGACGTCAATGGGGTTCTAACGTTCGTGCAAACTTTCGGTCCGTTCGCAGGTTCTGGTGCGAACCGAACCGGGGGGTGTTCGGCTCATCCCTAGTCAGGAGTTATCGAGCTGATAACAGAATAATGGGGCAGGAGACAGCTACAGGACTTAGTGCTTTGAAGAGAGATAAGAAAACACTGCAGATATATGTGCCCAGCTTAAATTTCATGAATGAGTTTACATTCACTTTAAAGCTGCACATGAAGTTACTAAACTGTACAATGTAACCCTTAAAGTGACATAAAATGTGTTCCACATTAGCATTTCTACCCTTATCCAGGCAGGTAGCCTGGGTGGCAAAGAATGGGATCTGCACCCTGACCCAGGGGAATAAGTATGCGGTATACAGTATTAGCACCCCTAAAAATAGAAGTGCAACAAAACACACACCACAACAAAGTCCATTATTAAAAAAAATGTAAACAGTGTCCCGCCATGTAAATCCATAGGTGTTCTGTCAGTGACCCGTCCAAATAGGTAATGGAAGTGACGTTCCATCACAACACCGCAATGGCCATCTTGCTACATCCTGCACTCATCCACAGTAAGCCTGCAGTCAGAAGGTGGCAGCGAATACCTTTTTACACTCAGCCAAGTCTTGCATTTCACAGTTATTTTTACCAGTAAACTGGGGTTATGTAATGGTTATGCAATAGAGTTTTGTCTGTCATCTAACCTGTCTCCATGTGTTCATCTCTAAAGACCAGCTGACTCTTACCTGACTGCTTTTATAAACTCTCCTCTAGCATGGCTCCACCCCAGCTCCTATCAGAGAACTCTATATTAACCTCTGCACTGCAGGCCAGCCCTGCTGATCAACCTTTGTGTGTTTTGGCTTCCTGTTCCTGTTGTCCTTGTCTGCTTGTGGCCCTGACCTTGGCTTATTCCTTTACTATCCCTATCCTCCTGTTGCCTACTTTTGTTGTTAACTGGGGGTCGCCACCTGGAGCCAGTTGCAGCCCAGTCCATCCTCAGCACTAGAGGCTCTGGTGAACATCTGCTGGCTCTTAGACTCTGCGCCCCAGGGAATCTTACGCTCTAACCCCAGTGGCATCCATGTTGGTGTTCCAGTGGCCCTGCCTTCCTTACCACCCTGACTCTCATCCGCAGCAGTCAGCCGTAGGGTCCACTACCTTGGGTGCACTCCTGATCCCAACGGTGTGCATCTGTCACCTAGCCTCAAGGTGACCTGATAGGTTATATAGTGAAATACAGTATTTTGAAACCTGTGATACTGTTTTGATGTTAAATTTTAAAAGCAGCGGCAAGCCTGCTGATCTCACTGGTTTGTTAATCTGACAGAACACTGCTGCTTTTAAAATTCAACATCAAAACAGTGTCACAGATTTCAAAATACTGTATTTCACTATATAAGCTCAGTGCAAAGAAGGGCAGGGGGTAGGGAACGGCCGCAGTTAGCTGCTTCTGTCGGCCGGTATCTCGATACCCCATGCAGGGGAAGAAAAACCAAGGGGGAGGGACTATTGCGGTACTAGGTATAGATAAGTATTTAGTAAGAAAAGATAAAGAGGGAGGTAGTAATATAATAAAATTCAATTTTAATAGAAAACATGGTTAAAAAGTTATTACAGTATCACATACAGTTGTGATTCAAAGCAGAAGCAATAAATACAACCAAATGGATTACAACCAATAGTGATGGTGGATACAAATAAAGCTTGGATTCTCGACCGGTTTCGCGGTTTTCACCGCTTCCTCAGGAGAGCAATATCTGTGGTACAACATACAATAAATTGTAGTAAATACACAATTCAACAAGTACATAAGAAGGTTGTTGTTGCAGCAAAATCATTATATAGTATATTAAGCAAATACATACATATTAAGTACAATAAGGATGAACTCACCCGTTCAGTGGTTCTCTGTGGGTGTGTAAAGCCCCAAGTAGTTCCCCCTGCGGCGAACACAGGGGATAACAAACAGCCTCTGGATGGATACATTTTGGATAATAGAATTGTATAAGTCAATGGACTAGAGGGTCAGTAAGAGGGGTAGAATAAGGGGGTGCCAGTGATGTAACTCTAAAATTTGAAACCATGAAACTATATAAGCTCAGTTTACTGGTAAAAATAAGTGTGACATGCAAGACTTGGTTGGGTGTAAAAAGATGTCCACTGCCACCTTCTGACTGCAGGCTTACTGCGGCCGAATATAGGGGGGAAACCAGGATGGCCGTTGCGGTGTAGTGACGGAATGTCACTTCCGTTACCTAATCTGACGGGTTGCTGATTCTGACATCTCATCCAGTGATGTACTGTATATCTATTGTCAGTCATGATGACCCATCGCCATGATGACCAACTGCCCAGCGATGTTGCCTCACCAACCCCAATGACCTGCTATCCGATGATGATGTTACCTACCATACTACCACGGCAAAATTACACATCTCATGTATTTGGTCAATTATGTCACCCTAGATCTCTGACTGTTTTTTTTACAAACAGTAGCTGGCTGGGAATCTATTATTTGTCAGAGGTAGCACATCATCATCTAAACCTATATAGCAAAATTACAAATCCCTGGCAGGCTGTTTGGGCAGAGAGTTGCTGTGGTGGTGGGTTGTTGTGACTGACGCTAGATCTACATCGCTGGATGACTTGATTGATGATGGATTGAATTGATTGGATTTGGTATATTGCTTACTTTTTTAATTTGCTATTAATTTCTTATGTGCACTTGCCTTTGAACTCAAAATGTTTCTTCTCCTATTTCAGAGTGAGCTGGTGGAATTAAAATCTTTTTAGATTTCTAAACTGGAAGTTAGGATTTAAAGCAGAGTTCCACCCAATAGTGGAACTTCCTCCTAATTGCTTCCTCCCCCCTTCCGGTCTCCCATTTGGCACCTTTCAGGGGGGAGGGGGAACGAGGACCTGTTTTTGACAGGTCCCCTTCCCCACTTCTGGGAGACCAGGCCGATCTCCACCTCCTTCCTCCAATCAGAAAGAGCAGCACGCTTCGCACATGAAGCACAAAAGGCTTCACTGCCAGGTTCCTTTACCTAAAATAGCAGCGGCTGCACCCGACAGTCGATCCGAAGATCAACTGGGGTGTCGACATTGCGGGCTCCCTGAACAGGTAAGTGTTGATATAGTAAAAGTCAGCAGCTTCAGTATTTTTAGCTGCTGACTTTTAACTGTTTTCCCCAAGGCGGAACTCCACTTTAAGGTGATACCAATTATTAGCTCAGGAAAAAGTTTGCAGGGCAAGCTTTCCAGGCACTCTGGCCTCTTTTTCAGGAAATATCTGTTATTTGATCTGAAATTTTAGTAAGAATCCAACTGCCCTTAAAGTGTTTGTAGAGGCTGAAGGCTTTTTGCCTTCATGCATTCTATGCATGAAGGTAAAAAACCTTCTGTTTGCTACTCCCCTCACAGCCCCCCTAATACTCACCTGAGCCCCCTTTCGATCCAGAAATGTGCACGGGATCCTCAGCTGTCCAGGGTCTCTCTCTCCTCATTGGCTAAGACACAGCAGTGGGAGTCATTGGGTTCCACTTCTGTCAATCACAGCCAGTGAGCCAATGAGGAGAGAGTGGGGGCAGAGCCATGTCACTCCTCTCTGTGTCTTAATGGCTCGGGAGTGAGCACACACCAGTACCCCCATATCAAGCGGCTTGCTGTTGGGGGCACTGGTCAAGGGGGAGAATCCAGGAGCACCGGCGGGGTACCCAAGAAGAAGAGGGTAAGGGCTGCTCTGTGCAAAACCATTACACAGAGCAGGTAAGCATAACATGTTTGTTATTTTTTTCAACAAACCAATATTACTTTAAGTAAAAAATAAAAATAAAGACTCCAGGTAACTAAAGCCTAAGCTTTATTAAAATTATAAAAAATCAGCATAAAAGGACAGCACTTAATCTCAATGAGAAATGCTGCTTGCAGGTTTCTTAGGTCTCTGCCTCCCCCCATACCCCTGCAGCGGTAATCTTCAAATGCTGCATTGGTTAATACAGCAGCTGAACCTGTCATAGGCATTGGTCAAAAGTACAAACTATACCTGCCCTTTCCAACCCCCTCCAACATTCCCAGAAGCTGTACTATAGCTTCTATAAATGAAAAGTGCTCTATGAATGCAGGACATGGACACTCCATGGATTCATCCACCTGTCTTCACTTCTATGACAGGTTCAGCGGCTGTATAAGGCACCAGAAGATTACCGCTGCGGGGGGTATGGGAGGAGGCAGAGAACTAAAGATTTCAATTGAGGAAACAACCACCAGCACAAGGAACAATTCTCATTCAACGTAAGTACTGTCCCTTGTGCTGATTTAAATAAATAAAAAACATATAACTAAACTTTTTAAATGCATTAAATTATAGGAGCAACTAGCAATAATTCCATAAACATATATGCAGACTAGAAGATTTTTGCATCTACCAGGAATTTCCCTTTCCCTTTATATAAACCAAAATGTTTATCTGCGCAAATAGTAAAAAATAAAAATGATAAATGAAATAAAATACAGCAGCTGTGCACAATGTTTAGACACCTGTTTCCCTGATGAAATCACGTATGACGAAACGTGTCAGACGAAGTCACGCACACATGCCGCTACCAGGCATGCACGATTGATGGTCGGCCACCTTGCTCCCCGGAAAAGAGCGATTACTTGTACTAATATCCTTTTTTTTCAGCTACATACTGTATGTGAGTGTTACTCCTTATTTTATCAATAAACTGTCTTTACGATATCATGCCATGTGGATAACCCTTCTGTTTCTAACCTTCTGTTTAAATAACTAAACACACAGCCATTAACGTCTAAACCGCTGGTGGGCCCAAAGTGTCAATATTTTGTGCGGCCACCATTATTTTACAGCACTGCCTTAACCCTCTTGGGCATGGAGTTCACCACAGCTTCACCGGTTGCCGCTGGAGTCCTCCTGCACTCCTCCATGACGACATCACGGAGCTCGTGGATGTTAGAGACCTTGTGCTCCTCCACCTTCTGTTTGAGGATGCCCCACAAATGCTCAATAGGGTTTAGGTCTGGAGACATGCTTGGCCAGTCAATCACCTTTACCCTCAGCTTCTTTAGCAAGGCAGTGGTCATCTTGGAGGTGTGTTTGGGGTCGTTAACATGTTGGAATACTGCCCTGCGGCCCAGTCTCTGAAGGGAGGAGATCATGCTCTGCTTCAGTATGTCACAGTACATGTTGGCATTCATGGTTCCCTCAATGAACTGTAGCTCCCCAGTGCCGGCAGCATTCAAGTCGGCCATCTTGCTCCCCGGAAGAATGATTACTCGTACTAATATCCTTTTTTTTTCAGCTACATACTGTATGTGAGTGTTACTCCTTATTTTATCTATAAACTGTCTTTACGATATCATGCCATGTGGATTACCCTTCTGTTTCATGTCTGGTGACTCGTGACCATCCCGGTGGGGGAGTTACATTCAGGGGGCTTCACTTCCTGGCTTTTATCCATTCATCTCTATGGCGCATATCCAGTGACAGGCGAGGATACCTAGGAGGTCCAAATCCTTGGCTTGGTTATTGTAAACAAAGCGCAATAGACCACTCTTATTAGGGGGTCACAAATCCTCTGGTAAGCTTGGTTGTGTTTTCTGGCTGGTGACATTTATCCTATCTTACCTTTATCACTTTCACGGCTGGAGGAATTTTCCTCAACCTAGTAGCTAACATGCCTTTATGTCATTGATCATAAATTAAAACTATAAGTAAAATATATAGTTCCTTGGCTACAAGAAGAGCTGCCTGTCTGTCTCATTTAGGTGATATCTTGCTAATAAATGACAGGCCATTGTTGTATAGTGTATCAGAAGGATTATGTATGTTTTCCTGTAATGTTATTTGCGATATCTTTTCTTTTCTGAACCACTGAGACTGCTCAGCACCTCTTATGCTCCCTCCGACTCATCATTTCTGTTGAATGTTTTTCTTCATTGTTAATTCTCTCTAGCCGCCTGGCTTCATTCCCAGCCTGTATCCTTTCACTGTTTAGCTCCCAGGCAGCTCAGTCTAATATTCAAATAGTATTATGAAGTGTATTGTTGACTGATACTGCAAAATACATTGCTCAGACCAGTGGAAAATAGCACTGCAGTTTCTGAAGTAGATCAAGCGTTATTAGTCTTAAGGAAAAAGCCATTCCTAAAAAAAAAAAAAAAGTGTTATCTGGCTTTTGCAGTAGTCCATAGAAACCAAATTCCATTTTTAATGACAATAGATCAGTGAAAGGCACATTTTAATTGGTCGGCTATGAGTTACAGCATTTTACGAATTATGTTTTGCTTTATTAAATAAATGTAATACTAGAAGAGTTCATTGTAATACGAAGGTTTGTGGCTCACAAAAACTATTCTAGATCTGATTATGTAAGCAAAATAGTGGCTGACTATACCAGAGATGCAGCGCATGTAGAACGAAGCATAAATTAAGCAAGAATCAAAGGATAAGAGGATTATAGAATTTCATTTGTGAGACGGTACCTTTCAAATGCCACAGTATAATTGTGTGTTTATATTGCTGACAGTAATGACCTTATTTTTATTCACACATGTGGCGTTTGTCAGGACAAGGGTTCATACTGATGAGGACTGAGCGTGACACATGCAGGGCCCCATCCCATCACTTAACTGACACTTGCGTTGTTATATCCTGACATGATGTCCTCATCAGTTTCACTGAGCATGGCAATGCAATTACTGAGGTAGTGAAAGACTGCAATATGCCAAAATCATATTGAATCTGCCATTGGCACACGCAACAATTAAATTATATGTGAAGGACACACAATTACTGAGCAGATTGTACTGTTAGGGAAGTATACATAAAACAGTTGGAAGCAGATCTATTTAATTAGGGATGTTTGTTCCAAAACCTCAACCTCTGATTACATATATAGACCTGAAGTTATCAGGTTCTAGATCTTGGGAATATTTGCGTTTTTTGATTTATTATATTTTGTTGGGTTCAGCGTATAAAAGGTGGATTTACTATTGTATTTTGTTAGGTGCTGTTTTAACTCACTACAGTAATTTAAATTATGAAGTTTTAAATTGGTTGTAAAGCCTTAAACTAAGTGTTACTAAACCTAGGACCCTGCATTCACTATATCTGGTCTACCACAGTACACAGAACATGGAAATGCAATTATTTTAGTAAATATAAACTGCTAAATACCTTTTCTCATCATATTGCTACAGCCATAACTTGTTAGAACAGTCTTTTGTTAGAGCAGTCTTGTGACTTCTATCAGTGACTGGTTAAAGCTTGCAGGAGGAGTTTTAAATCTCCTATGATTGTCCTATGAGGCTACAGGACAGCTGACCCTCTGTCTGAACAGTGCTGATTGGCCCTGTGCTGATAACATGCACTCTCCAAAAAAAAGCAATACACACCAAACTGAGCATGTGCAGAGTGCCCCCAAGGCTCTGTACTATCCTGAGATGGTTTGAGGATTCTGGAAGAAGGAGATGATCAGAGAAGATGGGATCAAACCGTTTTTTACACAATGCAGATGATTAACCCCTTAGGTTCCAAAGTATAACAAGCATGCTTTACTGCATATACAGACTGATTTTAATGTTGTGGATTTAGTAACAGTTTAAAGTCATACTAAAGGATCGTTTTTTATTTTTTTTAAATAACAAACATGTTATACTTACCTCCACTATGCTGCTCGTTTTGCACAGAGTGACCCCGAACATTCATTTCTGGGGTCCCTCGGCAGCTCTTGGGGCTCCTCCAGGCATTAGATAACCCCCTTGGAGAAGCGCTCTCCCGAGGGGGTTACCTTGCGGGCACGCACCCAATTCCAGCATTAGGCATCCATAGAAGCCGAATGGTGGACTCGGCCCTGCCCTCCGGCGCCTGCGTCATTGGACTTGATTGACAGCAGCGGGAGCCAATGGCTGCGCTGCTATCAATCTATCCAATCAAGAGCCAGGAACTAGTGGAGAGAGGGACGGCTGGGACGATCCGATGGAAATTCAGGGCTCAGGTAAGTAAAACGGGGTAGCTAGGGGGCCAGTGACTGCAAGGTGTTTTTTCACCTTAATGCATAGGATGCATTAAGTCCCGCATTAAGTCCTGCCTTTGTCAATGGACGCAGCAGCAAGACTCGGGAGCGAGCCAACACGGGTGCCCCCCACGGAAAGCAGCTTTCTGTGGGGGCACCCGATGAAGAGGAGCGGCCTGAAGCGCAGGCGGGGGACCCCAGAAGAAGAGGATCAGGGCTGCTCTGTGCAAAACCACTGCACAGAGCAGGTAAGTATAGGCATGTTTATTATTTTTATTCAAAAAAAATCGAACATTTATCACTTCAATGTTACCACATACTGCATGTGCACGTATTAAAAGAGAAATATGGGCAAAATCATGCTGCACTCCAGTGACCCAAATTCAGCTGACGTCACAGAGCTGGTCCAGGCTGGTCAGCTGGTCCAAATGTTACTTCCGCCCATAGCTCTTAAAGGGCCATTTTTTTGAATAATTTTTTTAAATGACAATTTTTTATTTTTTTTTATTGCATTTTAGTGTAAATATGAGATCTGCGGTCTTTTTGACCCCAGATCTCATATTTAAGAGGTCCTGTCATGCTCTTTTCTATTACAAGGGATGTTTACATTCCTTGTAATAGGAATAAAAGTGACACTTTTTCTTTTTTTAAAAAAACAGTGTAAAAATAAAAGGTAAAATAAATAAGAAAAATGTTTTTTTAAATGCACCCCGTCCCGCCGAGCTCGCGTGCAGAAGTGAACGCATACATGAGTAGCTCCCGCATATGAAAACGGTGTTCAAACCACACATGTGAGGTATCGCCGCGATCGGTAGAGAGAGAGCAATAATTCTAGCCCTAGACCTCCTCTGTAACTCAAAACATGCAACCTGTAGAATTTTTTAAACGTCGCCTATGGGGATTTTTAAGGGTAAAAGTTTGTCGCCATTCCACGAACAGGCGCAATTTTGAAGCGTGACATGTTGGGTATCAATTTACTTGGCGTAACATTATCTTTCACAATATAAAAACAAATTGGGCTAACTTTACTGTTGTCTTATTTTTTGATTCAAAAAAGTGTATTTTTTTAAAAAAAAGTGTGCTTGTAAGACTACTGCGCAAATACGGTGTGACAGAAAGTCACACAAGTAACGACCACCATTTTACTGTCTAGGGTATTAGAAAAAAAATGTATAATGTTTGGGGGTTTTAAGTAATTTTCTAGTAAAAAAAAACTGTTTTTAACTTTTAAACAACACATTTAAAAAAGATACTCGGTCCTTAAGTGGTTAACCACATGCCAACTGAGCCGTAGACAAAAGACATACTCGGTTGACAGTGAAATACCAGGGTTATGGCTGTAGCGATATGCCATAACACCGGTATTGTTTTTTCAGCCAGCAATTCTCTAACTGATAAAAGTGGTCCGAGTCCCATCACTTCCAAAAATGATCCAGTGGCGAAACTGCCACTCGGACCTCCCCCTCCAGCAACTTCTCGTTGGTTTTGGGGCTTACCTGGCAGATCGGGAAGCCCGAAAACTGATCTGGCAGTTCTGGCTTCTGGTCACAGGAAAGATGACCCCCGCTCATCTCTATGGCCTAGGAGGACTGGAGCAACATCATGACGTCACTTCCGGTTCTGGCCCAATGTAAACAAGGTCATTTTTTTTAAACCTCAAAAAAATTTTTTTTGTAGACCTAATGCTTTGCATTGTAGAGGAGAGATTTGGGATCTTATTGACTCCATATCTCTCCATTAAGAGGACCTGTCACTGCTTATTTCTAACACAAGGGATGTGTACATTCCTTGTGATAGGAATAAAAGTGATCAAAACATTTTTTTTTTAAAGTGCCTCCATCCCCCCCATACTCGCGCGCAGTGGTAAACGCATACGTAGGTCATGCCCACATATGTAAACAGTGTTTAAATCACACATTTACGGTATTGCCGCAAATATCAGAGGGACTGCAATAATTCCAGCACTAGATCACCTCTGTAACTCTAAACTGGTAACCTGTGGAGATTTTTCAAGCGCCGTATATGGAGCTTTTTAAGTACTGTAGTTGCCATTCCAGGAGTGTGTGCAATTTTAAAGCATTACATGTTGTGTATCTATTTACTCAGTATAACATCTTTCATATTTTACAAAAAATTGGGTTATATTTTGTGCTTTTTTTTTTTTAACTATAAAAGTGTATTTTTTCCAAAAAATTGTGTAAATACCTTGTGAAAATAAAAAATTGCAAAGAACGCAATTTTATTCTCTTGGGTCTCTGCTAAAAAATTCATATATATATATATAAAATTTACCGCACTTATCGGCGCATCTCAGCACGTCACTGAGAGCCTGTGCCAGCCATTCCTGCCCCCTCCACAGCCCAGCGTTCCAGTGCACACTGGAGGGGCAGAACAGAGAGCCAATGACTGACAGTCACTGTTCTCTGCTCAGTAAAGACTGAGAACTGAGCGATCAGCAGCCATGTGCTTGCTTAGTTCTCAGTCCTAAATTCGGTGAGGGACAACTGCGGCATCAGACTGACAAATCAATACCCACCGCAGATAAATGGACCCCATCCCCCCTTAGGTACAGCCCAGTATCCGACTGCAATTCTAAATGGCGAATGACCATGTCCCCATTCCGAATAAAAATTCGACCCACCACTTTATTACCTTTTATCCGAGTTTTGTTAATTCTCGATACCGACCGTGCTATACGCCAAGTCGTCCGAGCCACCATGTCAGACCACAAGACCAGCATATGCGGGAAGGCTGTCCAGAGCCGCAAGAAATCTAAATTAACCTCCCGAATGAGCTCCCCACTGGAACGATCTACAGATCATTTCCCCCAACATAATATCCAGTGGCCTATCCAGGTGTGCAAAGTGATGTTAAGGGTGGAAATACAGCTCTGTCTAGCGAGCCATTCTACTAAAAAGTAGTAGCATAAAAAATGAGTCCTGCTGCAGCTTGAATGTGAGATACACACAATGTAGTAATTTCAAAAGGAAAAGCTGCACAGCATGAGACTATAAAAATGTGGTAGCATATATCCACATATATTAAATGTCCATATCAAATGGAGGATATAATTACTCCCAATCTAATGATATAAAACACTAAATTTCATGGATCTATAATATAACCATGTGCATCACGATGTTTGAACATAAATGCATTAAAAATTGGCCACACAATAGATGTCAAAAGTGCCCTTTGAAAAATTCATATCAACAGAAAGTTCTCTAAAAGAGCAATGTTGCCAATTGCATAGTATTCCCAATTGTATGAAATGTCCTCAATTCACTGGTTATTAGTGACTTAAAACAGAAAACACCGCAGCAATTCAAAGTGATGCACCTCGGGCACAGCTCTGCTCCACATCGTCCCCAGGACCCCCAACCAGCGGACACAGGCCTCCCTCCTGGAAATACCTAGCTGCCTACCATCCGGCCTAACATCAGCTCGCCTGGCCCCCCAAAAAACATAAGAGTGGCCCAAGATTCAGACAAGGTATATCTGCACTCCAGCTGAAGGTAAAGAACAAAGCCACTGGATGACACCCACACCACCATGAATACTCGCCCAGCATGATAATCCCACCCTTTTTCAACAATTAATCAGCCAACAAATGAGGGCGAATGTAAGTACAGAATCTTCTGGAGTCCCATCTCCCAACAGCCACCTCATCCAACCCATACCGAGCGGCCTTTGTGGCCGCCCTGACACAGAAGGAGTGCGAGGCATACTGTTTGTCCTCCAAACCCACCACCCGTAGAACCTTACAGAAAATGGCTATAAACTAAAACTTGGACAATGGAGACCCATCCCCTTGCAACAGAAACAGCCCCCCACTATCTGGCAAACCTCTAAAAACTCCCTCACGACCCTCACCGGATAAACAGGGGAACCTAGTAAAGGAAACAGTTGTATCCATGCACCCTTTCCCTCCTGGTCCGTTTTTGACCTGAGCAGCAATACGCGCAACCTGTCCCTACTACAGATCACATCCTGCACCCAAATACCTTCCTAGATGGACTGACCAGCTCGCTAATCCGAAATGCCCCAAAAAAGGCCAGAGAAAAAGCTGCCTTGAATAAGTCAACTTCCTAGCTGGATGAACATAACGATTCCAGCCGCACAAAAATGGCCTGTAAGTTAGCAAAGGACACAGGCCGCCTAGCATCCTTGCGTTTTTGTGACTTCCAATATCCTTTTACGGCCTGTCGAACCCAAAAATCTCTTGTAAAATACACCCCACCCTGCAACTTAAAGAAAAATGCTGAACCTGCCAGCTTCTTCTCTATGGTGGACATGTACATACCCTGCTCCATGTTCCTAGAGACAAGGTAAAGGACCAACCGCCTTACCTCCAAATCTACCTTATCCACCCCAGCACCACATCTCCAACCACTCCCGCCATACCTTGATGTAGGCTGTCCATGTAGCCACACTCACCGACCTCCTGATCCATCCAGCAACGGCTCCAAGGCAATCTCCCACAGCCGCCCCGGACAAGGAACCCCCTGTTGCTCGGCCGCTTGTGTCAGCTCTCGGAACCTGTCCCACTGAAACTGAGACAAGGCGTCAGCTAGAGTATTGTCTACCCCAGGGTGATGAACAGCATACAAAAAAATGTTCAATTGTAGGCAGCGAAGTACCATGTGGCGCAACAGCCATAGAACAGGTTCTGACGACGCTGAGATGCGGTTAATGACTTGAACCACTCCCATGTTGTCACAATTCAACCTAATTTTCAAGTTTCAAAACGACTGGCCCCAGATTTCCATGGCCAGCATGGAAAAAGCTCCAGGAGCACCATGTTATTGAGAAAACCCACGTCTAACCAGGAATGTGGCCAAGGTGCCGCACTCCAATGACCCTGGTAGAAGGCCCCATAACCTGATGATCCTGCAGCATCCGTAAAAAGCTCCAAGTCGAAGTCACTCACCGGCCCCGACATCCAAACCGATCTCCCATTATACTCTTCCAAAAACGTGTGCCACACCCTTAAGTCCTCCTGATGTTCCAGATTAAGACGGATAAAATATGTAGGGGACCTAACCCCCATCGTAGCCGTCTGCAAAAAACCCTGCCCATAGGGATAATGCGACATGTGAAATTAAACTTACCCAACAGGGATTGTAGCTTCCTAAGCTGGATCTTGCGCAGTCCCAATGTCCCACAGATCTCCGCCTTGATGGCCAACAAATTATCCTCCATAGTGTCCGAATTGATCACTATGCCTAAAAAACTAAGCACGATAGTCGGGCCCTCCATCTTATCCTCCGCCAAGGGAATACCGAATCTGCCCGCAATGTGCTGTAATGTAGACAAAAGTATCTCACACACCTTAGCAGAAGGAGGCCCCACGCAAAGGAAATCATCCAAGTAATGGATGACAGAATTCATCCCTGATACGTCACGGACCACCCATTCAACAAAGGAACTGAACATCTCGAATAAAGTGCAGGAAACTGAGCAGCAATGGGTAAGCAGCGATCTACGTAAAATTCATCCTGCCAGCAGCACCCCAGCAGGCGGAAATTGTCCGGATGGACAGGGAGCAAACAAAAAGCGGATTCAATGTCCGCTTTTGCCATCAGAGCCCCTTTTCCTTAGGGGCAAACCCAGCCAACTGCCGCGTCAAAAGAAATGTACTAAACTTTACACGCCTCCAGATTAATGGAATTGTTGACCGAAGTTTCTTTGGGGAAGGATAGGTGATGGATAAGACGTAACTTGTGTGGTTCCTTCTTAGGCACCACCCCTAGAGGCGAAATCACTAAATCCGGCAAAGGCTTCACCGCGAAGGGCCCACCCATGCGACCCAGCACTACTTCCTTACCCAGTTTTTCAGAGACCACCCCATAGGCTGAACCGCACTCAAGGAACAAGGGATCCTAAAACCCTCCAAGAACCCCACCCGCAGCAACCACACAGCCTCATGGTCCGATACCTATTTAGGAAAGTGCATCCTTTCCCCCCTCACCGGTGTCTTCCCTCTTGTTTGCAGACTCACTGGCACGTCCCCTGCCTTTCTTAAAACATCGGAACGCGGGATGTGAACCTCCACAACCGGAGCACTCGTGTTTAAAACGTCAGGAGCTCGCAAACTTGCAAGAGCCCTCGTTGTACTGCCAACAGAAACCCTACTTCTTAGTGGCTGGTTTTCCAAGTGAAGCTGCACCACCGGCCCCTCCTGGAAAAAAAACTGTTTTGGAGCCCACGCTGAGGACATGAGCCACATCCAGATGCTTATGTCCTTGTGGTCCCACCAAAGGGAAAGACGGACGGCCCTCCACTGCCGGAACTGTTCATCATACCGCAGTCAAGCAGATCCCCTGTATACTCTATGGGCCTCCCCGACAGCCTCCGTATAATAAAAGAGCGCTGAACAGAGCTCTGGGTTCTTCTCCCCTATGATACTCTCCATAATGGCAAATGCCTGTAGCCAATTGGCTAAAGTCCTCGGTATCAGTCTGTACCGACGCCTTTCCTCATCCTCCTTTTTCGAGTCATCGGGCTTAACCCTATCCAGGTTAAACATCTCAAGAGGTAGCAGGGAAAAAATCTCCACGTACTCACCCTTGCAAATCTTATCTTAGACAACCTGCTATAAGTGTGCCTCTAACGGCCCTTCAAAGCACACATAAACCTCGCACTTAGCTGCATCGGTAATCCGCACAGCGTCCACTTTTCCTGGGAGCTCCTGCGACGTTCCCGCCTTCTCCCCTGACATCGCAAAAGCAGCCACCTGATCTGGGGGAGTAACTATGGACCCCATGGTAGCGGGTGCTACCGCCATAACCAGGGGGAGGGGGTACCACACTGGGTCCCATCCCTATCCCGTCTACGACTACACTGCCACCCGGCTGAACCCACGTTGCCACCTGCGGGGAATTGCCCCCGTGTCCCCCTGCAAACCTGTGCACCAAATCTCGCAGCCCCCCTAGAAAATAACGCAACTGTGCATCCATCCCGGACGTGGCAGGTGCAACACCCACCACCTGTGGGCCGGACCCCACCCGCGATTTGGCACCCCCAGCAAGCAACCCAATACATTGCCAACAGAGCTGTTACGTAAATTAGTTGACTTACCAGGCTGACCAGGGGGACCCCAACAGCCGCTGCTCCAGAATCCCCTGATGCTGGATGTCCCTGTGATTCATCTTCTTCAGAGCAGGACAGTTCACCCTCTGATCACACTTGGATCCGTGCCGTACTTGGCTCTGCCTCCCCGCACCAGATCCACCCATCGATATGCTGCGGAGACCTCCAGCACGTACAGTACCCCAGGCCGCCGTCTCCACATTTTCCTTGCCTTTTCCGCCCCTCTCTCTCCTGGCAGGGGTCGCCGCCAACACATTGGAGCCGCCGCCCTCGGCTGGTAACGGCCCGGCGGCCGCAACATTGCTCCTCCCACGCCGAAACTCCCCCCTTTCAAAAGCATCAGAGGGGCAGGAGTCCGCTAGCTCCTGACAGTGACGCCCGGGTGGGCGGAGGAGGCGTGCACACACTTCCTGATGCCCCGCCCTCTGAGCTCCGCCTACGCCGAGGATTCCGTCCAGACCCACCACTCGCAGAAGCTGGTGATCTCTTCGTCGCTGGTCCTAACAGGTCCTGGGCAGGGCTCTTACACTGGCCCAAAGCTCGGGGGAGGATCCGGGAGAAAAATGCTCTGGCGGCTGAGGCCGCCGGGCACGTGGGATGTCCTGCCCCCCCCCCGCTGCTGACCCGGACGCTTGATCCTCTAGCAGGGCAGATACCTGGCTTTGAAGCCACTCAGGCCCCTTGGAAGCTGCCACAGCTCACAGCCGTGCCAGGATCTTGTCCACCTCGGCCATGCTCCAAAATTTTCGTGACAAGCAGCAGCGTGGAATAAACTGCCTGCTTGTCACCTGTCCCTCCTCTGCTGTCCAGGAGACCCTACCTATCCCTTAAATAAACTCCAACAAACCCAGCCTCATCCTGTTGCTCCAACCAATCCTACCTCTCCCCAATTTTTACCTTCAATTAACACCATAGTTGCTTCCCCTTCTCACCCTGACATGCCGGCCCTGCACTATCTTTCATTTTATTTCTCCCACTCCGGGCCTTACGTTATCATCACTTTATTAAATGATAGCCTTATTCCTGGTACACAATAAAAAAAGTCTTCATTTAACCCAGTGGGTGATATTAGTGCGCCAATCTCCCCTGTGCCTTTGTGTTCTGACAGGGGGACTCCTCCCCTCCAGAATACACTGATCAGCACTCACAGCCATTGGCTGCCAGCACTAATCAGATGTGGGTCGGATGCTGGTTTACCAGCATGCCCATTTGACAGAAGCTGGTTGCAAGACCAGCTTCTTTAAAACAGAAATCTGTACACCCAGGATTTTCAGCCCAATTGTATCAGTCTAAACTAAAAAGTTCTGCCACACCCTTTCCTTCTCCCAAACTGACAGAGATGACAACTAGAGATATCTATCCAAACCTGGGCCTTCCGTCACTTTCTATTCCAACGAGCTGTGGGGGTCATTTCCCACCCTGCAACACATGTAAACAAAAGGGCGGGAGACTGGTGAATGTCACCTCACATGTGTGGTTTGAACACTGTTTTCACATGCGGGCGCTACTCACGTATACGTTCGCTTCTGCACGCGAGCTCGGCGGGACGGGGCGCGTTTAAAAACTTTTTTTTCTTACTTATTTTACCTTTTTTTTTTTTTTTTACACTGTTTTAAAAAAAAAATTGTGTCACTTTTATTCCTATTACAATTAATGTAAACATCCCTTGTAATAGAAAAAAAGCATGACAGGACCTCTTAAATATGAGATCTGGGGTCAAAAAGACCTCAGATCTCATATTTACACTAAAATGCAATAATAAAAAAAAAATATTGTCATTTAAAAAAATGAAAAAAAAACGGCCCTTTAAGAGTTTTGGGCGGAAGTGACGTTTTGACGTCGCTTCCACCCTGCAGTGGCCATCTTCCCGTTTACTCGTCTCCAACTCTCCATGCACAGCCACAAGAAGGATCCTATTGCCTCCGTCGCTGCCACGGCTCCGGTAAGCGCCGGAGGGCACCAGATTGCGGCGGGAGGGGTGGCCCCTCTCCCGCCGACGATAAAAGTGATCTTGCGGCGAATCCGCCGCAGAGACCACTTTTATCTTGTACTGGACCACCGGCCGAACACAGGGATACCGGGGTTATAGCAGCTAGCTGCTGCCATAACAACGATATCCGTCCTCAAAGTAGGGACATACATCGGCGTGCGGCGGTCCAGAAGTGGTTAAAGTGGTTGTAAACCCCTCCATATACCCAGTGAAGTGACTGGCCTCAGTCAGAGCTCAGTAAGGGAAGCTCTGACAGTTGATTGGAGAGAAGGGACAAACCCCCTTCACAAGGCACACAGGAACAAGGCTGAAGCTGTCAATCTGCCGGAGCTCCACCACTACCCCCTGTCACACTTTTCTCCTGGTGTCAGGAAAACTTGTCAGAAGTGATTCATGCTGTTAGCAGAGGAACAAAGCGAAAGACAGAAATGACACTTAGTGCTCCTAATTGAGTACTATAGAAGGATATGTTTTGTTCATATTTCATGTCTGAGGTTTACAACCACGTTAAAGTAAAAGGCAAGGCATCACAATAACTGACCAGTTAAATGTTGCACTCTTGTACCTCTGATATGCCCTGTATACATTATTATAATATATTGCTTCTTGAATGTTCTTTTTAATTATTCTATAACCACAAAGTTCCGCTGCTCTGGTTCACTCTCATTTTTTACTGTGACTGGTGGGCATTAATTCTTCTCTCAAACGACATACTTGGCAACCCTGAGATATGGGTGGGATGACATCACAGCTCCTTGATATTGAGCACCATTGTTGGACCCTCCACTGTACAGAGAAGCGCCATAGCTTTGTTGCCTTGTGACCGCGGTGAAAAACTAAAGAAAAATAACAGTATTTAGGAAGCAATTAATTAGACTATTTAAACATTCAGATCAGAACTAAGAAGGAGCAACATTATCTGGTGTCAAGTGCAGATTGCTGGCTGTGGAGCTACATATGTAGGAGTTAGGGCTCTTTCTCACGGGATGGATCAGTGATGATCCGCCCCGTGAATATCCGCTTGCTCAGCGGGGATCACTCCGCCGATCCCCGCTGAGCAGGAAGATGACAGGTGCATCACCCGATCCGATCTGAAAACGGATGGAAAAGTAGGTTTTTCCTCCGTTACACTTTTCGGATGGGAGCGGGTCGGATGTCAGCGGACATGTCACCGCTGACATCCGACGCTCCATAGAGATTCATGTATGTCCGTTTTTCATCCGAAAACGGAAGGATGAAAAACGGACATACGGATCGTTAGTGTGAAAGAGGCCTAAGGCCCGGTTCACACCTATGCGAATTGGATGCGGCTTACACCGCATCCAATCCGCATGACATTTTAAAATACGTTCATTTGAATGAGGCTGGTTCACATATGTGCGATGCATTCGCACTCTGCATTGCCCAAAAAACGTGTGCGTTTTCTGGGCATTGCGGTGCGAATTGCAAGCACATTATCTTCTATGGGAACGCATCTGATTCGCAGATGCATTCCGTTGTGAACAGGATAAAATCGTGATGTAAACCTGACCTGATACTGATGCAATCCTGACCTGATCTTGATCAAAAACTGATGTGAAACACTGAACAACTACTTTGTCAATTAACTGTGAAAACGGAGCTTCAATTCGCACCGCACATGTGTGAACCCAGCCTTACACTTCTGGTTCGAAACTGCCCATTAAAGTGGTTGTAAACCCTTACATTTACCCAGTGAAGTGACTGGCCTCAGGTGATGCACAGAAATTAACCTCCCTGGTGGTATTCCTGAGTGTGGCTCGGGGTTAAATTTCAGTACCATTAGCGGTAACGCCGAGCCACACTCAGGTTTGCAAATCAGGACCTTGGCGTGGTGTATTTACCTTGTCCCCAGGATCCTGCGATGTCGCCCCCCCCCCCCCGTGTCCGCAGGCTCTGTCCTCCGCCCGATGCCTCTCTGTGTCAGGCTCCGTTCCCTGCAAGCGCTGCAACGCATGGGGGTGGAACCCGGTGGCAAATTTGAAAAGTGCAAAATTCATAACACGTACAGTACACTGTAATCTTATAGATTACATTACTGTATGAAATCATTTCACATCCCTTTTATCCCTTTTGTCCCCAGTGCTTTGTCCAGTGCCCTGCATGCAGTTTTATATTATATACACTGCTCTTTCTGCCTGGAAACTTGAGATTGTCCATAGCAACCAAAAAGTGTCCCTTTACGTCAAAAGTGGTTTTAGACCAGCTAGAAAATAGAGATAGTAAATTAGAACACTTGCAGAATTGAGCGATAGTGAATCGTGGGGAAATTAATTTTATTACTATTATATTATTATTTTTTATAATTATTTATAGTTATTTATTATATTATAATTTATGATTTAGTGTTTCAAACTTTATCATACCCGGGATGTCTACTAGACTCTTGTTTGGACAGATTTTTTAAATGTTCATTCAATTGTTTAATTGTGTAAAAAAAACTATTTACAGCCATGCCTCAAAACTATTTTCATTTAACATTCCAACCTTCTGGCTTTAAGAAACACTTAAACATTATTAAAAAGAAAGAAAACTGTAGTCAGTTGCAACTGTTTTTGCAGATCAAGCAGAGGAAAAAAATATGGAATCACTCAATTCTGAGGAAAATATTATGTAATCACCATGTACTTTGCAATTCTAAAACAAACAACTGCATCAGATCAGATTGCATGCTGAAAAATGATGTCATATCACCAAACATCCTTTCCATTGATGGAATAAGAAACGTGTCTAAAATCTCAATATAAACTTGTGCATTTATTGAAGATTTTTTTTTTTTATCAAAACAGCGTTTATTAAGCATATAAAATATTTGAACATGCGTGTAGACAGTGCAACAGGCACTACAAGTACAAATCAATCCAATTGATATACATAAGAGCATAATGTACATTATTAGGGGAGCATTTGTAACATTTTCTAGTAGGTAGCAATGCACTATTCGGGTGATAGGGGTGAGTCCTGGGGGATCCGGATGGGGTCAACAAGGCCATCGCGGAGATGCACGCCTAATCCTCCGCAGCACAGGTGGATGAGTCTTCCAACCATCGGTCCCAAACCTTATGATATTTATTGGGACAGCCCCTGTGGATATAGAGTAATTTTTTATATGGAAGGGTATTGTTAACCTCCCTGATCCACTGCTGTAGTGTGGGGGGAGATTCCCTCATCCATTTCCTGGCTATTTGTAGCCTAGCAAGGAACAATGTCTCTTGTAGAAATGTGTTGAGGTACTTCTCGCCTTCTGGAAGCGAGAAGAGACCCAGCACACATTGGCGAGGGCAGAGGGATAGTGAGGAGCCCATTCGGTCGTGAAGGAATTGAACCACTTGGGTCCAGAATCCCTGTATAGAGGGGCAAGTCCATAACAAGTTATAAAAAGAGGCATCAGGGTGGCTACATCTTGGGCATTTTGGTGTGGTGTAAGATATGATCTATGGAGAATAAATAAATGAGTAAGGCGGTCGGAGAGCTTTGGAGATACAGATTTGCAGTTGGCGAGGGCCTCATCCCAGTCCTCCTCCGACACCGTACCCAGGTCAGTTTTCCATCTGGTTTTTAATTGGTGGGCGGTGGCAGTGGCCGAAGGTGTTATGAGGTATGTGTAGATGTAGGAGATTAGCTTTTTGGGGTCCCTTCCCAGCACGATGTCCACCAACAATGGCACTTCGAAGACTGGGATAGAGTCCCCGAACTGCGTGTTGAGTGCGTGCCGAAGTTGAAGGTACCAGAAAAACATGTGATTGGGCAAAGCAAAGCTGTCCTTGAGGGTTTGGAAGGGTTTAACCATTCCGTTAGCTACGACATGGGATAGATATATAACACCTTTATTTATCCATATTCCATGGTCAGGGATTGAAGCGAGTTCTGGCATGTGTGGGTTGTCCAAGAGGGGTGTGTGAGAGTGGGGAAAGGGTGCCTCCCCGAGTTGCATGGCAAGCTGCCAGATCTTACAGTGATGGAATAACATGCGTTTCCTGTCTCCGGTTTGGGGTGAACCACAAGGACCACAAAACAAAATCTGAAATGGGTGGATCAACGGGCCTGGGGCCTGTGAGCAGACCATAGTGGAGTAGCGTTCATTATCAGTGTGGTTAATGTGGAAAAAATGAGAGATTTGGGATGCTATGTAGTATAGGGAGAGGTCAGGGAGTGCGGTGCCACCCAGGCTGGTCGGGCATTTCAGGGCTCGCCACAACAGTTTGTGACGCGAGGAGCCCCATACAAATGTATTGAGGATAGATTCCATGGACTTGAATATACGTGGAGGGAGGTATAGTGGGGCATGCCAGAAGACATATGGAAGCTTGGGAAGAAGAATCATTTTGACCAGATTTATTCGGCCTATGACCCAGAGAGGGAGACGGGACCATACTTGTGTTTTGGCTTTAAGGACTGCATACAGGGGCTCAATATTAAGGGAGACGTAGTCCAGCAGGGATCTGGAAATGTGGATACCCAGGTATTTGATTTTGCTAGCTCTAACCAGGGGGAGTGCAGCCTGGTCAGCACTGGGGGCTTGTTTGGACAGATTTAAGTGTGTTATTACTAAGAATTACAGGCCTAAAATATAAAAAATCAAATTTCTATGCAAAACAATGTACCGCTTTGAGACGCAAAAATCTGACATAATCATACTGCCAGGGTGGCTACACAAATCCTCCTACATATAGTAGGTTGTATTTGTTTATCTACGATCTTCGCTACATCAGTTTAAAGTCCAAAATTTAGCTGTCAGAAAAAAGGGAGCAGAGCGCTGAAGTTACACTCTGCAAAGCTCAGTGAGGAGAGCTCTGAGAGCTGATTGGATGGAAAGCACAAACCCCCTTCACACAGCACACAAGCACAGAGCTGGAGCTCCCTTCCATGTCACTTTTTTCTCTTGGTGTCAGGAAAACTTGTCAGAAGTGATTCATTCTGAAAGCAGAGGAACGAAGCAGTAGACAGAAATTACACCTAGTGCTCTTCTTTGAGACAAGTACACACTATAGAAGGATATGCTTTGTTCATTCACTGTATTTCATGTCTGAGGTTTACAATCACTTTAAGTGCATGCTGGATAGGAGAAGTGCCCACAAAATCCCTGAACATGTTATGCCAGTTAAATGCATTGAGGCATAAAAAACTGTATTTTATTAGAATTTTATGTGATAGACCAACACAAAGTGGCACATAATTGTGAAGTGGAAGGAAAATGATAAATGGTTGTCGATTTTTTTTACAACATAGAGGGGTATTGCCACATAAGCTTGACAAGGGATATCCAAAGGGGTACCATTATCCTATAACGGTATACTAGAAGGGATGAGGGGAGTATAGCAAGGGCTACTCCAAGAAATTTCAATTTATTCAAATTACAAAAAATATAATATACAATTTACAACAAGAACAACTTGAAGGTTGTTACAAAGTAGACAATTAAGCACACATTAAAATCAGTAAATAAAACCCCCGTGTGTAGGTGGAGGCACACTGATGTAGAAAGGGACGTTGGCCTCAACAGTTTTGCCGCTTCCTCAGGAGGCATCCAATCATAACATCTAAAAAAGTATATAGTCAAGGTTACAATCATGTAGTGCAATAAAACAAACTCACCAATAACTGCCATAGCGGGCAAAGAATGGCAATTCTGAGACACTGTCAAGACTAATACTCACCGAGGCCAAGATGCCAAGAGCGGCTCGCCCTTACGACCAATAATTCAGGATTAGCAGGGACACAGGAGACAGGAGAAGCTGACCACGAACCAGCAACCCGACTGGGCGCTGGAGTCGTCAGAAATAGCCTCCCCCCGGCGAGCGCGCCAGCGCGACGCGCTACTGGGTACCCACACGGGCAACGGCGCGCACACGAGGACCGCCGTGCACCCGCACGCGCCGCACCATCGGGCCGCGGACGGGTGTGTGGCGAAGCGCCAGTCCACTGCGCATGCGCCCCGGAGCTCGGCGATCAGAGGCGACTGAAGTCTCCTGACAGTGCCCCCCTCCTAAGGGCAGACACTGGACGCCCAGGCTAGACATCAATTCCGGGTGATCTTGGTGGAAGGCTTGAATTAGGCGTGGTGCATGCAGGTTCCTAGCAGGTTCCCAAGAATTGTCTTCAGGTGGGTAACCCTTCCACTGGATCAGGTACTGAAGCTGCCTGCCCTTCTTTCTACAGTTCAGGATGGATTCCACCTCAAACTCGTTTTCGCCATCCACCCTGATCGGCGGAGGAGGAGGTTCCCCTCTTCCCGAAAAAGGGCTGGGCATGACAGGCTTCAACAATGATACGTGGAAAACAGGATGAATCCGGTACGTCTTAGGTAGTGCTAGCTCAACAGCCACAGGGTTAATGATTCTCTTGACTTGGAAAGGACCGATGAACTTGGGTCCAAGTTTTCGAGATGGCAAAGGTAATTTAAGGTTAGTGGTGGATAGCCAGACCTCCTCTCCTAAATCAAACTTTGGATTCACCCTCCTACCCCGATCGTATTGTTTCTTGTAATCCTCTTGCGCCTTGTGTAACATATCTTGGATCTTCTGAAAGTTGGATTGCAACGAGGTTATCCTGTCTTGGACTGCAGGAACTGCCATTTCAGGGATGTCATTAGAAAGAAACGTAGGGTGGAACCCGCAATTTGCCCAGAAGGGTGTTTGGTTGGTAGAGGCATGAACCCGAATTGTTATAGGCAAATTCAGCAAATGGGAGAAGGCTTGCCCAATCATCCTGGGAACCTGAGCAGAAGCAATGGAGGTATTGCTCCAGAGTTTGGTTTGTCCTCTCCGTTTGGCTGTTGCTTTGAGGGTGATACGCTGAGGAGAGGCAGACTTTGATATCAAGGGTCTTGCAGAGTTCCCTCCAGAATTTGGACGTAAATTGCACGCCCCTATCTGACACAATGCTCTTCGGTACACCATGGAGCCTGACGATCTCTTTCAAAAAGATATTGGCTGTGTCTACAGCAGAAGGAGTGCCCCTCATGGGTAAGAAATGGGCCATCTTGGAGAGACGGTCGATAACAACAAAAATGGTGGTAAAACTCTCTAAGGCTGGCAAATCAACAATAAAATCCATGGACACATCGGCCCATGGCCGTTCCGGGATGGGCAAAGGCTTGAGCAAGCCCTAGGACTTAGCGTTTTGGCCCTTGTTCCGTTGGCACAGAGGGCAGGACGTCAGGTACTCTTTACAATCTCATCTCCACCCAGGCCACCAGAAGGAGTGAGAAATCAGCTCAGACGTCTTCTTTATCCCGAAATGCCCCACCAATTTATGGTCGTGACACATTTTAAAGGTTAATGGCCGTCTCTTGCGGTACAAAAAATTTTCCCCGAATCCAAAAAAGATCTTCATATTTCTTCAAGGAATGTACCTCAGGTTCAGTACACAAGTTAGATGAGGACCTGATGGATGACATTAGGTCCGCCTGAGTCAGTCCAAGAAAGTTTTGTGGAGAGAGGATAGTGCTTGGTTCCGATGTCTGGAAATCTGAAGAGAACATCCGAGAGAGTGCGTCTGCCTTTCCGTTCTTCGCACCAGGTCTGTAGGATATATGGAAGTTAAAACGGAAAAAGAAAAGAGCCCAACGGGCTTGTCGGGGTTTTAGTCGTTTTGCTGTTCGGAGGTATTCTAGATTCTTGTGATCCGTAAAGATCATAACCGGGTGTACTGCACCTTCCAACAAATACATCCATTCCTCCAAAGCGAACTTTATGGCCAGCAGCTCCCTGTCACCCACATCATAATTGAGTTCCGGTGGGCTGAGTCTCCTGGATGCGAAAGCTACAGGATGTAGACTGGCTATAGGTCCCTGTCTCTGGGAGAGAACTGCTCCAGTTGCGATTTCCGATGCATCCACCTCCAGTACAAATGGTTGAGTCGGGTCAGGATGACGAAGAATCAGGGCAGAACTGAACAACGTTTTCAATTTCAGAAAAGCTTCTTGAGCGGCTTGGGACCACTGAAAGGAACCGTGTTGACGGGTTACTTGAGTGATAGGTGCCACAATAGCAGAGAATCCAACAATAAATTTCCGATAGAAGTTGGCAAACCCTATAAACCGCTGTACCCCTTTTTTGTCAGATGGGGCCGGGCATTCCTGAATTGCCTGAATCTTTTGTGGGTCCATTGCGACCCCATTGGTTGAAAGGATGAACCCAAGAAATTGTATGGTCGATTTTTCGAATTCACATTTATCAGCTTTCAGGTATAGCTTATGTTGTTTTAGTATGGTAAGGACCTTTTTTACATGCCCCTTGTGCATTTCAAGAGTGGAGGAGAAAATAAGAATATCATCCAGGTATACAACAAGGAAGTCATCCAGGTATTCTCGGAATATATCATTCACCAGGTGTTGGAAGGTGGCCGGGGCATTACAGAGTCCGAATGGCATCACTAGGTACTCGAAATGCCCGAACCTGGACCTAAAAGCCGTTTTCCACTCGTCCCCAGCCCTGATCCTGACGAGATTGTAGGCACCCCGGAGGTCGAGTTTAGAAAACACTGTAGCTGATCGGAACCGTTGGAACAGCTCAGGCAGTGGATACCGGTTTTTGATAGTGATGTTATTGAGCTGCCGATAGTCTACGCATGGCCTCAAAGAACCATCTTTCTTCCCAACAAAAAAGATACCGGCTCCGGCAGGTGAGGACGAGGGACGGATGAAGCCCTTTTTGAGATTCTCATTGATATATTGATTGAGAGCCTCTAGCTCAGTTTCCGAGAGAGGAAATATACGACCAAAGGGAACTTCAGATCCGGGCAGGAGGTCGACCGGACAGTCGTAAGACCGATGAGGTGGTAGGCGATCAGCCTTTTGTTTGCTGAAGACTTCTTGAAACTCAAGGTACTCGGAGGGGACATGTTGGAGGCTGCTTGACGGAACAGTAATCGCAGCACAGACTTTAGGAGCCGTGGGAAGACAATGTTGGAAGCAATACTGAGAGGAGAAAGATACCGCCTTGGTACTCCATTTGATCTGTGGATCATGAGTCTGTAACCAGGGCAGGTCCAGTATAACAGGAAAGATGGGAGAATGAATAAGGTCGAGCCATAGAAATTCCTGATGGCCGGAATTGGTGGTTACAAGAATAGGTTGGGTTTCCTGGGTGATGGGTCCTGAACGAGGAAGGGATCCATCGGCCAGATGTACCCGTAGACCTTGAGCTTTGGTTTGCAGAGGAATGTTCAGACTGTGGGCCAAGGCAGCATCTACGAAGCAACTGCACGCTCCGGAATCAATGATGGTCTGCAAGCGGGTCTCCCCTTCCGGAAGCTGTAGGGAAACAAACAACATCACATAAGTCTTTGGGATACTGTTGTTTGGACAGTTCATCCCATTTGGCTGAGGGAACTTACTAGGCCTGATTGGACAGTTGCGCAGGAAGTGTCCGGCTCCTCCGCAATAGAGGCACAGATTGGATTGCCGTCTGCGTTGCCTCTCTTCAGAGGTCAGCGGAGCCCGGACCAGGCTGAGCTGCATAGGTTCAGCCTCAGGAACTGATGTAGTAGCAGCTGTCGGTGTGGATGGTGGCTGGGCCGACGGAGGTCTGGGCAGCGTCCAGCCGAGGCGTGGGCCTTGGAAGCGCTCTGAGCGTCGCTCACGCAGTCGCCTGTCCAGTTTCGTGGCTGCTTGAATTAATTTTTCCAAGGAAGCGGGGGTTTCCATCCTGGCTAATTCATCTTTGAGTAACTCGGACAAGCCTTGATGGTACTGATAGCGCAGGGCCGGCTCGTTCCAATTTGTGTCAGCAGCCCACTTGCGAAATTCCACCGTATAGTCCTCAATTGTTCTTCTTCCTTGGGACAGGTGGTGCAAGATGGCCTCAGCTGTAGCCGTACGCTGCGGGTCGTCATAGAGCTTAGACATACTCTCAAAAAAGGCATCAATTGTGTTTAGTACTGGACTGCTCAGTTCCATCAAACCGTGGGCCCAGGCTTGGAGGTTCCTCGGACAATAGAGAGATCGCAAATCCCACCTTAACTATTTCTGATGAAAAGTTTCTGGGCTGGAGAGCGAAGTAGAGGGAGCATGTGTTTTTGAAGGCCCTGAATTTCTTACGGTCCCCTGAGAACCGTTCCGGTGTGGGAATCCTGGGTTCCGGGAGCGCCATGACGACTGTGGGATTGGCGGTAGCCTGAGGGAGCGGGCCCCCACTACTGGGTGCGGGAGCTGCGGCTGCAGAAGGAAGTGACCCTGTAATCTGCTGAAGGCGATTGTCAATTTGAGTATATCCCTCCTGTAGTTTTTGCACGGAGTCAGCAAGAGTGGATACCTGTTGACACAGGATCTCCAAAGGAGAGCGCGCTCTGTCAGCCTCGGACATCTGGCTGGTTCGTACTGTCAAGACTAATACTCACCGAGGCCAAGATGCCGAGAGCGGCTCGCCCTTACGACCACGCGCACCCAGACCCCTGGAGTTGATACAGGGAGCAGGGGGCACGCGGAGGCACGGGCTTCCGGTATGCGAGAGATCCGAAGGTGGGAACTGAGGCACTGGAAGTCCGTTAAAACAGGCAGAGGTCAGAACCGGATAATCAGGCAGAGCAAGTCCGTTAAGCAGGCAGAGGTCAGAACCGGGTAATCAGGCAGAGCAAGTCCGTTTAGCAGGCAGAGGTCAGAACCGGGTAATCAGGCAGGGCAAGTCCATTTAGCAGGTAGAGGTCAGAACCGGGTAATCAGGCAGAGCAAGTTGGTTTAGCAGGCAGAGGTCAGAACCGGGTAATCAGGCAGAGCAAGTCCGTTAGCAGGCAGAGGTCAGAACCGGGTAATCAGGCAGAGCAAGTCCGTTAGCAGGCAGAGGTCAGAACCGGGTAATCAGGCAGAGCAAGTCCGTTTAGCAGGCAGAGGTCAGAGGGGTATCAGGCAGACAGCGGTATCAGTATTCGTTAGCCAGGGGTTCAGTACCAGTAACAGTAAATAATTCAGGATAAGCAGGGACACAGGAGACAGGAGAAGCTGATGACGAACCAGCAACCCGACTGGGCGCTGGAGTCGTCAGAAATAGCCTCCCCCTGGCGAGCGCGTCAGCGTGACGCGCTACCGGGTACCCGCACGGGCGACGGCGCGCACACGAGGACCGCCGTGCACCCGCACGCGCCGCACCATCGGGCCGCGGACGGGTGTGCGGCGAAGCGCCAGTCCACTGCTCATGCGCCCGGAGCCCGGCGAACGGAGGCGACTGAAGTCTCCTGACAGACACCCAGGACGGGTGTTCCCCCTGGGGCGGACACGGGGGGCTTTCCTGGAGTAGCCCTTGCTATACTCCCCTCATCCCTTCTAGTATATCCCTTCTAGTAATTTTTTTTACAAATAAATATCTGAAAAGTGTGGCATGCATTTGTATCTGGCCCTCTTTAATCTAATACCCCTAACTAAAATCTAGTGGAACCAATTGCCTTCAGAAGTCATCGAATTAGTAAATAGAGTCCACCTATGTGTAATTTAATCTTTGAAGCCCTCAGAGGTTTGTTAGAGAACCTTACAGCATCAAACAGAACAAACAGCATCATGGAACACACTAGACAGGTCTGGGATACAATTGTGGAGAAGTGTAAAGCAGGGTTAGGTTATAAAAAAATATCCCAAGCTTTGAACATCTCACGGAGTACTGTTCAATCTATCATCCAAAAATAGAAAGAATATGGCACAATTACAAACCTACCAAGACATGGCTGTGCACCTAAACTGACAGGCCGGGCAAGGAGAGCATTAATGAGAGAAGCAGCCAAGAGGCCCATGGTAACTCTGCAGGAGCTGCAGAGATCCACGGCTCAGGTGGGAGAATATGTCCACAGGATTTATTAGTCGTGCACTCCACAAATCTGGCCTTTATGGAGGAGTGGCAAGAGGAAAGCCACTTTTTGGCCTAAAAGCAAAATGTTATGTGTGGTGGAAAACTAACACTACACATCACCCTAAACACACCATCCCCACTGTGAAACATGGTGGTGACGGCTTTATGTTGTGGGGATGCTTTTCTTCAGCAGTGACAGGGAAGCTGGTCAGAGTTGATGGGAAGATGGATGGACAAAAATACAGGGCAATCTGAGAAGAAAACCCGTTAGAGTCTATAAAAGACTTGAGACTGGGGAGGAGGTTCACCCTCCAGCAAGACAACGACCCTAAACATACAGCCAGAGCTACAATAGAATGGTTTAGATAAAAGCATATTCATGTGTTAGAATGGCCCAGTCAAAGTCCAGACCTAAATCCAATTGAGAATCTGTGGCAAGACTTGAAAATTACTGTATACAGACGCTCTCCATCCAATCTGACAGAGCTTGAGCAATTTTGCAAAAAAAAATGGGCAAAAATGTCACTTTCTGGATGTGCAAAGCTGGTAGAGACATCCCCAAAAAGACTTGCAGTTGTAATTGCAACGAAAGGTGGTGCTACAAAGTGTTGACTTGGGTGGGGGGGGGGGGCTGAATACAAATGCACACCACACTTTTCACATATTTATTTGTAAAGAATTTTGAAAGCCATTTATCATTTTCCTTCCACTTCACAATTATGTGCCACTTTGTGTTGGTCTATCACACAAAATCCTAATAAAATACATTTACGTTTTTGGTTGTAACATGACAAAATGTGGAAGATTTCAAGGTGTATGAATACTTTTTCAAGGCACTGTATTTTATATAATTCTTTTAAATAAGAATTCACAAGAGCTCGGAATTTCACTTCCCCAGTCAACACTCTCCCAGTCAACATTGATTATTTTAATCCTTATGCTGCTAGCATTAGTAAATAGAAAGGAAAGTATATCAAATTGATTTCTTTTAAACTTTTTTTACATTTCTTCAGTTACTTCCTGGTCTCTTGCCTAGGCAAATGAAGTTATACATCCCAGGAGTCTTCGGGGGAGGAGGAGAGAAGGAGGGGTTTTCTCAGCTAAGCACACTCTCCTGCCTGCATGCTTGAGCTAAGGACAGATGGAGTCCAGGAAGTAAATATTACACGAATCATTTGCTCTTACTCAAGATGGCCATGGCAAGAAATGCTATAGGGGGTGTTTTTCTAAGTGATTTCTCAACAAAATAAAACACGAAGATATGGATAGATAAAGGGGAGATTTCTTTGAGTAAAAAAAATGTATTAAATAGTGTTTTTGGTTTGTGGTGCTCAGATGCAGTGAAGATCCTCTCTAACTGTCAAATGATAAATAATAAATGGCAGCATGAAAAAGGTTAATGAAGATGTAAACATGATTGACATATCCTTATAACAAGTACAAGAGTTATCAAACAGCAAGTATTTTCGATGAGAAGATTTCCACTAATCATTATGAAAAAGTAGCATGAGGCTAAGGTATAAAAAGCAATGGAGGGAGAAGCATTTTAAAAAATATATATATACATATATACACTGAGCAAAATTATAAACGCAACACTTTTGTATTTGCCCCTATTTATTATGAGCTGAACTCACAGATCTACAGCTTTTTCTATGTACACAAAAGGCCTATTTCTCTCAAATATTGTTCACAAATCTGTCTAAATCTGTGTTAGTGAGCACTTCTCCTTTGCCAAGATAATCCATCCACCTCACAGGTGTGGCATATCCAGATGCTGATTAGACAGCATGATTATTGCATAGCTGTGCCTTAGGCTGGCCACAATAAAAGGCCACTCTAAAATGTGCAGTTTTACTGGATGGGGGGGTCCGAAAACTAGTCAGTATCTGGTGTGACCACCATTTGCCTCACGCAGTGCAGCACATCTTATTTGCATAGAGTTGATCAGGTTGTTGATTGTGGCCTGTGAAATCTTGGTCCATTCCTCTTCAATGGCTGTGTGAAGTTGCTGGATATTGGCAGGAACTGGAACGCGCTGTCGTATCCGCCAATCCAGAGCATCCCAAACATGCTCAATGGGTGAGTATGCTGGCCATGCAAGAACTGGGATGTTTTCAGCTTCCAGGAATTGTATACAGATCCTTGCAACATGGGGCCATGCATTATGCTGCAACATCAGGTGATGGTCGTGGATGAATGGCACAACAATGAGCCTCAGGATCTCCTCACAGTATCTCTGTGCATTCAAAATGCCATCAATAAAATGCACCTGTGTTCGTTGTCCATAGCACACGCCTGCCCATACCATAACCCCACCAACACCATGGGCCACTCGATCCACAACGTTGACAGCAGCAAACCACTCACCCACATGACGCCATACATGCTGTCTGCCATCAGCCCTGTACAGTGAAAACCGGTGATTTATCCGTCAAGAGAGCACCTCTCCAAAGTGCCAGATGCCATCGAATGTAAGCATTTGCTCACTAAAGTTGGTTACGGCGACAAACTGCAGTCAGGTTGAGCCCCCGACAAGGACAACGAGCATGCCAATGAGCTTCCCTGAGATGATTTCTGACAGTTTGTGCAGAAATTCTTTGGTTATGCAAACCAATTGTTGCAGCAGCTGCCCGGGGGGCTGGTTTCAGGTGATCTTGGAGGTGAAGATGCTGGATGTGGAGGTCCTGGGCTGGTGTGGTTACACGTGGTCTGCGGTTGTGAGGCTGGTTGGATGTACTGCCAAATTCTCTGAAACACCTTTGGAGATGGCTTATGGTAGAGAAATGAACATTTAAATCAAGGGCAACAGCTCTAGTGGACATTCCTGCAGTCAGCATGCCAATTGCACGCTCTCTCAAAACTTGGGACATCTGTGGCATTGTGCTGTGTGATAAAACTGCACATTTTAGAGTGGCCTTTTATTGTGGCCAGCCTAAGGCACACCTGTGCAAAAATCATTTTGTCTAATCAGCATCTTGATATGCCACACCTGTGAGGTGAATGGTGAAAAGTAAGTACACCCTTCACATTTTTGTTAAGTGAAAAGGTCCAAATTGGGTCCAAAGTGTCAATATTTTGTGTGGCCACCATTATTTTCCAGCACTGCCTTTACCCTCTTGGGCATGGAGTTCACCAGAGCGTCACAGGTTGCCACAGGTTGCCACTGGAGTCCTCTTCCACGCTTCCATGATGACATCACAGAGCTGGTGGATGTTAGAGACCTTGCACTCCTCTGCCTTCCTTTTGAGGATTCCCCACAGATGCTCAATAGGGTTTAGGTTTGGAGAAATGCTTGACCAGTCTGTCACCTTTACCCTCAGCTTCTTTAGCAAGGCAGTGATCATCTTGGAGGTGTGTTTGGGGTCGTTATCATGTTGGAATACTGCCCTGAGGCCCAGTCTCCGAAGGGAGAGCATCATGCTCTGCTTCAGTATCTCACAGTACATGTAAGCATTCATGGTTCCCTCAATGAACTGTAGCTCCCCAGTATCGGCAGCATGCATGTAGCCCCAGACCATGACACTCCCACCACCATGCTTGACTGTAGGCAAGACACACTTGTCTTTGTACTCCTTACCTGGTTGCCGTCACACACGCTTGACACCATCTGAAACAAATAAGTTTATCTTGCTCCCATCAGACCACAGGACATGGTTCCAGTAATCCATGTCCTTAGTCTGCTTGACTTCAACAAACTGTTTGTGAGCTTTCTTGTGCAACTTCTTTAGAAGAGGCTTCCTTCTGGGATGACAGTCATGCAGACCAATTTGATGCAGTGTGCGGCGTATGGTCTGAGCACTGATAGACTGACCCCCCACCCCTTCAATCTCTGCAGCAATGCTGGCAGCACTCATACATTTATTTCCCAAAGTCAACCTCGATATGGTGCTGAGCACGTGCACTCAACTTCTCTGGTTGACCATGGCGAGGCCTGTTCTGAGTGGAACCTGTCCTGTTAAACCACTTTATAGTCTTGGCCACCATACTGCAGCTCAGTTTCAGGGTTTTGGCAATCTTCTTATAGCCTAGGCCATCTTTATGTAGAGCAACAATTCTTTTTTCAGATCCTCAGAGTTCTTTGCCATGAGGTGCTATGTTGAACTTCCAGTGACCAGTATAAGAGAGTGAGAGCGATAAAACCAAATGTAACATACCTGCACCCCATTCACACCTGACACCTTGTAACACATGACATTCGGGAGGGAAAATGGCTAATTGGGCCCAATTTGGACATTTCCACTTAGGGGGTACTCACTTTTGTTGCCAGCGGTTTAGACATTAATGCTGTGTGTTGAGTTATTTTGAGGGGACAGCAAATTTACACTCACTACTTTATATTATATACCTTTAAACTGTGGCTTTCTTGTAATAAAATGCATTTGATTGGAAACTAGGCTACATACCAACAATTCACGCAACCTTCTTTCAGCATTTGCACTGCTTTTACAGTAAGATAAACATTGCCCTTAGGCCTTGTTCAGTTTTAAATAGCAGTGTCTGGCCTGTATCCTAAAACCAAACTCTTTATAAATTGCGATATTAACATTATAAAAAAAAAATTCCTATTAGTACAGAAGCCATGCACAATGCATGTAACTTGATTGACCTTGTCATTATGATTTCTATCTTAGCAGGATTTATCTCTTAAGAAACCCTGACCTAACTGAAAATCTAAAAAAAAGTTGCAGGTAATAGAGGCTTCCTAATACTTAGTTGTGTGCCTGCCCTTACTGTCAATTTTTATTGTAGTAACCACTTCCCTACCCGGCCATTGTCAAATGACGTCCACAGATGGGATCTCCCATCCTGGGTGGACGTCATATGATGGCCTGAGCTTCCTGGCCGCCTAGGGGGCGCGCGTGTGCCGCGTTGCTCGGGACCCGGTGCGTGTGCCCGGCGGCCGCGATGTCCGCCGGGCACCCGCGATTGCCCGTTAACCGGGCCGGACCGTGGATCTGTGTGTGTAAACACACAGATCCACGTCCTGTCAGTTGAGAGGAGACCGATCTGTGTTCCCAGTACAGCGGAACACTGATCGGTCTCCTCCTCTTGTACGTCCCCGCCCCCTACAGTTAGAGTCACTCCCTTAGGAAACATAATTAACTACTTGTGTCCCCCTAGTGGTTAACCCCTTCCCTGCCTGTCACATTTACACAGTAATCAATGCAATTTTATTGCATTGATCGCTGTATAAATGTGAATGGTCCCAAAAATGTGTCAAAAGTGTCCGATGTGTCCGCCATAATGTCGCAGTCACGAAAAAAAATCGCGATCGCCGCTATTACTAGTAAAAAAAATAAATAAATAATTTTTTTTTAAATGCCATAAGTCTATCCCGTATTTTGTAGACGCTATAACTTTTGCGCAAACCAATCAATATAAGCTTATTGCGAATTTTTTTACCAAAAATATGTAGAAGAATACGTACTGAAAAAAAATGTGTTTTTTTTTTTTTTAAATTGGCATATTTATTATAGCAAAAAGTAAAAAATATTGTGTTTTTTTCAAAATTGTCGCTCTTCTTTTGTTTATAGCGCAAAAAATAAAAACCGCAGAGGTGATCAAATACCACCAAAAGAAAGCTCTATTTGTGGGGAAAAAAGGACGTCAATTTTTTTTGGGTACAATGTCACACGACCGCGCAATTGTCGTTTAAAGTGCGACAGAGCTGAAAACTAAAAATTGGCCTGGGAAGGAAGGGAGTGAAAATGCCCTGTATTGAACCGGTTAAAGACTAACTGCTGCCTTAGGAATTATTTGACACTTTCAGGAGTCATGGATGCCTAGTGCCTTTCTGCATTCTGTAGTTCCATCCACTGACCCCCTATTTCAGTATGTGCAATAGTGAATAGGGTCTGGAGGGAGAAACCACAGTACAGGGTGGGAAATCAGCATCCAACATGGCCAAAAGTGTGTTTGCAGAAGATTCTTCATACATGTCTTCAACACAGCAAAAATTGGTGCTGCGGGCACAGGACAGGTAAATATTAAAAGCTTGCTTTTTCAAGCTGACTTTTTTTTTTTTTTTAGTTCAGTGGTGACATTTTGCTTTAAAAATAAAAGGGAGTTAGCTGGATACCACTTTTAAACATAAATTCACATTAACCTGTCACAAACCCAAGTTATCAGTAGATTATACGATATAGGCAGCTGAATTGATATGCATATTTTGATTTTTTCCTGTAAAAAAATGATTTGCTTTGCTAATTTTAGGTCTTATGCATTCCTAATTCCTCTAATGCATGGATCAGTGTAACAAATGTGGACAATATACGGCTGTAATTAGATTATAAATATTATTCCAATAACAGTGAGAAACAACAAAATTTATAAAAGCAAAAGACTGCATACGCTTGAGCATATTAGCTCTTAATTGTTGCAGCACAATATACTAATACAGGTATACTGGACAGCCACGCAAATATTCGCTGAATATGTAAAATGAACAGACACAACAAGAGCAGTTTTGATAAAAAGCATAAAACAAAACTTTACTAGACATCAAAAGACATAAAGTTTCTTACACATAAAAGTTACCATAAACATTACACAAAATAACAAGACTTCAACATACACTTCTATTCCCAATATCCCAGAAAGTCCAATAATACTTAGCTCTGGTAGTTGAATGTCCACAGCTTACACTGGATATCTGGTGTAAATATTCGGGGTGATTAAACCCAAATGGTGCATAAGAGTTCAAGAAGTAGTGTCAGTCCAGACTGCATTTTTAAGGGCATGGCAGCCCACTTTTATTTAAAGGAACAGAAAGTTCACAAAACAGCAATTTCCTTTGCAGGGGGTTCCACCATTACTGTAACTTGCTACTTCAGCCTCCTGGCTTACTCATTTGCCACATGGCTGCTTCAGGCCTCACTCCTAGGCTCGAGGTCTGCTCCTCAGACCAACACAAAAGTGCCCTTCGGTCAAGCTCTCTCCTAGCTAACTTAGTAGCAGCTTTGCGCTGTGCTGTCGCAAATGTCATGTGCCTCCTGTAGACATGTACGCTTTGGCTGCCGCCTGCAGCCTCTAACTCCTAGAGAGGATGGAAGCCCGTCTGACTCCCATGTACAAACCTCCTGTTTGTTAGGTGGAGTCCTCCTGACTTCTGGGCCAGACCTCCTGTCTGCCAGGTGGAACTGTCGCCAACTGGGAGCCCTGAGCTTTAACTCCGGGAAGAATATGAACCCAGCCCACTAGTGTGCACTTCCCGCCCAAAACTACATGTTCAATGGGATATGCGGCAGCCATCTTTAAACACATGATGTCAAAGCACATTAAACCACCTGTGGGTGATAGATATTATTACACATGTATGGGGACATTTGTCATGAATCAATTAAAAGTATCCACAACTGATACAGTTTTTGTGGTCAATAGAGAGGCTAAGAAGAAGAGGCCCTTGAAAAGTTAAGCTTATCTATTTTTTTCATCATTGGTTTAGTTTGACAGGTTTGTGACAGTTTCACTTTTTAACTCGTTAAGGACCGGAAGGATTTGCCCCCTTAATGACCAGGCTATTTTTTGTGATACGGCACTGCGTCACTTTACCTGACAACTGCGCCGTCGTGCGACGCTGTACCCCAAAAAAACTGACATCCTTAAAATAGAGCTTTCTTTTGGTGGTATTTGATCACCTCTGCATTTATATTTTGCGCTATAAACAAAAAAAGAGCGACAATTTAAAAAAAAAAAAAAAATGTTTTACTTTTTGCTATAATAAATATCCAAAAAAAATGTAAAAAAACTAATTTTTCCATCAGTTTAGGCCGATATATATTCTTCTACATATTTTTGGTAAAAAAAAAAAATCACAATAGGCATACGTATATTGATTGGTTTATGCAAAAGTTATCGCGTCTACAAACTACGGGATAGACTTAGGGACTTTTTTTTATTGTTTTTACTAGTAATGGCGGCGATCTGCGATTTTTAGCGGGACTGCGATATTGCGGACAAATCTGACCCCAAATGACACTTTTTGGGGACCAGTGACATTATTACATTGATCAGTGCTATAAAAATGCACAGATCAATGTAAAAATGACACTGACAGGGAAGAGGTTAACACTAGGGGCGATCAAGGGGTTACCTGTGTTCCCTAGGTGTGTTCTAACTGTAGGGGGGTTGGGCTGCCTGGGACATGACCGAGATCACCAGCTACTGCAGTACAACGTGGTTAATCGATGACGTAGTATAGTTTTATTGCTGCAGAATTCTCTATGGTAATAGGTATGTTAGGTGTTTTTTTCATAGATGAGCAGTGAGAATTTAACAGGAAGTAGCAGGAATTATTCTTATTTTTTTTTTTTTCTTTATTATTACTTTATTATTAGGATTATGCTACTTTGAGCACATACTAATGATGACACCCTTTTGTAAGGTCTCCATCTCTGGTATGGATAACATTGCCACAAACTGGCATCAGTGACCTAAAAATCAGGATGGGGGAGTTGAAGGCAGTCTGCAATATGCTTTTATGCTTTCCATGAGAACTACAAAAAGCAATATGCTTTCCATGAGAGCTAGCATAGTTGCCAACATTGCCAAAAAAATTTGTGGGACACTTTTTTGGCTGTAGGCGGAGCCTTATAATAATTATTGTGTGGGGCATGCGTTTGTAGGTGTGGCATAGCGAAGTGCTCCACTGCGAAAAAATGGGCGTGGCTTCCGTCAAATAGTGGGCGTGGCTTACATGGGCATGCCTCAAAGGGGGTGTGGTTAGAGTCTGAGATGAATGAGGGATGAGGGGAGAGGGGGGAGAGAGGAATGAAGGGACAGCAGCCCCAGATCCTACACAACAATAGAAATATGTGTATTCTAGAAAGTTTAACAATCAGCAGATAAAGATACTCCAAACACCTGGTGTTAGCGCTTCAATCATCTCCGCACCATGATTGTTATGGTGTCAGGATGATTGAAGTGCATTATTTCTATTATTACATTGTAATATAAAATGAAATCATTCAACTCACCATGATGCCAAATCAGTGGGATCCCTGAGCGTGTCACTAGCCATGTCGCCTGCCACCAGCAGAGTTCTTCCTTGCATCAGGTGCCCCCAGCTGAGTCTGTCCTTGCATCAGGTGTCCCCAGCAGAGTCTGTCCTTGCATCAGGTGTCCCCAGCAGAGTTAGTCCTTGCATCAGGTGTCCCCAGCAGAGTCCGTCCTTGCATCAGGTGTCCCCAGCAGAGTCCGTCCTTGCATCAGGTTCCCCCAGCAGAGTCCGTGCTTGCATCAGCTGTCCCCAGCAGAGTCTGTCCTTGTATCAGGTGTCCACAGCAGAGTCTGTTCTTGCATCAGGTGTCCCCAGCAGAGTCTGTCCTTGCATCAGGTGTCCCCAGCAGAGTCTGTCCTTGCATCAGGTGTCCCCAGCAGAGTCTGTCCTTGCATCAGGTGTCCCCAGCAGAGTCCGTCCTTGCATCAGGTGTCCCCAGCAGAGTCCGTCCTCGTATCAGGTGCCCCCAGCAGAGTCCTTACTTGCATCAGGTGCCCACAGCAGAGTCCGTCCTCACATCAGGTGCCCCCAGCAGAGTCCCTCCTTGCATCAGGTGCCCCCAGCAGAGTCCCTCCGTGCATCAGGTGCCCCCAGCACAGTAAGTCTTTACACCAGTGTTCCCAGCCTCAGTCCTGAAATCAGTGTCCTAAGCAGAGCCATAGCTACCCCCCCTGTACATAGTTACCCCCTTTATCCTCTCCCCCTAGTAATCCCCCTGTACATAGTTACCTCCCTGTGCATAATTGCCCCCCCTGTACATAGTTACCCCCCCTGTACATAGTATCCCCCTGTACATAGTTCCCCCCTGTACATAGTAGCCCCTCCTGTAAATAGTTAACCCCCTCCTGTAAATAGTTAACACCCCTCCTGTATATAGTTAACCCCCCTCCTGTATATAGTTAACCCCCCTCCTGTATATAGTTAACCCTCCCCTCTCCTGTACATAGTTAACCCTCCCCCTCCTGTATATAGTTAACCCCTCTCCTGTATATAGTTAACCCTTCTCCTCCTGTATATAGCTAACCCTCCCCCTCCTGTATATAGTTAACCCCCCTCCTCCTGTATATAGCTAACCTCCCTCCTGTATATAGTTAACCCCTCTCCTGTATATAGTTAACCCTCCCCCTCCTGTATATAGTTAACCCCCTCCTCCTGTATATAGCTAATCCCCCCTCCTGTATATACATAACCCCCATCTATCAGTGCAGACCCCCCTCGGTGCAGACCCCCTCAGTGCAGACCCCCCTCAGTGCAGACCCCCTCAGTGCAGACCCCCCTCAGTGCAGACCCCCCTCAGTGCAGACCCTCCCCTACCATAACGCCCCCAGCACGTCCATTACAGCAGAAGGAACATCATACATGCCATGAGCAGCCGCCGGCGCCGTGTGTTCAGTGGAGAGGGGAGGGGCCGATCCGTGCAGCTTCAGTGTGAGGAGAGAAGCCAGTTCATTGGCTGCACGGATCGAGCCCCCTTCCTCCCTCCACTGAAAACAAGGGGGAACGATGTAGCCGTGGCGCCGGCGGCCATTTTGCTGAAGCCACCTGCCTAAAAAATTAAAATGCAAGCATTCCCGATTTCCCTGAGGCTGTCCCAATTCGGGACAGCCTCCGATCAGGGCGAGGGTCCCAAAATCGAGATTGTCCCGGGAAAATTGGGACTGTTGGCAACTATGAGCTAGCAAGAGACAAAAAAAAACGTATGTGCATTATCACATCTAAGATGATTTATTTGCTCTCACTTTTCAGTCCCATAACCTCCAAGGTCTGCAGCTGGACATACAGCAAGTGTTCATTGGTGGCTAGATTAAACAAAAAAAATAGAAAATGGAAGTTTGTACTATTGATTCTGGTGCTGTATAACACTAAATCCTGTTGTTTTAATATTGGCCTACAAGGTAGTGATGGAAAAAGCAGATTGCTGGCTGTGGAGCTACATATGTAGGAGTAAGGCCCGGTTCACACTTATGCAAATTGGATGCGGCTTACACCACATCCAATCCGCATGACATTTTAAAATACGTTCATTTGAATGAGGCTGGTTCACATATGTGCGATGCATTCGCACTCTGCATTGCCCAAAAAACGTGTGCGTTTTCTGGGCATTGCGGTGCGAATTGCAAGCACATTATCTTCTATGGGAACGCATCTGATTCTTGTGAACAAGATAAAATCGTGATGTAAACCTGACCTGATACTGATGCAATCCTGACCTGATCCTGATCAAAAACTGATGTGAAACACTGAACAACTACTTTGTCAATTAACTGAAAACGGAGCTTCAATTCGCACCGCACATGTGTGAACCCAGCCTTACACTTCTGGTTCGAAACCGCCCATTAAAGTGGTTGTAAACCCTTACATTTACCCATTGAAGTGACTGGCCTCAGGTGATGCACAGAAATTAACCTCCCTGGTGGTATTCCTGAGTGTGGCTCGGGGTTAAATTTCAGTACCATTAGTGGTAACCCCGAGCCACACTCAGGATTGCAAATCAGGATCCTGGTGCAGTGTATTTACCTTGTCCCCAGGATCCTGAGATGTCGTCCCCCCCCCCCCCCCGTCCGCGGGCTCTGTCCTCTGCCAGATCCCTCTCTGTGCCAGGCTCCGTTCCCTGCAAGCGCTGCAACGAATGGGGGTGGAACCCGGTGGCAAATTTGAAAAGTGCAAAATTCATAACACGTACAGTACACTGTAATCTTACAGATTACATTACTGTATTAAATTATTTCACATCCCTTTTGTCCCTAGTGCTTTGTCCAGTGCCCTGCATGCAGTTTTATATTATATATACTGTTCTTTCTGCCTGGAAACTTGAGATTGTCCATAGCAACCAAAAAGTGTCCCTTTACGTCAAAAGTGGTTTTAGACCAGCTAGAAAATAGCGATAGTAAATTAGAACACTTGCAGAATTGAGCGATAGTGAATTGTGGGGAAATTAATTTTATTATTATTATATTATTTTTTTTTTATAATTATTTATAGTAATTTATTATATTATAATTTATGATTTAGTGTTTCAAACTTTATCATACCCGAGATGTTTACTAGACTCTTGTTTGGACAGATTTAAGTGAGTTATTACTAAGAATGACAGGCCTAAAATATAAAACATCAAATTTCTATGCAAAACAATGTACCACTTTGAGACGCAAACATCTGACATAATCATACCGCCAGGGTGGCTACACAAATCCTCCTACATACAGTAGGTTGTATTTGTTTATCTACGATCTTCGCTACATCAGTTTAAAGTCCAAAATTTAGCTGTCAGAAAAAAGGGAGCAGAGCACTGAAGTTACACTCTGCAAAGCTCAGTGAAAAGAGCTCTGAGAGCTGATTGGATGGAAAGGACAAACCCCCTTCACACAGCACACAAGAACAGAGCTGGAGCTCCCTTCCATGTCACTTTTTTCTCTTAGTGTCAGGAAAACTTGTCAGAAGTGATTCATTCTGAAAGCAGAGGAACGAAGCAGTAGACAGAAATCACACCTAGTGCTCTTCATTGAGACAAGTACACACTATAGAAGGATATGCTTTGTTCATTCACTGTATTTCATGTCTGAGGTTTACAATCGCTTTAAGTGCATGACGGATAGGAGAAGTGCCCACAAAATCCCTGAACATGTTATGCCAGTTAAATGCATTGAGGCATAAAAAACTGTATTTTATTATAATTTTATGTGATATACCAACACAAAGTGGCACATAATTGTGAAGTGGAAGGAAAATGATAAATGGTTTTCAATTTTTTTTTACAACATAGAGAGGTATTGCCATAATAAGCTTGACAAGGAATATCCAAAGGGGTACCATTATACTATAACGCTATACTAGAAGGGATGAGGGGAGTATAGCAAGGGCTACTCCAAGAAAGCCCAAACTCCCCAAAAGAAAATTGATGGACTATTGCGGCACCCAGGTAGAAAGTAAGACATAAATAAAAATTTCAATTTTTTCAAATTACAAAAAATATAATATACAATTTACAACAAGAGCAACTTGAAGGTTGTTACAAAGTAGACAATTAAGCACACATTAAAATCAGTAAATAAAACCTTCGTGTGTAGGTGGAGGCACACTGATGTAGAAAGGGACGTTGGCCTGAACAGTTTTGCGGCCACTGCCACTTCCTCAGGAGGCATCCAATCATAACATCTAAAAAAGTATATAGTCAAGGTTACAATCATGTAGTACAATAAAACAATAATGCATTGTGAAACATAATAGTATTGGAGTATCTGTACAATGTATAGCCAAACTCACCAATAACTGCCATAGTGGGCAAAGAACGGCAATTCTGAGACAGCCAGGACGGGTGTTCCCCCTGGGGCGGACACGGGGGGCTTTCTTGGAGTAGCCCTTGCTATACTCCCCTCATCCCTTCTAGTATATCCCTTCTAGTAAATGTTTTTACAAATAAATATCTGAAAAGTGTGGCATGCATTTGTATCTGGCCCTCTTTAATCTAATACCCCTAACTAAAATCTAGTGGAACCAATTGCCTTCAGAAGTCATTGAATTAGTAAATAGAGTCCACCTATGTGTAATTTAATCTCAGTATAAATACAGTCTGTGAAGCCCTCAGAGGTTTGTTAAAGAACCTTACAGCATCAAACAGAACAAACAGCATCATGAAGGAACACACTAGACAGGCCTGGGATACAATTGTGGAGAAGTGTAAAGCAGGGTTAGGTTATAAAAAAATATCCCAAGCTTTGAATATCTCACGGAGTACTGTTCAATCTATCATCCAAAAATGGAAAGAGTATGGCACAATTACAAACCTACCAAGACATGGCTGTGCACCTAAACTGACAGGCCGGGCAAGGAGAGCATTAATGAGAGAAGCAGCCAAGAGGCCCATGGTAACTCTGGAGGAGCTGCAGAGATCCATAGCTCAGGTGGGAGAATATGTCCACAGGATTTATTAGTCGTGCACTCCACAAATCTGGCCTTTATGGAGGAGTGGCAAGAGGAAAGCCACTTTTTGGCCTAAAAGCAAAATGTTATGTGTGGTGGAAAACTAACACTACACATCACCCTAAACACACCATCCCCACTGTGAAACACGGTGGTGACAGCTTTATGTTGTGGGGATGCTTTTCTTCAGCAGTGACAGGGAAGCTGGTCAGAGTTGATGGGAAGATGGGTGGACAAAAATACAGGGCAATCTGAGAAGAAAACCTGTTAGAGTCTACAAAAGACTTGAGACTGGGGTGGAGGTTCACCCTCCAGCAAGACAAAGACCATAAACATACAGCCAGAGCTACAATAGAATGGTTTCGATCAAAACATATTCATGTGTTAGAATGGCCCAGTCAAAGTCCAGACCTAAATCCAATTGAGAATCTGTGGCAAGAATTGAAAAATGCTGTATACAGACGCTCTCCATCCAATCTGACAGAGCTTGAGCTATTTTGCAAAAAAGAATGGGCAAAAATGTCACTTTCTGGATGTGCAAAGCTGGTAGAGACATCTCCAAAATGACTTGCAGTTGTAATTGCAACGAAAGGTGGTTCTACAAAGTGTTGACTTGGGCGGGGGGGGGGGCTGAATACAAATGCACACCACACTTTTCACATATTTATTTGTACAGAATTTTGAAAGCCATTTATCATTTTCCTTCCACTTCACAATTATGTGCCACTTTGCATTGGTCTATCACACAAAATCCTAATAAAATACATTTACGTTTTTGGTTGTAACATGACAAAATGTGGAAGATTTCAAGGTATATGAATACTTTTTCAAGGCACTGTATTTTATATAATTCTTTAAATAAGAATTCACACGAGCTCGGAATTTCACTTCCCCAGTCAACACTCTCCCAGTCAACATTGATTATTTTAATCCTTATGCTGCTAGCATTAATAAATAGAAAGGAAAGTATATCAAATTGATTTCTTTTAAACTTTTTTTACATATCTTCAGTTACTTCCTGGTCTCTTGCCTAGGCAAATGAAGTTATACATCCCAGGAGTCTTCGGGGGAGGAGGAGAGGAGGAGGGGTTTTCTCAGCCAAGCACACTCTGCTGCCTGCATGCTTGAGCTAAGGGCAGATGGAGTCCAGGAAGTAAATATTACATGAATCATTTGCTCTTACTCAAGATGGCCATGGCAAGAAATGCTAGAGGGGGTGTTTTTCAAAGTGATTTCTCAACAAAATAAAACACGAAGATATGGATAGATACAGGGGAGATTTCTTTGAATAAAAAAAATGTTTTACATAGTGTTTTTGGTTTGTGGTACTCAGATGCAGTGAAGATCCTCTCTAACTGTCAAATGATAAATAATAAATGGCAGCATGAAAAAGGTTAATGAAGATGTAAACATGATTGACATATCCTTATAACAAGTACAAGAGTTATCAAACAGCAAGTATTTTAGATGAGAAGATTTCCACTAATCATTATGAAAAAATAGCATGAGGCTAAGGTATAAAAAGCAATGGAGGGAGAAGCATTTTAAAATATATATATATACATATATACACTGAGCAAAATTATAAACGCAACACTTTTGTGTTTGCCCCTATTTATTATGAGCTGAACTCACAGATCTACAGCTTTTTCTATGTACACAAAAGGCCTATTTCTCTCAAATATTGTTCATAAATCTGTCTAAATCTGTGTTAGTGAGCACTTCTCCTTTGCCAAGATAATCCATCCACCTCACAGGTGTGGCATATCCAGATGCTGATTAGACAGCATGATTATTGCATAGCTGTGCCTTAGGCTGGCCACAATAAAAGGCCACTCTAAAATGTGCAGTTTTACTGGATTGGGGGGTCCGAAAACTAGTCAGTATCTGGTGTAACCACCATTTGCCTCATGCAGTGCAGCACATCTTATTTGCATAGAGTTCATCAGGTTGCTGATTGTGGCCTGTGGAATGTTGGCCCATTCCTCTTCAATGGCTGTGTGAAGTTGCTGGATATTGGCAGGTACTGGAACACGCTGTCGTATACGCCAATCCAGAGCATCCCAAACATGCTCAATGGGTGACATGTCCGGTGAGTATGCTGGCCATGCAAGAACTGGGATGATTTCAGCTTCCAGGAATTGTGTACAGATCCTTGCAACATGGGGCCATGCATTATGCTGCAACATCAGGTGATGGTTGTGGATGAATGGCACAGCAATGAGCCTCAGGATCTCATCATGGTATCTCTGTGCATTCAAAATGCCATCAATAAAATGCACCTGTGTTCGTTGTCCATAGCACACGCCTGCCCATACCATAACCCCACCACCACCATGGGCCACTCGAACAACAACGTTGACAGCAGCAAACCACTCACCCACATGACGCCATACACACTGTCTGCCATCAGCCCTGTACAGTGAAAACCGGGATTCATCCGTCAAGAGAACACCTCTCCAAAGTGCCAGTTGGTTACGGCGATGAGCTGCAGTCAGGTTGAGACCCTGACAAGGACGACGAGCATGCCAATGAGCTTCCCTGAGATGGTTTCTGACAGTTTGTGCAGAAATTCTTTGGTTATGTAAACCGATTGTTGCAGCAGCTGTCCGGGGGGCTGGTCTCAGATGATCTTGGAGGTGAAGATGCTAGATGTGGAGGTCCTGGGCTGGTGTGGTTACACGTGGTCTGCGGTTGTGAGGCTGGTTGGATGTACTGCCAAATTCTCTGAAACGCCTTTGGAGATGGCTTATGGTGAGAAATTAACATTCAATTCAAGGGCAACAGCTCTAGTGGACATTCCTGCAGTCAGCATGCCAATTGCACGCTCTCTCAAAACTTGCGACATCTGTGGCATTGTGCTGTGTGATAAAACTGCACATTTTAGAGTGGCCTTTTATTGTGGCCAGCCTAAGGCACACCTGTGCAATAATCATTCTGTCTAATCAGCATCTTGATATGCCACACCTGTGCGGTGAATGGATTATCTTGGCAAAGGAGAAGTGCTCATTAACACAGATTTAGACAGATTTGTGAACAATATTTGAGAGAAATAGGCCTTTTGTGTACATGGGCCAAACACAAAAGTGTTGCGTTTATAATTTTGCTCAGTGTGTGTGTGTGTGTATCTCACAAAAGTAAGTACACCCTTTACATTTTTGACATTTTTGTTAATATTTTATTATATCTTTTCATGTGACAACACTGAAGAAATGACACTTTGCTACAATGTAAAGTAGTGAAAGTACAGCTTGTATAACAGTGTAAATTTATTAAGTGAAAAGGTCCAAATTGGCCCAAAGTGCCAAAAGAGTCAATATTTTGTGTGGCCACCATTATTTTCCAGCACTGCCTTTACCCTCTTGGGCATGGAGTTCACCAGAGCTTCACAGGTTGCCACTGGAGTCCTTTTCCACACTTCCATGATGACATCACGGAGCTGGTGGATGTTAGAGACCTTGCACTCCTTTGCCTTCCGTTTGAGGATTCCCCACAGATGCTCAATAGGGTTTAGGTTTGGAGACATGCTTGGCCAGTCTGTCACCTTTACCCTCAGCTTCTTTAGCAAGGCAGTGATCTTGGAGGTGTGTTTGGGGTCGTTATCATGTTGGAATACTGCCCTGTGGCCCAGTCTCTGAAGGGAGAGCATCATGCTCTGCTTCAGTATGTCACAGTACATGTAAGCATTCATGGTTCCCTCAATGAACTGTAGCTCCCCAGTGTCGGCAGCACTCATGCAGCTCCAGACCATGACACTCCCACCACCATGCTTGACTGTAGGCAAGACACACTTGTCTTTGTACTCCTTACCTGGTTGCCGTCACACACGCTTGACACCATCTGAAACAAATAAGTTTATCTTGCTCTCATCAGACCACAGGACATGGTTCCAGTACTCCATGTCCTTAGTCTGCTTGTCTTCAGCAAACTGTTTGTGAGCTTTCTTGTGCATCATCTTTAGAAGAGGCTTCCTTCTGGGATGACAGTCATGCAGACCAATTTGATGCAGTGTGTGGCGTATGGTCTGAGCACTGATAGACTGACCCCCCCACCCCTTCAACCTCTGCAGCAATGCTGGCAGCACTCATACATTTATTTCCCAAAGTCAACCTCTGGATATGGCGCTGAGCACGTGCACTCAACTTCTCTGGTTGACCATGGCGAGGCCTGTTCTGAGTGGAACCTGTCCTGTTAAACCACTTTATGGTCTTGGCCATCATGCTGCAGCTCAGTTTCAGGGTCTTGGCAATCTTCTTATAGCCTAGACCATCTTTATGTAGAGCAACAATTCTTTTTTCAGATCCTCAGAGTTCTTTGCCATGAGGTGGTATGTTGAACTTTCAGTGACCATTATAAGAGAGTGAGAGCGATAACACCAAATGTAACACACCTGCACCCCATTCACACCTGACACCTTGTAACACATGACTCCCAGGAAGGAAAATGGCTAATTGGGCCCAATTTGGACATTTCCACTTAGGGGGTACTCACTTTTGTTGCCAGCGGTTTAGACATTAATGCTGTGTGTTGAGTTATTTTGAGGGGCCAGCAAATTTACACTCACTACTTTATATTATATACCTTCAAACTGTGGCTTTCTTGTGATAAAATGCATTTGATTGGAAACTAGGCTACATACCAACTATCTACACAACCTTCTTTCAGCATTTGCACTGCTTTTACAGTAAGATAAACATTGCCCTTAGGCCTTGTTCAGTTTTAAATAGCAGTGTCTGGCCTGTATCCTAAAACCAAGCACTTTATAAATTGCGATATTAACATTAATAAAAAAAATTCCTATTGGTAAAGAAGCCATGCACCATGCATGTAACTTGATTGACCTTGTCATTATGATTTCTATCTTAGCAGGATTTATCGCTTAAGAAACCCTGACCTAACTGAAAATCTAAAAAAAAAAGTTGCAGGTAATAGAGGCTTCCTAATACTTAGTTGTGTGCCTGCCCTTACTGTCAATCTTTATTGTATTAAAGACTAACTGCTGCCTTAGGAATTATCTGACACTTTCAGGAGTCATGGATGCCTTGTGCCCTTCTGCATTCTGTAGTTCCATTCACTGACCCCCTATTTCAGTATGTGCAATAGTGAATAGGGTCTGGAGGGAGAAACCACAGTACAGGGTGGGAAATCAGCATCCAACACAGCCAAAAGTGTGTTTGCAGAAGATTCTTCATACATGTCTTTAACACAGCAAAAATTGGTGCTGTGGGCACAGGACAGGTAAATATTAAAAGCTTGCTTTTTCAAGCTGACTTTTTTTTTTTTTTAGTTCAGTTGTGACATTTTGCTTTAAAAATAAAAGGGAGTTAGCTGGATACCACTTTTAAACATAAATTCACATTAACCTGTCACAAACCCAAGTTATCAGTAGATTATATGATGTAGGCAGCTGAATTGATATGCATATTTTGATTTTTCCTGTAAAAAAATGATTTGCTTTGCTAATTTTAGGTCTTATGCATTCCTAAAGGTCCTCTAATGCATGGGTCAGTGTAACAAATGTGGACAATATAAAGCTGTAATTAGATTATAAATATTATTCCAATAACAGTGAGAAACAACAAAATTTATAAAAGCAAAAGACTGCATACGCTTGAGCATATTAGCTCTTAATTGTTGCAGCATAATATACTAATACAGGTATACTGGACAGCCACGCAAATATTCGCTGAATATGTAAAATGAACAGACACAACAAGAGCAGTTTTGATAAAAAGCATAAAACAAAACTTTACTAGACATCAAAAGACATAAAGTTTCTTACACATAAAAGTTACCATAAACATTACACAAAATAACAAGACTTAAACATACACTTCTATTCCCAATATCCCAGAAAGTCCAATAATACTTAACTCTGGTAGTTTAATGTCCGCAGCTTAAACTGGATATCTGGTGTAAATATTCGGGGTGATTAAACTCAAATAGTGCATAAGAGTTCAAGAAGTAGTGTCAGTCCAGACTGCATTTTTAAGGGCATGGCAGCCCACTTTTATTTAAAGGAACAGAAAGTTCACAAAACAGCAATTTCCTTTGCAGGGGGTTCCACCATTACTGTAACTTGCTACTTCAGCCTCCTGGCTTACTCATTTGCCACACGGCTGCTTCAGGCCTCACTCCTAGGCTCGAGGTCTGCTCCTCAGACCAACACAAAAATGCCCTTCGGTCAAGCTCTCTCCTAGCTAACTTAGTAGCAGCTTTGCTCTGTGCTGTCGCAAATGTCATGTGCCTCCTGCAGACATGTACGCTTTGGCTGCCGCCTGCAGCCTCTAACTCCTAGAGAGGATGGAAGCCCGTCTGACTCCCATGTACAAACCTCCTGTCTGTTAGGTGGAGTCCTCCTGACTTCTGGGCCAGACCTCCTGTCTGCCAGGTGGAACTGTCGCCAACTGGGAGCCCTGAGCTCTAACTCCGGGAAGAATATGAACCCAGCCCACTAGTGTGCACTTCCCGCCCAAAACTACATGGTCAATTGGATATGCGGCAGCCATCTTTAAACACATGATGTCAAAGCTCATTAAACCACCTGTGGGTGAGAGATATTATTACACATGTATGGGGACATTTGTCATGAATAAATTAAAAGTATCCACAACTAATACAGTTTTGTGATCAATAGAGAGGCTAAGAAGAAGAGGCCCTTGAAAAGTTAAGCTTATCTATTTTTTTCATCATTGGTTTAGTTTAAAAGGTTTGTGACAGTTTCACTTTTTAACTAGTTAAGGAACGGAAGGATTTGCCCCCTTAATGACCAGGTTATTTTTTGTGATACGGCACTGCGTCACTTTACCTGACAATTGCGCCATCGTGCGACGCTGTACCCAAAAAAAACTGACATCCTTAAAATAGAGATTTCTTTTGGTGGTATTTGATCACCTCTGCATTTATATTTTGCGCTATAAACAAAAAAAGAGCGACAATTTTGAAAAAAAAAAAAAACTAAATTTTTTACTTTTTGCTATAATAAATATCCGAAAAAATGTAAAAAAACAAATTTTTTCATCAGTTTAGGCCGATATATATTCTTCTACATATTTTTGGTTAAAAAAAAATCGCAATAGGCATACGTATATTGATTGGTTTGTGCAAAAGTTATCGCGTCTACAAACTACGGGATAGACTTAGGGACTTTTCTTTTTTTTTATTGTTTTTACTAGTAATGGCGGCGATCTGCGATTTTTAGTGGGACTGCGATATTGCGGACAAATCTGACCCCAAATGACACTTTTTGGGGACCAGTGACATTATTACATTGATCAGTGCTATAAAAATGCACAGATCAATGTAAAAATGACACTGACAGGGAAGAGGGCGATCAAGGGGTTACCTGTGCTCCCTAGGTGTGTTCTAACTGTAGGGGGGTTGGGCTGCCTGGGACATGACCGAGATCACCAGCTACCGCAGTACAACGTGGTTAATCGATGATGTAGTATAGTTTTATTGCTGCAGAATTCTCTATGGTAATAGGTATGTTAGGTGTTTTTTTCATAGATGATTTTTTTTTTATTATTATTACTTTATTATTAGGATCATGCTACTTTGAGCACATACTAATGATGACACCCTTTTGTAAGGTCTCCATCTCTGGTATGGATAACATTGCCACAAACTGGCATCAGTGACCTAAAAATCAGGATGGGGGAGTTGAAGGCAGTCTGCAATATGCTTTTATGCTTTCCATGAGAACTACAAAAAGCAATATGCTTTCCATGAGAGCTAGCATAGTTGCCAACATTGCCAAAAAAATTTGTGGGACACTTTTTTGGCTGTAGGCGGAGCCGTATAATAATTATTAAGCGCTCCACGTCCAAAAATGGGCGTGGCTTATGTAAAATAATGGGCGTGGCTTAAATGGGCGTGCCACAAATGGGGTGTGGTTAGAGTCTGAGATGAATGAGGGATGGAGAGGGAGAGGGGGAGAGAGGAATGAAGGGAGAGCAGCCCCAGATCCTACACAACAATAGAAATATGTGTATTCTAGAAAGTTTAACAATCAGCAGATAAAGATACTCCAAACACCTGGTGTTAGCGCTTCAATCATCCCGGCACCATGATTGTTATGGTGTCAGGATGATTGAAGTGCATTATTTCTATTATTACATTGTAATATAAAAAGAAATCATTCAACTCACCATAATGCCAAATCAGTGGGATCCCTGAGCGTGTCACTAGCCATGTCGCCTGCCACCAGCAGAGTCCTTCCTTGCATCAGGTGCCCCCAGCAGAGTCTGTCCTTGCATCAGGTGTACCCAGCAGAGTCTGTCCTTGCATCGGGTGTCCCCAGCAGAGTTAGTCCTTGCATCAGGTGTGCCCAGCACAGTCCGTGCTTGCATCAGCTGTCCCCAGCAGAGTCTGTCCTTGTATCAGGTGTCCACAGCAGAGTCTGTCCTTGCATCAGGTGTCCCCAGCAGAGTCCGTCCTCATATTAGGTGCCCCCGGCAGAGTCCTTACTTGCATCAGGTGCCCCCAGCAGAGTCCCTCCTTGCATCAGGTGCCCCCAGCACAGTCAGTCTTTACACCAGTGTTCCCAGCCTCAGTCCTGAAATCAGTGTCCCAGGCAGAGCCATAGTTACCCCCCCTGTACATAGTTACCCCCTCCCCCTGTACATAGTTTATCCTCTCCCCCTAGTTACCCCCCTGTACATAGTTACCCCCCTGTGCATAATTACCCCCCCTGTACATAGTTACCCCCCCGTACATAGTATTCCCCCTGTACATAGGTCCCCCCCTGTACATAGTAACCCCTCCTGTACATAGTTAACCCCCCTCCTGTAAATAGTTAACCCCCTCCTGTAAATAGTTAACCCCCCTCCTGTATATAGTTAACCCCCCCTCCTGTATATAGTTAACCCCCCTGTATATAGTTAACCCTCCCCTCTCCTGTACATAGTTAACCCTCCCCCTCCTGTATATAGTTAACCCCTCTCCTGTATATAGTTAACCCTTCTCCTCCTGTATATAGCTAACCCTCCCCCTCCTGTATATAGTTAACCCCCTCCTCCTGTATATAGTTAACCCCCCCTCCTCCTGTATATAGCTACCCCCCTCCTGTATATAGTTAACCCCTCTCCTGTATATAGTTAACCCTCCCCCTCCTGTATATAGTTAAACCCCCTCCTCCTGTATATAGCTAATCCCCCCTCCTGTATATACGTAAACCCCCTCCTCCTGTATATAGTTAACCCCCCTCCTGTACATTACAGTTAAATTGCTGCAGAGACAAGAGCCAGTGGCGTCACTACAGCTGGTGTCACCTGGTGTGGAAAAAATTGGTGTCACCCCCCTCCACCAACTATGGTCCCCCTTCAGTACAGACCCCCCTCCCTCAGTAAAGACCCCCCCACTAAGTACAGACCACCCCTCCAGCAGTATAGATCCTCCTCCCTCAGTACAGACCCCCCTCCATCAGTTTAGACCCCCTCAGTGTAGACCCCCCTCATCAGTATAGACCCCCTCAGTACAGACCCCTCTCCCTCAATACAGATCCCCCTCAGTGTGGTCCCCCATCTATCAGTATAAACCCCCTCAGTGCAGACCCCCCTCCATCAGTGCAGACCCCCCTCAGTGCAGACCCCCCTCAGTGCAGACCCCCCTCCATCAGTGCAGACCCCATCAGTGCAGACCCCCCTCAGTGCAGACCCCCCTCAGTGCAGACCCCCTCAGTGCAGACCCCCCACAGTGCAGACCCCGTCAGTGCAGACCCTCCCCTCCCATAACGCCCCCCAGCACGTCCATTACAGCAGAAGGAACATCATACATGCCATGAGCGGCCGCCGGCGCCGTGTGTTCAGTGGAGAGGGGAGGGGCCGATCCGTGCAGCTTCAGTGTGAAGAGAGAAGCCGATTCATTGGCTGCACGGATCGAGCCCCCTTCCTCCCTCCACTGAAAACAAGGGGGAACGATGTAGCGGCGGCGCCGGCGGCCATTTTGCTGAAGCCACCTGCCTAAAAAATTAAAATGCAAGCATTCCCGATTTCCCTGAGGCTGTCCCAATTCAGGACAGCCTCCGATCGGGACGAGGGTCTCAAAATCGGGATTGTCCCGGGAAAATCGGGACTGTTGGCAACCATGAGCTAGCAAGAGACAAAAAAAAAACGTATGTGCATTATCACATCTAAGATGATTTATTTGCTCTCACTTTTCTGTCCCATAACCTCCAAAGTCTGCAGCTGGACATACAGCAAGTGTTCATTGGTGGCTAGATTAAAAAAAAAAATAGAAAATGGAAGTTTGTACTATTGATTCTGGTGCTGTATGACACTAAATCCTGTTGCTTTAATATTGCCCTACAAGGTAGTGATGGAAAAAACAGCCCCGGTGACAAACAACACTGTGAGGGAGATTTATAAAAACTGGAGCAGACAGAATCTGGAACAGCTGTGCATGGCATCCAATCGGCATCTAACTTCCGTTTGCTTAGGTAAGCTTTGAAAATGAAAGAAAGAAGCTGACTGGTTGCCATGCACAACTGCTCCAAATTCTGTCTGCTCCAGTTTCTACAAAGTTACCCCTGTGTTTTCATTGTAGGCATAATGCATTTAAACATAGATAATTGATTAAGTATTTAACATGCAAATAGTTTTCCATGTGTTGATGTCTAACCTTCTAATGGGGTTAGTATGTTAGACATAATATCAATTAACTGGATTTACACAGTTATATTTGTTTTATGTTAATGATAATTGCATCTGCTTATTTAATTAAAAATTCTCTAAAATTACCTTGCTATCGCAATTTATCCACTGACCTTGAACGTTTTATGTGTGTCATGTAGTAATAGTATGCACAGTCTGTTTGGGTTTTGCATAGCAGAAGGTAAATCTGAGTGCTTATAGGACAGATGTTATCATGGGTTTTTGCGTGCAGTGGGTTTCCTACATGAGGGGATTCGACTGGGGATAGATAGCTCATGACTGTAACTGAGACCAAGTGAGATCAGTATTCTTGAGATAAAGGTTCATCAGTAGATATCTGCTTTAAAAAAAAGTAATTTTTAGAAGATACATGAAGAATAGTAAGGGTACCACTGACATATATTACCAGAGCTTTATTCAACTGAGATATAATACATTTGAGAACAACAGATTTTTAAGATGTTTTAAAGTGATAAAAAAAATTGAGTGATAAAATTGTATTGATTTTATACATTTTCTGACATGTTCTGCTTGGGTACCTTAAGTTCATTACCTTCTTTATCTGCTCAATCCTTGGTATATCATACTGCACAGTATATTGAATGTGCTAACCCCCCATTAACAGTCTGTTTTCAGCACCAATGATACATTGCTGACTGTCAGCAACAAATTAACTTGTAAAATAAATGTTCCAGTTTGTTAGCCTATCTGGCAGTAAAACAAGGCTGGATGTGCCTTGCTGCTGTCCCAATTCAGTTTATTATTTTTATTATTATTATTGAGGATTTATTTAGCACCAAGAATTTACGCAACACTTGACAAAATAAGTGGAAAGAGAACAATCTAATTTGATACAATAAGATTAGGAGGACCCTGCTTTTGGGAGCTTACAATCCAAAAGTGAGGGCAAGTGGTACAAAAGGTAACAACTGTGAGAGATAATCTGAAAGAGAAAGTGCAGTTTTTGGGGGAGGAGTGGAATAGGTTTGCCATGAAGAGATGCGTTTTCAAAGATTGCCTAAAGTTGGTCATATTATGAGCTTAGTTTAAGATTAAGTTTGAGGAAGTGTGTCACGCTTCCTCTATGTCCTGGTTTACATTCCCAAACAACAGTTCTGAATCATTGACTCCTTGCTCCAGTCATTAACATGGGCAGGTAAACCTGCTAGAATTGCTAGAGACACATTACAGTTACCACCTTCATCAGGGGGTCTAGCTCTGCCTAACTTTTAAACTTACTATATTGCTTCCCAACCGGCTCATGCTCATTGGTGTTTTCACCCGGATAGGAATAGTGTGGCAACCACTCTAGAGGTGGCGAGTCCTTACAAAATCTTGTTCACAGGCAATCCACACAGAGAAGGGAGGGTCTCAATATGCCAGTCTGGGTTTTTAAAACCTCCCATCTGTTAGCAACTGGAGATGTTGGTAAATTCTCTCCCAATGCTCTCTTGGTGCATAATCTGCGACTCCGTGAATTTTATTCCCGAAAGGATGCGTTGTTCTGGGCCAGACATGGCATTAAAACTGTTGCATAGTTATATAATGCGGTTCTTTTAAAGTTTTAGGACATGGTATGATATATTGATATTGATTACAAACAGAAAGAAAAAGTGAGAGAATGAGATTGTAGGTGACACTGAATGTGCACTGAGATAGGGTGAAGGAGAATCAGAAAAGGGTATGAGTCATTGAGGTCAAGGAAGTACAGTTTTGTGAGGAGGAGCAGGTGGTCAACTGTAACAAAGGCAGCAGAAGGTTCTAAAAGTATGAGTGTGGAGTATCGGCCATTCGTTTTAGCATTTAGTAAGCTGCTACGGATTATTTAGGAGAGTAGTTTTAGTGGAATGTTGAAAGCGGACGTCAGACTGTAAGGGGTCAAGAAATTTGTTATCAGTGAGGCAGCAGCTCAGATGGTTTTGGACAAGGTTTTCAAGAAACTTGGAGGCAAACAAGGGCAGGGAGAAGGGTCTTAAGTTGTTCAATCTGGTGGGGTCCAGTGTGAGCTTTTTAAATATGGGGGTGACAAGTGCTTGTTTGAGAAAGATGGGAAGATGCCAGTAGAGCAGGAGAGATTGAGTTAGAAAGTGTAGAGTAGAGCAAGAGGGTGACCACAGTAGTTGTGAAGGAATGGAGTCCAGGGGACAGGTGGTTAAGTGATCCTCAGAAAGAAGTTTAGCAACCTCTTCAGTGGTAGTGGTCAAAAGAGAAAAGTATTGACTTGACTGTGGTGATAGACATGGTATGTTGGGTGGGGAGATAGCTGGGCAGATGGGATCTCATCACAAGTTGAATCAATCTTGTTTTTGAAATCATTGGCAATCTCCTGAGAAGTGAGTGAGTTAATACATGGAGGCACTGAGGGACAAAGTAGAAAGTTATTGGTAAAAAATGAGAGGATGTCAATAAGAATGATGAAGTAGGCTTGTTCAGTAGCATAGAGGCAGGAATTGTGTTTAGGAGGGTGTATTTGAGGGGGAAGTCTTGCGGGGATTTAGTTTTACATAGTTGCTCAAGTGCAAGGCTGTGGGTTGATTTACTAAACTGGAGTGCAAATCTGGTGCAGATCTGCACAGAAACCGGGCTTTTTGTCAAAGCTTAATTAACAAGTTGAAATTAGAAGCTGATTGGCTACCATGCATGGCTGCACCAGATTTTGCACGCTGCAGTTTTAGTAAATCAACCCCTATGTCTTTTAAGGCCTCATGTACACTGCTGCTGGTAAACGGACGTTCAGAGGCAGTTGGATGCTTTTTGCCCCTGAACTCATCCAATGTTATCTTATGTATACATGTACACAGGTTCATTTAATGTCATTTTTAGGCAGTTGCGTTTATAGGCTTTTCTTTGAAGGCAAAAAAATTAGTTCAGATGCCAACGTTTCTGACATTTCAGACGCCAAACGCGGCTAAACGCGGTAATTCGCGTTTAGCCATGTTTCGTTTACAGGCGTTTTTCATTTTTGGCAGTTTTGAAAAAAAATGTTTTCAATTTTTGACCATGGCCTAGTTATACATATACACATAGAGAGGGGAGCAACTGCATTCAGCGAGGATGAGTGCAAACTGTTGTAGACAAAAGTAGCCAAGTCAGGGCAAGACGGGGGAGATTTTATCATTAAGGCAGTTAGTAAAAGAATAGAGAAGAGAAGGATTAAAGTGGTTCTGTCCTACGGGTAACTGTTTGCTGGTTGGAGGGATAGGGGGTTGTAGACAGGGAATGTGTGAAGCCTGCTTGTGATCTGAGAGAGGAAAAGGGGCTTGGAGAGGTTAAAAAGAGTGCAATTATTTTGCTGCTGAAAAGTGTACTCTACAGTATATTGTATATTTTAGTTCACTCCAAGTAAATACAAAGAAATAAACTGCTTTCAGAGTTGGGCTACAATTTGTCCTAGTCTTCGGTCCTGGCAGTACTGATACAGATTACAGTGTAATAGGCACACCGTCTCTTTCAGCTTTTCCACCCAAACTTAAGAGTCACTAGTGTGGCTATGACACTGGATCTTGTTAGTAAAATAATAAAGTTAGTCAGTTTTCTAAGCGCACCTGAACAGTCACTCCATACATCTCTATGGAACGACAGATGTCAGCGGTGACATGTCCCCTGACATCTGATCTGCTGACATCCAATCCGCTCTGCAAAATTCAGACGGATGGAAACCCTATTTTCCATCCATCTGGCGGATTGGATCGGATGAAAACGGACAGGCGGTCCATTTTCATCTGATCCCCCCATAGAGGAGAGTGGAGATCTGACAGTGTGCAGAGACTTGTCATCCACCGGCTCAGCGGGGATCAACGGAGCAATCCCTGCTGAGCAAGCGGATGGCTGAATACGGATCCGCACATGTGAAAGGGGCCTAAGGACTCATTTATATATGTACTCTAAGTTGAACTACAGTGAGGTGGTTAATACTGCCAAGGAGGAAAAACATTCAAACTGCATTTACACATGGCACATAAGTCCTGACATAATAAAGAAATTACAGTAACTATGATTATACAAATGGAATAGAAATTAGTCCATATGATCAAACAACTAAATGCACCAGCTGCATAAAAGGAAAAATTACAGGAAAAGCCTTCCCAAAGGAGAGTAACAGCCGAGCTAAGAAACCTCTGGACTTAATTCATTCAGATCTTTGCAGTCCAATGGAAAAATTGACTCCAGGAAAGAAGAGGTATTTTCTCACTTTCATAAATGATTACTCCAGGTATACTACACTATCGGGGTTATTTACAAAAGGTAAATCCACTTTGCACTGCAAGTGCACTTGGAAGTGCATTAGCTCTAAATCTAAGGGGTAGATCTTAAATGAGTGGAAGCTCTGCTGATTTTATCATCCAATCATGTGCAAGCTAAAATGCTGTTTTTTATTTTCCTTGTATGTCCCCCTCAGATCTACAGTGACTTTACTTTAAAGTGCACTTGCAGTGCAAAGTGGATTTGCCTTTAGTAAATAAACCCCTATATCTGTTACACATCAAAAGTGAAGTAGCAGAGAAACTTGAACAGTATTTGGCTTAACCACTTCAGCCCCGTAAGGATTTACCCCCTTCCTGACCAGAGCACTTTTTCCAATTTGGCACTGCGTCGCTTTAACTGCTAATTGCGCGGTCATGCAATGCTGTACCCAAACTAAATTTGCGTCCTTTTCTTCCCACAAATAGAGCTTTCTTTTGATGGTATTTGATCACCTCTGCCGTTTTTATTTTTTGCGCTATACGCGGAAAAAGACCGAAAATTTTGAAAAAAAATGATATTTTCTACTTTTTGTTCTAAAAAAAATCCAATAAACTCAATTTTAGTCATACATTTAGGCCAAAATGTATTTGGCCACATGTCTTTGGTAAAAAAAATGTCAATAAGTGTATATTTATTGGTTTGCGCAAAAGTTATAGCGCCTACAAACTAGGGTACATTTTCTGGAATTTACGCAGCCTTTAATTTATGACTGCCTATGTCGTTTCTTGAGGTGCTAAAATGGCAGGGCAGTACAAAACCCCCACAAATGACCCCATTTTGGAAAGTAGACACCCCAAGGAAATTGCTGAGAGGCATGTTGAGCCCATTGAATATTCATTTTTTTTGTCCCAAGTGATTGAATAATGACAAAAAAAAAAAAAAAAATTACAAAAAGTTGTCACTAAATTATATATTGCTCACACAGGCCATGGGCATATGTGGAATTGCACCCCAAAATACATTTAGCTGCTTCTCCTGAGTATGGGGATACCACATGTGTGGGACTTTTTGGGAGCCTAGCCGCATACGGGGCCCCGAAAACCAATCACTGCCTTCAGGATTTCTAAGGGCGTACATTTTTGATTTTACTCCTCACTACCTATCACAGTTTTGAAGGCCATAAAATGCCCAGATGGCACAACCCCCCCCCCCCCCAAATGACCCCATTTTGGAAAGTAGACACCCCAAGCTATTTGCTGAGAGGCATGTTGAGTCCATGGAATATTTTATATTTTGACACAAGTTGCAGGAAAGTGACAATTTATTTATTTTTTTTATTTTTTTTTTGCACAAAGTTGTCACTAAATGATTTATTGCTCACACAGGTCATGGGCATATGTGGAATTGCACCCCAAAATACATTCTGATGCTTCTCTTGAGTACGGGGATACCACATGTGTGGGACTTTTTAGGAGCCTAGCCGCGTACGGGGCCCCGAAAACCAATCACCGCCTTCAGGATTTCTAAGGGTGTACATTTTTGATTTCACTCTTCACTGCCTATCACAGTTTCGGAGGTCATGGAATGCCCAGGTGGCACAAACCCCCCCCAAATGACCCCATTTTGGAAAGTAGACACCCCAAGCTATTTGCTGAGAGGCATGGTGAGTATTTTGCAGCTCTCATTTGTTTTTGAAAATGAAGAAAGACAAAAAAAAAATTTTTTTTTCTTTTTTTAATTTTCAAAACTTTGTGACAAAAAGTGAGGTCTGCAAAATACTCACTATACCACTCAGCAAATAGCTTTGGGTGTCTACTTTCCAAAATGGGGTCATTTGGGGGGGTTTTGTGCCACCTGGGCATTCCATGGCCTCCGAGACTGTGATAGGCAGTGAAGAGTGAAATCAAAAATTTACGCCCTTAGAAAGCCTGAAGGCGGTGCTTGGTTTTCGGGGTCCCATACGCGGCTAGGCTCCCAAAAAGTCTCACACATGTGGTATCCCTGTACTCAGGAGAAGCAACAGAATGGATTTTGGGGTGTAATTTCACATATTCCCATGGCATGTTTGAGCAATATATCATTTAGTGACAACTTTGTGCAAAAAAAAAAAATAAAAATTTGTCTCTTTCCTGCAACTTGTGTCACAATATAAAATATTCCATGGACTCGACATGCCTCTCAGCAAATAGCTTGGGGTGTCTACTTTCCAAAATGGGGTCATTTGGGGGGGTTTGAACTGTCCTGGCATTTTATGCACAACGTTTAGAAGCTTATGTCACACATCACCCACTCTTCTAACCACTTGAAGACAAAGCCCTTTCTGACACTTTTTGATTACATGAAAAAATTATTTTTTTTTGCAAGAAAATTACTTTGAACCCCCACACATTATATATTTTTTTAAAGCAAATGCCCTACAGATTAAAATGGTGGGTGTTTCATTTTTTTTTTCACACAGTATTGCGCAGCGATTTTTCAAACGCATTTTTGGGGGAAAAAACACACTTTTTTACATTTTAATGCACTAAAACACACTATATTGCCAAAATGTTTGATGAAATAAAAAAGATGATCTTAGGCCGAGTACATGGATACCAAACATGACATGCTTTACAATTGTGCACAAACGTGCAGTGGCAACAAAATAAATACATTTTTAAAAGCTTTTAAAAGCCTTTACAGGTTACCACTTTAGATTTACAGAGGAGGTCTACTGCTAAAATTACTGCCCTCGATCTGACCGTCGCGGTGATACCTCACATGCATGGTGCAATTGCTGTTTACATTTGACGCCAGACCGACGCTTGCGTTCGCCTTAGCGCGAGAGCAGGGGGGACAGGGGTGCTTTTTTTTTTTTTTTTTTTTTCTTTATTATTTTTCTGCTTTTTTATCTTATTTTAAAACTGTTCCTTTCATTTTTTTTTTTTTTTTTTATAATTTTTATTGTTATCTCAGGGAATGTAAATATCCCCTATGATAGCAATAGGTAGTGACAGATACTCTTTTTTGAAAAAATTGGGGTCTATTAGACCCTAGATTTCTCCTCTGCCCTCAAAGCATCTGACCACACCAAGATCGGTGTGATAAAATGCTTCCCCAATTTCCCAATGGCGCTATTTACATCCGGCGAAATCTAAGTCATAAAATGCTCGTAGCTTCCGGTTTCTTAGGCCATAGAGATGTTTGGAGCCACTCTGGTCTCTGATCAGCTCTATGGTCAGCTGGCTGAATCACCGGCTGCATTCTCAGGTTCCCTGTTGAGACAGGAGAGCCAGAGAAAAACACGGAAGACGGTGGGGGGGGGCATTCTCTCCCACTGCTTGTAAAAGCAGTCTAGAGGCTAATTAGCCGCTAGGATTGCTTTTACATGAAAGCCGACCGCTGGCTGAAAAGAATGATACCAAGATGATACCTAAACCTGCAAGCATCATTCTGGTATAACCACTCAAAGTCGTGAATGGTGTACCTGAAGACAAAAAAATGGTTAACAATAAAGCACAGTAAACGGTAAAGTATAAAAAATTGCATACCTGAAAAGCAAACATGATAAAACATAATAACAATAAAACATTGCAGAATAGAATACAGTAAAAAAGAGCAGAACAATAGAGAGAGAGAATAGAGAGAGAACAATAAAACGACAACTATTATTTTTTATTTTATATTTTTGTTTGTGTTTTGTTTTTTTTTTTTACACTTTTTTTGTAACTGTAACTTTTATAACTGTAACCGTTTCCAGGTTCGGGTCTCTCAAAATGCGATGGCATCTTGGGAGACCCTGTGAAAGTGTGCCTAGTCTGAGCAATGCTGTACCCTACGCTAATACTCAACTAGTGAATGGTAGCGTTCAAAACATTCACCAATGCAAAGACCAGGATTGTCAGGACAGGAGGGACAATAATAGCGGGTGTCACGCCTATATCCGCGCTTGCTGCAGACACAACATCTTTTTTGGGGGGGTTCGTTGGGTAGGGGTACTCGGGAGGACATAAAAATGCCTCTCATGCAGCCGACTGCATTTGGTTGGGGATGTGAATGGGGGAAGTACGGGCGCTGCAGAAGTGGTGGGTTCCCAATTAGGATTGGCGAATGCAGAAGGAAGGGCATTATGGGCACGACGGGCCTGTGTTTGTCTTCCTTTTTGGTGGCAGCGGGACACTATTTGTGCTTGCCACCTCACCAGCTTGAACTGCACTTATGGGACTCGCCACGTCACCAAGTGTTACTGCAGTGCTGGTTTGACTACGACCGGGGTATACTAGGCCGCTGGCGCTTGCCAGTTCACCAAAACGCTACCAAAAAACTGTTAACGATCGCAGGGATCAGGCCTGACTCTGCGAATGCTGCAGTTATGCATTTAGTGTTTTGTAAGTGACAGTGATCGATCGATACTGCACTTGGGTGGGCTGGGCCGGGTGGAGGGGCAAAACGCAGGTGCTAGCAGGTATCTGGGCTGATCCCACTAACACTGCGTTTTTGGGAACCCTAAACTGCTGGGGACGCCAGTATAGATCTGATCGGATCAGATCAGATATTGATCAGTTCAGATACTATACCACTAATGCCGCGTACACACGGTCGGACTTTTCGTCTACAAAAGTCCAACGGACGCCGACAGACTAAAGCTGGCTGGTAATCCGATCGTGTGTGGACTTCTCCGGACTTTCAGCAGACTTTTTCAGCCTCAAATCCGACGGACTTTAGATTTGAAACATGCTTCAAATCTTTACGTCGTAACTACGACGGACCCCGAAATCCGCTCGTCTGTGTGCTAGTCCGACGGACAAAAACCCATGCTAGGGCAGCTATTGGCTACTGGCTATGAACTTCCTTATTTTAGTCCGGTGTACGTCATCACGTACGAATCCGTCGGACTTTTGTGTGGTCGTGTGTAGGCAAGTCCGTTCGTTAGAAAGTCTGCTGCAAGTCCGCCGAAAGTCCGCCGGAAGTCTGTCGGACAGGCTGTCGGACTTTTGTAGACGAAAAGTCCGACCGTGTGTACGCGGCATAAGGGAGGTGTATGGTGCGTGCGTGGGTGTTAGCGCTACTGGCACTAACCTGACGCTGCCTGGGGCTGGTGCTTGCCAGTTCACCAAAACGCTACCAAAAAAACTGTTAGCGATCGCAGGGATCAGGCCTGACTCTGCGAACGCTGCAGTTATGTGTTTAGTGTTTTGTAAGTGACAGTGATCGATCGATACTGCACTTGGTTGGGCTGGGCTGGGCCGGGCGGAGGGGCAAAACGCAGGTGCTAGCAGGTATCTGGGCTGATCCTGCTAACACTGCGTTTTTGGGAACCCTAAACTGCTGGGGACGCTAGTATAGATCTGATCGGATCAGATATTGATCCGTTCAGATACTATACCACTAAGGGAGGCGTATGCTGCGTGCGTGGGTGTTAGCGGTACTGGCGCTAATCTGACGCTGCCTTGGGCGACGCATATCACCGCCGGGCGATCAGGGGGCTAAACCTTTATTCGGTAATAAACGGCGGGTGCCCTGACACTATAAAAAATAAACGGACTAACCAGCGTCACCCGTAACACTTATACGGTGATCAGTGGTGAAAGGGTTAACTAGGGGGCAATCAAGGGGTTAAAACATTTATTAGGTAGTATATGGGGGTCCCTGTCGCTATAAAACGCTGACGGCGAACCTAAATATTTACGTCCCTAACTAGCGTCACCAGCGACACTAATACAGCGATCAGAAAAATGATCGCTTAGCGACACTGGTGACGGGGGGTGATCAAGGGGTTAAAACTTTATTAGGGGGGGTTAGGGGGGTATCCTAGACCTAAAGGAGGCTAATACTCACTGCCCTAACACTGTAACTGTCACAAACTGACACCAATACAGTAATCAGAAAAAAAAAAAACCTGCTTGGTGTCAGTTTGTGACAGGGGGGGGTGATTGGGGGGGGATCGGGGGGCGATAGGGGGGGGGATCGGGGTGTTTTGTGTGCCTGGCATGTTCTACTGTGTGTGTGTGTTTGGTGCACTCACATTACAGTCTTCTCTCCTCGGCCCTGAACGGAAAATACCGAGCCGAGGAGAGATGACATCATTTCCTCTGCCTCTGTGTACAATACAGAGGCAGGGAAATGATCCCATTGGCTGAGAGCGATCGCGAGGGGGGGGCCACGAATGGATGGCCTCCCCCTCACCACCGATCGCCGGGGGAGATTTGCCGACTGCCGCAGGCACCGGGGGGGGTCCGATCGGACCCCCCACCCGCGGGCAGGCAAGGACGTGCATGTAAGTCCTTTTGCCTGCCCGTGCCGCTCTGTCGACGTACATCATCGTGCGGCGGTCGGCAACTGGTTAAGTAAGCAACCAATCTGGCTAAATGTCGAGTGTATTGCACACAGACAATGGAACTGAATATACAGGTGATAACACATAGGCGATTCTCAGAAAGCATGGCATATTATTTCAAACTACTGTACCACACAACCCAGAACAAAACAGGGTTGCAGAAAGAATGAACCATACTATATGTGAGAGTGGAAGAAACATGCTGTTTTGTTTGTTTTTTTTTATCCTTTTTATTAAGAGTATGAGGTAACTGTTACACAACAAAGCCTATTGGGCATACCCATGCTTGTAAATAGAAAACAAGTTAACAAAGGAATAAAAAAAACCATAGAAAAACAAGGTGATTGTTAACCAAGGCCTAAGGTGACCTAATTCAAAGTAGCTGGAGTGTACGAAGTAGACATCGTAAGGCTTTCTCCCAGTGCATAGGACCTAACCAAAAAGGTACACAAAAGCAAAACAGAGCATCCTATAGAGGCGTTGCTGATGACCCGACAGTATCCCTGGACTCTGTCCAAATATCCCATACCTTGGAGAATTTTTTTAGACATTCCCTAGATTCATATGTAAATTTATATAATGGGACCATTTTGTTGATAACAGTCTTCCAATCATCTAAGGTAGGGGCATGAGCAGATTTCCATTAAGGAAGCATAGACTTACAGGCGTATAACAATAAGAGGCCTATCAGAGTTCTCATGGCCCTAGAAGTAACCAGTAAATGAACGAGACCTAAAATACAAACGTCAATAGATAATGGTACAGCAATGGTGGTAACTGTGCAGATACATTGGGAAACCGCTGACCAGAATAATTTTATATACAGACACTCCCAAAACACATGCAGGTATGTGGCAGGGTCTGCTGTACAGTGCCAACATTGTGAGGAGTGTGAGGGGTAAATCTTATGTAACCTTTGAGGCATTAGATAAACTCTGGGAAGAATCTTAAATTGTATTAGCCTGTCTCTGGCTGAGACCAAGCTTTGCATGGGATAGTCCCAAACATCCTCCTAGTCCTCAGAACCTAACTCTGGTAAGAACCATGCTGTTTGATGCCGATATGCCAACCACATACTGAGGAGAGACAATTATGACCACATGCTATCTCCAAAATCAACTACCAGGAAAATCAATGGAGAAAACTCCATATGAACTGTGGAATGGTAAAGCCCCAAATTTGAATCATCTAAACATTTTTGGAAGCAAAGCCTATGTGCACATCCCCAAAAAAACAAAAAAAATTCAAAATGGGATGTGCAAAGGAAGGTGTACTTGTAGTGTACAGTGAATCTCAAAAGCATACAGAATTCTACACCAAGACAAAAACAAAGTAACCATCGGTAGAAGTGTAATTATCGATGAAACTTCAGTGTGTTCAAAATTTCACTAACACAAACGCTTTAAAATGAGGGAAATCCACATCAGTCTCACGTGAAAATAAGCAACAAAGTGACAAAGAAATAGAAATTAACACAAGCAATCCAAATACTGTAAAAGAAGAAACCAGGACACAAGAGGCTTCAATCGGGAAATCCACCATAAGCAATATAGGCATCCCAGCCAAACATCTGTCCTATGTTGCTTGCGTAGCATTAAAACCAGATTCATGGCATGAGGTGCAAAGACTTCCAACTCAAGAGAAACAAAAGTGGATCACAGTATTTAACAAAATTACTTAGAAGAAACAGATTTAAAGAACTGAGATATGAAATGGAACTAATATAAGGAGTAGTTGTTGAGTGGGGGTGTTGGAATACATTGTTAATGTATTTTGTGCAACAACTACATGGGCCAGTAGATGGCAGCATTTATAAGTTTGTAGCTGCATCTATGGTACTGTATACTGTATTGCCTTTTCTCTGATAATAAAGTTCCTGTTTCCTGTTTGCAGTTAAGCAGCAAAGCCCATGTGGACTGTGCAATGCCTGCTCTGTGGGGCTATATACAGAATTTTTAACAAAAAGCTTTACATATACATACGTCTTTTTACATTGTAATAATTGCATTTTTGCATTTTTTTGTATTTTGATCACTGTTATCACACTGACAACAGACCTTAATATCAGTGAATGTGTTTGGACTGCATACATACAATACTGGTTATCAAGTGCATCCATCCATTTTGCTTTGTAATGTTGTTGGTTATGGATAGGAGGAAGATTGCCATTATGCAACTTTGGCAATAGGCATGCTCTTGGCAGCAGTGTGAGCAACCATTAAGCTAGATACATTATCACAGCTGATTACAAATAATGGATATTTGTCACTGGAATATAACTGATGAGATTGCTCTTATTGCAAAAAATAGATGCTTGTGGCTGCAATACTAACTAGAGAGGTTATTCCTATTGTTTACTGGTTTATTTGCATAAGAACATTGTACAGCAGATACATAAATCTACATAACTTTGTGTTACCTTTATAAGATATATGCAAGTTTGAAAGTGAAAGCTCTTGCCAATAGAGTGTGCAATTTAAATGTCTGTTTGTGGATATACTAATACAGTTGATGATTAATATTAGCTGGCACACTAACACAGTTAAATGAAATTAACACTGGATGGTTATCATTTGTTTTTCCATGATCAAGGCTATGAAGAAAGCTTACTTATGGATATACAGGTAAGACTGGAATCTAGGGAATCCTTGGACATATTAGAGAGTGAATTCTTGCTAATGTGGGTTGCTGCTGCATGTATGGATAGTGATAAATCATTACTGAAGTGGACATGTCTACAACAAACATCTATTTGGATCGATCGATCCTTAAGCCTGTATGACACCTAGCCGTACGGCAAACGTGTCCACCTGTTCCGGTAAGCGTATTTGCTCCATTCATTCTTTGCTGTGGATACTGAGTATTGGAACACCACCTCTGTGAAACCATGTAGCACCCTTGAGATACCTCTCACTCATCTTACATTTATACTGCTCACCTTTGTTGAACATTTATATGACCATAATGTTCACGTTATTGGTCGTTAATATGATCATGGACTCACTATAAAAATAATTGTATTTGGCTTCCTGCATTTTTTATATTTAGTTAATTACTATCATGCTGCACAGCTGATAGTCACATTTGTGTTGATTTTTATGTATAGCGCTGCATTGTTTTTTCTTTTCACTATAATTATTACTAGTCAAACAACATTAGAATTCTACTATAGCTTGTGGGCGGAGCATTCGACCGGAAATGTATGATCATAGTTGTACAGTTTAGCTGCTTCGTCGAATCTTCTTAGAACATCCGACAGACACCATAAGCCTTTAATTGACAGATTCGACCTTAATTAATTCGGATTTTCGGACGAATGCATTTTTTAATTAAACAAAATAAATAAAAGCAAATTTCGGGCGTAACTAAATAAATTTTTTTTTCAGACTAAACCGAAATTCCGAAACAAAATATTTCAGTGTGCACATGTCTAGTAGACGCTGCTGCTCGGGCTGACCTCCACGGTCATCTTCAATGAGGGTGATGCTAATAAATAGCACTTTCCCACTGTGGTTGGCACACATTTGAAAAGTGTATGGCGTAGGGACAGTATCCCTGCTGGCTAGGGACAGAGCATTTAGCTCAAGGGGGAGGTTCCGGCCAAAGAGGGACAGTGCAGGGATACTACGCCAGGCTCCGCCATCTAGGAACCCTAGAGTGTTGGGACGATTACCTGTCTATCTGGTTACTACCTGCACCGCTGTACTGCCTGCCAGCCACCCCCTTCAGGCACTTTTTCAGTAACGTAGCCTACCAAAGTGCCTTCTCAAGTACAAAGACTGAGTTAAAGTACCATCAGTTTTCTGTTTCGCTGGCAGGATCGCAGTAGGGAGGAGGTAAGAGCCGGGAGGAGGTATGGGCTGTGCTCTCCCTCCTCTTGGTATACAGGAGTTGACACAGGATCACTCTCAGATCCAAATGTACAGGAGTTAATTACTACTTTCTATCTCCTCCCCACACTGCTCCTGTCCAGGCAGCAGAAATGTAAGCAGAGGATGGTTGTCTGGTGTACTATTCCTTGTCTCTTAGGAGCCAGTCTTTGTGGAAGTCAACTCAATGGGAGAAAAAGTATGTCTAAAAAATGAGTATTCACATCTCTGGGCCCATAACCTGTTAGCAGAGTATTGAAATAATGCGCTGGAAGCTTGTTGTTTACAGCAATAGCTTTGCTTTTATGGAGGCTTCCTGTTCCTGCCTCCATGCTGTGAAGACATGATCTGGAATCCTCCATAAAAGCAAAGCTCTGCTAACAAGAAATTGTGGGTGGGGGGTGGTAATCAAATCCTGTACAGTCAGATCTTAGAGCAATCCACTGTTAACTCCTGTATACATACAGGAGGGAGAGGAGATGGAGGTGTGGAGTAGGGGGGGAGAGCAGAGCCCACACCTCCTCCTGATAGTGATAAGAGTGAATTGTGCTAGGAGGGGTATTGGGAGGGGTTGTGCTAGGAAGAGGATTTGGGGGAGTTATTCTAGGAAAATGTAGGTATGTTTGCTAATTGCATGGTACCGCAGTGCTGTTTTGGTGCAGTGTGATTTTAAAAATCATTCCCCTGCATGTTTCACAAGCAAATAGCAGCCCAATAAAAAAAGATCGGTGTGCGGGAACGTGCAAAAAAATGCACATGCTCAGACGAACCTCCCGGTGGGAACAACCCTCACACTGAGGTACACCGAAATTGTGCACAATTCTAAAGGATGCCTTGACTGGGAAATGGTTGAGAAACACTGCTATAAGCAAAGACACCAATTGCTTGAATTCATACATTTATTTATTGTTAGACTAACAGCCACATTACAAAAGATTCATTATTTTTTGATAGGATACGCTATTTCTGGTATTCAGATAAAAATATTGAGTGCAGACCATTGCTTATATTGGTTTCACAGTATAAACTGTTTTAGGTAAATCATATTATTACTTTTTAAAAGATAACTTTCGGTGATAGCAATATTTTTGTTCCAATAAAGTATATACCCTTTAATTATATGATTGAGAGCACAGGGCTCTGCAAGCTTTTGAGTCTATTTCTGGTATTATTAAACAATTAGGTTTCACTGTTCCTGTGTCTTTGAAAAGTAGTGAGACCTAGATTAAAGTTATGTTTTATTAAATTCATATGAATTCACTATATTTTTTTGGCAATATGAATTATGCAAAGCTCATGTTGGATTTTTTTCTATTTAATGTTTCTTTGATTTATGATCTGAAACACCATATGGTCTAGGATACATATAAAAAGAAACCTGGGCTAAGAGGAATACATGTGCTGCCAAACTAATGTCTGACCTACTAGCCAATATTCTCAATACTTTCTGGGTTACACACCATGAACTGACATGCAGATCAGAAGTTCTGACTTTATTGCTATATGCTTATTCCTGGTTGGAGACCCAAAGTATTGAAGCCAGAAACGGCCAAGAATGTAGCATTTCAAAAAGAAGTCAACAGCAGCAGTTCACAGGCTTCTATGGTTTTTTCCTTTAATGTTTGTTTATGCAGCACCCTTGTCCTAAACATGGCTGCTAGTAAAGTCAGTTGTGCTAGGTGGTAACTGAAGGGATATTTAGCTTAACCACATCCATTTTACAATAATCAGTTTCCAAATTTGTGTTTTTCCTTGTACTCCATCTCACATATTATTAGTTGCGTATTGGTAATCTAGTTTCGTTTCTCATGTTCCTGTTATCTTCTTTACTGTTTCGTTTCTTGTAAGGCACGTGATTTGTTAAATATAATTAGTTTCACTATTGTCATAAAATGTATCTGTATCTGATTGGATAATATTGGATAATGTTCAGGGGGGCTGTGCTTTCTGAAAGCCCCCTTTAAATTAGTCGAGACAGAATAAAGATTAGATTTGCTCGGCGAGACTATTGTCATTCTTTTTTATCATTGTCTCAATGGGCTAATCTCACAGGCCTGTGGGGATTGTAAGGTACACCTTTTGTAGATTTATCGAGGTTCTAAAAATATCCCTAGACAATCTACATTTCCTAACAGCTGGAGGCTCGTCCGGAATTGATCATAATATGTCCGATGAGCTAGATTTATAGCTATTATTCTCTTGCCGTGATGTATTTAGAGATCGATTCCTTTAAAGGGACCTGTAAATAATTTTTAGAACTCGATAAGTTTAATTGCTCTAAGAAGCAATAATACAGTTGTTCTGAGTGAACAGCTAGATAAGCCCTGGGTGGGCTTAAAAAAAATTGCTCTGAGAAGCAATAAAAACCCTGGGTGGGTTTTAAGGACTTTGAGAAGAAGTCCATAGAATAAAACTGCAGCAACTGTTTCGGGTAAACAGGATAAAAAACTCTGGGAGTCTGTAGATTCTGAGTAATCTATGATTTATACAGTACTGTAATTATAAGAAAAAGCCTGATAAGTTGTGCCGGACAAAACCTGATCTCTTTTCTTTATCTTCCTATAGCATAGCTGTCATAAAATAATCTGTTTGTCTGTGTGGAATTTGTCGGGTGTCATAAGGTAAGATGACACCTTTCCACTGCACTGTGTTATAATGAAACGTAGAGTGGTGCTACAATATCCGGTGATGTATTGATGCTTACTTTTAATGGTTTATATATGAATGCTTTTACTGTAAAGTATAAGATATAACCTGTATTGTATTGTAGTCGGCAGGATGACTCTGGCGTTGATTCAGTGAGTAGAAATATTTTCTTTTCCTTGCTGTAATCAGATGTTTAGCGTCATCTTAGGGAAAGAACAAAAAAGGGAAATTATAAGTATAGACTTATGACAAAAAAAGTTCTTAGAGAACTTATAAAGAGAATCCTTGGGAAGGACTCAGGAAAAAGGGGTCTTGGGAAGATCACTATAATTAAAAGGTTTACCTACTATAAAAAGAGAAAAAAAATATTGGGTAGTCTGACAGAACTAAGTCTTATATCGGAATTATTGCTTTAAGGCTTATTGGTGTTTAGCTTCTGCTGTAGTTATCTGTATAGAGTTGAATAAGAATTTTAGAGTTTATAAGGAACCCTGGATTGGTGAGTATCCAGGTTAATTTCTTTTTATGTACTAACAAATGTCTCAAAAGTGTCCTGATTGTATTACTGGTTTGTTATTCTGTTATACTGGTCCTCGGACATATCTTGTAGCCAGTGTCCTGGGAGGTTATTTTAAACTAGGAAAGGGACCCTTATTTAGAGAAGGCAAACCACGGGTTTAAGTTTTAAGGTTTAATTTACATAACAAATTTGTGTTTCAAGAAGGGTTGACAGTGAAGGAAGTAATACCACTTATTCGAAGAGCAGGGGAGACTTATCAAGTCTGTCCCAGGTCTTTGAAGTATTGTGACATTAGGGACATTTTTATCAATTAAAATATGGGTAGAGCGTTAATAACACTTTCTTAAGGTAATACATAAATTGGTGAGGCTAGCTTTTAATTAAAACATGCTATTTGAATAATTCTTTTTGCTACTGACATTTTTTGCGAAGGGGAAGTTAGGTGCAAAATTTGGACTTTTTGCCAACAGGGTTCAAGTGCTAATATCTCACTAATAGATAGTGGGGAATTGTTTGCAGCATTAGTACTACCACAATTGAAGCCACTGTTTGAACCTGTTGGCACTCTGCCAAAAATTTGAAATGTAAATAAAAATTGTTTGGTTATAAACATAGGAAAAGTAATAACATATAAAGCTTGCTTATGATCAGGGGAACCTCTGGCCATAAAGAGTGCCTATTGGCATTTTGCCAAGAAAAAAAAAACTCAGTATCTACAAGAATTTAAAATGTTTAGAAAGAAAAATAAAGATGAAAATAAAAATGCATGCTGTGGAGATCCCCGGCTGGACCGAGGCTCCCTATAGCATCCTAGCCCAAACATTGTCCACAATGGGTTTAGCAGAGTCATGGGATGGTAAATTTAAGGGTTAAATCAACCTTCTCTATGCTTGTACTGTGTGCCCCGCCTCCTCCCCCTTACATTTCACAACCAGATAAGGACCTCATCACATGAAGACACACAGCAACACATTTTTTCTACCAGCTTGCAAACAAAAGCCAGCAGAATCTGTGTTAGAATTCTGGAAAAAAATTTTATACAAGTTTGGACACAAGAGGCAGGATTTGTTCAGTATAACATGCACAGTCTCTTAATACAGACATATCTCAGCAACCTTGGCCCTAAACATGCATTTACAGTAAGACAGCAAATATCAGATTGGGCTACAGGCACTGTAAATGATTTTTGCAAGAAGCTGACAGAGAAGGATGCTGCAGGATGTTTTGACATTCCTAAAGAAACACCAGTGCAGATACATTATCAAAATGATTTCTCGGGAAATCAAAGAGGAAACTTTTATACAAAGAGGGAGGGGGCAAGGACAAAGAGGGAGTTACATACAGAGAAAAAGAGGATTTCTTAAAGAAAGGAATCTTACGGGAAATTGTCTCACCCTACAATACTCCCATTAACCCGATAAAGAAGGCAAATGGTTACTATAGGTTTGTACAAGACCTAAGGGCCATCAATAGCCTAGTGGTACCGATTGCCCCAATAGTGCCTGATGTGCCATCAATACTTACCACCATACCATACGATGCAGAGTATTTTTCAGTGATTGATTTATCAATTTTTTTTTTTTTCTCCGTCCCTGTAGACGAGGAGACACGGCCACTCTTTGCTTTTACTGTGTCGATTGACCAACACAGTCGTCAGTTTACTTGGTGTAGAATGCCGCAGGGTTACATAGACTCTGCTGTGGTCTATTCTATAGTACTCCAAGCCACCCTCGGGCCTTGGACTGCCCCTCATGGTTCTGTACTGTTGCAGTATGTTGATGTTCTTTTGATTTGTAGTTCTTCAGAGGACTGACGAGCTGATAGCCTATCTTTATTGAAACGGTTACATGTATGTGGTCACAAAGTGTCTAAGAAAAAGTTACAATGGTGTAAACAGGAGGTTGAGTACCTAGGGTTCGTGCTGTCTCCGGGAGTTAGGAAAGTCAGTCACAAAAGAGCTGCCGCTCTTGTAGGTCTGCCCTGCCCACTTACTAAGAAAGACATGCTTACCTTTCTTGGAATGATTGGTTACTGCTGCCAATGAATACCTGGCAGTTCTTTCTATGACAATATATTGAGACAAGCAACCCTCTCTGAAATGTCTGATACTGTAAAATGGTCTGATGAAATGTTAAATGCTTTTGCCATGTTGAAATGTGCAATGGTTACCAGCCCAAGCCTCGGCCTCCCTGAAATATGGCAAAATGTTTAACCTGTTTTCCAGGGAAAATTGCAGAACCATGGCGGGAGTACTGGCCCAGGAACATGGTGGGAGACTGCGCCCTGTAGTTTTTTTCTCAAAGATGGTCCCGGTGCAGGTTCAAGGCATGTCCGCATGTCTCAGAGCTCTAGCGTCCTGTGTGATGGTGGTTGAAATGGCCACTTCTTTCACTCTGGGACATGACACCACACTTTACACCACCCACAATGTGTCAATCCTGTTGAAAAATGCACATACACAGCACATGTCTGCTCAGAGGTTGAGCGGATATGAGGTGATTTTGCTGTCCAATCCAAAATTGCACATCAAATTTGCTTGGCCAAGCCTATCCCATATCAATCAGCACAGGATGCTGAATTAATTGCATTCACTAGAGCATGCCAGCTCTTTGAAGGTCAGGACATAAACATTTACACTGACTCGAAGTATGGGTACGGCGTGGTACGTGACTTCGGTGTGATATGAAGTAGGCGTGGCTTTGTGGCAGCAGATGGAAAGAACATTTCACATTCTTCTTTGGTAATGTCACTGCTAAAAGCTATCCAGCTACCTAAAACATTGGCTATAGTACACTGCAGGTATGTCAAAACGAACAGTGTAGCGCTGGACTAGTGATATAATAAACATATATGTTATGAGCACATGTGAGTTATTGAATCTTGACCTAAACTTATTCCGTCATAAAATAAATACAAAAATAGTGAAAATCACATAAGTAATAATGATTGTTAATGTGAGTCCATACCCTAGAGGGGTGTATGCAAAGAAAAAAACACAAGTGCAAAATTAAAAATATATAATGTAAAGTTCATAAGTGCAAAATAAGATAAAGTTCATGAGTGTCATAAGTGAAGAAATAAATCCAAAAAAATCCAAAAAAAGGCTATTGCAGGGTCTGGAATTGCATGATCCACCACTACTGCAGCCCACCACCAGATGGTAAAATTAGAGGCTTACCAGAAAGCCTGCGACCGCCCTTATTCGGGGGGGTCAATACAGGCTTAGTAGTGGAAGATATCCAGAGATGATTAACAATAGATTCCTTAGGCTGTTCTCCCACTCTCCACACCAAACAGATGGTCCGCAGCAACGGGGACACCAATATGGAGGGAATGCTCCCAGGGGTTCCTTCAGTGCTTCTTCCCAGATGGGCTAGACACAAATAAGCCACAAATCCCAAGAAAAAAACAAAGGGGACTCCAATAGTGTAGATTGACTAAAAAGGCTTTGGTTTATTAAACTATAGTAAAAGCAATAAATAAAAAGTACTTACAGCAGAAGTGACAGTGAAAAAAGCTCCTTAGCTGTTTAAAACAGGTTCGCGCATGGGCGATGCGTGTCGGCGTTGTGACCCTACGGCCGTTTCATCACAACTGACGTCATCAGGGGTAGTTTAATAAACCAAAGCCTTTTTAGTCAATCTACACTATTGGAGTCCCCTTTGGTTTTTTCTTGGGATTTGTGGCTTATTTGTGTCTGGCCCTTCCGGGAAGAAGCACTGAAGGAACCCCTGGGAGCATTCCCTCCATATTGGTGTCCCCGTTGCTGCGGACCATCTGTTTGGCGAGGAGAGCGGGAGAACAGCCTAAGGAATCTATTGTTAATCATCTCTGGATATCTTCCACTACTAAGCCTGTATTGACCCCCCTGAATAAGGGCGGTCGCAGGCTTTCTGGTAAGCCTCTAATTTTACCATCTGGTGGTGGGCTGCACTAGTGGTGGATCATGCAATCCCGGACCCTGCAATAGCCTTTTTTGGATTTTTTTGGATTTATTTCTTCACTTATGACACTCATGAACTTTATCTTATTTTGCACATATGAACTTTACATTTTATATTTTTCATTTTGCACTTGTGTTTTTTTCTTTGCATACACCCCTCTAGGGTATGGACTCACATTAACAATCATTATTACTTATGTGATTTTCACTATTTTTGTATTTATTTTATGACGGAATAAGTTTAGGTCAAGATTCAATAACTCACATGTGCTCATAACATATATGTTTATTATATCACTAGTCCAGCGCTACACTGTTCGTTTTGACATATCTTTTTTGTGCCCGTGTATTGGGGTTATGGTGTTTTAGCTGCAGGATTTCCTTCACGGTGTTTTATTTTCATCATTATTATTAACTTTGTTTAGCACCTAGCGCAATTTCTTTTCTATTTTTGTTTTTATAGTACACTGCAGAGCACACACAGGCCAACAGACAGAGATAGCCAGGGGAAATGCTCTGGCTAACCTTGCTGCTAAACAAGCTGCTATCTTACAGACAGCAGACATCCAAATGGCTATGCTGATACCTGACCTATCCCCATTTGAACAGTCACTCGCAGATCTCCAGGATTATGCATCAAATTATGAATTAAGGGACTAGGATAAAAAGGGTGTGCAGAAAGATCCAAAAACTGGACTTCTCTGCAAAGAGGGCAAACCATGTATACCAGCGGCAAGTAGTACTACGGAATAGGTCACGCAGGTATACAGGTCAAGGCTGATCTTCTGAATAGAGATTTTTATATCACAGAATGCATCTTGCTGGTAAAGGATTATGTATCAAGATGCATTACATGTATCAGGAACAATCCAAACATCACACACAAGGCCAAACATGAACACCTGATATATCCAACAACTCCTTTTACACATTTGCAGATTGACTGCACACTCATACCCAAACTAGGCAAAAGACAGGAATATCTTTTGGTAATTGTGGACATATTCTCAAGATGGGTCGAACTTTTCGTGACTACAAAAGAAGAAGCATAAACAAATCATTCCTTGATGGGGATGCCCACTTCAGTTAAACTCAGACAATGGTCCAGCTTTCATGGCCAGGGTCTGCCAGGACTTGGTAAAAACTTTCAAGATAGAATGGAAGTTTCACATTCCCTTCCACCCTCAAAGCTCAGGGATAGTAGAAAGAATGAACAGAACAATAAAAGACAAGATAAGAAGGGCCACAGGAGGAACCTTTGCCAACTGGAAAAAGGTCATCCCAGCAGTCCTGGCAGAAATAAGAATGACCCCTTCCAAAACAACAGGGTATTCACCCTTTGAAGTTTTGATGGGTAGACCTTTCCCCACCCCATGGGCCAGAGCACCTTTAATGGTAGAAAAGGGAGATTTAGATTTAATACAGGAAGAATATGTAAGAAAACTGGTTGAAACATTGGATACAGTCGAAAGAAATGTTGCTCGCACCTCTCCTTTTTCTTCACAGGAAGCTACTCACCCCTTCAAGGTGGGAGACACTGTGGTGGTCCAACAGCTGAACAGAAATAAGAAGCAAGAGTATCCCTTTGGACCTCCTACCACAGTGGTTGCAGTGACCAGAACAGCCATCCTAGTGGAAAACTGCCAGTCCTGGATCCATGCCAGCCAAGTAAAAAAGGTTTCCCAAAGCCCCAGGAGCAGAAAGGAGACCTGGGATAAAGGAGGCTCTCAAGCAGAAGTCCAAGCAGACGAAGGAGGAGTTCCTGGGAAAGCAGGTCCGGCCAGAGAAGATGACCTCGCTTATTTCACCACAGACTTCTGGCAAGGCATTTTGCCTCCTGATCCTGATCTCTCTGTGTTCCTGCCCACCTGGATCATCACTAACTGTATCTACCACCCTGAAGATTTGGGTGCAATTAAAAGTATCTGTGGGAACACACACACACAAGAGAACACTACAGTGACACAAGCTAGAACAAAGAGAGAGATTGGAAATAGTTTTACTGATAAGATGCTTTTGCTAAAATTTAAGTATGCTTATGCTCAAAAATCAGGGTATGAAGAATGTTGGATATGTAGCAAATTACATCCTAGCACTGCCCGAATTCCCCTTTTGGCTGTACGTTTAAATATTTCCTCCTTCCTCAACGAGACTCCTCCTGTCTTCTTAACTAACATATCCACTCTGTACATAAATAACACTGTTACCTTTCCAATAGCAGGTAAAAGTCATTCCCCTGATTGGTGTTTTAATTTAGGGAATGAGACACAGACTAACTCCTCCATTTGTAGCAGGTCAATATTTAACATCTCCATGTGCAAACCTAGAAACCAGTATACACCCCAGATACTCCCTCAAACTATGTGTGGAGCAGAAGCGGAGGTGTAGGCCTGAAGCCTGAGGCATAGCCACGTGTAAAGAGGCTTGGCCTGATGGGAGCTTGGGAAATCATCAGGAGAGAACTCACCCACGAACTACAGCGGATAGCTGTGAGTAAAGCTTGGAGTACAGCGGGTAGTTGAAGGTAAAGGTTGAAGAGAAGTACAGTGGATAGCTTTGAGTAAAGCTTGAAGGAGTACAGCGGTTAGCTGTAAGTAAAGCTTGAAGAGAAGTACAGCGAGTAGCTGTGAGGAAAGCTTGAGGAATCCAGTGGGTAGCTGTGAGCTAAGCTTGAGGATCTACAATGGGATACTGTGAGTAAAGTTGTTGCTATCCGAGACAGCAGTTGCAACGAAATACGGATTGCTGCATTTAGCTTAAAGGCCCTTTTTCTGTATTGCTCTCTGCCAAGTTCTATTTTGTCTACGGAGTCTGTCAAGTTGCTATTGCATTTGCCTAAGGGTGTGCTGTGCCCTATCCCTCTCTCCCACTGTTCCTGTTAAGAGAAATAAAACTCTCTTTGTTCATTTTTAAAAGTGACTTGCGCCCATCTTTCCATCTTGCATTACACCCACCATGCCTAGTAACCTGCACCCTGAGGAGGAATGTCAGCCCTCCCTGACTTGAGGGTCACCATCAGGCCTCTGGAGGTCAGGGAGAGTGCTACATTTAACATAAACTTCTATTTTAGTTGTGGCTTTTTTTTGGTACAATGAATTATACACTGGTTATCTCAAATTTGCTGCAGTGGTAAGATCCCCAGATATCCCAAATTCTTTCTAAAGGGGCCATTAAAAGGACATATGATGATGCCACACTCCCCTAAGGAATTTGCCATAATAAAGAATACATGAATAAGTAGAAATTCTGTCTGCAACAAAGTGATATGTTCTTCATTGTCTTTTTGGAGAGCTGAATTTACAAACTTACAGGACAAGTAACAAACCCAAAAAGGAAACCTTTGAATTAATTATTCACAGATCCCTAGCAAGAAATACAATATTTGTATTTATACTGCTGGTGACAGCTGACAGAAGGTATCAAGTCAATAGTAAATTGCTTTTACTTTATAGTATCTTACATATAAATATCATATACGTATAACAAGGTGTTTGCAAAAACAGATGGATGCAACACTACTCAATATTGAGAAGCTCCTATTTTTGCTCTATTCCAGTACTTCTACTTTTAACAATCTCTTATGCCGCGTACACATGAACAGACTTTTCGACCGGACTGGTCCGACGGTCTATACGACGGACTTTCGGCGGACTTCCAACGGACTTTCCGAACAAACAAACTTGCCTACACACGATCACACCAAAGTCCGACTGATTCGTACGTGATGACGTGCGACCAGACTAAAATAAGGAAGTTGATAGTCAGTAGCCAATAGCTGCCCTAGTGTCGGTTTTTGTCGGACTAGCATACAGACGAGTGGACTTTTCGATAGGAACTGGGTCCGGTGGAGTTCCGACGTAAAGATTTGAAACATGTTCCAAATCTAAAGTCCGTCAGATTTTCGACCGAAAAAGTCCGCTGCAGGTCTGATGAAGCCCACACATGGTTGAATTGTCCGCCGGACCATTCCGGTCGAAAAGTCCGCTCGTGTGTACGCGGCTTTAGTCATTCTATGCTTTACATTTCCGGTAGTGTAGGATGCCTGTGTCCCCCGCATGCTGTGGTTCCATCCTCTGACCCCTACAAGACACAGCAGTGGTGTGGGCATAGGACGACAGATCCAAAGAGTGCAGCAGGAGGCACAGGTACACTATATTGTCAAAAGTATTGGGACACCTGCCTTTACACACACATGAACTTTAATGGCATCCCAGTATTAGTCTGTAGCGTTCAATATTGAGTTGGACCGCCCTTTGCAGCTGTAACAGCTGCAACTCTTCTGGGAAGGCTGCCTTAAAGGTTTAGGAGTGGGAATCTTTGGCTATTCTTCCAGAAGCACATTTGTGAGGTGAGGCACTGATGTTGAACAAGAAGGCCTGGCTTGCAGTATCTGCTCTAATTCATCCCAAAGGTGTTCTATCGGGTTGAGGTTGAGGTCAGGGCTTCAACAGTCACGTTTCTCCACTTCAAACTCGCTCATCCTTGTCTTTATAGACCTTGCTTTGTGCACTGGTGTTGGAACAGGAAGGGGCCATTTCCAAACTGTTCCCACAAATTTGGGAGCATGAAATTGTCAAAAATGTCTTGGTATGCTGACCGCTTAAGAGTTCCCCTCGCTGGAACTAAGGGGTCAATCCCAAAAACTGCAAAACAACCCTATACCATAATCCCCCTCCACCAAATGATTTGCACCAGTGCACAAAGAAAGGTCTATAAAAACATGGATGAGCGAGTTTGGGTGGAGGAACTTGACTGGCCTGCACAGAGTCCTGACATCAATCCAATAGAACACCTTTGGAATGAATTAGAGCGGAGACTGCGAGCCAGGCCTTCTCATCCACATCAGTACCTAACCTCAAAAATGCGCTTCTGGAAGAATGGTCAAACATTCCCATAGACACACTCCTAAACCTTGTGGACAGCCTTCCCAGAACAGTTGATGCTGTTATAGCTGCAAAGGGTGGGCCAACTCAATATTGAACCCTACGGACTAATTTCAGCTACAAAAGTCCAACGGACGCTGACGGACCATGTCCGGCGGACAATCTGATCGTGTGTGGGCTTCCCCGGACTTTCAGCGGACTTTTCCAGCCGCAAATCTGACGGACTTTAGATTTGGAACATGCTTCAATTCTTTACGTCGTAACACCGCCGGACCCAGAAATCCGGTCGTCTGCATGCTAGTTTGGCGGACAAAAAAACAACGCATGCTCAGAAGCAAAAACTAAACTAAGCACTCGGTCTAGTAAAACTAGTGTTCGTATTGTAGGTAGCACATTCCTCACGCTGCAAATTCTGTGATCGTTGAATGCAGCGCATTTAATGTCTTCTTTAACCAGTTGCCGACTGCCTAACGCAGATATACTGCGGCAGAATGGCACGGGCAGGCAAAATCACGTACCTGGTACGTGATTGCCTTCCCGCGGGCGGGGGGTCCGATCGGACCCCCCCCCTGGTGCCCGAGGCGGTCGGCTTTGGTCTGGGAGCGTTCAGAGATGAGGGGGAGGCCATCCATTCGTGGCCCCCCCCTCGCGATCACTCCCAGGATATGGGAATCGTCCGCTGCCTCTGTGTAGTACACAGAGGCAGAGGATGTGATGTCATCTCTCCTCGGCTCGGCAGTTTCCGTTCCGGCGCCGAGGAGAGAAGACATCTGAGTGAGTTGCACAACACTACACCTCACAGTAGAACATGCCAGGCATACTTTACACCCCCGATCCCCCCCGATCACCCCCCAATCACCCCTCCCCCCCTGTCACACTGACACCAAGCAGTTTTTTTTTTTCTGATTACTGCATGGTGTCAGTTTGTGACAGTTAGTGTGTTAGGGCAGTGTTAGCCCCCTTTAGGTCTAGGGTACCCCCCTAACCCCCCCTAGTAAAGTTTTAACTACTTGATCACCCCCCGTCACCAGTGTCGCTAAGCGATCATTTTTCTGATCGCTGTATTAGTGTCGCTGGTGACGCTAGTTAGGGAGGTAAATATTTAGGTTCGCCGTCAGCATTTTATAGTGACAGGGACCCCCATATACTACCTAATAAATGTTTTAACCCCTTGATTGCCCCCTAGTTAACCCTTTCACCACTGATCACCATATAACTGTTACGGGTGACGCTGGTTAGTTAGTTTATTTTTTATAGTGTCAGGGCACCCACCGTTTATTACCGAATAAAGGTTTAGCCCCCTGATCGCCCGGCGGTGATATGCGTCGCCCCAGGCAACGTCAGATTAGTGTCAGTACCGCTAACACCCATGCACGCAGCATACGCCTCCCTTAGTGGTATAGTATCTGAATGGATCAATATCTGATCCGATCAGATCTATACTAGCGTCCCCAGCAGTTTAGGGTTCCCAAAAAGCAGTGTTAGCGGGATCAGCCCAGATACCTGCTAGCACCTGCGTTTTGCCCCTCCGCCGGGCCCAGCCCACCCAAGTGCAGTATTGATCGATCACTGTCACTTACAAAACACTAAACGCATAACTGCAGCGTTCGCAGAGTCAGGCCTGATCCCTGCGATCGCTAACAGTTTTTTTGGTAGCATTTTGGTGAACTGGCAAGCACCAGCCCCAGGCAGCTTCAGGTTAGGGCCAGTACCGCTAACACCCATGCACGCACCGTACACCTCCCTTAGTGGTATAGTATCTGAACGGATCAATATCTGATCCGATCAGATCTATACTAGTGTCTCCTGCAGTTTAGGGTTCCCAAAAACGCAGTGTTAGCAGGATCAGTCCAGATACCTGCTAGCACCTGCGTTTTGCCCCTCCGCCCGGCCCAGCCCAGCCCACCCAAGTGCAGTATCGATCGATCACTGTCACTTACAAAACACTAAACGCATAACTGCAGCGTTCGCAGAGTCAGGCCTGATCCCTGCGATCGCTAACAGTTTTTTTGGTAGCGTTTTGGTCAACTGGCAAGCGCCAGCGGCCTAGTACACCCCGGTCGTAGTCAAACCAGCACTGCAGTAACACTTGGTGACATGGCGAGTCCCATAAGTGCAGTTCAAGCTGGTGAGGTGGCAAGCACAAGTAGTGTCCCGCTGCCACCAAGAAGAAGACAAACACAGGCCCGTCGTGCCCATAATGCCCTTCCTGCTGCATTCGCCAATCCTAATTGGGAACCCACCGCTTCTGCAGCGCCCGTACTTCCCTCATTCACATCCCCAACCAAATGCAGTCGGCTGCATGCTTTATGTCCTCCCGAGTACCCCTACCCAGCGAACCCCCCCAAAAAAGATGTGTCTGCAGCAAGCGCGGATATAGGCGTGACACCCGCTATTATTGTCCCTCCTGTCCTGACAATCCTGTTCTTTGCATTGGTGAATGTTTTGAACGCTACCATACACTAGTTGAGTATTAGCGTAGGGTACAGCATTGCACAGACTAGGCACACTTTCACAGGGTCTCCCAAGATGCCATCGCATTTAGAGAGACCCGAACCTGGAACCGGTTACAGTTATAAAAGTTACAGTTACAAAAAAAAGTGTAAAAAAAAAAAAAAACACAAACAAAAATATAAAATAAAAAAAAATAGTTGTCGTTTTATTGTTTTCTCTCTCTCTATTCTCTCTCTACTGTTCTGCTCTTTTTTACTGTATTCTATTCTGCAATGTTTTATTGTTATTATGTTTTATCATGTTTGCTTTTCAGGTATGCAATTTTTTTATACTTTACCGTTTACTGTGCTTTATAGTTAACCATTTTTTTGTCTTCAGGTACGCCATTCACGACTTTGAGTGGTTATACCAGAATGATGCCTGCAGGTTTAGGTATCATCTTGGTATCATTCTTTTCAGCCAGCAGTCGGCTTTCATGTAAAAGCAATCCTAGCGGCTAATTATCCTCTAGACTGCTTTTACAAACAGTGGGAGGGAATGCCCCCCCCACCGTCTTCCGTGTTTTTCTCTGGCTCTCCTGTCTCAACAGGGAACCTGAGAATTCAGCCAGTGATTCAGCCAGCTGACCATAGAGCTGATCAGAGACCAGAGTGGCTCCAAACATCTCTATGGCCTAAGAAACCTGAAGCTACGAGCATTTTATGACTTAGATTTCGCCGGATGTAAACAGCGCCATTGGGAAATTGGGGAAGCATTTTATCACAGATCTTGGTGTGGTCAGATGTTTTGAGGGCAGAGGAGAAATCTAGGGTCTAATAGACCCTAATAGACTAATAGACTCTAATAGACTAATAGAGTACCTGTCACTACCTATTGCTATCATAGAGGATATTTACATTCCCTGAGATAACAATAAAAATGATTTAAAAAAAAATGAAAGGAACAGTTTAAAAATAAGATAAAAAAGCAAAAAAATAATAAAGGAAAAAAAAAAAAAAAAAAAGCTCCACTGTCCCCCCTGCTCTCACGCTAAGGCGAACGCAAGCCTCGGTCTGGCGTCAAATGTAAACAGCAATTGCACCATGCATGTGAGGTATCACCACGAAGGTCAGATCGAGGGCAGTAATTTTAGCAGTAGACCTCCTCTGTAAATCTAAAGTGGTAACCTGTAAAGGCTTTTAAAGGCTTTTAAAAATGTATTAATTTTGTTGCCACTGCAGGTTTGTGCGCAATTTTAAAGCATGTCATGTTTGGTATCCATGTACTCGACCTAAGATCATCTTTTTTATCACATCAAACATTTGGGCAATATAGTGTGTTTTAGTGCATTAAAATTTTAAAAAGTGTGTTTTTTCCCCAAAAAATGCGTTTGAAAAATCGCTGCGCAAATACTGTGTGAAAAAAAAAATGAAACACCCACCATTTTAATCTGTAGGGCATTTGCTTTAAAAAAAATATATAATGTTTGGGGGTTCAAATTGATTTTCTTGCAAAAAAAAATAATTTTTTCATGTAATCAAAAAGTGACAGAAAGGGCTTTGTCTTCAAGTGGTTAGAAGAGTGGGTGATGTGTGACATAAGCTTCTAAATGTTGTGCAAAAATGCCAGGACAGTTCAAACCCCCCCCCAAATGACCCCATTTTGGAAAGTAGACACCCCAAGCTATTTGTTGAGAGGCATGTCGAGTCCATGGAATATTTTATATTGTGACACAAGTTGCGGGAAAGAGACAATTTTTTTTTTTTTTTGCACAAAGTTGTCACTAAATGATATATTGCTCAAACATGCCATGGGAATATGTGAAATTACACCCAAAATACATTCTGTTGCTTCTCCTGAGTATGGGGATACCACATGTGTGAGACTTTTTGGGAGCCTAGCCTCGTACGAGACCCCGAAATCCAAGCACCGCCTTCAGGCTTTCTAAGGGCGTAAATTTTTGATTTCACTCTTCACTGCCTATCACAGTTTCGGAGGCCATGGAATGCCCAGGTGGCAAAAAAAAACACCCAAATGACCCCATTTTGGAAAGTAGACACCCCAAGCTATTTGCTGAGAGGTATAATGAGTATTTTGCAGACCTCACTTTTTGTCACAAAGTTTTGAAAATTGAAAAAAGAAAAAAAAAAATGTTTCTTGTCTTTCTTCATTTTCAAAAACAAATGAGAGCTTCAAAATACTCACCATGCCTCTCAGCAAATAGCTTGGGGTGTCTACTTTTCAAAATAGGGGGGTTTGTGCCACCTGGGCATTCCATGGCCTCCGAAACTGTGATAGGCAGTGAAGAGTGAAATCAAAAATTTACCCCCTTAGAAATCCTGAAGGCGGTGATTGGTTTTCGTTGCCCCGTACGCGGCTAGGCTCCCAAAAAGTCCCACACATGTGGTATCCCCATACTCAGGAGAAGCAGCTAAATGTATTTTGGGGTGCAATTCCACATACGCCCATGGCCTGTGTGAGCAATATATCATTTAGTGACAACTTTTTGTAATTTTTTTTTTTTTTTTGTCACTATTCAATCACTTGGGACAAAAAAAATGAATATTCAATGGGCTCAACATGCCTCTCAGCAATTTCCTTGGGGTGTCTACTTTCCAAAATGGGGTCATTTGTGGGGGTTTTGTACTGCCCTGCCATTTTAGTACCTCAAGAAATGACATAAGCAGTCATAAATTAAAGGCTGTGTAAATTCCAGAAAATGTACCCTAGTTTGTAGGTGCTATAACTTTTGCGCAAACCAATAAATATACACTTATTGACATTTTTTTTACCAAAGATATGTGGCCGAATACATTTTGGCCTAAATGTATGACTAAAATTGAGTTTATTGGATTTTTTTTTATAACAAAAAGTAGAAAATATCATTTTTTTTTCAAAATTTTCGGTGTTTTTCTGTGTATAGCGCAAAAAATAAAAATGGCAGAGGTGATCAAATACCACCAAAAGAAAGCTCTATTTGTGGGAGGAAAAGGACGCAAATTTCGTTTGGGTACATCATTGCATGACCGCGCAATTAGCAGTTAAAGCGACGCAGTGCCAAATTGTAAAAAGTGCTCTGGTCAGGAAGGGGGTAAATCCTTCCGGGACTGAAGTGGTTAATAATGCTATAAGAACGAAGATGTTTTGCTGTTCCTATTCACACAGAGTTCTCCCAAACTGATTTCTGGATTCTTTTTCTCTTTGATCTCATGAATGATATAGTATTTTTTTTAAAAGCCATATCTCCATACTAATACTAATGTTTACACTTTTTTGGGGGGGGGGGGGAGTCATCTTTTATTTTAGATTTCATCAAGATTTTTTTTTTATGATTATTGTCGAAATTATTTTATCTTTATCTACATTTTTTATTTTTTTGGGTTTGTAAAGTTACTACAAAGAACCATTTTTTTAAATTATTTTTGTAGTTCTTAAATTGAACACAAATAAATTTTTCTTTTTTTTTTTTTTTTTTTTTTTTTTTTAATTTTGTTTGGTTTAAGTTACCACAAAGAAACATTTTTTTTTTGTTTATTTGGATTTTTTCTTTGTATATACAGTTAACACAAAGAACCTTTTTTGGTTATGTTTTTTTTTTTAAAGTTACCACTAGAACATTATATTTTTTTTTTTTTGGTGTTTTTGCAACCTCAAGGAGGTTGTTGTCCCTTGTTAATTTGACATTGTCTCTAAATCAGTGATGTTAATTAAAACACATAAAGTCTTTTCATAAACTAAAATATCCATTTATTTATGGTAAAAACAAAATAAAGAGGAAGTCAACGCTGGCAAAAGTCTGTGGACAAGAAAATTGGGATCTTGAGGAGTCCATATAAGAGGGAACACAATCTGGTCCAGGAATCCCAGAGATCAACAGCAGCAGCAGATGACATAGATGTCCCCAGACTGTGGTACTACACCAGCCTGCGTCTTCTGTCAGACCAGACTGAACCCAGGTCATCATTTTCTTCTCTTCCCTGCAGCCTTCCCTCCACGCTGCCATGCACCCTTCCCTGCAGCCTTCCTTGGAGGCTGTGGCTCTGGTGGTTGAGTTGTGGCAGGAGGAGAAGGAGGAGGGGGGGCTGCCTCATTTATTTGTGTGTTGGCAGTTAGCTCGCCGTTCAGCCCCTTGTGTATCATTTCAGCAAACAGTTTTTTACAAATGAGGCGTTGGCCCCACTCCATTTGAAGCAGCCTGCTGGCTAAATAGCACCCATAGGCCTCTTCAGCTTCGGGAGGACTCTTCAAAAAATTGGCGGCCTCTCTCATGAGGCGCAGGGATGCCTCCTGTGTCACCGTCCCCTTACTGGCCCTTTTTATAGGAAGTCGGAGGGGAGCCACTTGGGATTGGGTTAGGCTCCTACTGGGCCCAGCCACCTCCTGCCTGACACTGGGTCCAGCCTCCTCCAGGATGACACAGGGTCCTGCCTCCTCATGGATGACACAGGGTCCGTCCTCCTCCTGGATGACACTGGGTCCGGCCTCCTCCTGGCTGTCCCTGGGTCCGGCCTCCATCTGCCTGCCACTTTCCCCACTTTCCTCCTGGCTGACCTCATCCTGTGTATAAAAAAGGGACATAGTTTTAGTTGTTTGTTTTTGGTTCATCAATGACACACAATTTGCTTCTCATGACTAGCAAATTCAATGTTAATACATCTATTAATAAAAGAGTCTAGAAATCAGACACCATAATTTTTTAAACAGGTAACAAACATATTTGGCCACTACTGTCAATTGATATGTATACATCATTTTTAGGATAAAATTATTTTAATCAATTATAACATCTAGTTAACATTATTAATATTAGGACAGTAAATATTTTTTTAATTAATTTACCTGACTCCAGATGGTCACATCCGGTTCTTCCAGGATGGAAGACCCAGCTTGGTCCTCATCAGCCTCTGCTGAGGTGGAGGGAAGGGTGCATGGAAGAGTGCATGGAAGGATTGAAAGGGTTGAAAGTGATGCCCTGGCTTCAGTCTGGTCATCAAGAAAACGTAGTTTATTGTAGTACCACAGCCTGGGTACATATACATCATCTGCTGATGCTCCTGATCTCAGGGAATTCTGGATCTTGTTATGATCCCTCTTATACATGTTCCTCAAAATCCCAATTTTTGATAACAACATCTCCATCATTGCTTCTGGGATGTACGTTTGGACAAATGTCAGAAGTCTCTCCAGCGTTGACTTCCTTACATGCTTAAGATAATATTGAGGGTGTCTGACCTCCCACAGATTCCTTATCTCTCTGTACTGATCAATAAAAGCCGACAGAAATTCAGGCTCCTTAAATTTTGCATTCATAATTTCTGTAAAAGATAAAGACACAAGACAAAAACACTTATGTTTCTGCTAAACCCTCATCATCTTATCCCAACATAGGCCGCCTCATCAATCTGTCAAGCCATATAGGCTGCTTGCTACAAAGTTTTTACCAAATTTCAAAATTTAAAAATACCTTAGTTTTCTAGCGTCCCAGTCCACTATCATCTACGCACAGAACGTATGTACGACACAATACGTAATAACGTTTTATACATTGCGCATTCGTGAAACATCTGCCTGCTTTGCCCGCCCCTGACGTTCTTTTTCTTTACGCATATTTTCAGCCCCTTGTCTCTACGCACAGAACGTACGTACAACACATGCGTAATACCTCTCTTTATACACTGCGCATGTGTGAAACTCCGCCTGCGTTGCCCGCCCCTGACGTTCTAGTTTAAAGAAGTCCGCCCATTCTTTCTATGGTGCGTAGTGGGATGAACAATGGCGGAGACACAGCAGGTGTGTACTACCTCAAGTAGCGACGAAAGCCCGGAGGCCGGAAAGTCCCTATCTGGGAAGCAGAGACTTAAGGCCTCCAATATGTCCTTTAACCACTTCAGCCCCGGAAGGATTTACCCCCTTCCTGACCAGAGCACTTTTTACAATTTGGCACTGCGTCGCTTTAACTGCTAATTGCGCGATCATGCAATGCTGTACCCAAACAAAATTTGTGTCCTTTTCTTCCCACAAATAGAGCTTTCTTTTGATGTTATTTGATCACCTCTGCGGTTTTTATTTTTTGCGCTATAAACGGGAAAAGAGCAAAAATTTTTGGGGGGGTTTGTGCCACCTGGGTATTCCATGGCCTCCGAAACTGTGATAGGCAGTGAAGAGTGAAATCAAAAATTTACGCCCTTAGAAAGCCTGAAGGCGGTGCTTGGTTTTCAGGGTCCCGTGCGCGGCTAGGCTCCCAAAAAGTCTCACACATGTGGTATCCCCGTACTCAGGAGAAGCAACAGAATGTATTTTGGGGTGTAATTTCACATATTCCCATGGCATGTTTGAGCAATATATCATTTAGTGACAACTTTGTGCAAAAAAAAAAAAATTTGTCTTTTTCCCGCAACTTGTGTCACAATATAAAATATTCCATGGACTCGACATGCCTCTCAGCAAATAGCTTGGGGTGTCTACTTTCCAAAATTGGGTTATTTGGGGGGTTTTGAGCTGTCCTGGCATTTTATGCACAACATTTAGAAGCTTATGTCACACATTACCCACTCTTCTAACCACTTGAAGACAAAGCCCTTTCTGACACTTTTTGTTTACATGAAAAAATTTTTTTTTTTTTGCAAGAAAATTAATTTGAACCCCCAAACATTATATATTTTTTTAAAGCAGATGCCCTACAGATTAAAATGGTGGGTGTTTCATTTTTTTTTTTTCACACAGTATTTGCGCAGCGATTTTTCAAACGCATTTTTTGGGGAAAAAACACACTTTTTTAAATTTTAATGCACTAAAACACACTATATTGCCCAAATGTTTGATGAAATAAAAAAGATGATCTTAGGCCGAGTACATGGATACCAAACATGACATGCTTTAAAATTGCACACAAACGTGCAGTGGCAACAAAATAAATACATTTTTAAAAGCCTTTAAAAGCCTTTACAGGTTACCAGTTTAGATTTACAGAGGAGGTCTACTGCTAAAATTACTACCCTCGATCTGACCTTCACGGTGATACCTCACATGCATGGTGCAATTGCTGTTTACATTTGACGCCAAACCGACGCTTGCGTTCGCCTTAGTGCGAGAGCAGGGGGGGACAGGCGTGCTTTTTTTTTTTTTTTCTTTATTATTTTTTTGCTTTTTCATCTTATTTTTAAACTGTTCCTTTCATTTTTTTTTTATCATTTTTATTGTTATCTCAGGGAATGTAAATATCCCCTATGATAGCAAAAAATTTGGGGTCTATCAGACCCTAGATCTTTCCTCTGCCCTCAAAGCATCTGACCACACCAAGATCGGTGTGATAAAATGCTTTTCTAATTTCCCAATGGCGCTGTTTACATCTGGCGAAATCTAAGTCATGAAATGCCCGGTTTCTTAGGCCATAGAGATGTTTGGAGCCACTCTGGTCTCTGATCAGCTCTATGGTCAGCTGGCTGAATTACCGGCTGCATTCTGAGGTTCCCTGTTGAGACAGGAGAGCCAGAGAAAAACACGGAAGACGGTGGGGGGGGGGCATTCCCTCCCACTGCTTGTAAAAGCAGTCTAGAGGCTAATTAGCCGACCGCTGGCTGAAAAGAATGATACCAAGATGATACCTAAACCTGCAGGCATCATTCTGGTATAACCACTCAAAGTCGTGAATTGCGTACCTGAAGACAAAAAAATGGTTAACAATAAAACACAGTAAACGGTAAAGTATAAAAAATTGCATACCTGAAAAGCAAACATGATAAAACATAATAACAATAACAATAAAACATTGCACAATAGAATACAGTAAAAAAGAGCAGAGCATTTGGTTGGGGATGTGAATGGGGGAAGTAAGGGTGCTGCAGAAGCGGTGGGTTCCCAATTAGGATTGGCGAATGCAGCAGGAAGGGCACTATGGGCACAACGGGCCTGTGTTTGTCTTCTTGGTAGCAGCGGGACACTACTTGTGCTTGCCACCTCACCAGCTTGAACTGCACTTATGGGACTCGCCATGTCACCAATTGTTACTGCAGTGCTGGTTTGACTACGACCGGGGTGTACTAGGCCGCTGGTGCTTGCCACTTCACAAAAACGCTACCAAAAAAAACTGTTAGCGATTGCAGGGATCAGGCGTGACTCTGCGAACGCTGCAGTTATGCGTTTATGCCCCGTACACACGGTCGGATTTTCCGATGGAAAATGTCCGATCGAAGCGTGTTGTCGGAAATTCCGACCGTGTGTGGGCTCCATCGGACATTTTCCATCGGATTTTCCGACACACAAAGTTGGAGAGCAGGAGATAAAATTTTCCGACAACAAAATCCATTGTCGGAAATTCCGATCGTGTGTACACAAATCTGACGGACAAAGTGCCACGCATGCTCAGAATAAATAAAGAGATGAAAGCTATTGACCACTGACCCGTTTATAGTCCCGACGTACGTGTTTTACGTCACCGCGTTTAGAACGATCGGATTTTCCAACAACTTTGTGTGACCGTGTGTATGCAAGACAAGTTTGAGCCAACATCCGTCGGAAAAAATCCTAGGATTTTGTTGTCGGAATGTCCGAACAAAGTCCGACCGTGTGTACGGGGCATTAGTGTTTTATAAGTGACAGTGATCGATCGATACTGCACTTGGGTGGGCTGGGCTGGGCTGGGCCGGGCGGAGGGGCAAAACACAGGTGCTAGCAGGTATCTGGGCTGATCCCACTAACACTGCGTTTTTGGGAACCCTAAACTGCTGGGGATGCTAGTATAGATCTGATCGGATCAGATATTGATCCGTTCAGATACTATACCACACAGGGAGGCGTATGCTGCGTGCGTGGGTGTTAGTGGTACTGGCACTAACCTGACGCTGCCTGGGGCTGGTGCTTGCCAGTTCACCAAAATGCTACCAAAAAAACTGTTAGCGATCGCAGGGATCAGGGCTGACTCTGCAAACGCTGCATTTAGGTGTTTAGTGTTTTGTAAGTGTCAGTAATCGATCGATACTGCACTTGGGTGGGCTGGGCTGGGCCGGGTGGAGGGGCAAAACGCAGGTGCTAGCGGGTATCTGGGCTGATCCCGCTAACACTGCGTTTTTGGGAACCCTAAACTGCAGGGGACGCTAGTATAGATCTGATCGGATCAGATATTGATCCGTTCAGATACTATACCACTAAGGGAGGCGTATGCTGCGTGCGTGGGTGTTAGCGGTACTGGCGCTAATCTGACGCTGCCTGGGGCGACGCATATCACCGCCGGGCGATCAGGGGGCTAAACCTTTATTAGGTAATAAACGGCGGGTGCCCTGACACTATAAAAAATAAACGAACTAACCAGCGTCACCCGTAACAGTTATACAGTGATCAGTGGTGAAAGTGTTAACTAGGGGGCAATCAAGGGGTTAAAACATTTATTAGGTAGTATATGGGGGTCCCTGTCGCTATAAAATGCTGACGGCGAACCTAAATATTTACCTCCTTAACCAGTTGCCGACCGCCGCACGAACATATACGTCCTCAGAGCGGCACAGGCAGGCAAAAGGACTTACAGGTACGTCCTTGCCTGCCCGCGGGTGGAGGGTCCGATCGGACCCCCTCCCCGGTGCCTGCGACGGTCGGCAAATCTCCCCCGGCGATCGGTGGTGAGGGGGAGGCCATCCATTCCTGGTCCCCCCCTCACGATCGCTCCCAACCAATGGGATCATTTCCCTGCCTCTGTATTGTACACAGAGGCAGAGGAAATTATGTTATCTCTCCTCGGCTTGGTATTTATTTTCCATTCCAGCGCCGAGGAGAGAAGACTGCACTGTGAGTTACACAAACACACACACACAGTAGAACATGCCAGGCACACATTACACCCCCGATCCCCCCCCAATTACCCCCCCGATCCCCCCCCCCCCAATCACCCCCCCCTGTCACAAACTGACACCAAGCAGGTTTTTTTTTTTTTTTTTTCTGATTACTGCATTGGTGTCAGTTTGTGACAGTTACAGTGTTAGGTCAGTGAGTGTTAGCCCCCTTTAGGTCTAGGGTACCCCCCTAACACCCCCTAATAAAGTTTTAACCCCTTGATCACCCCCTGTCGCCAGTGTCGCTAAGCGATCATTTTTCTGATCACTGTATTAGTGTCGCTGGTGACGCTAGTTAGGGAGGTAAATATTTAGGTTCGCCGTCAGCGTTTTATAGCGACAGGGACCCCCATATACTACCTAATAAATGTTTTAACCCCTTGATTGCCCCCTAGTTAACCCTTTCACCACTGATCACCGTATAACTGTTACGGGTGACGCTGGTTAGTTCCTTTATTTTTATAGTGTCAGGGCACCCGCCGTTTATTACCGAATAAAGGTTTAGCCCCCTGATCGCCCGGCGGTGATATGCGTCGCCCCAAGCAGCGTCAGATTAGCGCCAGTACCGCTAACACCCACGCACGCAGCATACGCCTCCCTTAGTGGTATAGTATCTGAACGCATCAATATCTGATCCGATCAGATCTATACTAGTGTCCCCAGCAGTTTAGGGTTCCCAAAAACGCAGTGTTAGCGGGATCAGCCCAGATACCTGCTAGCACCTGCGTTTTGCCCCTCCGCCCGGCCCAGCCCAGCCCACCCAAGTGCAGTATCGATCGATCACTGTCACTTACAAAACACTAAACGCATAACTGCAGCGTTCGCAGAGTCAGGCCTGATCCCTGCGATCGCTAACAGTTTTTTTGGTAGCGTTTTGGTGAACTGACAAGCACCAGCCCCAGGCAGCGTCAGGTTAGTGCCAGTAGCGCTAACACCCACGCACGCACCGTACACCTCCCTTAGTGGTATAGTATCTGAACGAATCAATATCTGATCCGATCAGATCTATCCTAGCGTCCCCAGCAGTTTAGGGTTCCCAAAAACGCAGTGTTAGCGGGATCAGCCCAGATACCTGCTAGCACCTGCGTTTTGCCGCTCCGCCCGGCCCAGCTCAGCCCACCCAAGTGCAGTATCGATCGATCACTGTCACTTACAAAACACTAAACGCATAACTGCAGCGTTCGCAGAGTCAGGCCTGATCCCTGCGATCACTAACAGTTTTTTTGGTAGCGTTTTGGTGAACTGGCAAGCACCAGCGGCCTAGTACACCCTGGTCGTAATCAAACCAGCACTGCAGTAACACTTGGTGACGTGGCGAGTCCCATAAGTGCAGTTCAAGCTGGTGAGGTGGCAAGCACAAGTAGTGTCCCACTGTCACCAAAAAGACAAACACAGGGCGTCGTGCCCATAATGCCCTTCCTGCTGCATTCTCCAATCCTAATTGGGAACCCACTGCTTCTGCAGCGCCCGTACTTCCCCCATTCACATCCCCAACCAAATGCAGTCAGCTGCATGAGAGGCATTTTCTTTATGTCCTCCCGAGTACCCCTACCCAGCGAACCCCCCCAAAAAAGATGTCGTGTCTGCAGCAAGCGCGGATATAGGCGTGACACCTGCTATTATTGTCCCTCCTGTCCTGACAATCCTGGTCTTTGCATTGGTGAATGTTTTGAACGCTACCATACACTAGTTTAGTATTAGCGTAGGGTACAGCATTGCACAGACTAGGCACACTTTCACAGGGTCTCCCAAGATGCCATCGCATTTTGAGAGACCCGAACCTGGAACCGGTTACAGTTATAAAAGTTACAGTTACAAAAAAAAGTGTAAAAAAAAAAAAAAACACATACAAAAATATAAAATAAAAAAAAAATAGTTGTCGTTTTATTGTTCTCTCTCTCTCTATTCTCTCTCTATTGTTCTTCTCTTTTTTACTGTATTCTATTCTGCAATGTTTTATTGTTATTATGTTTTATCATGTTTGCTTTTCAGGTATGCAATTTTTTATACTTTACCGTTTACTGTGCTTTATTGTTAACCATTTTTTTGTCTTCAGGTACGCCATTCACGACTTTGAGTGGTTATACCAGAATGATGCCTGCAGGTTTAGGTATCATCTTGGTATCATTCTTTTCAGCCAGCGGTCGGCTTTCATGTAAAAGCAATCCTAGCAGCTAATTAGCCTCTAGACTGCTTTTACAAGCAGTGGGAGGGAATGCCCCCCCCAACGTCTTCCGTGTTTTTCTCTGGCTCTCCTGTCTCAACAGGGAACCTGAAAATGCAGCCGGTGATTCAGCCAGCTGACCATAGAGCTGATCAGAGACCAGAGTGGCTCCAAACATCTCTATGGCCTAAGAAACCGGAAGCTACGAGCATTTTATGACTTAGATTTCGTCGGATGTAAACAGCGCCATTGGGAAATTGGGAAAGCATTTTATCACACCGATCTTGGTGTGGTCAGATGCTTTGAGGGCAGAGGAGAAATCTAGGGTCTAATAGACCCCAATTTTTTCAAAAAAGAGTACCTGTCACTACCTATTGCTATGATAGGGGATATTTACATTCCCTGAGATAACAATAAAAATGATTTAAAAAAAAAATGAAAGGAACAGTTTAAAAATAAGATAAAAAAAATAATAATAATAAAGAAAAAAAAAAAAAAAAAAAGCACCCCTGTCCCCCCTGCTCTCGCGCTAAGGCGAACGCAAGCGTCGGTCTGGCGTCAAATGTAAACAGCAATTGCACCATGCATGTGAGGTATCACCGCGAACGTCAGATCGAGGGCAGTAATTTTAGCAGTAGACCTCCTCTGTAAATCTAAAGTGATAACCTGTAAAGGCTTTTAAAGGCTTTTAAAAATGTATTTAGTTTGTCGCCACTGCACGTGTGTGCGCAATTTTAAAGCATGTCATGTTTGGTATCCATGTACTCGGCCTAAGATCATCTTTTTTATTTCATCACACATTTGGGCAATATAGTGTGTTTTAGTGCATTAAAATTTAAAAAAGTGTGTTTTTTTCCCCCAAAAATGCGTTTTAAAAATCGCTGCGCAAATACTGTGTGAAAAAAAAAAATGAAACACCCACCATTTTAATCTGTAGGGCATTTGCTTTAAAAAAAATATATAGTGTGTGGGGGTTCAAAGTAATTTTCTTGCAAAAAAAATTTATTTTTTTATGTAATCAAAAAGTGTCAGAAAGGGCTTTGTCTTCAAGTGGTTAGAAGAGTGGGTGATGTGTGACATAAGCTTCTAAATGTTGTGTATAAAATGCCAGGACAGTTCAAAACCCCCCCAAATGACCCCATTTTGGAAAGTAGACACCCCAAGCTATTTGCTGAGAGGCATGTCGAGTCCATGGAATATTTTATATTGTGACACAAGTTATGGGAAAGAGACAATTTTTTATTTTTTTTATTTTTTTTTTGCGTAAAGTTGTCACTAAATGATATATTGCTCAAACATGCCATGGGAATATGTGAAATTACACCCCAAAATACATTCTGTTGCTTCTCCTGAGTACGGGGATACCACATGTGTGAGACTTTTTGGGAGCCTAGCCGCGTACGGGACCCCGAAAACCAAGCACCGCCTTCAGGCTTTCTAAGGCCGTAAATTTTTGATTTCACTCTTCACTGCCTATCACAGTTTCGGAGGCCATGGAATGCCCAGGTGGCAAAAACCCCCCCAAATGACCCCATTTTGGAAAGTAGACACTCCAAGCTATTTGCTGAGAGGTATAGTGAGTATTTTGCAGACCTCACTTTTTGTCACAAAGTTTTGAAAATTGAAAAAAGAAAAAAAAAATTTTTTTTCTTGTCTTTCTTTATTTTCAAAAACAAATGAGAGCTGCAAAATACTCACCATGCCTCTCAGCAAATAGCTTGGGGTGTCTACTTTCCAAAATGGGGTCATTTGGGGGGGGTTTGTGCCACCCGGGCATTCCATGGCCTCCAAAACTGTGATAGGCAGTGAAGAGTGAAATCAAAAATTTACACCTTTAGAAATCCTGAAGGCGGTGATTGGTTTTCGGGGCCCCGTACGCGGCTAGGCTCCCAAAAAGTCCCACACATGTGGTATCCCCGTACTCAGGAGAAGTAGCTAAATGTATTTTGGGGTGCAATTCCACATATGCCCATGGCCTGTGTGAGCAATATATCATTTAGTGACAACTTTGTGCAAAAAAAAAAAAAATTGTCACTTTCCCGCAACTTGTGTCAAAATATAAAACATTCCATGGACTCAACATGCCTCAAAGCAAATAGCTTGGGGTGTCTACTTTCCAAAATGGGGTCATTTGGGGGGGTTTTATGCCATTTGGGCATTTTATGGCCTTCAAAACTGTGATAGGTAGTGAGGAGTAAAATCAAAAATGTACGCCCTTAGAAATCCTGAAGGCAGTGATTGGTTTTCGGGGCCCCGTACGCGGCTAGGCTCCCAAAAAGTCCCACACATGTGGTATCCCCATACTCAGGAGAAGCAGCTAAATGTATTTTGGGGTGCAATTCCACATATGCCCATGGCCTGTGTGAGGAATATATCATTTAGTGACAACTTTTTGTAATTTTTTTTTTTTTTTGTCATTATTCAATCACTTGGGACAAAAAAAATAAATATTCAATGGGCTCAACATGCCTCTCAGCAATTTCCTTGGGGTGTCTACTTTCCAAAATGGGGTCATTTGTGGGGGTTTTGTACTGCCCTGCCATTTTAGCACCTCAAGAAACGACATAGGCAGTCATAAATTAAAGGCTGTGTAAATTCCAGAAAATGTACCCTAGTTTGTAGGCGCTATAACTTTTGCGCAAACCAATAAATATACACTTATTGACATTTTTTTTACCAAAGACATGTGGCCGAATACATTTTGGCCTAAATGTATGACTAAAATTGAGTTTATTGGATTTTTTTTTAGAACAAAAAGTAGAAAATATCATTTTTTTTCAAAATTTTCGGTCTTTTTCCGTGTATAGCGCAAAAAATAAAAAAAGGCAGAGGTGATCAAATACCATCAAAAGAAAGCTCTATTTGTGGGAAGAAAAGGACGCAAATTTCGTTTGGGTACAGCATTGCATGACCGCACAATTAGCAGTTAAAGCGACGCAGTGCCAAATTGTAAAAAGTGCTCTGGTCAGGAAGGGGGTAAATCCTTCCGGGGCTGAAGTGGTTAACTAGCGTCACCAGTGACACTAATACAGCGATCAGAAAAATGATCGCTTAGTGACACTGGCGACGGGGGGTGATCAAGGGGTTAAAACTTTATTAGGGGGGTTAGGGGGGTATCCTAGACCTAAAGGGGGCTAATACTAACTGCCCTAACACACTAACTGTCACAAACTGACACCAATCAAGTAATCAGAAAAAAAAAAACTGCTTGGTGTCAGTGTGACAGGGAGGGGAGGGGTGATTGGGGGGTGATCGGGGGGGATCGGGGGTGTATTGTGTGCCTGGCATGTTCTACTGTGTGTGTGTGTATGTGTTGTGCACTCACAGTGAAGTATTCTCTCCTTGGCGCCGGAACGGAAAGTACCGAGCCGAGGAGAGATGACATCATTTCCTTTGCTGCTGTTTAGCATACAGCAGCAGAGGAAGAAGCTGATTGGCTGGGAGCGATCGCGAGGGGGGGCCAGGAATGGATGGTCTCCCCCTCGCCTCTCATCACTCCCAGACACAAGCCGACCGCCTCGGGCACCGGAGGGGGGTCCGATCGGACCCCCCGCCCGCGGGAGGCAGATCACGTACAGGTACGTGATTCTGCCTGCCCGTGCCATTCTGCCGACGTATATCGTCGTGAGGCGGTCGGCAAGTGGTTAAAGGGATGGTGGAAATGGTGGCAATTCTGAGAAAAAATGACTATGATGGGAAGTATGGACCGTACGCCCGGCCTAATTTTAGAAAAGCCAAAATAATGGCGAAGGTGGTGAAGACATTACATCTTTCTTTTGGGGTACAGCGCTCAAAAGATCAGATTCGGAAAAGATGGTCCGACCTCAAACTCCGAGAGCCGGATCAGTACAGACGGATCCGTAAAGTACTTGCCGTGTGTTCATATTCTGTTTATTACCTTGTATACTGCTCCATGTGCTTTTCTTTAATGTACGAGTTTATATCGTTTGAAACTATCTTAATAAACCTCGTTACATATATACAGACCTATATCTATTATTAATGTATCTATCTATATTTTATCTCTCTCTCTCTCTCTCTCTCTCTCTCTCTATCTCTCTAGATATATATAGATATATATATATAGAGAGAGAGATATAGATATATATAGCTCTCTATATATAGAGATATAGATATATATAGCTCTCTCTATATATATAGATAGATATATATATATATTTACAAATTTACAAAAACATTTTTTTGTAAATATATATATATTTACAAAAAAAAAAAATGTATATATATATATATATATATATATATATGTATATGTATATATATATATATATATATATATATATATATATATATATATATATATATATATATATATGTATATATATATATATATATATATATATATATATATATATATATATGTATATATATATATATATATATATATATATATATATATATATATATATATATGAAAAGCTAAAGCCCTCCCAAATGCTGTTTAATGCACTGAGATAAATTAGTTTCACTGAAAAAAGATTTATCATTTAATCAAGACAGACAGGTCAAATTTTGGCAAGACAAAAGTTTTGTCGCCTATACAGAAATTGAACAACTTTACTGAAAATCAAAAAATATGTCTGCAAATTAAGTAGTGGTGCTGTGAGATCCAAATTTAATATCTTGTATGACTTCCATGAGCTTGAAGGACAGCATCCATGCAGTTTGGCAAGGATTCATACAATTTATTGATGAAGTCATCAGGAATAGCAAAGAACAGTCTTGCATGCCTCCCAGAGTTCATCAATATTCTTTGGTTTCATCTTCCATGCTTCATCTTTCATCCTACACCACATATGCTCAATGATGTTCATGTCTGGTGACTGTACTGGCCAATCCTGGAGCATCTTGATCTTCTTTGCCTTAAGGAACTTTGATGTGGAGATGGAAGTATGCGATGGAGCACCATCCTGCTGCAAAATTTGGCCTTTTTTATGGTTGGGAATATAAGAGGTAGCTAAGATTTCTTGGTATTTTAGACTATTAATGTTGCCTTCCACCCTGCAGATCCCTCGCACACCCCCATAGAGGATGTAATCCCAGACCATGATTTTGCCTCCACCAAACTTCACTGTTTTCTGGGTTCCATGAGGGTTCCAGTAGGTCTCCTGCAATATTTGCGGCGACTGTGGTGTAATTCAACAGAAGGTTTATCTGAAAAATCCACCTTCTGCCACTTTTCCAGAGTCCATCCTTTTAGCAGGCTGTGGCCCTTGGCAAATGCCACATGGTTTTTTCAATTGTCTTTTGTTTAGTGCTGGCTTATGGGCACTGATTCGACCATGGAGGCCATTTCGAGACAGATTCCGACAAACTGTTCTGGTTAACACAGGGACTTCAGGTGACCAGGTCTTGTGGAGCTCTGCTGCAGTGGAAAATGGGCTGGCCTTGGATTTTTGAGCCAACAAATGGTCCACTCGAGCAGTTGTCTTGCGGGGTCGGTCTGACCTGGCCTTGTCCAAAACGTCCCAGTCTCTTCAAATCTTTTTTTTATCCTCTGAACTTGACGCTGAGACACATTGAAGGTGTCTGCCACATCAGCAGTGGATCTGGTCTTCAGCCTCTTGATAATTAACACTTTAGTCTCCGGGTGAATCTTAGGCATGTTTGCAGAGGTCTAGTTTCAGTTGAGAAGGTCTAGTGTACTGGGCCTGAGACCTAATTGATCCATTATTAGTCACAGGTGAAGCTCATATAATAATAATAAGCTCATATAACAAGGCGACAACACATATGTCTTGGCAAAAATTGACTCAATGGGCTTTACCAAGCTGTGAATATTAGAATACTTTTTGTCAGTTTCGTTTTGCACTGAAACATTATTACAAAAGCTGTTGGGATTAAAATGACCCATTTCTTGTAACAAAATCTTGATTAGAAATATATTTTAGCGGCACTTCAGGTCAATTACACAAGCGACAAGACTTTTGTCAGGGACTGTACACCGAATATTAAAAAATCTGTTTAGTAATTAAAACAAAATGTGTGGTTTCTTCTTTCAATGCTCAGTATCAGCTTGTTTAAAGTTAATAGTTGGTTACAGTGACAATGGTGCTTATTTACTAAAGGAAAATACACTTGGCACTACAAGTGCTCTACGATAACCTAGGAGAAAGCCAAAAAGAAAGGCAAGCAATAAATATAATTCAAGATCTGATCAAGATTTTTTATTTTAACAAATGAAATATTCTGGGGCATTGCAATGGCCCCCCTACCCATAAAATAATCTAGATATTGATCACGAACTTGACTGGCATTTTGGGGGGCCAAGCCAGTACGCACAGTATCCAGGCCCGTCAGATTGTCACTAATAATAAGTCCGGCCTCAGGCCCAACTGGCAAAATATAATTTGGGGAATGTTTGTTCAAAAAGTTGTGCAGGATGCAGCACGCTAAAATTATGTAATTAAGTTTGTATTCCGCAAGGTTTATCGATGTCTGAAACAGGCGGAACCGGCTGGCCAGAATCCCAAAAGCATTCTCAACAACTCTTCTCACTCTGGCCAGCCGGAAATTAAAAACCCTCCTCTCCGGGGTGAGGGTCCTTTGGGGGAATGGCCTCATGAGGTGCTTGCTCAGAGTGAAGGCTTCATCTGCTATGAAGACAAAGGGAAGTCCTTCCACGTTATCCGCATCAGGTGGCAATCCCAGGCCACCACTCTGGAGACGCTGGTAGAACTCCGTCTGGGCAAATACTCTTCCATCCGGCCATTCTTCCCCACATCCAGATACAGAAAGTCATTGTGCCGACACCACCGCCATTAAGACAATACAATGGAACCCCTTATAATTAAAATAGTATGACCCCGAATGGGGTGGTGGCACGATGTGGACATGTTTCCCATCTATAGCCCCTCCACAGTTGGGAAAGTCCCAGCGGGTGGCAAAATGGGATGCCACAGTCTGCCATTCCTGTGGCGTTGAAGGAAACTGGGGAATCAAACAAGAAACCAAAGCTCAGTAATTTTGAAAAGAACATTGCAAGAACATCACACTTAAAATTGCCCAGCATCAGTATAACATTAAATAATTGAAATCTTCTTTGAAGTTTGAAAAGTGCAGTTGTTGCACTCTGCAAGTGCAGTTGCTCCACAGCTTAGTAAATGAGGTAAGGTAAAGGCTTCATGTTGCAAGGAGTACCCAATAACAAGCAAGGGCAATTAATCCAAACACTTTGTGGCGGGCACATGATTGGATGATGAAAATCATCAGAGCTTCTGCTCATTTACTAAAGCCCTGGAGCAAATGCACTTGCAGAGTGCAAATGCATTTTGCAAAGTGCAACATAAATTTGCTTTTTTAAAAACAACACCACAGAACATTATAGCAAATTATTAGGGGGGGGATTGGAAATCGAGATAATGACACACACACTATTTGGATGGAGTTTGGGGGGGGGAGGGAATTGGAAATCGAGTTAATGACACACACACTATTTGGATGGAGTTTAGGGGGGGTGGGGGGATTGGAAATCAAGTTAATGACACACACACTATTTGGATGGAGTTTAAGGGGGGGGGGGATTGGAAATCGAGTTAATGACACACACACTATTTGGATGGAGTTTGGGGGGGGGGGGATTGGAAATCGAGTTAATGACACACACACTATTTGGATGGAGTTTAGGGGGGGAGGGAATTGGAAATCGAGTTAATGACACACACACTATTTGGATGGAGTTTAGGGGGGGAGGGGATTGGAAATCGAGGTAATGACACACACACTATTTGGATGGAGTTTAGGGGGGGAGGGGATTGGAAATCGAGTTAATGACACACACTATTTGGATAGAGTTTAGGGGGGGAGGGGATTGGAAATCGAGTTAATGACACACTGTCAGAGAGCTCACCTTGGCAGGCAGGGCGCTCGCGGTGGTGGGCGTCGGCGCGCGTCGGCGCGCGTGTTCCTGCGGGTCCTGTGGCGCGCGTTCCTTGCAGCTCCGGTGTGCGTGTCCCGGTCAGATCTGTGGTGTATGCCGGTGTGCGGGGGGCGCGCGCGGGCGTGTGCAGGGGCGCGTGCCTGTGCGTGCCGGTGCGCGTGCACGTGCTCCGTTTGGCGCCAAACTGTCCATTTAAGCCGGCTTGTCTCTGTGATCAGTGCTGCCTGATCAACAGCTTTGCCATCCGTAGTACCTGTACCAGAACCTGTTCCTATTCCCTCCAGATCTCCTGACGACCCGCCTTGCTTCCTGAACCTCCCTCTGAACTCCGCCTGCACCCGACCTTTGGCCTGTCTGACTATTCCTTTGCCTGCTCCACTGTACCTCGTTGCCTGCCTGTTGCCGAACCCAGCCTGTCTCCTGACCATCCTGCTCAGTCTCATCGCCTGTGTTCCAGCCTGCACCTGCTGTCATAGACTGCTCTTCCACCAGCATCTGGACTTTAGTTCACAGGCTCTCATACCACTCCGCACTCCTGTGCTTCCTGTTACCTTACCAGGGGCCGCGAGTCGGACGCGTAAGGGAGCCTACCCACTGCCCAAGCGGACTCATCGGTCTGGTAAGTAGGAGTCTGATAGTATCAGGCAGCCATGGCCGAGTCCGGGCAGGGGGCCTCCCCTATGGACGAACTTTGCAGACATTTGGCAGGATTAACCCAAGCAGTCAAAAGTTTACAGGAAGGTTATACCCGACTGGAGGAACGTGTTCAGGCCCTGTCTGCACCTACCAATCCTCAGGGGACTTCGTCTGCAACCGGGGCATCCTCCGTAGTCATGCTCCCTCCAGAGCCCAAAGTACCTATACCGGAGAGATTTTCTGGAGACCGTAGTAAATACCGTGCATTCCGGAATGCATGTAGTCTCTATTTTGCTCTGCAGCCTCGGACCTTCTCCCTAGAAGCCACCAAAGTGGGCTTTGTTATTTCCTTGCTGTCTGGTGAGCCCCAAACCTGGGCCCATCACCTTCTGGAACAAAAGTCAGATGCCCGGGAGAATCTGGACGCCTTCTTCTTGGCGATGTCCCAACTTTATGAGGATCCTCAATTAACCGCCTCTGCTGAAGCTTCCCTGCACTCCCTTCGGCAAGGCCGCAGGGCAGCGGAGGACTATGCTGTTGAATTCAGGCGCTGGAGTTCCGATACGGCATGGAATGACGCGGCTCTGCGTCATCAGTTTAGGATGGGTTTGTCCGATCCACTCAAGGACGAGTTAGCACGGGTTGGGATACCTCAGACCCTGGAAGAATTAATTAACCTGTCAATCCAAATTGACCGTCGCCTGAGAGAACGACGCACCGAAAGATCTACCAGTGCCTTTCGACCCACCTGGATGCTTCCACAGGTTCCCAGTCCTCCTAGTAGGCCCTCGGCTCCTCCAACCTCTCCAGCTTTCAATACTTCGGAGCCCATGCAGCTTGGTCTGCTCCGTCCTTCCTTGACTCCCGAAGAGAAGTTACGAAGACGTAACCTTAACCTATGCCTCTACTGTGGGGAACCTGGGCACTACGCCAGCGTCTGCCCCAACAAGACGCGTAAGTGTCGTTCTTCTGCTCGTATATGTGCCACTATCATGCCAAAACCTAGTACTCACCTTACCATCTCTGTCACTTTGCAGCTTCCCGGAAAGGCTATCCAAGTTCCAGTCATCGTTGATTCCGGAGCATGCAGCTGCTTCATTGACCAGGCCTTTGCAGCTCAGCATGATATCCCACTCCGACTCAAGACCCAGAGCCTGGCTGTCCACCTTGCAGACGGTTCTGCCCTCCGTTACGGTCCTGTCATTCAAGAGACTATCCCTGTAATTGCTACTATAAACTCTCAACACCAGGAATTCCTCTGCTTAGATGTCATTTCCTCTCCCTTGTTTCCTGTCATCCTGGGAATGCCGTGGTTGCTGGGCCATAACCCCCATATTAACTGGGTTTCCGGGAAAGTGGAGTTTCTCTCTGACTATTGCCAACAACATTGCCTGCTAAGAGTTGCCCATGAGATACCTCAACTCCTCTGTATACACCCTGAAACCAACTCACACCAAGCCATCCCAGAACCCTACCGAGATTTCTCTGACGTATTCAGCAAGAAAGGTGCAGAGACTCTACCTCCACACAGGCCCTATGATTGCCCTATAGAGCTGCTACCTGGAACCGAGGTACCCTTCGGTAGGATCTTTCCATTGACTGAGCAGGAATTGGGTACTCTAAAACAATACCTTGATGAGAACTTAAAGAAAAAGTTTTTCCACATCTCCGGCCGGCGCAGGCATATTCTTTGTGGAAAAAAAGGATCATTCCCTTCGACCATGTATCGACTACCGGGAATTAAATCGGATAACGATCAAGAATCGCTACCCTTTACCCCTGGTGCCTGAATTATTCCAGAGGCTAGGAACGGCAACTGTCTTCACAAAACTGGATCTTCGCGGAGCCTATAATTTAATCCGTATCCGGGAGGGGGACGAGTGGAAAACCGCTTTTCACACTCGTTTTGGGCATTTCGAGTATCTCGTTATGCCCTTCGGTCTATGCAATGCCCCAGCCACATTCCAACATTTTGTGAACGACATCTTCCGGGAATTTTTGGACCTCTACGTCATCGTCTACCTCAATGACATTCTCATTTTTTCATCATCATTGACTGATCATCGCAGGCACGTTCGGAATGTCCTCGCCCGGCTCAGGCAACACGGGCTGTATGCTAAACTCGATAAATGTGAGTTTGAACTCCAATGCATCCAATTCCTGGGGCTTATCATATCAGTAGAAGGTATTAAAATGGACCCTCAAAAGGTGTCCGCCATCCTGGACTGGCCCGCACCTACGGACAGAAAGGGGGTCCAACGCTTCGTTGGATTTTCCAATTTCTATAGGAAATTCATCAGAGACTTTTCCAAGATCATCGCCCCCATTACTGAACTAACAAAACAGGGAACCCGATTCTGCTGGACCCCCAGGGCTCAATTAGCCTTTGAAAAATTAAAAGGATTTTTCACATCGGCCTCCATCCTCAAACACCCTAACTCTGCCTTGCCATTCGTGTTGGAGGTCGACGCCTCAGAAGTCGCAGTAGGAGCAGTACTCTCCCAACGTCAGGGCCCCAAGGCCCTTCTGTTTCCAATAGCTTTTTTTTCTCGTAAATTATCAGTGTCTGAAAGAAACTACGATGTAGGAGACCGGGAGCTTCTGGCCATCAAGGCGGCTCTGGAGAAGTGGCGCTATCTTTTGGAGGGTGCTGTACATCCTATTCTAATCTACACGGACCACAAGAACTTGGAGTATTTGAGATCTGCCAAGAGACTTAAACCACGACAAGCCAGATGGGCACTCTTCTTCTCTCGCTTTCAATTTCATATAACCTACAGACCTGGCTCCAAAAACATCAAACCAGACGCTCTCTCACGAATGTTCCATGACTCCAAAGAAACCGTCCCTCCGGACACTATCCTGCCTGCGGGAAATTTTTTGCTACTTCAGGGGGATTTCATCTCCAGAATAAGGCAAGCTTCCACAACTATACCCCAACCCACTGAGACCAGCCTAAGAGATGGTTTACTCTGGCATAAGGGGAAAATCTTGGTTCCTGAGAGCCTTAGGGTGCCGGTACTAGAGCTTTGCCATGACCACAAGTTGGCTGGGCACTTCGGAGCCCAGAAGACAATCGAACTGGTGCAGCGCACCTTTTGGTGGCCACAGCTGGCTGAGGATTGTAGGAAGTACATCAGTTCCTGCCACGCATGTGCCCGAAGCAAGAATATTCGGACGAAGGCCTGGGGCTTACTGAAACCCTTGCCCATTCCTGACAGACCCTGGAAAATGATTGCGATGGATTTCATTGTGGAACTGCCCCCATCCGAAGGTTTCTCTACCACCTTTGTCATAATTGATAGATTGTCAAAAATGGCTCACTTCTTGCCCATGAAAGGCACACCCTCAGCCGTGGAAACGGCGAAGATCTTCGTTAAAGAAATCGTGAGATTACATGGGGTTCCCTCTAATATCGTCTCAGACCGTGGTGTTCAATTCACCTCCAGGTTCTGGAAGGCATTGTGTGGTTCACTCGAAATTGAACTAGCGTTCTCTTCGGCCTATCACCCTCAGACAAACGGCCAGACGGAGAGAACCAACCAAACCTTGGAGCAATACCTCTGTTGTTTCTCTGCCTTTTCCCAGGATGACTGGGTTTCTCTGCTACCAGTTGCGGAGTTTTCGTACAATAACTCCCTGCACTCAGCCATCAACCAGACGCCATTTTTTGCCAATTATGGATTTCATCCCTCCTTTCTACCCAGCTCAATACCTGAATGCTCCCTCCCTGCAGTGACCGAGACATTGGAATTCTTCTCTACCAATAACAAACTTCTGCAGGAAACAATGGCCCAAACCCAGGCTTCTTATAAAAAAACGTTCAACAAGAAGAGGCGTGGGGAGCTTATCCTGGAGCCTGGCGATCAAGTGTGGCTATCTACAACTAACTTAAAAATGGCTTGCCCCTCTAGGAAACTAGGGCCTAAATTCATGGGACCCTTCCCGGTGAGAAGAAAAATAAACGACGTAGCGTACGAGCTCAGTCTGCCGGATTCCTTTAAAATACACCTGGTTTTCCATGTGTCCTTACTGAAACCGGTCGCTCCTGATCCTTTCCCCAACCGTAGTACCAGTCCTCCTGAGCCTGTTATGATCAATAACGAGGAGGAGTTTGAAATCGAGGCAATCCTGGACTGTAGGAAAAGGCGCAATCAAATACAGTATCTCATCAAGTGGAAGGGGTATGGACCCGAGGATAATTCCTGGGAGCCTGAGAGCAATCTTCACGCTGAAGAACTGCTGCAAGCCTTTAAAGATTCTCATGCAACCAGGTTGGCCCGGCTGGGCATCCGGAGGCTGCCCTTGAGGGGGGGGCACTGTCAGAGAGCTCACCTTGGCAGGCAGGGTGCTCGCGGTGGTGGGCGTCGGCGCGCGTCGGCGCGCGTGTTCCTGCGGGTCCTGTGGCGCGCGTTCCTTACAGCTCCGGTGTGCGTGTCCTGGTCAGATCTGTGGTGTATGCCGGTGTGCGGGGGCGCGCGCGGGCGTGTGCGGGGGCGCGTGCCGGTGCGCGTGCACGTGCTCCGTTTGGCGCCAAACTGTCCATTTAAGCCGGCTTGTCTCTGTGATCAGTGCTGCCTGATCAACAGCTTTGCCGTCCGTAGTACCTGTACCAGAACCTGTTCCTATTCCCTCCAGATCTCCTGACGAACCGGCTTGCTTCCTGAACCTCCCTCTGAACTCCGCCTGCACCCGACCTTTGGCCTGTCTGACTATTCCTTTGCCTGCTCCACTGTACCTCGTTGCCTGCCTGTTGCCGAACCCAGCCTGTCTTCTGACTATCCTGCTCAGTCTCATCGCCTGTGTTCCAGCCTGCACCTGCTGTCATAGACTGCTCTTCCACCAGCATCTGGACTTTAGTTCACAGGCTCTCATACCACTCCGCACTCCTGTGCTTCCTGTTACCTTACCAGGGGCCGCGAGTCGAATGCGTAAGGGAGCCTACCCACTGCCCAAGCGGACTCATCGGTCTGGTAAGTAGGAGTCTGATACACACACACTATTTGGATGGAGTTTAGGGGAAAAAACTACAATGCAGCTGACAAAATACATTCAAAGTGAGTAGACTAGGTGGATATGTGCCCAGCATTGCATGCTGGGGAAGTTAGTGAAGGCAAATATACATGCAGGACAAAAAAGAACATGAAAAAAATACAGCATGCATGAGATCAAAAAGGGGACATTCACACTATATTGCAATGATGGTAAGTAGCGTTTGAGTTAAGAAATACATTATATTATCAAACATTAAATAAAATAACATGTGATGCTAATAAAGGATAAAATTCTTACCTTAATATAGTCCTTCTGCAGGACCTGAATTATAGCAGAACAGGTCTCTGGGATAATGATTCCCAGTGCCTGGGGGGAGATGCCTGTCGAGAACTTAAGGTCCTGCAGGCTTCTCCCTGTCGTCAAGTACCGCAACGTGGCGACTAGCCTCTGCTTCGGAGTGATGGCTTGCCTCATGCAGGTATCCTGCCTGCTGATATAAGGGGTGAGCAAAGCCAACAAACAGTCAAAAATGGGGTACGTCATCTGGAGAATGTTCCTGAAATCCTCAGGATTATTCTCACGGATCTCACGGAGCAATGGCATGTGACAGAATTGGTCACGCTGGAGCAACCAATTCTTCGTCTATGAACTCCTCCTCGCCCTGTTCATGGACTGATCTTGGGCTGAAGAATGAACTACAGCACCAAGCACATACAATGCACGAGTTCTATGACGAGTATGTACAGGTAACATGGCTTCAAAACGGTCGGCTGGTCAGAACACACTTAACAGAACGCACTGAAGAACAGCAAGGCCTGTGAAGAGCGAGCTGAAAATTAGCAATGAGCGGACAATAAAACAAAGATTGCTCAATGCCAACTGACCAAATGCACTGAAAAGCAGATACAAACCTCACAAGCACAGACTGAACAACAGTTAAAACAAACTGAAAAATACGAGTCTCACAAGCGCAAATCGTCTCTCACCAAACTTCTACTAACACGAGATAAATACGAGATTAGCAGAAGCCCAAAGGGTGTCGTACGCGCTATTGAACTTCCGTTTTATAGTCTCGTCGGACTTGGTGTACGTCACCGCGTACTAGGCTGTCGGACTTTTGTGTGATTGTATGTAGGCAAGTCCGTTCATTAGAAAGTCCACCGCAAGTCCGCCAAAAGTCCGTCAAAAGTCTGTCGGACAGGCCGTCTGACTTTTGTAGCCGAAAAGTCCGACCATGTGTACGCAGCATGACTGGGATGCCATTAAAGGTTGTGTGCGTGTAAAGGCAGGTGTCCCAATACTTTTAACAATATATTGTATATGACACTCACAGAGGTGTTGAATGCAAAAGAATCTGAGAGAGGCCACAGCGTTTGAATGGAGTGAAAATAGGACACAAGGACTACCGAAGAGTTGAGCATAATACCTCTTCTATTGCAGGGACTGACATTAAGATAATCTGAGGCAAATGACAGTGGCGCTTTAAACAAATAGCTTGGATGTGTACAAGAAAGCCTAATAAAGAGGCATGCAATTGATTGATAGCTATTATTCATTTTCCTGGGCAATGTGCCCCTCTAAAACTGAAAAGTTCCCTAAGGAAATTACTATCTAATATACAAATACATTTCTTAACATCATCATATTTAAGATGAAAAGAATTATGGTCCTTTGGGATGTTTAAAATGATTTATACCGGAGAACTCAATGTGTGCTTTGGGAGCCCTAATTAGCACTAACATTTTTTTTGATTAGGAATGCATTGGTTATTTTCCTGCTCTGTATGCGATTATAAATGCTACTGTGAAAAAATGACGTTTGTATTTGGACTTTACAAAAAATACTGCATATTAAATATTAACAGTAAAATGAAAAAAGTTTTATTTAGTATATTTTTATATCTAATAAAATATTTTGTTAGCCGGTCCATTTTTACATCTTAATAAAATATTCTGAGAAGATAGACACCATTTACAAAGCAATAGTGCCATCTAGTGAAATGTTCTTCCTTCATTTATATGTTAGAACTTGGGCTATTCTGCTGCTTATTGATTCATACCTAGAGGGACTAGTGAAAAAGGTCAAAACAAGAATTAAAAGGTTTAATTTGTCTAGGAATGGACTAGATAGCAATAATGCATCTACTGCAGATCTGTTGTGAAACGACATACAATTATAGAGTTTTAATAATTTTATATAAATTACATTTTACATGAAAAGATATAATAAAATATTTACAAAAATGTGAGGGGTGTACTCACTTTTGTGAGATACTGTGTGTATATCACAAATATTTTATTATATCTTTTCATGTGACAACACTGAAGAAATTATACTTTGCTACAATGTAAAGTAGTTAGTGTACAGCTTGTATAACTGTGTCAATTTGCTGTCCCCTCAAAATAACTCAACTCACAGCCATTAATGTCTAAACCGCTGGCAACAAAAGTGAGTACACCCCTAAGTGAAAATGTCCACATTTGCCCATTTTCCCTCCCTGGTGTCATGTGACTTGTTAGTGTTACAAGGTCTCAGGTGTGAATGGGGTGCAGGTGTGTTAAATTTGGTGTTATTGCTCTCACTCTCTCATACTGGTCACTGGAAGTTCAACATCGCACCTCATGGCAAAGAATTCTTTGAGGATCTGAAAAAAAGAATTGTTGCTCTACATAAAGATGGCCTAGGCTATAAGAAGATTGCCAAGACCCTGAAACTGAGCTGCAGAACGATGGCCAAGACCATACAGCGGTTTAACAGGACAGGTTCCACTGAGATTAGACCTCGCCATGGTCAACCAAAGAAGTTGAGTGCTCATGCTCAGCATCATATCCAGAATTTGTCTTTGGGAAATAGACGTATGAGTGCTGCCAGTATTGCTGCAGAGTTTGAAGGGGTGGGGGGTCAGCCTGTCAGTGCTCAGACCATACACCGCAAACTGCATCAAATTGGTCTGCATGGCTGTCCTCCCAGAAGGAAGCCTTTTCTAAAAATGATGCACAGGAATGCCCGCAAACAGTTTGCTGAAGACAAGCAGACTAAGAACATGGAATACTGGAACCATGTCCTGTGGTCTGATGACACCAAGATAAACTTATTTGGTTCAGATGGTGTCAAGCTTGTGTGGCAGCAACCAGGTGAGGAGTACAAAGACAAGTGTGTCTTGCCTACAGTCAAGCATGGTGGTGGGAGTGTCATGGTCTGGGGCTGCATGAGTGCTACCGGCACTGGGGAGCTACAGTTCATTGAGGAAACCATGAATGCCAACATTTTACTGTGACATACTGAAGCAAAGCATGAACCCCTACCTTCAGAGACTGGGCCACATGGCAGTATTCCAACATGATAACAGTCCCAGGTACACCTCCAAGACAACCACTGCCTTGCTAAAGAAGCTGAGTGTAAAGGTGATGGACTTGCCAAGCATGTCTCCAAACCTAAACTCCGTGGGGCATCCTCAAATGGAAGGTGGAGGAGCGCAAGGTCTCTAACATAATATGATGAAAAATACTGACACTTTGTTCGTTGGCAATTAGGACACACTGGGCTACTGCCTAGGTTGCTTTGTGGATGATTGAAGTATTTTACCGAACATGAAAACACAGAAACGTTGGAGTCCAGCATTCTACTATGGAGAATAGAGAGGGAGTAGTAAACGCCTAATCAGCAACCATAATATAAATACAAATTTAATACAAGGTAGTGCAACATTTCAGACATTAGCAAAAGATATGCTAAACATTCCTGGAAAACCATAACCACCAGTCATTACTCTACAATAAGAGAGAAAGTAAAAGAGAAAAAAGAAGGAGGGCGAAAAAAAAGGGAAAAAAGAAAATTTGAGGCTGCATTCATGGCAATGGTAATGCTGCATTCATGGCAATGTTAAGGCTGCATTCATGGCAATGGTGAGGCTGCATTCATGGCAATGGTAAGGTTGCATTCATGACAATGGTGAGGCTGCATTTGAGGCTGCATTCATGGCAATGGTGAGGCTGCATTCATGGCAATGGTGAGGCTGCATTCATGGCAATGGAGAGGCTGCAGATGGGCACAGATTAGGCTGCATTGATGGGCACTGACCCTTATTTTGCTTCAGTTCTTTATTTAAAATGTTATTTTTCTCCCTGAAACTTCCCTCCTAAAGTCAAGGTGTGTGCTATACACTAATAAATACAGTATATCAAAATAACACACCCAAGCTCATCCTTAGTCCTGAGCAGTGCTTGGGGATTTGTTGGGGGCCACAAAAGATTATATATATATATATATATATATATATATATATATATATATATATATATATATATACACAAATAACACGCCCCCGAGCTCATCTCTTTACCATACACAGCCACAAAGGCAAAAGAATTCTTGTTGGGTGGTGTATTAATGCTCGGACGAACACACTTAGACCGAATTTTAATGGTTCAAATAATGTCAGGCAAAATGGTCGGCCCTCACGCATGTTCACTTCATCAAATCTGGCCCTCTTTGAAAAAAGTTTGGACACCCCTGGTATAGGAGACCCAGCATATAATGACACATATAATGACAATATAATGATATAATATAATATAATGTATAATAATATATAATATAATATATATAATGATATAATATAATGACACATATAATGATAAAGAAAAATAACTTTATTAAACACTTATAACCTACAGTAGAACATACAAAAACCCATAAAATCAAATCATAATTGGCCAAATATTAGACATGTGCACACTGAAATATTTAATTTCGGAATTTAGTTTTCGTCCGAAAAATTAATTTATTTAGTTACGCCAAATATTAGACATGTGCACACTGAAATATTTTGTTTCGGAATTTCGTTTTCGTCCGAAAAATTTAATTTAGTTACTCCCGAAATTCGTTTTTATTCATTTCGTTTTTGGTTAAAAATTGCATTTGTCCGAAAATCCAAATTAATTAAGGTCGAATCTGTCATTGAAGGCTTATGGTGTCTGTCGAATGTTCAAAGAAGATTCGACGGAGCAACTAAACTGTACGACGCTTTGTCGAATCTTCGTCGTTCATGTTGAATGTATATAGTTCAAACAGAAACTGGACTGGTGATAGTGATCACTGATCAGACAGGTAACAAGATAGGGTGTATAGAATCTATATAGAATCTCAATCTATAATATAGAATCTATAATAATAAATCCCCCCCAACAACATGGGCAGCCTCTGAGGCTATCACAACACTAGCAACACTAGTATCACTATCAAGTTCACAACACTAACACAATAGCAGCATATTATTATGAAAAAGTTAAGTTGAATTGTAGCTTGCTTCACTATTGTTCTGCTGCTGTGCTTATGCTTAATTGCTAAATAATTCAGGTTCTCTGACAAACGGACCAGCTAAGATTGTCTTCTGAAATGATTCAGTGTGTGCGTGTCTCTCTCTGCTAGCAAATCGTAAGTGAAAGTAAGTTGGCTGTACGTGTGTACTTAGTTCTAGCTATTTTACTGCTCCTCCTCTTTGGTTACAATCAGCCAATAACATTCATCATCATCATTATTTTTATTTTACTTCCCCCACCCAATTCCAGCAGCTATCTTTTCTCTCTATGTCGAATCTTTTCTCTCTAGGTCGAATCTTTTCTCTCTATGTAGAATAATCTTGGACTAATAGAGCTAAGGTTACTCACATTCGACCACAGGTTCGATGGACACAGATTGTTATTGTCAGCATCATGTCGAATCTCCTATCTATATCGAACTGTTGTTGCAACGAAAACGAAAATAAAGCATTTGTTTATGTCGGATCTTTCGTTTTTCGGATTCTGCACTTCCGTTATCGTTTTACCAATATATACCTATATACATTGTATTACCTATTGTATATATATATATATATATATATATATATATATACATACAAAAATACCTCAAATTCGGACAAAAATGCATTCGGACGAAAACGAATGCACACGTCTACCAAATATTAAAAACCCAACCATGGCAGCTTCAGGAAAAGTGTGTAAACACCCCCCCCCCCAAAAAAAAAAAGAGAAGGGGGGAAGAAAAATAATTACGCAATTACAAATGTTTATAGGTATGTGTACCCCAGTAGGGGACACAATCTACATGAACTAGATCACAAAACAAAACTTCTCTTCCATATTGCATGTAACTGGGTGTTCTTCAGAATTCCTGAAAGTATCCTTTGTTAGGATATATTCTATGACTATTAGATGGCTAAATGTCATTCAAAGTTCATTAAGCGATCCTCTGATAGACTGTAGAGTGTTGATGGGCCACTGCATGTGGCTAAATAGCATTTCAAGTCCGTGAGGGTGTCCTTTAATGAAATGTGTCATGAGACCAACCACTATATGATAGCATGGAGCCAGAGTGAGTTAAGTCACATGTATCAAGCACCGAGCAGAACTGGAAAACCCCAAAGGAGAGGTGCCCCTGTAATCACATATAGCATTCATATAGCTTGTAGCATGGTACCCTATGCCCTCCATTTGTTGGCAACTAGATCAACACAGGAGAGCTCCTCCAACGATGTGGTATGTAGGTCAAAATTGTCCAGTGTGGGAGCCATCATTTTTAGGGTTAACTAAGGGGGTTAAATAGGTACAATTTGTATTAAAATTAAAACATACAGTATTAAAAAAAAATGTAGAAAATAATAGAAACCTTCGCGCCAGTGGTGTCGATAGCAGATACTATATATGAATTACATATACTGGTGGTACATCTAGTAAGAAAACATTCCCAACAATAAAAAAAATTTGTGGAAATATGTAAACAATCAGTGTAAGCTGCTCCCCAATTTTTGAATAATCAAAAAAATAGATAATCAAAAAAAATGTAAGAAAGATAGGGGGCGCTAGATACCATAATAATCAAGTGCTCTAAATAAATATATCTCCTGCATTACCAAGAAAATGGAAATGTAAGAAAGCTAGGGGGCGCTAGATACCATACTATTCAAGTGCTCTAAATAAATATATCTCCTGCATTACCAAAAAAATGAAAATCATAATAATGACAAATCGTAATTAGATTACACATTGAAGTGCCCACAATAGTGAAAAAAATATATATAGTGATTGATTGTCCACATAAAAAAGTGATAGAAGTAGTTGAAGTGATATCTTTCAATATTATCCCAATCTTGTTGCTGAAAACAAAAGGTTTTCCATCACCAAAGAAAAAATAAGAAAGGAAAAACACCTCGAAGTAGTAGATATCTGCTTATCTGCTCCTAAGCGGTACGTGGTCACATGTCCTATCACCCAACAACATCCGGATCCTTTGGCTGCCCCCCTGTGTAAGCTGGAACGCACGCCAGCGTGGAGGAGACATGAAAAGCTATTTCTGACTGCGAAGTCACCCTGACATGCAAGCAGCCCCAGTGCCGGGTAGGCACCCACCAATGTAAGCGGCCATTTGGCTTTTTAATTTGTTTACTTTTTTAATAAATGGTTTTACGCTATGGAGACTGTTTTTGTTTCCTATGTATCCTTATCCTATCTTGAATGAGCTTGACGGGAACGATCCATGCCTATAATACCAACCACAGTCCGGCCATCCATGTGAGCAGGCACAACCCTGCACAAGCGCTAGTGACTCTCTTTTTAACTAAAGGAGTCATTGGTATCTGGTAAGCAGATATCTACTACTTTGAGGTGTTTTTCCTTTCTTATCTTTTCTTTGGTGATGGAAAACCTTTTGTTTTCAGCAACAAGATTGGGATAATATTGAAAGATATCACTTCAACTACTTCTATCACTTTTTTATGTGGACAATCAATCACTATATATATTTTTTTCACTATTGTGGGCACTTCAATGTGTAATCTAATTATGATTTGTCATTATTATGATTTTCATTTTTTTGGTAATGCAGGAGATATATTTATTTAGAGCACTTGAATAGTATGGTATCTAGCGCCCCCTAGCTTTCTTACATTTCCATTTTCTTGGTAATGCAGGAGATATATTTATTTAGAGCACTTGATTATTATGGTATCTAGCGCCCCCTATCTTTCTTACATAAAAAAAAATGTAATTTGTGAAGTTGCGTTAGCTGACATCATGTGCTTAGAAAAGGAAAGTCCTTTGACTCACATAAGAACAAGTCTAATAATAATAATATTATTATTATTATTGGTACAGTGTACTTTTTAAATGCCCTGAAAGGAGGAGCTAGCTGTCAAGCAGGGAGCTAGGTGGATCCTGACAATATTCTTCAGATTCTTCCCAAACTTGGCATGGTTCTGCCCCATCAGCTGAATGATCACAGGAGGACATACTGTAAGCAACATCTCCTATAAATGGAAGGCATACCCAAGGTTAAAGAGCATACAATCTTTCAAGCTACTGTATAAGGGAGGGATTCGGACAGCAGACACAATTACAGTCTACTAAGGAAAATGGGACAGATATTGCAGCTAGACAAGCTTACAGTCTTTTGGGCACAAAGGAGGAATAAAGAAGGTGGAATAACTTATGCTTTACAATTTCTCTAGTAAAATGCAGAGATGCTGAAAATTGAGGAGCTTACAGTCTATTAGGGTAAAAGTGTGTAGCCACCCTGTACTCCAGGGGTGTCTAGTAAATGTACTTATCCTGAATAGTAGTTTGCTCAGGACAATTTGTAGTGTTTCTCCCCTATGTTTGAGATTGCTGCAGTACCCTACTGCTGCCACTGAGTGTCACTGCCACTTAGGGCAATAGTTATGGGCTGGTAGCAAATCTTGTAGTGCAAATCTAGTTTTAGCCTGGAGTGGGGCTTGAACTATCCAATGAATTTCCTATCTAAACTGGGGTCCAGCAGGGAGCTATCAAATCACACCTGCTTTCAACACTGTGCTCGATGCCATTATAAGGAAAGCATTCAAGGGCAGACCTAGGGTGCAGTATGATGTGAACAACATCATGACCAACTTGATATTTGAGGCGATAGTGCCATATTGCACACATCACCTAATCTTACAGCCTAACAATCAACGCAGATAAGACCAAAACGATGACTATAGATGGATCATAGGCCTATGTTCACCTTGAAGGAATCCAATTTGAGCAGGTGCAGGTATTCAAATAAAAGGTGCAGGAAAAGAAGGTGGCATCCACCATCAAACTCCACAGCAAGATTGGCCATGCAACAATAGCACTCACTTTGCTCAAATGGTGCCTTTGGAAAAAGGCTAACAATTCCACCAAGATCGAAATTCGCCTCATCCAAACACTGATCACACCAATTGCCTGTACATATTGACATCATGAACTCTGCTCAAATTTGACATGAATAATCTTGAGGTCTTCCAAATGTGATGACTGAGACAGACTTTGGATGACACTCTTCATGATCGCCAATAGAATGAGACAAGTTGCGACCATCAACCTTCAGTCGACATAAAAGGCAGACTTTTATGGTTTGGCCAGGTTTACAGAATGAACACCATTCCTTTGTGAGAGCATCCTGTCTGGAGGATTCAATGAGCAGCACCAAAGAAAACATACCTCAACACACATCGAAGAAGACCCAAGGAATCAATCACTGACCATTGATGTGGCCAGATATATTGTGATATGTGGCCAGATTTCAAAGGCTGGAAGTATATTTTGAAGACATAGAATCCATCAGAACCTACTGCAGCATACTGGTTAAGAGGGCAACCTGCTCCACAGTTGTCGGCTTGTTCATAATTATTTGCAGTCACTGATTTTCAGGGAGAGCGCCTTGCTTTGACAGAATGCCCGGTTTAATGTTCTCTGACTGCAATCTTCTCACTGTATTTGTTCTTCCTGACTTTTTAATGTTATCTTCTAATAAACCTCTTCTTTTAGGGATATGTGATGTAATGACACATGTGAATGCCTTCTAAGCAACCAATCACAAGGCCTGAGCACTGTGAAGGATGGGAGAAAGTCAATAACTCATCTATCTCCAACAAAGTATTTGAGCAGCAGGGCAGCAGGGTAAATCTCAGTGGGTAAGGGTTTTATCTTTCAAGAGACCCACAGAAAATGAGTGTGCTGCTCTGGCCCGTGTAGTGAGGAGCAATATAGATAGTATATGTGTCCACTGCTGCAGAAGTGCCGCGAGGGAGTGGAGCTTGTCCTAGTTCCTTTGACCACTGAAGAGAGGAAAGAAGGAATCCCCAATGCCACACATCCATGCGTGTGAGGTAGTGGAAGAGACAACCTCAGCCTGATTTTACCCCTTAATGACCAGAGCATTTTTAGCGATACGGCACTGCAACGCTTTAACTGACAATTGCACGGTCATGCATCGCTGTACCCAAACAAAATTGACGTCCTTTTTTTTCCACAAATAGAGTTTCCTTTTGGTGGTATTTGATCACTTCTGCGGTTTTTATTTTTTGCGCTTTAAACATAAAAAGTCCGACAATTTTGAAAAAAAAGCAATATTTTTTACTTTTTGCTATAATAAATATCCCCCAAAAAAAAATTCTTCCTCAGTTTAGGCCGATATGTATTCTTCTACATATTTTTGGTAAACAGAAAATCGCAATAAGTGTATATTGATTGGTTTGCCCAAAAGTTATAGCATCTACAAAATAGGGGATAGATTTATGGCATTTTTATTTATTTTTTTATTGGTAATGGCGGTGATCAGCGATTTTTATCAGGAATGCGACATTGCGGCAGACAGATCAGACACTTTTGACACTCTTTTGGGACCATTAACATTTATACAGCGATCAGAGCTAAAAATAGCCACTGATTACTGTATAAATGTCACTGGCAGGGAATGGGTTAAACACTAGGGAGCGATCAAGGGGCTAAGTGTGTTCCCACAGCATGTTCTAATTGTAGGGGGGTGAGCTACCACTGACAAGACAGGGATCACTTTTCCCGATGACAGGGAACAGAAGATCCCTGTCATGTCACTAGGCAGAACAGGGAAATGCCTTGTTTACATTTCCTCATTCTGCCTCTCCTCGCCGAGATCGCGGGTCGCTGGCAGACATCAAGTCTACAGGACCTGCGGGCACACTCCCGTGGGGCGCCATGGGCGCACGCCCGGTATCCTGCTTCTGCAGCCTGACATACAGGTATGTTAGTTTGCGCAGGAGTGCCATTCTGCCGATGTATATCGTCGTGAGCAGGTCGGCAAGCAGTTAAAACATATTTAAACCCAAAAGCAACAATTTAATATACTGCAGCTTACCAATCCTTAAATGAGGTGGCAGTATTAGTTTTCTTTTATTGAGCTTTTACTAATTTATTTTCTCCTGTTGATCCAGTTTCAACTTCCTTCAACAGACCAAGCTGTCCTGTAAAAGTGGCAGTTATAGGGTTTAGAAAAACCATTTACCACTGACAGGGTTTGTGTATAATCATCAGCTTTTGTTTTAAAAACTTTAAGAACTTTACCCATAACAACTTGATAAAATGTTCTTTAGAGAGGAACATACATTCCACATTAATAAATTTGCTACCAAAATGAGTGTGTGCCTCTACAATCTCGGCAGTGCCTAAAAAATGCAGAGCATGTCCTTCATGCATAGATCATTCTTCATTCATTGGAAGATTATGGCGACAGTGGTAGTGGGGGGGATTGGAGAAGGAAGTATTCAACTAAAGTAGAAGCCATCAGCACAATGGGCTCATCACATTGATAGTAAGTAATGTCTTTTGTGCTATTTTTTTTTAACTTTCTTCATTGATTAATGGATGACATGGTGAAAGACTCTATTACTGATATATGGGTGGCACAGTCGTGTAGTGGTTAGCACTTTCACCTAGCAGCAGCAGGGTTGCTGGTTCAAATCCCAGCCACACTACCTGCCTGGAGTTTGTATGTTCTCCCTGTGCCTGCGTGTGTTTTCTGGGTGCTCCAGTTTCCTCCCACACTCCAAAGACATGCCAGTAGGTTAATTGGATTTTGTCTAAATTGGCCATAGAATGTGTATGTATGAATGTGAGTTAGGTACCTTAGATTGTAAGCTCCTTGAGGGTAGGGACTGATGTGAATGTACAATGTATATGTAAATTGATGGTGCTGTATCAGTACCTAAAAAAAAATATGTATTTTAATATATTTTAGCTGCTTATCAGCCATTTTCTTCAGTTTCTAACATTTTGAAACAGAGAGAATTGGAGTGAGAAAAATGAAGAATAAAAAGTGGCAGATCCCTGAACCTGATATAACTGGAAAATGCTGCCATCTTGAGTAAATTTCTTTCAACTTACCTCTTTTGAAAATAATGATGCCGATATACCTGTATATCATTGGTGAAAAATGTTTAATCTGGCAAGGCTATTTACACTGGGTTTTTCCCCTTAGGAAAAAGATGATAAAGACTCCAGAATATTCAATATATTGGAGAATATATATAGAAGATATCCATTTGAGAAACTGTAGAAAATTATCTTTCTTAGAAAATAAAAAGATATGAAAAATCTTTTCAAATACGAAAAAGAAACATTTGCTAAGAAAGATCACAAAGGCATAGACTGCTGTGAACATACTAACACTTACTTTCAAAGATTTTAAAAGGTAAACTTTGTTGTTTATCACGGTGGGAAATCGAATTTTGCTGGCAAGACTGGAATGCTGACATTTTTCACCATTGGCAAGAAATTTTGTAATTACATCTATCAAATACCTCGCTCTGATTTTAAAGTTCAGTAAAGAGGAAAAATCAACCAGTAATGCAGAGCTGGCTGTGCCTCAAATTGATTTGTCCTTTTTCTGTTTACCTGGGTATGGTTATGCACTGATGCATTTACAAAATGGATGGTCAGCAGTAAGAATGAGAGAAGCTGGACGGGTTCAGAACTAAGCAGCAAGTTTGTGAACCCTGAGTTTAGTGCCAAACTCCCACTGAAGTCTACATTGATCCATGATACATGGATCTACGCTGGACAACATGATGAAGAGGGATTTACATTGTGAAATATTTTTTTAATTTCTTTGCAATAATGGACTTTATGGTGTGGGTGTCTTTATTTGCTTTTAACTTTTTTTGTGACAATGTGTAAGGGGTACTAATGTATGTCTATTCTCATTTCCTTGGGGAAGTGAATATCTGGGGGCCCCTTATTATAAGGGGATTAACAGACTCTACATCTTCTTGGAACATTGGATGTGGAAAGAGGCCTCTGTCCCTCAACATTGGGACAAGTAGGGATGAGCCGAACACGCCCCGGTTCGTACCAGAACCTGTGAACGGACCGAAAATTTGTGCGAACTTTAGAACCCCATTGACGTCTATGGGACTCGACCGTTCGAAATAAAAAGTGCTCATTTTAAAGGCTAACTTGCAAGGTATTGTCCTAAAAACGGAAAATTGTGTTATACTTACCGTAATTTTCCTTTCCTGGTGCCTATCCATGGCAGCATACTAGTGATAGAGCTCCACCTCGACTCCTCCCTCAGGACCAGTGAATAGCATAAATTAAAGGCATAGTCCCTCCCCCAACATTCTCCGTAAAATAGAATACCCAGGGTGGGAGCGTATGCTGCCATGGATAGGCACCAGGAAAGGAAAATTACGGTAAGTATGATACAATTTTCTGTTTTCCTGGTGCCTCCATGGCAGCATACTAGTGATAAATAACTAGCTGACATGGGTGGGATAATGCTTAACAATAAATGTTTAATTAGAATGGGACATTGCAGCCTGAACTGCCCTCCTCCCGAACTCTACTGTTGTGAGAGCTCCTGGATCAATACGGTAGTGTCTGAGGAAAGTATTGCGAGAAGACCAGGTGGGGGCCCTGCACACTGTCTCTAATGAAACGTTAGCCCTTGCTGCCCAGGTGGTTGAGACTGCCCTTGTAGAATGAGCATTCACTCGGGATGGAGGTTCCATATTCTTCATCCTGTAGGCCTTCTGGATTAACTTTACCACCCAAGATGCGAGAGTTCTGATGGAAGCTTCTTTGCCCCTGTATTTACCGAATGGAACAATCAAGAGTCTTTCCGAGTTCCTGAAGGATCTAGTGGCCTCTAGGTAGGCTCTGAGCACTCTGGATATGTCCAGCTCATGACATGATCCTGAATCTGCTTCAGCAAATACTGGTAGTGCCCAGGGTTCCAAAAGGTGTCTTGGAGTAGTGACCTTAGGTGTGAACCCCCGAAGGGGACGAAGCTCTACTCTATCGTGGAAGAAAGAGATGTGGTCATCACCTATCCCTAAAGAGTGGAGTTCTGAGATCCTTCTGCCAGATGTAATGGCTAGCAGGAAAACCGTCTTTAGTGTTAGGTTCCATATTGCCACTTGTTCCACTGGGGCAAAGGGATGGTCAGAGAGGACTTCAAGGACCAGGGATAAATCCCATTTGGGAAAAGACCGTCTGACAGGTGGGCGAATCTGTAATACTCCTCTGAGGAACGTGACTACTAAAGGCTCTTCTGCCCATCTTTTACTTGTTGCGGCAGAAATTGCTGCTACTTGCACTTTGAGGGAACTTAGGCCAAGACCCAGATCAAGTCCTGTCTGGAGGAAATCGGGAATATCTGATGTAGAAGGAAGGATTGGATCAAACTTATTTGAGGTAGCAAATGACAAGAACTTGTCCCATATTTTTGAATATATAGCATTGGTTGCTGGCTTCCTGGCTCCTAGGAGGGTTGATATGACCCCTGGGGAACATCCTAGGGACTCGAACCTTCGCCTCTCAACCTCCAGATTCGAAGATTCAGTTTCTGAGGGTTTGGATGAACTAAACTGCCCTGCGTCAGAAGTTGAGGGAAAGGAGGGATCCTGATTGGAGAGCTCACACTGAGACGCATAGCTAGAGGAAACCAGGGTCTCTTCGGCCAATATGGGAGTACTGCCAGTACCTGGACTGTCTCTCTGAGAAGTCTCAGGAGGAACTTGAATATCAATGGTCGGGGGGGAAAGGCATATGCGGTGGTGAACCTCCAGGGGCATGACAGGGCATCTACTTCCTCGGCTTGCGTATGCGGCAGGCGAGAGACGAATTTGGACAGTTTGCCATTCTCCGGAGTGGCAAATAGGTCTACCTGAGGAGGATCCCATAGGTTGGCAACCTGGCGGAAGACCAGGGGATGAAGAGCCCACTCGTTGTTGTCCAAGAAGTTCCTCGACAGCGTGTCTGCTTCCGTGTTCAACCTTCCCGGGAGATACATCACCCTGAGGTCTAGGATGTTCTTCTCTGCCCAGAGCATAATCGGCTCTACTTCTCTGAGGAGTGATGTGCTGCGAGTGCCCCCCTGCCTCTGCAGGTACGCGACAGCTGCCCTGTTGTCCAGGCGTAAAAGTACTCTCTGGCCTCTGATCTGAGATGCTAATGAAGTTAGTGCCAAGAACGCTGCTCTCATCTCCAGGATGTTGGATACTACTCCCTGGGTGGAGCAGGACCATCTCCCCTGTATCCTGGTTTCCCCGCAATGGGCTCCCAGCCTTGTCCACTTGCGTCAGACGTAACTGTGATCCAGGAGAGGGAACCCAGATGACGAGGTTTGGAGAGGTTTTCCGGAAGAGTCCACCAATGAAGGCTCCTGCGCATTGCTCCCATCAGCAGAATTGTCTGAGAGAGTCATTGTTTCTTCCACTGCGCCAAGAAACCCATCTGGAAATACTTCAAATGCCAATGGGCCCAAGGAATCATCGGTATACAGGCAGACATTGTGCCAATGAGGCTCAGGCATTGCGATGCCGTTAGGTACCGGCTCGCGATGGTTTTGATCATCTTCTGGGTGATAATCCTCATCTTCAGGGATGGTAATGATACTGTCCCCTCCTGGGTGTTGAACATTGCACCTAGATAGATCATCCGCTGTGTAGGCGTAAGCTGACTCTTTTCTGAGTTTATCAACCATCCTAGTTCTCTCAGGGACTGGAGAAGAATGTCTCGGTGATATACCAACTGACCCGGACTGCTTGCTAGGAGGAGGATGTCGTCCAAATAGTGGTATATCCTCAAACCCCTCTCCCGCAGGGGAACCAGAGCGGATATTAGAATCTTGGTGAATACCCTGGGGGAGGTGCACAGACCGAAGGGCAGGGCTTGAAACTGCAGGTGGATCCGTCCTACTGCAAATCTGAGATACTTCTGAAAGGCAGGTAGAATTGGCACGTGTAAGTACACATCCTGCAGGTCGACTGAGATCATCCAATCTGTTGGCTGCACTGCCTGAATAGTTGTTTGTAGAGACTCCATCTTGAAGCTTTCTGGGTGTATGTGCCTGTTGAGCCTTTTTAGATCTATCACAGGCCTCCATCCACCTGTTCTCTTTGGGACCAGAAATAGAGTGGAATAGAAGCCTGCGAAGTGCTCTGCCAAGGGAACCGGCACAGCTGCTCCCTGAAGTTGGAGTGACGATACGAAGTGTCTTAGGGCTTGAGCCTTCAGCGGAGAGGATGGAATTTCTGTTCTCTTTAAAGAATTTTTAGGTGGAAGATGAGAGAAACTCCAAAAGTGTCCCCATTGGATTGTTGACAGGACCCAGGGATCCTGGCATTTGTTGGCCCAGACTGGAAAAAAGTTTTTTAGCCTGGCTCCCACAGGGAGTGTCTGGGCTAATCTGGAGTCAAAAGGATTGCTTCTGCTCATGTGGAGTCGGAGGGGCCTTGGACTTTCTGCCCAAAAAGGATGCCTGAGTGCCCCTCCAGGGTCTTCTGCCGTCTCTGAACTGCCTTGATTGTCTAAAATCCCTAGGGTTTGACTGGCGGAACCTGGAAGAATCCCCTCTGGATCTTCGCATCCTTCTGTCTTGGGGAAGCATACCTGACTTTCCTCCTGACAACCTAGATATGGCTTTATCCATCTTGTCTCCAAATAATGCCTTCCCGTTGAACGGGATTTTGCACCAATTTTGCTTGGAAGCCAAATCCGCCGTCCAGGGTTTCAACCACAAGGCCCTTTTCGCCATTACTGAGTGCAGCATAGATCTTGCTGAACACCTAATCGTGTCTATAGCTGCTACTCCGACGAAGTCTGCTGACAATCTAATTTCCTCCAATGCTTTAATTATGGGGACGTCCTGGCGCAGAGCCGTTTCAATGTTATCCGTCCAAGCTCTAATGGCATTAGACACGGAGGTGAGGGCGCTGGCTTACATGCCGCTCCTGCAGCTAAATAGCTCCTCTTTAGGTCCAGGTCGATTCGTCTGTCAAGAGGATCCTTGAAAGAAGCGGAATCTTCCATAGGCAGTGTAATATTTTTTGCGAGTCGCACCACTGATGCGTCTACCACAGGCATGGAGTTTAATGACTGAGTTCCCGACTCCGGTAAGGGGTACAGTTTATTGAAACGGCCCAATGACAGCTTTTTATCAGTCTTTGACCACTCATTTTGAATGATTTGACTAATTTCTCCCATCAAAGGGAAGAAAGCCTTTGTTTCCTTTTAAGGAATGGGAAGTAGCTTTTTGCTTCCTGGGGAGGTTCTTCAGTATCCTCCCAGGCTATTGCCGCTCTAACTGCCTGGATGAATGGCTTTACCAATGAATGGCTGAAGCCAGAAGGATCTGACTCATCTGACGAATCCCCCGAGAGGTCTTCAGGTGGCGAATCTCTGGCCAGTCGGCCTGATGGAGGTAGAGGAGTACTGGCTGCGGAAGGACCGGGAAGATTAAGTTCAACATCCTGAGCCTGGGACATCTGCGGGACTGGCTGGGCAAGAACCAAGGCCGCAAGCTCAGAGAAGGAGTCCTTCATAGTTCTTTTGAGCAGGTCCACCACCTGTTGATTTTCTAACTCACGGCTGGACGCATAGTCCGCGAAACAGTCCTTGCAGACTACTTTGTTCGGCAGCGGACTAGCCCCACAGGTCCAGCACTTCTTCTTCTTATAGGATCTAGGAGAGGGGGACCGATCCCGTCTTCTGGATCTTGATCTATGTCGAGAAAAATGGGACTCACGCCTTGCCGAGCGGGACCGGTGGAGTGAAGAACAAGATCTGCGACTTGGGCTGTCGTCATCACAGTGCCTTGAGGATTTTTCGGTCCTCTTGGAGTTGGCAGGGCTATGATTTTAAGAAAAAACCATGTCAGGCCAGCGAGCGCACTTTTTTTTTTTTTTATTATACTCACGTATAGGTGGTCCCATACCTAGCGGAAGTGTGAGGATCTTTGTTGTGGGATGAATGGCTCATTGCGGAGTTGGGCATAAGGATCAACTGCGGAAAATAGCAAGAAAGGTAAGAAAAGAAAAAGAAGTTTTTTTTTTTTTCAGAGACACATTACCCATTTTGTTCTTTCCCCATTTTCTTTTTTTTTAAATACTTACCACAGAGCAGCTTTAGAGAAACCTAGCAGGGCACAGCCGAGGAGACTCTGACTGATAGCCCTCAAAGCTGACCTTAAATACCCTAGGGGTGGGTGGGGCAGTCCCATGAACCCCCAGTCTCTCTCTTCTCTTTTTTTTTTTTTTTTTTTTATTTTTTAGAAGGAAAAGGGCAAAACTGGCCCTTTTTCCAGAAACCAAGATGGCCGCCGGAGCGCCGAGAGACAGCGCATGCGCCCGTGCATGCGCAGTAGAGCCGAGGCCGTGAAGCCGAGAAAAAACACCTGTCAAATGACGGCTGTAAGCTCCCCGGATCGCGCATGCGCAGTACGGCGGAGAGGACGCTGGACCGCGCTGCAGGAGGGTAAACAGAACACAACAAGGCCCCCCCAGCAGCAGGGCAATGAATGTCTATCCTAAAGGCCACAGCATGAAAAAAAAACATGACAGGTACTTAAACAAAAGGAACTTCTTGCACCCTCTTCAGTGTATATTCTATTTTCATTAAGGGAAGAAAGGGAAGGACACAGAAAGGGAAGAGGGGAGGGAAAAGACATATGCATCTTTCTTTCTTTTTTTTTTTTTTAAAATGAGAAATGGAAAAAAAATGAAAAATCACAAGCCTGAAAGAATGGGAGCTGATCCTTTTGCGACTCCTTTTGCCTTCATCATAGGATATGGTGGCAGACTGCGTTCCTGTGAGGAAACTCTGCAAGAAGACCCCAACAAATCCACAGAGGGGTTCCCAGTCTTATCAGCGCTGTGAGCGGCCCAAGAACAGGGACTGCGCACGGGAAAGGCTAAACCCGACGGACGCTGCCGAAGGCAGAGGTATGGACATACTGCTATTCTTCACCAGCACAAGAGGTATGAGGAAAAAAAGGAAAATGTTGGGGGAGGGACTATGCCTTTAATTTATGCTATTCACTGGTCCTGAGGGAGGAGTCGAGGCGGAGCTCTATCACTAGTATGCTGCCATGGAGGCACCAGGAAAAGGGTTTGGGGACCCGGGTCCTGCCCCAGGGGACATGTATCAATGCAAAGAAAAGTTTTAAAAACGACCGTTTTTTCGGGAGCAGTGATTTTAATGATGGTTAAAGTGAAAAAAAAAAGTGAAATATTCCTTTAAATATCGTACCTGGGGGGTGTCTATAGTATGCCTGTAAAGTGGCGCGTGTTTCCCATGCTTAGAACAGTCCCTGCCCAAAATGACATTTTTAAAGGAATAAAAGTCATTTAAAACTGCTTACGGCTTTAATGTAATGTCCGGCCCCGGTAATATGGATGAAAATCAGTGAGACAAATGACATGGGTAACCGAGGCCCCCCCCCCGCCCAGGCCATTACCAGGCCCTTTGGGTCTTGTATGGATATTATGGGGAACTCCACACCCAAATTAAAAAAAGGAAAGGCGTGGGGCCCCAGGCCCTCTGAACAGCAGTATACAGGTGGTGCACACAAGATAGGGACTGTAGGTTTGTTGTTAAGTAGAATCTGTTTGTAATTTTGAACTGGTACATTTTTAAAGTGTAGCTGCAGCCAAAAAATCTATTTTTAAGCTTTTTGGAAAACATAGGGAAGGGTTATCACCCCTGTGACATTTGTTTTGCTGTCTGTGCACCTCTTCAGAAGATTTTACCTCACTTTCTGTCCCAATGACAAATGTTTTTTGACAATTTGGGGTTTTTAGTGAAACAAGAATTGGTGATAAAGCATCAGTGGAAAGAAGACACGTTTTTCCCATATTAACTCTTACAGGAGAGAATTTCCCTTCCTAGGGGTAGATTTCATCTCACTTCCTGTTGTCTCCTTCCGTTTGCAAGTAGGAGTTGTTTGTAAGTTGGATGTTTGAAAGTATGGGCCTGCTCTATATACTCTGCAGAATTTGGGGCCTTAGGTGTTGGTGTTGCCACAACACTGTAAGCCCTCACAGTTACTCTTGGTGGGCGCAGGAACGGGCTCTGCTGTGAAATATTAGATCAAGAATTGTAATTACATGCCCTGTTGAACAGGGTCAGAAAAATTGGGCCTTTGGTGGTGCTGGTGCCACAACACTGTAAGTCCTCAGAGTTACTCTTGGTGGGCGCAGAAACAGGCCCTGCTGTGAAATATTAGAACAAGAATTGTAATTACATATCCCTGTTGAACAGGGGCAGAAAAATTGGGCCTTAGGCACTGGTGCCACAACACTGCAACCCCTCACAGATACTCTAGTTGGAGCGCAGGAATGAGCCCTCCTGTAAAATATTGCATCAAAAATTGTAATTACACGCCCCTGCTAAACAGGGGTTGAAAAATTGGGCCTTAGGCACTGGTGCTGGTGTCACAACACTGCAACCCCTCACAGATACTTTAGTTGGAGCGCAGGAATGAGCCCTGCTGCAAAGTATTGCATCAAAAATTGTAATTACACGCCCCTGTTAAACAGGGGCTGAAAAATTGGGCCTTAGGCACTGGTGCTGGCGACACAACACTGCAACCCCTCACAGATACTCTAGTTGGAGCGCAGGAACAAGCCCTGCTGCAAAGTATTGCATCAAAAATTGTAATTACATGCCCCTGTTAAACAGGGGCTGAAAAATTGGGCCTTAGGCACTGGTGCTGGTGCCACAACACTGCAACCCCTCACAAATACTCTAGTTGAGTGCAGCAACGAACCCTCCTTGCAAAATATTGCATCAAAAATTGTAATTACATGCCCATGTTAAACAGGGGCTGAAAAATTGGGCCTTAGGCACTGGTGCTGGCGCCACAACACTGCAACCCCTCACAGATACTCTAGTTGGAGCGCAGGAACAAGCCCTGCTGCAAAGTATTGCATCAAAAATTGTAATTACATGCCCCTGTTAAACAGGGGCTGAAAAATTGGGCCTTAGGCACTGGTGCTGGTGCCACAACACTGCAACCCCTCACAAATGCTCTAGTTGAGTGCAGCAACGAACCCTCCTTGCAAAATATTGCATCAAAAATTGTAATTACATGCCCCTGTTAAACAGGGGCTGAAAAATTGGGCCTTAGCCCCTGGTGGCGGTGCCCAGAACCAAAAATACTCTTACAAGCTATCAGCATGATCATTGAGGAGGAAGAGGATAGTCACTCAGCATAACAGGATAGTCACTCAGCATCAGCATAGGCAGTCTTGAAGGGATCTGACATTTCAAAAAAAAATTATTCGGTTACATCAGCATCAGGTGCTTGGTAGCTGGTGGTGATCCAAGACTGATTCATTTTTATGAAGGTCAGTCGATCGACCAAGTCGGTGGACAGGCGCACCCTGTGATCGGTTACAAAATCTCCAGCAGCACTGAATGTGCGTTCCGAAAGAATGCTGGATGCAGGACAGGTCAGTAGCTCAATTGCATACTGTGCAAGCTCCGGCCAGGGATCCATCCTCAAGACCCAGTAACCCAGAGGATTTTCGGTGGGAAAGGTGTCCAAATCAGATCTCGCCCTTAGGTATTACTGCACCATGTAAAACAGACGCTGGCGATGGTTGCTGGAACCGATCATACCTTGGGGCTGTGGACTAAAAAATTGTCTGAATGCATCGGTCAGATGGCCACCTTCTCCACCGCTCCTTCTCTGACTGACCGATGCCTCAGCAACACGTTGTCCAGGAACAGGAGTTTGTAACCTCCCAGTCTCTGGGAACGCGTTGCACAGACCTTTCTGCAAGGCCTCCCGAAGATGTTTCATCCTCTGCTCTCTCTGCGACGGCAAGATAAGGTCCGCAACCTTACCCTTATAATGTGGATCAAGGAGGGTTGCCAGCCAGTATTGATCCCTCTCCTTGATACCACGAATACGAGGATCCTTCCGCAGGCTTTGCAGGATCAGGGAGGCCATGCAGCATAGGTTTGCTGAAGCATTCGGTCCGGAGTCCTCTGGGTCACTAAGGACGACAAGTCCATGGGTTTCTTGGGACTGTAAATGATCCCTTAAAGACTGCTGCTGATGCTAAGTGCCAGGCTTCACCCCCATGCTGACACAATCCTCCTCTTCCTCCTTCTCCTCCTCCTCCTCTTCCTGTGTGGTCGGCGGGCACGCAGGAACACTGTCTGGATAAAGGGGGCCTTGAGAGCTAAGGAAGTCCTCCTCTTCCTGCCTCTGTTCTGCCTCAAGTGCCCTGTCCATTATTCCACGCAGCGTGTGCTCCAACAGGTGGACAAGGGGGATAGTGTCACTGATGCATGCACTGTCACTGCTCACCATCCTCGTGGCCTCCTCAAATGGTGACAGGACAGTGCATGCATCCCTGATCATGGCCCACTGGCGTGGGGAAAAAAAAACAAGCTCTCCTGACCCCGTCCTGGTGTCATAGTCGCAGAGGTACTCATTGATGGCCCTCTGCTGCGTGTGAAGCCGCTGCAGCATGGCCAACGTTGAGTTCCACCTGGTGGGCATGTCACAGACTAGGCGTTTCTTGGGCAGGTTAAATTCCTTTTGGAGGTCAGCCAGCCGAGCACTGGCATTATATGACCGGTGGAAATGCACACAGACTTTCCTGGCCTGCCTCAGGACATCCTGTAAGCCTGGGTACCTGCCCAAGAACTGCTGCACCACCAAGTTAAGGATGTGAGCCGAACAGGGCACATGGGTGATTTGTCCCTGTCGGAGGGCAGAGAGGAGGTTGGTGCCATTGTCGCAAACCACCATTCCTGCCTTAAGTTGGCTTGGCGTCAACCACCTCTGAACCTGCCCCTGCAGAGCTGACAGAACCTCTGCCCCAGTGTGGCTCCTGTCCCCCAAGCACACCATCTCAAGCACCTCATGGCATCTTTTGGCCTGCGTAGTTGCGTAGCCCCTTGCACGTCTACGAAGCACCGCTGGTTCCGAGGACAAAGCACAGGAAGAGGCCATGGAGGAAGAAGAAGAGAAGGGGGTGGAGGAGAGAGGTGTGTCAGAATCACCACTAGTAGCAATTTGGAGGCGTGGTGGCGGAACAACCTCCAACACTACTGCACCTTGTCCTGCATCCTTCCCAGCTGCCAGCAGAGTCACCTAATGCACCGTGAAACTTAGGTAACGTCCCTGTCCATGCCTGCTGAACCACGAGTCAACGGTAATATGCACCTTACCGCTAACCGCCCTGTCCAGCGAGGCATGGACATTGCCTTCCACATGCCAGTAGAGAGCCGGAATCGCCTTCCGTTGAGAAAAAGTGGCGTTTGGGTACCTGCCACTGAGGAACCGCACATTCCACAACCTCACGGAAGGGGGCAGAGTCTACCAACTGAAAAGGTAGCAGTTGAAGTGCTAGCAATTTTGCCAAGCTAGCATTCAACCGCTGGGCATGTGGATGGCTGGGAGCGAACTTCTTTCGGCGGTGCAGCAGCTAGGGCAGTGAAATTTGCCTGGTACAATCTGACGTCGGTGTACCGATAGCAGGTTGCCCACAAGTACTTGGCTGTGACACACCTAATTCTATACCTTCATTCCTCTCAGTGCTGATCTCAGAGAGGACTGAAGGTACAGTGGGGTTGGAGATCTCAGCTGATGAGGAGCAAGGAGAGGTCCTCTTTGTTCTTTGGTGTGGGTCTTTTAGGTACGCTTGCCAATGAACTGCATGGCAGGTCAACATATGTCTGGTCAAGCATGTGGTGCCCAAGCGGGAGATGTTTTGGCCACGCGAGATACGCTTGAGACATATGTTGCAAATAGCAGCGGTGCGATCTGATGCACTTGTCTCAAAAAAGGCCCACACCAAAGAACTTTTGGAATAACGCGCAGACAGCAGCGCCCTGCACATGCGGAGCTTTGCAGGGTGATGCAGTCAGTGTGCTGCCCTTAAGCTGGCCCCTGGAGGGCATCCTGCCTCGTTGGTGATGTGCCTCCTCCTCCTCCTCCTCTCTCCTATCAGGCACCCACGTGGAGTCAGTGACCTCACCATCCCCTCCCTCCTCATCACTGGAGCAAACCTGGTAGTATGCTGCAGCAGGGGCAACATGACTGCCAGATTGCTGTCCTTCTTGGGCACCCCCTCTGTTTGGGCTTACGTTACTGCCTTCCTCCAGCTGAGTACCATCATCGGAGCATTCAAAACGCTGGGCATCCTCCTGGAGCATGTACCCAACACTGTGGTCAAACACTTCGGGGGACTCCTTAGGAGGACATGGTGGGGCTAGGGAAGTAGTGACTGATTCCATTGAGCCGAGGGAAGAGGCCGGGTTGGCAGCTGCTTTGCCAGACAAAGTACCCTGAGCATGGGTGAGAGAGAATGAGGAGGATGAGGACGGCTTGGTCATCCACTCGACCAAGTCTTCCGCATGTTGCGGCTCAACACGGCCAGCTGCCGAAAAAAAGGACACACCAAAGTTCTTTGGTGTGGGCCTTTTTTGAGACAAGTGCATCAGATCGCACCGCTGCTATTTGCAACATATGTCTCAAGTGTATCTCGCGTGGCCAAAACATCTCCCGCTTGGGCACCACATGCTTGACCAGACATATGTTGACCTGCCATGCAGTTCATGCAGAGCCTTCAAAACGCTGGGCATCCTCCTGGAGCATGTACCCAACACTGTGGTCAAACACTTCGGGGGACTCCTTAGGAGGACATGGTGGGGCTAGGGAAGTAGTGACTGATTCCATTGAGCCGAGGGAAGAGGCCGGGTTGGCAGCTGCTTTGCCAGACAAAGTACCCTGAGCATGGGTGAGAGAGAATGAGGAGGATGAGGACGGCTTGGTCATCCACTCGACCAAGTCTTCCGCATGTTGTGGCTCAACACGGCCAGCTGCCGAAAAAAAGGACAAGCGTGTCCCACGGCCACGTGCTGATGAGGATGCACCGTGTCCACGACCAGCACTGTTGCCTCTAGACACAGAGCCTGCTTGCTCTCTTTTATTGGTTTGTGACTGTCTGCCTCTCCTTGTTGGCCTTCCAGACATACTAATGGCCTGCAGTGAGATGTAGCTGCACTAAGCTGGGATATATATATATATATATATATATATATATATATATATATATATATATATATATATATACTGATACTGCAGCTAGCAAAATCAACTGCCTGCCTGTAGTATTATTATTAGTATGAGAACACCACCAATCTTCTACACGTAGCTTTAGCTGAACACTGTGCAGAGGTTGCACTACACTAACTTGTAGCTTTAGCTGAACACTGTGCAGAGGACACACTACACTAACGTTTAAATAATGTAGCTGCCTGCGGTAGTGATAGGATCAGGAAAACACCACCAACCTTCTACAGGTAGCTTTAGCTGAACACTGTGCAGAGGACGCACTACACTAACATTTAAATAATGTAGCTGCCTGCGGTAGTGATAGGATCAGAAAAACACCACCAATCTTCTACAGGTAGCTTTAGCTGAACACTGTGCAGAGGTCGCACTACACTAACTTGTATCTTTAGCTTAACACTGTGCAGAGGTCGCACTGCACTAACTTGTAGCTTTAGCTAAACACTGTGCAGAGGTCGCACTACACTAACTCGTAGCTTTAGCTGAACACTGTGCAGAGGTCGCACTACACTAACTCGTAGCTTTAGCTGAACACTGTGCAGAGGTCGCACTACACTAACTTGTAGCTTTAGCTGAACACTGTGTAGAGGTCGCACTACACTAACTTGTAGCTTTAGCTGAACACTGTGCAGAGGTTGCACTACACTAACTCATAGCTTTAGCTGAACACTGTGCAGAGGTAGCACTACACTAACAGGTAGCTTTAGCTGAACACTGTGCAGAGGAGGCTTTACACTAACTTGTAGCTTTAGCTGAACACTGTGCAGAGGTCGCACTATATTAACTTGTAGCTTTAGCTGAACACTGTGCAGAGGACGCACTACACTAACTTGTAGCTTTAGCTGAACACTGTGCCGAGGTCGCACTACACTAACTTGTAAATAATGTAGCTGCCTGCGGTAGTGATAGGATCAGAAAAACACCACCAATCTTCTACAGGTAGCTTTAGCTGAACACTGTGCAGAGGACACACTACACTAACTGTAAATACTGTAATTGCCTGACTGTGGTACTAATAGGATCAGAAGAACACCAGCAATTTTCTTCAGGTAGCTGTAAATTCTGTAACAACACCTGCCTGCCTGTCAGTAGGAAGAGAATAACAAGAACAGATCTAGCTAAACTGAGTACAGTATATATATATATATATATATATATACACAATAAACTGTAAGTGCAACTGACTGACTGTCCTGCCTAATCTATCTAACCTAAATCAAATGACGTTGTCTCTCTGTCTCTGTCTCTCAACGCCGGAACACACTACACAGGGCCGACGTGCAGGCGGCCTTATATAGTGTTGGGCGTGTACTAAACCCCCTGAGCCATAATTGGCCAAAGCCACCCTGGCTTTGGCCAAATACAGTTCTCTGTACAGACGGCGCTGTGATTGGCCAAATATGAGGGTCATAGTGCATGCTTGGCCAATCATCAGCCAGCAATGCACTGCTATGCCGCAGTGAATTTTGGGACGTGACGCGCCATTCGAATTTGGCCCGAACAGTGCATATCTTTCGCAATTCGGCGAACAACCGAACAGACGATGTTCGAGTCGAGCTTGGGTTCGACTCGAACACGAAGCTCATCCCTAGGGACAAGGTGCCTTCAAAGAAGAGAGACTTGCCCACCCCCCTTGTAAGGTTAAACCCCAATGTTGAAAGGCATGTGGCTTGAAATGGTACAGGAAGAGGGAGCCAGATGCTTGCTGCGCTCCCTTTCCTGATGACCAAGGCTGTGCGCATCAATGAGGGCCTGGTTGGAATTTTAAGGGGAACCCCACATCTCTGTTTATTTTAGGAGACAGTACACATTACACAGAAAAAAAGACGTGGGTTACAAAAATCTAAATGTCCCTCGATGTAAATCCATCATCAATCACATCATCCAACAATGTAGATCTATCATCCCCCCGCAGTCAACAACAGCCCCATTCCCCATGTCAAGGTCATGACCATATTTGGCCACTGATGTTACCCATGATTACCAGCTGCTTTGTTTAAATTCTAGGAGCCAGGGATTCAGGTGGGAAAACTGGCCAAACGTGCCCAGTTTATTTGGTGGTTCACCAAACTGCGAACTGGCTGGGTTCAGGTCGAACTCACATTTAACCAGAATCCGAATCTCATCCCTAGTCAGCAGTATTTGCATCTGATACTAAATCTGTCACATAACCTGCATACCCCCGTCCTGCAAATTCTTTTATGCTGTATTAACAACAGTACTGCTGCAAATTCCCAGCCATATCTGTGAATGAGATCCACCCACCCATGCCTCACTTGTAAACCTAAATGCATGCTCATCATTGCTCATTCTGTACTGCTCCACAGAGCATTCCTCCAGAACTTTCAACATTGTGGCTTCTCTGCATTCCCTGCTGGTAAATGTATGAGCATGCCAAATGTACTTGTCCACACAAAATTAGGCTCCTATTTTATGTGTTACTCAGACCCAGGGCTGCTGATAAGGCAGTACATCCAGTCCTGTTGTACTGGGCCTGGGCCCCATCAGCTCAACAGGGGGCCCGGGCAATCATTTCTGTCTAAATAAATACAAAGGATTTTGCTAAACCTAAACCACACTCCCACTCCTTGCTTACCAGGGAATAATTCAATTTTCCTGGGCCCCATCAGGTCAACAGAAGGGCCCAGGAGATGACAGCAAAGGGGGGACTTTCTTTCCTTTTTCGGGATGCAGTCAGATAAGCCCATGCCGGATATTGTGTCATAATTCCGGCTGCTTATGCCTTCCCTGGCGGAGTGATTCTCCTGTATACTGTTCCCTCGGTAAGTGCCTCAGACTGAGGGAGAGACTAATGTAAGACAGGCGGGCGGCTGTGAGGATGCCTAATCCACTGGCGGGTGGCAGTGCACAGCTTCAGGCAAGCAGCAGCACACACAGTGACACTGACTACTGTAGAAGGAAGGTAGAGTCCCTAAACTCCCCACTGTGTGCCTATGATCATCATCATTATGATGATCACAGCACAGCAGGTGCTCTTTGGCTCTGTCAAAGTGCCACATGGCTGTTGGATGCTGACTTTGTTAAAGAGGAAGTAAACTTCCATCTTTGAATTTTACCTATAGGTAAGCCTATAATAAGGCTTACCTATAGGTAGTGTAAACATCTCCTAAACATGCACCGTTTAGGAGGTATTTACTGTACATGCAGCCAGTGACATCACTGGTGCATATGCTCTGAAGGAACAGCCACCCGTGCTGTTCCTTCAGAGCCTTTTGCCGTGACCCGCAGTTCCCACGTGTATGTGCGGGAGTAACGTCATCACAGCTCCACCAGTCACAGAGCCGGAGTCCGCGAACCTGGAAGCAAGACGGGTGAAGATGACATTGCATTAGTGGAAGGCTTAGTTTTCAGGTAAGTTTAAGTCTGGTCCCTAATCTACATGCAGGGAGATGATGCATGGATTTCAATGGGGGTTTTTTTTTTAAGCACATGATTAGTGCCTGAGGCTCTAATTGGCTTCAAAAAAGGATGGGCTCGGGGCGCCGAGCACTGCGCCCTGAGCCCCCAGTTGTGTGACATTAGCAAATGAATATTCCCTAATGTCTTCCTGCTTCTCCTCCCGGCCAACCAGGAAGTGGGTCCTGAGGTTCTCAGGACCCACTTCCTAGTCAACCGTGATGAGAAGGAATGCCTGTTCGACTGGGAGGAGAAGCAACGGCCCTGGCTCTTCTCTCAGCAAAGTAAGGCCACTGATCGCCACTGTCCATCTTCCATGGGGGGGCACTGATCGCTGCTGTCCGTCTCCAGCGGGGGGGGGGGCACTGATCGCTGCTGTCCGTATTCCGCGGGGCCACTGATCGCCGCCCTCCGTCTCCTGCAGGGGGGCAGGTTTGTTTGAATCTCCCCCCACCCCAAATATTGAGCACCAGCTACCACTGCTTGCAGGTAAGAAAAAAAAATATGATGATGATCATAAGCATGAAATTCTAGTTCACACTTGTGTTTGGGGGAGCAGTAAAAACACACAACTAGATATTTTAAATAATTATTGGAGTGCATGCTTCAGCTTCAGATTTAAAGGCATAATAGATGTAACTTTACCTCTTCAATACCGGGCACTTTTACCTCCTTCCTACCCAGGCCAATTTTTAGCTTTTAGCGCTGTGGCACTTTGACTATTGCACAGTCATGCAACACTGTACCTAAACTAAGTTTTTATCATTTTGTTCACACAACTAGAGCTTTCTTTTGGTGGTATTTAACCACTTCAGCCCCGGAAGATTTGGCTGCTCAATGACCAGGCCATTTTTTCGCGATACGGCACTGCATTGCTTTAACTGACAATTGCACAGTCGTGCGACGTTGTACCCAAACAAAATTGACGTCCTTTTTTTCCCACAAATAGAGCTTTTTTTTGGTGACATTTGATAATCTTTGCGGTTTTTATTTTTTTGCGCTATAAACAAAAAAAGAGCGACAATTTTGAAAAAAACACTATTTTGTACTTTTTGCTATAATAAATATCCCCAATTTTTTTTTTAAAAAAAGCTATTTTTTTCCTCAGTTTAGGCTCCTCTGTTTATATTCTTCTACAAATTTTTGGTAATAAAAATTGCAATAGGCATATATTGATTGGTTTGCGCAAAAGTTATAGCATCTACAAAATAGGTGAAAGATTTATGGCATTTTTATTATTATTATTTTTTTTTTACTAGTAATGGCGGTGATCAGCAATTTTTATTATTAAATTATGGAGGACAGATCGGACACTTTTGACACATTTTTGGGACCATTGGAATTTACACAGCGATCAGTGCTATAAAAATGCACTGATTACTGTGTAAATGTCACTGGCAGGGAATCGGTTAACACTAGGGGGGGATCAAGGGGTTAACTGTGTTCCCTAGGGAGTGATTCTAACTGTGGGGGGAGGGGACTGACTGGGTGAGGAGAGCGATCGTTGTTCATACTTAGCATGAACAATATATCGCTTTCCTCACCCCTGACAGCACGGAGATCTGTCTGTTTACATTGACAGATCTGTCTGTTTACATTGACAGATCCGTGCCCCCTAGTGGTCAAAAGGCGAACCAACGTACAGTTATGTCGGTTCGCCCAGGGCCAAGCTGCTGCAGTACAACTGCAGCGCCTGGTCGGGAAGGGGTTAATCACCACTGGTTTTTTTTAATCTTTTGCTAAATAAATGAAAAAAAGACTGAAAAAATAAAAAACACCTTTTTCTTCATTCCTGTTATAAAATTTTGCAAATAAATAAGTGTTCTTCATAAATTTAGGCCAACATTTATTCTGCTACATTTCTTTGGTGAAAATAACCCAAATCAGTGAATATTATTTAGTCTGTAGGAAAGTTATACAGTCCACAAACTATGGTATATATCTGAAAATTGATCAATCCTGATGTATTGTCAGCCTATCTTATTTTTTGAGGCCCAAAAATGTCAGGACAGTTCAGATATCCCCCAAATGACAAATTTTTAGAAAGTAGGCAGTCCAATGTATTTAGTAAGAGCATGGCGAGTTTTTAGAAGCTGTCATTTTTTGTCAGAATTTTTTGGAATGCAGTTCAGGGTCATCATATAACTGGTGTGGCAGTGATCAGGGACACTGATTGGTGACAAAAAAAAAAAGTTATCATTTTTTTCAATTTTATTTTATTTTTTTATTTGTATTACTTTTTTAATTTTTTTTAACACACTGTCACCAGAGCAATATAATGTTACCATAGTACTACTCTGGGGAAGTGATCAGGTTTTTTTTTTTTGTTTTACATATTATGATTTTATTGCTGTAATTAAGCATTTTACTGAATGATATTGATCCATTGTTTAATTTGTTGTGCTTAGCTGTGATTAGCTGTGATTGGCCAGAGCTAATCCCATGGTACATATATGTCCGTTGGATATAGCGGGTGACAGATCGCACCTCTGTGCAGCCTCGGGGGCCGTGCGTGCAACACCTTTTGTGAGGACGTCATAAGAAATCTAATCAGTAGGATGAAAAGCCCGCCTGGCCATAAATCTGCTTTAAGACCCCTTTCACACTGAGGCGCTTTACAGGCGCTACAGCACTAAAAATAGCGCCTGCATAGCGCCTGTAAAGAGCATCTCCTGTCTCTCCAGTGTGAAAGCCCAAGGAGCGGTGCGCTGACAGGGCGCTAAAAAAAGGCCTACAAGCAACATCTTTGGAGCGGTGAAGGAGCGGTGTATACTGAACTGAATGGGCACTGCTGCCGAACCGCCGGCAAAGCGTCGTTTTAACCCTTTTTCGCCCATTAGCAGTATACAGGCGGTCCCCGGGTTACAAACAAGATAGGGACTGTAGGTTTGTTCTTAAGTTGAATCTGTTTGTAATTTGGAACAGGTACATTTTGTAAGTGTAGCTCCAGCCAAAAAATCTATTTTTAAGCTTTTTGGATAACATAGAGAAGGGTTATCATCACCCCTGTAACATCTGTTTTGCTGTCTGTGCCCTTGTTCAGAAGATTTCACCTCACTTTCTGTCCCAATGACAATTGGATTTAGAACATTTTGGGTTATTAGGGAAACAAGGATTGGTGATAAAGCATCAGTAAAGACACATTTTTCCCATATTAACTCTTACAGGAGAGAATTTCCCTTCCTAGGGGTAAATTTCCTCTCACTTTATGTTGTCTCCTTCCGTTTCTAAGTAGGAGTTGTTTTTAAGTCAGATGTTTGAAAATAGGGGGCCACCTGTATATACTATACGGCCTGCCCTATACACTCTGCGGAAAATTGGGCCTTAGGTGTTGGTGGTGCCAGAATACTGTAAGCCCTCACAGTTACTCTTGGTGGGTGCTGGAACGGGGCCTGCTGTGAAATATTATATCAAGAATTGTAATTACGCGCCCCTGTTAAACAGGGCCATAAAAATTGGGCCTTAGGTGGTGGTGGTGGTGGCGCAACACTGTAAAGCCTCACAGATACTTTTGTTGAGCAAAGGAACAGGCCCTGCTGTGAAATATTAGGTCAAAAATTGTAATTACACGCCCCTGTTAAACAGGGGCAGAAAAATTGAGCCTTAGGCAGCGGTGGTGGTGCCCTGAACTGAAAATATTCCTAGAAGCTATCATCATGAAGATTGAGGAGGAATAGGATAGTCACTCAGCATAATAGGATAGTCTCTCAGCATATGCAGTCTTCAAGGGATCCCACAACCATAGAAAAATCAATCGGTTACATCAGCATCAGGTGCTTGGTAGCTGGTGATCCAAGACTGATTCATTTTTATGAATGTGAGCCGATCAACAGAGTCTGTGGTCACTCTGTGATCGGTTACAAAGCCTCCAGCAGCACTGAATGTGTGTTCAGAAAGAACGCTGGATGCAGGACAGGCCAGTAGCTCAATTGCATATTGAGCAAGCTCTGGCCTGTGATCCATCCTCAAGACCCAGTAACCCAGTGGATGTTCTGGTGGAAAGGTCTCCAAGTCTGATCTTGCCCCTAGATATTCCTGCACCATGTAATTCAGACGATGGCGATGGTTGCTGGCACCAATCAGACCTGGGCGCTGAGGACTGAAGAATTGTCTGAAGGCATCGGTCAGCCAGCCAACTTCTCCACCTTCTTCTCTTCTCCTCTTTCTGTGACCGAACGAAGCCTCAGCAACACGTTGTCCAGCACCAGGAAATTGTAACCTTCCAGGCTCTGGAAACGCATTGCACAAACCTTTCTGCAAGGCCTCCCGAAGATGTTTCATCCTCTGCTCCCTCTGCGAAGGCTGGATAAGTTCTCCAACCTTACCCTTGTAACGTGGATCAAGAATGGTTGCCAGCCAGTAATGATCCCTCTCCTTGATACCACAAATCCTAGAGTCCTTTCGCAGGCTTTGCAGAATCAGGGAGACCATGCAGCATAAGTTTGCAGAGGAATTCGATCCTGAGTCATCTGGGTCACTAAGGATCACATGATCCTCAACCACCTCCTCCCAGCCACGTACAACTCCATGGGTTTCTGGGGACTGCAAACGATCCCTTGAAGATTGCTGCTGATGCTGAGTGTTATCCTCCACCTCCATGCTGACACAATCCTCCTCCTCCTCTTCTTCTTCCTGTGTGATCGGCGGGCCTGCAGGAATACTAGTATCTGGATAAAGGGGGCCTTGAGAGGTAAGGAAGTACTCCTCTTCCTCCCGCTGTTCTGCCTCAAGTGCCCTGTCAATTATTCCAGGAAGCGTATGCTCCAACAGGAAGACAAGAGGGACAGTATCACTCATGCATGTACTGTCACTGCTCACCATCCTCGTGGCCTCCTCAAATGGTGACAGGACAGTGGATGCATCCTTGATCAGTAGCCACTGGCATGGCGAAAAAAAGCCAAGCTCCCCTGACCCTGTCCTGGTGCCATACTCACACAGGTATTCATTGATGGCCCTCTGCTGTGTGTGCAGCCGCTGCAGCATTGCCAACGTTGAGTTCCACCTGGTGGGCATATCACAAATGAGGCGGTTCTTGGGCAGGTTGCATTCTCTTTGAATGTTAGCCAGCCGAGCACTGGCATTATATGACTGTCGGAAATGACCACAGACTTTCCTGGCCTGCCTCAGGGGATCCTGTAAGCCAGGGTACCTGCTCAAGAACAGCTACACCACAAAATTCAGGACGTGAGCCAAACAGGGAACATGGGTCAAGTGTCCCTGTCGGAGGGCAGAGAGGAGGTTGGTGCCATTGTCGCATACAACCATTCAGTGCAGGTTTCTGAGAGGACTGGAGGTATAGTGGGGTTGGAGATCCCAGCTGATGAGGAGCAAGGAGAGGTCTGCCTTGTTCTTTGATGTGGATCTTTTAAGTGCTGTTGCCAACAGACTGCATGAGAGGGCGTCATATGTCTGGTCAAGCGGCTGCTGTTTTGGCCACGCTTGATACACTTCAGACATATGTTGCAAACATCAACGGTGCGATCTGCTGCACACATGTCAAAAAAGGCCCACACCAAAGAACTTTTCAAAATATGTGGGGAGTCAGCAGCTCCCTGCACCTGCTTAGCTCTGCGGTGTGATGCAATAAGGTGGCTGCCCTTAAGGAGGGCATCCTGCCTCGTTGGAGATGTGCCTCCTCCTCCTCCTCTCTTCTATCAGGCACCCAAGTAGAGTCAGTGACCTCATCATCCCCTCCCTCCTCATTACTGGAGCAAACTTGGTAGTATGCTGCAGCTCGGGGAACATGACTGACAGTTTCTTGACCTTCTTGGGCATCCCCTCTCTCTAGGCTCATGTTACTCCCTTCCTCAACCTGGGTACCATCATCGGAGCCTTTAAATCGCTGCGCATCCTCCAGCAGCATGTACCCGACACTGTGGTCGAATAGTTCAGGGGACTCCTCCATGCATGATGGTGGGGCTAGGGAAGGAGTGACTGTTGACATGGAGCCGATGGAATAGGCCGCTTTGGCAGCTGCATTGGCAGGCAAACTACTCTGAGCCTGGGTGACAGAGGATGAGGAGGGCTTTGTTATCCATTCCACCAACTCTTCTGCATGTTGTGGCTCAATAATACAGCCAGCTGCAGAAAAAAAGGACAAGCGTGCCCCGCGGCCACGTGCTGAGGATGCACCGTGTCCATGACCAGCACTGTTGACTGTAGACACAGAGCCCGCTTCCCCTCTTTTAGTGGCCTGTGAGCATCTGCCTTTCCTTGGTGGCCTTCCGGACATGCTGTAAATTTTGTTTAGCAAAACCACACTACACTGTATTGTGTACTGTGTACACCACCAGAAAAGTAGTAGCAACTGCACTAGGGGTGCACGGTACTGTGTACACTAACAGAAGTTTAACAACAACTATGGGTGTACTGTATGTATTGTGTTCTGTGTACACCACCAGAAAAGTAGTAGCAACTGCACTAGGGGTTCACAGTACTGTGTACACCAACAGAAGTGTAATAACAACTATGGGTATGCTGTATTGTGTACACCACCAGAAAAGTAGTAGCAACTGCACTATGGGTGCACAGTACTGTGTACACCAACAGAAGTGTAATAACAACTATGGGTGTGCTGTGTACACCACCAGAAAAGTAGTAGCAACTGCACTATGGGTGCACAGTACTGTGTACACCGCCTGAAGTATATTAGAAAAAATACACCAGGAACAGCCTGCAGTCAGATATAGCTAAACTAGATACAGTGGATATATATATATATATATATATATATATATATATATATATATATATTATATATATATATACACATACAGTATATATATATATATATTTATATATATATATATATATATATATATATATATATATATATATATATATATATATATATATATATATATATATATATATATATATATATATGTGACTGTCTGTGTATATATATATATATATATATATATATATATATATTATAAATACACTGCAGCTAACTTAATAACCTCTCTGCCTGAAGTATATTACAAAAAGTACACCAGGAACGCCCTGCAGTCAGATATAGCTAAACTGGATACAGTGGATATATATACAGTATACGAGACTGTCTGTATGTATGTATTAAATACACACTTAAATACACTGCAGCTAACTGAATGACCTGCTTGTCTGTTCAATCTAAATGACACTCTCTCCGTCCACGCCTACAACACACTACACGGGGCCGACGTGCAGGCAGCCTTATATAGTGTGGGGCATGGACTTACTCCCCCTGAGCCATGATTGGCAAAGGCACCCTGCCTTTGTCCAATTATGGCTCTCTTAGCTGAGGGCTCTGGGATTGACCAAAGCATGCAGGTCATGGTGCATGCTTTGGCCAATCATCATACAGCAATGCACTGCGCTCCCGCAGTGCATTATGGGCCGTTACGCGCCACTCGAATTTGGCACAAAAGTGTCAAAAAAAATCCCACTTGCCCCAACCTTTCCCTGTTTTTAGTTCTATACTGTATACATAGTGGATAGTATATACAAAGCTGGACCAATGTAACTATGTATAAAATATCCATGCCTGGAATTCATCTTTAAATAAATGTTTAACTTGTATGAAATCTATTAGCGCATTCACCTGGCATACAGAATATGCCAACACACATATACATGCACTCCATGCATATAGTGTCCTAGCCAAGATTAGAACCCAGGTCCCCAGCACTGCAAAACAAAAGTGCTGACCACCAAGCCACTGCACTGCCCAGTGCCTCAATAAAATAAATAAATAATACTTTCTACTTTCTACATTGATGGGCATATCTGTGAAGGAATGTGATGTAAATAATAATAATAATCTGAAAATGTCTATTTTCTTATGTGCATACATATTTTTCTCCTTACTCATTATATAAGTATACAGATTAGCTCTGTTCCTATATTTTTCTCAAAATGGCGGGTACCCCCTACATCCCACACATCAGAAGAACGCGGAACTGAAGATAAAACCAAGGACAGCCAAACCTCGTTATGAAGATTCTCCATCTTCTTTTCTATCCTAACCAATGAGATGTACCTATTAGACTAACATAGCAATGACGTATTTGTGTGTATAAAACATTAGCACCGCCTTGAATAAATCAGAAGTGTAAGAAGTAACGGAGCTGAGCGTGTCTCAGAGTGTTTACTTTTATATGCATGCATATCCACACTTTCCAATTAGAGACAGCAGCAGATAACCTTGAGCTCGATTGGAGCTCTTAATCATTTCCATAACAGATGGTGCCGAAACCCGGGACCTCAGGCTACAGTCGAAGCCATACCGCGATAAGCATTCGGGCGTTGATTGATGAGAGGGGGTTTGCGCAGCCCTAACAGTACCGGTAAGTCTTCTTTATATTCTTACCACTGTACGACTTTCTTATCTTTCGGTTGACGGCTGGATTCTGTCGGTATGCTGAGACTGTCTTAGAGGCAGGTATTTCCTCGCCTGAGGTTGTTTTAACGAACCTGCCAATGGGTTTCTGCTGTCTGTATTTGTTCACTGTCTGCCATTCTTTGGGCTACGAAACTCAGCAGTCTAAAAGTGCTACATGTGTGTTCTCATCTCCAGACGAGCTGTCGGCCTCTGGAGTGAGATGGGTTATTGTGGCAGTCAGTTATAGGACGGGTTACTCATTGGTTTGTCGAACCTTTGAGGGTTATCTCAGCTGCTGGCTTTGCAGTCTGAAAGCGTTACAGATGTCTCACCCCCAGATGAGCTGTCGGCCTCTGGGAGTAACTGTAATGACGGCCTTTAACTGGGTTTAAGGGGAGTTGTCTGCCCCTGAGGTTATCTTAGCCTGCTGAAATTTTGCAGTTCGAAGAGTGGCAGGTGTAATGTCCTGTCGTGAGTGTATTTGTGGTTTACTGTTTGCTATACGCGAGAGGGGTTGGGGAATGGTTAAGGTCGGAGGGGGGGCTGCCCGGGGGATCTGTTGGGTCGCGGGCCGTTGCTCCTCACTACCCCTATCGTGTTTGTTCTTGTTCTGAGATTAACCGTACATTACAGGGTTATATCAGACAGTAGCAACTAGAAGCGCAGTCTTATGTGCCCCCACCCAAGGAATTTGTTGATAAGAACACTGAGAAAGAATGTTAACTCCTTGGTTGTACGTATTCTCCTCTCAAGCCGTTAGCCGAGAAACAGAGAGAGAAAAGAATGTGATATTGTAAAGAAAGTGATATTGTAAAGAAAGTGATATTGTAAAGAATGTGATATTGTGAAGAGAAGAAGATGTTGAAATAGTTAACAAAGTTGAACGAAGTGGCGAAAGTTATGTTGCTAAAGAAACAGGGAGAAAAATCCTGTGTGATAAAGAAAATTGGATAAAGGAAGTTAAGAAAGATGGCGATTGTATTATGTATGTGTATCACAGAGTTGAGGATACAGTATGTGAAATTACCACGCTATGTTGGAACTTGAAACAAAAGGAGGGGAGGGACAGCACTGCCCTCCGTCTAACAACCACTCCTTTCTCACCACCCAAGCACAACCCACTGTGACAACTCAGCCCGGCGGCCATCTTAGTGCACCCATGCCTTCACTTTCTACCCAGCCCAGTGCACTTCCTGCCGGCGGCCATCTTGGTACACCCAGTAAGCTTAAACAGCCTGTACCCAGCCCTCCCTGTTTTAAACCAGGATGGTTCGTACCACACATCTGTCTTCCCCAATACGGAAGCATCACATTCCCAGGCCAGATATGTTAATGATGAAGAAGCGTCTGAGTGGGAAGCACAACAGCAGGCAGCAAGGCCACCCACTGATTTAACCCCCAATCCGGCTCCGGACTCACAGTTCCGAGAGGATCTCAAACACATGCTGGCAACCGTAAAGAACAGTGCCCCTTGCCAGCCCCCGCCCCAACAACAGTCTCGGTTACCAGAAGGGACACCAGTGATGTATGTCGCTTTTACTCCATCACAAGCAGAGGCCTTAGTGACAAGTCTGCCTGACCCAGAGAAGCAGCCAATTCCCTTCTACCACAGGATAGTGCAGATACAAGAAACTTACTCAGCTGCCTGGAGAGACTTGATCAGCCTATGCCAAATCAAAGCAGGACATGTCTTTTGGCCAGTCATGCAGCCGGCCTTCAATGATGCCTGCCTGACAAGTGCCACTTCCTACGCCTCAGGAGTGGAGTTCTGTGCACAACTCCACGACTGGGCAAAGGAGAAGTTGACGGATCAGACCACCACAATCCAAGATATTACCCAAGATAAAGGGGAGTCTGTGAAGAAGTATCATGCTAAACTCGTACAGGCCTTTGATGATCTGAGTTTCTCCCACTATGAAAAGAGACACACACGTTTCCTGCGTGGGAATGGATGGGGTGCCCCGCTCCAGTCCACTTCCTGATTTGCTTGCCAGATTTGTGGTGTCCTCTACATGTCCCTTGAATCTACTAGGAGCTGATGTGTTGTCCAGACTACAGGCCTCAATCAGGACATGCCTGAAGGGGGGATGAAGTTACATACTCCCCTATGTTTGGAAAACTCATCTGCTTTGTTTTTTTTTTTTTTTTTGCCTCTCCTGATGACACTTAATGAAGCAAAAACTTCAAGTTCAATACTGCAGGAAGTACTTGACAGAATCCACAGGACCGGAAGACAACGGTCATTTAAATGTGCCACCAGTTTCAGTCAAGCTAAAAGAGGGCGCATCATTGCCCTGGAAACCACAATAACCCCAAGAAGAGAATCCTAAAAAGAGAACCAGGTACCTGCTGTGGATGCCTTTGACTGCAAAGTACCTCACAGAGGTGGACCTTACAAATGTTTTCTTCAGTGTCCACCCTCACCCCTCCTGCTGGTACCTTTTCGCATTCATCCACGGAAAGAAACGGCAACATACCTAAACAGTTGTGCCACAAGGGGCACAGAACTTTCCAAGCCAGTTTGCAAAAGCTATGGCTATCATCCTTGACACATGACAAGAGGAACACCCGGAAGTGATTCTCTTCCAACATGTTGATGACCTTCTCCTTTGTGCAGCTGACTTACCCCCTGTTGAAGTCACCTCAGAAAGCCTGTTGTGCTATCTTGCCAACCAGGGCTGCAGAGCCTCAAAGCCCAAATTGCAGTGGTGCTCAACACCTGTCATTTTTCTTGGACTAATTTCCTAGTGCAGAGCATGGATTCCAGAAGCCTTCCTACTGATGCTCTGCAATCAGACTCTTCCAGATGTCTCCTGAAGAAATATCTAAGTTTGAGGTACTCAAGTGTGCCATCTCAGGCGCTAGGGCTCCCAGACTACGACAAAACGCTCAAGCTCTTTGTATCCGAACATCTGGGACATGCTGCAGGTGTACTCACCCAATCACACGGCATCAGCTTACGCCCCATAGGATATTATTCCTGTCGGCTGGATGCGGTAGCAAGAGGAGGCCTATTGTGTCTGCGAGCTGGCTTTGCTATACAAGCCTTGCTTGACAAAACTTTGAACTTGGTCCTCGGACACTGCCTCGTTCTGCTTGCTCCCCATGACGTTGTTGCCATATTCAACCAAGATCCAGCCGAAACACTTGTCCACTACCAGACACTTGAGACTCCTGTGTTCCCTCCTACTGGACAGCATTACTCTATTAAGTTGTCAAACACTGAACCCTACCACCCTTCTTCCACTTCTCGAGGGGGGAAAGGAGGAGGAGTAGAGTCTTGACTTGTCACCCCATGACCACACAGAACACGCGGTCACCACTGAAAACACTGTTCTACAAGCTGAAGCCTTACCACCGGTGATGTCTGCACAGGAGGCAGAGCTGTAAGCACTTACTACAGCATGTAAATGGGCAGAGGGAAAAAGAGCCAACATTCATATGGACTCAAGATATGCTTTCAGCATTGCCCATGATTATGGTGTTATCTAGGACAGAGGATTCCTGACGCTGCAGGAACACCTGTGAAAAATTGATGCCTTGCTTCTCCCAACCCAAGTGACTATTCTGAATAAAAGCAAACGACAAAATGAACTCAAAGGAAGCTCGAGGCAATCATCTAGCCAATTCAGCTGCCAAACAGACAGCTGGTGGTCCACGGGAAGTGGACAGCAGGGTGGTAGAAGAAGACCACCCCGTGCTTACCATACAGACTTTCCCAGTGGACAGAGTTTATCTAAAAGAACTACAGGAAACAACAAGTCCGGATAAGAAGGAAAGCTGGAAACGGAGAGGAGCAACTCTCAGAAATGGACTATTCGAGTGCAACAAGAAGCCTTGTCTACCCAGGAGTATGTACCCAGCCATGGTGCAATGGGCACATGGAGCTGCCCACTTGACAAAGACTTTTATGAACTCTCTTATCAACAAGTGTTGCACCAAGAGTTACTCCACTGACCGACAACTTCTGCAGATCATGCATTATCTGCACCAAATGTAACCCAGGATGCACAGGAAAAACACAGAAGAAGCACCTGGCAAAAGCCCTATACCCCATTCCAGAGGATGCAAATTGATCATTCTCAAGTGCCAAGAAGTGGCAGATTCGAATACGCCCTACAGGAAGTGGTCATGACTGCCAGGACCACAGCTAAGAAACTACTGAGTGAGATAGTATGTAGATTTGGGGTCCCAGAGGTGATATTGAGAGATCAGGGACCAGCCTTAACAGCAACCCTTACAAAAGAGATTTGGGCAGCACTGGGGGTTCAGTTGGCACTACACATCCCATACCACCCTCAAAGTAGCGGGAAGGTAGAAAGGATGAATGGGACACTAAAAACAGGATGTTAAAGATGGCCCAAGAGACTAACATGAGTTGGCCAGACAGTTAGCCCATAGCCCTGTTCAGTGTCAGACACACCCCCGGGGGAAACATGCCCTATCCCCTTATGAAATTTTGTTTGGTTCAGTTCCCAGACTTGGTTGTTACTTTCCACAACAGTTACAGTTGCAGTCTGATGTGTTGACTAATTATGTAACCACATTATCACGAGAATTAACCTGAATGCATGTCCAGGTGTTTTCTTCCATTCCAGATCCTGAATTAGATACAGGAACACACCAACTACTGTCTGGAGATCCTTGAGCCAAGTTATGATGGTCCATTCCAAGTTTTGCTGACCACAGCTACCTCAGTCAAGTTGGCCAGGAAGAACACCTGAATGCACGCTTATCACTGCAGGAGAGCGTGTTTTCGGGTGCTGCATATCCTTTTTCTGTTTGATCTAGGGGGGAGGGGCCCAGGAGGTGGCCATCACAAAAATGATAACATAATTACGTTTTGGTGTAACTCTTCAGGTACACATGTGACCACCTTTACCTTAGATTACTGTGACATAGTACCTTGTCCGTTTGACCCTTCATGGTGATGCCATTGGTACAGTGATATCCCTGACGGTAAGGACATATATGTATGCCACACAGACAGTTACTGGGGACAGAGTTGTGGTTTCTGTGGGGGCCAGTGGGTTGGAACACAGGGCCAGACTAGGCGATCACAAAGTGCATTAGACAAAAAAGATGAAAATAGAAAGCTCCATATCCTAACCAAAGATACCCCTGATACATACACTGACCCAGCACACAGTCAGAGGAGGAAGCGAGCAGCTCTCTCCGGAAGCTTTGACCCTCATGTATACATAGATGTCATAAGGGTTACAAGGGGGGTCCCTGATGAATTTAAAGCCAGGGGCCAGGTAAAAGCTGGTTTTGAGTCTTTGATCCCCATAACAACTGTCAGCAAGAATGTAGATTGGATTAACTACATGTCATGGTTATGCAATAGAGTTTGTCGATCAACATACCTGTCTCCATGTGTTCATCTCTAGAGACCAGCTGACCCTCACCTGACTGCTTTTGTAACCTCTCCTCTAAGCATGGCTCCACCCCAGGCCCTATCAGGGAACCCTATATTAACCTGTGCAATGCAAGCCAGCAGTGCTGATCAACCATTTTGTGTTAGCCTCTGTGTGTACTTGCTGTGTTTCATACATCTGATTCCTGTTACCGACTTTGGCCTGTTCCCGACCATCCCTGTTTGCCTGTGACCCTGATGTTCCAGCCTGCTGCCTCCTTCCTCTTCTCCTGTAGTCTACCGTGAGCGTGAGCTGTGAGACCCTGGGGGCCGCGACCTGGAGCCAGACTGCAGCGCAGTCCATCCTTACCATTAAAGGCTCTGGTGAACACCTGCTGGCTCTTAGACTCCGCGCCCTGGGGAATCTATGCTCTAGCTCCCAGTGGGATCTGTGTCAGTGATCCAGTAGACCTGCTTCCTGAACCTCCCAGGGTACAATCCGCAGCAGTCAGCCATATGGTCCACTACCTTGCGGTGCACTCCTGATCCCAACGGTGTGCATCTGTCACCCAGCCTCTAGGTGACCTGACACTACACATATTATAACCAACAGAGATTTGTAAATTACTCTAAAGATGCCCTCCAGGGAATTGCTGACCAGTTAGCCCCCACTTCCTACATGACATTCCAGGACCGGATGGCCTTAGACATGGTGCTAGCTGGGAAAGGAGGTGTTTTGTAAAATCATAGGAAAAAAAACGGGAACCTGTTGTACATACAATCCTGATAATACTGGCCCAAATGGTAAGGTTACTCTAGCTATAAAGAAATTAGAAGATCTGTCATTGGAGTTGAAGAAGAACTCAGGTATCACAGACCCATGGGATCAATACTTTAGCTGGATGAGTGGGTGGCAGAAGGTGCTCGCCCAGATAGGGGTAACGGTATTAATAATCCTGGTTCTTTTAGCCCTGATTGTATGCTGTATTCTACCTTTCGTAAAAAGTTAATGAGCAAGGCTGTAGACAATAGCACACCTACATTTCTCCACCAAGAAGAAGAGGACCCCCTTTATGATGGAAGATGACAAACCCTTCACTCCTCTACAGTCACTCCCTGTCCATAATCTCACAATCCTATAGGGTTTTAGGGATAGATAGCGCCTGACTGCACCTCTCCAGCTGTATCGAGGAGGGAAGTGAACAGTTGCTGCCCAATTCTATATACAGCCTAAAAGAGTTGCTGAGGAGAAGGGCCAGGCCAAAGTGGGACCTTTAGTATTAGGGACAGAAAAGAGAAAATAGTCATTTTAGGGGGGATTGTGAAGGAATGTTATGTAAATAATAATAATAATCTGAAAATGTCTATTTTCTTATGTGCATACATATTTTTCTCCTTACTCATTATATAAGTATACAGATTAGCTCTGTTCCTATATTTTTCTCAAAATGGCGGGTACTCCCTACATCCCACACATCAGAAGAACGCGGAACTGAAGATAAAACCAAGGACAGCCAAACCTCGTTATGAAGATTCTCCATCTTCTTTTCTATCCTAACCAATGAGATGTACCTATTAGACTAAAATAGCAATGACGTATTTGTGTGTATAAAACATTAGCACCGCCTTGAATAAATCAGAAGTGTAAGAAGCAACGGAGCTGAGCGTGTCTCAGAGTGTTTACTTTTATATGCATGCATATCCACACTTTCCAATTAGAGACAGTAGCAGATAACCTTGAGCTCGATTGGAGCTCTTAATCATTTCCATAACATATCAAACAGCTCACATCTGGTAATATGCCCAATGGTAATTTTCTAAAAAGTAACTGTAAATAATATAATTATGGATAACAATCTAACTTAAACCATAACACAATTATTCTTCACAATATGCAGCCAATGGGACCAGGGCACCCCAGGGGAGGGAGTGCCATTCTGTTCATTTGGGTCATACAAGTACGGTGTGCACTCTCTCCTGTCACAGCTGCTGAACTCATCAACCAACTGCTAATATATCTGCCAATATTGAACAATATGGTTATAAGTAAAGTTCACAAATCACCTAATAAACTGTTTAAAACGCACTTAGAAACATACAAAACCAAACAATTATAACACTCTTAAACAGTTAAACAATTATGTACCATTATTTTAATAAAAAAGGAAATTCTATGAACCTTATAATAACCAGCACTTGCATAACTCAATATCAATGCATAAGTAAATCCCGTACACTATGCATCAGTAATCTATAACAGCCACTAGATGGCACTATATTATAACAAATAAATACATTCTTAAAGTTTTTGTAAAGGCGGAAAGTTTTTATCTTAAAGAAGTTGTAAAGTCTCAAGGTTTTTCACCTTAATGCATTCTATGTATCTATGTATTCATGTGAAGGGCCGCCTTTGCCTGCATGGAATGCATGGGTGTTATGTGCATCCACATGCAGGCAGTCCCATGCATGTCTATTGGGATGCAGCAGCTGCACAGACACAGCCACAGGTCCCAATTTGACAGCTGTGTAAAGTTGCTGAATGCTCTGAACAAGTCTGGTGGTTATGCTAACCCTTTGCTTTAAATAGTTTGTCACTGTTCTAGAACAAATAATGTATGTCAGAAGTTTGGAGTTCACTGTTGCATGAGTGTTCTAATCAACTAGTGACTAAAGTATTAAAGACAGGGACAGCCAGGCAACCAGCATTTTCAGACAGCGCTCAGCAATGGCAGTCTATATATTTATCTATTTACAGGTTTCCTTTAAGCTGATGTGTGCAAAATCCATTAAAGCAATGTACAGTAAATTGAACAATAAATAGAATCACATCACAAAAGGTAATATTGCCATACGTAATAATGCTAAGCCTACATGAATAAATCAGTAACCCTATATCAGAAAGACTTGTCACAGTTGCTCCATGTTCTTATACTTTATGTAATCAATTAGTATCTACTAAAAATGATGGCAATTATCTGACAATTATATTCTTGATAGTATTAACCCCATTATACCTCAAAGGCTTTATTTGCTAAAGCCGGCCATAGATAGTTTGAATCTCAGCCGGTTCAGCAGGGACTGGCCGAAATTCAAACCATGTATGGGCAAGCTGATAGTGCCGAAGCTGATTAATCGATCAACGAGTACAACCAGCCTGTTAGAGTTGTCATGTGATTATTGCCAGCTAGCTATATCCGCTAGGAATAATCACTGTGTGATAGCTTGGCCGGAAGGATGTATTGATGGGGGAATCAAGCAAATTTCTTTCTACTATCGCCGGCTTAAGATTTGGGGCTTGCTGGCAGTGTGGGTTGGGAAGAACTCATTCTGCTCCCCAGGCAATTCAAAGTTTGCTTGCACTTTAAACTGCTGTATGCATCTGTACATTAGCACTGGTATTGATTTCAGAATGTTTGCAATACAGGTGACTAAACTAATAAGTAGGGATGGGCTTTATGTTTGGGTCAATGTAAGATAAAAAGGTGCGCCAATCTAAGTGCAGTATCCAAAAAACTTTATTAGATGGGACAATAATCCCTTTTCAGCACACCTGGTCTTCTACGGTCGTTACATAGACGATATCATCATCATTTGGGATGGTCCCCCTAGTTCTGTCCATGATTTCATCACTTTTTGCAACAATAATCCATTCGGATTATCTTTCACGTCTGTTATAGATCCAGAATCCATCTGTTTTCTGGACTTGAAATGATCTCATATTAATAATCATATTGTCACCAAAAACTATACCAAACCCACAGCTGGAAATTCTTTTTTACATCATTCTAGCTGTCATCACCCTAGGTGGGTCAATAATATACCAAAAAGTCAGTTCCATCGTCTCAGGAGAAATTGTACTAGACTAGAGGACTACAGTTCCCAATGCATCACTCTCTCCAATAAATTTATCAATAAGGGTTATCCAACCGCTGCCATCAGCGAAGCCTCCTCCCTTTATCTGACAGATAATCCACCCAAGTCCAAGACCCAGAACACCTAACCAGTAACCAGATTCGTTACGCAGTTCCATGCTAGGTATAAAAAAAGAACACATCATAAAAAAACATTGGCCCATTTTGACTCAGCACCCTCATCTATCATCTTCTTTATCTACTGTTCCTAAATTTGCTTATCGTAGGGACCCAAATGTCAAGGCCAAAATTGCTCCCACCAAAATTCAGGTTCACAAAAAATCCACTACACTCAGACAACTCACCCTCATCCCGATAGTTGGCATGTACCGTTGCAACAAAGCTCTATGCCTTACCTGTGCCCACGTTACACATGGTAGAAAAACATTTACAGCAAATGGTAAGAACTACACTCTTAAATCCTTTTTCAATTGTTCCACAACCTATGTGATATATTGTATAACCTGCCCTTGTGGGTTATTATATGTTGGTAGAACGATTAGGACTCTACGTGTGAGGTTTGGAGAACATAGACGAGCTGTCCAAGACAATAACCCTCTATATAGTACTGCCCGTCACTTTACCACTCATCATCAACAAAATACTTCTGACCTCAGTGTGTGGATCATTCATATCAGAAAAGTTTACTCCAAGCGAAAGATTTCAGCGTCTATGTAGGCAAGAAACTTTCTGGATATATTCATTAACCACTTCAGCCCCGGAAGGATTTACCCCCTTCCTGACCAGAGCACTTTTTACAATTTGGCACTGCGTCACTTTAACTGCTAATTGCGCGGTCATGCAATTATGTACCCAGACTAAATTTGCGTCCTTTTCTTCCCACAAACAGAGCTTTCTTTTGATGGTATTTGATCACCTCTGCGGTTTTTATTTTTTGCGCTATTAACGGAAAAAGACAGAAAATTTTGAAAAAAAATGATACTTTCTACTTTTTGTTATAAAAAAATCCAATAAACTCAATTTTAGTCATACATTTAGGCCAAAATGTATTCGGCCACGTCTTTGGTGGCATAAACCCCCCCCCCCAAATGACCCCATTTTGGAAAGTAGACACCCCAAGCTATTTGCTGAGAGGCATGGTGAGTATTTTGCAGCCCTCATTTGTTTTTGAAAATGAAGAAAGACAAGAAAAAAAATGTTTTTTTTCTTTTCTCAATTTTTAAAACTTTGTGACAAAAAGTGAGGTCTGCAAAATACTCACTATACCTCTCAGCAAATAGCTTGGGGTGTCTACTTTCCAAAATAGGGTCATTTGGGGGGGGTTTGTGCCACCTGGGCATTCCATGGCCTCCGAAACTGTGATAGGCAGTGAAGAGTGAAATCAAAAATTTACGCCCTTAGAAAGCCTGAAGGCGGTGCTTGGTTTTCGGGGTCCCGTACGCGGCTAGGCTCCCAAAAAGTCTCACACATGTGGTATCTCCGTACTCAGGAGAAGCAACAGAATGTATTTTGGGGTGTAATTTCACATATTCCCATGGCATGTTTGAGCAATATATCATTTAGTGACAACAAATTGTCTTTTTCCCGCAACTTGTGTCACAATATAAAATATTCCATAAACTCGACATGCCTCTCAGCAAATAGCTTGGGGTGTCTACTTTCCAAAATGGGGTCATTTGGGGGAGTTTTGAACTGTCCTGGCATTTTATGCACAACATTTAGAAGCTTATGTCACACATCACCCACTCTTCTAACCACTTGAAGACAAAGCCCTTTCTGACACTTTTTGATTACATGAAAAAACTATTTTTTTTTGCAAGAAAATTACTTTGAACCCCCAAACATTATATATTTTTTTAAAGCAAATGCCCTACAGAATAAAATGGTGGGTGTTTTTAATTTTTTTTTCACACAGTATTTGCGCAGCGATTTTTCAAACGCATTTTTTGGGGAAAAAACACACTTTTTAAAATTTTAATGCACTAAAACACACTATATTGCCCAAATGTTTGATGAAATAAAAAAGATGATCTTAGGCCGAGTACATGGATACCAAACATGACATGCTTTAAAATTGCACACAAACGTGCAGTGGCAACAAAATAAATACATTTTTAAAAGCCTTTAAAAGCCTTTACAGGTTACCACTTTAGATTTACAGAGGAGATCTACTGCTAAAATTACTGCCCTCGATCTGACCTTCGCGTTGATACCTCACATGCATGGTGCAATTGCTGTTTACATTTGACGCCAGACCGATCACCTTAGCGCGAGAGCAGGGGGGGACAAAGGTGCTTTTTTTTTTATTCTTTATTATTTTTTTGCTTTTTTATCTTATTTTTAAACTGTTCCTTTCATTTTTTTTTTTTTTTTTTAATCATTTTTATTGTTATCTCAGGGAATGTAAATATCTCCTATGATAGCAATAGGTAGTGACAGGTACTCTTTTTTGAAAAAATTGGGGTCTATTAGACCCTAGATCTCTCCTCTGCCCTCAAAGCATCTGACCACACCAAGATCGGTGTGATAAAATGCTTTCCCAATTTCCCAATGGCACTGTTTACATCCGGCAAAATCTAAGTCATGAAATGCTCGTAGCTTACGGTTTCTTAGGCCAGCTGATCAGCTCTATGGTCAGCTGGCTGAATTACCGGCTGCATTCTCAGGTTCTCTGTTGAGACAGGAGAGCCAGAGAAAAACACGGAAGACGGTGGGGGGCCATTCCCTCCCACTGCTTGTAAAAGCAGTCTAGAGGCTAATTAGCCACTAGGATTGCTTTTACATGAAAGCCGACCACTGGCTGAAAAGAATGATACCAAGATGATACCTAAACCTGCAGGCATCATTCTGGTATAACCACTCAAAGTCATGAATGGCGTACCTGAAGACAAAAAAATGGTTAACAATAAAACACAGTAAACGGTAAAGTATAAAAAATTGCATACCTGAAAATCAAACATGATGAAACATAATAACAATAAAACATTGCAGAATAGAATACAGTAAAAAAGAGCAGAACAATAGAGAGAGAATAGAGAGAGAGAGAACAATGAAACGACAACTATTTTATTTTATATATTTTTTTGTGTTTTTTTTTTTTACACTTTTTTTTGTAACTGTAACTTTTATAACTGTAACCGGTTCCAGGTTCGGGTCTCTCAAAATGCGATGGCATCTTGGGAGACCCTGTGAAAGTGTGTCCTAGTCTGTGCAATGCTGTACCCTACACTAATACTCAACTAGTGTATGGTAGCGTTCAAAACATTCACCAATGCAAAGACCAGGATTGTCAGGACAGGAGGGACAATAATAGCGGGTGTCACGCCTATATCCGCGCTTGCTGCAAACATGACATCTTTTTTAGGGGGGTTCGTTGGGTAGGGGTACTCGGGAGGACATAAAGAAAATGTCTCTCATGCAGCCGACTGCATTTGGTTGGGGATGTGAATGGGGGAAGTACGGGTGCTGCAGAAGTGGTGGGTTCCCAATTATTAGGATTGGCGAATGCAGCAGGAAGGGCACTATGGGCACGACGGGACTGTTTGTCTTCTTCTTGGTGGCAGCGGGACACTACTTGTGCTTGCCACCTCGCCAGCTTGAACTGCACTTATGGGACTCACCACGTCACCAAGTGGTACTGCAGTGCTGGTTTGACTACAACCGGGGTGTACTAGGCCGCTGGTGCTTGCCAGTTCACCAAAACGCTACCAAAAAAACTGTTAGTGATCGCAGGGATCAGGCCTGACTCTGCGAATGCTGCAGTTATGCATTTAGTGTTTTGTAAGTGACAGTGATCGATCCATACTGCACTTGGGTGGGCTGGGCTGGGCCGGGCGGAGGGGCAAAACGCAGGTGCTAGCAGGTATCTGGGCTGATCCCGCTAACACTGCGTTTTTGGGAACCCTAAACTGCTGGGGATGCTAGTACAGATCTGATCGGATCAGATATTGATCCGTTCAGATACTATACCACTAAGGGAGGTGTAAGGTGCGTGCGTGGGTGTTATCGCTACTGGCACTAACCTGACGCTGCCTGGGGCTGGTGCTTGCCAGTTCACCAAAACGCTAGCAAAAAAACTGTTAGCGATCGCAGTGATCAGGCCTGACTCTGAAAACACTGCAGTTATGCGTTTAGTGTTTTGTAAGTGACAGTGATACTGCACTTGGGTAGGCTGGGCTGGGCCGGGCGGAGGGGCAAAACTCAGGTGCTAGCAGGTATCTGGGCTTCTCCCGCTAACACTGCGTTTTTGGGAACCCTAAACTGCTGGGGACGCTAGTATAGATCTGATCGGATCAGATATTGATCCATTCAGATACTATACCACTAAGGGAGGTGAACGGTGCGTGCGTGGGTGTTAGCGGTACTGGCGCTAACCTGACGCTGCTTGGGGCTGGTGCTTGCCAGTTCACCAAAACGCTACCAAAAAAATGTTAGCGATCGCAGTGATCAGGCCTGACTCTGAAAACACTGCAGTTATGCGTTTAGTGTTTTGTGACAGTGATCGATCGATACTGCACTTGGGTAGGCTGGGCTGGGCCGGGCGTAGGGGCAAAATGCAGGTGTTAGCAGGTATCTGGGCTGATCCCGCTAACACTGCGTTTTTGGGAACCCTAAACTGCTGGGGAGGCGTATGCTGCGTGCGTGGATGCTAGTGGTACTGGTACTAATCTGACGCTGCCTGGGGCGACGCATATCACCACCGGGCGATCAGGGGGCTAAACCTTTATTCGGTAATAAATGGCGGGTGCCCTGACACTATAAAAATAAACTAACTAACCAGCGTCACCAGTAACAGTTATACGGTGATCACTGATGAAAGGGTTAACTAGGGGGCAATCAAGGGGTTAAAACCTTTATTAGGTGGTACATGGGGATCCCTGACACTATAAAACGCTGACGGCGAACCTATATATTTACTTCCCTAACTTGCGTCACCAGTGACACTAATACAGCGAACAGAAAAATGATCGCTTAGTGACACTGGCGACGGGGGGTGATCAAGGGGTTAAAACTTTATTAGGGGGTGTTAGCGGGGTATCCTAGACCTAAAGGGGGCTAACACTAACTGCCCAACCACACTCATGCCCCGTACACACGGTCGGACTTTGTTCGGACATTCCAACAACAAAATCCATGGATTTTTTCCGACGGATGTTGGCTCAAACTTGTCTTGCATACACACGGTCACACAAAGTTGTCGGAAAATCCGATCGTTCTAAACGCAGTGACGTAAAACACGTACGTCGGGACTATAAACGGGGCAGTGGCCAATAGCTTTTATCTCTTTATTTATTTTGAGCATGCGTGGCACTTTGTGCGTCGGATTTGTGTACACACGATCGGAATTTCCGACAACGGATTTTGTTGTCGGAAAATTTTATATCCTGCTCTCAAACTTTGTGTGTCGGAAATTCCGATGGAAAATGTGTGATGGAGCCCACACACGGTCGGAATTTCTGACAACAAGGTCCTATCACACATTTTCCGTCGGAAAATCCGACCGTGTGTATGGGGCATCACTGTCACAAACTGACACCAATGCAGTAATCAGAAAAAAACAAACTGCTTGGTGTCAGTGTGACGGGGGGGAGGGGTGATTGGGGGGTGATCGGGGGTGTAATGTGTGCCTGGCATGTTCTACTGTATGTGTGTGTGTTGTGCACTCACATTGATGTCTTCTCTCCTCTGCGCCGGAACTTAAAATACCGAGCCGAGGAGAGATGACATCACTTTCTCTGCTGCTGTTTACTATACAGCAGCAGAGGAAAGATCCCATTGGCCGGGAGCGATCGCGGGGAGGGGGGGCACGAATGGATGGCCTCCCCCTCACCTCCAATCGCCGGGGGAGAAATGCCGACCGCTTCGGACCCCGGGGGGGTCCGATCGGACCCCCCGCCCGCGGGAGACAGATCACGTACAGGTACGTGATTCTGCCTGCCCGTGCCATTCTGCTGACGTATATCGTCGTGAGGCGGTCGGCAAGTGGTTAAACAGTATGACACCCAATGGCCTTAACGAAGAAATAGAGATTAATACAGTTATATAATAATTTTTTTGGTTTTTCTTTGATACATTCTCTGTAATATGGTCTCCTAATTTTGACTTATGCACTGTCTCAAATGTATAATGTATGTATTATTGATCGACAGTGTACTAAGGATTTTTCAGGTTTTTACAGATCTCTCCTTCTCCTTACTGCATCTGTCATCCTTTTTTTCCTTTTAGCTCTACTTATAGTCTTTTAGATCACCAGCTTTTTCACTCATGTGCGCATGCCATATGTGCCCACCATTCCTTACCAGGTCCCTTTCCAACTGGCTTTATAGTATAGCCTATTTATCCACCAGTCTACTTCTTTATATAGTTATACATGTTTTTTGAATGTCTATCCATTATTAATTTTTACCCTCCTAGTACGCCCATTTTTATTCTTATTTTACACTACGTATTACATGTTATTTTCCTCCTTTTTTATTTTTCCCTTTTTATTTTTATTTTTATTTTTTATTTTTTATTTTTATTTTCTATTTTTTAGTTTTCTGTTTTTTAGTTTTTTATTTTTTTCATTTTTCATTTTCATTTTTATTTTAATTTTTATTTTTTATTTTTTATTATTATTATTTATTTCAATTCTTATTGTCATTTTTTATTTATTATTTTTTTTAATTTTATTTTAATTTTTCTCATCATATTTTTTATTATTTCTTTATTATTTTTACTATTTTTCTCATTATTAGCTTTCTTATGATTCACCATTCCTTTATTATTTTCATTATTATCTTTCTCATCTTTATTATTATTTTTTTCATCCTTATTTTCCGTTACTCAACTTCTTCATGCCATTTTTCCTTCTTTATTCAGGTATGAATTTTACCATCACGAATTTTTTTTGTTAGATTTTCATTCAAGTTCTATATTATACCATTCTTCATTGTCTTCACTTGTTTTTATATGCTGTCAATTCCTTCCGCCGACGCCGTCGCTTAGCGACGAACGCCAGCTTCCCTTCCTATTTAAATGAAGTCAACCCGGCATGTCAATCAGATCTGAAGAAAATGCGGAAGCATTGAAACGCGTCATCTGACACGTCCAGACGTCATTTCCGCAGCTTCCTCTCCAGTGTATGGTGCGTTCCAGGCTGGTTCTATCTCGCTCCAACTTTCCGGTCCTGAGGAGATGCCAGTCCGACCTTGCTGACACCGTGGGTATTCCACTCCCCCCATGCCAAAGCCCCCACCAGCAGAGGACTACACACCATGGACTGCCTGCCTACATCACCCACAGTGTCTCACACCACCTTGGGACCCCGCATTGAGAGCTGCTGAGGTTTTGCCTATGGGCCATCCCTATGTACTACATGCCTTATCCCCACTGATCTATTGTGAGTAGCCATTTGGCCGTTCTTTTTTTATACATCTAATAAAGTTTTTTGGATACTGCACTTAGATTGGCACACCTTTTTATCTTACATTGTCTTCCAGAGTTTACGCTTCTACTCTATAGGGAGCTGCCGCTGGTGCTCAGTATCACTTTCATCTTGAACTTTCCATTATTTTGGGACTTCAGTTTTGCAGCGTATATAGTAGACATTAATATCTCTTTTTCATATACGCTATTACGGTTTTATACCGTTTTCCTGGACATTATTATCATTTTATACATCATTTTATACATCCAAAGCACCTTGTCCCAGGCCTCATCCCCACAACCCTTGCCAGAAAACTCTCCTTATATCCCTTCTGAAGGAATCTTTCTTTGAATACATGGGATTGTGCAATGTAATCATTTTGCTCTGTGCAGTTCCTGCGGACTCTGAGCATCTGGCCCTCCGGGATGTTTTAATCCAGGCCGGGTGATGACCACTTCTGATGGACAGAAAACTATTATGGTCCATTGATTTGAAATATACTTTAGTCCTCAAAGCATTCTTATCTATCTCGATAGTTAAATCCAGGAAATTAACAGATCGATCACTAATCACATACTCCAATTTGATGTTGTTGGGATTAGTGTTCAAATCCCCTAGAAACTGAATCACAGATTCTTCTGATTCCTCCCAGATGAACAGGAGGTCATCTATGAATCTCCGATAAAATTTGAGTTGAGGGAGTCTTCTACCAAACACATATTTGTCCTCCCACTCTGCCATAAACAGGTTGGCGAGGCTGGGAGCATATTTAGCTCCCATAGTCACGCTAACCTGCTAGGAGAAAAAAAGGCCATCATACCAAAAGTAGTTATGGGTCATGCAGAACTCCAATGCATGACCCAAGAAAACTTTCTGCATACATCAGGATGCGGCACTAGCATTGAATTGGGCACTCAGTAAAAGGGATGATATCCCTCACATGCAGAAAGTTTTTTTGGGTCACAGGGTGTGTTGTTTTGATTATTATGTGATATGATGTGTTTGCTCACAGTGTTCACCAATAACTTTTTTTGTTAGAATATATTCATATTATATGAACTTTATGTTAAGACTTCATTTATCATCTTTACATCTGCCACAGGGTGTGTTGTTTTGAACATTATGTGATAGGATGTGTTTGCTCACAGTGTTCACCAATAACTTTTTTTGTCAGATCACATTCATATTGTGACTGGTTTTCATCGAGGGTATTATTGTCAATATTCACACATATATACTTTTACTGCTCATTTAGATTGATCATTGCTTTCATTAGCACATTTTTATATTTATTTTTCATTTTTATTTTTTCATTTTTTATTTATTTGAATGCTACTATTTATTCCACTTATCTCTAGAGGTTTAAATTCACTCACGTAAATGTATAGTTAGATCAGGAAATGCGGTAGCTTTTAAAAATTAAATCCATCTCAATTTAAATTGGGGATTTATATTTATGAACAACAGCAACATATCGGAATAACGGTAATTTCAAATTCCAGATATTAACATGGTTATATATTTGCCTTCAAAATCCACTCCTGGTCATCCTGGCATAAAATGAACCGCATTCCCAGGTAAGCAAGTAAATTACTGCAGTTTTGCAGTTCACAAAATGTTTTAGTTTAGGTACTTCCCCATTCGGTAGTATGCAATTTGTACTAGCATTGCTATATTAGTAATAAATGCAATCCCCACAACAAAACATGCTTTCCACCTTGCAGCGGTTACATAGTAAGACATTTGGATTATTGGAATAATTTATAACACATGATTTCTATGCCAAAGGAATTACTGCCTGTGAGAGGGAAACAAATTGTATTGTGGAACTTCAACTCACGTACAAGCTGTTTTGTCCCCTCTGGACCACAGACCCTCTGAGGAGAAGGATATAAGTATAACAGCTATGAGATCTTGGGATTACAATTAAATCAGCAATCTCAGGTAGAATGAAATTCACTTTATGAAAGGCTATCTTGGAAAAAGATACATACAATTGTGTGGAGCAAGGAATAAGATAAGCTGGACTTCCATTAATACATGTTGATAAGTCACGTTCATAACATACTTCAGTCCTCCTCTCTATTTTTAAAAGTTATTACAAACATTATCCAGTAGCTGGTCATTATTTAAAATTAAAGTATTTAAAGTTTGCACCTGATATGTAGGCAGATACAATTATCTATATTCCTGATATGATTCCAATTTGGTATATGGATGGATATAGTGGGAAGCTCCTACCCCACCCCCTTATACCACTTTGTTGAATGCTTAGCAGCCAGTTCTAATATTTATTTATAACAAGTAATTCTAGGTGGCCACCATTATAATTCATTTACACATAGATATACAGTATCTCACAAGAGTGAGTACACCCCTCAAATTTTTGTAAATATTTTATTATATCTTTTCATGTGACAACACTGAAGAAATGACACTTTGCATGTAAAGTAGTGAGTGTACAGCTTGTATAACAGCGTACATTTTCTGTCCCCTCAAAATAACTCAACACAGCCAATAATGTCTAAACCGCTAGCAACAAAAGTGAGTACACCCCTAAGTGCAAATGTCTCTTCCACTCCTCCATGATGACATCACGGAGCTGGTGGATGTTAGAGATCTTGCGCTCCTCCACCTTCCGTTTGAGGATGGCCCACAGATGCTCAATAGGGTTTAGGTCTGGAGACATGCTTGGTCAGTCCATCACCTTTACCCTCAGATTTTTTAGCAAGGCAGTGGTCATCTTTGAGGTGTGTTTGGGGTCGTTATCATTTTGGAATACTGCCCTGCGGCCCAGTCTCCAAAGGGAGGGTATCATGCTTTGCTTCAGTATGTCACAGTACATGTTGGCATTCATGGTTCCCTCAATAAACTGTAGCTCCCCAGTGCCAGCAGCACTCATGCAGCCCCAGACCATGACACGCTTCCACCACCATGCTTGACTGTAGGCAAGACACACTTGTCTTTGTACTCCTCATTGTCAGGGCTGAGCTCAGTCCTTCCTTCTCTGAGCTAGCCACTCAGCTGTTGTCTAATTGCCAGCTCCTATCTCTCCACAGCTACTCACTTATTGACAATATCCTGCTCGTCAGACTTGCCTATTTAAGCCGTCCAGCCCAGAGGATCTTTGCCTTCGCCTTGGTCAACATCACAGAGACTATCTCCTGCGTTCCTGTTTAAAGACTTGCTTGGCTGACATCCCTTCTGGCTCCAGATCCTGCTTGCTGTTGTGTGATTAAACTGTACTTCTGTCTTGGTCTGATTTCATGGTTTCTGACAGTAGGCGAAGGCCGTGAATTCAGAAGATACAGTCAATCCACTTGTTGGTAATATTTTTTCCAGATTGGATGAGCAGGATCACCGCATGGATCAGTTTAATTCTGAGAGCGCTATGCATCCTTGTGGCTACTTTTCAAAGAAATTGTCACCTGCGGAGCGCAATTATGAGATTGGTGACAAAGAGCTGTTATCATTTTAGCCCTGAAAGAATAAAGACATCTCCTCAAAGGTACCACTGTGCCGGTTCTCATTCTTACTGACCATAAGACTCTCACATTCTTGTCTAAGGCTAAACGCCTCTCTCCAAGAAGGGCACAATGGGCTCTTTTCTTGTCAAGTTTCAATTACTTGTCTCATTCTTACCCGGTACTAAGAATGTAAGGGCTGACGCTCTGTCACGACAAATTTTCATCCACTTCCAAGATGGAGTCAGTTCCGGTTCCTGTGATTCCTTCTGATCATATTCTGGCTACGGTTCGCACCAGTCTCGCTTCTTCTTTGGGTGACAAAATTCTTGCTGCTCAGGTCGATGCTCCTCCTGAGAAACCTTGTGACCGCTGCTTTGTCCCAGAGAGTCTCCATACTGCCGTGCTCCAGACTTACCATTCTCCCAAGGCTGCTGGCCACCCTGGGAAGAATCAACTCTTTTGGGCCATTTCCCAACAATTCTGGTGACCTAGTCTACATGCTGATGTAACCGCCTTCGTAGCTGCCTGTTCCGTGTGTGCTCAGAGTAAGACTCCACGATACCTTCCAGTGGGCCTCCTACAACCCATACCCAATGGAGACAGGCCCTGGACCCACCTGTCTATGGATTTCATTGTGGAGTTACCCAACACCCAAGGCAACACAGTTATCCTTATGGTGGTTGACCGGTTCTCAAAAATGTCTCACTTAAGAAGTTGCCCACTTCTAAGGAACTGGCTTCCATTTTTGCTCGGGAGATCTGTCGCTTACATGGGCTACCCAAGGTGATTGTCTCGGACAGGGCTAGTCAGTTTGTGTGCCGGTTCTGGTGAGCCTTTTGTGCACAGTTGGGAATTCAGCTTGCTTTTTTCTCTGCGTATCACCCGCAGTCTAATGGGGTCACAGAACGAGCCAATCAGTCCTTGGAGCAATTCCTACGTTGCTATATTTCTGACCATCATAACAACTGGTCAGACCTATTACCGTGGGCAGAGTTTGCTAACAATAGTGCCTTGAATTCTGCTTCCCGATTGTCCCTGTAATGGCGAACTATGGTTTCCAACCTTCCATGTTCCCTGACTCGTTTGTTCCACAGAGTATTCCTGCCTTAGAGGAGCATCTCCGTGGTCTTCGTTCCACTTGAGCACAAGTCCAGGAGGCTTTGCGACATGCTAATGATAGGTACAGACACCATGCTGACTGCAGACGCCTGCCAGCGCCTTCCTGCCAGGTTGGGGACAGGGTTTGGCTGTCATCTAGCAACCTCCAACTTCGTGTTCCCTCTCTGAAGTTCGCACCTCGGTTTATTGGACCTTTCCGTATTCTTTGCAGGATTAACCCAGTGGCTTACGCATTAGACCTTCCTTCTAATATGTGTATCTCAAATGTATTTCGCATCTCCTTATTAAAACCTTTGGTCTGCAACCGCTTTACCACCTCAGTGCCACGTCCTCACTCTGTACAGGTTGAGAACACGAGGAGTATGAAGTACAGTCCATTGTTGACTCCCGTCGGTTCCGTGGGTGCATACAGTACCTGGTGCATTGGAAGGGGTACGGTCCGGAGGAACGCTCTTGGGCCTTGGACGTACATGCCCCTGTCCTCCTCTGTAATTCCCATAGATGTTTTCCCCTCAAGCCTGGTGGTCCTCTGAGGGGGAGGGGTCATTGAGGAGGGGGTACTGTCAGGGCTGGGCTCAGCCCTTCCTTCTCTGAGCTGGCCGCTCAGCTGTCGGCTAATTGCCAGCTCCTACCTCTCCACAGCTACTCACCTGTTGTTGATATCCTGCTCGTCAGACCTGCCTACTTAAGCCGTCCAGCCCAGAGGATCTCTGCCTTCGCCTTGGTCAACATCACAGAGACTATCTCCTGCGTTCCTGTTTAAAGACTTGCTTGGCTGACATCCCTTCTGGCTCCAGATCCAGCTTGCTGTCCCACTACACTGATCCCTGACTTTCTGGTTTGGCTGACTATCCGTTCCGGTTACCGAACTTTGGCTATGTTTTGACTACATTTGTTCTATTTACTTTTATTATTAAACAAGTGTGATTTAACTGTACTTCTGTCTCGGTCTGATTCATGGTTTCTGACAGGTAGACTCAGGACATGTGGTCTCAAGTGTGAAATGACAAGTCAACTCATGTTTTCAGTGAGACTACTTCTCACAGAGACAATGGGTCTTTCTGAGGGGAGGGCTTGTAGGGTTTTTGGGAGCACATAGAATGTTGGGCTTTTGGGGAATAGTACCCTAATACATTTCTAGAGAGATATTGTTCCATCTTGTAAAATTGTGCCTACATGATAGTACTTTTTTTTTAGTTTTTTTTTTTAACCACTTCAATACCAGGCACTTTCGCCCCTTCCTGCCCAGGACAATTTTCAGCTTTCAGCTCTGTCCCACTTTGAATGACAATTGCGCGGTCATGCTACACTGTACCCAAACAAAATGTTTACCATTTTGTTTCCACAAATAGAGCTTTCTTTTGGTGGTATTTGATCACCTCTGCGGTTTTTATTTTTTGCTAAACAAACTAAAAAAGAACAACATTTTTGAAAAAAAAAAAGATTTTCTTCGTTTCGGTTATAAAATTTTGTTTTCTCCTTCACTGACAGGCACTGGTGAGGCGACACTGATGAGGCGGCACTGATGGGCACTGATGAGGATGCACTGATATGTAGAATTGATGGGCACTGATAGGTGGCACTGATGGGCAGCAATAGGTGGCACTGATATGCAGCACTGATGGGCACCTTTAGGCGGCACTGATGGGCACTGACTGGTGGCACTGATGGGCACTGACTGGTGGCTGTGATGGGCACTGATAGGTGGCTGTGATGGGCACTGACAGGCGGCACTTATTGGCAGATAGACAGTACTGATTGACACTGACAGGTGGCACTGACAGGTGTCACTGATGGGCAGCACTGATGTTGAGGTACTGACAGGTTTTACTGCTGGGCACTGAGATGGGCACTGACTGGCACTGTGGTGGGCACTGATTAGCACTGATATGGGCACTGATTGGCACTTTGATGGGCACTGTGAGCTGTGTTTTTATGGGGCACTGACTGAGAGCTTATGGGCACATTTTAAAAGGTGTTGTGGCACATCAATGTGCCGATTATCAGTACAGACCCCCCCCCCCCGACAAGGAGAGCCATCGGTTGGCTCTCCCTGTCAGCGCGAACCGAGAAATGCTGTTTACCGGCACTTCCTGGTTCACGCGATGATCAGCTGTGATTGGTCACAGCTGATCACGTGGTAAGAAACCTCTTACAGAGGCTTCTTATCATGATCGGAGATGCGGTGTGTCAGACTGACATGCCGCACTCGTGATCGCCGCGCTGCGCACCCCCACAAGCGCGCCCCGACATGTTATCCTGCTGGTCGTCATATGACGCCCAGTCAGGATAACAGAGCCACTTCCTGACCGTCATTCTGCATACGGCGGGTGGGAAGTGGTTAATGGCTGTATCAAGGATTCTGGAATTGAACAATACCAGTCTTTCTTTGTAAGATGTTGGAACACATCCACTTTTATTGCTGATTGTCCATCACTGACACCAATGATGGAGCACTATTCTTCCTACTGACACCAATGATGGGGCACTCTTTCCACTGATACCAATGATGGGGTACCATTTCCTCCCACTGACACCAATGATGGGGCACTATTCTTCCTAGTGACACAAATGATGGGGTACTATTGCTCCCACTACCAATTATGGGGCATTATTTCTCCCACTCACACCAACGTCCAGCACCCCTAAAGTCTGAAGGACGGTAAATTGGCCCTTTGTTTGGAAAGTTTGGAGACCCCTGCACTAGATCAATCTCTTACTTGAAAGAGAAAACACAAACTATATAAGTGCCAACATACCTCAAAATAATATAACAGCTAGTGAAGACAGTAAAAAGTGAAATCGCTCACTTGTACAACGCTTATACAAAAGAAATCAGTAAAATGACATGTGATATAAAAAACAAGTAATCACACTTCAATACAATGTTGCCAAACAAAAAAATCATGAGTAAATACCAGCCCTTAAACAAAAGTTCATAGACAGTTCCAAACAAATTCAATCCAGCCCAAAGCAGTGAATCTCAAATCCAAAGTGATCCCTCCACCGCTTGGTAAGATTACTTACTCACCAGAGAAGTTCACTTGTCTTGTTTTAGACCAGGCTTACAAAGCATACAGTATATGTCTCTTACCTCTTGATGGGAATCACTTGAGGTGGATGTTTAAACCAACAACCCTCCACTATCAATGTACTCAGGAGGCTCTCAGCTGGATGAGTTGAACCAAAAAAGGAAACTCATATAGTATAAAATTGCAGACTCGGTTTAATGACATAAACATAGGTATACTAACATTCATAAAAAAGTAGAACAAGCAAAACATTCACAGACGCCTCATTAATACCCTGTGTCTGAATCAGCACTCCAATTAAGCATGTGAAGACCGCTGAACAGCAACAGTTCAGGTTCTCCAGTTCACATAGGGTTTGTCTACGTGAGCCAGAGAAGCTAAGCTGCTGATGTTTAGCTTCTCCTCCATGCCTGACAGTTCCTTGTTGGATTGCTGGTGCTTCACCCCCGGTGTTGGATTCGGGTAGAGCTGGAGAATCTTCTACTGTCTTTCCTTCCCTTTTTATTACTTCTACATACTCCTATTTGCAATATTTTTGTTTTGTTCCTTTTACAGTGCAGGCCTCAGACAGCCCTGTACCTAAAGCGCCTTTTTCGCCCAGTCCATTACGTTTCAACAATTTTTCATCAGGGGCTTGCTTGAGTCAAAACCTGTCTGTGTAAAATCTGTGCAATGCAAATGCATTTATCAATCAAAGCAAGGTGATGCTGCTCTCTAAGCCTATGAAACAATTCCCTACTTATGGATCAATGGTGAATCAATATTTATCAGCTAACATTAACAACAGTTCTTATTATAGAACCCAGGGGCCACTTCAGGTGGCCGCAGGGGGAGCAGAGTACACTGCAAGGACCCAAGGAAGATGTTGCACTGCAATAATATTGATATAAATTCATAAAAGGTCCCAGTCATAAAGATTTGGTGACCAAATGTTGCGATATAATCCCCATGCTGGGCACTAGAGGGAACAAAGCTTAATGCATTTTTCGTTAAGGAATGTTCCATGATGGCAAAAGCTAAATAGCCAGCATTTGGCTACAGATGTTCCGATGAGCAGGAGAAAGGAGGTGAGGGATTAATATACAGGTCTCTAGAGAGACAAGCTGGAGATCATGTGTTTAGAAGAAAAGGGGGCATGAGTGGCTTCGTTCCAGCCCGCCCCCAGCTGCCGAAGGCGGCCGATTGGTCATCGGGCCTCCCGATGGAACGGGAGGCCCGGCAGGAGGGGGGGACGTCCCCTCCCGCTCCTCCGGTATAACAGCCAGGCGGCTTTTAGCCGCATTGGTTGTTATACTCAGATAGCCGATCGCCCGCTCCAAACAATGGTACCGAGATGATGCCTGTAGCTGCAGGCATCATCCCTGGATAATCACGGAAAGCCGAGTACGCACATCTGCGTACGCTCAGCGGGAAGGGGATAATAATTGACAGCTGTAATGGAACATGATTGTACATACCTGTAGCCAGAACTCATATTTTAAATCATATTCCCACTCTTGCATTCATTTTGTCCAATAAAGATTTTACAATAATATAAACTATACAAGCTTTCTTGATTGGAATACTTAGCTGCTAAAAAACACTTGGGGGAATCCTTCCATTTTTCAATTATTTGGGGTTTGCAGCCCTTACGACTCTCTGAAATACTTTTTTCTATTTATACAGTTACACTATTTGTAGCTGCTGACTTTTATTTTTTTTTCACCCAGGCTGGACCTCCTCTTTAATGACCAGGCCATTTTTTTGTGATACGGCACTGCGTTACTTTAACTGACAATTGCGCGGTCGTGCGACGTCGTACCCAAACAAAATTGATGTCCTTTTTTTCCCCAAAAATAGAGCTTTCTTCTTTCAATATTTTTATTAATTATTCAAGAATTATACACAAACTCATATAAAAGGTTCAAGTATAAAGAGAAAATCTCAGCAGTGGGTGGCCTGGGAAGCTTTCCTCAACATACGAACTCCCGCTCCAGAGTCCATTTACCTATGCCGAATACGCTCCCCTATATGCTCTAAAGAATCTTGAGGATACGTAAACAAGCAGTATAACAGTTTTGTCAACCAGGCTATGGCGTTAAACAGGGCAAAGGAACCAAATAAGAGCTAGCAAAGGGGGGCAAGAGGAAAGCAAAAGAGGGAAAAGGAGAATAGAAGAGAGGAAGAAATATAGAAGATAGCGAAGACACAGAGGGGGAGGAAGAAGTCCTGGTCAATTATGGTGAAGAGAGAACATATTCGGTCCAGGGTGCCCAGATCGCGACAAATCTCTGAACTTTGTCTTGAATGATACTGATTGCTTTTTCTTGGGTTAGAATCCAAGATATTTTCCTCTTTGCTGCTATGAAGGACACCGAAGGCTGCTTCCAGACCCGTGCTATGATAATTTTTGCCGCCAGTAAAATGAAGTAAATCAATTTCTGAGCGTTCACGGGTATCTTTTTAACTGTTTCGTTCAGTAAAGCAATAAGCGGAGTTTCTGGGACAGCGAAGACCGTGACCCTCTGCAGCAAAGAGAAAATCCGATTCCGGAAACCCCGTATACAGGAAGAGTTCCACCATATATGGAGTAGATCCCCCCAGTGGTCACATCCCCTAAAACACAGGGAAGCAGGCATGTACTGGCCATTGGGACTACAGGGAGTTTCCCGGTGGGCCGATGGCTCAGTGGGCCGATTTCAGTGACAGTGGACCGCTGCCTCCCTCCGCTCCTCTGTCCCCCCCCCCCCCCGCAGTTCTCACCTCCTCTCCCTGGCTAGTTATGCAGCGCGCCTGAATACAGACATGATGCTCAGGAGTCAACACTGAGAAGCTCATCATACGATCTGGAAGGAGGGCGGCCTCACTTTCCTGCCTAATCTTGTCCCATTGGGGGGGGGGGCGCCAAACTGATTCTTTGCCCCAGGTGAAATAATGTCTAGCTTCCCCACTGGTACTGCCTATAAGAGAAATAATGTAGAACGGCTAATGGCTAGTGGGGGGGGGGGCTTGGGTGGCAAGCCGTCATGGGAGAGACCTGTCAAAGTGGGCCAGTCTGGATGAAGTCCAGGGCCAAATTTTTGTCCCAGTCCAGCCCTGCAGGGAAGCCCCTGAGAGGATCTGAGCTAGGCGAGAGGAGACCAAATACCAGCGGTTCAGAAGTTTGACACTAGCCTCTACAAGCGATACCTTTGAAGGAACGAGATAATTGCTGATAATAGGTTTCTGTGTCCCAGTCTATATTCAAATCTTGTTTCCATGCCAAAGCATACAAGGGTTTACCTGAAGTCTCTGCCAAAGAGTTGTATATGAAAGATATGCCCCCCCCCCCCCCCCCCTCTGATCTCTGATCTTCAAGCATCATTTTTTATAGGGTGTGACTCTATTGGTCTACAATTGTTAACCTCAGAGTTGTCCTTACCCGGTTTCGGGATGACCGATATGTATGCAGAATTTGCGTCATCATCAAGACGGGCACCTTTCCGGAGGGAGTTAAAATATCTTGTCAGATATGGAGAAAGTGTTGGAGCAAAAGTTTTATAATAACAGACGGATAATCTTTCAGGTCCCGTGTGGTGCTCTTTTTGAGGTTTTTAATTACCTCTAACACCTCTGATTCTGTAATAGGCTCCTCAAGGTCAGAGAGGTGAGCCGAAGCTAGTTTGGGGAGGGGCATCCCACCAAGAATGCCCTTTAACTCTCTGGAGGGGATAGGGGTGTCAGCTTGATATAACTTTGAGTAGAACCTATGGAATGTAGCCATTATTTTGTCTGGATTTTGGGTGAGGGTGTCTGTGGGGGTGCGTATTTTGGGGAATGAAAAGGAACAAGGTTTAGGTATTAGTCTGTTGGCAAGTCTCGGACCTACCCTATCTTTCAGTAGGTAGTGCCGGGCGTTAGCCCAGCGCAGGTCCTTTTCAACGTGAGTGTTGTGTGCAATATTGAGGGAGAGTCTCGCTGCTTCTAGTTGTACTGTTGAGGAAGCTGTTGGGTTACATTTATGGTTTCTGGCTATTAGAAGGAATTATTTTTCAAGATTGTTAATTTCGGCTCTTTTGTCATGTTTGTGCTGTGAGGTAATCTGTATGAGCTTACCCCTAATGACAGCCTTGTGAGCAGCCCAAAGTGTTGTGGGAGAAAGTCCCTCTGTGTCATTCAAGTCAAAAAAGGACTTGATCTCTTTGGATAATCCAGTAGCCTGTATTGGGTTGCTTAGTAGGGCTTCATTGATGCGCTATCTAAAGGGGCCGCGATGATCTTGGAGTTTCACGACATCCATCAAGACCATGGCGTGGTCTGATAATCTAGAGTCTCTGACAAGTGATTTAGAAATGCATGGGATCGCAGCGGCAAAAAGAAAAATGTGATTTATCCTGGCGTAGGAGCTATGCCGGGCAGAGAAGTGTGTATAGTCTTTTGTGGAAGAGTTTATTTCCCTCCATATGTCTATTAAACTGTGGGTGTTGACTAGTTTAGCTATGCGAGTGCTAAATTTCGGGGGACGGCATAGTCGGGCTCGGCCGTTGTCCGACTTATCGAGAGTCTGGTCCAGGGCCACATTCGAGTCACCTCCCATGATCACTGTACCCGAGAAGTGTCGGGAGAGAGTTTCTAGCATGGAGGGAAAAAATTCTGCCTGCCTCGGTTTGGGGCATAATATGAAATCAGTGTAAATGTGGAGCCAAGGATGGTACCCTCTAACAGTAGAAATCTACCATTGGGATCTGATATCTCCTTAGAGAGGGTGAATTAGGTATGTTTAGAGAAAAAGATTCCAACCCCTTTAGTTGACTCCTCCGCATTAGGGCCCTTTCACACTGGGGCGGGGGCGGCGTTGGCGGTAAAGCGCTGCTATTGTAAGCGGCGCTTTACCGTCGGTATTTCGGCCGCTAGCGGGGCGGTTTTACCCCCGCTAGTGGCCGAGAAAGGGTTAAAAACCACCGGAAAGCGGCGCTGCAGAGGCGCTTTGCCGGCGGTATAGCCGCGCTGTCCCATTGATTTCAATGGGCAGGAGCGGTGAAGGAGCGGTATATACTCCGCTCCTTCACCGCTCCGAAGATGCTACTAGCAGGACTTTTTCTCCCGTCCTGCTAGCGCAACGCTCCAGTGTGAAAGCCCTCAGGGGTTTCACACTGGAGAGACAGCAGCGGCTGTTTCGGGTCGGTTTGCAGGCGCTATTATTAGCGCAATAGCGCCTGCAAACCGCCCCAGTGTGAAAGGGCCCTAAGAGAGGTAAAACTGAGGATATTTGTGGTGGATATACGAGGGTTTGTAACTTTTAGGGAAGTGCGTTTCCTGTAAGAGAAGCGCATCTAAGTGCTGGGAGTGGTAGGTTTGGAATAATTTGTGTCTTTTTAGAGCTTTATTTTGGTGGTATGTGATCACCTCTGCAGTTTTTCTTTTTTTTTTTTTAACTGTAAACAAAAAAGCAACAATTTTGAAAAAAAAACCTTACTTTCTGCTATAAAATGTATCCAATAAAAATCCCAATAAGCGTATATTGATTGGTTTGCGCAAAAGTTATCGCATCTACAAACTATGGGATAGATTTAGGGACTTTGTTTTTACTAGTAATGGCGGCGATCTGCGTTTTTTAGCGGGACTGCAACATTGCGACGGACAAATTAGACACTGATGCCGCGTACACACGATCGGAATTTCCGTCAGAAAAAACTTGAATGGTTTTTCTGACGGAATTCCGCTCAAGCTTGTCTTCCATACACACGGTCACACAAAAGTTCTCTGAACTTTTGACCGCTAAGAACGCGGTGACGTACAACACTACAACGAGCCGAGAAAATTAAGTTCAATGCTTCCAAGTATGCATCAAATTGTTTCCGAGCATGCGTGTTTTTTTTCGTGTCCGAATGCACGAACCCATTTTCGGATAGGAACTTTTCCCAACCGAAAAATAGAGAATATGTTCTCAATCTTTTGCTGGCTGGAATTCCGCCAGCAAAAGATCGATGGAGCATACACACGGTCGCATTTTCCGACAAAAAGCTCTCATCGGAGTTTTGCTGGCGGCATTTACGATCGTGTGTATGCGGCAAAGGTTACACTTTTTGGGGACCAGTGACACCAATACCGCAATAAGTGCTAAAAAAAAATCTTTAGTTGGATGAGGTACAACTGTATAAAAGACACTGGCAGGGGAGGGGTTAACATCAGGGGCAATCAAAGGGTTAAATGTGTTCCCTATGTGTGCTTTCTTACTGTATGGGGGATGCTGACACTAGACAGAGAGATCCCTGATCTGCAGCTGCACAGATCAGGAAATGTCTCACTGCCTGTGATTAGCGATGTGGAGTGTAAGCTTCCTGGCGGGCATGTGGAGTTGCGAACACTCCTGAGCTCATCCTTACTGATTAGTAGGAATCACAGATCTCTCTTCGTCTGTGATAGAACAACAGTCTGCCTTGTTTACATTGGCAGACCCACCGTTCTGTCATTCCCCAAATGGTCGCGGCTGGCCCGGCGGGCCCGCTGATTGGCTACCGCTGTGTCCAATCACAGCGAGCCCGAGACCAGGAAGCACGAACAACGTACAGGTACGTTGCTTCACGCAGCCAGGCCGCCCTGCCGCAGTATATGTATGGTGTGGGCAGTCCAGAAGTAGCTAAACTAAGTAAATCAAGCCGAGTGTTCTAAATGAGGTCCAGCTAAAGATCTGTATGGAGGAATCAGATTTCCCTAGATGTATTATTTTGCATATAAGACACAATTTTTTTTTTTAAAGTGTAAAAATAAAAAATAAAATGTAAAATAAATAAGAAAAAAAACATTTTAAATGCGCTTCGTCCCGACGAGCTCGCGTGCAGAAGCAAACGTATACAGGATTAGCACCCACATATGTAAAGGGTGTTCAAACCACACATGTGAGGTATCACCGCGATTGGTAGAGTGAGAGCAATAATTCTAGCCCTAGACTTCCCCTGTTACTCAAAACATGCAACCTGTAGAATTTTTTAAACGTTGCCTATGGAGATTTTTAAGGGTAAAAGTTTGTCGCCATTCCAGGAGCGGGCGCAATCAATTTCAAAGCGTGACATGTTGGGTATCAATTTACTCGGTGTAACATTATCTTTCACAATATAAAAAAAAAATCAGGCTAACTTTACTGCTGTTTTATTTTTTAATTAAAAAAAGTGTATTTTTTCCAAAAAAAGTGCACTTGTAAGACCGCTGTGCAAATACGGTGTGACAGAAAGTATTGCAACGACCGTAATTTTATTCTCTAGGGTGTTAGAAAAAAAATGTATAATGTTTGGGGGTTCTAAGTAATTTTCTAGTAAAAGAAAAAACCTTCCCGACGGCCTCACGCAGATATACTGCGGCAGAAGGGCACGTACAGGCAGATTAACGTACCTGTACGTTGCCCTTTAAGAGGCGGCTCGCGGGGAGCTCCGTGACCGCGAGTCCCGTGGATCCGATGTCCGCGGGGATACCCGCAATCATCTCACAGTGAGGAAGAACGGGGAGATGCTAATGTAAACATGCATCTCCCCGTTCTGCCTAATGACACTGTCACGGATCACAGCTCCCTGTAATCGGGAGCCGCGATCAGTGTAGCGTCACACACAGCCCCTTCCACCCACAGTTAGAAACACTCCCTAGGACACACTTAACCCCTACAGCGCCACCTAGTGGTTAACCTCTTCACTGCCAGTAACATTTTTACAGTAATCAATGCAATTTTTTAGCATTGATTGCTGTATTAATGCCAATGGTCCCAAAAATGTGTCAAAATTGTCCGATGTGTCCGCCATAATTTCGAAGTCACAATAAAATTTGCAGATCGCCACAATTACTAGTAAAAAAAAAATAATCAATAAAAATGCCATAAAACTATCCCCTATTTTGTAAATGCTATAACTTTTGCGCAAACCAATCAATAAACGCTTATTGCTATTTTTTTTACCAAAAATATGCAGAAGAATACGTATCGGCCTAAACTGAGGAAAAAAAAACGTTTTTTTAAATATTTTTGGGGGATATTTATTAAAGCAAAAAGTAAAAAATAATGCGTTTTTTTTTAAATTGTTGCTATTTTTTTGTTTATAGCGAAAGAATAAAAACCGCAGAGGTGATCAAATACCATCAAAAGAAAGCTCTATTTGTGGGGAAAAGAGGACGTCAATTTTGTTTTGGGAGCCATGTCATACGACGGCGCAATTGTCAGTTAAAGCGACGCAGTGCCGAATCGCAAAAAGTGCTCTGGTCAGGAAGGGGGTAAATTCTTCCGGGGCTGAAGTGGTTAACTTGTAAACAACAAATCTCAGAAAGAGGCTCGGTCCTTAAGTGCTTAAAGGAGAATTGTAAAAAAAACAAAAAAAAAAACAAGATTGGTTAAACCCACAAGTGCTTTTTTTAACCACTACAATTCCTTTATATTAGCTTTTGGAATTTACTAATGCAGCAATTTAGAAATCAGATGAAAGGTTTAGCACTGGGAAACACTTTTTAATAGATAAAAGTGCATTTTATATACATCTAAATAGATCAGACCAAAATGAGGGACAAATGAGGAGGGAGGAGGAAAGAGGGACATTGTCACAAATCAAGGACAGTCCCTCGAAATCAGGGACAGTTGGGAGCTATGGTTCCAGGAAGAAATCTGTACATGATGTACATAACATCACAGCTACCATATCTGCTTCCCACCTTCCCGATTACGTCAGTGGGCTTACGCCGCAATGTGGGCGGGCCAGTTCCCTTTGTTTTTCGTTTTACCCTTTGGCAACGATCCAATTGGCTGCCACAGACAAAGTAATGAAGCCGCGTCAGCCATCTTTTTTCCGTGCGCTCTATTACTGCGATTGCCGTAAAACGCGAGACTCGAAAAACCACCGAGTAAAGCCACAACCCCCGATATACTCAACGGTTCACCGGCAACGGCTAGAAGGCTAAGCTTACGAAGGAATAGCTCGTGACGGGACAACGGCTTTGTTTTGCCCATAGTAAAGATGTCCGCTCAGTGGATCACGTGATGAGGGTCTAAGCGACTGCTGTAGAGGGATGTTTATGGCAACGGGAGCTGAGAGAGAGGACTGCAGGGCAGCCGCTGAGCCGTCCACCAATCACTGAGCGCTAGGCGAAGCTCCGCCTGGAGAGCCCGGCTGGGAAGGAGCAATATGGCGGCGCTGTGTGTGGGATCGCAGAGAGGTGGCGCTTACAGAGGATAGGAAAGGAGGAGACTCCATAGACATAGGAAGAGAGAGCGGCCGGCGTACCTTGTGACTGCTCAGTAAGTGTGTGTTTGTGTGTGTGGGGCAGAGAAGCGGGTATGTGATAGACTGAGGGAGCTGTGTGTACTAATAGCCGGGCCGCACGTTTCCCGGCATGCTGCGCGGTGGACAACCCTAAATCTGTCCAGTCATGGTGTGTGTGCCATTGTCACCATGGAGGAGGCTGTGACCAGTCTGTGAGGGCCACACAATACACATGGATGACAGAGTGAGGGGGAAGGGGAGCCTCAGTAGAAGAGGAAAGCTCCTCTTCCAATCCCCCATCCCTCACTCTAATTCCATTACTTTATGTTTGAGGAGCAGCTGGCACCTTTTTTTTTTTTTTTTTCCTCGGGTACCCTCTTCCACTTCCTTACTCGGCGAAGATGACATCACACCTTTTATGACATAACGACACATCCCAGGAGCTCAGGGGATTTAGTCTTCCTGTGTGCTGGGGAATGCGGAAGCCGGTCATCTGTCAAAATAGCCAATGCATCAAGATCTCCAATGACGTCACTCCCGGATACTGTAAACTGCCAGTAATTGGAAATTTAGATGACTTGCTGCTTTGACACAACACTGCCAAGCGTATACACTCCAGGACACATTATGAGCAGATATTGTTAGTCCGCTCCGATACTAACCAACAAAATGGCCGCCTCTGTGGAAACAACAACTTTTTTCCTCGTTACGTGCTGTTGTGTCAAAACAGCAAAGTCTTCATGTATCGGAATGTGCACATTTGCTTGTGTTGTGTCAAAACGGCAAGTCATCGAAAGCTCCAATTTAAAAGTGGAACTTCCGCTCATTTGTCTCCTCTCCCCCTCCGGTGCCACAATTGTCACTGGAGGGGGAGAGGAGAACAGGATGAAGAGAAGGGGGGGGGGGGGTAGGATACCTGTCTTTGACAGGTATCCTGTTCCCACTTCCGGGAGCCACAGCCGCGGCCCATGACATCACCGCTGTCACCGGGCCACTAGGAGAGAGGAGCGGGGCCTCGCGCATGTGCAGTAGGGTTCCCAGCTTGAAGCTGTAATGCTACATTGCCGGGTACCCTTACCCGCAATGGCGGTGGCAGCACCTGACAGCTGATGGAAACATCAGCTGCGGTGCCGACATCACTGGACTCCAGGACGGGGTAAGTTAAAAGTGCTATGTGAGTGGATGCGCTGCTCCCATCTGTGCTCTCTATATTGCCTGTGTATGTGCTATCTCAATAGCCTAATTTGGTTCACCATCCACCTAACAGGTTATATCTCATTTATACAATAATCATATGTTTGTATAATTCATCACATGTGAACAACAACTTAATCCAAATACTTTAAATCATATAAAAAGTCCAGTGACATATGTCACATCATGATAGACTCTTCTTCATATGTGTTGCGAATCATCCGTTATAATTGCCGTGGGCGGCGTGCTCTTGTGTGTGGTATCAGATTAAAAGTGACTTAGTGCTTCACCACCACCTGTGAGATTTGCCACTCACCAGATTAATCTTTAAAACTGCACCTTTGGTTCATTAACAGGGATAACCACTCCACTCAAAGGAAACTTTTCTCCAATATCTATACCAGGTCCTCAATGTTCCTCATGCAAACGGATAAAAAACCATCATCGCGCAATAACGTTTAAAACCTTTATTCCATACATAAAAAACACTTTGCACTCACATTTCCAGGACGGGGTAAGTGTCCGATTTATTTAAAGTCAGCTCCTGCAGTAAATGTAGCTGCTGGCTTTTTTTGTTTTGGCGGAACAGCACTTTAAAGACAGTTTACACTAACCGGAAGTGACGTAATTGGAGATTTTGATTAATTGGCTATTTTGACAGAACACCGGCTCCCAAATCCAAGATGGCAGCACCGGGAACCCACAGTCCTCAGATGAATCAGCTGCAGGGAAGACAGCGGCGGACTCTGTGCTGGTAAATGCTGCATTTTATCTTGTACCCACAGGTAAGCCTATAATAAGGCTTATCTGTAAGTACTATAAATATCTCCTAAACGTGGACCATTTAGGAGATATTTACATATATACAGCCGGTGACATCACCGGTACACTGCGCTCTCAATGGATGAGATGCCACCCATTGAGACAGCTGTGCCGTGACCCCTGCACTGACGTTGTCACATCTTGGCCATTCAAAAGGCCTACATGCCCAGAAGGAAGACTGGGTGAAGATCTATTCCCTGTTAGTGGGGACTGCATGCTACTGGAGGGATCTGTTGTTTAGGCAATGTGCTAGTAAGCGGTGCATACTAGCACATTATAACATAAGGCTGCGAGAGGATCATTTTTTTTTTTTTTTTGCGTGGTTTACTACTGCTTTAATTTTCACATGCCGGGCTAAAGTTCCTCTTTAACCATTTGCTGACCGCCCACCTGTAATGTACTACTGCTAGAGCTGCACGATTAATCATTAAAAAAAAAAAATGTGATTTCGGTTCAAACCCCCCCCTGCACACGATCTCTATGCAGAATTTCCAGATTCATTCATGTAACAAGTGTAGAGAGTTCTCTGCTCACTCAGCTGTCAAAAGAAAAAAAGTCAGCCTGCCAAGTTTTTCACAACATTGTTGCTTGTAGATAACTATAAACATTGTAACTTTTTAGTCTGTAAATAAGGGAAGTTTAAACACTTAACCCCCTTCCTGACCAGTGCACTTTTTACAATTCGGCACTGCGTCGCTTTAACTGCTAATTGCGCGGTCATGCAATGCTGTACCCAAACTAAATTTGCGTCCTTTTCTTCCCACAAATAGAGCTTTCTTTTGATGGTATTTGATCACCTCTGCAGTTTTTATTTTTTGCGCTATAAACGGAAAAAGACCGAAAATTTTGAAAAAAAATGATATTTTCTACTTTTTGTTATAAAAAAAATCCAATAAACTAAATTTTAGTCATACATTTAGGCCAAAATGTATTCGGCCACATGTCTTTGGTAAAAAAAAATGTCAATAAGCGTATATTTATTGGTTTGCGCAAAAGTTATAGCGTCTACAAACTAGGGTACATTTTCTGGAATTTGCACAGCTTTTAGTTTATGACTGCCTATGTCATTTCTTGAGGTGCTAAAATGGCAGGGCAGTACAAAACCCCCCCAAATGACCCCATTTTGGAAAGTAGACACCCCAAGGAAATTGCTGAGAGGCATGTTGAGCCCATTGAATATTTATTTTTTTGTCCCAAGTGATTGAATAATGACAAAAAAAAAAAAAAAATTTACAAAAAGTTGTCACTAAATGATATATTGCTCACACAGGCCATGGGCATATGTGGAATTGCACCCCAAAATACATTCAGCTGCTTCTCCTGAGTATGGGGATACCACATGTGTGGGACTTTTTGGGAGCCTAGCCGCGTACGGGGCCCCCGAAAGCCAATCACTGACTTCAGGATTTCTAAGGGCATAAATTTTTGATTTCACTCCTCGCTGCCTATCACAGTTTTGAAGGCCATAAAATGCCATGATGGCACAACCCCCCCCCCCCCAAATGACCCCATTTTGGAAAGTAGACACCCCAAGCTATTTGCTAAGAGGCATGGTGAGTATTTTGCAGCTCTCATTTGTTTTTGAAAATGAAGAAAGACCAGAAAAAATTTTTTTTTTTTTTCTTTTTTCAATTTTCAAAACTTTGTGACAAAAAGTGAGGTCTGCAAAATACTCACTATACCTCTCAGCAAATAGCTTGGGGTGTCTACTTTCCAAAATGGGGTCATTTGGGGGGGGTTTGTGCCACCTGGGCTTTCCATGGCCTCCGAAACTGTGATGGGCAGTGAAGAGTGAAATCAAAAATTTACGCCCTTAGAAAGCCTGAAGGCGGTGTGGTTTTCGGGGTCCCGTGCGCGGCTAGGCTCCCAAAAAGTCCCACACATGTGGTATCCCTATACTCAGGAGAAGCAACAGAATGTATTTTGGGGTGTAATTTCACATATCCCCATGGCATGTTTGAGCAATATATCATTTAGTGACAACTTTGTGCAAAAAAAAAAAAAAATTTGTCTCTTTCCTGCAACTTGTGTCACAATATAAAATATTCCATGGACTCGACATGCCTCTCAGCAAATAGCTTGGGGTGTCTACTTTCCAAAATGGGGTCATTTGGGGGGGTTTTGAACTGTCTTGGGATTTTATGCACAACATTTAGAAGCTTATGTCACACATCACCCACTCTTCTAAACACTTGAAGACAAAGCCCTTTCTGACACTTTTTGATTACATGAAAAAATTATTTTTTTTTGCAAGAAAATTACTTTGAACCCCCAAACATTATATATTTTTTTTAAAGCAAATGCCCTACAGATTAAAATGGTGGGTGTTTCATTTTTTTTTTTTTCACACAGTATTTGCGCAGCGATTTTTCAAACGCATTTTTTGTGGAAAAAACACACTTTTTTAAATTTTAATGCACTAAAACACACTATATTGCCCAAATGTTTGATGTAATAAAAAAGATGATCTTAGGCCGAGTACATGGATACCAAACATGACATGCTTTAAAATTGCGCACAAACGTGCAGTGGCAACAAAATTAATACATTTTTAAAAGCCTTTACAGGTTACCACTTTAGATTTACAGAGGTCTACTGCTAAAATTACTGCCCTCGATCTGACGTTCGCGGTGACACCTCACATGCATGGTGCAATTGCTGTTTACATTTGACGCCAGACCGACGCTTGCGTTCGCCTTAGCGCGAGAGCAGGGGGGACAGGGGTGCTTTTTTTTTTTTTTATTTATTTTTTTTTGCTTTTTTATCTTATTTTTAAACTGTTCCTTTCATTTTTTTTTTTTAATCATTTTTATTATCTCAGGGAATGTAAATATCCCCTATGATAGCAATAGGTAGTGACAGGTACTCTTTTTTTTGAAAAAATTGGGGTCTATTAGACCCTAGATCTCTCCTCTGCCCTCAAAGCATCTGACCACACCAAGATCGGTGTGAAAAAATGCTTCCCCAATTTCCCAATGGCGCTGTTTACATCCGGCGAAATCTAAGTCATAAAATGCTCGTAGCTTCCGGTTTCTTAGGCCATAGAGATGTTTGGAGCCACTCTGGTCTCTGATCAGCTCTATGGTCAGCTGGCTGAATCACCGGCTGCATTCTCAGGTTCCCTGTTGAGACAGGAGAGCCAGAGAAAAACACGGAAGACGGTGGGGGGCGGCATTCCCTCCCACTGCTTGTAAAAGCAGTCTAGAGGCTAATTAGCTGCTAGGATTGCTTTTACATGAAAGCCGACCGCTGGCTGAAAAGAATGATACCAAGATGATACCTAAACCTGCAGGCATCATTCTGGTATAACCACTCAAAGTCTTGAATGGCGTACCTGAAGACAAAAAAATGGTTAACAATAAAGCACAGTAAACGGTAAAGTATAAAAAATTGCATACCTGAAAAGCAAACATGATAAAACATAATAACAATAAAACATTGCAGAATAGAATACAGTAAAAAAAGAGCAGAACAATAGAGAGAGAGAATAGAGAGAGAACAATAAAACGACAACTATTTATTTTTTTTTATTTTTGTTTGTGGTTTTTTTTTTTTTTTTTTTTTTTTTTTTTTTTTTACACTTTTTTTTGTAACTGTAACTTTTATAACTGTAACCGGTTCCAGGTTCGGGTCTCTCAAAATGCGATGGCATCTTGGGAGACCCTGTGAAAGTGTGCCTAGTCTGTGCAATGCTGTACCCTACGCTAATACTCAACTAGTGAATGGTAGCGTTCAAAACATTCACCAATGCAAAGACCAGGATTGTCAGGACAGGAGGGACAATAATAGCGGGTGTCACGCCTATATCCGCGCTTGCTGCAGACACGACATCTTTTTTGGGGGGGTTCGTTGGGTAGGGGTACTCGGGAGGACATAAAGAAAATGCCTCTCATGCAGCCGACTGCATTTGGTTGGGGATGTGAATGGGGGAAGTACGGGTGCTGCAGAAGTGGTGGGTTCCCAATTAGGATTGGCGAATGCAGCAGGAAGGGCATTATGGGCACAACGGGCCTGTGTTTGTCTTCTTGGTGGCAGCGTGACACTATTTGAGCTTGCCACCTCACCAGCTTGAACTGCACTTATGGGACTCGCCACGTCACCAAGTGTTACTGCAGTGCTGGTTTGACTACGACCGGGGTGTACTAGGCCGCTGGCGCTTGCCAGTTCACCAAAACGCTACAAAAAAAACTGTTAGTGATCGCAGGGATCAGGCCTGACTCTGCGAACACTGCAGTTATGTGTTTAGTGTTTTGTAAGTGACAGTGATCGATCGATACTGCACTTGGGTGGGCTGGGCTGGGCCGGGCGGAGGGGCAAAACGCAGGTGCTAGCAGGTATCTGGGCTGATCCCGCTAACACTGCGTTTTTGGGAATCCTAAACTGCTGGGGACGCTAGTATAGATCTGATCGGATCAGATATTGATGCGTTCAGATACTATACCTCTAAGGGAGGTGTACGGTGCGTGCGTGGGTGTTAGCGGTACTGGCACTAACCTGACGCTGCCTGGGGCTGGTGCTTGCCATTTCACCAAAACGCTACCAAAAAAACTGTTAGCGATCGCAGGGATCAGGCCTGACTCTGCGAACGCTGCAGTTATGCGTTTAGTGTTTTGTAAGTGACAGTGATCGATCGATACTGCACTTGGGTGGGCTGGGCCGAGCCGGGCGGAGGGGCAAAATGCAGGTGCTAGCAGGTATCTGGGCTGATCCCGCTAACACTGCGTTTTTGGGAATCCTAAACTGCTGGGGACGCTAGTATAGATCTGATTGGATCAGATATTGATCCGATCAGATACTATACCACTAAGGGAGGCGTATGCTGCGTGCGTGGGTGTTAGCGGTACTGGCGCTAATCTGACGCTGCCTGGGGCGACGCAGATCACCGCCGGGCGATCAGGGGGCTAAACCTTTATTCGGTAATAAACGGCGGGTGCCCTGACACTATAAAAAATAAACAAACTAACCAGCGTCACCAGTAACGGTTATACAGTGATCAGTGGTGAAAGGGTTAACTAGGGGGCAATCAAGGGGTTAAAACATTTATTAGATAGTATATGGGGGTCCCTGTCGCTATAAAACGCTGACGGCGAACCTAAATATTTACCTCACTAACTAGCGTCACCAGCGACACTAATACAGCGATCAGAAAAATGATCGCTTAGCGACACTGGTGACGGGGGGGGTGATCAAGGGGTTAAAACTTTATTAGGGGGGGTTAGGGGGGTATCCTAGACCTACAGTGGGCTAATACTAACTGCCCTACCACTTCTAACTGTCACAAACTGACACCAATCTCAGTAATCAGGAAAAAAAAAAAAAAAAAACAGCTTGGTGTCAGTTTGTGACGGGGGGGGGGGGGGAATCGGGGGGCGATCGGGGGTGTTTAGTGTGCCTGGCATGTTCTACTGTGTTGTGTAGTGTTTTACACTTACTCGGATGTCTTCTCTCCTCGGCGTCGGAACGGAAACTGCCAAGCCGAGGAGAGATGACATCACATCCTCTGCCTGTGTGTACTATACACAGGCAGGGGATGTTTCTCATTGGCTGGGAGCGATCGCGAGGGGGGGGCCACGATCGGATGGCCTCCCCCTCATCTCTGATCGCTCCTAGACAAATGCCGACCGCCGCTGGCACCGGGAGGGGGGTCCGATTGGACCCCCGCCCGCGGGAAGGCAATCACGTACCAGGTACGTGATTTTGCCTGCCCGTGCCGCTCTGTTCACGTATATATGCGTGAGGCGGTCGGCAAGTGGTTAAAGTGACACTAAGACCCCTTTCACACTGAGGTGCTTTTCAGGAGCTTTCACGCTAAAAAAAAGCGTCTGAAAATCTCATGAAAACCTATTTTCATTAAAATCAATGAATGCTTTCACACTGGGGCAGTGTGCTGGCAGGGAGGTGAAAAAAACGCCCCTCTCCATTGAAATTAATGGAAAGCACTTCAAAAGCGCCTGAAAAGCTCTTCAGAAGTGCTCAGTGTTTTACTGGCAGTTAACAAGCGCCTCAGTGTGAAAGGGGCCTAAAGCTTTGTTTTTTGTTTTGTTTTTTTAAATAACAAACATGTCATACTTACCTCCACTGTGCAGCTCGTTTTGAGTGGCCCTGAACATCCTCTTCTGGGGGCTCTCACGGCTCCTCCCCGCATTAGGTAACCCCTAGGAGAAGTGCGCTCCCGAGGGAGTTACCTTGCGGGCGCGCTCCCGAGTCATTCATTTAGCGTCCATAGAAGCCGAATGTATGACTCGGCCCCGGCGCCCGAGTCATTGGATTTGATTGACGGGAGCCAATGGCTGTGCTGCTATCAATCCATCCAATCAGGACCCGAGACACCGGCTTTTGCTGGTGTGCTCATCCCTGGGACGAGATAGAGGGGGTACAGGTAAGTAAAACAGGGGCTTGGGGGTGGGGGGGGCCTGAAGAATTACAGGAGGTTTTTCACCTCAATGCAAAAAACCACGAAGGTTTACAACCCCTTTAACCACTTTCCGTCCGCCATATAGCAGAATGACGGCGGCAAAGTGGTTGTGATATCCTGACCGGACGTGATCAGGATATCACAGCTGGCGCGCGCCCAGCACGGCGATCGGAGGTGCTGTGTGTCAGTCTGACACACCGCAACTCAGATCGTGGTATGAAGCTTCTGACAGAGGCCTCTTACCACGTGATCAGCTGTGACCAATCACAGCTGATCACAGCGTGAACCAGGAAGTGCCGGTAAACGGCTTTCCTCGGTTCATGCTGACAGGGAGAGCCGATCGGCGGCTCTCCCTGTCGGGGGGGGGGGGGGGGGGTCTGTGCTGGTAATCAGCACATTGATTATCAGCGCAGCCCCCATCAAAAGGTGCCAATCAGTGCCCAACACCTGCCAGCCTGTCCCCATCAGTAATGCCTGTCGTTGCCCCATCAAAGTGCCACTCAATAATGCCTGTCAGTAGCTGCCTATTCAGTGCCCATCAGTTTTTTGTTTTTTTTTAATTGACGGCCTTTTTTTGTTTAGCGCAAAAATTTAAAAACGCAGAGATGATCAAATACCACCAAAAGAAAGCTCTATTTGTGGGAAGAAAATGATAAAAATTTAGTTTGGGTGCAGTGTTGAACAGCGCTGAAAGCTAAAAATTGTCCTGGGCAGGAAGGGGGGAAAGTGCCTGGTATGGAAGTGGTTAAAGACTAAACCTTTTTCTGACACTTGTTTCTTTCAAAGTTAAAATCAGTATTTTTTGCTAGACAATTACTTGGAACCCCCAAACATTATATATATTTTTAGCAGAGAACAGGAATGAGAAACCGAGATCTTTAGTAAAAAGTAGCACACATTACATATTATTAGACACACTTTGAACCCCTTGATCGCCCTAGATGCTAACCCCTTCCCAGACATTGTGTGTCAATACAGTGACAGTGTATAGCCCCTTCCCGCCGACCGTACGCATATGTGCGTACTCGGCTTTTGGGGGTTATACCGGGATGATGCCCGCAGCTGCAGGCATCATCCCGGTACCGTTGTTTCGAGCGGGCGATCAGCTACCCGTATATAACAACCGATGTGGCTAAAAGCCGCTCGGCTGTTATACCGGAGGAGCGGGACGTCCCCGCCGCTCTTACACGGCCTCCCGTGCGATCGGGAGGCCCGGTGTCCAATCGGCTGCCTCCGGCGGCTGTGGGCGGGCTGGAACGAAGCTGTGGGCGGCTTCGTTCCAGCCTTCTCAATGTAAACACGGAAGCGACATCACTTCCCGTTTACTCGGCTGCCAATGGCGCTGAATTTTAAAAAATACACAGTATTCAGAATCGCCGTTTTCGGCAATCTGAATACTTTGAAGTGCAGAGGAGGGATCGAGGGTCTTTTAGACCCCCGATCCCTCCATAAAGAGTACCTGTCACCACCTATTACTGTCACAAGGGATGTTTACATTCCTTGTGACAGCAATAAAAGTAAAAAAAAAAAAATTTTTTTTTAAAACACAATTTATAAGTCTAAAAATAAATAAAATAAAATAAATAAAAAAAAAAATAAATACATTTTAAAGCGCCCCCGTCCCCGCGAGCTCGCGCAGCGAAGAAAACGCATACGGAAGTCGCGCCCGCATATGTAAACGGTGTTCAAATCACACGTGAGGTATCGCCGCGATCGTCGGAGCGAGAGCAATAATTCTATCCCTAGACCTCCTCTGTAACTCTGACCTGGTAACCGTAAAAAAAATTTAAAGTGTCGCCTATGGAAATTCATAGCTACCATAGTTTGTCGCCATTCCACGACTGCGTGCCATTATAAAGCGTGACATGTTTGGTATCTATTTACTCGGCGTAACATCATCTTTCACATTATACAAAAAAATTGGGGTAACTTTACTTTTTGGATTTTTTAAAATTCATGGAAGTGTCCCTTTTCCAAAAATTTGCGTTTAAAACACCGCTGCACAAATACCGTGTGATATAAAATATTGCAACAATCTCCATTTTATTCTCTAGATTCTCTGCTAAAAAAATATCTATAATGTTTGGGGGTTCTAAGTAATTTTCTAGCAAAAAATATGGATTTTAACTTGTAAACACCAAATGTCAAAAATAGGTTTAGTCATGAAAGGGATAGTATTGTATTGTATTATGGTAATGTCAGTGGCAGTTAGTTTTCCCCCCAGCGTAATTAGTGTCTGACCGCCGGACTATAAGTCGCTGATCGCAGTCATTAGTAGTAAAAAAAAAAATAATTAAAAATTCCAGTATATATCTCATAGTTTGTAGGCGCTATAACTTTCACGCAAACCAATCAATATACACTTGGGATTTTTTTTTTTTAAATCAAAAACATGTAGCAGAATACATTTTGGACAAAATTTATGAAGAAATTTAATTTGTTATGGGATGTGTTTTATAACATAAATAAATTATATATATATATATATATATATATATATATATATATATATATATATATATATATATATATATATATATATATATATATATGGTCTTTTTTTGTTTATATCGCAAAAAATAAAAAACCCAGTAGTGATCAAATTACACCAAAAGAAAGCTGTATTTGTGTGAAAAAGAGAGAGATTTTGTTTGGGTTCAGCGTAGTATGACCCCACAATTACCAGTTAAAGTAGTGCAGTGCAAAATAATGGCCTGTTCATGAAGGTTAAAACCTTTCCAGTTAAGGCTTGGTTCACACCTAAGGGTGCAACTATGTGTGTGTTCTGCACGACACCTCTAGGGCAGGCCATTCATTTCAATAACCTGCCTTGCATGCCAGAAACGTGGGGAAAAGAAGATTTTCCCAAAAATTCGCTATTCTGAATGGCATGGCGCTGCGGAACCAGGTGGTTTGCAGATGCATGGGGATGCCATTAATAATAGAACATTTCTGTGCGTGTCAGGAAAGCGCAAGATTTTGTGCACATTCAGTCCACACTAGTGTGGACTGAAGAGAATTTCACTCACCAACACAATTTTTTGTTTTATTTAATCCCTTTAATTTTTTAAGCTGTGTTGTCTTCAATTCACATCAGCAAATCCAGCCTCATCCTTCTGCGTTCCTCTGATCGGGTGCCACAGATCAACTCCAGAATGAACTCTTTAAAGCGGAACTTCATCCACATTTGGCACTTTTTGTAGGGGGGAGCAGGTACCTGATGGATATGTTCCGCAACGATCTGAGCCAGAAGTTTGCCCCCACCCCCCTCCTTACTCTGCAGTTGTCTGAGACACATCACAGGTCCCTGAAGACTATGGGACTATTCACAAGGTGCAGCTCACGGATGTGCAGTGGGCGTGAGATACTGGCGCCTGCACCCGAAACCGATTGAAGAATCAGCTTGGGTGAGGACATCACTGGATCCCTGGACAGGTAGGTGTCCTTATATTAAAAGTCAGCAGCTACAGTATTTGTAGCTGCTAACTTTAATTTTTTTTTTTTTTTTTTTTGTCGGGGGGGGGGGGGGGGGGGGAGGGGGAGCCTGGAGCTCCTCTTTAAAATCACAAGACACCTGGAGTTGTGCTTTAGACACTTTCACACTGAGGCAGTTGGGGCATCGGCGGTAAAGTGCTGTTATTTTTAGCGGCGCAATACCATAGTTTTAGCGGCGCTTTTCGGCTGCTAGTGGGACACTTTTAACCCCTGCTAGCGGGCGATGAAGGGGTTAATGGTCGCCAGTGTAGCTTTGCAGGTACTTTGGCGGCGCTGCCCATTGATTTCAATGGGCAGGGGCGCTTTACTGTACAAAATAAGGTCCGTTGGCATGAACCATAGGGTGAGTACATGGATTGAAAACTGGCTACAAGGGCGAGTTCATAGGGTGGTGATAAATGGGGAGTACTTGGAATGGTCAGGGGGGGTGGGTAGTGGGGTCCCCCACGGTTCTGTGGTACCAATCCTATTTCATTTGGTCATAAACGACCTGGAGGATGGGATAAACAGTTCAATCTCTGTATTTGCAGACAATACTAAGCTAAGCAGGGCAATAACTTCTCCGCAGGATGTGGAAACCTTGCAAAAAGATCTGAACAAATTAATGGGGTGGGCAACTACATGGCAAATGAGGTTCAGTGTAGAAAAATGTAAAATAATGCATTTGGGTGGCAAAAATATGAATGCAATCTATACACTGGGGGAATCTAGGATGGAAAAGGACCTGGGGGTCCTAGTAGATGATAGGCTCAGCAATGGCATTCAATGCCAAGGTGCTGCTAACAAAGCAAACAGAATATTAGCATGCATTAAAAAGGGGATCAACTCCAGAGATAAAATAATTCTCCCGCTCTACAAGACTCTGGTCCGGCCGCACCTAGAGTATGCTGTCTAGTTCTGGGCACCAGTCCTCAGGAGGGATGTACTGGAAATGGAGCGAGTACAAAGAAAGGCAACAAAGCTAATAAAGGGTCTGGAGGATCTTAGTTACGAGGAAAGGTTGCGAGCGCTGAACTTATTCTGTCTGGAGAAGAGACACTTGAGAGGGTGATAGGGTGGGTGAAGATATGATTTCAATATACAAATACCATACTGATGACCCCACAATAGGGATAAACCTTTTTCGCAGAAGGAAGTTTAACAAGACTTGTGGCCACTCATTAAAATTAGAAGAAAAGAGGTTTAACCTTAAACTACGTAGAGGGTTCTTTACTGTAAGAGCGGCAAGGATGTGGAATTCCCTTCCTTTCCACAGGCGGTGGTCTTAGCGGGGAGCATTGATAGTTTCAAGAAACTATTAGATAAGCACCTGAACAACCACAACATACAGAGATATACAAGGTAATACTGACATGTAATCACACACATAGGTTGGACTTGATGGACTTGTCTCTTTTTCAACCTCGCCAACTATGTAACTATGTAAGGATCGGTGTATATACTGCTCCTGAAGCGCCCCAAAGATGCTGCTTGCAGGACTTGTATTAACGTCCCGCAAGCACACCGCTCCAGTGTGAAAGCACTCGGGACAAGAGAGGCGCTTTGCAGGTGCTTTTTTTAGCGCTAAAACACCTGTGAAGCCCCTCAGTGTGAAAGTTAGCCTTGAAGTGATTCCAAAGTCTAAATCTATTTTGCCTTATTGCATTAGGCCCCATTCACACCTGGGTGTTTACAATTGCACGATCCCAAAATGCTCTGCAAAACTGACAAACTCGCGCCACGCTTGTTCCGGTCCATTCATTTTCAATGGCACCTAAACATTGGTGCGATTTCTGCCAAGATAAATCGTATCACGTGAAGCTTGTTGCCCAAAAGAAGTTTCTGCTCCTTTTTGCGTGACAAGCTTTGCGATGCTGTTGCAACACGATTTATCACGGCAAAATCGCACCCGAGTTTTGGTGCCATTGAAAATGAATGTCGCCTGAACAAGCGTGGCGCGATTTGTCAGTTTTACAGAGCGTTTTGGGTTCACGGGCAGAATCGTGGTGATTCTGCTTGCGATTGACTGGGGCCTTAAGATAAAAGATGTTCCACTATTTTTTTTTTTTTTTTTTTTTTATTAATTGAAAAAAATTCCTTTACAATCATTTTACCATTGGGTGCATTTCATTGACCATTAATATAAGGTGTCATTTCACAGACTGCTAGGAGAACAATACCATTTAACTGTCTGTGTTTGTTTTCTGGCTGCTGCGTTTGTTTAAATTCATTGGTGATACCAAAATTCTAGTTTTGTCATATAGACCGGATGTCAAATACTCCAAGTATGCGACATTCCCTATTCCTTTGTTTTTGCGTCTCAATTTACTGTCCAACTTTCGTCCAACAAATGTTGGTTAGCAGGCTAGTAAATTTTCGGCGGACAATGGTCTGTTGTTCAGATTTTCTTATAGTGTGTACACAAGTCCGTCACACAAAAGTCCAAAGTACAAACATGCATGCTCAGAATCAATGCTCACCAAACATGACATTAGCAGAAGGTGCCCAAAGGGTGGTGCTCAAGTGCTGAAATTCCACATAGTTGGCTGACACTTGTGTGCCATTAGTATGCGAGACAAAATCCAGGCACACGCCCTTCCGACAAAAGTCTGACGCTTTGTCTGCCGAAAATCTGATCGTGTGTACGAGGCTTAAGGCTCATTTCACATGGACACTTTGTTCTGTTCCAGCAGACTGATCCCTTATTTAGTTGGATCAGAATAAAAACGAATGTCACATATGTGACATCCAAGTCCATTCTATATTTTCCTTCATCTTGTGATGGAGTAAAAACTGACCCATGTTCTCCCTATGGGTGGCCAAATGGAAGCCGACTTGCATCTGCCTATGTCTGGTCAGGTTAAAAAAAGCAGAGTTGGATGAGTTTAGTCCAACAAACCTAAATGGCCCCCGGTGAAAGCAGTATTAAAGACACACACAACCGCTTAAATCCAGCTCCCCAGGCAGATTGTAGTCTGTTTTGACCTGGGGTTAGACAAATGAAAACCAGACTGGTGGAATGCCTGTGTGACAGGGGCCTAAGGCTGGGGTCACACCTATGCAAATTGGATGCGGGTTTCCCCCGCATCCAATTCGCATAACAGGAGAATAGGGAGCCAGTTCACATGTCTCGGGGGTGGCTGCAGAGTGCACTGCACAGAAACGCTGTGCGTCTTTGGCTCAGTTTCAGGGCCGAATTCAGACATAGATTCAGCCCTGATTCGTTCCTGAAATGGGGAACAAGGACGCACAGCGCTCCTGTGTGATCCGCAACCGGTTCCAGTGTGAACCGAGCCTAAATGTAGTTATAATGTAGTTATATAATGTAGATATAACATCATCAGAAACAACTGCCACTTTTTTTTTTTTTTAACAGAATACCTGCTTTTAACTTGTTTTCATACTTTGTTGTGTCTCAGTGCTGCTGATCTTCTGCAGCCTCTTTGCAACCACTTCATGTCTTTATGCAATGCATGGTATTTCTCTGCATGCTGTGTGTTGAAATGGCCACTTGTAGTTTCAACTGGAAGGCTGTTTGACAGGTGATGATGCAGTCGTATAATTGGGAGACAAAGACGGTGTCTCTGTTTAACAGGAACAAGGTCTTTTATGCCAGCATCACCATGTATTATTTTAATGAAAGCTGCAGATTGAATGTATTGAAAACTACATTTGAAAATACTTTAACCCTTTTATTGGCAGATTCATGCGCTGTACGAACCTGACCACTCCCCTGTAACACCCACCCCCTTTTTTAGATCACTAGTGTCTCATTAAACCAAAAATCAAAGTTACACCCAAGCACATAAAATCTCCCCCCACCCCAATGCCTCCACGCTGTAGCTCTAAACTGATGACCTGTAGGGGCTTTTAAATTGACACCCATAGAAAATATAGGGTATTGAAGTTCGTCACTATTTCACCGACGCATGCAATTTTAAAGGATAACCAAAGGTTCCTTCTTTATTTAAAAAACAAAAACAAACATGTCATACTTGCCTCCTCTGCAGTTGGTTTTGCACAGAGTGGCCCCGATCCTACTCTTCTGGGGTCCCTCAGTGGCGCTCCTGGCTCCTCTTCCTTGAGTGCCCCGTCGGAGAAGCGCTCTCCCTCTGGGGAACACGTGTGGGTGCGCTCCCGTGTTTTTATGCATTGAGGTGAAAAACCGCAAGGGTTTACAGCCCCTTTAACCGCTTCCCGACCAACCCCTGCGCGGGCTGTCGTGGCTATATGCCCGCTTGCGGGGTCGGGATAGCGGGGGTGCTGATGGGCGCGATGAACGCCGGCCACGAGTGATCGTGAGGAGGAGAGACAGAACAGGGACGAGTGTGTAAACGCACATTTCCCTGTTCTGTTCTGACAGGAATGACAGATCGTGTGTTCCTATTAGCTAGTAACCACGATCCGTCACTTCCTCCAGTCAGTCCCCTCCCTCTTCAGTTAGAATCACCTCCCAGGGAACACAGTTAACCCTTCGATCGCCCCCTAGTGTTAACCCCTTCACTGCCAGTGACATTTTTACAGTAATCAATGCATTTTTATAGCATTGATCGCTGTATTAATGCCAATGGTCCCAAAAATGTGTCAAAATTGTCCGATGTGTCCACCATAATGTCGCAGTCCCAATAAAAATCACAGATCGCCGCCATTACTAGTAAAAAAAATAAAAAATAGAAAAAAATAAAAATGCTATAGATCTATCCCCTAGACGCTATAACTTTTGCGCAAACCAATCAATATACGCTTATTGAGATTATTTTTTATTTTTTTTTTTCCAAAAAATATGTAGAAGAATACATATTGGCCTAAACTGAGGAAAAATGGAAAAAAAATAGCCATTTATTATAGCAAAAAGTGCAAAATATTGTGGTTTTTTTTTTTTTTTTTTTTTTTTTTTTCAAAATTGTTGCTCTTTTTTTGTTTATAGCGCAAAAAATAAAAACCGCAGAGATGATCAAATATCACCAAAAGAAAGCTGTATTTGTGGGAAAAAAAGGACGTCAATTTTGTTTGGGTGCAACGTCACATGACCGCGCAATTGTCAGTTAAAGCGCCGCAGGGCCGAATCGCAAAAAGTGCTCTGGTCAGGAAGGGGGTAAATTCTTCCGGGGCTGAAGTGGTTAAGGTTTGACAGGTTTGGTATCTGTTTAGTCAATGCAACCTCATCTTTTCTGTTTTACCAAAAAAATTGGGTAATTTATTGCGCTTGTGTGCCCAAAATCATATTTACACACAGTCTACTGCACAGCAGAGAACGGGCAGAGTGAAAGGTTTTTCTTGAGGGCAAATTTATAAAATCACCGTATTTATCGGCGTATAACACGCACCCCAAGTTTAGGAGGGAAGTTTAAGGAAAAAAAACTTACATTAAAATGCCCATCAATGCAGCCTTGCCCCAGTGTCCGTCTGCAGCCTTGCCCCAGTGTCCGTGTGCAGCTTTGCCCCAGTGCAGCCTTGCCCCAGTGGTCAGTGCAGCCTTGCCCCAGTGGTCAGTTCAGCCTTGTCATTTCAGCCTTGCCCCCAGTGTCCATTACAGATTTAAATATGGCGCCGCAGAGTTCGCAGGGACTCGGCGGAGCTGAATGAGCGCCGCCGAGATCAGAGACTGGACGGAGCCGAGATACACATAGCCGAGTGTACTCGGCTCTTCTCGGCGCCGCTCACAGTCACGCCCAGTCCCGCCCTATGATGGACATAACACAGGTCCAATGGCGGGACTGGGCGTGACTGTGAGCGGTGCCGAGAAGAGCCAAGTACACTCGGCTATGTGTATCTCGGCTCCGCCCAGTCACTGTGATCTCAGCGGCGATCGTTCCGCTCCGCCGAGTCCCTGCTAACTCTGCAACGCCATTTTAAAATCTACACGCTATGTGTATGTCGGCGGCGATCGCCCCGATCGATCAAAATTAGCAGGGATCGGCGTATAACACGCACCCGCGATTTTCCCCTGGGGAAAAAAGTGCGTGTTATATGCCGATAAATACGGTACTTCATAACATTATGAGCAATCTGTTCTATTCACATACATTTACCAACATTTATTTTTAAAATGAAAGGGGTGGTTACTATTACATCCATTCTGTTTACATTCCCTATACAATGGCTAGTCAGTTTAAATGAAAAGGTTCGCCAGGGCTGAAATGGCAAATCATTACCTACAAAAAGAGTGTTGAACGTGTGTTCATAAAACAGATTTAAAACTTTTAAGGCCCGCTAACACTTCTGCCAACGCACATTACCTGCATTGGTGTGACACTGATGGAAGTGTGTTGCATTGCAATTTTTCCCTCAAGTATCCCCCTATCCTCCTTTCAGGTGCCCCTACTTATCTCAGGTGTCCCCCTTTTCCCGCTCTCTCTCCCGCTCTCTAGTGATCTCCCTTTCCCTGTCAGGTGCCCCCAATCCCAGGAACCCCCCCTCTATGTTAGGTATCCCCCTTGCTCTCTCTATCACCCAGGAGACCCCCCCCGTCTCTTCCTCTGTCATGTGTCCCCCCCTCCCCCTTTGTCAGGTGTCCCCTCACCTGCTGTTGGATCTTTCCGTACTCTGTCCCCACCGAGTGTATTGTGGCCCCGGAGGGACACCCCTGGCACAGCAGGCAGAGCACCCCAAGCAGAGAGACCCCCATCCGGGGATCTGGGCGGTGCCAGTCAGGGCGCCGGTCAGGGCTCTGGTCTTCGGGGGGGGGGGGGGGGGCTGTACGGCCCGCTCCTGCTCTCCGGCATGTTTCCCGCTGACATCACACGTCAGACGAATCGTGCTCCAACAGCTCCCCCTCGAAACAAGCGCATACTTTGAATGGTCAGAATCAAAGAATCGTTGAAATCCGGAGTTGCAATCGTGACAGGTGGAGAATCGCGATAACGATTCTCCGCGATTAATTGTTCAGCTCTAACCATCAGTCTTATTTATTTATTTTTTAAGGGGGGTTCTGTGGTAACAAAATACACTTTCATTTTGACAAGCTCATATAAGCTCACTTTAAATATGTCCTTTCATGTTATGAGTGCTGCTTGCCTGCTGGCCACCTCTTTCCACAGAGGAAAGATTCCTGGTTTCCCTGCATGCTTTGCAGCTTCTATATGGCTGTTCAAAGGACTATATATATATCCCATGGTACCCCGTGATTCCTGTATTGACTCTGCCTCCTCTCAGCACCTCTGTAGTTCAGAAGGCAGGCTCTGTGAAATGTGTGACACAGCAGTGCCTACTCACAGGACATAAATGTGTGAGGAGCTTCACAAAGTTTACAAACTTCAAGATCATTTGGATTAAATAGAAGTCTAGAAGTAATTGAAATTGTATGTAGAAATAAAAATATGATTTTAAATTTTGAGCACCCTGCCAGAGCCGTTTTTTGTACATGTTTAAAAAAAATAATTTTAAGCCTAAAGATTGCATAAAAATGGTGTTCCAATTTATGTTACACAAAGGTCTAGAAAATGCAACATTTCAGTAAAAAAAATACATTAAAAGTTAAATTTTGGGCACACAAGCGCAATAAATTACTCAATTTTTTTGGTAAATTATAAAAGATGAGGTTGCATTGACTAAACCGATACCCAACATGTCAAACCTTAACCACTTCAGCCCCGGAAGAATTTACTCCCTTCCTGACCAGAGCACTTTTTGCGATTCGGCACTGCGTTGCTTTAACTGACAATTGCGCGGTCGTGCGACGTTGCACCCAAACAAAATTGACGTCCTTTTTTTCCCCACAAATAGAACTTTCTTTTGGTGATATTTGATCATCTCTGTGGTTTTTTTTGAAAAAAAACAATATTTTGCACTTTTTGCTATAATAAATATCCCCATTTTTTAAAAAAAAAAAGCTAATTTTTTTTATCAGTTTAGGCCGATATGTATTCTTCTACATATTTTTGGTAAAAAAAAAATCGCAATAAGCGTATATTGATTGGTTTGCGCAAAAGTTAGTATCTACAAAATAGGGGATAGATTTATAGCATTTTTATTATTATTTTTTTTTTTTTTTACTAGTAATGGTGGTGATCTGCGTTTTTTGTTTGTTTGTTTTTGTTTTTTTGTTTTTTTTTATCGTGACTGCGACATTATGGCGGACACATCGGACAATTTTGACACATTTTTGGGACCATTGGCATTAATACAACGAACAATGCTATAAAAATGCATTGATTACTGTAAAAATGTCACTGGCAGTAAAGGGGTTAACACTAGGGGGCGATTGACGGGTTAACTGTGTTCCCTGGGAGGTGTATGTGAATAGAACAGGTTGCTTATAATGTTATAACGTAATTATTTTATAAATTTGCCCCTCAAGAAAAACCTTTCACTCTGCCCGTTCTCTGCTAAATATGATATTGGCAAGTTATAAAAGTCCCATTTAAAGCGAAACTAAAGTTTCGCTGTCACAAAATGCAAGCAAGCAGGCCCTTTAAAGACATGCTTTTCTGCAATAAAGTGCACCTGCTTGCTGTCTGCTCGAGCATGTAAACTGAACTGCACATGTGCAACTCAGCTTACATTGCTGGCACTGTCTCTGTGTGTGGGAATGACTGACTTTTGTGCAGGAGCAACATCATCCCATGCCGGCCTACTAGCACCCAGCAGAAGGTTCCGGCAAGGGACAGGGACTGTTGAAGGAAAGTTAAGTTTTTTTTTAGCCCTGCTTTTAATACTGATATTTAAAGTGGTTGTAAACCCTTTACAATAACTTTTTGCTACAGGTAAGCCTATAATTGGGCTTACCTGTAGCTACATTGGATATCTCCTAAATCTGCACGGTTTAGGAGATACCCCCTTTATTTACCGACGTCATCGGCACAGTTTGACTGTGCCGTCACCAGTGGCCTTCAGGCGCATGCGCGGGAGTGACGTCTTTGCGGCTCCGGCCAATCACAGCGCCGGAGGCCGCGATACCCGGAAGTAACTCCAGGAGCGATGACGGCCGCCGGAGCGGGGTATGAGGACAGCTGCAGGGGCTTCGATCTCAGGTAAGTAATTCGTAATGAGCTAGTATGCTATGCATACTAGCTCATTATGGCTTTGTCTTGCAGGGTTTTTTTTATTTTGTTTGTTTTTTTTTTTTCCTAGGGTTTACAACCACTTTAATGAACACATTGCAACACTAAATGGAGGTTTTTGGACTTCGCTATAATAGCCATTTTATTTCTATTTTAGATGTGGAACTAGCTATCTGGAGTCAGAATGGACAAGATTTTGGAAGGCTTGGTGACTTCTAACCATCCTCTGAATTTGAAGAAAGTTATTGTTAAAAAAGTTGTTGAGTCTGCTGAAAATTCTATCAATGAGGAACAATGCAAAGCTATGTTCAGTCTCACCACTCGCTTGATACTAGAAGGAGATGACTACTTTCAAAAGCAAGTCGGGCACCAAGTTTTGGAAGCCTATGCAAGATATCACCGTGCTGAATTTGACATTTTTTTCAACAGAACCTTCGTTCTAAACCTCTTGCAAGAAGGCTATGGATCTTTAGACCGGAAAGATGTAGCTATTATTGACTATATTCACAGTGGGCTGAAGTTGATTATGAGTTGTCCATCTGTTTTAGACATTTTTGCTGTTTTGCAAGTAGAAGTATTAAGAATAGTATGTGAAAGGCCAGAGCCTTTGTTATCTGCTAGGTTAAGTGAACTATTAAGTGACTTTGTGCAATGTGTGCCCAAAGGTAAAATGTCCATTGCATTTTGCCAGCAGCTTGTTAGGACAATTGGACATTTTCAGTGCATCTCTACACTGGAAAAGGAGTTAAGGGAGTATGTTTCTCAAGTTACCAAAGTTAGTGGTTTGCTGCAAAATATCTGGAAAGCTGAGCCATGCACATTACTTCCATCTTTGCAGGAAGTGTTTGCAATTATTTCTTCCACAGGTAAGTGGAGTTAAGTTTCATATGTCTGCTAAATTATTTACTTTTCTTTTTTTAAAATATATATACAAGGCTAGCCCAATCCTAGAAACCATGAAGCCAGTTCAGCAAAGGTCAGTGGTAGCACATGTTCTGATGGCTCCTGGTCTCACCCGACTGATTCCTGACTATTACATTAAGGTGGATCTTTACCCTTTCAATTGACTTTGCTCCTCTCCATCCCACCCACTACCTTCCCCTACCCCCAGGCTGCACATATATTGTTTTTTCTTTTTTTTTTTTTTTTTTTTTTTTTTTTTATGTTAGGTTTTTTCCTGCCCACCATCCTCTGTCATTTAAGAGGTGCCTTCTGGAATTTGTAATGTCCCAGGAGGCATCGGGAGATCTGCGCATCACACCATTCACTAACGGAGAAGGGGCGTGGTCCTAGTGGTGCATCATCGGGAGGCTGTGCTAGAACCCATTAGAGCTGGTGTAGCCTACCAATGATGTCCCAAGGGAACATGGCACCAGGGGACCCAGGGGTGGTTGAAGAAATAAGGATTCCGAACAATGCTGGATCTGCTGTGTGGGTGAGTATCTGAACTGTAGCCGTCCCAGCATCAGATAAGTAGGGGAGGAAAGAAAATGAGGGGGCAGGGTGAAGTTCTCTTTAAAGATAATATAAAGGAAGATACAAAAGACACATTAAGCTCTTCTCGCACGCGCTATAGCCGAAAGATGGCTACAGCGCAGGCCTAAATTGCCCGGAGGGCATCAATGTACGTTCCTCCCGAGCATGTTCTGCCTGCATGCCCCCTGCGGGGCACGGGCAGCGCGCTCTGTCATCAGCAGGTCTGAGACTCGGCCGATCACAGATCGGAGTAAGGGACTGATCTAGGGCCCTTACTACATGATCAGCTGTGGGCCAATGACAGCTGATCATGTGACGTAAACAGAAGCTGGTAAAAAAAGCTGATTACCGACTTGTGTAAACGGGACATCAGTCCCGCACACGGAGAGCCACTGCCGCCTCATCAGTGCCAGTACTGCTAGACAGTGCAGCCTCATCAGTGCCTCCTGATCAGTGCCCACCAGGGCAGCCTCATCAGCGCACATCAGTGAAGGAGAAAAATTACCTGTTTGCAAAATTTTATAACAAATTATGAAAACTTTGTATTTTTTTTTTTTTTTTTTTTTTTTTAATTTTCGGTATATTGTTTTGTTTAGCAAGTTAATAAAACCCCCAGTAGTGTTTTAAATACCACCAAAAGAAAGCTCTATTTGTGTGGAAAAAAATTGTAAAAATTTAATTTGGGTACAGTGTAGCATGACTGCGCAAATGTCATTCAAAGAGTGTGAGCGCCTAAAGCTCAAAATTGGCCTGGGCAGGAAGGGGGTTTAGATGGAACCGCAGCACATAAATGTGAAAGAGGAGACCCAGTAGGGATGTTTTTGCTGCAAAGGTTGTACAGCATCAAGCAGGGTCAAAGAGTAAGGATTGCTTGATTGTGCAAGAAGGTAGTCAGACTGCACTTTGAAGATGATGAGGGAGGTTACATAAAATACTGTAGGAACTATACTAAGGGTACAGTTGTCCTTTTAAGTTTCATAGTCCTTACATTGAACTAAGCTAGGAGCAGCATGCTTGTCCAGAGCCCACAGAAGACTGCCTTTGATATTTTTCCTGTGTTGGAAGACTTTGAAGATGTCCTTATCAGACAGGAGATTTGATAAGAAACCATGTACAGCTTTCAAAGTAAAAAAGTAAAAAAAAAAAAAAAAAAATCATGAACTTGTTTAATCTCTTTAAATATATAAAGTAAGCTAAGTTTAAGTGTTCCTGAAACCCAACTCCTTGTGAAATTCAAAATCATCATGTGTATCGGTAATATCATGCCTTCTGTAAATAATCTTAATCTCCCCTTACTACACGCTAAAGTGAATTTGTATAAAAACAAAATAATATGGATGTATTCTCTAAATGAAAAATATCTGAATACATTTTTTTTACATATCTCAAAAAATAAATAAAAATATTCTCTTTATCACTGCTGCTATATTAATAAAACTGCAGAAATGTTAGAAGAATTTAGAACCACGTTGTGCAAAATATAAATGTGCAAAACAAAAAAGTGTTCCTCTGCACCGCTGTGATGTAATAAACCAAGAAGCGATGTGAAAAGTGTCCAAATAAAAGTCCAAAATATCCACACAGTGTATACTTCCAAATGAACTGTGCCACATAATCTTCCACAATTCCACCAGTGCCCCAAGTGATTCACCTCTCCCAGTGGATGGGAAACTCACCATAAATATATGCCTCTCATTTTTTTTTTTTTTTTTTATTATCAGACAGGCATATATCACTTTAAAATGAAGATCATAAGGTACTGCCGGCCCCAGAGTGCATTTACTCCTCCTTTTCTCAATCGCACTTAGTACACCGATACCCACATTAGAAGAATGCACAAAAATTTATCTTAATAGTGAAGAACGCTTAGGCAAAATTGATTTTTTTTTAAATAATTCTACTTTCAAAACAAGGTAAAATATACGGGCATATTGCAATGTACAAAGTAACTCTCCCAATCGGGTCTCGCTACACAGGTCCGTGTCCGTTTGGCATCGCTTCCGGTTTGCCACTATGTTGCGACCCAACGTGTTTCTTCATACTGACTTTTTCAAAGCTATGGCAGGGCGGCACACCACTGTGGCCTATATCTACTCACCCAAAAACTATTAACTCTCACAATCTCAGTCTGCTCAAACAGACCAGTGGGCTTTTCACATTGTTTCTTAATTTTATTTATCAAAGCGTAACGAGGAAAACCTTTTTGTTTTGCACATTTTCATTTTGCCCAATAGGGTTCTAAATTCTTTGATGCCTTCTGTAAACATATAATTGTGACCCATATAGTGATATCTTTTTTTCAAAGTCTCTCTATTCTTGTCATCCTTATTTCTTGTCCCAGGACCAGACACTCGCTATCTGCATACTGACTGGGCCCCCTCCCATATAGTGCTTGCTCATGCTAATGAAAACATGTCGCTGTAAACAGTAATGTTCATGGGATTATTAAAGTACTGATATGTGCAGCCCATCTGCCCCTTTCCCATTCCGCCTACATTTTGGTGTCAATGCCAAGCTCCATTTGTAGTTATCACTTAAAGGAAATGAATTATAGCACACAAGAAACTTCTCCACTCATTATTTAAGGGGGGATTGGTGTGACCAAAAGATACCAGATCTAAAACGATTGATCTACACTGACACGTTTATCTTGTCGGCCCAAAAACTCCAGCTAGCTCTCCAGGGCAGAAAAAGACCACTATCCAAGGAATCCAAAGTGTACCCAGAGCAGAACAAACATTATGAAGCCAGCATATCAGAAGGAATAAACATGATGTGCCTCATATAATGTAAGGACAATCTGTTCCACACTTGTTAATATTACCTGTCACTATGAGAACTCTTGTTTGCCAGCATTAGCAGTCCTCCTTTAGCAGTAGTCTGGTACTAAGTAACCTGGCTTGCCAGGCTACTGCTGAAAGAGGACTCATAATGCAAGCAATCAGAAGCTCTCATACTGATAGATAAAGTTGCAAATGTGGAACTGTTTTACGTTATATATGGCACTTTATTAATTCTGATACGCTGGCTTCATACTGTTCTGCTCTGGGTACTGTTTATTTTTTCTCGGATGGTGTTCTTTTCTAGAAAGCTGGTCTGAGGTCTGTAAATCCATCAACAACTCTGCAACAAATTACTTACAAGGACAGGCAACAGAGACCCGGAATCGTGGGACATGTAGTTCAAACACAGGAGGAAATGATGGGACACTGCTGCAAAAAACCTCCAAGCACCAGACTATGACTTAAAAAGTGGCTTCAGCATGATAACATCACAATTGGTAAAATAGTTTTTTTCTCTTCTTTGAAGCTATTTATTACAAAATTGGATTTATGGATGAGCATAAGTACTATATAAGATAAGGCAGTAATCTCAGAGTTAAGCATTAATGATTATTAAACCAATGTAGACCATAATTTACATGACTATATGTCAAATACAACGTATCATATTTATTATAGGAGCATTTTAGAAAGTAACAACATTCATGCCAAAAATATGTATTGGAGGCCTTCCAGTTATGTTCTTAATGCTTAAGAATTAACATTTTGTTTTCTTGTGTTTTTTTTTTTTTTTTAATATAATAATAGCCAAATCTTTATGTAATCTAACCTTATATGGCTAAAAACTGACAACTTAAATTCTGTTTCAGATGTTTCATTTGAACCATCTGTTGCTTTGGCGAGCCTTGTGCAGCACATTCCCTTACAGATGATTACTGTTCTCATCAGAAGTTTGACCACCGATCCTAATGTGAAAGATGCAAGCATGACTCGGGCTCTCTGCAGGTATATTATGCCATACTGGCTACAAAAGTACTATTTCCACACTGCTTGTGGACAAAGGAAATCACTGTGGAGAAGTCTTAAGCAACCGATATAGACATTGTCTAGACTCTAATGGCTACACACACTGTTAGTGTTAACATGATTAGTTTTGCACAAATTTAAAGTCGGCAGCTAAAAAAACTGTAGTTGCTGACTTTTAATAAACAGACACTCACTCCTCCTTCGGTTTCCAGATCCTCATCTCCGACATGTTAATTGTGTGCCAGCCAACTGTGACTCCTGCAGCTTCACCGCAGTTGTGGTGCATTAGTCAGCAAAAATGGGGTTAAAAGAGCCATTGAAGGAGGCATCACTTCCTTGCCACCTATCATTAGCCTCTGAAACATTATCTGAACGCGGATCATGCTTCAGAGGAAAGGGTGATTTAGATGCACATATAAATCTGCCCTAAAATTATGACCATAAAAAACTGTGAAAAATTTACAAAGCTGCACAGTATCTACTGGTGCCTCTCAACTTCATAAGCTATTTTCTGAAAAAGGTGAACTAAAGAAGCACATTTTTTTTGGACACTTTAGCATCTAGTTACACTATTGCTGGTCATTTCCTTCAAACCTCAATCTGTAGTGTGCAAACTAGGGATGCACCCAGAGTACCAACACTTTTTTTCATGTCTTCGCCAATACCAATTGCCCTTTTTTTAGTTTCGTGACAGTTTTTTAGGGCTTGTTCACACCATACGTGCATGAAAACTGCACAGATTTCACTTGCAGAGACCTCAGTTTTACCTCAGTTTACATCAGTTTTCATGTGCATTTCAATGAGTTTTTACAGCCTGTTCACATGAGTATGGGCCGGCCACAGTGCAATTTGAAGAAAAGTCCTGTGCATTTTCAGTCCGATTCAGATGTGATTTATAATTTCATATGCTACAATTTGCATTGGAATCACACCTGAACCGCACTGGACCGGGCTTTTGAATCGCAATGCAAACCGGCCCGCACATATCTGAATTAAGTCTGAAGGTATCGGTTTCCGTATCAAAGCATTTGCACAAGTACAAGTACTCCATGCAAATGCTTAGTATCGGTACCAATATTGGTATCTGTGCAATGCTAGTGCAAACCAATCAGATGCTCCAGAGTGCTCCATAATTTGGTTCCTTCTATTTCTCTCCAGCTTACTTGCACTAAAGTATCAGAGAAATTGCCCCTTCACCAGGACTATGAGTTATAAATTACAGACAATTTACCAGTGCAGCACCCCCACTAACATGAATATTCCAATTATTAGGCAACTCGCCAAAGTTACATTATTAGTGCTCGAGCTGCACTATTTCACTGACAGGGAAGGGGAATACTGAGTGGCTCATCCCTCCCCATATTTCCAACTGACCCATAAATCTAGGACCACACCAACTATCTTTTGATCTTTGATTTGACATATTGGATATTCAACTGCTACACATGTGCTGGTGACTTAAGCTTTGACGTATGGATGAGGCCCTTTCTGAACCACCTCATCAATCAAGGGAGTGGGCAACAGGTGGTTGTAGAAAATGTTTGACACGGTTTATGCTGATGTTTATATACACTGAAAACTTGACTGTAAATTGCTTTCCTGAAGAAGCAGGCAGCAACCCCTGAAACACAACTGCGTCGGAAGTCGTAGCAAGCCATTCATCACCTAATTTCAATAGGGTTGATGAATTTTATACTGTGTAGCACAAAATAGATGGAATTGTGTGTTATGTTATATCTTGAATATATGTTTCAGTGATTTTAAATTTTGTGCAATACATTTTTGACACTTTTTAATTAAGTGGTACCGTCAAATTTCTTAATACCAGTCTTTAGGGTTTTTTTGTGATAGGATGTGGTATGGATGGTTTTATCCAAACTTTAGAGGGCCCTCCTGGGTGGTCTCTCCTCCCCACTTTTTTCTTTTTCCGTGTATTACTGCGATGTCTGTCTGCTTAAAGTCCCAGTAGAGAGACTGCTTCTCAGAAACTTTGACGCAAGCATGCTGCTGGTTTTTAGATGGAGCCAAGGTTTAGAGTTTGCGTATCCCAGAAGTTTGTGTCGGTGCTTTCTGGTTCATGGATGTTTGCAGAATGCCTGTAGTGTGAATGGATGTTAGAGCGGAACCCATAACAACTTGATAAAAAAAATGTTCTTTAGCAAGGAACATACATTCCACATTAATAGTTATTTTACTAGAATTAGTCTGCTGAAAAATTGCCCCAGCATTGCTCCTGTTTCTTCTTGTTGGAGGCTGCCATTTTGCTAAAGCTCAGAGCCCCTCAGCAGCATTAAATCTTTAGGCTGTAAGCAGATCGGCAAAACAGGTCCAGCCCGAAGTGATCTAGCAGGACTCAATTTTCTGACTAAAGTTCCACTTTAAAGCTGACGGGAGTTTACAAAAAGTAAAGGCAGTTCCATACTGGTATAGTCTGTTTTGTCTAAAGTTTCACTTGTGTGGGATCCATGAGAGAACAAGTGTGGACCTTTTGACTAGAAAGTACTTTGGCACTGCACTTGCACTAGTGGAATCAATAGACCTTCACTTGAAGATGTTCATGTTGGTCATACTCTCATCAAATATCAGTTAAATTAACCTATTACTCAGATTCAATTGCTTCCTAGTTCTGAGTTACCAATTAACCAGATTGCGACATAAAACTATTGATTTCAAATGATCACCTGGCTTTATAATTGTTGACATGCACAATAGCTGCAAAAATGCGATTGCCTAAAACTGGGAAACAAATGAAACCGTGGATGCCGTATTGCAATAAAATTGTGAGGAATAAGGCCAACATTTGACTTTTCCCACGTTGGCTATCCTACATCCCACCCAATGGTCATCTGGCAATGCATCTAGGAACATACTTGTGTAAGCAGATGCTCACTTGCTGAGGTTGTAGCATACTTTCTTGCATATTCTAATTTTTCTTACCTTGTTGCTTCTGGCTGCCATCACTTTTAGGTGCAAATTACTTGGGAATTTATCTACGTGATGAATGCTTATGGGATGTTCGCAATTCACTGTATGGCAATGTTCAAGGGATACAAAACCATGTTTACTTTTACCACATGGCTCATTAGTACTTCTATCATTAGAAAAAAACGTCTCATTAGTTATTGAATCTCTTGTGGCTAGGGAAGCTCAGTGCTTAGAACATGATGTCCCTTCTCTTTCAGGATGATTGACTGGCTTTCCTGGCCTCTAGCACAGCATGTGGAGACCTGGGTGATCGCTCTGCTGAAGGGACTGGCAGCGGTCCAGAAATTTACTATTCTAATTGATGTTACTTTGCTTAAAATTGAACTGGTATGTAAGTTAATATTTCTTTTAATTGATTTCAGCTATAGATGTATTTTTATTTTTTTATTGCAGTTCCTGAAGAGCAAAGATCTTTATCTTCTGTATAAAAATTAATAGTACTTGCGAACAACATCTGTAATCCTGATAATTGCACACACACACACACACACACACACACACACACACACACACACACACACACACACACACACACACACACACACACACACACACACACACACACACATATATATATTTGGAGAATTCTAAAACCAAGTTTCAGCGTTTTCACAAATTTGAACATCAAGCTATCAATTTTGTAAATATACCGAAATTTTTAATATAATTATCTGAAATCTAACAGGAGTTCTGGCCGTCCCTACTGATTGACTCTCACACACACACACACACACACACACACACTGTATTCAGACCCCCTTAAATTTTTCTCTCTTTGTTATATTGCAGCCATTTGTTAAAATCATTTAAGTTCATTTTTTTTTCCTCATTAATGTACACACAGCACCCCATATTGACAGAAAAACACTTTTTGTTGACATTTTTGCAGATTTATTAAAAAAGAAAAACTGAAATATCACATGGTCCTAAGTATTCAGACCCTTTGCTGTGACACTCATATATTTAACTCAGGTGCTGTCCATTTCTTCTGATCATCCTTGAGATGGTTCTACACCTTCATTTGAGTCCAGCTGTGTTTGATTATACTGATTGGACTTGATTAGGAAAGCCACACACCTGTCTATATAAGACCTTACAGCTCACAGTGCATGTCAGAGCATGCACTGTGAGCTGTAACACAGGACAGGAAGTTTCCTCCCACTCCACAGGCTGCACAGTGGCTCATACTGTGAAGGTGAAATACCTCCTTGTGGGGTGAATAATAGCGGTGAGTGCGTTTCTTATGGGGCACTGTCTTCCAAGAAGCACAGAACAATTTGAAGGAGCACATTGTCACTTTATTGGACTTTTTTTTTATACACCAGGGTTTAAGGCTGGTATATGCATTTCTGAACCCAGTTTCACAGCAACAATATACACCAGTCATATATGTTGGATTTTTTTGCACAGAAATGTCACTTTGAATTGCAGGTTTTGCACAGGATTGTTTTCGTTTGAACTTAACAATATGCATTATATATAAGCGGTTAGGTAGTTTAAACAGTAGGATTTTTTTGTGGATTTTTGTGAATATACAAATATTTATTTTCTGCACTTTTATTGTCACTTTTTGCACTAAATGCACCCATGACACACACCCCTTGAGTATTTAGGTTGTAGGTCACCTCTTAATAAGAGCAGCGCCATACCTATCCCCTCTTTTTCACATTTCTTCTAAATTCACCTTAGGGTGAATTTATTGATAGAGGCTGCAGCTCCTCATTTTTAATTTTCACCATAAGCGCGGGGGGTCTAATAATTTTTTCATTCATCCTGGACAAAAACCTTCTCCAGAGTGCTCAGGACCTCAGATTGGGTCAAAGGTTTACCTTCCAACAAGACAATGACCCTAAGCACACAGCTAAAATAACGAAGGAATGGCTTCACAACAACTCCGTGACTGTTCTTGAATGGCCCAGCCAGAGCCCTGACTTAAACCCAATTGTGCATCTCTGGAGAGACCTACAAATGGCTGTCCACCAACGTTTACCATCCAACCTGACAGAACTGGAAAGGATCTGCGAGGAGGAATGGCAGAGGATCCCCAAATCCAGGTGTGAAAAACTTGTTGCATCTTTCCCAAAAAGACTCATGGCTGTATTAGATCAAAAGGGTGCTTCTACTAAATACTGAGCAAAGGGTCTGAATACTTAGGACCATGTGATATTTCAGTTTTTCTTTTTTAATAAGTTGCAAAAATGTCAACAATTCTGTGTTTTTCTGTCAATATGGGGTGCTGTGTGTACATTAATGAGGAAAAAATAAACTTAAATGATTTTAGCAAATGGCTGCAATATAACAAAGAGTGAAAAATTTAAGGGGGTCTGAATACTTATATATATGTTAATATAGGGTTCATATAAACTTAGATTTTTAGGGTTTTACATATACTTCAAATCTGATTGTTGCTTTTATGTATCCCTGCTGCAATTGAAATGTGGTTTTCAGTATTCTCATATAATAATGGCATAACATGAATTTGTTCTTATAATAGTTGGAGTACAAGCAGTATTTACAAATACAGTATATGATATACATGATCACATATTTAATATATATATAATATTTTTTCTAATATCGTTCCAGGTATTCAACAGGCTATGGTTTCCACTGGTAAGACCTGGAGCATTGGCCGTGCTTTCTCACATGCTGCTTAGCTTTCAGCATTCTCCAGAGGCTTTCCATATGGTATGTTTTAAGAAAAATGTATATGAGCATCATTACTTCACCATTCAAATTCAGTAATAAGTGTTCAATAAAACATTTTTTCACCTCACCTAACACAAATTGTTTCATAAGCATTGTTTTGGTTATTACTCAAGATATGTGTTCTATTTTGCACATGATATGTCTCATTTATGGTGGAATTCTTGCAATCCTGTATCAGTCTTCTCAGTCATAATGTTTTTAAAGCAACCCTATTGCTATTTCAAACATAAAATGGTAACTTGTACCGGTGTAGAGTATATACTGTATACAGTGCATCCGGAAAGTATTCACAGCGCTTCACTTTTTCCACTTTTTGTTATGTTACAGCCTTATTCCAAAATGGATTAAATTCATTATTTTGCTAAAAATTCCACAAACAATACCCCATAATGACAACGTGAAAGAAGTTTGTTTTTGAAATCTTTGCAAATTTATTAAAAATAAAAAAACGAAAAAAATCACACTTACATAAGTATTCACAGCATTTGCCATGACACTCAAAATTGAGCTCAGGTGCATCGTGTTTGCACTGATAATCCTTGAGATATTTCTATAACTTGATTGGAGTCCACCTGTGGTAAATTCAGTTGAATTTACACCTGTCTATATAAGGTCCCAATAGTTAACGGTGCATGTCAGAGCACAAACCAAGCCATGAAGTCCAAGAAATTGGAGGCACAGATCTGGGGAAGGGTACAGAAAAATGTCTGCAGCATTGAAGGTCCCAATGAGCACAGTGGCCTCCATTATCCGTAAGTGGAAGAAGTTTGGAACCACCAGGACTCTTCCAAGAGCGGGCCGCCTGGCCAAACTGAGCGTTCGGGGGAAAAGGGCCTTTGTGAGGGAGGTGACCAAGAACCCTATGGTCACTCTGACAGAGCTTCAGCGTTTCTCTGTGGAGAGAAGAGAATCTCTTCCTGAAGAACAACCATCTCTGCAGCACTCCACCAATCAGGTCTGTACGGTAGAGTGGCTAGACGGAAACCACTGCTCCAGTAAAAGGCACATGACAGCCTGTCTGGAGTTTGCCAGTTTGACTCTCAGACCACAAGAAACAAAATTCTCTGGTCAGATAAAACAAAGGATCCATCTACAATAGCCGGGCCCACGGTCAAAATCGTTGGTAAAGTTGGGTCCACTAATGGCACGATTGTCGTACGATCTTTCCAAAAAACTGTTTCGGACAAAATTCTGTACTTGTATGGCCAGCATTAGTCTGCAGTTCTTCAGCCTGACATCTATGTCACTACTGTATCCTGTAACAATGTATGCTGAAGGAATTTAGAGCAGCAGAGGGACCCAGGAGAATGATCTCTCTGGAAGTGTTGGTTTCCCAGTGGACTTTGGTGGGCATTTTCTTAGGATTAGCGTAGTAATCAGGGGCATGGGCAACAGGAGAGTTATATACTTCATTTATTTGTATAGTTTGCTTTGCCTTGTTTATTATAGTGACAGAATCTCATTCAATGCAGTATGGGTTTTACACAAAGCATAATATAGTATTTCCTTATGTGTACTTACAAAAATAAGGTATCCAGTTCTACTTAACATTTCTCACCTCTAGCATGAGTTAAACGTACAGCATGTCAAATTTTATTTTTCAGACAGAACGTGGCGCCCTATTACTCCTTTATTTGTTTCCAGATTACATTTAACTGCTGTATTGAGTAAAGTTTGATTTACAAAGCCCAGTAGCTGAAGCTCCAGTTTACACATATGGCTTAATGAACACGAGTGAACCGTCTTCCTCTATCACTGTCTGCTCAACTCATAAAGGCTTTGAAGTTTTCAGTTGGGAGACAGAGGGGTTTATTTACTAAAGGCAAATCCACTTTGCAGTACAAGTGTACTGCTAATGCACTTGGAAGTGCAGTCGTTGTAGATCTGAGGGAGACATGCAAGGAAAATAAACAGCATTTTTGCATGTACATGATTGGATTATAGAAATCAGCAGAGCTTCCCTTCATTTCAGATCTACAACGACTGTACTTCCAAGTGCATTAGCAGTACACTTCTAGTGAAAAGTGGATTTGCCTTTAGTAAATCAACCTCAGAGTGTCTGAAAGTAAACGGCTTCTGCTGTGTTCTCTTTGTAGAAAATGCATTGTGTTGGGGAAGATATAAAAAAAAACAAAAATTACAAGACAAAGATTTCATGCAAATATCAAAAACATTATAGTTTCTCTAGAAGATGATCTACAAACTACTAAAAAAAAAAAAGAAATTTAAAAAGAGTGCAGGTTCAGGTTTATTGTTTACCTTTGCAGCATATGCAGTGGTGTATTTAGGTTTTGTGCTGCCCTAGGCCTGACTAAACGCGTGCACCCCCCTAATTTAAATACGACCCACCCCATCCTGCCGAGGCCACACCCCTTTCTGTTTAAGACCCACCCTATCGTCTGTAAACAACACCCCTTCCTCTTTAGGCTTATTTGGCACCTTTCAGGGGGGGAACGGGTACCTGTTTCTGACAGGTACCCTTCCCCACTTCCGGGAGACTGCACAGTCCCCTCTGAAGTTTGCCCCCCCCCCCTCCTCCTTCCTCCACTGGGCCATTCAGAAAGTGCAACGCGCTTCGCACATGTGCAGTAGGGAACCGGTCGCTTTCCCTTACCATGAATGATAGTGGCAAAACCCGAGAGCCAATCCGAAAATCGGCTGAGGTGTCGACATCGCTGGATCCCTGGACAGGTAAGTGTCCTAATATTAAAAGTCAGCAGCTACAGTATTTTTAGCTGCTGAGTTTTAATGCTATCACGGGGGGGGGGGGGGTCTCACTGTGCCCATCAATTGCAGCCTCACTGTGCCCCATCAAACACAGTCACTGTGCCCATCAAATGCAGCCACAGTGTCCATCAAATGCTGCCACTGTGCCCATCAAATGCTGCCACTGTGCCCATCAAACGCAGCCGCTGTGCCCCATCAAACGCAGCCGCTGTGCCCCATCAAACGCAGCCGCTGTGCCCCATCAAACGCAGCCGCTGTGCCCCATCAAACGCAGCCGCTGTGCCCCATCAAACGCAGCCGCTGTGCCCCATCAAACGCAGCCGCTGTGCCCATAACACTGATATACTTTATTTAATCATTGTACCTGCTGTCCTGGGGGTTTCCCTTGTGCTCCTCTCTCTCCTCCTGACGTCACAGCTAGATCCTGCCCCAGGGCCGAGGAGAAGATTCACTGCAGGGGAGGGTAGGTGGAGCTTAAGGCTCCACCTATTACCTGCTGCTTATGGGGGCGCGAGTGACACACGCGCCCCCCCCCCCCCCGTCATGAGCTAAAGCCCCCCCCACCCGTCTTGACGATTCCCGGGTCCCTCTGCCGCCTCCCGCACACTTGCAGCCCACGGCGGCTGGCTTTCTGTAGCGGCACCGTGGTGTATGGGCGTGCTTGTCAGAGAGTAGGGGGGCATGAGATACACGCCTCCACCCTCTGCCAAGCACGCCCATACACAGTGGCGCCGCTACAGAAAGCCGGCCGCCGTGGGCTGCAAGTATGCGGGAGGTGGCAGAGGGAGCCGGGAATCGACAAGACGGGTGGGGGGGCTTTATCTCATGCGGGGGGGCGGCCCTTTTTGCCTCCCCCCGCAAAGTGCCGCCCTAGGCCTAGGCCTTGTCGGCCTAGGCCAAAACACAGCCCTGAGCATATGTGAAATGTGGATTTTGTCAGGATTACATATTAAGTGAACAGATAGAATACATTTACATAATTTAATTATACAATCTAACGCTTTAATATGGGCCAAAGAAATCGTCAACAAAAAGAACACTGTCCTTCGGCACTACACGATTGATTGGTTTCTATGCAGAGCTGCACTCTTTAGTTTTAGTAAATAATCCCCAGTATATCTGAGAACCTATCAGCTTCCAGGATTTTTTTGTCAAACTTAATTGAACAAGCTGAAGTTAGAAGCTGATTGGCTACCATGCACAGCTGCACCAAATTGAGTGCACTAGGTTTAGTAAATCTCCCCCCACAGGGTGCTGTTATTCACTCTCTTTATTTCTCAAAGGTTTAGTTTTATTTGGATGGTGTTGAAATATCCTTTATCTCAACTTCTAGGTGGGAGCGGTTGTGTTTTGTTTTGTTTTTTTGTTTTTTTTGTTTTTTTAATTGACATGACCATATGGCAATCTTTTATTGCATATTTAGATTTTTGCTTGTTGTCATAGATGCGTTCTTTGTATCTAGTTTCTTAGTATTAATGAGGTTCTACTGGGAGGTGCACAAGTTCCAGCTGTTCTTTAGAAAGAGACCTGCTAGCAAAGTCGGGTTGCAAAGTAGAGGTGAAACCAATTTATTGCAGAAGATTTTAGTAAAGTCTCTTATAAATCTAGGAGTTTGTACTCGTTTATATTCAAAAAACGAAATGTGTATAAAATGTAAATAGCTTGCACAGGTTAATGGATATTGACAATTGTGTTAATATTACTAATTGACTCTCCAATTTACTGTGTAGCTGTCATTTGTCAGCATGTGTTTCAAAACAACTAGTATAATACGAAGCTCATGAAGTTTGCCAACTACAGTGAGAAATGTATTTGCCTAGCGGTACCCACGTAAAACGTGCCAACTCTGCATCAGCTTGGTTTCCCTTTAAAATTCCAGAAACTCCTATAGTAAGATCAGCCACATATGATTCACTAACGCTGTAAATAGTTGCCCAACACTCAAGGATAGGAGGATTGAGGACTAAACCAAAGGTTAGAGGAGAGTAAAACCCAGGAATCTCAAACCTTGATTCACCTAAATGTATCCATGTAGACTTATCCAATCTGTGGAGAAAAATATAACCTAATAACAATAATTGTATAAATTCCAAGATGTGTGATTCTCCAGACAGCAGACAGATATGCAATGATGTTTCAGGTGAAACTAAATGTGCAAGTTTAGTTTTAATCATCACTAGTGCTGGGATGCCAGTAAGGGTTTACCATCAGTGGTATATTACTGTGGGGGGGAAGAAATATAAGGAGGAGAAAGAAGGCAGGTGCAAGGATGAAGTCTCCACCAGCTTTATTATAAAGGCTATGGCTCTCCAAGATTAATCCCAAACATTGGGGTGGGTTCTCTAGTACGTCATAAACTTGCTAACTTAATGCACAGTAGTGAGTTTGCCTCTTAGAGCTAAATGGATGAGAAGAGAGAGTTAATCCTTGGACCTGTTTGGGATATGCACATATAATTTGTGTGTTCTTGTTCATTCTTTTGGAACCATGGGTTTACACACTCTAATGTAGTTTAAACTAGTTTGGTTCTTTTTAGGTGCAACATGTATATAGTTATGTTTTTCCTATTTATTTGTGTTTTCTTTCAGATTGTGCCACATGTTGTAAATCTGGTCCAGTCTTTTAAAAGTGATGGCCTCCCATCCAGTTCAGCATTCCTTGTTCAGTTTTCTGAACTGATGCATTGCATGATCTATCACTATTCTGGATTCCCAGACCTTTATGAACCTATCTTGGAAGCGCTTAAGGTAAAAGCCCTTTTTTATTTATTTATTTTTATTTATTTTTTTATTTTTATTTTTTCACGCTTTCGCAAACTTTTCCTCAGGGGCCCCTAGCAGGCCATGTTTTCTAGATCTCCCCATTTGAATGGGGGAAATGCTTAGAGTGTTTAACTTTAAATATTACAAATGTTTGAGTGCCCTGAAGTCTGGGGAAAAAAATAACTAGGTTTAGGAAACATTGACTTAGGGAATACAGGTGTTACAATGCCTTTCCCACAGAGCATTTGAAATGTGGAATGTTCGCATACTTTTTACTTAGCACATACAATCTGTCTTTTGTGCTTGCATCTAACTTTGTTGCATGGAATTTATATTACCAGTAGTTTTATATTTGCGGTGTTGTGAGATAAATACTGCAAAAAATGCAGGATAAAGTCTGCCCATCTGAGAGCACAGTAAATAAAGGTGTTAAGAGTACCAGCAGTTTTACTCCTCACAGCTGCAGCAGAAGGGGCTTCCATTTCTGAACTATACTTTATTCTAGATCTTAAATACAAATGTCACGTGGTGCAAAGGACGGAGTTAGCATTTAAAATTTTTTACATTTAATGCATAGTTTTACTCAAAGGGTGCTGATTGCAAATTTAGACAAATTGAGAAGCTTGGTCTAATATAAAAGTAGAACAGAATCTGAAAATTCTTTTTTTTTGTTTGTTTTTATTTTTTAACCTCATTTATAGGCCACAAAAATGTGTAATTTGATCACGCAGAATGTGAAAAAACAAAGCATGAGACTGATTTAAAAAAAGAACTCCCTAGTACAAAACACACAGTACCCTAAAATGCTTCATTGTGTAAGCTGTACACTCTAGAACAATGGTAAATCCACACAATGCATGTAACACCGAACAATGGCACTTTGTGAAAAGAACGTGCACAGGACAAGCCGAAAGTGCAGCCTATAGAATGCAGTGAAAACAAGACTAACCATTTTATTTCAGGGACTAACCCCTTGTCAGATTCCATTTAGTGTGTACACCTACATTTAGCACATCACATTCATAATTTATATTTAAAATGATGGAGTTGCACTGTTTCCCCTTTAAAGAAAAAGTGGGCATTACTGTTTAGTAATGCAAATATATCCCTCTACAACTCTTGCATAGATATAATACATACAGTATATAAAGGAGGAAGATGGTATCTGCTCAAGCTAAGGTCACCACTGCCTTGGTGCTCTGGGAACAAAATGTAATAAAGTGAAGACTCTAGGCACTCTGAGAGCTTCATATAATAGCAAAATGGCAGATAGAATGTTTAATCCGACCTAATGTTTCACTGGCACACACTTTGAGCAACTGATTTAAATCTAGTACAGTAGTAGTTATTGACATTGAGCTGGACATGTTCTGTAATGTTGAATGCATTTTGTAGCTTCTCAGTAGCTTTTCAGTTGTAAAGAGTGTCAGGAAGATACCTCAGCATCTATATTAGTTTTGTATACAAACATTTTATCTGCCATTTATCTCCTCCTTTCACGCCCTCTGATTGCCCAGAGCTGTCAAAATGTATATATTTGAATTTGTGCATTATGCATACACACTTTATCTACCCTGCATTCAGCTTTAAATGTTCACAATTAAGTCTTCGCAATTTTGTTTCACTTTATATATAGGCAACCAAAACCAGCTGGTTTGTCACGCAAAGATCTTCAATATTCATTCATTCACCGGGCATGCAGCTTATATGGCTACCACTAGTATCGAACGAGTTAATCGTTACAGAGCAGTACTGGAAATGGCTGATGTCTTTCTGTGCCTCTGTCCCCATTGCTCAGGGTCTACCAACCATCAGACGCCTGTAATTCAATACAGAATTCAAGTGCCATGTAAGTCCTACAGAGGTAAGAGTTGTTGCAGGTGACTCAGGGCAGGGCAATATAAGCCAGTAAGAGCCCTGGCCTGCCACAGCTTACCTCAAATTTCCATGTTTGATGTACACAATCACAAGCTATGCAAGTATGGCAGTTAGCAGTGAGGCCGGCCTGTTGATCTGGCATTGCCCCTGGTGTCTAAATGACCTGTAAACAGTCTAGCAAAGGTAGTGGATAACTGAAAAGCAGCAGGTTGAGTAGGACATCCATGACAAGTGCAGGAAAATGGCAACCCATCAATATCGGAGCACATAATACAGCAAATAGTTAAACTACACATAAACAATGTGCTAATAAAAAATTGCTTGCTTAACACACATTACTATGCAATAATAATGAAACAGAATGATAAAATGACAACATTGAAATATAAGTCCTAAGTCAATTACTAGGGCTTAATGTAATTAAATACAAAAATACTATTATAAAAATTGCGTAATACGAAAAAACTTGCGTTTCATAATGAATATTATATATGTATATGAAAATATATGTATGAAGTAACAAATCGCAAATGGGGTGCAAAGACAGAGGCATAACATTTTCTGCCAGCTCTTAGTGTGTTGTAATCTATAAGATAACTCCTCCAAAATGATATGTTAATCACTTCCATACTGGGCCAATTCTGGCATTCCTCTTCTACATGTAAAAATCATAATTTTTTTGCTAAAAAATTACTCAAAACCTCCAAATATATATATATATATATATATATATATATATATATATATATATATATATATATATATATATATATATATATATATATATATATATATTCATTCATTCATTTTTAGCAGAGACCTTAGGGAATAAAATAGTGGTCATTGTGCACAGTATTTGAATTAAAAAAAAAAAACAGTAAAGTTAGCCCAATCTTTTTGTATAATGTGAAAGATGTTACGCCGAATAAATGGATACCTAACATGTCACACTTAAACATTGTGCACACTCGTGGCATGGCACCGAACTTCAGTACTTAAAAATCTCCCTAGGCTACTCTTAAAAATTCTTTACAAGTTACCAGTTTAGCGTTACAGAGGAGGTCTTGCGCTAGAATTATTGCTCTCGCTCCATTGTTCGCAGCAATACTGCACATGTGGTTTGAACGTTGTTTACATATTCGGACGCGACCTACATATGCGTTCGCTTCTGCATGCAAGCACGAGGGGACGGGTCACTTTATTTTTTTAATTTGTTTAACCATCCCCTGTAATAGGAATAGGGCATGACAGGTCCTCTTTACAGCAAGATCTGGGGTCTAGAAGCCCCAAGATCTTGCCTCTAGGCTGAAAAGCCTGAGATCAGAAAAAAAAGCGATCTCTGCTTCCTAGCCGAAAAAAACGGCAGTGTTTACATCTGCCGGGGGCCATCTGGTGAACGTCCTCTCATGCCGTTGAACAGCCGCTATGATTGTTTTTACTGTGCAGGGAATCGCCAGCAGGAAAGTCCACTCAAAGTCCAGGACGTCATATTGACTGCCTGTGGTATGGAAGTGGTTTGAAAAAAATGAATGTTAAAGATTTCTTTTTTCTATTAAGTGTTTAACCACTTGCCGACCGGCTCACGCCGATATACGTTGCAAAAGTGGCACGGGTGCGCAAAACGATGTACCTGTTTGCCGATGCATCACCGCCTTCGGACTCTGCCCGCCGGTGGCCGCGATCGTGACATGGAGAGGCAGAACGGGGAGATGCCTATGTAAACAGGGCATTTCCCTGTTCTACCTAGCAACATGACAGGGATCTACTGCTCCCAGTGATCGGGGGCAGTGATCTGTCCTGTTCTAGTGAGCCCATCCCCCTACAGTTAGAACACGCCCAGGAAACACGCTTAACCCCATGATCGCCCCCTAGTGTTTAACCCCTTCCCTGCCAGTGACATTTACACAGTAATCAGTGCATTTTTTATAGCACTGATCGCTATATAAATGCCGATAGTCCTAAAAGAGTGTCAAAAGTATCCGATCTGTCCACCGCAATGTCGCAGTCACGATAAAAATCGCAGATCACCGCCATTACTAATAAAAAAAAAATTATAATTAAAATGGCATAAATCTAAAAAACGCAGTGCCGTTTTGCAAAAAAGGGCTTGGTCAGGAAGGGGGTAAATCCTTCCTGAGTTGAAGTGGTTAACGCAGTGCTGTATTAGGTCCTCTGATAATGAAATAAATTATGGTTTACTGTTTTCCTTCGTTTGTGACAAACATCATTTGCAATATGCTGCTTTTCTTCTACCTTTCCTAGATTGTTTACAGGTTGCTTGGACAACTATGTGTGTATAGCAAGGGATAGTACCACATTACCAGGCTAGCCCTGTTGCTAATTGCCAGACTTGCGCCATTCAGGACTGTGTACACGTTACTATGAAAACCAGATGTAAGCTATGTTGGGCCTCTGCTTTTATTGGCTGCTACTTGCAGCTTCTAAACACCACTTACCTTTTGCGGGACTTATATGGTGCTCGAATTTGTATGGAATTGCTCACGTCTACGGCTGGGTACAAACAGACCTAATATCAACCGGTTTCTGTCGAACAGTGTATACAGCTTTCTTTCTGACAAGCTGGTCTAACAACCAGCTTTTGTCGAAGGGACATGCTGGAAAACCAGTATCTGATCAGCGCTTGCAGTGCTAATCAGTGTGTTCTGGCGGGATGGCAGTCCCTCGGTCAGAACACAAAGGAACAGTGGAAGACATTGCTGCATTGATATTGTGTGTTTTAGTCCAGCCATCTATCAGTTTATTTGTTTTGTTTTTTTCAGCCCACTGGGTTGAGCAAAAAAAAAAAAAACTTTACATGTGTACTGTACTAGGGTTTAGGGGTTGGTTCTGGCCAGCAAGAGTTTCTGATATAACCATCACTGGGGGTGGGGCCCCAGAAATACATCAGCCATTTCCAGCTGTTGGTTAACTCTCTTCTTGCCTGATGGATGATATTTATATGCTGATACACATGTAAGTTGTATCTATTTTTTTATCAAATAAATAAGCTTCACAAGGCCACTGTGCTCTGTTTTTTTTTTTAAGTCTGTCAGAACTTGTATTATGGAAATGCTTATACGTGGAAAGAAAAATGATTTTGATAAAATATTTGTGCACACGTGAGTTTTGGAATGCAAGTCACAGTCTTTAGCCTAGGCTTATCACATCATGCACAACTGTCTCTGACTCTCGTGAGAGTTTGCCAGGAAGGGAGGGGGGGGGGATGAGTTATACGAGGGTCAATGAGAGCTGCAGAGCTTAGTGATGTGTGTCTGTGTAAATCCAGGAAGTGAACAGGCAGCAGATTCAGCTGCCCACAGTTAAAATGGATGCAGCCAGACTTGGTGGAGGGAGATTTCTGGCAAGTACAGAATCACAGTATATATAAAATAATATGCAAAGTATTTGGAGGGAAACTTTAGAATGGCAAAGATGGGTTTTATTACAGATTATGTAAGCAGACTGCAGTTCCTCTTTAAGGAATTTTTGTTTGCATGTTATTCAAAGTTAATAAAGGGTTTTATTTCTACAAGCGATGTTAACATGGGGCAATTCCATGATTTTCTGAAGCTTTTATTAAAATGAAATGCAAAGATCCGCTGACTGCATGTCTTTCTTTTATTCTTATACATTCAGGACTTGCCAAAGCCCCCTGAAGAGAAAGTAAAACTCATATTAAACCAAAGTGCCTGGACGTCACAATCCAATGCTTTGGCATCATGTCTACCCAGGCTATCAGGGAAATCTGAAACTGGAAAAACTGGTCTCATTAATCTAGGGAATACCTGTTATATGAATAGTGTCCTACAAGCACTTTTTATGGCTACGGAGTAAGTGCTATCATGTTTATTTTACATATTGTACACTTTTATACAGTGGGTAAAATAAGTATTGAACAAATCACCATTTTTCTTGGTAAATCTATTTCTGAAGGTGCTATTGACAAGAAATTTTCACCACACGTCAGTAACAACCCATGCAATCCATCCATACAAAGAAACCAAAACAAATCAGTTCAGACATGAAGTTATGGTTAATATAATGGAATGAAACAGGGAAAAAGTATTGAATACACAAAGGGAGGTGAAAAAAGGCAGGCAAAGTCCAAGACACCAGCTTAAATCTATCAGTAATTAGAAAGCAATCCTGCCCAATGTCAGTGCAAATGAAGATCAACTGGTTCAATCTCAACTGATGGCCTTCAAAAAGGTGTAACACAAGAAACCTCTCATGATGAGTAAAAGCAAAGAGCTCATTCAAGACCTTCTCAACCTTATTGTTACAAAACATACTTGTGGCATTGGTTACAGAAGGGCTTCTAAACTTCTGAATGTGACAGTGAGCACTGTTGAGGCCATAATCCAGAAGTGGAAAAAACATAATTTCACCATAAACTGGCCACTACCATGTGCTCCTCGAAAGATTTCTGACAGAAGTGAAAAGAATTATCAGAAGAGTTGTCCAAGAGCTATGGACAACTTGTGGAGAGAGCTTCAGAAAGACCTGGAATTAACAGGTACAATTGTTTCAAAGAAAACAATAAGTAATGCACTCAACTGCTGTGGCTTGTATGCACGCTCACAACGCAAAACTTCATTGCTGAAGAAAAAGCATGTTGAAGCTTGCGGCACAACATTTAGACAAGCCTGTGAAATGCTGTGATAATAAGTCTGGTCAGATGAGAACAAAAATTGAACTGTTTGGATGCCATAATACACACCATGTTTGGAGGTCAAATGGCACTGCACGTCACCCCAAAAACACCCCCATACCAACAGAGAAATTTTGAGGTGAGAACGTCATGGTGTGGTGGTTTTCAGCGTACGGTACTGGCAAACTTCATATCATTTGAAGAAAGGATGAATGGAAAAATGTACCAAGATGTTCTTGATAAACAATCTGCTGCCATCTACCAGGATGATGAAGATGAAACGAGGATGGACATTTCAACAACAGCATGATCCCAAACACAAAGCCAAGAAAACTCTCAATCAGTTTCAAAGAAAATAAAGTTGCTAGAATAGCCCAGCCAATCACCTGCCTTGAATCCAGTAGAAAATCTATGAAAAGAACTATAGATCAGAGTTCATGGAAGAGGCCCACGGAACCTTCAAGATTTAAAGACTGTGTGGAACAATGGGCCAAAATCACACCTGAGCAATGCATGCGATTAGTTTCTCCATACAGGAGGCGTCTTGAAGCTGTCATTACCAACAAAGGATTTTGTACGAAGTATTACATTTCAGTTAGTGTGTTCAATACTTTTTCTGTGTCATTCCATTTTATTATACATAACCTAATTTCTGAACATATTTGTTTTGGTTTCTTTGTATAAATTTCATGGGTTGTTACCGACATGTGGTGAAAATTTAATGTCAATGTCACCTTTAGAAATATATTTACCTAGAAAAATGATGACGTGTTCAATACTTATTTTCCCTGCTGTACATATATACAGCACTGTGCAAAATTTTTAGGCAGGTGTGTAAAAATTCTGTAAATTAAGAATGTGTTCAGAAATAGAAGTGTGAATAGTTTTATTTTTTATCAATTAACAAAATAGAAAGTAAATGAACAGAAGAGAAATCCAAATCAAATCAATATTTGGTGTGACCACCCTTTGCCTTCAAAACAGCATCAATTCTTCTTGGTACACTTGCACAGTTTTTGAAGGAACTTGGCAGGTAGGTTATTCCAAACATTTTGGAGAACTAACCCCAGATTGTCTGTGGATGTAGGCTGCCTTAAATCCTTATGTCTCTTCATGTAATCCCAGGCAGATGCAATGTTGAGATCAGGACTCTGTGGGGGCCAAACCATCATTTCCAGGACTCCTTGTTTACACTGAAGATGATTTTTACCCTATTAAAAGTCAGCAGCTACAAAAATTGTAGCTGCTGACTTTTAATGATCGGACACTCACCTGTCCCACGGTCCAGCGATGCGGGCGAGTGAAGCCCCCCTCCTTTCCCTCTCCTCGGTGCCGGCATTGTGACTGTGGGCCCCTGTCTGCGCGCTGTGCCTGGCTGGGCAATCTAAAAAATGACATGTAATCCCAGGCAAATGCAATGTTGAGATCAGGACTCTGTGGGGGCCAAACCATCATTTCCAGGACTCCTTGTTTACACTGAAGATGATTTTTACCCTATTAAAAGTCAGCAGCTACAAAAATTGTAGCTGCTGACTTTTAATGATCGGACACTCACCTGTCCCACGGTCCAGCGATGCGGGCGAGTGAAGCCCCCCTCCTTTCCCTCTCCTCGGTGCCGGCATTGTGACTGTGGGCCCTGTCTGCGCGTTGTGCCTGGCTGGGCAATCTAAAAAATGACATGCCAAATGTGGCATGTCAGTTCCATTTTTGGGTGGAACTCCACTTTAATGACATTGGCTGTATGTTTTGGGGTGGTTGTCCTGCTGTAGAATAAATTTCAGGCTAATTGCACGCCTCCCCGATGGTATGGCATGATGGATAAGTATCTGCCTTTTTTTTCTCAGCTTTGAGGACACCATTGATCCTGACCAAATCTCTGCACCCCAGTTCCTATGTTTTTGTGCATAGGATATGGGGGAATAAAGGCTAAGTGACTCAAAGGGTAAATGTTGCTCATTAAACAATTAGTGCAAAGCAAGAAAAGATGATTGCATGGAGGTTTTATTCTTTATGTAAGGGGGTATTCAAAATATTTTAGGGAGACACTCTTTGAGCAGACTGCAGTAAGAACATAGGGTGTAATTCTTCCCCCATGCCATCCAAAAAAAAAAGTTATGCCTAGTAATGCACTTTTTAATTCTCAGTGAAGTTTGATCAAATGTAACTGATTGTACTGTATGATAATGGCTTGATTTTGTAATATAAATCTATATTTAGTTTCAGGAGGCACGTGTTGTCACTGAATTTGAACGGGTGCAATTTACTAATGAAAAAACTGCAACATCTCTTTGCTTTTTTAGCACACACTCAGGTACCCTTTTATCATTCTAGACCTTGACCATTGCCTTTTATCAGTCATGACTAGCAAGAAAAATCTAATTTTATTTCTCTTTGTGCAGAGGGAAGCTTATGCTCCTCAGATTTTCTTTGAGTCTTCTAGGCCACCTTGGTTCACACCACGATCCCAGCAGGACTGCTCAGAGTACCTCCGCTTTCTTTTAGACAGGTAGCTTTATTTTCTTCCTTTTTTGTTTTGCTGTTAATATATAGCTTATGGCAAGAAAACACTATGTTTATATAATTTTGTTTTCAAATTGATAAGTGCACTAACTGTTTAAAAATAATAGTTGTCTCTCTAGCACATGCTGGAAAATTTTACATTACATTTTTTATATGCCTCTTTTAAGTCAAAATAACATTACAAATGGACTGTGGATTCTTGTGGTCTTTAGATGGGTATTGCAAAGTGCCCGTAGCAACTAGTCTGATTTTCACTTTACTGTACTCGCAAGAAGAAAAAGGCTACCATTGGTCACTATACCCTACATATAAACACTACTCTTTACACTGCTTTGTTGAATAAGATCAGTTCTATATTTACGGGAAAGGATTTTATAGGAAGGAGTAAAGACATAGCCTGCCATTTGTCAGGCAACAGTGATTTTAGAGCTGAGTTCTGGGCTGGAATTTTTTTTTTTTTTTTTTTTTTTTTTTTTATGGCTGGTTAATTCAAGGGGTACAGTTATAGGGAGTAACACTTGCCTTATCTCCAGCTGTAGTAAGCTTCCTTCATCCGTGTAACTGGTCCAATTTCAGTTCAGCTTTAAAGCGGTAGTTAAACCCAGCTCGGTATTTTTTACCTACAGGTAAGCCTATAATAAGGCTAATCTGTAGGTAAAAGGAATATCTCTCCTAAACGTGCACCATTTAGGAGATATTCACCCTGCATGCAGCCAGTGACATTGGTGCATGTGCTCTAAATGTCTGGCATACTTTGCGGGAACTTCAGAGCTTCGTATCGGAACCAGAACCAAGTGATGTCGTTGCGGCTTCAGCCAGTTACATAGCCAGAACCTGCGAACCCATAAGAAAGTCAGGGGCAACATGTCAGTCCTCTCAGCAGTGATATTGCAGCACTGGAGGGCTTTGTTTTAAGGTAAGTTCTAAGATGAATACTAGCACATTATGCCTTTACCTTGCAGGTTTTTGGGTGATTTTTTTGCCACATCCACAGTTTACTGCTTTATCTGCTTTAACTTCATATCTGTCAAACTTGCAGATGGTAATAGAGTTGTTTTAAGATTTTGGAATGGTCATACAGTACATGATGTCTGTAATTGGTAAAACAGTGCATTAATGTATATCCTTATTTATAGACTACATGAAGAAGAGAAATCCTTCAGAGCTCTGTCCTCCTCAATGCCTGCTGCTGATCCAATGGTTGCTGATGGTGGTTTGCAATCGTCACAATCTGGAGGGACAGATGCCCTTCCCCGAGTGCAGAACACAGGATGGGGTCTTGAAGAGAAGACTTTAATAGAGGGTATGTTTGGAGGGAAGCTACAAACTACCATTTGCTGCCTGAACTGTAGAAGCACTTCTCAGAAGATGGAAGCCTTCACTGACCTTTCTCTGGCCTTTTGTCCGTCATCTGATAAACCTGTCCAAAGCATGATCTGCTCCCCGAAAGAGAAAGATGATGATTGCATAGAAATAGATGTTGCCCCATCTGGCGAAACGCAGAGCGTTTTTGTTCTTTCAGCACAAGATGATTGTGGAAAGTCCACTGAACTACAGTCTGCTGTCAGCGGTCTTCAGTCCAGTAGTAAGAACATCTCTGTGGATGCACCAGCATGTGACAACGCATTGTCGCCTAACAGTGACCTGTGTAGAAAGGCTGATAAGGATGAAACGCCTTCTGTTACAGACTTGTTGAGCTATTTCCTAGCACCAGAGATACTCGATGGAGAAAATCGATATCATTGTGAAAAATGTGCTTCCCTTCAGAATGCTGAAAAGACTATGCATATAATAGAAGAACCAGAATACCTCATTTTAACTCTGTTAAGGTTTTCATATGACCCTAAATGTCACGTGAGACGGAAAATCCTGGATAATGTGTCCATTCCACTGGCACTTGAATTGCCAGTTGAAAGGTCTACCTCAGTGGCTTGTTCTGAAGATAGAACTCAAGATGCAGATGTTCCTGATGTCAGTGAGAACCTGGCTAAAAAGCTGAAACCATCTGGTATTGAAGATCTATGCTGCACAAAGCTTGTCCCTTATGTTCTAAGCTCTATTGTGGTCCATTCTGGTACCTCTTCAGAAAGTGGCCATTACTATTCATATGCAAGGAATGTCACCAGTACATCACGATATCTCTGCCATGAGAAACCTTACCAAGGTCCTTTAGTGAGCAAAGACACTTCAAACTCAGTTGTTGAAAATGACACTGCATGTAATGACATGTCTAAAGAATGGTTTCTGTTTAATGATAGCCGAGTGACATTTACTTCATTTCAGTCTGTTTTAAATATCACCAATCGGTTTCCAAAGGACACAGCTTATGTGCTGTTATATAAAAAGCACAGTTGTAGTGATACCAGTAATGTGCACCCTAGTGCAGTAAATGGACTTTGGGTAAATGGGGAACCACCACTTCAGAAGGAGCTGATGGATGCCATTACCAAGGACAATAAGCTCTACTTACAGGTACAATTACATCTACATCTTCTGGTTGTTTTTACCTCACATGCCTGACCAGCAATTCAAAGAAACAATTTCTAAAACCTGTTAAATGTTGCTTGTATCTAAGCCAGAACTTTTCTTATGTTTCGAATAGACAGAAGCCGAGTTAGAACATCTGGCAGATTTGTGTCTGTTCTGGGGTGATTTGCCCTTTCTTGTCCTGGGACCATTATTGCTAGAACTGTGAGGGAAAGCCTAAAATTTTAGGTTGTTACTGAAACTGTAATGGAGGGGAAATCTCTAAGTGAGGCCATTTGTTTTAGTGACCGTTATCAAACACAGCGCACAGTGGTGTTGTGGATAGCACTTTCGCCTAGCAATAAGAAGGGTCGCTGGTTCGCATCCCAGCCACGCCATAACACTACCTGCCTGGAGTTTGCATGTTCTCCCTGTGCGAGTTTCCTCCGGGTACTCCGGTTTCCTCCCACACTCCAAAGACATGCTGGTAGGTTAATTGGATCCTGTCTAAATTGTCCCTAGTATGTATGAATGTGAGTTAGGGACCCTAGATTGTAAGCTCCTTGAGGGTAGGGACTGATGTGAATGTACAATGTATATGTAAAGTGCTATTATAAAAAGGCAGTACAGCGCTTCAAAATTAATACTAATAAAAAAAGTCCATAGTCTGATAGGAAAGCACAGACAAGCTTCCAGTGTTGAAAGTGAAGAGATGCACAATATATGGTGACTTCCGTGACACCCTCCACCAACGTAAGGATTGGCCCCTCACCTCATGACATGGACCCCTGACTTTATCAGTCAGGTCTATTACAGCATTCCCATTACTGGGTCATTAAGCACACATCATGACTTGCAGTGTGGGGGCAGTCAGTTTGAAAGATCTTCTTCAGCTCCAGTCATACACATGTAATAGAATAAGCAATATCTAGTGCTCTCTGTATTTCAAATCTTATATCTTGTTTATTAAAATAGGATAAAAACTCACAAGCAAGGCACTGTACCCCAGTGCTAAGGATCGGCAGCAAACAAAAACACAGCGTGTCTGCAGGAATCAGCATCGGGACGTGGGTGACGTCACAAATGTATCATGTGATGTCCGTATGCGTTACGTCCCATAAAGTAGGCGGGACTTCATCAGCGGCCCTGATGAAGTCCCGCCTACTTTATGGGACGTAACGCGTACGGACATCACATGATACGTTCGTGACGTCACCCACGTCCCGATGCTGATTCCTGCAGACACGCTGTGTTTTTGTTTGCTGCCGATCCTTAGCACTGGGGTACAGTGCCTTGCTTGTGAGTTTTTATTCTATTTTAATAAACAAGATATAAGATTTGAAATACAGAGAGCACTAGATATTGCTTATTCTATTACATGTATATGACTGGAGCTGAAGAAGATCTTTCAAACTGACTGCCCCCACACTGCAAGTCATGATGTGTGCTTAATGACCCAGTAATGGGAATGCTGTAATGGACCGGACTGATAAACTCAGGGGTCCATGTCATGAGGTGAGGGGCCAATCCTTACGTTGGTGGAGGGTGTCACGGAAGTCACCATATATTGTACATCTCTTCACTTTCAACACTGGAAGCTTGTCTGTGCTTTCCTATCAGACTATGGACTTTTTTTATTAGTATTAATTTTGAAGCGCTGTACTGCCTTTTTATAATTCTGTTGTATGGGATTTGATATTTTGACCCTCGGTATTTCAGCTGCTTTTGCTCTAGTGATTACTGTTGCGCTGGTTGATTTTTCTCTTTTGAGATATGTAAAGCACTGCGTGAATTGACGGCGCTATATAGAAGTACCTGAAATAAATAAAACAAGGGGCTTTGAGATATACTTTAAAGTAGAATTCTAAATAAATCCTAACTAGTATTGAAAATGCCCTCTCCCCTCTCCCAGCACTTACCTGAGTAAAAAAGATGCAGTTGTTGTCAAGCGTCCCTCGCCATTTCCTTGCGACTGGAAAAAGATGTTAGGAAATGGAAAGTAAGACTAGTCTGGCTTTAGTTGGAATTCTACTTTAATTATGTCCGTAGTTTACATTGTTAGGGACTCAAGTGGTTAATCAATGTGAATGGCAGCAGTCATATTTGCTCCATTACATACTTCAGCTCTGCTTCCTGCTTTGCGGTTGTTGAACACCGTAATTGTACTGAGAAATCTGTTAATACACTAAATACAGAAGGATGAACAAAATTTACAGCAGGCTTGTGCTTTGCCAGTTTAAGGCAAAGCAAAATGTGTGCTTTAATGTATATGTTGAGCCTATAGTGGGGATTGATTAGAACGCCTGTTGGGCTTTTACGGTTATTCAGGATTCCTTTAGAGCAGAGATTGACAACCCATCAATTGTGATCCCACTGTCGACCACCGGCTACTGGTAGATCGCGTTCGAATCCCCGCTCTGCCAGCTCTCAAGTGCTCTTCCCCACCATGATCCCCCCAGGTGGCAAAGCACAAAAGCAATGAGCTCAGACGTCTTACCTGAGCTCTCAGGCCAGGAAGCAGTCAAAGCGAGTCCTAGGTAGCGGAGCCATTCCCCCACCCCACAGCCTCATGTGCAAGGGGCATGCTGCAAGGCAGGGAATGCCTCGGCCACCTAGGATTTGCTGTTGGATTTGACAGAACTTGGGCAAGTTTGGGCTCATGTCTCCGTGTGTGGCAGTGTTCTGATCCCCGCCAGCCCTTCTCTCCAGTTTGTTCAATGTGCTTATGCATAACATCATGTGACGAGAGACAAGGCCCGGTGGGGATCAGCACACCAGAACAGGTAGATCTGCCCTAGCAGCTTCCATGCACTGCTCTGCTTCGGGAAACCACTTATGAACCCTCCTGACACCTCTGTAATTTGCCCTCCTGACCCCTTAGAACTGTACCTTCTTAACCACCAGTACCGTGCACTCCTGACCCCCTCTTTAATGACGTGCCCTCCAGACTACCCTGACCCCCTGTACCATGCCCTCCACAGCCACCTGTACCAGGCTCTTCTGATCCCCTGTAGCAGTCCCTTCTGACCCTTCTGTAATGTGCCTTCCTGAAGACCCCCTTACATTGCCCTGTTAACTCCCTGTTCTTTGCCCTGCTAACCCCCCCTGTCCTGCTCAACCCTGTCATCTACCCTAGTGATCCCTGTACACAGCTTTATATTCTATTAACCTCTGTACACTACCCTGCTCTGGTGACTTGCTAGTTAACGTCTAAAAAAAAAAAAAAAAAAAAGGCTAAGGCACCCCAGTGATCTTTGCTCTCTTCTGTGTTGTCATGGAAGATCTTCACCTTTCAAAGGTTGCCTACCCCTACTTTAGAGAGGTTTACCCCCACTTCTTATCATATGGGCAATGTGTGCACCAGACAGGAAATCTAGCCTTCACCTACTACATAGTTAGTAAGGTTGAATAAAGACACCAGACCATCCAGTTCAACCTGAGTGAGTGTGGGTGTGTGTCCACAACTGTACATTGTGTCTCATCAAGATGCTCCTCCATTATATATTATTTATTTAAGGTACCCATATAGCGCCATCAATTTACGCAGCGCTCCACACATACATCGCACACTCACATCCTCAAGGAGCCCACAATCCAAGGTCCCCTTTCATGTACTAGGGCCAATTTTGGACAGAAGCCAATTAACCTACCAGCATGTCTTTGGAGTGTGGGAAGAAACCCACGCAGGCATAGGGAGAACATGCAAACTCCACCCAGGTAGTGTCATGGTTGGGATTCAAAGTAGCGACCCTTTTTACTGCTAGGCGAAAGTGCTACCCATTACACCACTGTACCACCCACTAAGGAAAGCTTTTTCATTGTTGCGTTTGTTACCCTCACTTCCTTTCTGGTCGGCAGTACATGATGTGGGGATATATCTAAAAAACCTGATGGGGTTTCTACCTCTTCTCCACTCTCTCCAATACTAAGAAAAACGTTTTGGCTGGACATACAGTTTAATCCACCCATACCCAGCAGCCAATGCTCACCTTTCCTTCATTTTACCACTACTCTGTTAAGTCAGGGGGGCAAACAAAATTCTTGGTACTTCTAGGTATGGAAAAGCGTGTGGCTCACACCATGCAAAACACTGTGAAGTGGCAAGGAATGAAAAGGAAGGTAAGTCAATTCTGCGGGGAGGTCTACACTGCTAACCCCAAGTCCCCCATGATCTGCACAAACCTCCCCTTCCCCAGTTGCTTGCCTACCTTCGTATGACCGTGAAAGCCTCCTCCATTGTTTATTTCTTCTGAAATAAATTCTCCTTCACACTGGCTCTGCTTGCTTCCCGATAGGTATAAATGGGACTGTACACTTAGGAACTCTTGATATCTGGTCACGTTTAAATCTACCCAGCACAGAACATGGCTGGCAATTGGGTTAGTGCAGTTCAATATTTGATGTAGCGTTGATGTTAAAAAATGGCTGCAAAAGAGCAGAAATATTACAAAGAGTTTCTCAAGGGCCATTTAGGTGGTTTGCATATATAAAGATATGTATTCAATAATGAAGGCTCCCTTTTTAATAGTAATTTGTCTGTTTGCACAGGAACAGGAACTTAATGCCCGTGCGCGGGCTCTACAAGCAGCATCTGCTTCCTGCTCGTTCAGACCCAATGGATTTGATGACAATGACCCTCCTGGAAGTTGCGGCCCAAGTGGCGGTGGTGGAGATGGAGGTTTCAGCACCATCAGCAGACTTGTCTTTTAAATAAAAAATCTAAATAGTGTCCATTATGCACTGATGACTAAACCACACTGGACATTGACTTTGTAGTCCAATCTTCTCACTTCAAAGTGTTAACATATCACATTTTTCCTTCAAACACCAATATAATAGGCAGCTTATAATTTATATTTGCAGAGATAATGTGTGTGATTTGATGCACACCAATATTTGTTTCCCATAATGCCTTGAACTGGTTAAGCAAAGATAAATGTATATAGTGGTGCTTCAATGTAAGAACAAGAGTAACATACACAGATGGTTTTTGTTCCCCATACAGAAATGTATCCAGAGATAGTATTGTATTATATATGGAACATGTGGTTTTGTGTTCCATTTTTCCAACATATGAAAGCTTTATGGTGCAACCTATGCGGAAAGCAATAACTGTCTCCTAATGTGATCTAGTTCAGGGTATTTTTTTTTTCCCCCACTAAAGCTTCATTATAAGCATCAGAGGATGTATGTATATAATCTGTGACATCACTTTTTAAAAAGATTGCATGAAATTCTACAGTTTTTAACCAGAAAAAAATGCTAACTTTATAGTATTTCTAAGTTGTCTCAGAATTTTTTAAAAATTCTATTTCAGGGATTACATCTGCCATGTATAAATGAGGGAAAATTATGTATGTGCCTTGCAGTCCTGTAAATGAGAAATGAGATCCCTTTGGAGTGTATTATGTATTCTACATTGTCAATATTAAGAATTGCATCTTGAACTTATTTTATTGCCAGAGAAAAAAAAAAACAGTGGTTCCATAAACTGCTTTAATGAGTCATTATTACAGTTTTTCTGGTCTTTTTAGGTATCGTGTCGGCGTTGCTCAGCAGAATTAAGACTGTTGTGTAAAAGTATATCTAAACCCAAGAACAAAAATGTAATATATTGTAGCTTACCAATCATTAGATGGCTGCATTTGTTTGTCTCTTTCAGGCTAAGAACATTTCTTGCAATTATAGAAAAATATTGGTTTAACCACTTCGCCCACTGTATATATGTAATTACTTTGACATTATTTACCACGGTTATGGCAGCAGATAGCTGCCATAACCCTAGTATATTTTTTTACAGCAGGTGATCCTTTTTCAGATAAAAGTGTTACCGGTGGCAGATTTGCCACGGGATCACTTTTATGGGCAGCGGGAGAGGTGCCCCCCCAGCCACTTTTCCCGCTTACCAGACATGTCGGCATGGGCGAAAACGATCCGATGTGCTGGAGGGATGGGCAGGAAGTCGCGTGAGGGCAAGATGTCCCCCACTCGACTCTATGCCCTTGGAGGACCAGAGCGACGTAAAATGTCACTTCCGGCCTTAAAGGGCCTTTTTGTGTGTGTAAAGTAAAATTACTATTATTAATTACTAATATTTACATTCCTTGTAATAGGATTAACAGAGATCAGCTTTTTTTTTTTTTTAAAGATAGTGTAAAAATAAAATTGTCCCTGGAGCTTGCGCGCAGAAGTGAACGCATACGTAAGTTGCGCCCACATATGTACACTGTGTTCAAAACCACACATGTGATAATTCTAGCACTAGACCTCCTCTGTGACTCTAAACGGGTAACCTGTAAACCTTTTTTAAAGCGTCATCTATGGAGACGTTTAAGTATTGTGGTTTGTCGCCATTCCATGAGCGTGCACAATTTTAAAGCATGACATGTTGGGTATCTATTTACTCCGCGTAACAACTTTCACATTATACAAAAAAAATGAGGCTAACTTTACTGTTTTCTTTTTTTATTCAAAAAAAGTGTTTTGTTTTTTTTTTTTTCCCCAAAAAATTGCATTTGTAAGACCGCTGCGCAAGTACGGTCTGACAAAGTATTGCAATACTCTCCATTTTATTCTCTAGGATCTCTACTAAAAAATATATATTATGTATATGTATGTGTTTGGGGGTTCTAAGTAATTTTCTAGCAAAAAATACTGATTTTACCTTGTAAACAACAAATGTCAGAAATGGGATTGGTCCAGAAGTGGTTAAAACTTGTCACTCTAGATCAATAATTGAGTCAATGGCAGGTTCACCTGGTAAATAACAAGCCAAAAAAAAAAAAAAATCAGGTGATTGACTCCGCCATTGCAGAATATTCCACTTCTTTTCCTTCAAAAGTTCCTGGGCTGCTTTTGCAATGTGTTTTGGATCATTGTCCATCTGTACTGTGAAGCTCCATCCAATCAACTTTGCTACATTTGGCTGAATCTGGGCTGACCCTATATCTCTAAATGCTGCAGAATTCATCCAGCGGCTTTTTGTCTTCTGTCACGTCATCAATAAACACCAATGACCCAGTGCCACTGGAAGCCATGCTTGCCCATGCCATTACACTGCCTCCACCATTTAGTTTACAGATGACGTTGTGTGCTTTGGATCATGAGCTGTTCCAAGCCCTCTCCACACTTTTTTCTTCCCGTTATTCTGGTACAGATTAATCTTCGTTTCATCCGTCCAAAAATTATTTTCCAGAACTGGTCTGGCTTTTTTTTTTTTTTTTTTTTTTTTTTTTTAGATGTTCATTGGTAAAGTCTAATCTGACTTTTCTATTCTTCAGGCTTATCAATGGTTTGCACTTTGTGCTTGATTGATGAAGAAATAATGAGTGAGTAGCCCACACCTGGCCATGAAACAGCTTGTAAATCAATTGTCCAATTACTTTTGGTCTCTTGAAAAAGGGGGGTGGCTATTCATAAGAGCTGTAATTCCTAAACCCTTCCTCTGATTTGGATATACATACCCTCAAATTAAACCCGAGAGTGTGCACTTTAAGCCCATATCCATTATATAACGTTAGCTTAAATATGTTTTGGGAAATACCTGAAAAAAAAAAATTGTGCCCGTGTCCAAATACATATGGACCTAACTGTATTTAGGCAACTTGTATAAACAGGAAAAGAAAAATGATGCTTTAAGTCAGTGGTTCTCAACTCCAGTCCTCAGGACCCACCAACAGGCCAGGTTTGCAAGATAACTGAAATACATCACAGGTGATATCACTTGCTGCTCAGTGATTGCAGTATTCTAGTCTGTAACTCCCCAAGGTAATACTTAAAATCTGACCTGTTGGTGGGTCCCGAGGACTGGAGTTGAGAACCACTGCTTTAAGTCAAGAGCTGGTCCTGTGTGGTGGTGCACTGGAGAGGTGGAGTCCTATCCAAAAACTAGCAGCCTAAACTGTCAAGATGTAGATCCAGGGACCAGCCAGGAAGTAGGAAGCTTGTGGAGAGCACATCAGACCGGATGTGACCTCAAGGGGCCTTGCTACGTGTTTTTAAGGCTGCCCAGGCTCTTTTTCAAGCCAGACCCTTAACCTAGATATCAAAATCTTTATAAAGCTGTGGGACAAAAAGGTGCAGTGGAACCTAATCTTGCAGCACATTAATACACTGTACGTCTGTTATTGCTTTACAATAAAGGACTAATGCTTAGTTGGAAAAAAATGTTTGTTAATACTGTCAAAGGGGTACAAGAGAACTACAGGGCACAGCTGGTACAATGTATGAGAAGGTGGGGGAAATACCAGGCACAGCTAGCATGATACTGTATATCATAGCAAGGGTAGTAAATATGAATGGAAAAAAAAGATTGTTGTCGGATAGAAGCCTGTAGGCCACCTTCAAGTTGCAGGACGTGTCTTGAACAACTATGCCCTTACCCTTATTGACAGGTCAATGGATAGTGTTCTTAAGGCTCTAGTTTACATAGATTTAAAGTTGGAAGATATGTTTATGGATTAGGAGATCTTAGGGTTGTAGATGGCTAACAGATCTGAAAGGTATTATATGGCAGATGGATGCAGAAGACGGCTGGTAGTTTTCAAGGTCAAATGAAGAGCTATCGATGTACAGATTTTCTAGAATATGTAGTGAATCAAGATCCCCTTCATCAAGGCAGATGGTATTATTGGCCTTAGGTTCTGGTGTTTCATTTAGGTTTTGCTTCATATTGTAAAAACATTTGAATGTTAAGTTTCTAATAAATTATTGAGGTCCTTTTAAATATGGTGAAAGTATTTTTAACTTGGTGGATGGAGCAAAATGTAGGCCTTTGGTGTGGGAGGTCTCTTGGTCAGGTAGAATAGGTGTGGAGAGATTGAATATTTTGATTGTATTAGTATAGTTTCTTTCTTCTCTCTTTTTTTTTTTTTTTTTTTTTTTTGAGTTTTTTGAGTTTTTCTGTTCTCCTCTCCTTCCTCATTTGTGTACTTTTCTTTTTAGAAAGTTGGAGAGGGGAACCTTTAAAAATAAGTTCTGACATGGGGGGGGGGGGGAAGACAATGGAAGACAGCAAAACAGTCCTGAGATTGTGAAGGAGTGTTTGGTACAGGAGGTGATGATGGATTAGCCTGTGGTGGCCAAGGGTCATTTTTCTTTGTCAGTTTTCATTATATAAAGCAACCAAAAAAAAAGGTAACATACATCCCAGGTTACATTGTGGGATAAAAAGGAATCCAGAAATCTTCAACAGTTAAAGGAAACAAAGTAGAGGTATAAATTCCATTGAGCATCAAGTTTAACAATGCTGAATATATTCTCCATTAAAGAGGAAGTAAACCCTGATCGGTTTTACTTTCTCTTTATTTCCCTGCAAAAGGTAAAGCATAATGGGCTACTATGCATCGCATAGCCTATTATATGTCACTTACCTGAAACCGAAGCCTGCGATGTCACTGCTGTCCCCACTAGCAGCAAGCGTCCATCTTCACCCCTCTTCTTTCCGGGGCTGCGAACTCTGGCTCTGTGACTGACCGGAGTCGCATGCCGTTGCTTGTGGGTGCTGCCAGTCATGATCTGCCCTTTCTAAAGTGCGCATGTGCCGTAGACATCGGCGCACGGAGTTATTGTACATAACTTCTAAACCATGGAGGTTTAGGAGATATTTCCAGCACCTACAGGTAAGCCTTAATATAGGCTTAATTGTAGGTAAAAGTGGTTGTACAGGGTGTACAACCACTTTAATGCACGTAACAAGATAGAAATCATGGAGGGTCACTGAGGTGGCAAGGCCAGCTTCACATGACAAGGAGAGAGATCCCCTGGGGGTCGAACCTAGGTGTCATCCCCAAGAGCTCTTTGTCTATCACCCCATCTGACCATGAGTCTGTCTTCCCAGAATTAGACACTCAATCCCATAACAAACAAGGAAGAGAGGCACCTCTAAGTGTATAAGTTTAAAACACTTTAATAGTAACAAACAAATGGCAATTCACATGGGTAAAGGTAAAAGGAGCACAGCTGTAGGTAAAAGCATCACAGAAGCAAGATGGATGGCCAGGAATGCTCAGAAACGCATTGAAACTTAGTGCTGTCATTGCCCTACGCTGCTATGCCTTATGCACTCCAAGCCTCGTTTTTGGGACAACTCACCGCACAGCCGTATCCACTATCAGCAGTTCACAGCGAGGACTTCATGCTCTGCAACTCCACGAGCGAGGGCATCTGACAGCTCACCGCGCCTCTCTTCCTTGTTTATTCTCAGCTTCGCTGGAATTTGGCTTCTATTCCTACTTGGTGGCAGCCCTGAGTGTACGGACCTTATTATTTACCCTATGTATTATGGCCTTTTTCAGGGTTACATTAGAGCCACAAGTGATTTGCGCCATTTACTTGTTTAAGGAATTAAATCTCGATGGATAACTACCATGAGAGAACATATATAAGAATCACAACAATGAGATGTCAGATCTGTTCCGCAAAGGATAAGCAAACTTCACCATGCATATGAGAGAAGTAAACATTTTACTAACCCAATTTATGCTAAACAACTACCCCCACTTGTTGGGTATGCATAGAAAAAAGTAAATCACATGATCCTGGACAGTGCACAGAGGGAAGACCAATGGAACCTGAGAAGTAAGGGCTCCAAGAACCCACCTACTCCCCAGGCAAAGGGTCATTTTAGTTACTTTAGTACTGGGATTGGTGATGTTGGCTAAAGACTGGCTCTGGTCATAAGTGCTAATCAGGTTTGAGGTCTTGCCTTTGGCTCGATGTATACTTTAATAACCATAAGCTTATATCATATTGCTCAGCAGACTCTGCTGAACAATTCTATAAATCTGGTCAGCGGATTACAACCCGCTTATCAGAGTTAACTAATGTGACTGCCCCCCACCCATGCAGCTACTTCCCTGTCCCCTGACTCCCCCCACTCTCCTCTCTTATCCCCTTCACCCCTTTCTTCTCCCCCAACACTAATTACCCCCCTCCACCCAATCCGACCCCCCCCAACAAACCCGCTCCCCACAGCCACCATCATTGACCGGCATCCCTCCTCTGCCTCTCCCGCCGGCTTCAGGTTCTGCATGGGGCTTGGAGGATCCAGATGTGTCCCCCCCAATACCTCTGATCACCCCCCCAAATGCCCCCGCACCCCCGATCCATGGCCACTCCGAGCGGCATCCCGCCTTCCCTCCCGCTGCTTGCAGCTTCTCCCTGCACAGATCTCCATCAGCTTGGAGAGCGCGGAGGGGGGAGCTGTGGGGGTGAATTTGTGGCTTGTGGGGGCTTGGTATACATGTGTATACCAAACCCCTCCTGTACAATGGCTATAGGCAGCGATCGCTGCTATATCCACTGACAGCTGATCATTGTAACCGCGAGTGTATGGGCGGCACAGTGGTGTAGTGAGTAGCACTCTCGCCTAGCAGTAAGAAGGGTCGCTGGTTCGAATCCCGACCACGACACTACCTGCCTGGAGTTTGCATGTTCTCCCTGTGGTCTGCGTGGGTTTCCTCCGGGTACTCCGGTTTCCTCCCACACTCCAAAGACATGCTGGTAGGTTAATTGGATCCTGTCTAAATTGGCCCTAGTATGTATGAATGTGAGTTAGGGACCTTAGATTGTAAGCTCCTTGAGGGTGTAGGGACTGACGTGAATGTATAATGTATATGTAAAGCGCTGCGTAAATTGACTGCGCTATATAAGTACCTGAAATAAATAAATAAAAAAATAAAATATATCAGACTGTCATTTCATGAATGAATGGGATCTCTGTTCCATTCATTCATGTAAAGTGTTACAGAGAAAGGGACCATTTTCAGTCCCTTTCTCTGTCTCAAAAAAAGAGATATGGGGGTTTGATATCTCACCAAAGAAAACCCACCCCCCCCAAAAAAAAAAAAAAAAAAACACAAACATAGTAAGACCCCCCGGTCCGCCCGCACTCACCCCTTCATGGCGACGGTCCCCCCACCACACTCACCCCTCCACGGTGACAGTCCCCTCCCTGTACTCACTCCTTCACGGTGACAGTTCCCCCCCCCCCGCACTCACCCCTCCACGGTCACGGTCCCCCCACACTCACCCCTTCATGGTGATGGTCCCCCAAACCCCTCCATGGATTCCCCAGCTTCTCCCGGCCAACCTGATCTGTCCTGATTGGCCAGGAGGAGAAGCCGGAAGACAACAGCTGATATTACTTCGCTATTGTCACAAGTGGGTGGGTTCAGGGTGCAATGCTCTGTGCCCTGAGCCCAACCTTTTTCAAGCCAATTAGAGCTTCAGGCTCTAATCATGCGGCTTGAAAAAAAAAAAATCATACAACCGCCCCTAATGGACCGGCTGCTCCTGGTAAGACCCCTTTCAAATGGAGTGGACTCTGTCAAGCAGATCCGCCTGCTCAGCAGGGGATCTGTCTGCTGATCCCTGCTGAGAAGTCGGATGACAGGTCTGCGTCCTCTCTGCTGATGCAGAGCGGATACGGACACAGCCCGCTATTCTCTATGGCGCGGTCAGATGGAAACGGACCACCTGTCCATTTCCGATCCGATCTCGATCTGCTAGAATGATGGGGAATAGAATCCCCATCCGCCTGTTTTTAGCGGACTGGACTGGATCGGATGCATGCGGGTGTAAACGGACACGTGTCCATTTACAATAGCCTCTCCATAGAGAACAATGGGTGGTCCGATTGGGCCCGCCTGAAAAATGGACACGCAGACCCATTCGGTCTCCTTTTGTGAAAGGGGCCTAAGGCCTTGTCCACATTGGGCATACACAGCGTACCTTTATGGGGATGCACAGGTGTTCCATGCATTTATGTGCAGGCAGTCCCATTGATGTCATTTAGGATGTAGCACCTGCACGATCAGAGCCGTTGCTCCTAATGCCGCGTACACACGGTCGGACTTTTCGTCTACAAAAGTCCGACAGCCTGTCCGACAGACTTCCGGCGGACTTTCGGCGGACTTGCAGCAGACTTTCTAACGAACGGACTTGCCTACACACGACCACACAAAAGTCCGACGGATTCGTACGTGATGACGTACACCGGACTAAAATAAGGAAGTTCATAGCCAGTAGCCAATAGCTGCCCTAGCATGGGTTTTTGTCCGTCGGACTAGCACACAGACGAGCGGATTTCGGGTCCGTCGTAGTTACGACGTAAAGATTTGACGCATGTTTCAAATCTAAAGTCCGTCGGATTTGAGGCTGAAAAAGTCTGCTGAAAGTCCGGAGAAGCCCACACACGAACGGATTACCAGCCAGCTTTAGTCCGTCGGCGTCCGTTGGACTTTTGTAGACGAAAAGTCCGACCGTGTGTACGCGGCATAATTTTACACCAATGTAGGTCCGCATGCATGTCCCTGAGCTCACACCGTCTGCGTTCGGGGTCATGTACCCACACGGATGTCAGATTGGGTACAGCAGCTGTACCTGTGCAGCTGTTGCATCCCAATTGACATAAATGGGACTGCCTTCACGAAAACTCTGTGCATCCCTGTGTGGGTAAACATGGGCGTACACTTTAGTATGCCATATGTGAACGATGCTTTAGTAGCAATTTAGCAGGAATTTTGTTATGTTGTGTTTATGTACAGTATTAATGATTTTGGTGTATTTTTAGCGAAAATATTGATTTGATAAATATTTGCGCAAATATCGCACTGCCTTAAAAATCAGTAACACCTTTATTCTTTTATTCTACTGGCCATGTGCTTTCAAAAAATGTATAATTTGGAGGGTCTTTTACAAATCCTGAAATCTGTAAGTAAAAAATGAAAATTTCCAGATTGTTAGAGAAATTTTTGGGTACGTTTTGATTTTCACCATTTTGCAAAAAGTCACAATTTAACCACTTGCCGACCGCTGCACGCCGATGTATGTCCTAACTTTGCCGGCGGATATCGTTCTAGCAGCAGCTAGCTGCCATAACCCCGGTATCCCATTTTCGTGTGGCAGTTGGCTACAAGATAAAAGTGGTCTCTGCGGCGGATTCGTTGCGAGATCACTTTTATCGGTGGCGGGAGAGGGTCCCCCTCCCACCGTGATCCGGTGCCCTCCGCCGCTTACCGGAGCCGTAGGTAGCGGCGGAGGCGATCGCATCTGTCTCCTTGCTGTGCCTGGAGACGAGTGAGGGGAAGATGGCGCCCACTCGTCTCCATGACACTGCAGGGCAGAAGCGATGTCAAAATATCACTTCCGCCCAGGCATATTTTTTTCAATATCATTTTTTTAAATTACTTTTTTTTAATTGCATTTTAGTGTAAATATGAGATCTGAGGTCTTTTTGACCCCAGATCTCATATTTAAGAGGACGTGTCATGCTTTTTTCTATTACAAAGGATGTTTACATTCCTTGTAATAGGAATAAAAGTGACACAATTTTTTTTTTTTTTAAACAGTGTAAAAATAAATAAAATCATATAAAATTGCGCCCGCCATTCCACGAGTGGGCGCAATTTTGAAGCGTGACATGTTGGGTATCAATTTACTCGGCGTAACATTATCTTTCACAATATAAAAAAAAATTGGGCTAACTTTACTGTTATCGTATTTTTTTATTCAAAAAAGTGAATTTTTTCCAAAAAAAGTGCGCTTGTAAGACCGCGCAAATACAGTGTGAAAAAAAGTATTGCAGTGACCGCCATTTTATTCTCTAGGGTGTTAGAAAAAAACATATAATGTTTGGGGTTCCAAATAATTTTCTAGCAAAAAAAACTGTTTTAAACATGTAAACACCTAAATTCCAAAACGAGACTGGTCCTTAAGTGGTTAAAATTGACAAATATTTGTTATTAACGCCATACAGGTTAAGCTTTTATATTTAGTAGGGATTTAGCAGGAATGTTGTAATATTAACTGTGTTTTCATCTGCTAATAATGGTTTTAGTGTATTTCTTGCGCCTATATTGGTTTGAGCATTTGCGCAAATACCACAGGGTCTAAAAAATCAGTAGCACCTTCTTTTTATTCTAGAGATCATATACTTTAAGAAAAAAATATGATTTTGGGGGTTGTTCATAAATTCTGAAAGCTGAAAGGGAAAAATGAAAACCTTCAGATTTTTAGAGAAATTTGGATATCTACATTTTTGGTACGTTAGATTTTCACCATTTTGCAAAAAGGTGCAATGTAAAAACTACAAATATTTGTTATTTATTAACTCAATACAGATTAAGCTTTTATATTGAGCAGGAATTTTGTAAAATTTGTTGTGTATTTATATGCTAATCATGATTTTAGTGGATTTTTAGTAAAAATATTGTTTGGATACACATTTGCACAAATATAGTGGGACCTTCAAAATCAGTAGCACCGTCTTTTTATTCTACTGGTCATGTGCTTTCAGAAAATATATGGTTTGGGGGTCTTTTACAAACTTTGAAAGCTATAAGTGAAAAATAAAAAAGCAAAAGGAAAAATTGCAAAAATGGCCTGACCACCTGAGGGTAAAAATGGAGCATAGGGTCTGGCAGCAAAAGGGTTAAAGGATCTCTTAACCACTTTAGGACCAGGCTTTTTCTGGTACTTTTTTTTTTTTTTTTTACAAATTTAAATCCATATTTTTTGCTATAAAATAACTTCGAACATTATATATTATTATTTTTATAGCAGAGAAAAAGAAGAATAAAAAATGAATCAGCGCGAAATAGTATATAATAAGATATAATAGGAGCAGCAGCTGAACGCCAGGGTCAAAATTCAAATCCCTCAGCAGACATAACAAAACAAAGTGCAGCGCTAGTAAATGAATGATATGAGAGGACTAAAAGCACAATACATTCCACCACAGAGTGTGAATAATCAGTCCATATATCCGGTCCACATGAATCTTCAAAGTGTGGAAAAATGCATGCTTGCAAAAACGGTGATTCCAGGAGCCCACCACCATGGTAACAAATGGCCTCTCACCTGATGTAGTAGACCCTTTGATTATAGAGGGTCAAAAACGCCTTTATCATAAACCAATGAATATGCAGCACATCGATCAAGGACCAGGTACAGGACACTCCAATACGGCCATATGAAATAAAAATGGTAAAAGGATAGTGCTCTCCGTTTTGGTAAAAGCTTTATTTAATATGTAAAATAGAAACACTCACATATGTAGTACTTGATACAAGCGAAAATGAAGATCCTCCGATCCTCCGAACAGCTTAGCAGATGCGTAGTGGCCGTGGGTGACGTCACGTTCCTCGTTCTGGACGCGTTGCGTCCCAGTGGGTGGGGACTTCATCAGCAGATGAGGAACGTCGTGGGCACCCACGCTATATGCTAGGTACATAGCCATGGCAACAGTACACTGAACGTAATAGACCTTAAGCTCACCCGGAAGCCGATCCGGATGTAACCCCTTAGAGAGGAATGATGAGTGAACGGAAGTTTCACTCTCAAACATCTATAAAAAGAAAACGTATCAATCCTAAAAAGGACATATGCACTAATCCCAAACAGAGATATGTACAAGCCCTAGGAATAAAGAATCAAAATTTATTCCATATTATATAAAAAAATATCCACGTTTAACCCTTCAGGGCAAAGAGCCCTGGTTTCAAAGATCCAATATGATTCTCTTTTGCTCAATTGCCTTATGAAATTCCCCCCCCTCCAGTGTCTCGTGACCCTCTCTATACCCCAAAATCTTAGACTTTTGGGATTCTGATGGTGATGGAGTTTGAAGTGTCTGGAGACATTGTGGGATTTCAGGCCTTTTTTAATATTGTTGACATGCTCAGCGAGCCTCACATGTAGGGGTCTGGATGTTCTTCCAATATACTGGAGCCCGCAACCGCACTCCAGCATATACACGACCCCTACCGTCTCGCAGGTGATTAGCTGTTTAATTTCATATTCCTTACCCGTAGCAGAGGCTAGGAATTTTTTCCTTTTCTTTATGTTCCCTTTAGCATGTTTACACGGGATGCATTTGCCGCATGCGTAGAAGCCACTCAGAAAGGAAAATAGCCTATCCGAGGAAGGTACAGGGGGGTTCAAAACACTAGGGGCCAATCAGTCCCTTAATGATGGAGCCTTCCTATAAATAAACTGAGGGCGATCAGGGAGCACCGGGCCTAAGACTTTATCCTGTTTTAAGATGGGCCAGTTCTTAAGTACTATTTTCTCGAATGTGCGATACTGCACATTATAATCAAGCACCATCTTAAAATTTTGATTATCTCCACCAGTCTCCCTAACAGTGTCAGAGACCAGAGTCCCTCTGTCGAGACCTTTAACTCGAGTGATCTCCTCCTCTAGCTTGGAACGATCGTATCCTTTTTGTTCAAACCTAGTTGTCAGAATGTGTGATTGTGTCATAAAGTCCTCATCAGAGGTGCAATTTCTACGCAGCCTGATGTACTGCCCCCTGGGGATATTGCACAACCACGAATGGTGGTGGCAACTACCCAGGGGGATGTACGAGTTGCGGTCAGTGGGTTTGAAATAATTGGTCATAGTGAAACGGTTGTGTGTAATGTTGATGATCAAATCCAAAAATACAACCTTTTCTTGGTCGATCGTCCAAGTCAAGACAATGTTTTTATGATTGTTATTGAGAGTGTTAATAAACATGTCAAGTTTATCCCTATTACCTCTCCATATCAGGATAAGATCGTCAATAAAGCGACGGTAACAAATGAGCTCAGGGGTCTGTTGGCAAAGACTGTCTCTTCCTCCCAGTGGGCCATAAATATATTGGCCACACTGGGAGCAAAACGGGCCCCCATGGCCACTCCCCTTGTCTGCAAATAAAAATCCCTATTGTACCAAAAATAATTTTTGGTTAAACAAAAATTCAAACAACTCAACAGGAATTCCTGATGTCTCCCAGATAGTGAGGAAGAGGATAGAGCCCATTCAACAGACGTCATAGCATCTCTATGACCAATAATGGTATACAGAGAGCTGACGTCTGCTGTAACAAAAAAGGTGGGTGATGAACACTCTAGATTTTCCAAAATCTGGATGACATGCTTAGTGTCTGAGATATGCAGGGGTTTTAGTCACTAGTGGTTGCAAGAAGACATCAATGTATTGCCCAAGGCGTGCTGACACTGAGTCGATCCCATTAACAATGGGTCGACCGGGGGGGTTGGTGATGTCTTTATGAATTTTGGGCAAAAAGTAAATCACAGGGGTTCTGCAAAATAAAGGATCCAGATACATTGCTTCTTTCTTAGTGAGGATTTTTTGATCCCTGCCATCCTCTATAATTGCATGCAATATATTTTTATACACTAACATAGGATCTTTACTAAGAATCCTATAGGTATCTTGGTCAGAGAGCAGGCGACTCATCTCTGACTGATAATAGTCCCTGCTTAGAATGACCAGGACCCCCCCCTTTGTCGGCGGGGCGGATGACTATATCTTTCTGCTCCGCAAGCGATTGTATCCCTCGTTTAATATATAAAGGATCAACAATTTTCTTAACCTTTAACTGGTTCAGATCATGAGCAACCATATTTTTGAACACTTCTAAATGCTTATTGTCAGTATTCTGCGGGTTAAACGTGGATTTGTTCCGTAAAGATGAATGTTGGGAACTAGACGGTTTAGTTCCCTGATGTGGTTGGGCCAAAAAGTATTTTTTCATATTAAGAGACCTAACATATTTCTGAATATTGACATAAATGTCAAATTTGTTAAGGTTTTTGATGGGGGCAAATTTTAAACCTCGATCCAAAACCTTAATCTCATCATCACTGAGAGTACCTTGACTCAAATTATATATGCCCTTCCCTACCGTGGTTTGGACCTTTTGTACTCTCCTGCCCCCTCTCCTTCCTCTCTTTCTTTTCGCTTGCGAGGGCCGGCGTTTGATGGAGTGTAAGATATCGGCTGTCTCCATGACTCTCCTTGTTGGGGTTGATAGGACTGAGGGGGGTATCTCTGTTCCCCCCGTTGGCCTAAAAAACCATTATGTTTATAAGGGGTATGGTCAGCTAGTGGGGCAAAACGGTTAGACGTAGGGATAGGTTTGTTATAGGGGGGGTCGCAACCTCCTCTCTCAAAATGTTCCCTACTTTCTTCATACGCTGGGTAACCATTCTGACGAAAAGGTGTCCCATAATGATTATAGGGCCTATTATCACCTCTGCCCCTTCCTCTCGTATTACCTTTTTTATTATTATTTTTTCTCTTATGGCCATAGGTATTGGGGGGAGGGGCCTGCTTAGTATGATGTGGGTGATCATATTCATAAGCGGGGTTATTTTTGGGGGCATAACTTCCAGTCCCTCCTATGGCTACCTGAGTGTTAGCCGGAGTTGGAGCAGGGTCTTCCGTACCTGGGGAATTCTGCCATTTAAAGATTATCCCCCCATTGAAATCTTCAAAATCCCTGATAAACTTTACGTTTCTTATTTTGTGTTTCCAAATCCCATTTAGTGAGTTTGTTTTTGAGTTCTCCAGACAATCTGATAAACTCCTCACTATCTTTGAAAGTTTCGACATTCTTGGTAATTTCTCCTATCTGAGAATCAAGAGTGGCCATCCTCTTTCTCTTACGGATCAAGAGAAACTCCAACAATTCGAAACCTCTCTTAATGAAAAAATCACTCCATTCAGACATAGATTGAACATCAGTTAAGCCATCATTGGGGGGTAAATCCCAACGCAGGCCTCTCTTTTCATTAAGAGAGGTTTCGAATTGTTGGAGTTTCTCTTGATCCGTAAGAGAAAGAGGATGGCCACTCTTGATTCTCAGATAGGAGAAATTACCAAGAATGTCGAAACTTTCAAAGATAGTGAGGAGTTTATCAGATTGTCTGGAGAACTCAAAAACAAACTCACTAAATGAGATTTGGAAACACAAAATAAGAAACGTAAAAAGTTTATCAGGGATTTTGAAGATTTCAATGGGGGAATAATCTTTAAATGGCAGAATTCCCCAGGTACGGAAGACCCTGCTCCAACTCCAGCTAACACTCAGGTAGCCATAGGAGGGACTGGAAGTTATGCCCCCAAAAATGAACCCGCTTATGAACATGATCACCCACATCATACTAAGCAGGCCCATCCCCCCCAATACCTATGGCCATAAGAGAAAAAATAATAATAAAAAAGGTAATACGAGAGGAAGGGGCAGAGGTAATAATAGGCCCTATAATCATTATGGGACACCTTTTCGTCAGAATGGTTACCCAGCGTATGAAGAAAGTAGAGAACATTTTGAGAGAGGAGGTTGCGACCCTCCCCTATAACAAACCTATCCCTACGTCTAACCGTTTTGCCCCACTAGCTGACCATACCCCTTATAAACATAATGGTTTTTTAGGCCAACGGGGGGAACAGAGATACCCCCCTCAGTCCTATCAACCCCAACAAGGAGAGTCATGGAGACAGCCGATATCTTACACTCCATCAAACGCCGGCCCTCGCAAGCGAAAAGAAAGAGAGGAAGGAGAGGGGGCAGGAGAGTACAAAAGGTCCAAACCACGGTAGGGAAGGGCATATATAATTTGAGTCAAGGTACTCTCAGTGATGATGAGATTAAGGTTTTGGGTCGAGGTTTAAAATTTGCCCCCATCAAAAACCTTAACAAATTTGACACTTATGTCAATATTCAGAAATATGTTAGGTCTCTTAATATGAAAAAATACTTTTTGGCCCAACCACATCAGGGAACTAAACCGTCTAGTTCCTAACATTCATCTTTACGGAACAAATGCACGTTTAACCCGTAGAATACTGACAATAAGCATTTAGAAGTGTTCAAAAATATGGTTGCTCATGATCTGAACCAGTTAAAGGTTAAGAAAATTGTTGATCCTTTATATATTAAACGAGGGATACAATCGCTTGCGGAGCGGAAAGATATAGTCATCCGCCCCGCCGACAAAGGGGAGGGTCTGGTCATTCTAAGCAGGGACTATTATCAGTCAGAGATGAGTCGCCTGCTCTCTGACCAAGATACCTATAGGATTCTTAGTAAAGATCCTATGTTAGTGTATAAAGATGAATTGCATGCAATTATAGAGGATGGCAGGGATCAAAAAAATCCTCACTAAGAAAGAAGCAATGTATCTGGATCCTTTATTTTGCAGAACCCCTGTGATTTACTTTTTGCCCAAAATTCATAAAGACTTCACCAACCCCCCCGGTCGACCCATTGTTAATGGGATCGACTCAGTGTCAGCACGCCTTGGGCAATACATTGATGTCTTCTTGCAACCACTAGTGACTAAAACCCCTGCATATCTCAAAGACACTAAGCATGTCATCCAGATTTTGGAAAATCTAGAGTGTTCATCACCCACCTTTTTGGTTACAGCAGACATCAGCTCTCTGTATACCATTATTGGTCATAGAGATGCTATGACGTCTGTTGAATGGGCTCTATCCTATTCCTCACTATCTGGGAGACATCAGGAATTCCTGTTGAGTTGTTTGAATTTTTGTTTAACCAAAAATTATTTTTGGTACAATAGGGAATTTTATTTGCAGACAAGGGGAGTGGCCATGGGGGCCCGTTTTGCTCCCAGTGTGGCCAATATATTTATGGCCCACTGGGAGGAAGAGGCAGTCTTTGCCAACAGACCCCCTGAGCTCATTTGTTACCGTCGCTTTATTGACGATCTTATCCTGATATGGAGAGGTAATAGGGATAAACTTGACATGTTTATTAACACTCTCAATAACAATCATAAAAACATTGTCTTGACTTGGACGATCGACCAAGAAAAGGTTGTATTTTTGGATTTGATCATCAACATTACACACAACCGTTTCACTATGACCAATTATTTCAAACCCACTGACCGCAACTCGTACATCCCCCTGGGTAGTTGCCACCACCATTCATGGTTGTGCAATATCCCCAGGGGGCAGTACATCAGGCTTCGTAGAAATTGCACTTCTGATGAGGACTTTATGACACAATCACACATTCTGACAACTAGGTTTGAACAAAAAGGATACGATCGTTCCAAGCTAGAGGAGGAGATCACTCGAGTTAAAGGTCTCGACAGAGGGACTCTGGTCTCTGACACTGTTAGGGAGACTGGTGGAGATAATCAAAATTTTAAGATGGTGCTTGATTATAATGTGCAGTATCGCACATTCGAGAAAATAGTACTTAAGAACTGGCCCATCTTAAAACAGGATAAAGTCTTAGGCCCGGTGCTCCCTGATCGCCCTCAGTTTATTTATAGGAAGGCTCCATCATTAAGGGACCGATTGGCCCCTAGTGTTTTGAACCCCCCTGTACCTTCCTCGGATAGGCTATTTTCCTTTCTGAGTGGCTTCTACGCATGCGGCCTAGCCTCTGCTACGGGTAAGGAATATGAAATTAAACAGCTAATCACCTGCGATACGGTAGGGGTCGTGTATATGCTGGAGTGCGGTTGCGGGCTCCAGTATATTGGAAGAACATCCAGACCCCTACATGTGAGGCTCGCTGAGCATGTCAACAATATTAAAAAAGGCCTGAAATCCCACAATGTCTCCAGACACTTCAAACTCCATCGCCATCAGAATCCCAAAAGTCTAAGATTTTGGGGTATAGAGAGGGTCACGAGACACTGGAGGGGGGGGGGATTTCATAAGGCAATTGAGCAAAAGAGAATCATATTGGATCTTTGAAACCAGGGCTCTTTGCCCTGAAGGGTTAAACGTGGATTTCGACACAAATTGTTTTATATCAGACCGTTAATCGTTCTCCATTTGATTTTATATGTATTTTTATTAGATGACAGTGGCCGCGGATGACTCACACTTTTATTTAAAAAAAAATGTTGGTGTTGTGTAATTGTATTCACAATATTTTGAGTTAATTATTTTATATATTTTTTTATATAATATGGAATAAATTTTGATTCTTTATTCCTAGGGCTTGTACATATCTCTGTTTGGGATTAGTGCATATGTCCTTTTTAGGATTGATACGTTTTCTTTTTATAGATGTTTGAGAGTGAAACTTCCGTTCACTCATCATTCCTCTCTAAGGGGTTACATCCGGATCGGCTTCCGGGTGAGCTTAAGGTCTATTACGTTCAGTGTACTGTTGCCATGGCTACGTACCTAGCATACAGCGCGGGTGCCCACGACGTTCCTCATCTGCTGATGAAGTCCCCGCCCACTGGGACGCAACGCGTCCAGAACGAGGAACGTCGTAACGTCACCCGCGGCCACTGCGCATCTGCTAAGCTGTTCGGAGGATCTTCATTTTCGCTTGTATCAAGTACTACATATGTGAGTGTTTCTATTTTACATATTAAATAAAGCTTTTACCAAACGGAGAGCACTATCCTTTTGCCATTTTTATTTCATATGGCCGTATTGGAGTGTCCTGTACCTGGTCCTTGATCGATGTGCTGCATATTCATTGGTTTATGATAAAGGCGTTTTTGACCCTCTATAATCAAAGGGTCTACTACATCAGGTGAGAGGCCATTTGTTACCGTGGTGGTGGGCTCCCGGTATCACTGTTTTTGCAAGCATGCATTTTTCCACACTTTGAAGATTCATGTGGACCGGATATATGGACTGATTATTCACACACTGTGGTGGAATGTATTGTGCTTTTAGTCCTCTCATATCATTCATTTACTAGCGCTGCACTTTCTGTTTTGTTTTATAGCAGAGACCCTAGGGAATAAAATGGCCATCGTTGCACAGTATTTGTGCAGCGGTTTTGCAAACACAATAATAAAGAAAAAAAATTACACTTTAGTGAAATTAAAAAAAAAAAATAAACAAAACCCTCTTTACGCCAATTGTTTTGTAAAATATGAAAGATGATGTCATGACGAGTAAATAGATACCTAACATGTCACGCTACTACGGTATTTAACCACTTCCCGTCCGGCCTATAGCAAAATGATGGCTGGGCAGTGGGTGGTTCCATTATCCTGACTGACGTCTTTCAGGATAACGACCCGGCGCGCACCGATTTATGGTGTGGTGTGTCAGTCTGATCTCTGACGGAGGCTCTTTACCACGTGATCAGCTGTGTCCGATCACAGTGTAAACAGGAAGAGCCGTGTATCGGCTTTTCCTCTATCACGTCTGACAGGCGTGACTAGAGCAGAGCTGATCAGCTGCTCTCCTGACATTGGGGGTATCTGCGATGATTATCAGCACAGCCACCTGAGGATGCCCACATAGGACCACCAGGGATGACCACCACTGATGACCACCAGGTATGCCACCCATGGCCACCAGGGATGCCAATCTGTGCCCACAAATTATGCCAATCAGTGGTGCCTGCCAGTGCCTCCTTAGTAGTGATGCCCATCAGTGCCGCATATTAGTGCCCATCATCAGTGCCGCCTTATCAGTGCCCATCAGTGAAGGAGAAAACTTGCTTATTTACAAAATTTTATAACCGAAATTAGGAAAACTTATTTTTTTAATTTTCAGTATTTTTTTTATTTGTTTAGCAAAAAAATAAAAACCCCAGAGGTGATCAAATACCACCAAAAGAAAGCTCTATTTGTGGGAACAAAATTATAAACATTTTGTTTGGGTACAGTGTAGCATGACTACGCAATTGTCATTTAAAAAGCGACAGCGCTGAAAGCTGAAAATTAGCCTGGGCAGGAAGGGGGAAAGTGCTCTGTATTGAAGTGGTTAAAAATCTCCATAGGCGATTCTTTAAACGCCTACAGATTACCTGATTAGAGTTACAGAGGAGGTCTAGCACTAGAATTATTGCTCTGGCTCTAGCATTGGCAGCGATACCTCACGTGTGGTGCGAATACAGTTTACATATGCATGACTTACATATGCGTTTGTTTCTGTGAGCGAGCACGGAGGCGTGGGAGCGCATTTTAAAAAAAAAATAGTTTTTATTTTTACACTGTCCCTTTTTAATTTTTTGCTCACTTTCATTACTAGTACAAGGAATATAAACATCCCTTGTAATAATACATCCTTGAAAAAAGGATGACCGGTCCTCTTTATGGAGAGACCTGGGGTCAAAACCCCAAATCTCTCCTTTACCATTTACATTTTTTGGTCTTTTGCTTTGAAAAAAAAAATATTTTTTATTTCCAGGCTGGAACTGAAGTGGATGTCATGACATCACTCTGGTCCTCCAGGGCCATATAGGTGATCAACGCAAATCTATTCTTTGATCACCTGTGTGACCAGCCAGCGGCATCGTCAGATGTCGCTGGCTGGTCACACAGGTGATCAAAGAATAGATCTGCAAGCAGCTGGGACATCCCCTCCTGGCAAGCAGCCGGCAAGCAGCTGGGACGTCCCGCCGCTCCTGAAAGTGTTCCAGCACCTCATGAGCCACTCGGAATGCTTTTATGAGAAAGCTAGCCACCAAAAAGAAAAAATACCGGGGTTACGGCTGCTATCTTCAGCCATAATTACGGTAAACCACTTGCAAACTGGAATGTTTTATATATACGTTTTGCGGTCAGAAAGTGGTTAAAGTGATACTAAACACACACTGTTTAACCACTTAATAACCAGCCCATAACCAAATGACGGCTACAGGGGGTGTTTTTTTAACCCTGGGAGGGCGTACAGTGACGTCCTCCCAGAATTCCGCCCTTGCGCGCCCCCTGGAGCGCGCACCCGAGAACATCCGTGACCTAACGGCTAATCGCAGCCGTTTACCATGTGATCGCTCCGTCAAATGATACTCTGCCATACCCAGCCATACTCTGCCATACCCAGCCATACCCAGCCATATTCTGCAATACTCGGTGATACCCAGCCATACTCTGCCATACCCAGTCATACTCGGCAATACCCTGCCATACCCAGTCATACTCGGCGATACCCTGCCATACTCAGCCATACCCAGCCATACTCAGCCATACTCGGCGATACCCCGCAATACTCTGCCATACCCCGCAATACTCTGCCATACCCCGCAATACTCTGCCATACCCAGCCATACTCTGCTATACCCAACCATACCCAGCCATAGTCAGTCATACTCGGCAATACCCGGCCATATTTAGCCATACCCAGCCATGCTCAGCCATACTGCGCCATGCTCAGCCATACTCGGCTGTACTCGGCCTCTGTATGTGGCCAGGCTGTGGAAGTCTTACACGTGGTATCGCCGTACTCAGGAGGAGTAGGAGAATCTATTTTGGGGTGTCATTTTTGGTATGTACATGCTATGTGTTAGAAATATTGTATAAATGGACAACTTTTTGTTAAAAAAAAATGCGTTTTAACCACTTCCCGTCCGCCGGCCGTCACACAACGTCCTTGACTTTGTGCGGGGATATCTGAATGTTGGGTGCAGCTACAGGCATCATTCAGATATCAGCTTTTTCAGCCAGCGATTCCCTACACCATGGGAATGATAATAGTGGCTGTTCCACTGCTTGATCGTTCTTACGGGAGGCGAGAGGGGACATCCCCCCCTCCTGCCGCCCTCCGGTGCTTCTACCGACTCATCGCTACGATCGAAGCTAGGATCGTTTTTACTTCAGGCTTCCCAGCCTAGAGGTGAGATGTGGGGTCTTATTGACCCCATATCTCACTGTAAAGAGGACCTGTCATGCCATATTCCTATTACAAGGGATGTTTACATTCCTTGTAATAGGAATAAAAGTGATCAAAAAAAGTTTTTTTGGAAAAAAGTGTCAAACTAAAATAAATTAAGTAAAATGAACAATAAAAAAAAACAAAAAACATTTTTTAAAGCGCCCCTGTCCCTGTGTACTCGCATGCAGAAGCGAACACATACGTAAGTTCAGCCCACATATGAAATCGGTGTTCAAACCACACATGTGAGGTATCGCTGCGATCGGTAGAGCGAGAGCAATAATTTTGGCCCTAGACCTCCTCTGTAACTCAAAATATGTAACCAGTAAAAAATTTTAAAGTGTTGCCTATTGGGAATTTTAAGTAGCAAAGTTTGGTGCCATTCCACAAGCGTGTGAAATTTTGAAAGGTGACATGTTGGATATCTATTTACTCGGTGTAACTTCATCTTTCACATTATGCAAAAATATTGGGCTAACTTTACTGTTTTGGTTTTTTTTAAAGCACAAAACGTGTTCGAAAAATTGCTGCGCAAATACCGTGCAAGATAAAAAGTTGCAATGTCTGCCATTGTATTCTCTAGGGTCTTTGCTAAAAAAACATATATAATGTTTTTGGGTTCCATGTAATTTTCTAGCAAATAAATGATGATTTCTACATGTAGGAGAGAAATGTCAGAATTGGCCTGGGTGCTCCAGAACACCTGAAGGTGCTCCGTGCATGTTGGGCCTCTGTATGTGGCCACGCTGTGAAAGTCTCACACATGTGGTGTCACCATACTCAGGAGGAGTAGTAGAATGTCTTTTGGGGTGCAATTTGTGCTATGCATATGCTGTGTGTGAGAAATAACCTGCTAATATGACAATTTTGTGAAAAAAAAGAAAAAAAAAACTTGATTTTGAAAAGAAAAAATGACAACTTCAAAAAACTCAACAAGCATCTTTCTAAATACATTGGAATGTCTTCTTTCCAAAAAGGGGTCATTTGGGGGGTATTTTTACTTTTCTGGCTTGTTAGGGTCTCAAGAAATTAGATAGGCCGAAAGTACTTCAGGTGGGATCAATTTTCAGATATTGGCACCATAGCTTTTGGACTCTATAACTTTCACAAAGACCAAATAATATCCACCGATTTGGGTTATTTTTACCAAAGATATGTAGCGGTATAAATTTTGTCCAAAATATATGAAGAAAAATTACTAATTTGCAAAATTTTATAACAGAAACGAAGAAAAATGCATTTTTTAAAAGATTTTTCGGTCTTTTTCTTTTATAGCACAAAAAATAAAGAACCCAGTGGTGATTAAATACCACCAAAAGAAAGCTCTATTTATGTGAAAAAAAGGACAAAAATGTCATATAGATACAGTGTTGCATGACTGAGTAATTGTCATTCAAAATATGAGAGCACCAAAAGCTGAAAATTGGTCTGGTTATTAAGGGGGTTTAAGTGCCCAGTGGTCAAGTGGTTAAATTACATTATTCCCATTGATTTCAATAGGAGCTCAGAAGAAGAAAGAAAGGAAGGTTAAAATAAATGAAATATTAAAGGAATTGCATGAGTTAGAACAAATACATAAAAAAAAGGGGAAACAAGCGACATACAACATCAGTTGGTGCTAAAAAGAGATGAGTTAAATATGTTAATGGAGCAGAAGACGAGGCAAACTTTTAATAGGCTGAATAAAGAAACATATCAATGTAGAAATAAACCAGGAAAGTACCTAGAAAAAAAAAAATCGATTAACTTTATGGGAAAAATAAAAAATAGATAAGGTGAGCTGGTATAGTCTAAGTCAGACATCGCAAAAGAATTTCAAGAGTTCTATGGGACTTTATACTTGGTAAGAGCAACTGGGGAACAAGTAACTGATACCAAAAAAAGGAAAAGATGCAGGCCTTTTTAAAATAAGCTAAATTATCCAAACTAAAGAAGGAAAGTTAATTAGTTCTAGAGAGACCTATAATACAGGAGGAAATCTGTATGGCTCTAAAGGAGACCGCTACAGGAAAGAGATGGACTCACCGCAATTTATTTTAAAAAGTTGAAAGATCAACTGGTAACAAAACTGTGCACTTATTGGAACGCTTTTGAGGAAGGGGTAGAAATGAGGACAGAATCGCTGTTGGCTTATATTGCATTGATACCAAAAGAAGGAAAAGATATAACACTTTGGGGTTGATTTACTAAAGGCAAATCCACTTTGCACTTGGAAGTGCAGATGCTGTAGATCTGAGGGAAAATCTGCTGATTTCTATCATCCAATCATGTACAAACAGAAATGCAGTTGTTTTTTTTTACTTTCCTTGCATGTCTACAGTGACCGCACTTCCAAGTGCAAAGTGGACTTTAGTAAATAAACCCCAATGTGCTAGCTACAGACCAATATCACTACTGAATGCAGATACAAAGCTTTATGCTAAAGTATTAGCCACAAGATTGAAGGGACTAATGCCAGAGTTGATACACACTGATTAAGTGGGGTTCATCCCAGGTAGGGAAGGAAGAGATAACGGGGTAAGAATTCTGTTATTATTACACAAAAATTAAAAGAGATGGACCCCCAGCTCTATTACTGTCAATAGATGCAGAAAAAGAATTTGACAGGGTAGACTGGGGATTCTTGTTAGCTTGTTAGCTACAATAGAGGAAATAGGGATAGGCCCAAGAATGACTTAAGTTGATTAAAACATTATATAAACAGCCAACTGCAGCAGTAAAGGTTAATGGGACCTGATCATTACCTTTTTGAAATGTTTAATGGAACAAGACAGGGGTGTCCCCTTTCACCCTTTCTGTTTTTATTGACATTAGAGCCCTTATTGGCTATTTTCAGGAATAGTGTAGACATAAAAGTAATAGGAGAAGAGGAACATAAAGTGGCAGCATATGCGGACGATATTCTAATTTATGGGTCTAGCCCGAGAACAACACTACCAAACATAATGAAAGTACTTAAATATTACAGAGAACTATCAAGTTAATCCTACCAAATCGGAAATTTTAACCACTTCCCACCCACCGGCCGTCATATGACGTCCTTGACTTTGTGTGGGTATATCTGAATGATGCTTGCAGCTACAGGCATCATTCAGATATCGTCTTTTTCAGCCGGCGATTCCCTACACCATGAGAATGATCATAGCAGCTGTTCCGCTGATTGATCATTCTTACGGGCGGTGTGAGGGGGCATCCCCCGCACACTTACTATAGAGATTTCCGGCATACCAGTTGGTCCCTGGAGTCTCTGATCATTCGGAGGCCGGGCGCGATGTTATGACGTCACGCCCAGCCTCTGCATTCAAGCAAACGGTGCCGCCTTGGCTGGGAAGCCGAAATCATTTTTTTTTTTTTAATTTCAGGTTTCCCAGCCTAGATGTGAGATGTGGGGTCTTATTGACCCCATATCTCACTGTAAAGAGGGCAGATCATGCCATATTCCCATGACAAGGAATGTTTACATAGAAATAAAAGTGATCAAAAAACATTTTTTTTTTTAAAAGTGTCAAACTAAAAAAAAAAAAAAAAAAAAAAAGTAAAATTAACATTAAAGCGCCCCTGTCCCTGTGTTCTCACACGCAGAAGCAAATGTATACATAAGTCCCGCCAACATCTGAAAACTGTGTTAAAACCACACATGTGTGGTATTGCCATAAACGTTAGAGCGAGAGCAATAATTCTAGCCCTAGACCTCCTCTGTAACTCAATACATGTAACCAGTAAAAAATGTTAAAGTGTCGCCTATGGGGATTTTTAAGTACTGAAGTTTGGCGCCATTCCACGAGCGTGTGCAATTTTGAAGCGTGACATGTTAGATATCTATTTACTCGGCATAACTTCATCTTTCACATTAAGCACAAAAATTGGTCTCACTTTGCGGTTTTTTTTTTGGAAAAAAAAAACAGTAATCAAAAATTGCTGCCAAATAAATGGATAAATAGATAAAAAGTTGCAGTGACCGCCATTGTATTCTCTAGGGTCTTTTCTAAAAAAAAATATACTGTTTGGGGCCTCTATGTAATTTTCTAGCAAAAAATATGATTTTTATATGTAGGAGAGAAATGTCAGAATTGGCCTGGGTGGCAAGTGGTTAAATATCAATATGGATAGAAAAGAACAAAACCAAAAAGGAGAATTTCCGTTTACATGGCAGAAAAAATTAAGATATTTAGGAATATTAACAGCATCTTTAAAAGATATACCATACAAATTATATTCCATTATTAAATGAGAAATAAGGAATATCTCAATGAAGCCACTCTCTCGGAATGGGCGTATAAACATCATTAAGATGGGAACCCTATCAAAGATGCTTTAAAAGTTTCAGATGCTCCCAATATATGTCCCACACGAATACTTTAAGATCATAAAGAAGAAGATACTTAAATTCATATGGCAGCATAAAAAGCCGAGAATTCAGTTTGCAGTGATTAGTAAAAGATAAAAGACATGGAGGATTAGCTTTACCGGATTTTAAAAGATATTATATTGCAGTTTTGCTATTGCATTTTCTCTTTTGCTAGAAAGAGAAAATGCTGAAATTAGCGGACGGAACAGCAATAGATGTAAATACAATAGAAATTAATTATAAGTGTCCATCAAGATGCCACATAACACCTAGTAGAGTCCATAAATATGAATCCGAGAAATTACCGCTCTGTTGGAGAGGTTGTGGGATGAAAGGAACAACTGTGCACATATGGTGGGAATGTTAAAAAACACAGAAATTTTGGCAAGAGGTGAGACAATTGAGTCAGGAGATAAGGGGAGTGAATATGCCTAAAAATCCAGAAACTTATTTATTTCATAGTGAAAAAAGGGGGATGCAAGGCGCGTGATCTAACATATGAATCAAAGTAATATAGTTTATTCGTAAACAAAGTAGATAAGTACAAATAAATTACTACAAGTTCATACAAACTAGGTTACAAGATATTCATTAAAAATTAGTTATGCCCATACAAGGGCAAATGCTCAAGGTAGGCTAACGCGTTTCGAGGTGTTCCCTCTTCATCAGAGCCTTGGGAGGTAAAAGAAAGTACATACATGGAGAGGGATGGCTGATTAGGAGATGTATCCCATAGTGGATGAAGTATTCTCCTTTACTTAGAGGTATCCACATCACATCACTCTAGATAAAATAAATACCAAATGTATGTGTGTATAACTAAGGTTCTAGTAGAAGGCACATGTATACAAAGTGTTGGGGTTATACACTATACATTCTGATTACAGACAAGAGATGTATAAAAAATGTATAAAAAATGTTGAAACGTTAGAACATTAAAAACCATTAGGAGCTAAAATGATTATGATTATTTTATTATGATTACTTTAGAAGTATTACTAAGAAATACTTAAAAAGTATTAAAACAGAGAACCATTAGAACCGTAAGTCATTGGCTCTATTTAGTATAGTCGGTTCACTAAAACGCAGTAGAAGTTTAAGATTAAAAATTTAAAACACGAGTGTATATATATACAAAATATACACAAAAATATGTGCATATACACATGCATATACAAACATATACGCATGCACATACACAAGGAGAATGCATATATTCCACATGATGGGAATCACTAGTGTATATTCAGTGGTGACAAAATGGGAAAAATACTTGTGTAGATGCACCTGTGTATATCAAAACGCATAGACGCATGCGTGCAAGGGTGTGCGTGAGGGTTTAAACCTGTGAGAGTGCCTACTGCAAAAAAGAGTGAGTTGACAGACTGGTAAGAAGTGGCGGGGATCTGAATGACACCTACCTACATGCCGTAGAATAAATGGTTGGTTTGTTATTTGTTGTTTGTCTGTCATCTGTATCTACAGAGATATCAATGACACAGACAGATGGACCCGGAGGGAATGACCCAATAAACTGATATAATACAGATTCGACAGTGTCAGTAGGTATAAAAGAAATGGAGTGAATTGAATCATCTATAGTGCTGACCTGCGACTTGTTGTAAGGCTGCAGCCCATACAGTGGGGGAAAAAAGTATTTGATCCCCTAATGATTTTGTACGTTTGCCCAAGGACAAAGAAATGATCAAGCTATAATTTTAATGGTAGGTTTATTTTAACAGTGAGAGACAGAACGTATATCAAAAAAGTTATAAATTGATTTGCATTTTAATGAGTGAAATAAGAGTTTCATCCCCTATTAATCAGCAAGATTTCTGGCTCCCAGGTGTCTTCTATACAGGTAATGTGCTCAGATTAGGAGCATTCACTTAAAGGGGGGTGCTCCTAATCTCAGCTTGTTACCTGTATAAAAGACACCTGTCCACAGAAGCAAGCAATCAATCAGATTCCAATCTCTCCACCATGGTGGCATCACTTATGTCTTTCTGCGACATCTCACCTTTTAATATGTATATCTGTACCGATTGTACATATTTGAAATATGATTATTTCTCCTTTCTTATGCAGAATCCCTCTGCTTGGTGTCAGGCATATAGGTCCTGAGGAAGCAAAAGTGAAATGTTGACCTGCCATATTCAAGCAGCAATAGGGAGCAATATACATACTATGTGTGGCTTATTTTATTGGAAGCCAACGCTATTTGTTTTTAATGTTATATTGTCAATTGTTTATATCTTTGTAAGATAAACTAATTATTTTTCTAATAATTTTTTGTATTCCTTTTCTGGTACCTATAAAGTCCGCTCCAACGTTCCCCCTTTTTCATTAGCAATTTCATATGGATGTGGTACCCCCTTGGCGCCTTCTTTATCTATAAGTCTTTTCTATTTATTAACATTTAATTTGCAAGTCATGAGCTGAAAATTGTGTGTGATTGATGAACCAAAAACTAAAACTATGTCCCTTTTTTATACACAGGATGAACTCAGCCTGAAGGAGGGTCTGTAAAGTGGCACACAGGAGGAGGCCGTGCCCAGTGTCAGCCAGGAAGTGGGCGGGCCCAGTGTCAGCCAGGAGGTGAGCGGGCCCAGTGTCAGCCAGGAGGTGGCCAGGCCCAGTGTCAGCCAGGCGGTGGCTGGGCCCAGTGGCCTCACCCAATCACAAGTGGCTCCCATCCGCCTTACAACAAAAAGGCCCAGGAAGGGGACGATCACGGAGGAGGCATCACTGGGTCTCATTAGGGAAGTGATGTCCTCAGAAGCCCCCCCAATGCTGACGAGGCCTATGGCTGCTATCTAGCCAATCGATTGCAGAAATTGGAGGAGGGCCAACGCCTCTGTGAGGGAATTTTTGGTGAGGCCCTTCAGAAGGGGTTCAGGGGCCAACTGACTGAGAACAGCCACGTATGTGAGCTCGCCCATCCTCCTCCTCCTGCCACAAGACCACCACCAGAGCCACAGCCTCCAAGGAGGGCTGCAGGGAAGTGTGGAGGGAAAGCTGCAGTGAAGAGAAGAAAGTGATGGCTTGGGTTCAGTCTGGTCTGACAGAAGACGCAGGCTGCTGTAGTACCACAGCCTGAGGACATAGATATCATCTGCTGCTGGTCCTGATCTCTGGGAGTCCTGGACCAGATTGGGCTCCAAATTATATGGACTCCTCAAGCTAACAATTTTATTTTACACAGACTTGATGTCTGCCCTGGGGGCCAAAAGGCTTTGCAAATTCCAAAAGTTTCTCCAGCGTTGCCTTACTCTTTATTTTGTTACCCAGAATAAATTGATATTTTATTTTCTGAAAATACTTGCCTATGTGTTTTTCTACAAAAAGGACAGTTTGTGAGTAGGCAGGTACATTTCAAAAACACAATGTCAAAGTAACAAGGGACAACAACACAAACCAACTTCCTTGAGGTTAATAAAAAATACAAGATAATAATGTTATTGTGGTAACTTGACACACAAAAAAAAAAATTTTGGAGATCACTAAAAAATAATTTTTCAATAATCCAAAAAAGGAGATCTTGATGAAAAAAAAAAAAAAAAAGGATGACTATAAAAATGAATTCTAAACATTATTATGGAGATCTGGCTTTAAAAAAATAAAAGATTATTCATGAGATCACGAGAAAAAATAAAGAAATAAATTTGTCAGAACTCTGTGTAATTATTAGCAGCAAAACAACTTCATTATTCTAGCATTATAAAGCACAAAACAATGCGCTGCATTAAAAGATCGCAGAATTTGCAGCGTGAGGAATGTGCTATCTCCATTATGAACGCTAGTTTTACCAGACTGAGCGCTTCCGTCTCATACTTGCTTCAGATCATGACAAGTGTTTTTTCCGTCGGAAAAATATAGAACATGTTCTCTATCTAAGTCTGTCTGAATTTTTGACGGAAAAAGTCCGATAGGGCATACACACGGTCGGAATATACGATGAAAAGCTCCCATCGGACTTTTTCTGTCGGAAATTCCGACCGTGTCTACGCGGCATTAGAAAGCCTGAAGGCGGTGATTGGTTTTCAGGGTCCTGTACACGGCTAGGCTTCCAAAAAGTCTCACATGTGGTATCCCCGTACTCAGGAGAAGCAGCAGAATGTATTTTGGAGTGTAATTTCACATCTGCCCATGGCATGTTTGAGCAATAGATCATTTAGTGACAACTTTGTGCAAAAAAACAAAAAAAAATTGTAATTTTCCCACAACTTGTGGCAAAATATAAAATATTCCATGGACTCAACATGCCTCTCATCAAATAGCTTGGAGTGTCTACTTTCCAAAGTGGGGTCATTTGGGGGGGGGTTTGTGCTATCTTGGCATTTTATGGCCTTCAAAATTGTTATAGGTAATGACTGAGGAGTGCAATTAAAAATTTACACCCTTATGCTGCGTACACACGATCGGACATTCCGAAAAAGAAATTCTGGAATTTATTTCCGACGGATGTTGGCTGAAACTCGTCTTGCATACACACGGTCGCACAAATGTTGTCAGAAATTCCGATCGTCAAGAACGCACTGAAGTACAACACGTACGATGGCACTATAAAGAGGAAGTTCAATAGCCAGTGCGCCACCCTTTGGGCTCCTTCTGCTAATCTCTTGTTTATCTCATGTTAGTAGAAGTTTGGTGAGAGACAATTTGCGATTTTCAGCCTCATGCTTTTCAGATCGTTACTGCTCTTCAGTTTGTGCCTGTGGGTTCGTATCTGGTTTTCAGTGCGTGTAGTCAGTACCTATGTGGTTTTCAGTGCGAATTTTTATAGTACGTATTTGATTTTCAGTGCGTTATTGTCCGCTTGTTTCTGAATTTCAGCTCACTCTTCTCAGGCCTTTCTGATTTTCAGTGCATTCTGTTAGTTCGTTCTGACCAGCCGACCGTTTTAAAGCCATGTTGTGGGTACATAGTCATCGTAGAGTTCGTGCTGTGCAGGGTCTTGGTGTTGGGGTTCTTACTTTGACCCAAGCCCAGTCCATGAACAGGGCAAGGAGTTCATGGACCAAGAATTGGTTGCTCCAGCGTGACCAATTCTAGCACATGCCTTTGTTGTGAGAGATCCGTGAGAATAATCCTGATGATTTCAGGAATTATCTCCAGATGACGGACCCCGTTTTTCACCGTCTGTTGGCTTTGCTGTCCCCTTATATTATGAAGCAGGACACCTGCATGTGGCAAGCCATCACTCCCGAGCAGAGGCTCGTCGCCACCTTGCGGTACTTGGCGACGGGGAGATGTCTGCAGGACATCAAGTTCTCGACAGGCATCTCCCCCCAGGCTCTGGGGATCATTAATCCAGAGACCTGTTCTGCCATCATTCAGGTCCTGCAGAAGGACTATATTAAGGTAAAATTTCTCCTTTAACATCACATTATATGTATTTAAATAAATGTATTTTTTAAATAAATTTGTTTTTAAACTGAAAAATATTTCCTTTGATTTACTGCTTGTGTTTCTTTTAGCTGTCTTCTAGGTTCGCCAATGGACTTTTTTTTTGGCCATTTTTTTCAATAGTGCAAACATAATTTCTTTGATACATGAGGTGACAATCTCTTTTTCAACTACTAACTATTATGTTGTGGGTCTGCTACACACACACCTTATATATAACCAAGTGTAGCGCTAAAAAATGAGAAAGAAATATTGCTATACCACATATAATAGCAAAATGAATTGTGAAAAGATAGTGTTTTATACACACACACCTTGTTTTTGTTGTTAATGTATGTAATGCATTAATGATAAAAATTATTCATCATTTTCAGCACCATGAATTCATTTTTTGGAGTGACGAAAATGGCCTGATTTAAATTATAAAGCACTGGGAGTGTTATTTACTAAAGGAAAATCCACTTTGCACTACAAGTGCACTGCAAAAGTGCACCTGAAAGTGCACTGAAAGTGCACTTGTGGTGCAAAGTGGATTTGCCTGTAGTAAATAACCCTCATTGTCACTGTAAACACCAACTTAATCAAAAAACTGCTATTGACCATTGAAAGAAGAAGCCACACATTGTTGAGTAGAAAATGTTTTACTCTGTGCACATTCACATGTGCGTTTAGAAAAGGGTTTTTGAACAAACCAACATATTTTTTGAATAAAATTTCTTTTTGGACAGTAGAAATATCCTTTTTGTGGTAAACAGGCATGTTTTTTAAAAAATAAAACAATACACAACTCAGGAACTTACAAAGTGCAACTTTGATAAATTGAAGGCAATATCAGACATTAGTATGTCCAAACTGTGTTGATATTGCCTTCATCAGATGGGGTGATGTCACCCCTGTGAAAGCCAAATTTTGAAGATACACACAAATTGGGAGTCAAAATGGGGATTTCCCTCCTGATCCCATGCCTAAGGTCAACATGTCCTAGCTCCCATCATGGGGGATCAATGGACGTGTTTCAGGGGTGCAACCCCTTCCTCTCAGTTACTTTAGTTGCGAGGAAGGGGTTGCACCCACAAAACGCATACAATGATATCCCATGATGGCAGATAGCACATGTTGACACACTGTGTGCATCTTCAAAATTTGGCTTTCAACATTTTTTAGAAAAGTTATAAAAAAAAAAAACAATTACAAAAATGTTGGTGTGTTTTAGATTCTGCCTAAAACATTAATGATGTTTTAGAGTCTTTTTTCCACATCATTGATGTCTTCCTTCATCTTCTGTAAATCATGATTGCACACCATGATCTCCCCAATGAGGACGTGTGCAATTGCACTTGTGAAATGTCTTTCTTCTTCCACAACATCCACATCACCTAAAATAAAAAACACACCATGTATTATAAATATGCAGGCATACATCTATTACCTGAAGCTGTGGTCTCAGACACTCACCTGTTGTGGTCACTATTTCGCCCACTTCATAAACCTCTCCTTCCTCCACATCCTGAGGTTGTGGTTTTGGGATTTCCCTTTCTTTAGGAGGTTGTGGGTCCCTGGTGTCCTCTGATGTCCCGATTCTTTTCTCCCCTATGTGAATAAAAAAAGGTATGCTTAGCACACAGATATTTGAGGGCAGAAATAGTAATATGAAACATTGCTTGTAAGTGTCGTACAATTGTCTGTTTTGGCAGACTTCCAGGCTGAAGACATGATTTTTTCCCTTAAAGCTGGAATACTTACCTTTTTTTGGTAAAGTATCACACATGTAGACACCCCTAGTATCCACTGGAGCATATGTGTGGGACACCCTAAAAAGTTTGTTCTGGGGGGCGTGGCCTGGACGGCAATGTGAGAGGACGTGTTTGAGCAGAGCTCCGCTCGTGATAGATCCTGTCAACGATATCCTGCATATTTTCAGCCAACAAATTCTCCTATATCTGGGTGAATATACTCTGCAGCACCTGTCCTAATATGTCCCCGCCGAAGAGAAACAACACGGCATCCTCTTCCTTGGAAAGGTATCGGAGAGTAGACCGGGACCTAGAGGGGCAAGATGACGACTCAGCAGCTGCACATGCTGCCCAGCATACAGAACACGAGGCGGCTGACACTGCTAAGGTCCTGGAGGCAATCTCCTTATGCCAATCAACGCTTACGACTAAGATAGAGGAGGTGAAAGTGGACATATCCCTAATTCGTCAGGACATAACCAAGATCCGGGAGCGGGTCACAGAAGCTGAGACCAGAATAAGTCGTGTGGAGGACACGCTGTATCCCCTACAGCACTCTCAGGAAGAATTACAGCGCCAACTCCAGCAACTAGCTCAAAAGCATGACGAGCTCGAAAACCGGGCCCGCAGATCTAATCTCCGATTTATTGGTCTGCCAGAGGGCTCTGAGGGTCCTGACCCAGCCACTTTCCTTGAAAAACTCCTGATCACCGCATATGGCAGAGAGGCTTTCTCTACCACATTTGTGGTGGAACGTGCCCATCGTATGCCTGCACGTCGTCCACCTGAAGGTGCACCGCCATGCACATTTATAGCAAAACTTCTGAACTTTAGGGACAGAGACACCATCCTCCGCCTGGCCAGAACCAAAGGGAACATACCTTTCCAGTCGGGGCATGTGATGGCGTTCCCGGATTTTTCTGCGGAGGTCCAAAAGCAGCGGGCTCGATTCATGGAGGTTAAACGGCATTTGAGGGCCCATAACCTAAAATATGCAATGCTATTTCCAGCCCATCTTCGCGTGGTAGAAGAGGACCGAGTGCATTTTTTTGAAGATCCGACGCTCGCATCGGCATGGTTGGATCAGCGTGAAGCGGAGAGAAACCATCCTGCCATCGTAAGTTGTCTCGCTTGCTCATACTACGAACAGTGACTCACATACTGAATCTGCAAATGACCCCCAATTCATGTGCTTCTGAAGCATGTTTAGAACATTCCACTTCAACTAGTTGGGACTTATTACAAAACTTACAGGGCTTGCGTTGGGTGCTCCCCGATGTATACCCCTTCTTACGTTTAACACTAAGGGTCCCAGGTACTATACAGCCAATCTCTGATTGGGAAAAGTTTCTCTTTTATGACTGTCGTGAGAGATGACAGGGATTAAACACATGTGGGTCATAGCTGTCCTCCTTATACTCCCTCACTCACCTCCTTTCCACAAGGACTCTTCTCCCCCCCTCTTTTTGTGGAGGGAAGGGGGTTAATAATTGTATTGTGTTGTTTCTTTAATCGAAGTTCTTCACTAGACGTTTATAGTAGCTATACATCACGGCTGAGCAATAGGTCAGAAATATATACCTAACAGATATTGCTGAGTTATACCGTCTGACAATCTCATTGCTGGGTTAACCACCAGCGTTTGTTCGCCCCCGCTGGCGGTAGTTACACTGATACCAGAGTTATTTTTGAGCCATCAGCAGGTAAAAGTTAAAGTAGTGCGATTATTCTCCATATATACGTGTAGCAAGATGCTACAATACAGTCGCACAAGTTTTGGGTTATATGCCCCAGCCAAGTTGGGGAGGCTGAGGGCAGGGAGAGGGAAAGGTTCTGTTGTCAGTTTTATTTAAGCTAATATATGTGGTATAAATTGTTCTTGTGTTGTTGGGTCAAACCCGTACGGTGTGGGGTGTGGGTGAGTATGTCTCGGGCAAAGTTCAGTGACCGGTGTCTCAACAGCACTCAACAAATAAATTATGGCTAGCATAAAGTTCCTAACCTGGAACGTTAGAGGGATACGTGACAAGATTAAGCGTACTGCAATTTTTGGATGTCTTAAGTCCTACCGGGCTGACATATCTGTTCTGGTTGAGACGCACGTTACTGGTCATCTTCAGATTGCATTAAAACGCCCGTGGATAGGTTGGGCCTATCATGCCACACACACTCCATACTCTCAGGGGGGTTCCGTTCTGATTGCTAAGACCACTCCGTTTGGTCTTATCTCGGTGCAGACGGATCCTCAGGGCAGGTTCATTTTCTTGCATTGTACTTTGTCTGGCACTCAATACCTCATAATGGCAGTCTACATACTTCTAATCTAGTTAACAAGGGCTTTCTCTTTATGGTGCAACACCCCACGATCCCAGCCATTTGGCTCAGAGATTTTAATATGGTTCTGGAGCCGTCAGTGGACAGGCTACAGCTGAGTCAGAGCGCTCACCCCCCTAACATTACCCGTTTTGGACGTACTTTAACGGAATTTTCACTTACTGATGCATGGCGATATAAACACCCAGACGTTCAGGCGTTCTCCTGCTTTTCTGCGACACGCTCCACTATGTCCCGAATAGATCTTATATTAATCTCGAACATTTTACTCCCTTCGCTAACAGACTCAGGCTATCACACTAGGTCTTTATCCGATCATGCTCCATGTTGGGCTTCCCTGCAGCTCACCCCACAAGTAGGGCCCGGCGTGTGGCGCCTTCATCCCTTTTGGATATCTGCTCTGGGGGATTAGGAGGACATACATGGGGAGTGGCAGTTTTATTTCAATACCAACCGGGGAACAGCTTCAGTTGATATGGTCTGGGAGTCCTTTAAACTTCATGTCCGTGCCATATTGTCAACACGTATTAATAGATTGAAAGCCTCCTCAAAGGTACTAATTCAGCAGGCCACTGAAAAATTAGACTTGATTACTAATGAATTTAGTATAGATCCTACGCCTGACAAAGCCTCAGCACTTAAGTTTCACACTTGAATAGTGGATCAACTACATTTCGAAAAGGCCAAACAGAAGCTATTCTTCTCAAAGCAGAGGGTATTTGAACAAGGAGAGCGGGCAGGTAAACTGTTGGCGTATCTGGCTCGGCAAGATGCTAGGCCTACAGTGGTGGTCTCCCTAATGGCTCCAAACAATGTATTACTGACAGATCCCTCGTCAGTGGCGGCGGCATTTAGGACATACTTCGCCGATCTTTACTCCTCTCAAGTAAAGGTTACTGTACAGGAAACCCAGACCTTTCTTCAAGATATTCCTTTCCCACAAATCTCAGAATCCCAGTTAGTGGACCTTGAGGCCCCTCTTACTATGGACGAGATTGCAGCGGTCGTGGCATCCCTGGTGCCTGCAAAGGCCCCAGGGCTGGATGGCCTGCCGCTAGATTTTTACGCAGCCTACTCAGAGGAACTAATCCCTGAACTACTCAGGTTATATAACCATATTTTTGAATCCGAATCCATTCCCCACTCAATTCGTCAAGCGGTAATCATAGTACTTCCCAAGCCAGGCAAGGATCCCCTACTCCCAGATTCTTACCGCCCAATCTCGTTGCTACAGGCTGACATAAAAATATTGGCAAAAATTCTAGCTATTCCCCTAAATGAAATTATTCTATCCCTTATTCACCTGGACCAGACGGGATTCATGCCTGGGAAAAATACAGCCATGAATCTATGTCGTCTATACATGAATATTACAGCAGCCCACGAGGAGATGGGGAATAGGGCAGTGGTAGCACTTGACGCCGCTAAGGCGTTTGACTCTGTGGAGTGGGGATATCTCTGGGAGTGTTTGAGGGGTTTTGGGTTTGGACCCAATTTTATTAAATGGGTTAAATTACTATACTTTTCACCTGAGGCCCGAGAGAATGGGAGGACTTCTGATCCATTCCCCCTTGAACGGGGGACCCGACAGGGCTGCCCGCTTTCCCCACTCCTTTACGCTTTGGCGGTAGAGCCACTCGCCATTTCCCTTAGGAACAATCCGGGGTCTTCGGGTGGGGTGCCTGGTGGAGACGGTGAGCCTATATGCGGATGATATGCTCCTTTATTTGGAAGACACAGGCCCGTCTCTACAGGCTGCCCTTCAGACTATTGAGGATTTTGGTAAACACTCGGGATTGCGTATGAATTGGACTAAATCACAGATTCTGCCTCTAGATATATCATCCCCCACATGCTTATCAGCGTCCCTCCCCTTGCAGAGAGTTGCATCTATCCAATATTTGGGAATACAAATAAGGAGAGATCCATTGGAATTTTCAGGCAATAACATTGAACCGCTTTTCAGATATCTTAAATCTCATTTACAAACCTGGGCAACACTTCCACTGGGGGTAATGGGTAGGATCAACCTTATCAAAATGATCATAATGCCTAAGTTCTTGTATGTGTTTTGGAACTCACCAGTACTTATCCCCCTTAAAGTATTTAAAACAATTGACAAAATTATCAATTCATTCGTGTGGGGCCCGAGTAGACATAAGCTAGCCTGGAATACCGTTAAAAATCCAACCTCATCGCATACTATATAGCTGCACAAATATCGCACTTTTATTACATTCACAACATAGATGGCGCTAGATACCAGGCCCTTGTTTGCAGCAAGCCTAACAAAGATACCCACTCCCACTTACAAGTATTATTTAGAGGCAGGGTTGGCAGGAGGGGGGTAGGAGGCCAGGGATCTCTACTGCACCAACCTAAACGCGTTTGGGAGATAGCGCTTAAACTAATTGGAGCTGACTTTTTTCACTCACATACTCCCCTATGGCTCAACCCTCAACTGAAGGAGCTGTCATCTCTCCCTGGTGCTGCCAGGTGGGCCGCCAAATGGATAGTGTTTCTACATCAGGTAATTACCCCATCAGGAGTAAGAGAGTTCTAATCACTATGTGTTGAGTTTCAATTACCTACACACATGTTATTTAATTATATGCAAATGAAACACGCCTTACAAGCACAATTCGTAGACGGTTTCCCAAACCCACAAATACTATCTCTTGTAGATGTGATTACAGGGGTAGACCCGGCCAAACTGATATCAACCCTTTATGTCTCTTTACGGGCACTCTCAGTTGCGGGTATCATTGGTACAGCGAAACTTAGATGGGAAGAGGACATTGGTCCAGTGGATGATTCCGATTGGGACGAGGTCCTAGAAAATGTTAAGAAGGTGTCTCCAAAGCTTCCGGAGCACCTGACTCAGCTGTACATAATACATAGATCCTATCTTACACCGACAAGAATTGCTAAATTCTCCCAAAACCAGGACCCAAAGTGTCCACGGTGTACGAGTCACTCATGCTCCTTTTTTAATCTTATGTGGTCTTGTCCGGATATCCAACACTACTGGACACAAATCATCAAATTCTTACATGACGATATGGGCTCGCCTGTCCAACTGGAGCCAAAGTTATGTGTACTGGGGTTGCTTCCAGACGTCACCATTGACAAATTCTCAGCTACTTTTCTTTACGAAACGCTCTTTTGTGCAAGAAAGCTAGTGGCTAGACATTGGATGAGGGCCACCCCTCGCACTTTCCAGGCTTGGATTAAAGTTGTAAATATGTCCCTACCTTATAAAAAGGTTATATATAAGCACAGGGGATGTCCTACTAAGTATAACAAGATCTGGGATAAGTGGCTTGATAATACAAATACATGTGATGAATAGATATGCATAAAATATTAAGTAAAGGAGTTAGGGTTTGTCCCAAGTTTTTCATAAGTATTGTGACATACTATAGGTTGATAGTGTTCAGGAAAGCTTTGTGTTGTGTAAACGCTAATGTACATTACTAAAATAATGACTGTCAATACTTTCTAGTTTACGTCATTAATAATGTATCTTTATACATGTACTGCACACCCTTCCAGGTACACTGTTTGATGTAAAACATGTATGTATAATTTCTTTCTTTTATTTACGAATAAACATGTTCCTTTAAAAAAAAAAAAAAAAAAAGTTTGTTCTGGCGTCCCACACTAGTGCTCCTGCGTCCAGATGTATAAACAGCTGCTGAGTGTCCTCTCCTTACGCTGAATCAAGTTTGCATTTCATTCTAGTTACAAAAACATCTAGACAACGATGTACTAAACTTCTTTTAATCCAAATAGGCATGAACAAATGTAGTTAACCTGCATCTGCCAAAAACAGTGTATTAGTGGGCGAACGAACAATGTTTACTATGAACGATTACTGTGCCCACGAACCTGAAAATTGCCATTTTAAACTGTACAACAGTAAAGAAAAGCACATAGAGCAGCACGAACGTAATAATAATAATAATAGGAACACACGGCAAAATACTTTTTTGCAGCACTCTCTTGATTCTTCTGTACTGATCGTGCACCCTCAATTTCAGGTCTGACCATTGTTTCCTCAGTCGATCCTTGGATCGCCGTACCCCAAAATTCCTGTGCAGACTTTTCACAATTTTAGCCATGATCTTGGCCTTTCTGACATTTGGGTTTGGGTAAGGTCCATGCTTGCTCGCTTCAAGGTGTCCACCATCTCCACCATCTTTACAAAGGACATATTAGAGGCCTTAAATCTCCTCCGGGATCGGGATGATCGTGGCTCCAGGCTTTCATCATTGCTGCTGCTGTCTTCATGCACTTGTTCTTTCTCCGCCATGTGCTCTCCCACTGCGCCGAAAGAGAAGGGGTGGAGAATATACTATAAAGAAGGTCAGGGGTGGGCGGAGTTTCACACATGCGCAGTGTATATAAAGCGTAACACGCGTGTGCCGTACGTATGATCTGTGAGCGGAGGACGGAGTAGCGGAAGCGCCGATCATACTAACGAAGGTACAATTTTAACTTGGGGCATCAGTGGCCTATACTGCTTATAAATTGAGGCCTATATTGGGGCAAGATTAGGAGAGTTTAGCCTGACATTAGGGTTTGTCATGTGTTGTGTTTTGCAGATAAAATCAATTGATTCAACGATCATGATTTCCTTCCCCCAATTCATTGATTTATACAGAGAGATGCCCTGTCTGTGGCAGACAAAACACCCCTTTTATACAAATCGACTAAAGAGGAAGGCAGCACTGGATAAATTGCTTGAATTTGTGAAGCCGCAGATCCCCACAGCAGACATCAGCTATTTGAAGTGCAAAATTGGTGGCCTGAGGAGCACATATAATAGGGAGCGCAATAAGGTCCAGGATACCAGTACGTTGCTGGTCCTTGTTGGGCATACATTGCAGAGTTCTTTTTTTCATGCAGCCTGTGGGCTGAACGAAAAAAAAAGAGATTGATCGGTGGGTATGCCCACCATTAGTATACTGCCCTTCATCCACCCACTTCTAATGATGGGCATACATACACCATTTTATTTTTAACTGTGGTGGTGAAATCACCTCCTATAGTGCTGGAGTCGCTGATTTATGTATCGAGGGAGCAAATGCTGTTGCTGTCAAGATGAATAAATCAGTGGTGCAGCTGAATGGCGTACCTGCTAAGCAAATGATGGTTAACAATAAAAAAGTAACATTACACTATAACAGTAAGACATACCATACCTGCAAAGCAAATACAATAAAACATAGTGAAAATAAAACATTCTTTAACGCAATTTGTGCCTAAAAAATATATGCCAAAGCATGAGGGCGATCCGCCCCTAATGTTAGGGGCAAATCGCCCCTCCACCCCTCCCCCCATGCTTCGGCATATATGCTCTTTTGTTTTTAACTGTGATGGTGAAATCACCTTCTAAAGCGCTGGAGTCGCTGATTTACGTATCGTGGGAGCAAACGTTGTTGCTGTCAAGATACATAAATCAGTGCTGCAGCTGAATGGCGTACCTGAAAACAAAAAAATGGTTAACAATAAACACAGTAAACAGTAAAGTATAAAAGAATTACATACCTCAAAAGCAAACATGATAAAACATAGTAATAATAAAACATTGCATTGTAGAATACAGTAAAAAAAAGCAGAACAATAGAGAGAGAGAGAGAGAAAAAGAAAACAACTATTTTTGTTTTTTTCTATTATATATATATATATATATATATATATACAACATTTTTTTTACACTTTTATTTGTAATGGTTGTAACGGTTCGGGTCTCCCAAAATGCGATGGCATGGACAGGAGGGACAATAATAGCGGGTGTCACGCCTATATCCACGCTTTCTACAGACACAACATTTTCTTTGGGGGGCTCGTTGGGTAGGGGTACCAGGGAGGACATACGGAAAATGCCTCTCATGCAGCCGGCTTACTGCATATGGATTGGGAAGTTGGGCCACAGCACCATCTGGAAACAGAAGGGCTGTGATGATCTCTTCCTGGAATTTAAGGAAGGATCAAGTTCGTCCTGAAGCTTTGTATAGCACATAAGCATTCAGCAGAGCCAATTGGAATAAATATACAGACACTTTTTTTATACTAGCATCTAGCCTTACGGGCAATTAGGTACGGTGCCGACAACTGGTCATTGAGGTCCACCCCTCCCATGTTAAGGTTGTATTCGTGGACACAGAGGGGTTTCTCCACAACACCAGTCGCCGTTTGAATTTGGACCGTCGTATCTGCGTGAAGGGAGGACAGAATGAAAACATTCTTATGCCGCGTAAACACGATCGGACATTCTGACAACAAAATCCATGGATTTTTTCTGACCGATGTTGGCTCAAACTTGTCTTGCATGCTTGATTCCGAGCATGCGTGGAACTTTGTGCGTCGGAATTGTGTACACACGATCAGAATTTACAACAACGGATTTTGTTGTCGGAAAATTTGAGATCCAGATCTCAAATTTTGTGTGACGGAAATTCCGATGGAAAATGTCTGATGGAGCCTACACATGGTCGGAATTTCCGACAACAAGATCCCATCAAACATTTTCAGTTGGAAAATCTGTGTGTACGGGGCATTATTATCCCTCCACTTTACAGTGAGTAAATTATTACATCTCAAGCAGGCTTTCTCCCCCAACCCTAAGACGGGAATCTACTAGCCGCTGGGGTAAGCCCCGGCGATTAGATCGCATGGTGCCACATGCACCAATTCCATGATCAAACAAGTGACTAAAAAGTGGCACGCTCATGTAATAATTGTCCACATACAAGTGGTATCCCTTTCCGAATAGGGGTGACACCATGTCCCACAATCTTACCAGCGCTCCCTATGTAGTCTGGGCAGTTCTCCGGCTCTGTGTGACTATCTCTTCCCTCGTAAACCATAAAACTATATGTATAGCCTGTGGCCCTGTCACAGAGCTTATACATCTTGACCCCATATCTGGCACGCTTGCTGGGAAGATACTGTTTGAAAGACAAGTAGCCAGAAAACGTAATCAGGGACTCATCAATGCAGAAGACTTGATCGAGCGTAAACAAGGCTGCAAACTGTTGGTTGAAGTGGTTTACGAGGAGCTGAATTTTGTACAGCCGATCATATCCAGGGTCACCCCGAGGACGAGAGTTCATTATCATTGAAGTGCATGAACGGCAAGATCTGCTCGTATCGTGCCCTGGCCATAGAGGTAGAGAACACGGGCATATGGTGAATTGGGTCAGTGGACCAATATGACCGCAACTCATGAGGAGGGATAGGCCCAGAAAGGTCCTAAATTCAGAAACCGTAATAGGTTTCCATTCTCTGGCGGGGTCAAATGGGGATTAGCGTTGATGGATTGACCAGCATACAAATTGCTTTGGTCCACAAAAGATCTATAGAGATCTTCTGTGAAAAACAGCAAATAAAAATCAAGTGACGTAAGATCAACTGTTTCCACCTGAATTCTGGGTTGGCCAGTGAATGGGGAAAGTACGGGTGCTGCAGAAGTGGTGGGCTCCCAATTGGGATTGGCAAATGCAGCAGAAAGGACACTATGGGCTCGACAGGCCTGTGTTTGTATTCTTCTTGGTGGCTGCGGGACACTAGTTGTGCTAGCCACCTCACCAGCTTGAACTGCACTTATGGGACTCGCCACGTCACCACGTGATACTGAAGTGCTGGTTTGACTACGACCAGGGTGTACTAGGCCGCTGTCACGTATCTGGTGGAGACTGAGCTGTAGAGAGGGCTTCTCTTGCACCTCCTGTCTAGCACCCCTGGTAGAGATGACAGGGAGTGAAAGACACAGAGTGGCACGAGGGCTGATGTAGCAGGTGGCTCAGGTCGGGTCTTGGCAGGAACCCAATGGCTGCAGATCACCGGATAGGCACCGAGGACTGGAACTCCGTGTTGCTGAATCAGCAAGCGGAAAAGTGGTCGGAACATAAGCCTGGAAGTCATCAACAGCCGAGCAGAGCAGGTACCGGAACGTGAGGCAGAAGCAAAGACAGGATACAGGCCGGGTTCGGTACACAGTCGGGCAATGCAGTACAGAAGCATGAAGCAGGAACAGGGTCAAACGCAAGCCGGGATCATGGGAAAGAAGGCAGAAGTCCAAGGAAAGGTTCAGGTACAAGCTGGGTCAAACACAGGAACACTGAAACAGATCAGACACAGGTAACAGGTACTAGCTGAAAGACCACTCAGCAATGTGTGCATGACATTGCTCTGTTTAAATTGACCGGCTGGCGCCAGTGCGTGCACGTGTGCACATACGTGTGCCTGTTCGCAGCTGCTCGTGCCCACCTGTACACAGCCGCGTGTGTCTGCGCCAGCTACACCATATTCTTGGCGCACACACTACTGTGCCCGCGCCTGTGCGCCAACGCGCGTCTATCAACCAGACGCTGGTGCTTGCCAGTTCACCAGAAGGATGAGCGGCACTAGTACTGGCTCTCTGCTCCATACGAGAGCCCTGTGGTTCTTGCACCTCAACAACAGTAGAAGAACGGGGTTGGGTATACCTAATCCTTGGCAGGGACCACAACTCCGTTGTCAGGGCTATCTGTCAGAGTGCCGCTGCTGTCTACAGGATCGTATTCTGAGCCTGAATCTGACATATGTCTGGAAACATGGATGAGGACAAGTAAAGTAAGTGTCTGTAGATTTATTAGAAAGCATTGATATTTTTGCAAAAAGTATATGAATGCTCTATTGGTACATAGGGGAGCTGGAATTTAGAAAAAAAGTGAACAAAGGTGAACTTATCCTTTAAGCAAAGGTTGTCCAACCTTTTGACCTTCTTTGGCCACATTGGAAGAAGAGGAGTTGTCTTGGGCCACACATAAATTCACTAGGGATGAGCCGAACACCCCCTGTTTTGGTTTGCACCAGAACATGCGATCAAGCAAAACGTTTGAGGGAACATGCAAACCCTATTAATGTCTATGAGACACAAACATGAAAAATCAAAAGTGCTCATTTTAAAAGCTTATATGCAAGTTATTTCCATAAAAAAGTGTATGAGGACCCGGGTACAGTGCAGGGGACATGGCTGAATGCAAAAAAAGTTTTTAAAACAACCGTATTTTCAGGAGAAGTGATTTTAGTAATGTTTAAAGTGAAACAATAAAAATGAAAGATTCCTTTAAATATCGTGCCTGGGGGGTCTCCTCAGTCTGCCTGTAAAGCGGAGCATCTGTGCAATGTGTAGAACAGTGCCACAGCAAAATGACATATCTAAAGTAAAAAAAGTGACTCCCCCCCACCCCCAGTCCATACCAGGCCCTTCGGGTCTAGTATGGATTTTAAGGGGATCTCCATGCCAAAGTTTAAAAAAAAAACAGCGCGGGGTCCCCCCCAAAATCCATACCAGGCCCTTTGGGTCTGGCAAAGATTTTAAGGGGAACTTCACGACATTTTTTTTTTAAATTGGCGTGGAGTCCCCCCCAAAAACCATACCAGACCCTTATCTGAGCAAGCAGCCTGGCAGGCCAGGAAAGAGGGGGGACAAGCGAGCGCCCCCCTCCTAAACCATAACTGGCCTCTTGCCCTTAGCATGGGGAGAGTGCTTTGGGGTCCCCCCAAAGCAACTTGTTCCCATGTTGATGGGGACAAGGGCCTCTTCCCGAAAACCCTGTCCATTGGTTGTCGGGGTCTGCAGGTGGGGGACTTATTGGAATCTGGAAGCCCCCTTTAACAAGGGGGACCCCAAATCCCGGCTCCTCCCCCCCTATGTGAATGGGTATAGGGTACATTGTACCCCTACCCATTCACCAAAAAAAGTGTCAAAAACTAAAAACCACAATAGACAGTTTTTGACAATTCCTTTATTAAAAAAGAAAAAAGTGTCCCGCAATGTCCATCCATCGTCAATCACGCCACCCGACGGACCTGAAAAATAAAAAACTCTGTCTCTATGGGAGGCCTTCCAGCGACTTCTGTCTTTTGGCTTTGACAGCTGTTATATAGGCAAGGGCGGGGCCATCGACTGACGTAACCGGGTGACCCCGCCCCGTCTGATGTTACATGACATCAGAAGGGGGCGGGTTCACTCAGTTACATCATCGGGTGGCTCCGTTCTTGCCTATATAACATCTGTCACAGCCAAGAGACAGCAGTCGCCGGGAAGCCTCCCATTGAGGCGGAGCTTCTTTTTTTTCTATTTTTTGGGTCTGTTCGGGGGCTTGATGGAATGTGGATGGACATTGCGCCACACTTTTTTTTTTTTTTTTTAATAAAGGACTTGTCAAAAACTGTCTGTTGTGGTTTTTACTTTTTGACACTTTTTTTGGTGAATGGGTAGGATACAACGTACCCACCCATTCACATGGGGGGGCGGGATCTGGGGGCCTTTGTTAAAAGGGGCTTCCAGATTCTGATAAGCCCCCCACCCACAGAACCCGACAACCAATAGCCAGGGTTGTAGTGAAGAGGCCCTTGTCCCCATCAACATGAAGACAAGGTGCTTTGGGGAGGACCTCAAAGCACCCTCCCCATGTTGAGGTCAAGCAGCCTGGTATGGTTCAGAAGGTAGAGGCGCTCGCCCCCTTTGCAAGAAGTTGCTCTTTTTTGTCTCCCGCTGCAACCCTCTATGTCCCTTTGGGGCCTTCTTCAGGTGCTCTTGCTCATGTAGAGCCCTCTCCATGTGTTCAAGGGGTTTACTACCTTAAAAGGTCCTCTGTAAGAACATAGCCTTCATCTCTCCATTGCCCCTGGCAGCTGTAGATCTGCCTTGGCTCCCCTATTTGCTTCTTGTGAGCAGATCCTTTTTTTTATACTGCATGTCGACAAATTATCCTGGAGGCCAGTTCTTCTTGCTTTCCTAGTGCTCTTCTTATCACCTCCTGTGGGAATATCATTCATACTCCCCATGTTCTGCCTTGAAAGAATTTCCAACTATTTATGATTGACGTTATGGGCTGGGTCAGAACTGTCATCTATGGCTACCTGCCACATCTTTCTTTGGGAACTGACTCCTCTTTTGTTTCCTCATAGAATGGTCCCTCTATGGGATCCCTCTCCTCCTTCTTGCACCCAGCTGGGTGTTTATTTTGCCTTTTTAGGGCTTATGCTCTGAGGGAAAGTGTCCTTCTTTCTCTACCTGAGCCCAGTCTCTCAGAGATGTTGAGGTGCTTTTTAACCCCTTCCCGCCGACCGTACGCACATCTGCGTACTCGGCTTTCCGGGGTTATGCCGGGATGATGCCCGCAGCTGCAGGCATCATCCCGGTACCGTTGTTTAGAACGGGCGATCGGCTATCCGAGTATAACAACCGATGCGGCTAAAAGCCGCTCGACTGTTAAACCGGAGGAGCGGGAGGGGACATCCCCCCCTCCTGCCGCCTCCCACCGCTCTTACCGGGCCTCCCGTGCGATCGGGAAGCCCGGTGTCCAATCGGCCGCCTTCGGCAGCTGGGGGCGGGCTGGAACAAAGCTGTGGGCGGCTTCGTTCCAGCCTTCTGAATGTAAACGCGGAAGCGACGTCATGACATCACTTCCCGTTTACTTGGCTGCCAATGGCGCCGAATTAAAAAAAATACACAGTATTCAGAATCGCCGTTTTCGGCGATCTGAATACTGTGAAATGCAAAGGAGGGATCGGGGGTCCTCCATAAAGAGTACCTGTCACCACCTATTACTGTCACAAGGGATGTTTACATTCCTTGTGACAGCAATAAAATTTTTAAAAAAATGTTTTTTTTAAACGCAATTTACAAGTATAAAAAAAAAATAAAATAAATAATACACATTTTTTTTTTAAAGCGCCCCCGTCCCCGCGAGCTTGCGCAGCGAAGAAAATGCATACGGAAGTCGCGCCCGCATATGTAAACAGTGTTCAAATCACACATGTGAGGTATTGCCGCGATCGTCAGAGCGAGAGCAATAATTCTAGCACTAGACCTCCTCTGTCTAACCTGGTAACCGTAAAAAAAATTTAAAGCGTCGTCTATGGAAATTCATAGGTACCGTAGTTTGTCGTCATTCCACGAGTGCGTGCAATTATAAAGGGTGACATGTTTGGTATCTATTTACTCAGCGTAACATCATCTTTCACATTATACAAAAAAACTGGGGTAACTTTACTGTTTGGATTTTTTAAAATTCATGAAAGTGTGCCTTTTCCAAAAATTTGCGTTTAAAACACCGCTACACAAATACAGTGTGATATAAAATATTGCAACAATCTCCATTTTATTCTCTAGATTCTCTGGTAAAAAAAAAAATATATATATATATATATATATATATATATATATATATATATATATATAATGTTTGGGAACTCTAAGTAATTTTCTAGCAAAAAATACAGATTTTAACTTGTAAACACCACATTTCAAAAATAGGCTTAGTCATGAAAGGGTTAAGGCATCTGGAATCTGCTTTTCTCACAAATTGCAGGGCCACCACCTGATCCTGTTCTCAATTTCAAAATAATTTTTATCAGGTGGTTGTGTGAGCCGCTGCTGATATGCGCTTCAGCTGCAAGGTGCTTCTTCTGTCTGTTCAGGTCTCTTGAACCTTCTTGTTTGGCCTGTTGCTGCTACTTAGGCTATTTTTGTTGCCCACCCCACAAATTATTGCTTGGAGACACCCCATGGTCTATGAATCAGTTCTGGTGTCCTGTACTGCAAAATACATATATTAATTTTGATATACCTTTAAATCCCATATCTTGGAGTACAGGGCAGGGCACAGGTCCCTTCCCTCATTTCTCCAAAATTTCCTTTATTGCTTGCTAAAAAAAACTCTAGCCTCTGGGTTTCATACTAAGTTGGAGGTGTTGTAAGTCTATTTTCTTCTGTTCTGGACTCTATAATATAAAAATATTTTAGTTTTTCTAGATCCTCAAATTTCTTTTATTTTTACAAATCATCCTGTTTGCAGTACACTTATTAGGAATTAATAGTGGAATCTGCTGACAAAGCTTTATCATACAAATGATATGTACTTCCTTCTAGTTAACACTAGGCGGCATGTTTGTAGTACAATTTGACAAATAATGACAAAAAAGCTTCTTAATAACCATGTTCATCACACTTGTATACGGCCTGCATCTTAAGTGCACTGGTCACTAAAGTGCAAATTGTACTTCTAATTTACAAAAATCTGACACCTAAAGTTGTGTAATTTACATACTGGTCATGCATTTCATTAAATACTCTCCTGGGGAGAACAGCCAAGGGGAAGGGTTTTGGTTATTAGTGTCAGCATAGTAATAGGAACCCCCCTCCCTTAGTAAACAACTGATACAAACACACACTGTAAAAAAGGAACCAAAAAAGAATGACTATAGCCTATCCTTTCTGTTACGTAAAGCTGCAAAACGCAGGCTAGTTATTGTCATGAAAAAAGTTGCTTTTTTACCTAAATTTGCTTAATTATTATGAATGAGAGTGGTTTTGTGAGTGTGCATTGTATGAAATATTTAAGGGCACTGAGAAAGAGCTATAGCAAATGTGCTTGTCTGTAATCCATATGATTTACTAAATGATGTACTAAATGATAGAATATCAAGAATGCAATTTTTTTATATAATATACTGTATATAATTATACTAATTTCATTTTTAAACATAGGACAAAAATATCTTGTTTAAATAAGTTGTAAAGTCAGAAGAATTGTTCTCTTAATGCATTGTATGCATTAAGATAAAAAGCCTTCTGTGTGCAGCAGCCGCCCAAGGTGCCAAATTTGCACAATTAGGCAAAAAGTATGGTGGGATTAAATCATTTTCCCAGTCGTTATAAATAGCTTGAGGGAATTTGACAGGACAGGAGCAGAATGTAAAAGGTATCACAAAGAATGATGCCCCATGAGTATCATGATGTAAATTTTCTTTGTCAGAAGTAGCAACTGAGCAGTTTTACACCATGATGCTCTGGAACAGCAAATATGTGATATTCATCTTGTTTGTTTCTCTCAGAAAAATCAAGAAAAGGCAGGAACTCACAAGAAAAAAAGAAAGAGAGGTAAGGTGGGAAAGCCCTTATTGTATTGTATGATTAAGAAATCAGGGATTGCTACTTGATCAGAGTGTAGATATGCGGAGGTTGCAGACAACCATTACAGATGGTATGCTCAACCAGAGGTGGTGCTAGGGGAGGTGCTTGAGTATGTTGAAGCAGCGCAACTGAGGGACCTTCTGTCTCCATACAGGTTCCTTAGTTGGTCCCTCTCAATGCTTACTGAGGCCCGATCCTAGTTTTACTTGTGAGGTTTCAGGATGGGAAAACTATATGGCTAAAAGTAGAAAAAGCCCATGGGTTTCAGTGGTAGCAGAGGCACCCTAAGCAAGTTAACCACTTCAGGTCGGCTCCCCAACACTTTTACTGCTACAGGGCGGCATCTGTGTGCCAGATCACGCGTATAAATATATATACATGATCTGACACTTCCGGGTAAGGGGCGCGCATAGGTACCGCTGGCCGCTTGCTTCCGCTGTGATTACACACAGTGGAAACCGATCGGCGGGTGCATGGTACCTGATGTCCTATGGCACCCTCTGACCGTTCAGCAGAGGGGCATAATGGTGATCTGCCTGTGTAAAAAGGCAGATCTCTGTTCTGACAGGAGGGAAGGGTTGGAATTTGTGTCACTGCAAAGCAGGGGAAAAAATTCCATCTCTTCCCCGAGTAAAAGCACCTAACACAGTATAGTAAAACACAGGTTAGGCACACAGTTAACCCTTTGATCACCCCTGATGATAATCCCTTCACAGTCAGTGTCATTAGTACAGTGACAGTGCATATTTTTAGCACTGATCACTGTCGTTGATTGCCGCCATTATTAGTAAAAATAAGAAATAAAAATATCCCATAGTTTGTAGACACTATAACTTTCGCGCAAACCAATCAATCCCAGATTGGGATTGTTTTTACCAATAATATGTAGCAGAATACATATTGGCCTAAATTTATGAAAAAATTAGATTTTTTTAAATGTTTTAATTGATAGGTTTTATAGCAGAAAGTAAAAAATATTGTTTTGTTTTTTTTTCAAAATTGTCAGCCTTTTTTTGTTTATAGCACAAATAATAAAAAAAGCAAAGGTGATCAAATACCACCAAAAAAAGCTCTATTTGTGAGAAAAAAAGGACATCAATTTTTTTTGGGTACAGCTTTGCATGACCACGTAATTGTCAGTTATGCTAATGCATTGCCGTATCACAAAAAATGGCCTGGTCATAAAGAAGGGTAAAGGTTCCGGATGTCAAGAAGTCCCCAAAAGGAGGGATCTAGCAAGGTAGAGATAATAACCCAATAACCCAGGAATTGGACTTCTTTTTGATTGAAAATTTACTGTAACACCAATAATGCATTTTGTGATGGATGGTCACTTCTTCAGATGCAAGTGCAGTACAGACACTATAGTAAATAAAAGGGGAAGACTGTTGAGGGGGGTAATAGAAAAACAAGTATTGTGTCATTAGAAAGAATGTAAAATACTCCCCTAAGATGTTCAGGTTAAAAAAAAAAATAGATTATAAAAACCACAGTGATTTTTTTATTAGTATAAAATATATAGAAATACTGGTAGATATTAGTTAAAAACTGAGTCTAGTAAAAATCCTTAAAAATTACTATTCATATTGAGATAATATAATAATATCAACCCTTCAAGAAAACATAAAATTATGGATGTAACATGAAATTATGCATGTTGCTATAATAGGACAGAATCTTCATAAAATAATTCATATGCCAGTTCATGATCTAGAGGAGATAGCAAGGTTGACATGAGCAGTTTGGATGATAGTGGCATGGAATTGGTTCAAATGGGGAGCAAGAGTGAAAACTGTACTGTCTATAGATCTCCATAGGATTTTTTTTGCCCAGTTTATTAGGATAAAGCGGGGTTAGTGTGAAGACGTGGAGATCCACAACTGTAAGTAGAGTACTTACAGGAGACAAATGTCGCAAGCCACATAGGTTTATAAATGTTTTGCAATGAAGAAACAATCTAGATAATGTGTATAAAATTAAAAAAAAACATATATGGAGCAGGTAAACAGGTGAAAAATGCATTATAATTGTTTAACTGAAATATTCAGGGAGAACATACTCTGGGGGTCACAATTTCACATGAATATACAATATACTGATGGTTACTGCACCAATATAGGATTGTATTTTTGCAGGTAACAAAAAAATTATATGTAGGAATGATTAGATTCATAATGAAAAATATGTTTATATAGTGATTCATATCAATCTGCTGATTCTATTTTCTCATTTAATCCATCGAGATGTAGTGTTTAAGGGTAGAAATCTAAAAAGACTCCTCTGACTTGAATCTTCTGAATTTGTCATATTTGCTGGAGATTTGTATTTTTGCAATTAGCATGTAGCCTAGACTAACACCACATGTGTTATGTTAGGTACTTGACCTGAATTTTTGCATTGTCCTTCCCACATATTAGATACCACAGAGGCACACTAATAAATATATTGTAATCGGTTTTGCATGCTATTATTGTTTTATTTGGGTATGTTTCTTTAGTGCTCAGAATGTGATGGTTTTGGTTCTGTTGGATATTAGGGTAAATATATCATGCATCTTAAATGTTGCCACCTTAAACTCCCGTTCAGAGGTTCTTGGTTATAGATCCAGTTGTGTGTTAGTTGTTCCTTTAAAGAAAGTCTTTAGTCACCTGGGTTCAATTTAGTTGTTGAACCTTTTTGCTCTTCTGAAATTGAACAGTGGTTTCCCTGGTAAGATTTGTTTGAGATAGGGGTCACTGCAAAGCATATGCCAATGAGTCTTCAAAATCTTTTAATTTCTTTATGTTTAGCATTATATTTGGTTATGCAATTTGTGATTATATTCCTTTTGGTGTCTTTATTTTTGGTTCTTTCAAATTTCCTTGCTTTCTCCCTGGAATTTTAGCATAATGCTTTTGTTTGAATTTCTTTGTCAGAATTACAGATTGTTTATTGAAATCTTAGAAGATGGTACAATGTTCCCAAATTCATTGAAGCTGATCGTGTTTTTCAACTTTGACAGCTAGCATCTACTTTCCTAAAAAAAGTTCTAGATAAGATAAATTGGTCTTCAGTGATGTAGAGTTGAAGTTCAAGGTAAACAATGCTATGTCAATCTGAATAGCTAGTGAATATGAGAGATCCTTTGTTATTATTATGATATTGGAAAAATCAGGAATGGTATTTTGGGTCTCTTTCCCATACTATCAGTACATCATCTATATATCTGTAATATAAAATGATATTTAGAAAATATTCTGTATCTGCACCCACTCTTTGTATTTAAAGCGGGGGTCCACCTATCTATAATTTTTTTTTTTTTGAGTTCATTCACAAACTTTTCTTCTCAGCATTACATACTCACATATTGTGTGTAATATGTCCGCCTGTGTCAGATTTTGTCGGAAAGAATAACTTATATTATTCACTGCAGGCGGTTTCCATCTTCATTGTGGGCATTTGAAGCCCACAAGCATTTATTTCCTGGATGTGGTGAATGCTGTGCTCCCAGCATTCACCGCTCGTTCCCGCACATGCTCAGTGGCATCCTGGGAAGCCTGAGACTAGCTCCCAGGAGTCTAGGAGAGGCTAGAAACACGCCTACTCCCACGGGAGGAGAACCAGGAAGTGCAAAGAAGAATAGAAAAATAAAAGTCAATTACGGCGATTTAAATTTTTTTAAACGGCATGTCAGCATCTAGGCAAGGAAGAGAATACATACAGATATTTGGGTGGAACTCCGCTTTAAGGTTACCAACCATGAAATCTGCATTGCAAATAAAACATGGGAAAATGTATACAGTATGTATTGCAGGGATGTACTAAATATGTTTTTTGCCTTGATATTGGTAGCTGCAAGTACCAGGATAAGTCTGCCAGGACCCTGATGATCCACCACAGTGCAGTAAAGTACTCTGAGGCTTTTTGGGATGCATGATGTGGGCATTCCTGGAGGCTGTGGACTACTCCATACATTATTGTTGAGAATCCAGAAAGTGTGGGGTGGGTTCCTCCAGAAAAGTAGCAAAAAAATAAGATTCTGAGAAAAGAGGTGTAGGGTGAGATGTGAGGGGAGGATGAAGATCCAGTTTATAGCATATCTAAAGCCAAAACATTTTTTTTATTTCCTCTGTTTTGGATAGAGTAGAGAAAGGTTAGAACATCTGCCAGCTTTGTACTGCTGTCTGTTTCTTCCCCAGGGTGATGCACCCTCATCATTTGTTCTTGGATTTTGTGAGGGAAAATACAAAATGTTGTGTTCCCACCAGAGTAGGAATAAAGGGGAACCTTTCCATCGGGACACCTGTTCTGGTGACAACTGCCTAAGAGGGGATTTTTCTCACTATGAAGAGATTTCTTTTCACTTTCAATTGGGTCTACTAGACAGTTGCCGACCGCCTCACGACGATATACGTCGGCAGAATGGCACGGGCAGGCAGAATCACGTACCTGTACATGATCTGCCTCCTGCGGGCGGAGGGTCCGATCGGACTCCCCCCGGTGCCCGAGGCAGTCGGCTTCAGTCCGGGAGCGATCAGACGTGAGGGGGAGACCATCCATTTGTGCCCCCCTTCGCGATCGCTCCCAGCCAATGAGAATCTTCCTCTGCCTCTGTATAGTAAACAGAGGAAGTGATGTCCTCGCTCCTCGGCTCGGTATTTTCCATTCCGGCGCCGAGGAGAGAAGACATTGATGTGAATGTAAAACACATACACACACAGTAGAACACGCCAGGCATACATTACACCCCCCGATCACCCCCTGATCACCCCCCAATCACCCCCATCACACTGACACCAAGCAGTTTTTTTTTTTCTGATTACTGCATTGGTGTCAGTTTGTGACAGTTAGTGTGGTAGGGCAGTTAGTGTTAGCCCCCTTTTAGGTCTAGGGTACCCCCCTAACCCCCCCTAATAAAGGTTTAACCCCTTGATCACCCCCCGTCGCCAGTGTCACTAAGCGATCATTTTTCTGATCGCTGTATTAGTGTCACTGGTGAAGCTAGTTAGGGAGGTAAATATATAGGTTCGCCGTCAGCATTTTATAGTGTCAGGGACCCCCATATACTACCTAATAGGTTTTAACCCCTTGATTGCCCCCTAGTTAACCCTTTCATCAGTGATCACCGCATAACTGTTATGGGTGACGCTGGTTAGTTTGTTTATTTTTTATAGTGTCAGGGCACCCGCCGTTTATTACAGAATAAAGAATAAAGGTTTAGCCCCCTGATCGCTCAGCGGAGATATAAGTTAGGTTTTAGGGTCAGATAAGGTCTGCGCCCCCCCAGGCAGCGTCAGGTTAGTGCCAGTACCACTAACACCCACGCACGCAGCATACACCTCCCTTAGTGGTATAGTATCTGAACGGATCAATATCTGATCCAATCAGATCTATACTAGCGTCCCCAGCAGTTTAGGGTTCCCAAAAACGCAGTGTTAGCAGGATCAGCCCAGATACCTGCTAGCACCTGCGTTTTGCCCCTCCGCCCGGCCCAGCCCAGCCCACCCAAGTGCAGTATCGATCAATCACTGTCACTTACAAAACACTAAACACATAACTGCAGCGTTCGCAGAGTCAGGCCTGATCCCTGCGATCGCTAACAGTTTTTTTGGTAGCGTTTTGGTGAACTGGCAAGCACCAGCGGCCTAGTACATCCCGGTCGTAGTCAAACCAGCACTGCAGTAACACTTGGTGACGTGGCGAGTCCCATAAGTGCAGTTCAAGCTAGTGAGGTGGCAAGCACAAGTAGTGTCCCGCTGCCACCAAGAAGAAGACAAACACAGGCCCGTCGTGCCCACAATGCCCTTCCTGCTGCATTCGCCAATCCTAATTGGGATCCCACCACTTCTGCAGCACCCGTACTTCCCCCATTCACATCCCCAACCAAATGCAGTCGGCTGCATGAGAGGCATTTTCTTTATGTCCTCCCGAGTACCCCTACCCAACGAACTCCCCCAAAAAAGATGTCGTGTCTGCAGCAAGCGCGGATATAGGCGTGACACCCGCTATTATTGTCCCTCCTGTCCTGACAATCCTGATCTTTGCATTGGTGAATGTTTTGAACGCTACCATACACTAGTTGAGTATTAGCGTAGGGTACAGCATTGCACAGACTAGGCACACTTTCACAGGATCTCCCAAGATGCCATCGCATTTTGAGAGACCCGAACCTGGAACCAGGTACAGTTACAAAAGTTACAGGTGATATATGCCGAAGCATGGGGGCAGCAAGGGGCGGAGGAGCGATTTGCTCCTACCTTTTGCGGGTGGATGCCCCCCTGCTTCGGCATATATAAATGGTGCATGTATGCCCATCATTAGAAGTGGGTGGATGAAGGAAGGTATTCTAATGGTGGGCATACCCACCGATCAATCTCTTTTTTTCGTTCAGCCCACAGGCTGCATGAAAAAAAAAATTACAATATATGCCCAACAAGGACCAGCAACGTACTGGTATGTTGCTGGACTTTGAGTGGTTATACCAGAATGATGCCTGCAGGTTTAGGTATCATCTTGGTATCATTCTTTTCAGCCAGCGGTCGGCTTTCAGGTAAAAGCAATCCTAGCAGCTAAATTAGCATCTAGACTGCTTTTACAAGCAGTGGGAGGGAATGTCCCCCCCCCCACCGTCTTCCATGTTTTTCTCTGGCTCTCCTGTCCCAACGAGGAACCTGAGAATGCAGCCGGTGATTCAGCCAGCTGACCATAGAGCTGATCAGAGACCAGAGTGGCTTCAAACATCTCTATGGCCTAAGAAACCGGAAGCTACGAGCATTTCATGACTTAGATTTCGCCGGATGTAAACAGCGCCATTGGGAAATTGGGAAGGCATTTTATCACACCGATCTTGGTGTGGTCAGATGCTTTGAGGGCAGAGGCGAGATCTAGGGTCTAATAGACCCCAATTTTTTTCAAAAAAGAGTACCTGTCACTACCTATTGCTATCATAGGGGATATTTACATTCCCTGAGATAACAATAAAAATGAAAAAATGATTAAAAAAAAAAAAAATGAAAGGAACAGTTTAAAAATAAGATAAAAAAGCAAAGGCGAACCCAAGCGTCAAATGTAAACAGCAATTGCACCATGCATGTGAGGTATCACCGCGAAGGTCAGATCGAGGGCAGTAATTTTAGCAGTAGACCTCCTCTGTAAATCTAAAGTGGTAACCTGTAAAGGCTTTTAAAGGCTTTTAAAAATGTATTTAGTTTGTCGCTACTGCACGTTTGTGCGCAATTTTAAAGCATATCATGTTTGGTATCCATGTACTCGGCCTAAGATCATCTTTTTTATGTCATCAAACATTTGGGCAATATCGTGTGTTTTAGTGCATTAAAATTGAAAAAAGTGTGTTTTTTCCCCAAAAAATGCGTTTGAAAAATCGCTGCGCAAATACTGTGTGAAAAAAAAAAATGAAACACCCACCATTTTAATCTGTAGGGCCTTTGCTTTAAAAAATGTATAATGTTTGGGGGTTCAAAGTAATATTCCTGCGAAAAAAATAATTTTTTCATGTAAACAAAAAGTGCCCAAGCTATTTGCTGAGAGGTATAGTGAGTATTTTGCAGACCTCACTTTTTGTCACAAAGTTTTGAAAATTGAAAAAAGAAAAAAAATATTTTTTTTTTTCTTGTCTTTCTTCATTTTCAAAAACAAATGAGAGCTGCAAAATACTCACCAGCAAATAGCTTGGGGTGTCTACTTTCCAAAATTGGGTCATTGGGGGGGGGGGTTGTGCCACCTGGGCATTCCATGGCCTTCGAAACTGTGATAGGCAGTGAAGAGCGAAATCAAAAATTTACGCCCTTAGAAATCCTGAAGGCGGTGATTGGTTTTCAGAGCCCCGTATGCGGCTAGGCTCCCAAAAAGTCCCAAACATGTGGTATCCTCATACTCAGGAGAAGCAGATAAATGTATTTTGGGGTGCAATTCCACATATGCCCATGGCCTGTGTGAGCAATATATAATTTAGTGACAACTTTGTGCAAAAAAAAAAAAAACAAATTATCATTTTTCCGCAACTTGTGTCAAAATATAAAATATTCCATGGACTCAACATGCCCCTCAGCAAATAGCTTGGGGTGTCTACTTTCCAAAATGGGCTCATTTGTTGGGGTTTTGTGCCATCTGGGCATTTTATGGCCTTCAAAACTGTGATAGGTAGTGAGGAGTGAAATCAAAAATTTATACCCTTAGAAATCCTGAAGGCGGTGATTGGTTTTCGGGGCCCCGTACGTGGCTAGGCTCCCAAAAAGTCCCACACATGTGGTATCCTCATACTCAGGAGAAGCAGCTGAATGTATTTTGGGGTGTAATTCCACATATGCCCATGGCCTGTGTGAGCAATATATCATTTAGTGACAACTGTTTGTAAATTTTTTTTTTTTTTTGTCATTATTCAATCACTTGGGACAAAAAAAATTAATATTCAATTGGCTCAACATGCCTCTTAGCAATTTCCTTTGGGTGTCTACTTTCCAAAATGGGGTCATTTGGGGGGGGGGGGGGGTTTACTGCCCTGCCATTTTAGCACCTCAAGAAATGACATAGGCAGATAGGCAGTCATAAATTAAAGGCTGTGTAAATTCTAGAAAATGTACCCTAGTTTGTAGACGCTATAACTTTTGCGCAAACCAATAAATATACACTTATTGACATTTTTTTTACCAAAGACATGTGGCCGAATACATTTTGGCCTAAATGTATGACTAAAATTGAGTTTATTGGATTGTTTTATAACAAAAAGTAGAAAATACATTTTTTTTTCAAAATTTTCAGTCTTTTTCCATTTATAGCGCAAAAAATGAAAACGGCAGAGGTGATCAAATACCATCAAAAGAAAGCTCTATTTGTGGGAAGAAAAGGACGAAAATTTCGTTTGGGTACAGCATTGCATGACCGCGCAATTAGCAGTTAAAGCGACGCAGTGCCAAATTGTAAAAAGTGCTCTGGTCAGGAAGGGGGTAAATTCTTCCGGGGCTGAAGTGGCTGGACAGGAAGTGAATAGAAATCTCCCCAATATGACACAGATGGCTTTGTATATACTTCCATTTATGTATATTGTGTTAATGCCATTGCAGCATTGTTTTCTGGCATAATGTATTAGAACACACAGTGGTGTATTACTAGGTGATGTGATGAGGTCTTTAGATCTGAATTCAGACATTGGGGATTATTTACGAAAGGCAAATCCACTTTGCACTACAAGTGCAAACTACAAGTGCAAATGGAAGTGCAGTCGCTGTAAATTTGAGGGGTAGATCTGAAATGAGGGGAAGCTCTGCTGATTTTATTATTCAATCATGTGCAAGTTAAAAAATTCTGTGTTTTATTTTCCTTGCATGTCCCCCTCGGATCTACAGCGACTGCACTTCCACTTTGCACTTGTAGTTTGCATTTGTAGTGCAAAGTGGATTTGCCTTTAGTAAATAACCCCCATTGCATCCATAGCGTTGTTTGTCCTGGGCCATTTGCCAATATATGCATAACTATATTTCTATATTTTTATAGTTATCTTTTTATTTACATTATAGTTACATAGTTACATAGTAGGTGAGGTTGAAAAAAGAGCTTCAAAGTCCATCAAGTCCAACCTATGTGTGTGATTATAAGTCAGTATTACATTGTATATCCCTGTATGTTGTGGTCGTTCAGGTGCTTATATAATAGTTTTTTGAAACTATCGATGCCCCCCGCTGAGACCACCTCGTGTGGAAGGAAATTCCACATCCTGGCCGCTTTTACAGTAAAGAACCCTCTATGTAGTTTATGGTTAAACCACTTTTCTTAGATGGAATGGAATGTAACAAGTTGTATGAGAATGTAACTGGACAGCATACTCTAGCTGTGGCCGGACCAGAGTCTTGTAGAGTGGGAGAATTATTGCTTTATTCCTGGAGTTCCTTTTTTAATGCACACCAATATTCTTTTTGCTTTGCTAGCAGCAGGTTGGCATTGCATGCCATTGCTGAGCCTATCATCTACTAGGACCCCCAGGTCCTTTTCCATCATAGATTCCCCTAGAGGTTCTCCCTCTAGTGTATAGATTGCCTTCGTCTTTTTGCCACCCAAATGCATTATTTTACATTTTTCTACATTAAACCTCATTTGCCATGTAGTTGCCCACCCCATTAATTTGTTCAGATCTTCTTGCAGTGTTTTACTGTAGAACTGTTTTATGTTTTGTATGTCGGAATTTTTCTTGTTCTATGGTATATTTATTGTACCAGCTGCATTCTTTAAGCTTATGCAAACTTTGCATCTTTGTATGTGTCATGTGGCTGGAATATAAATTGTACATACCTAAAATGGTAGTGCACATCAGAAAAGTTAGGGATCTGGTTCTTAACCGGTTCTCAAACTCACAATAACTCAGCTTTAGGTATTTACAACCTTCACCTTGTTAGTTTTTTAAGATTTTATAAGGCTGGATCACATTGTTCAGTGTGTGTCGGGGCGGCTGTGGTAGTGCACACACGTAGGTATGACTGGACATATATAGTTTCCCTTTCTATTTTACAGTAAATTGCATAGATGTAAACCAGCCAAATACTGTAGGAAAGATTGTGGTTTTTACATGACATGCATTTTCACGCAGAAAATTACTTAAATTGTGCTCTGTGAAAATGTAAAAGTGTAAATAGGCTCTTTGATTCTGTTCAGTTTGCAAACTTTTAAGTAGAGTTTAACTTCATATCAGTATCATGTGAAACAGAAATTACTATTTTCATGTATGGTGAGGTAAAAAAAAAAAGTTTATTTGAACCATTACCATTAAACCATTGAAACAATATTCTTTATCAACATTTCCCATAAGATAATTGCTGTAATTTACCACATTTCTTTGCAGATAATATTCCTATTGAATCCAATCACTACATAATCCAGGCAAACATTTTACAGTCTCATTGTTCTAAGACAACTTTAAAACTCAATACCCACATGCACATGTATCTCGGGCAGCAATGTTGAATGACAGTGTGAAATAGGCAAATGTTGCCAACCAAACTTAAAGGAGTTGTAAAGTCGAGGCTCCTTTCACACTTGTACGACTTGTCCTGCGTTTTGGGACTGCAAAGTCGTATGACAAGTCGTTCCCCATGATTTCCAATGACTATCATTCATATTAGTACAGCTTCAAGTTGTGCACTACTTTGGTCCAACTTTGATCCTACTTCAGCCCATTGAATATCACAGAAGTCGGATCAAAGTCGGATCGCAGTCTTAACTGATCCGACTTTGGCATGCGACTTGTGCTCTGATGATGAAGGGGAACTCCATGCCAATTAAAAAAAAACAACATGGGTTCCCCATCCAAGAGCATACCAGGCCTTTCGGTCTGGAATGGATTTTAAGAGGAACCCCCACGCCGAAGAAACTGAGTGGGGGTCCCCCCAAAATCCATACCAGACCCTTATCTGAGCACACAGCCCGGGAGGTCAAGAAAGGGGGTGGGGACGAGCGAGCGCCCCCCCCCCCTCCTGAACCATACCAGACCGCATGCCCTCAACATGGGGGGTGGGTGCTTTGAGGCAGGGGGCCCTGCACCCCCACCCCAAAGCATCTTGTCCCCATGTTGATGAGGGCACAGGCCTCTTCCCGACAACCCTGGCTGTTGGTTGTCGGGGTCTGCGGGCAGGGAACTTATCGGAATCTGGAAGCCCCCTTTAACAAGGGGACCCCCAGATCCCGGCCCCCCACCCTATGTGAATGAGTATAGGGTACATTGTAGAGGTCGACCGATATGGGTTTTTCTCTGGCCGATGCCGATATTTAGAAATTGCGGTGGCCGATGGCCGATATGTGATGCCGATTTTTTTGGGCCGATATATTTGGCCGATTTTTTTTTTTTTTCTTTTTTCCCTTCATCTCATAAAATCTAACAGTTATACCCCTTTCACACTGGGGCGTTTTTCAGGCGCTTTTGGGCTAAAAATAGCGCCTGTAAAACGGCTCCCCTGCAGTCTCAGTGTAATATCCCGAGTGCTTTCACACTAAGGCGATGCGCTGGCAGGATGTTAAAAAAAAAGTCCTGCAAATGGCATCTTTGGAGCGGTGTATACCTCTCCTCCACCACTCCTGCCCATTAAAATGAATGCGCACAGCTGCCGAAGCGCCTGCAAAGCGTTTTGGCAGTGGCGCTTCAGGGGCGCATTTAACCCCTTCCTCGGCCGCTAGCTGGGTTATAAGCGCCCCGTTAGCAGCCGAATAGCGCCTCTAAAATGACGGTAAAGCGCCGCTAAAACTAGCAGCGTTTTACCATCAACGCATGCCTGCTCCAGTGTGAAAGCAGCCTTAAGTAATACAGAATTTTTTTTTCATTTAAACATTAAACAAAACAAACCTCCAATCAGTTCACTTGTATGTATAATTTAGAAAAAAAAAAAAAAAAAAAACTATCTTAAATATTAAATACACAAAAACAGGTAATCAAAACTTTTGGACGAAAAAAAATGGGCTAACTTTACTGCTTAGGTTTTTTTTTTAATTCATTACTGTATTTTTTTTTTTTTTTGTAAAAATTGCGTTTGAAAGACCGCTGCGCAAATACCGTGTGACATAAAATATTGCAACAATCACCATTTTATTCCCTAGGGTCTCTGCTAAAAAAATATATATAATGTTTGGGGGTTCTAAGTGATTTTCTAGCAGAAAATACTGGATTTTTACTTGTAAGCAACAAGTGTCAGAAAAGATTTAGTCTTTAAATGGTTAAACTGAGAGCTTCTACACGGAGTTCAGTCTATTGATAAAAGAACCTGAAAGAGATACAAATGTATCTTCTTATCAGACTTGGCAGGCTGCCCAGAGGAGGAGAGAAGAAAACTTCACAGATAACTTAAGGCAACCTGCATTAACTTCTATTACAGAAGTCATTTGCAAGTCACAGCTGAAGTTACAATCGGCCTTTTTTATCAGCACAATCGGCCGATGCCGATTAAGTAAAAAACGCCAAATATCGGCCGATATATCGGCCGGCCGATATATCGGTCGACCTCTAGTACATTGTACCCATACCCATTCACTTAAAAAAAGTGTAAAAGATAAAACACAGTACACAGGTTTTTAAAGTAATTTCTTGGGCAGCTCCGGGGTCTCTGCTGACTTCTTCTCCCCTCTCCGGCTCGTCTGTCTCCTCCGCTGATGTCTTCTGCCTCTGACGGTTCTTCTCCCCTCTCCGGTTCTTCTCCACTGATGTCTTCTAGCCCTTTCTGGTTCTTCTCCCTCTGTCTGCTGTCTTCTGCCTCTGCCAGGTCTTCTCCGCTAGGGATGAGCTTCGTGTTCGAGTCGATATGGGCCGTTCGCGCGAAATTCGGGTGGCGCGTCACGGCCCATAATTCACTGCGGCATCGCAGTGCATTGCTGGCTGATGATTGGCCAAGCATGCACTATGACCCGCATGCTTGGCCAATCACAGCGCCGTCAGTAGAGAGAGCTGTAATTGGCCAAAGCCAGGGTGGCTTTGGCCAATTATGCTTCAGGGGGTTTAGAACATGCCCCACACTATATAAGGCCGCCTGCACGGCAGCCCTGTGTAGTGTGTTCCGGCGTGCTGAGAGAGAGAGAGAGAGACAGTGTCATTTCATTTGAGTTAGATAGATTAGGCAGGACAGTCAGTGAGTTAGCTGCACCTACAGTGTATTGTGTATATATATGCATCCCAGGTGTTGTATGTGTATATATATATATATATATATATATATATATATATATATATATATATATACACTGTATTCAGTTTAGCTAGATCCGTTCCTGTTATCTTCCTACTGACAGGCAGGCTTGTCTTGTTACAGTATTTACAGCTACCTGAAGAAAATTGCTGGTGTTCTTTTGATCCTATTAGTACCACAGTCAGGCAGCTAGACTATTTACAGTTAGTGTAGTGCGTCCTCCTCACAGTGTTCAGTTAAAGCTACAAGTTAGTTTAGTGTGACCTCTGCACAGTGTTCAGCTAAAACTACAAGTTAGGGTAGTGCATCCTCCTCACAGTGTTCAGCTAAAGCTACAAGTTAGTTTAGTGTGACCTCTGCACAGTGTTCAGCTAAAGCTACAAGTTAGGGTAGTGCGTCCTCCTTACAGTGTTCAGCTAAAGCTACAAGTTAGTTTAGTGTGACCTCTGCACAGTGTTCAGCTAAAGCTACAAGTTAGGGTAGTGCGTCCTCCTCACAGTGTTCAGCTAAAGCTACAAGTTAGTGTAGTGCGTCCTCCTCACAGTGTTCAGCTAAAACTACAAGTTAGTATAGTGCGACCTCTGCACAGTGTTCAGCTAAAGCTACAAGTTAGTGTAGTGCGTCCTCTGAACAGTGTTCAGCTAAAACTACAAGTTAGTGTAGTGCGACCTCTGCACAGTGTTCAGCTAAAGCTACAAGTTAGTGTAGTACGTCCTCTGAACAGTGTTCAGCTAAAACTACAAGTTAGTGTAGTGCGACCTCTGCACAGTGTTCAGCTAAAACTACAAGTTAGTGTAGTGCGACCTCTGCACAGTGTTCAGCTAAAGCTACAAGTTAGTGTAGTGCGTCCTCTGAACAGTGTTCAGCTAAAACTACAAGTTAGTGTAGTGCGACCTCTGCACAGTGTTCAGCTAAAGCTACAAGTTAGTGTAGTGCGTCCTCTGAACAGTGTTCAGCTAAAACTACAAGTTAGTGTAGTGCAACCTCTGCACAGTGTTCAGCTAAAGCTACAAGTTAGTGTAGTGCATCCTCCGAACAGTGTTCAGCTAAAGCTACAAGTTAGTGTAGTGCGTCCTCCTCACAGTGTTCAGCTAAAACTACAAGTTAGTTTTTTGCGAGCTCTGCACAGTGTTCACCTAAAGCTACCTGTAGAAGGTTGGTAGGTTGGTGGTGTTTTCCTGATCCTATCACTACCGCAGGCAGCTAAATAAGCTACAAGTTTGTTTTTTGCGAGCTCTGAACAGTGTTCACCTAAAGCTACCTGTAGAAGGTTGGTGGTGTTCTCATACTACAGGCAGGCAGTTGATTTTGCTAGCTGCAGTATCAGTATATATATATATATATATATATATCCCAGCTCAGTGCAGCTACAGGCCATTAGTATGTCTGGAAGGCCAACAAGGAGAGGCAGACAGTCACAAGCCAATAAAAGAGGGCAAGCAGGCTCTGTGTCTAGAGGCAACAGTGCTGGTCGTGGAGACGGTGCATCCTCATCAGCACGTGGTCGCAGGACACGCTTGGCCTTTTTTTCGGCAGCTGGCCGTGTTGAGCCGCAACATGCGGAAGACTTGGTCGAGTGGATGACCAAGCCGTCCTCATCCTCCTCATCCTCTCTCACCCATGCTCAGGGTACTTTGTCTGGCAAAGCAGCTGCCAATGAGGCCTCTTCCCTCGGCTCAATGGCATCCGTGACTCCTTTCCTAGCCCCACCATGTCCTCCTGAGGAGTCCCTCAAACTGTTTGACCACAGTGTTGGGTACATGCTCCAGGAGGATGCCCAGCGTTTAGAAGGCTCTGATGATGATACTGAGCTAGATGAAGGCAGTAACGTGAGCACGGACAGAGGACAGCAATCTGGCAGTCATGCTCCCCCTGCTGCAGCATACTGCCAGGTTTGCTCCAGTGATAAGGAGGGAGGGGATGATGAGGTCACTGACTCAATGTGGGTGCCTGATAGGAGAGAAGAGGAGGAGGCACATAACCAACGAGGCAGGATGCCCTCCAGGGGCCAGCCTAAGGGCAGCACACTGACTACATCACACCCCAAAGCTCCGCATGTGCAGGGCGCTGCTGTCTCTGCGCGTTATTCCAAAAGTTCTTTGGTGTGGGCCTTTATTGAGACAAGTGCATCAGATTGCAACATATGTCTCAAGCGTATCTCGCGTGGCCAAAACATCTCCCGCTTGGGCACCACATGCTTGACCAGACATATGTTGACCTGCCATGCAGTTCGTTGGCAAGCATATCTAAAAGACCCACACCAAAGAACAAAGAGGACCTCTCCTTGCTCCTCATCAGCTGAGATCTCCAACCCCACTATACCTTCAGTCCTCTCTGAGACCTGCACTGAGAGGAATGAAGGTGTAGAATTAGGTGTGTCACAGCCAAGTACTTGTGGGCAATCTGCTTTCGGTACACCGACGTCAGATTGTACCAGGCAAATTTCCCTGCCCCAGCTGCTGCACCGCCGAAAGAAGTTCGTTCCCAGCCATCCACATGCCCAGCGGTTGAATACTAGCTTGGCAAAATTGCTAGCACTTCAACTGCTGCCTTTTCAGTTGGTAGACTCTGCCCCCTTCCGTGAGTTTGTGGAATGTGCGGTTCCTCAGTGGCAGGTACCCAAACGCCACTTTTTCTCACGGAAGGCGATTCCGGCTCTCTACCGGCATGTGGAAGGCAATGTCCATGCCTCGCCGGACAAGGCAGTCAGCGGTAAGGTGCATATTACCGCTGACTCATGGACCAGCAAGCATGGACAGAGACGTTACCTAAGTTTCACCACGCATTGGGTGACTCTGCTGGCAGCTGGGAAGGATGCAGGACAAGGTGCAGTAGTTTTGGAGGTTGTTCTACCACCACGCCTTGAAAATGCCACTGCTAATGATTGTGACATACCTCTCTCCTCCACCCCCTCCTCTTCTTCTTCCTCCATGGCCTCTTCCTGTGCTTTGTCCTCGGAAGCAGCGCTGCTCCGTAGCCGTTCAAGGGGCCACGCAAGTATGCAGGCCAAAAGATGCCATGCGGTGCTTGAGCTGGTGTGCTTGGGGGACAGGAGCCACACTGGGGCAGAGGTTCTGTCAGCTCTGCAGGGGCAGGTTCAGAGGTGGTTGACGCCACGCCAACTTAAGGCAGGAATGGTGGTTTGCGACAATGGCACCAACCTCCTCTCCGCCCTCCGACAGGGACAACTGACCCATGTGCCCTGTTTGGCTCACGTCCTTAACTTGGTGGTGCAGCGGTTCTTGGGCAGGTACCCGGGCTTACAGGATGTCCTGAGGCAGGCCAGGAAAGTCTGTGTGCATTTCCGCCGGTCATATAATGCCAGTGCTCGGCTGGCAGACCTCCAAAAGGAGTTTAACCTGCCCAAGAACCGCCTAATCTGTGACATGCCCACCAGGTGGAACTCAACGTTGGCCATGTTGCAGCGGCTGCACATGCAGCAGAGGGCCATCAATGAGTACCTGTGCGACTATGGCACCAGGACAAGGTCAGGGGAGCTTGTTTTTTTTTCCCCACACCAGTGGGCCATGATCAGGGATGCATGCACTGTCCTGTCACCATTTGAGGAGGCCACGAGGATGGTGAGCAGTGACAGTGCATGCATTAGTGACACTGTCCTCCTTGTCCACCTGTTGAAGCACACGCTGCGTGGAATAATGGACAGGGCACTTGAGGCAGAACAGAGGCAGGAAGAGGAGGACTTCCTTAGCTCTCAAGGCCCCCTTTATCCAGACAATGTTCCTGCATGCCCGCCGATCACACAGGAAGAGGACGAGGAGGAGGAGGAAGAGGAGGAGGATTGTGTCAGTATGGAGGTGAAGCCTGGCACTCAGCATCAGCAGCAGTCTTTAAGGGATCAGTCCCAAGAAACACATGGACTTGTATGTAGCTGGGAGGAGGTGGCTGCGGACCATGTCGTCCTTAGTGACCCAGAGGACTCCGGACCGAATGCCTCAGCAAACCTACGCTGCATTGCCTCCCTGATCCTGCAAAGCCTGCATAAGGATCCTCGTATTCGTGGGATCAAGGAGAAGGACCAATACTGGCTGCCAACCCTCCTTGATCCACGTTACAAGGGTAAGGATGCGGACCTTATCTTGCCATCGCAGAGGGAGCAGAGGATGAAACATCTTCGGGAGGCCTTGCAGAAAGGTCTGTGCAACGCGTTCCCAGAGACTGGGAGGTTACAAACTCCTGTTTCTGGACAACGTGTTGCTGAGGCTTCGGTCAGTCAAAGAAGGAGCAGTGGAGAAGGTGGCCGTCTGACCGATGCGTTCAGACAATTTTTTAGTCCGCAGCCCCAAGGTATGATCGGTTCCAGCAACCATCGCCAGCGTCTGTTTTACATGGTGCAGGAATACCTAGGGGCAAGATCTGACTTGGACACCTTTCCCACCAAAAATTCTCTGGGTTACTGGGACTTGAGGATGGATCACTGGCCATAGCTTGCACAGTATGCAATTGAGTTACTCGCCTGTCCTGCATCCAGCATTCTTTCGGAACGCACATTCAGTGCTGCTGGAGGCTTTTTAACCGATCACAGGGTGCGTCTGTCCACCGACTCGGTCGATCGACTGACCTTCATAAAAATGAATCAGTCTTGGATCACCACCAGCTACCAAGCACCTGATGCTGATGTAACCGAATAATTTTTTTTAAATCTCAGATCCCTTCAAAGACTGCCTATGCTGATGCTGAGTGACTATCTTGAGTAATTATCCTCTTCCTCCTCAATGATCACGCTGATAGCTTGTAAGAACATTTTTGGTTCTGGGCGCCGCCACCAGTGCCTAAGGCCCAATTTTTCAGCCCCTGTTTAACAGGGGCGTGTAATTACAATTTTTGATGCAATACTTTGCAGCAGGGCTCGTTCCTGCATTCCAACTAGAGTATCTGTGAGGGGATGCAGTGTTGTGGCACCAGCACCAGTGCCTAAGGCCCAATTTTTCAGCCCCTGTTCAACAGGGGCATGTAATTACAATTCTTAATCTAATATTTCACAGCAGGGCCCGTTTCTGCGCCCACCAAGAGTGAGTGAGGACCTACAGTGTTGTGGCACCAACACCACCACCAAAGGCCCAATTTTTCTGCCCCTGTTCATCATTCTTGATCTAATATTTCACAGCAGGGCCCTGTGAGGGATTACAGTGTTGTGGCCACAACAACACCTAAGGCCCAAATTTCTGCTGAGTATATAGGGCAGGCCCCTACTTTCAAACATCCAACTTACAAACGACTCCTACTTGCAAACGGAAGGAGACAACAGGAAGTGAGATGAAATCTACCCCTAGGAAGGGAAATTCTCTCCTGTAAGAGTTAATATGGGAAAACATTTCTCCTTTCCACTGATGCTTTATCACCAATCCTTGCTTCACAAAAAACCCCAAATTTTCAAAAAAACATTTGTCATTGGGACAAAAAGTGAGGTGAAATCTTCTGAAGAGGAGCACAGACAGCAAAACAAATGTCACAGGGTTGATAACCCTTCCCTATGTTTTCCAAAAAGCTTAAAATAGATTTTTTGGCTGGAGCTAAACACGTTAAAAATGTACCAGTTCAAAATTACAAACAGATTCTACTTGACAACAAACCTACAGTCCCTGTCTTGTTTGCATACTGCTGTTCAGAGTACAGAGCCTGTATACTGCTGTTTCCTTTTTTAATTTGGGTGCGGGGTTCCCCTTAATATCCATACAAGACCCAAAGGGCCTGGTAATGGACTTAGGGGTACCCATGCCGTTTGTCTCACTGATTTTCATCCATATTGCCAGGACCCGACATTACATTAAAGCCGCAAGCAGTTTTGAATGACTTTTTTTCCTTTAAAAATGACATTTTGTGCATGGACTGTTCTAAGCACAGGAAACACGCGCCACTTTACAGACATATTATAGACACCTCCCCAGGTACGATATTTAAAGGAATATTTCACTTTCTTTTTTTTTTTTTTACATTAAGCATCATTAAAATCACTTATCCCGAAAAAACGGCCGTTTTAAAAAGTTTTTTTTGCATTGATACATATCCCCTGGGGCAGGACCCGGGTCCCCAAACCCTTTTTAGGACAATACCATGCAAATTAGCCTTTAAAATGAGTACTTTTGATTTTGAATGTTCGAGTCCCATAGACGTCAATGGGGTTCTAACATTAGTGCGAATTTCCGGTCCGTTCGCAGGTTCTGGTGTTCGGCTCATCCCTATTCTCCGCTGTCTTCTCGCTCTTTTGCCCGGTCTTCTCAACTGTCTTCTCCCTCTGTTCTTCTTCCGATGTTGACTCAATGCTCTCTCCCGCTCTAATGCTGGGTGCGTGGTGTGCCACTACTTATATTGGCATGAGGTGGTGTCACCGGAGGCCAGCCCCTTATTATGTCACGGCCCATCATGCCCCGGGCGGTGACGTCATAAGGGGGGCCTCAGGATGGTGTCACATGGTGACCCCGCCCCATGCCAATATAAGTAGGGTGGAGAAGGAAGTACCCCCCCAAGAAACTGGGACTTTACAGGCAACAAATGTACAGAAATACAAAAACACTAAACTTTGTTAAATAAATATGCATACAGTGGGGCAAAAAAGTATTTAGTCAGCCACTAATTGTACAAGTTCTCCCACTTAAAAAGATGAGAGAGGCCTGTAATTGTCATCATAGGTATACCTCAACTATGAGAGACAAAATGTGGAAACAAATCCAAACAATCACATTGTCTGATTTTTGAAAGAATTTATTTGCAAATTATGGTGGAAAATAAGTATTTGGTCAATATCAAAAGTTCATCTCAATACTTTGTTGTACTTTGTTGTTTGTACTGCTGTGAATGACTATGAGCAGATCTGCGTTTTTTGGTATTCGGGGCGGCTGCATTGCACTCTATCTTATGAAGCTACTTTGGAAAGTTCTAATTACCCAAAATAATCACCTATACATCCTTCTTTGCAAATCACAAGCTATCTTCTGCTGAATTGGTTGGAGATCATGGCCATATTATGCAGTGAAATTGTAGCCTGACATCTCCTGCGTGGGCCCTTTTTTGTCAGTGCATTTTGGTGTATGAGGTCGGACCCACCCTCTACCCCTCTGTTCTTGTGACATTGGGGTGCTTGGCTTCGTATTAAGTTGCCGCCACTGCTCCAGCATTGAGATCTCTATGGTGACCCCTTTTGGGGTGATCCTGTTCTGTGACTTGCCCCTGATGAAGGGACGCCTTTACAGTCCCGAAACGCATCGGCCCGTCTGGACAACTTACATGTATCCCCACCATTGATATCATTGTTTTTAGTGGTTTTGTATTTTTGTATTATACACACTGTGCTTATTTGTATTTATATAGGATATTGTATAAATTTCAATAAATCTTTTTAATTGTTCATTTTTTGGTTGTTGCCGTTAAAGTCCCACTCATTTGGGGGTACCCTCTCTATAAAGATTCATACCAGACAGTGCCTGGTATTGTCGGAGACCAAAGTCGGATCCCTGTTCATTGAAGTTGGACGCATGTCGAACTTTAAGTCGCAGGGCAAAGTCAGATCCACAGTCGTACGACTGTCTTGTCAAAATTGCGGCCATGAAATTGCAGCAAAATCATGCGACTTTGAAGTCGCACAAGTGTAAAAGGGGCCTCAGTGTTTTTCACCTTAATGCATTCTATGCATTAAGGTGAAAAACTTTCTGTGCTGCAGCAGCCCCCAGAGCCCCTCTTTTCCTTACCTGAACCCCATCGTTCCAGCGACGAGAACGAGCTCAGCAGCTCCAGTCGCTGTCTCGGGTCATCATTGGATAGATTGATAGCAGCAGGAGCCATTGGTTCCTCCTGCTGTCGATCAAATCCTTTGACACGAACCCGGGAGGCGAGCCTGAGTCCTGCTGTCTGTGTCAATGGACGCAGAAACAGGACGCGGGAGCACGCTTGCACAAGTACCCCCATGGAATGGGGCTCTCCGTGGGGACACTCACTGAAGAGGAGGAGCCAGGAGCGCCACCGGGGGACCCCAGAAAAGGATGATCGGAGCCGCTCTGTGCAAAACCCAGGTAAGCATGACATGTTTGTTATTTTATTTTAAAAAAAAAACCTTTACAACCACTTTAAAACCCAACTGAACTTTTAATTTAAGTCAGCTAAATAGATTTTAGGTGCATCAAAACAAAAGGTGTTCAAAGCCTTACAGTTTGTTTTCATTAGAAAGTAGGGATGAGCCGAACATTCCCCGATTCGGTTCGCACCAGAACTTGCGAACAGACAAAAAATTAGTGAGAACACCATTAAAGTCTATGGGACACGAATGTGAAAAATCAAAAGTGCTCATTTTAAAGGCTTATATGCAAGTTATTGCGATAAAAAGTGTTTTGGGACCCGCATACTCCCCGCAGGGCACATGTATCATTGCAAAAAAAAGATTTTAAAATCGCTGTTTTTTCAGGAGCAGTGATTTTAAGAATGCTTAAAGTGAAACAATAAAAATGAAATATTCCTTTAAATATCATGCCTGTAAAGTAGCGCATTTTTCCCATGTTTAGAATAGTACTGCAGCAAAATGACATTTCTAAAGGAAAAAATGTCATTTAGCCCTGGTTCACACTGGAGCGTTTTGACATGCGTTTTGACATGCCGTCAATGGCACCGTCCTAATCGGTGCGACGCTGCATCTGCGGCGCTGCACCAGTTTCAAAAAGTAGTCTCTGTACTACTTTTTGCGATTTCGGGGTGCGATTTACATTGACATCTGTGCAGAAACCTAAATCAGGACTGACATGCGGGAGTGAAATTGCATGAGTTCAGCTGAACTCGCATGGCTTCATTCCCGCAGCTCAGTGTGAACCTAGTTCAAAATTGCTCATGGCTGTAATGTATTGCCGGATCCCGGCAATATACATAAAAAAGCATTAAAAAAAACATGGGTTCCCTCCCCAGTCCATACCAGGCCCTTCGGGTCTGGTATGGATATTAAGGTGAACTGCATGCCAATTTTTTTTTTTAAATGGGCCTGGTATGCATGGGGGGGGAGGGGGGACCCTGTCATAGGGCTCCCCTTACCCACTTCAATGCACTATATTATATATTGTACACTGCACTATATACCCTGCACTGTATTATATATACTACACTGAGTGCAATATATACTCTGAACTGTAGTATATATACTATAAGGACTGCACTATATACTCTGAACTGCAGTATATATATGTAGCGCACTACCCCCCGTAGGAGCTGCTAGTTAGTTCATTACAGTACATGCTGGTTTAACCCCCGCTTCTTCCACCGCACTGTAGTAATCACAGACACAGTTGAACAGTTCAAACAATAACTTTTATTCCTGATTCGGCAGTAGTGTTACTTGAATGATGCAAACGGATATAAGTTGCCTCTGATCTAAGCTGCACGAGTAGTTAGAATCTTCCCTTAACAAACTGGCTCATGCCCCTCTGAAAAGCATGCGGTACTACTGAAATGCTGGGTGTCCCAGGCCTCACCTGCCTTCTCAGCTCTGGCCATTTCTTCCCTTGCCAGCTCAAGGAAGTCCAGGAACCCCCAGTCTACTCAGGTCGGTCTGCAGCCACTTCTTTGATTCTTGGTTGATGAAACCTTCCAGCTATGGAGTCTCTGAACCTCCATGCCTTCCGGCAAAGCTCCGTGGCTTTCCAGCTCCGGGTCTCTGAACCCCAGGCCTTCTAGCCCTTATCCTTAACGTCACATCTTGCTGCCTTTTCACTCCTACCACACCACTCCGGGACATCTGACCCCCCAGTGTGTGTATATATATATATATATATATATATATATATATTTATATATGAACCCGCCCCTGCCCAAACAAATTAACCATTGGACAAGGGCCATAGACACTGCCTGTCCTTCAAGCCCTGACCTGCCTCCTTTCCAGAACATTACTCTGGAGAAATAAGGGAGGGTTTTCCAGGATGATGACAAACAGGTGGTCACACCCCCCTCTAACCTACAACTCCACCCTAACCCAAATCAAACCTCCAGACCTGTACAAACAGTAAGGCACTGGTAATTTAACCTGTCTTTTAACCTTATAGCACCCACCAAAAGGGCACTATACGGACTGCACTATATACGCTTCTGAAAAATTGGGCCTTAGGTGTTGGTGGTGGCAGAACACGGTAACCCCTCACCGTTACCCTTGTTGGGTGCAGGAATGGTCGCTGCTGTTGAAAATTATTTCAAAAATTGTAATTACATGCCCCTGTTAAACAGGGGCAGATACATTGCGCCTTAGGTGTTGGTGGTGCCAGAACACTGTAACCCCTCATAGTTACTCTTGTTGAGTGCAGGAATGGTCCCTGCTGTTAAAAATTATTTCAGAGGCTGCTTGTCCACTTTTAGTGGCCTGTGAGCGTCTGCCTCTCCTTGGAGGCCTTCTGGACATGATGGGTATTTTATTTTAACACCGCACTACACTGTATTATATACTGTGTATACCGCCTGAAGTGTATTTAAAACTGTACACACTGTATTATATACTGTGTACACCATATGGTGTATTAGCCATTAATGCCATTAATTAATTAGCCACATATGGTGTAACAGCCATTAATGTCTAAACTGCTGGCAACAAAAGCGAGTACACCCCTAAGTGAAAATGTCCAAATTGGGCCCAATTTGGCATTTTGCCTCCCTGGTATCATGTGACTCGTTAGTGTTACAAGGTCTCAGGTGTGAATGGGGAGCAGGTGTGTTAAATTTGGTACTATCACTCTCACTGTCTCATACTGGAAGTTCAACATGGCACCTCATTTCAAAGAACTCTCTGAGGATCTGAAAAAAAATAATTGTTACTGTACATAAAGATGGCCTAGGCTATAAGAAGATTGCCAAGACCCTGAAACTGAGCTGCAGCATGGTGGCCAAGACCATATAGCGATTTAACAGGGCAGGTTCCACTCAGAACAGGCCTTGCCATGGTCGACCAAAGAAGTTGAGTGCACATGCTCAGCGTCATATCCAGAGGTTGTCTTTGGGAAATAGACGTATGAGTGCTGCAAACATTGCTGCAGAGGTTGAAGGGGTGGGGGGTCAGCTTGTCAGTGCTCAGACCATACACCACACACTGCATCAAATTGGTTTGCATGGCTGTCATCCCAGAAGTAAGCCTCTTTGAAAGATGATGCACAAGAAAGCCCGCAAACAGTTTGCTGAAGACAAGCAGACTAAGGACATGGATTACTGGAACCATGTCCTGTGGTCTGATGAGACCAAGATAAACTTATTTGGTTCAGATGGTGTCAAGCGTGTGTGACGGCAACCATGTGAGGAGTACAAAGACAAGTGTGTCTTGCCTACAGTAAAGCATGTTGGTGGGAGTGTCATGGTTTGGGGCTGCATGAGTGCTGACGGGACTGGGGAGCTACAGTTCATTGAGAAAACTATAAATATCAACATGTACTGTGATATACTGAACCAGAGCATGATCCCCTCCCTTCGGAGACTGGGCCACAGGGCAGTATTCCAACCTAAACCCTATTGAGCATCTGTGGGGCATCCTCAAATGGAAGGTGGAAGAGCGCAAGGTCTATAACATCCACCAGCTCCGTGATGTCATCATGGAGGAGTGGAAGAGGACTCTAGTGGCAACCTGTGAAGCTCTAGTGAACTCCATGCCCAATGGGGTTAAGGCAGTGCTGGAAAATAATGGTGGCCACCACACAAAATATTGACACTTTGGGCCCAATTTGGACATTTTCGCTTAAGGGTGTACTCACTTTTGTTGCCAGCGTTTTAGACATTAATGGCTGGGTGTTGAATTATTTTGAGGGGGCAGAAAATTTACACCGTTTTACAAGCTGTACACTCACTACTTTACATTGTAGCAAAGTGTCATTTCTTCAGTGTTGTCACATGAAAGGTATAATAAAATATTTACAAAAATGTGAGGGGTGTACTCACTTTTGTGAGATACTGTGTATGTATATATATATATATATATATATATATATATATATATATATATATATATATATATATATATTTATATATATATATATATTTATATATATATATATATATATATATATATATATATATATATATATATATATATATATATATATATATATATATATATATATATATATAGTCTCCATCCACTATAACACACTATAAGTAGCCTTATATAATGTGGGACGTGGACTTGGCCAAAGTCACCCTGCCTTTGGCCAATTATGGCTCTGGCGCGCTGTGATTGGCAAAGCATGCAGGTTAGGTGTATGCTTTGGCCAATCAACATACAGCAATGCACTGTGGTCTTGCAGTGCATTATGGGGTGCTCAAATTTGCCGCAAACGCCCCATAAAATTCGCTGTTCAGCGAAAGGGGCGAACACCCCATGTTTGAGTCAAACTTTTGTTCAACTCGAACTCGAAGCTCATCCCTATTAGAAAGCATCCACAGCCTGAGTAGAAAAGCCTGCAATAAGGTGCAGAGAAGTACTCATGCTCTACATGGAAACAATATTTATTTAATTTATTAATTCAGGTACTTATATAGTGTCGACAATTTATGCAGCACTTTACAAATATTTTGTACATCCACATCACATCACATTACAACACTCTCTTTGCAGAGGCCCAATGCACCCCCTACTGATTCACTGCTAGAGCTTTCCATGTAGAAGGGAGCACAAGCTCTGCTAATTCCAATGCTAAAAGTTTAATTCAGAGAACAGGGGGTGTATTGGACCTCTGCAGAAAGACCATTCCTTCCCCAAAGAGACCAAGGGTCCTTTTACTCAGCATGCTGGCAGGAAACATGCTTTCTACTTTGTAGATCAGTTGTTCTCAACCTGGGGGTCGGGACCCCCTGGGGGGTCAAATGATGATTTGCCAGGGGTCACCAAATCCTTGGCTGTTTCTGAAACCCGCACCGCTCTCCCAGCCTTTTTGTGGCCGCCCAACAGGGCTGTCCCTGGAGCCTGCAGCCACCCGCTGTCTGGAGGAGACCCTATGTCCTGATTTCGGCATAGGTGTCACTGCTACGAAACACCACAAAGTCGGACACAGTGAGTAACACTACCTGTGATTATAGTTGCCATTAAAAGTCCCCACTACAGTCTCCCCACCGCCCCACCAAGGAGTAAGAGAAGGAATAAAAATAGAGAATACATGGAAGGGAGAGGAAAAGAGGGTGAGGAACAAAGAAAAAGGGGGAGAAAGAATAAGAGAAAGAACAAGAAAGACGGCTAGAAAGAGGGATGGGGGAAAAAAAACAAGAAATTATTATAGAGAGAGATAAAAGAGAAAGAAAGGGGAACAAAGAGAAAGAGTGGTACGTCTTAAAATGTACCATAAGGGGTTTTAATACTGTACGAGTGGAAGGGACTCAGGGAGCACTAAATGTCCGTGGGTTAGGGGCGCAAATTACTTGTCTTGCCTTGGGTGCTGACAACCGATGTTATGAAAATAATTTTACGTTTAGGGGTCTCCACAACTTGGGAAATTTTATTAAGGGGTCACGGCACTAGAGAGGTTGAGAACCACTGTTTTAGATGAATTCTAAATTAAACAAATTGTAAAAATTGAAGAAGCCAGGCAGAAAATTGTCAGCCAAACAGTGGGTGAATCCAATCAGATGCAGCCAGTGTTCAGGTTTTGTGACAGTCTTGGATGCCAGCTCTCAGAATACAATTGCAGTAAAAATAAGAACTGAAGCCCAACAATAGTCCAGATACAATATGCTGGCTACCCTTTTGATTGTTAATCTGACCCTACTGAAGTAAAGTTGTATATGGACTTCTGAGCAGTGGTTGTCACTTCAATTCCTACTTTTACTATAGTACATTACAAACCAAAGAAACTACAGAGATCCTCTAGGTAGAAGCTGCCTCCCCAATAACAAGATTACATACACCAACATCATTATAACACTGTTGGATAGCAACTCTATCAAGATAACTTTATGGACCCAGCATTACCTTTCCACTCTCTAGAATTTACGTTGTAATTGCTGGCAGAAAAGATTCCTTCATCTGTGCTGTTTAGCATGGATAGGGCAATCAAGTGATTTCTCCTGTTCAGCCTTCAGGACGGAATGAGAGAAGTCTTATAGCATATGGCCAGCTTAAGACTTTGATCACCTTTTGTATTGATGCATCTGAAAAATGCTTACCTGCAATTAACTGAAAGCTCAAATAGGCTTTAAGAATTTTTCCAGACACTTTTACTATTTATGAAACAAGAATACCTTTGCAAATTATTATTTAATCTTATACAAGAAAAAGTCTGGTATTTGGCTATTCCCTGCTTGAAGAGCACCATACATGCAAAAACTTCCTCTTCATATCTATTCATATTGATATATATTTCATCACATTGTTCAATGCATTGTCGATTTTTGGATGTTAAGATACTTAAAAATTATCACCCTATCCTGCCAGTGTTGTTAGGACTGACAATGACTGTTTTGCCTATAGGCTCCTCCAAACTGCCTCTCAAACCTCCAGGCAATCATTCTAATTAGAAAAGCCAGGCTGGGTTCTTTTGATGGGTTTTATGTATTGTTTGCCCAAGATAAGACTGGTGACAGAAACAGACTTGCTTTTGTGTGACATAAGCATGAATCTCTGTAGTTTGTTAAGTGGTGAGACATCTTCAACATTACAAACAAGTCTAGCTGAATGTGACTAACTACTACTAGTCATACCATGTTCTTATAAAAAATGTTGTTATGTTTTCCCCCTTAAAGTGGTTGTAAAGGCAGAAGGTTTTTTTTTATCTTAATGCATTATATGCATTAAGATAAAAAACCTTCTGTGTGCAGCAGCCCCCCCCCCCCCTTAGCCACCCATCTAGATCCAGCAATGTTGCACGAGAGACTCGGCTGTCAGGGACTCCCCTTCTCATTGGCTGAGACAGCAGCGCTGCGCCATTGGCTCCCACTGCTGTCAGTCAAAGTCAGTGGGCCAATGAGGACAGAAAAGGGGCGGAGGCCGTGCTCCATGTTTGAATGGACACAGGGAGCTGCGACTCTGTTGCCACCATAGCAAGCTGCTTGCTGTGGGGACACTCAACAGGACGGAGGGGCCAGGAGCAACGAAAAGGGACCCGAGAAGAGGAGGATCAGGGCTGCTCTGTGCAAAACCACTGCGAAGAGCACTTACTAACTAGCACTTACTAACTTATGACAAGTTATTTGTCAATCAAGATAGAACCAGCCTGAAATTTGTGTTGTGGGAGGTTGCTATAAATAGATTAGCAGAGAGCTTGTCTTGTCACAGCACAGTTCTGCACATTCCTTCTTCCTTTGCCTATGTGGAGAGGGGGTGTGTGCCTTTCCTTCGATCAGCTGTCTTGGCTGTGTGCCAAGAATCCACTCCCAGTGCTAAACAGGAAGAGAAAATTTCTAACACGATGTGCACTTTCTAAAGAATATATAAAGCGGAAGACAGCAGATATAAATGTAAAACTTATGTAGGGATTTTTTTTCATCCCTGTGTATCATCTGAGGCTGTTCACTTCACTGGGTATATGTGAGGGTTTATATTCACATTTACATTTACATCAAGCAAGCTATGTATTTCTTATAGAGTTGTTGAATATATGGGCACTTCATAATTTATTACAATTACTGGGAATAAAATCCTACTTCAAGATATGTTCCAAAAATTAATAAATGCCAACAGTAAGAAATGGTGAAATGTCGATGCTGTAAGACAACTTGGACACACCATGTGAAGCAATGTAACTATGTATGTTAAAGTCTTGTTTAATACTGTAAATTTTTGCGGAGCATTGATCTCATCAAATCAGTTGGTTAAGATGTCATGAAAATATGTGCTGCAAATCATTTACACTAAGTGTTTACTTTCGGTGTAACACTTCTTGTATCTTTCAGTGTCTCTTATTGATACTCGCAAGGTGTGGAATCCCTTTGGGCATTGCATTCCACAAGGTTCAGTCTCAGTGTTACTTGCTGGTGATGATGGTACAGAGCAAAATCAGCTATTTCCTTGCTGGGGCGTGTAGCTGTTTCATGCTGTGAAAAGACCCTTTTTCGGGCACTCCTAGCTTTTGTTTGCTTTCTGTCTTCAGAGGGGGTAGATTTACTAGAAATTCAGACTATGTTTGCCCAGGAAGATTTCATCCCCTTACAGTAAAATAGAGCTTTATTTAGTTTGAAGCCTGAAAGGAGCTGTAAAGACGCTACTACTAAGGCATATTGCAACTTACTTTCTATATTCTGAAATGGTCTTGCCTAAAGACAGGGTTTTTATGCTACCCTGGGGAGACATGAACAAAGCCTTCTACAACAACCCTTGAATCATTAAGGAGAAAAATAAGTCTACACTGCACTATAGAATCCCCTATGTTGTCTGATATATGCAGGTCCATCTAAAAAAATTAGAATATCATCAAAAATGTAATTTCAATAATTCAATTCAAAAAGTGAAACTCATATCGTATATAGATTAATTACACACTGAGTGATATATGTCAACCATTTCTTTCTTCTAATTTTGATGATTATGGTTTACAGCTAGTGAAAACCCAAAATCCAGTATTTTTAGAAAATTAGAATATTACATAAGACCACTAAAAAAAAGTAATTTTAATACAGAAATGTTGGCTTACTGAAAAGTATGTCATACAGTATAGTATGTGCTCAATGCTTGGTAGCGGCTCCTTTTACATGAACTATTGCATCTATGCGGCGTGGCATGGAAGCGATCAGCCTGCGGCACTGCTGAGGTGTTATGGAAGTCCAGGTTGCTTTGACAGCAGCCTTCAGCTCGTCTGCATTGTTGGGTCTGGTGTCTTTCATCTTCCTCTTCTTGGCAATACCCCACAGATTCTCTATGGGGTTTAGGTCAGGCGAGTTTGCTGGCCAATCAAGCACAGTGATACCATGATCATTAAACCAAGTATTGGTACTTTTGGCAGTGTAAGCCATAATCATCAAAATTAAAAGAAATAAATGCTTGAAATATATCACTCTGTGTGTAATGAATCTATATAATTATATGAGTTTCACTTTTTGAATTGAATTACTGAAATAAATTAACTTTTTGATGATATTCTATTTTTTTTTAGAAATAAATTAACTTTTTGATGATATTCCATTTTTTTAGATGCACCTGTACATGCAAAGATTACACTGTATAGTCAACCAATGCTAGGTCACAGTGTAAGAGTGAAAAGGTTATAGCGAAACACAAGTAGATTATATGATGTTTGAGATGCTGAGTTTACTGTGGTGCTTCAAAATTTTGGTACCCCCACCTCACTGGGATTCTTTTTTTTTATTTACCTGTGGCAAGCGTGCAAAGGGTTACCATGCAAGGTGAGAATCAAATAACAAGCAATTGGCAAAAGCAATCGGCTGAACATTTAACAATGTGGCTTTGCAGCTCTGGGTTGCTGAGGTTGATTATATTTGAATGGGATTTCTCTCGGTTCTTTTTTCACCAGTGATGTGTCTCTAGTATGTGCATATTGATGGTATATTTGTGGTAGGTATATTACACTGTGAGCTCTCTATAGGATGATGTAGCAGTGAATTGTTGATAAGCAGAACCTGTCAATACACAGTTACTATACAGTTCCTTGAAAAAGTATTCACACCCCTTGAAATATTCCACATTTTGTCATGTTACAATCAAAAAGGTAAATGTATTTTATTGAGATTTTATGTAATAGACCAACACAAAGTGGCACATAATTGTGAAGTGAAAAGAAAATGATAAATGGTTTTCAAACATTTTTACAAATAAATATCTGAAAAGTGTAGCTTGCATTTGTATTCAGCCCCCTTTACTCTGATGCCATTAACTAAAATCTAGTGGAACCAATTGCCTTCAGAAGTCACCTAATTAGTAAATAGATTCCACCTGTTTGTAATTTAATCTCAGTATAAATACAGCTGTTCTGTGAAGCCCTCTGTTAGAGAACCTTAGTGAACAAACAACATTATGAAGGCCAAGGAACACACCAGACAGGTCAGGGATAAAGTTGTGGAGAAGTTTAAAGCAGGGTTAGGTCATCCAAAAATGTAAGGAGTATGGCACAACTGCGAATCTACCAAGACATGGCCGTCCACCTAAACTGACAGGCCGGGCAAGGAGAGCATTAATCTGAGAAGCAGCCAAGAGGCCCATGGTAACTCTGGAGGAGCTGCAGAGATCCACAGCTCAGATGGGAGAATCTGTCCACGGGACAACTATTAGTCGTGCACTCCACAAATCTGGCCTTTATGGAAGAGTGGCGAGAAGAAAGCCATTGTTGAAAGAAAGCCATAAGAAGTCCCGTTTGCAGTTTGCGAGAAGCCATATGGGGGACATAGCAAACGTGGAAGAAAGTGCTCTGGTCAGATGAGAGCAAAATTGAACTTTTTGGCCCAAAAGCAAAACGCTATGTGTGGCAGAAAACACTGCACATCACCTTGAACACACCATCCCCACCGTGAAACATGGTGGTGGCAGCATCATGTTGTGGGGATGCTTTTCTTCAGCAGGGTTAGGGAAGCTGGTCAGAGTTGATGGGAAGATGGATGGAGCCAAATACAGGGCAATCTTAGAATAAAACCTGTTAGAGTCTGCAAAAGACTTGAGACTGGGGCGGAGGTTCACCTTTCATCAGGATAACGACCCTAAACATACAGCCAGAGCTACAATGGAATGGTTTAGATCAAAGCATATTCATGTGTTAGAATGGTCCAGTCAAAGTCCAGACCTACAGTAAATTCAATTGAGAATCTGTGGCAAGACTTGAAAATTGCCGTTCACAGATGCTCTCCATCCAATCTGACAGAGCTTGAGCTATTTTTCAAAGAAGAATGGGCCAAAATGTCACTCTCTGGATGTGCAAAGTTGGTAGAGAAAGGTGGTTCTACAAAGTATTGACTCAGGGGGGCTGAATACAAATTTAAACACTTTTTACATATTTATTTGTATTCGTATATATTTGTATATATATTCTTCCTGATAAAAAAAAAAATAGAATATGCTTTCTTAACTATTGTTACTATTATTATTGTGGCTAGTGGGTAGATCTAGCAACTCAAGCAGTTTTTTTTTCACTAGAGTCTTCAAGAGATATGCTTTAAATACAAATCATTTCCTTGATTCATGTTGTCAGCATGTATAGTGGAATGGCCTTCTGTAACAAATGAAGAAATTAGTGTTTCTCAGTAATGAAAAATGGCAACATTTGTTGCAAAAATGCTGGGAAATGTCTAGAGAGCCTATTAGTATTTGGAAAGGAAATATATTGACTCAAGACTGAAATTTACAGCCTCAGCAAGAACAGGCAATTCCTAGAAGTACCATTGACACCCACAGCAGATCCCACACCCAGTGTGTTTTGAACATGCTGCAGGAAATGTACATGGAATGCTGGTTTCCTGCAACACGTTTCTGGTGTGAACGAGCCCTTAGGGTAATGACTTGTGGTGCCATCCAGTGCATGGTGGACAATTGTTTTCTATTTGCCCTTGCCCTGACATTTTATCAGTGCAGAAAAACAGCAGTTACTGCACATAGTGTGAATGAGCCCTCAAATTGGCCATACACTTCGAATTACATTTGGAATACATTTCAAAATTTGATCAGTGGGTGGCCCTGTTGGCACCAACTCTGTTTGACATCCTTTGATTGAGACATTAAAAGAATTTGGGTGGAAAAATTGTCAGCTGAACATGCCTGCATTCAAAGAATCCTCAAGATAGATTTGCCTGTCTATGCTTTTTAGTGTGCATTGACAAATCAGTTAGATTTTTTTTGTTCCACCAACAGTCTGAATAAAAGAAATCTATGCATGTATGGCTGCCAGCTTCAGTTTATTAGGGTACATGCTTAAGATTTTAGTAATTCCTTTAGAAGAGAAAAGTAAAAATCTGCATACAATTTTAATAAAATTCTTGCAATGTATATGATCCCCTGGAGAGGAGTGTATTTTTTTAAAACAAAACTGAGGTTTCAATGTTAAATTTTGAACAGTGTGTCAATTGCATCTTATTATTATTTATAAAGTATCAATAAAGGACATAGTGATGTGTGAATAAGAAATATGTCTCATGGCCAATGGTACAATGATAAATACTGTTTGAAGCACTGAGCTCCTTGCTTCAAAACCACCACTTATCACAATGTAATTGTATGTTCTCCCTGGCTTGTGTGAGATTCCTGCTTTGGTGTGTCCTTTTTTGCTGGGGGGGGGGTTACTGCAGAGCAGCCTTTCTCAACCAGGGTACCCCCAAAGGTTGCCAGATGTTCTTTGAGTAATGAGCAATTTCTACTTCTCAGATAAGTTCCCACTGACTCCATTGATCTTTTTAGCTACTGTATCTATAAGGGGAGGGAGATTCTTCCCAATGACCACAAGTGTAAAGCCTGGTACACACAGGCTGAATATCGTCCGGTTCAACAGAAACATTCAGACTGTGTGTACATCAGCCTGTCGGACAGAAGTGGCCCACTGGCTGACTTCTTTCAAACAGCCAAACTGGAAAAACAGCATCCGATCAGCATCTGCTACAACCACTGACCAATGTACTCTGGACGTCAGAACACAATAGCTCAGCAGGGAGATTGCTGTACTAACATCGCATGGTTAGTAAGAGCGAGCTCCTCCCGAGCCCTCAGTTTTTTTCGTTCAGCACGCTGGGTTGAACAGAAAAAACAATTAAAGTGTGTACCAGGCTTAAGGAGCAATTTTCCCACTGACCATCACGCTAATGTTCCATGAATTGTAGACATAGTAATTATTAGCAGGGGTTCCCTGAGACCGCAGAGTAATTTTCAAGGGTTCCTCTGTGTTGAAAAGGTTCAGAACAGGGGTGGATCCAGGGGGGGCAATGGGGCAATTGCTCCCCTCCGAAAAAAAATTACAGATTCCGAGGCCGAGTGCACCCCGGGTAACCAGAGCCGCGGTCGGGACAACTCGCAGCCATTCTAAGCATGAATTACTTCTCAGAAACCTCTGGACTGGACTCTCCACCCCCTGTACCTCCCCCAGCAGTTTTTCAATCTTCTGCAGGCTGTTGCTTGAGTGTGCGGGATGGGGATGTGCCTTTCCCCCCCGAGATCACGCTCATCTGGAAGAGGGAGGTGTGAGCAGCTGAGTGGAGGGAGCCAAGTAAATGTTCCTGGAGGTGAGCTCTGCTAGCACTACATTGTGGATTCGTTTACAGGCACCTCTATGCTGAATCTGCTGAGTTACTGCAGCTTAGCATAGAGGTGCTGTTAGCTGACAAATGGGATTGCATCTTCTTTTCATGTAGACCAGTGAGAAATTGAACTCATTAAAGCATTATGACTGCCCCCTGATGTATGCCCTCCTGATTCCCCCCCCAGTGTATGCCTTCCTGATTCCCCCCCCCAGTGTATGCCTTCCTGATTCCCCCCCCCAGTGTATGCCCTCCTGATTCCCCCCCCCCTGTGTATGCCCTCCTGATTCCCCCCCAGTGTATGCCCTCCTGATCCTCCCCCAGTGTATGCCCTCCCGATCCCCCCCCCACCCAGTGTAAGCCCTCCCGATCCCTCCTCAGTGTAAGCCCTTCCGATTCCCCCAGCGTGTGCCATTGTGACCCCCCCCCCGGTGACACATAGTCCTTTGCTCTACTGATCCCTGTACACTGTTCTACATTCTAATGACCTCTGCACACTGCTCTTTATCCTACTGACCCCTATATTGCACTGTTGCCCCCTGTTTTCCACCCTACTCACTGCTTATCCTCTGTCCTTTCAACTCCTATCCTCTGCCCTGCTGACCCCCTGTTCTCTGCCCTACATCCTACTGACATTTGTACACTACCCTACCTACTACTGACCTCTGTACACTGCCCTGCATCCTACTGACCTCTGTACACTGCCCTGCATCCTACTGACCTCTGTACACTGCCCTACATCCTACTGACCTCTGTACACTACCTTCCCTACTACTGACTGCTGTACACTGCCCTGCCGCTGTACACCGTATTAAACATTAAATTCAGTTCCATAAGCAACACATTATTTTCTGGCAGTGGCCCTCCCGAGACTAGACTCTGGATCTGCCTCTGGTTCAGAAAGGCTGTTTTAGAAAGTGAGAGAGAGAAAGAGAGAAAACTGGGTCCAAGTTTCTATAAGTGGCCTACTATCTGTTGTGTTATATTATGTACAACTAATGCTCACTTTACCAGAAGTAGTGCCTGGTGGCTGCCCATCCATTTTCTTCTATTTTTAGGCGTTATTATTATAAATAATGTTTGTAACGACAACACTAATGTGATATGCGCTCTAAACCTCTATCTTTTTGAGGACTCTATTGTGCATTTATATATCTTCTTTGCATGTAGCAATGAAATTTTCTATAAATTACTCATCATGGTACTGCTTGTAATTACCCTGCTCTTTCTTTCTTATAAATTGCCTCACTAAACTGCTTGATTATGCCAAAGCAAACATAAAATTCAAAATAGCATAGTCTTTTTACAACAGGTGCTTTTATGATATACAGATCAGATATCCGGGAATAAGTAGCATTTATTTAATGGATACAGACCCGGTGTTACTGGCTCCGCTCAATAGATTCTCTGTGAATCTTGGCTCTGATCAGTATTAGTCAGTGGTGCACTGTAGCTGCATTGTATAATATAATGTTGTGGTTGTGAACAGAAGCATAGTTGATTTGTTTGTGAATAATTTAACAGGCAGCTAAAATAAAGACTTGATTATAATACTTGTAGTCTTTTTTTTTTCTGGGCATCAATATTCCCATTTTGAATCCGTGTGCTCAGTGTAAAAACACATTGCGGACATCTAATTTCCACTTTACATTCTATAGACAATGTCTCATGATAGCGCAGAATAGGAAATAAAAGCAGCCGATTCCTGTGCATATTGGAAATAAAGGCTCTACAAAGATGTTGTAAGCAATGATCTCACTTATTGTGCAATTCCATACAATAAATTTAAGTCAATCAATGATCTGTTAATGCCATCCAGAGAATCCACTCCGTTGTACATAATCTATTGCAACCTTGTTCTTAAAGTGGAAGCAAACCTATAGATTTAATTGTTTCCCAAAACAGTTACAATGAAGGCATGTCACCGCATGTCACATAACTGGGTGGGCTCTGGATCAGTGCTCTGCACCTCGAGCCCACCCTTTTTTAAGCCAATTAGAGCCTCAGGCTCTAATCACGTGCTTCTAGAAAAAAAAAAAAAACACCCATTGAAATCTATGCATTCGGCATCCTGCATGTAGATTAGGGGTCAGGTATATGGATTAGGGGGTGGCACCCCTGCGCCCCATATGGACGGGCTGACACTGCTCTCAACTGAACTGTCAAGCCGTCAAATAGCTGATTTCCAGTTACAGTTAAAAGGTTAAAATGGCAGCTTCCTTGGTTGTAAAGGATAGAAGGGTTTAGTTCCATTTTAATATCTTTCACCATGCTTTGATGGAACTCCAGTCTCATGTCATATGATTCTGTGCTGTGCAGGTCTCCTTATTTAGGGCCTGTCTAAAAAGCAAGGATACCAGAAATCTTGGAAATTTTTCTAGCTTTGCTGTGGAGTAGAAAATTAATTACAACACACCGGGTAAGCTGGGTGCTTTTAGTTTAAAATAAATGTATAGAACTGGCGTCTCAATGAAAACTTATTAGATGACCCCGTAGTGGAAACTCAGATCTCAGACACGATAAAGAACTACTTTTGAGAGAATGCATTAGAAACCTTGAGCGAGGGTACAATATGGGAATGTCATAAGGCCATAGTAAGAGGTGAGCTTATTGCGCAAGGCACTAGACTGAAGAGGGAACGACTAGCAGACTACAATAGAGTTTTTAATGCACTTCAGCAAGCAGAACTTAAACACAAAGCGGGAGGTGCCTCAGAAGCCCTACGGGAACTAATGGAACTCAGAGATATATTCTCAAGGTTGTTAGAACGACAGGCGCGTAAGCAATTGCGGCATTTATCCCACGATACTATGAACATAGTAACAAGTGCGGACGCATGTTGGCAAGAGCACTACGCACAAAACGAGCCCAAATGCAAGTGCATAAACTCCGCATCTCCACGGGTGACATGACGTTCCACTCCTCCAAGATAGCGGCAGGGTTTCGCGACTATTATGCCGACCTATACAATCTAGATGCAAACACAACCTCAGATGCTAAGGAAACCAGACTGACAAAAATCCGTGACTACCTATCTATTAATGGACTGCCTCCCCTGACTGAAGACCAACTAGCTGACTTAGAATCCCCTATCACTACCACAGAACTTGAGTCCACCATCAAATCGTTACCCAATGGGAAAAGCCCAGGCCCTGATGGGTTCACTAAAGCATACTATGCCAAATTCTCCCCGTTACTCGCGAACCATATGTGTAAGTACTTTAACACTTTAGCAAAGGGATGCCGTATTCCCCCTGAGGCTCTTTTAGCACATATATCGGTTATACCGAAAGAGGGAAAGGACCCGACTGTCCCACAGAGCTACCGCCCCATTTCTCTCCTGAATACGGATGTGAAAATTCTAGCGAAAATCCTAGAAACCGCTTGAAGCACCTTATCCCCCTTATAATACACTTAGACCAGACCGGCTTTATCGCGGGACGTGAAGCCCGAGACAACTCAGTACGAGTGATTCAACTAATACATTGGGCCAAAAATAGAGAGGTTCCCCCCCCTACCTAATACTTTCTACCGATGCCGAGAAGGCATTCGATCGCATTGACTGGTCATACCTCAGAGAGGTGCTAACCTCAATGGGGCTGGGCCCAAACATGTTATCTTGGATACTAGCCCTTTACTCGGAACCTAGTGCACAGGTCAAGGTTAATGGAATCTACTCAACCAGGTTCCCGATCAGGAACGGCACGAGACAGGGGTGTCCACTCTCCCCCCTCCTCTTCGCTCTGGCCTTGGAGCCACTGTTACGAAGAGTGAGAGCAAATACTGATATCAGAGGCCTGACTGTAGGAGCTGTGGAACACAAACTCTCAGCTTACGCAGATGACGTATTGTTTCACTTAACTAATCCCCTGGTCTCGTTGCTGGTCCTGATGCGGGAACTCCAATATTTCGGAACACTCTCTAACTTTAAGATTAATTATAATAAATCAGAAATTCTACCCATAAACCTATCTATTCCTATGACAAATAGCTTAAAGGCTGCGTTCCCCTTCACGTGGACCAATACTTACCTATGCTACCTAGGCATACAACTGACGGACTGCTTTATATACTACAAACTATCCCAGACTTTTGACTGAAATTAGGCAAGACTTAGCGCAATGGATGAAAATAGCCTTTAAGTGGCTAGGCAGGATGAACATAATAAAAATGAACGTTCTCCCTAGAATTCTGTTTTATATGCAGATGCTCCCCATACCCATACCCAAAACTTTCTTCAAACAAATGTCTAACTTGATCACCACTTTTATATGGAATTCACGGAAACCGCGAATAGCTATGAAGCTGCTGAGGCGCCCAAAACACTATGGAGGGCTAGGAGTCCCGGACTTGCAGCGGTACTGCCAGGCCATTGCTCTGCAGAGGATTCTGAATTGGCATTTCCATGGTCAGTCCAAACTATGGGTGACCATGGAAAAATATATGGCAGGCAGAGATCTGGCTTATGCCCCGTGGCTTTCGCGGGAACACAGGGGACTATCCGATTCTACGTCCCCATTAACGATATCTACACTTAATACTTGGGACAGAGTCAACCGACTGCTGAACTTGGCCCCCCCTGTGTCCCCGCTGACGCCTCTGGGTGGATTCCTCTGGTTCCCGCCAGGGGAACACGCGGGCTTCTTTGGAGCCTGGGTAGACGACAAGAATGCCAGCTGTGGTAAATTATTGAGAAATGGGAAAATATTGCCCTATGAGTCCCTAGGGAACAGACCTGGCAGACCGCAGCTCAATTTCTGGAAGTATAGACAGTTGCACCACTTCTTTGAAGTCCACGGTAGCTCTATAAGAGATATCTCAACGCTCACACCCTTTGAAGGGATGTTCATAGCGGAGGAAACGGTTCCACGTATGATTTCTGAAATTTACCAACTGCTGGGGTCCTCGACCTCGGTCTCTAAACCTACTTATATACGTGAATGGGAAAGAGGCCTTGGGAAAGAGTTCTCTGGAACTCAGCTAACACACTTGTACCAACTCACGCACTCCGGGTCAGTGGATTCCAAGATGCAGGAGACAAATTACAAATTATTAACACGTTGGTACAGAGTCCCCTCTGACATGGCACGTATATACCCGGCTAGTTCAGACCTATGTTGGCGAGGATGCGGAGGCCAAGGCATCCTCTTGCACCTGTGGTGGGAGTGCCCACGAATAAAGATATACTGGTAGACTATTAAAGACCAGATTAAAGAAATTCTTGGGATAGAGATTCCCCTCTCCCCGGAACATTTCTTCCTGCATATCCCTCCCATACCTGTTAGTCGCTACAAAAAAAGCGCACTACCTCACCTGCTAAACGCTGCTAAGCGTCTACTGCCCATCTTTTGGAAGAAGGAGCAGATACCGAGCAAAGAGGAGTGGATACGCAGGGTAAATGAGATACGGGAAGAGAGCCTAGAGAGAGCCTAGAGAGAGGGGGTGCCCAAGAAGGACAAGAAACTGGCAGTCATGTTTCCCCCGCTACAGCATACTGCCAAGTTTGCTCCAGTGACGAGGAGGGAGGGGATGATGAGGTCACTGACTGTACTTGGGTGGGAGGAAGAGGAGGAGGAGCTCCAACGAGGCAGGATGTCCTCTAGGGAAGCAACCTATTGCATCACACCGCAGAGCTCTGCAGGTGCAAGGCACTGCTGACTCCCCGCTGACTTTTAAAAGTTCCTTGGTGTGGGCCTTTTCCGACACGTGTGCAGTGTCAGGTCACCTGAGGCCAGGTGACAGATGCACACCATTGGGATCAGGAGTTTACCACGAAGGTAGTGGACAATACGGCTGACTGCTGCAGATGGGAGTCTGGGTGGTAAAGGAAGGCAGGCCCGCTGGAACACCAAGACGGATCCCACAGGGGCTAGAGCGTAAGATTCCCTAGGACGCAGAGTCTAAGAGCCAGCAGGTGTTCACCAGAGCCTCTAATGGTGAGGATGGACTGGGCTGCAACTGGCTCCAGGTCGCGACCCCCAGGGTCTCCCAGCTCACGCCCACTGTAGGCTACAGGAAGATAGAGAGAGTAAGGGAATAAGCCAAAGGTCGGGGTGACTAGCAGACAAGGATAAACATAGAACACGCCAAAGGTCAGGGTCACAAGCAGACAGGTAAAGTCATGAACAAGCCAAGATCGGTAACTGGAATCAGATGTAGAAGACACAGCAAGATGCACACGGAAGCTAAACACACAAAGTTGATAGCAGGGTTGGCTTGCAGTGCACAGGTTAATACAGAGTTCTCTGATAGGGGCTGGGGTGGAGCCATGCTAGAGGAGAGATTATAAAAGCAGTCAGGTGAGAGTGGCTGGTCTCTAGAGGTGAACACATGGAGGAAAGGTAAGCTGACAGACAAACACTACTGCATAACCATGACAGTACCCCCCCTCTTACGAGGCCTCCCCCTTTCCCGCCTGGGACCAGGTTTAGAGGGGAACTTCAGATGAAACTTCCTCAACAGACGAGGTGGAAAGACCTCAGAAGCCGTGATCCAAGACCTCTCCTCAGGACCAAACCCTTCCAATGCACTAGGTACTGAAGAATGCCTTTACAGAGTCGGCAATCCAAAATTTGACTAACCTCGTACTCCTCATTATCTTCAGAGACCGCCGCCACGGTAGGGAGAGGAGGATAAAACTTATTGAGAACTAAAGGCTTCAGAAGGGCAACATGGAAGGAGTTAGCGATTTTGAGGCTTTTGGGAATCTGGAGTTTGAAACAAACCGGATTCAGTTTAGACGTTATAGTGTATGGACCAATTAATCTTGGGGAACATTTGAGAGAAGGAACCTGGAGTCTGATGTTCCTGGGGGAAAGCCAGATTTTGTCTCCTGTCTGTAGAGAAGGCGGCTTACGCCTGCGACAGTCAGCAAAACCCTTGAATTTGTTGGCAGCTTTCTTTAGGGAATCATGAACGTCAACCCACATGGAATTGAATGATTCCTGAACGGTAGCCAAAGCTGGGATGTCAGAAGAACAGGTCATAGGAAGAGGGAGCTCAGGATGTCTTCCATAAACAGTGACAAAGGGTGTTTTCTGAGAACTGACATTGACATGATTATTGTAGGAGAACTCTGCCCACAGGAGTAGTGATGCCCAATCATTGTGAAGAGCTGAGATGGAGAAAGACCTCAACTCCTGATTAACCCTCTCAGTCTGGCCATTGGATTGGGGATGGTAAGAAGGGGTAAAATCCAAGGTAATGTTGAAGGATTTGCAAAAGGCTCTCCAAAAACATGGGAAGGGACACCATGAAGGCGGAAAATCTCTCGTACAAAAATGGTAACCAAGGCAGGGGCAGAAGGGAGACCAGGAAGAGGAACAAAATGAGCCATCTTGGAGAACCGATCGATCACCACCCAAATGACCATATTATTCTCCGACAGTGGAAGATCGGTGATAAAATCCATGGCAATGTGAGATCAGGGCTCCTTAGGAATGGGCAAGGGCATGAGAAGACCAGCAGGGGCTTGTGTGGAGCATTTAGACTGAGCACAGACATGACAAGCCTTAACGTAATCCTTAACATCCGAGCGGAGATTAGGCCACCAGTAGTGACGACCGATGAGCAGGAAGGATCAGAGGAACCCAGCATGACCTGCCACCTTGGAATCATGTCCCCAATGAAGGATCTTAGCTCAGTGGGAACAAAGGTCTTGCCAGGAGGAATTTTTGATTCCAGGGTGGTAGAATGGGCAACAATGCATGAGGTTGGAATGATCGGCTCAGGATCAGGGGTGGACTCCTCGTCCAAAGTGTCAAATGACCTAGAGAGCACATCAGCCCAACCGTTGCAGGAACCAGGTTTGTACGTAATCGTGAATTTAAAACGGGAAAAGAAGAGACTCCGCCTGGCCTGTCTGGGATTCAGACATTTAGCATTCTGTAGGTACTGTAGATTCTTGTGATCAGTAAAGATCGTTATGGAGTGAGGGGAACCCTCCAAGAGATGACGCCACTCCTTTTTGGAGAAGAACTCACATGGTTGATGTCTCTTCTCAAAGAATTGACGAAGCACAGCTCCCACCCCCATCGAAGAAGCGTCCACTTCAATAAAAAATGGGTCCCTAGGATTTGATCTCCTCAAGAGAGGTCCAGAAACAAAGGCCTATTTCAGGTCGTGAAACGCAGAGACAGCCTCGGGAGGCCAGTCTTTGGAATTCGTACCCTTCTTGGTCAAAGCTATAATAGGCGCGGCAATGGAAGAGTAATTCCTTATGAACTGCCTATAATAATTTGTGAAGCCAAGAAAGCGCTTGTGTGGCCTTGAGGCTAGCAGGAAGGGGCCAGTTGGTAATGGCCGAGCCTTTTCGGGATCCATGCGAAGACCCAAACTTGAGACAAAACATCCCAAAAAAAGGACCTCAGAACATTCAAAGGAACATTTCTCCAGTTTGGCATAGAGATTATTCTCTCTAAGGCGCTGAAGTACAGTGCGGACATGATTTCTGTGAACAAGCAGATTTTCTGAAAAGATGAGAATGTCATCCAGATAGATGACAACAAACTGGTACAGCAGATCCCTGAAGATTTTATTTACAAAGTTCTGAAACACAGCTGGAGCATTACACAAACCGAAAGGCATAACCAGGTATTCGTAATGCCTATCTCTAGTGTTAAACACAGTCTTCCATTTGTCACCTTCCCGTATTCAAATGCGATTGTATGCAACACTGAGATCCAACTTGGTGAAAATGGAAGCACCCTTCAACCTGTCGAATAGCTCAGATATTAGGGGTAAGGGGTATCGTTTTTTGATAGTCACTGCGTTTAAACCTCGATAGTCGATGCAGGGTCCCAGGGTACCATCCTTTTTGGCAAAGAAAAAGAACCCTGCTCCTGCAGGCGATGAGGATTTCCGACTGAAACCTCTCTCCAGATTCTCGGCGACCTACTCAAACATGGCTTGGGTCTCTGGAATGCACAGAGGGTAGGTACGACCCCTGGGCAAAGTTACACCAGGGACAAGGGCAATAGCACAGTCAAAAGACCTGTGGGGAGGAAGCGCCTCAGCTGACTTCTTACAGAACACATCCTGGTAATCGCTGTATGGAACAGGAAGATCAGAAGATACAAAGGTGGTAGCAATGAGAAGTCTCTCCTCGGGGGCCACCTTGAGAAGACAAGACGAGAAACACGAGGGGCCCCAAGCCAGGATCTGCCCAGAGACCCAGTCCACATGAGGAGAGTGGAGCTGTAGCCAAGTAAGGCCCAATACAATGGGGGTAGAGGCCTTGGGTAGAATGAGGAAGGAAATCCACTCCTGGTGGAGTATCCCTACCAACATCCTAATCGGTAGCGTCTGGAAGCGGATAGGACCCCCTGGGAGCACAGTTCCATCAATTGCCGAGACTCCCAGTGGTGTAGTGAGGAGAGAAAGGGTAAGCTTCATAGAAGAAGCAGTTCTCCTGTCCATAAAATTGCCAGCAGCCCCCCAGATATGCTAGGATCGATTGGGGAGAAGTGCCTACATGAAAGAACACCAAAAGAAGAAGACGAGAAGGTGATGTTTCTGGGCCCAATACTCCACCTTCCAAATGTATTAGACCTGAGCGTTTCCCGGACAAAGCGAGCAGGAGTCACAAAAATGACCCTTGCCCCCACAATAAAGACACAAGCCCAGAGTTCTACGCCTAGCACGTTCTTTGGGTGTTAGTCTGATCCGGCCCAGCTGCATAGGTTCCTCAGCAGGCAGAAGATGCTCCACGGGATGAAGGGGGAAGAGCTCAGACTGGCTAGGACCCAGGGAGTGCTGGCGTCTTCTTTCTAGGGACCTCTCCTGAAAACGAATGTTGATCTGATTGCACAAGGAAATTACCTCGTCCAGACTGGCGGGAATGGCTCTTCCCACTAATTTGTCTTTCACTCGGTCAGAGAGGCCATGTAGAAAGGTTGCGACCAGGGCCTCATTGTTCCAGCTCAATTCAGCTGTGAGGATACGGAACTGAAGAGCATATTGTCCCACTGAACAAGATTCTTGGCGGAGACGTAAAAGGGCAATAGCTGCTGAAGAAACCCGAGCTGGCTCCTCGAAAATGTTACGAAAGAGCTTCAAGAAGTCGGACAGGCTGGAAACCACCGGATCATTCTTCTCCCACAGGGGAGCAGCCCAGTCTAAAGCTTCACCAGAGAGGAGGGAAATGATATAGGCTACCTTAGCTCAATCAGACAGAAAGTTTTGAGGCTGGAGCTCAAAATTAATAGTGCATTGGCTGAGGAACCCCCTTGCAGACCTTGGAGTCCCCAGAGAAACTGGATGGAGCTGGCAGTCAGAGGCGGCTCTCTAATTAGGCGAAATAGGCGGTGGCCTCAGGCCTCGCAGTCATAGGGGCCTCGCACAGCTGGCTAGTTTACCTAATTAGAGAGCCGCCTCATTCAGCAGCAGAGATCTCAGTCCCGAGTCCCCTCGCTCTGCTACAGGGAGAGATAACAGACTGCGAGTGAGACGTGTGATCGGAGCTCACAGACATCTCCGGATCACAGGCAGGGAGGGAGAGCCGCTCAGTGTACAGCCTGCTCTGACAGATCTCCCCCCTCCCCCTGCTGCCCGCACAGCCAGACAGAAGAGGAGAGAGAGCTTATGCTCCTCCTCCTCCCGCCCTCTCCTCCTGTGTCTGCCCCGCCCACTCTCCTCGGCAGTGTTCTCTGTGCTGCCTCAGAGAAGGGGATGTGTGGGCAGGAAGATTCAAACTGAAGCCCAGCAAAGAGAAAAGGACAAGGGGAGTCTGATCCATCCATCCATCCATCCATCCAGTCCCTCCTGCCTCCCAGTGAGTACACTGATGTAGGGGATGCTCTTCCTTCCCTTCTTCCTCCATTCCCCTCTCTTTCTTTCCATTCTTTTTGTCTCTTTCCTTCATTCTTTCCCCATCCCCCTCTCTTTCCTTCATTCTTTCCCCATCCCCCTCTTTCTTTCTTTCTTTCTTTCTTTCTTTCTTTCTTTCTTTCTTTCTTTCTTTCTTTCTTTCTTTCTTTCTTTCTTTCTTTCTTTCTTTCTCTTTCTTTCCTTCCATCTGTCTTTCTTTCTTTCTTTCTTTCTCTTTCTTTCCTTCCATCTGTCTTTCTTTCTCTTTCTTTCTTTCTTTCTTTCTTTCTTTCTTTCTTTCTTTCTTTCTTTCTTTCTTTCTTTCTTTCCATCTGTCTTTCTTTCTTTCCTTCTTTCTTTCTTTCTTTCTTTCTTTCTTTCTTTCTTTCTTTCTTTCCATCTGTCTTTCTTTCTTTCCTTCTTTCTTTCCTTCCATCTGTCTTTCTTTCTTTCCTTCTTTCTTTCCTTCCATCTGTCTTTCTTTCTTTCCTTCTTTCTTTCCTTCCATCTGTCTTTCTTTCTTTCCTTCTTTCTTTCCTTCCATCTGTCTTTCTTTCTTTCCTTCTTTCTTTCCTTCCATCTGTCTTTCTTTCTTTCCTTCTTTCTTTCCTTCCATCTGTCTTTCTTTCTTTCCTTCTTTCTTTCCTTTCATCTGTCTTTCTTTCTCTTTCTTTCCTGTCCATCTGTCTTTTTTTTTCTTTCTCTTTCTTTCTTTCTTTCTTTCTTTCTTTCTTTCTTTCTTTCTTTCTTTCTTTCTTTCTTTCTTTCTTTCTTTCTTTCTTTCTTTCTTTCTTTCTTTCTTTCTTTCTTTCTTTCTTTTTTTCTTTCTTTCTTTCTCCACCCATCCCCCTTTATTTCTCTCTTTGTGACAGCCTACCAGAATAGGTAGGATCTGTGAGAGCAGTTTCCCTGTGCAGCTCTGCTTGAGGAAAATATATCTTTATTATGCCCACTTACCTACCCCCTGTACTGTCCACTCCCCTATACTGTACCCTCCTAATACAGTTCATAATACAGTGGGGCCTCATGTCTAAGTTTTGCCTAAGGCCTCACAAAGTCTAGAGCCGCCTCTGCTGGCAGTTGTAAGGAATGTGTGGCTGCGACTGATGCGATAGGTGCAGCCGCTGATTGTACTTGAGGTTGCTGGTTCGAGGTTCCCAAGGGGGCCTGAAGCTGCTCGAAGCAGGAAGCCAAATCCTGAAGGAATCGCATCACCTGAGTCTGATTAGATTCCTGGATCTCAAGTCTGCGGACTATGCCCTGCAATCGATCATCTGCAGAAAGTGGCACATGGCCAGGTGACAGATGCACACCGTTGGGATCAGGAGTGCACCGCAAAGGTAGTGGACCCTACGGCTGACTGCTGCGAATGGGAGTCTGGGTGGTAAAGGAAGGCAGGCCCACTGGAACACCAAGACGGATCCCACAGGGGCTAGAGCATAATATTCCCTAGGGTGCAGAGTCTAAGAGCCAGCAGGTGTTAACCAAAGCCTCTAATGGTGAGGATGGACTGGGCTGCAACTGGCTCCAGGTCGCGAACCCCAGGGTCTCCCAGCTCACGCCCACAGTAGGCTACAGGAGGATAGAGATAGTAAAGGAATAAGCCAAAGGTCGGGGCGACTAGCAGACAAGGATAAACATAGAACACGCCAAAGGTCAGGGTCACAAGCAGGCAGGGATAGTCGAGAACAAGCCAAGATCGGTAACTGGAATCAGATGTAGAAGACACAGCAAGATGCACACGGAAGCTAAACACACAAAGTTGATCAGCAGGGTTGGCTTGCAGTGCACAGGTTAATATAGCTTTCTCTGATAGGGGCTGGGGTGGAGCCATGCTAGAGGAGAGATTATCAAAGCAGTCAGGTGAGAGTGGCTGGTCTCTAGAGGTGAACACATGGTGAAAGGTAAGCTGACAGACAAACACTACTGAATAACCATGACATGCAGCAGATTGCACTGTTGCTGTTTGCAACCTATGTGTAAGGCAGATCAAGCGTGGCCAGAACAGCAGCCGCTTGGGCACCACATGCTTGACCAGACATATGATGACCTGCCATGCAGTCCGTTGGCAACAGCACATGAAAGACCCACATCCAAGAAAAAGGCGGACTTCTCCTTGCTCCTCATCTGGACTCTACAACCCCACTATACCTCCAGTCCTCTCAAAAACCTGCACTGAGAGGAATGAAGGTATAGCAATAGGTGCCCCAAGTACTTGCAGCCAATCTGCTAACAGTACACCACCATCTGATTTTAGCAGGCAAATTTCCCTACCCCAGTTGCTGGACTGTAAAAATAAATTCGGTCCCAGCCATCCAATGCTCAGCGTCTAAATGCTAGCTTGGCCAAATTGCTAGCACTGCAACTGCTGCCTTTTCAGCTGGTAGACTCTGCCCTCTTTGTGAATTTGTGGAATGTGCGGTACCTCAGTGGCAGGTTCCCAAACGCCATTTCTTTTCACGGAAGGCCATTCCGGCTCTCTACTGGCATGTGGAAGGTAATGTCTTGGCCTCGTTGGACAGGGCGGTCAGCGGTAAGGTGCATATTACCGCTGACTCATGGTGCAGCAGGCATGGACAGGGATGTTACTTTTCTTTCACGGCGCACTGGGTAACTCTGCTGGCAGCTGGGAAGGATGCAGGACAGGGTGCAGTATTGTTGGAGCTTGTTCCGCCACCATGCCTCCAAAATGCTAGTAATGGTGATTCTGCCACACCTCCCTCCTCCACCCCCTCCTCCTCTTCTTCCTCTATGGCCTCTTCCTCCGCAGATTTGTCCTCGGAACCAGTGGTTCAAGGGGCTATGCAAACACTCAGGAAAAAAGATGCTATGCGGTGCTTGAGTTGGTCTGCTTAGGGGACAGGAGCCACACTGGGGCAGAGAGTCTGTCAGCTCTGTAGGGGCAGACTCAGAGGTGGTTAATGCCATGCCAGCTTCAGCCAGGAATGGTGGTTTGCGACAATGGCACCAACCTCCTCTCCGCCCTCCGACAGGGACACTTGACCCATGTTACCTGTTTGGCTCACGTCCTTAATTAGGTGGTGCAGCGGGTTCCCGGGCTTACAGGATATCCTGAGGCAGGCCAGGAAAGTCTGTGGGCATTTCCGCCGGTCATATAATGCCAGTGCTCTGCTGGCTGCCTTCAAAAGGAATGCAACCTGCCCAAGAACCGCCTCATTTGTGACATTCTCACCAGGTGGAACTCATTGTTGGCAATGCTGCAGCCACTGCACACGCAGCAAAGGGCCATCAATGAGTACCTGTGTGAGTATGGCACCAGGACAGGGTCAGGGGGAGCTTGGCTTTTTTTCGCCACACCAGTGGCTACTGATCAAGGATGCATGCACTGTCCTGTCACCATTTGAGGAGGCAAGTGATACTGTCCCTTTTGTCTTCCTGTTGGAGCACTCGCTGCGTGGAATAATGGACAGGGCACAGAGGGAGGAAGAGGAGGATTTCCTTACCTCTCAAGGCCCCCCTTATCCAGACAGTATTCCTGCGGGCCCGCTGATCACACAGGAAAAGGAGGGGGAGAAGGATGAGGATTGTGTCAACATGGTGGTGGAGCCTAGTAGTCAGCATTAACTACAGTCTTCAAGGGATCGTTTTCAGTCCCTAGAAACCCATGGACTTGTAAGTGCCTGGGAGGAGGTGGCTGTGGATCATGTCATCCTTAGTAATCCATAGGACTCCGGATCGAATGCCTCAGCAAACCTTCGCTGCATGGCCTCCCTGATCCTGCAAAGCCTGCGAAAGGACCCTCGGATTCGTGGTATCAAGGAGAGGGATCATTACTGGCTGACAACCCTTCTTGGTCCACATTACAAGGGTAAGGTTGTGAAACTTATCCAGCCTTCGCAGAGTGAGCAGAGATTGAAACATCTTCGGGAGTCCTCGCAGAAAGGTTTGTGCAATGCGTTCCCAGAGCCTGGGAGGTTACAATTTCCTGGTCCTCCTGGACAACGTGTTGCTGAGGCTTCGGTCAGTCACAGAAGGAGCAGTGGAGAAGGTGGCCGTCTGACTGATGCGTTCAGACAATTCTTTAGTCCGCAGCCCCAAGGTCTGATCGGTTCCAGCAACCATTGCCAGCATCTGATTTACATGGTACAGGAATACCTAGGGGCAAGATCAGATGTGGAGACCTTTCCAACCGAAAATCAACTGGGTTACTGGGTCTTGTGGATGGATCACTGGCCAGAGCTTGCACAATATGCAATTGAGCTACTGGCCTGAATCAGTCTTGGATCACCAGCTACCAAACACCTGATGCTGATGTAACCGATTAATTTTTCTATGAATGTGAGATCCCTTGAAGAGTGCCTATGCTGAGTGACTATCCTGTTATGCTGAGTGACTATCCTATTCCTCCTCAATGTTCATGTTGATAGCTTCTAAGAACATTTTTGTTTCAGGGCACCACCACCAGTGCTTAAGGCCCAATTTTTCTGGCCCTGTTTAACAGGGGCATATAATTATACTTTTTGCTGTAATATTTCACAGCAGGGCTCATTCTTGTGCTCAACTAGAGTATCTGTGAGGGGTTGCAGTGTTGTGGCACCACCACCAGTGCCTAAGGCCCAATTTTTCTGCCCCTGTTTAACAGGGGCGTGTAATTACAAGTTTTGCTGTAATATTTCACAGCAGGGCTCGTTCCTGCGCTCAACTAGAGTATCTGTAAGGGGTTGCAGTGTTGTGGCACCACCACCAGTGCCTAAGACCCAATTTTTATGCCCCTGTTTAACAGGGGCATGTAATTACAATATTTACTCTAATTTTTCACAGCAGGGCCCATTCCTGCACCCACCAAGAGTAACTGTGAGGACTTACGGTGTTGTGGCACCACCACCACACCACCACCAAAGGCCCAATTTTTCTGACCCTGTTCAACAGGGGCCTTTAATTACAATTCTTGATATAATATTTCACAGCAGGGCCCGTTCCAGTGCCCACCAAGAGTAACTGTGAGTGCTTACAGTGTTCTGGTACCACCAACACCTAAGGTCCAATTTTCTGCATATATATATAGTATATAGGGCAGGCCATATAGTATATACAGGCGGTCCCCTACAAACATCCGACTTATAAACGACTCCTACTTACAAACAGGGGGAGACAACAGGAAGTGAGAGGAAATCTACCCCTAGGAAGGGAAATTGTCTCCTGTAAGAGTTAATATGGGGAAAAAGGTGTCTCCACTGATGCTTTATCACCAATCCTTGTTTCCCTAATAACCCCAAATTTTCAAAATCCAATTGTCATTGGGACAGAAAGTGAGGTGAAATCTTCTGAACATGACACAGACAGCAAAACAAATGTTACAGGGGTGATAACCCTTCCCTATGTTATCCAAAAAGCTTAAAAATTTATTTTTTTGGGTGGAGCTACCCTTACAAAATGTACCTGTTCCAAATTACAAACAGATTCAACTTAAGAACAAACCTACAGTCCCTGTCTTGTTTGGACTGCCTGTATACTGCTGTTCAAATTATATAGGGCCTGGGGGCCCCACGCCTTTTCTTTTTTTAATTTGGGTGCGGGGTTCCCCTTAATATCCATACAAGACCCAAAGGGTCTGGTAAATGGGGCGTTTTTCTCAATAATTTTCATCCATATTGCCGGGACCCGCAGGCAGTTTTAGATGACTTTTATTCCTTTAGAAATGTCATCTTGTGCAGGGACTGTTCTGGGAAACACGCGCCACTTTATATTATAGTCACCCCCCCAAGTACGATATTTAAAGGAATATTTCACTTTTATTTTTTCACTTTAAGCATTAAAATCACTGCTCCTGAAAAAACTGCCATTTTTAAAACTTTTTTTTGCATTGATACATGTCCCCTGGGGCAGGACCCGGGTCCCCAAATACTTTTTAGGACAATAACTTGCATATTAGCCTTTAAAATTCGCACTTTTGATTTTTCACGTTCTGGTCCCATAGGCTTTAACGGTGTTCGAATGTTCACACAAACTTTCGGTCCGTTCGCATGTTCTGCCATGAACCGAACCAGGGGGTGTTCGGCTCATCCCTACAGGTGAGTCTAAATATTCATTAAACAGGTGTCCAGCAGACAGTTGATTATAAAAGGGCATTACTTAACAAAGAAAATCCCTTCCCATTTCATGCTGTCAACAATGGCACCACATGGAAGAGAAATGTCACAAGGCCTGAAGAAGAAAATGATTTCTTTACACAAGAAAGATGAAGGCTACAAGAAGATCAGCAAAGCTTTACTTATCAGTCAGTATACTGTAGCAAAAGTAATACAAAAATGTAACAAAGATGGAACTGCAATCATCTCACAGAGACATCCAGGGTATCTGCAGAAGTTAACACCTCGACAGGAGCATCTTCTGATGAGAACGGTTGAAGAAAATTGCCATGCAAGTTCACTGCAGTTAAAGAAGTAGAAAGACAAACTGGGGTGATTGTTTCCTATGACACAATAAAGCGTACACTGCAGAGAAATGGCATGCATGGGTGTCGTCCACAAAGGAAGCCTCCCCTAAAGCCTATGCACAAAAAAGCCCACCTAGAATTTGCCAGGGCCCATACTAAAGAAGAAGACTACTGGGACTCTGTACTCTGGAGTGATGAGCCCAAGATAAATGTTTTTGGAACTGATTGCTTCTAAACTGTATGGCATCGCAAAGGTATATAGCCTACACTGAAACATGGTGGTGGCAGTGTCCTTCTGTGGGGTTGCGTGAGTGCTGCTGGTGTCTGGGAGCTGCATTTCTTTGATGGCATCATAAATTCACAGATGTACTGCTCTATATATTGAAGGAGAAGATGCTACCATCACTCTGCGCCCTTGGTCATCACGCACTTTTTCAACATGACAATTATCCAAAACACACATCTAAGGTCACTTTTGCATTTCTGAAGAAGACTTGGTGCTGTCCTTACAAGTTATGGAAGTCATACAAAATACTAGATGTAGTAGTTTTTGTTGAGGGGTGTGTTCATTTTTGCATCAACTAATTTGAGTAAAACATAATATATTGTAATCAAAATGAGATTATTAATCTTACTTTCATGTAATAAGCTAAACAAATGTTCTATAAAACTCAGTTTTGTCAAAATGTTTTAAATTGTTCTCGAGTTCATTAAGATATTGATTAAAATCTTACTTTTCAAAAGGGGTGTACTCATTTATGCTGTGCACTGTATATGTTTGAATGGCCAGTGAGGTGTTCAGATCTCACTTTCATAAACCTGCCATTTGTGTAAAAGTAAATGAGAGAAGCGATGTGTGCTGAGATGATCAGTGAAGAATATCTCCGCTGATCATCTTCCTTACATAAAAATGCTATGTGAGTGGATGCGCTGCTCCCATCTGTGCTCTCTATATTGCCTGTGTATGTGCTATCTCAATAGCCTAATTTGGTTCACCATCCACCTAACAGGTTATATCTCATTTATACAATAATCATATGTTTGTATAATTCATCACATGTGAACAACAACTTAATCCAAATACTTTAAATCATATAAAAAGTCCAGTGACATATGTCACATCATGATAGACTCTTCTTCATATGTGTTGCGAATCATCCGTTATAATTGCCGTGGGCGGCGTGCTCTTGTGTGTGGTATCAGATTAAAAGTGACTTAGTGCTTCACCACCACCTGTGAGATTTGCCACTCACCAGATTAATCTTTAAAACTGCACCTTTGGTTCATTAACAGGGATAACCACTCCACTCAAAGGAAACTTTTCTCCAATATCTATACCAGGTCCTCAATGTTCCTCATGCAAACGGATAAAAAACCATCATCGCGCAATACCGTTTAAAACCTTTATTCCATACATAAAAAACACTTTGCACTCACATTTCCAAGTGCCATTAGGCCGGCACCGAGCTTTTCCCGCAGTTAAGGACGGGTGGGCACTGCAGCCCGGTTCGTCTAGTGTGTGCTAGATGGTCTCCGTTGCCGCTTACGTTTCCCCTGTTTGCGTTCGCGTCCTCTCCAAACCCCGTTCGTTCCCGGTCACGTGGGTACGATAATCTCCCAGCAGCCTCTACGCGTTTCGCAATCAAATTTGCGTCATCAGGAAGCTGCTGTGTGATTGGTTCTCATTCTATTTATATTGTGTGCGGGCGGAAATTGTTTTACCGCCATCTTGGATGTGGGAATTCCCTTAGTTCCGTTCTATTGTGGCTTTCTTTCTCTTAGCGCCATTTTGCTTATGGGCAATTCGCCCATTCCGTGATTGTTCATTGCACCCGCTGTTTCCCCCTCTACCATTGTTAATGCTCATTCCAATTTACCTATTATTATATTAGTTGTATATGAATGGTTATAAACTAACCCGTCCGTATCTGCTGGAGAGGCTCTCACATGTTAAAAAATACATAGATACATGGCCTTTGTTGGCCTTTATATGCTTTAACTAAAAAAACTTTTTATGCACATTGTTATTCCATATTTGATTACCGCTAGATCTGTAATATGGAACAGCAAATCCTTACCCTTTCTAAAATAATTTTTTACATAGCAACTATCCAGAAAATGAAATTAAATTTAAAAAATAAAAAATAAAAAAATAAAAAATAAATAAATAAATAAAATGAAATAAAGAAAAAAATGAAATAAAGAAAAAGAAAAAAATAAAAAATAAAAATAAAAATAAAAAATAAAAAATAAAAATAAAAATAAAAATAAAAATAAAATTAAAAATAAAAAATAAAAAATAAAAAATAATAAAAAATAAAAAATGTAAAATAAAGAAAAAATAACATAAAATTGAAAAAATATGAAAAATATAATAAAAATAAAAATAAAATAAAAATAAAAATAAAAATAAAATTGAAATTAAAATTAAAATAAAATTAAAATAAAAATAAAAATAAAATTAAAAAGATAAATAAAATAAAAATAAAAATAAAAATAAAAATAAAAATAAAAATAAAAATAAAAAATGAATAAAAATAAAAATAAATATGAAAATAAATATAAAATAAAAATGAAAAAAAATAAAAAAATAAATAAAATTAAAAATAAAAATAAAAATAAAAATAAAAATAAAATTGCTAAAAATATGAAAATCTGATATAAAATGTAAATTGATTTTAGTAATTTTCCAAAAAACAGTTGATGTCAAGTTCCACGTTCAACCCCTGTGGCCTCATCGTGTCCATTTTGAATATCCAGTGGGTTTCGTTCTTTGAAACCTCCCTTCTCATGTTGGTATTCCTCCAATTGCGTTCTATTCTGTCTATCCCATAAAATTTTAAATGTTGGGGGTTTCTGCCATGTATGTCCCTAAAGTGTTTTGATACACTATGGTGTTTAAATCCTTTTTTGATATTTCTGACATGTTCGCCTATTCTAATTGACAAAGCTCTAGTTGTTCTGCCTACGTACTGTAGTCCACAACTGCACTCCAGTACGTAGGTGACATGTGTACTACTACAGGTTATCAACTTTTCTATTTTATATGTCTGCTTGTTGGTATTTGACCTAAAGTCTGTTATTTTTCTGTCTTTCTTATTGGTGGATCTACAGGCTTTGCACTTTCCGCATCTATAAAATCCCTTCTGATTAAAAAAATTTGACAAACTTTTGGGAGGGTCTGGCACATTTTTTGACTATTTTGTCCCTGATCCTTCTTGCTTTTCTATATATAAATGTTGGTTTTCGGGGTAGTACTTTGCTCAGTTGTGGGTCGCTACTGATGATGGGCCAGTTGTTCTTTATAATATCTTCTAATTCCTTATATTGAGTATTAAAACCCGTGATAAATGGTATATTGTCATCCTGGTTATTTTTCTTTGTTTTGTTACTGAGAATTGCTTCCCTATCAATGTTAGCCACTTTTTCACGTGTATTCTCCAGTATACTCCTTTTATAACCTTTTTCTATGAACCTGTCTATCAGGATATTCGTCTGTCGGAAATAGTCCTCCATTTGGTCACAATTCCGTCTAATCCTGATAAACTGGCTCTTTGGAATGGATATTTTCCACTGGGGGTGGTGACAGCTCCCCATTGGTATGTACCCGTTCCGGTCCGTTTCTTTGAAGTGTGTTCTGGTCCCAAGTGTGTTTTTATTTTTATATATTTCTAAGTCCAAAAAATTAATTGTTTGTTGATGTACTGTAGCTGTGAATTTTATGTCATATTGGTTGCCACCAATATGCTGAATGAACTGTTCCAACTCTTCGTGGCTTCCCTTCCATATTATCAGGATATCGTCTATGTAGCGTTTGTATAGCAGCAAATGTGGCCAGCATCTTCCGTAAATTTCTTCCTCCTCCCATTTACTCAGGAAGATGTTGGCCACACTCGGTGCATACTTGTTTCCCATGCCTACCCCTTTAATTTGTCTATAGTATTTATGGTCGTGCCAGAAAAAATTATTCCCCATGGCCATTCTTAATCCCTCCAAAATAAACCTCCTTTGTTTTAATTTTAGGTCCGATAGGTTTTTCATTCCCCATGCTACTGCTGCCAGGGCATCGGTTTGTTTAATGTTGGTGTACAACGACTCCACATCTAGTGTTACCAATAGTGTGGAGTTGTCTACCTTTAGGTTTTTTAAATTGTTAATAACATCTTTACTGTCTTTAAGAAATGACTTCCCTTCTCCTGCTATAGGTTGGAGGAATACATCTAGGTACTCTCCTAACCTAGAATGTATTGACTCAATGCCACTGATTATGGGTCTCCCTGGTGGCTTGGTTTTACTTTTGTGAATTTTGGGGACTTGATATATCACTGGTATTCTTGGGGCCTCTGTCAATAAGTATCTTCCTTCTTTTTTGTTCAGGATTTTATCCGCTATACCCTTGTCTAGGTACTCTTTTAATTTCTTTTTTAACTCTCTGTTTGGATTCTTTTTTAGGGGTTGGTAGGTACTTGGATCCTTGACTAATCTTTCCAACTCTTTATAATAGTCTTCTTTTGTTAGGATCACTACACCCCCCCCCTTATCGGCCGGTCGTATTACTATGTTTTTCCTTTTTTCTAGTTTCCTTAATCCCTGCCATATTCTATCCTTACTACTTTTTGTTGGTTTAATGTTTCTTATCTCCTTTTCCACTAGCCTTTTGAACACCTCTATGTGTTGGTTAGTGGTAGACCTGGGGTTGAACGTGGATTTATTCCTCAACTGGGGTTGAACGAGGAATAAATCCACGTTCAACCCCAGGTCTACCACTAACCAACACATAGAGGTGTTCAAAAGGCTAGTGGAAAAGGAGATAAGAAACATTAAACCAACAAAAAGTAGTAAGGATAGAATATGGCAGGGATTAAGGAAACTAGAAAAAAGGAAAAACATAGTAATACGACCGGCCGATAAGGGGGGGGGTGTAGTGATCCTAACAAAAGAAGACTATTATAAAGAGTTGGAAAGATTAGTCAAGGATCCAAGTACCTACCAACCCCTAAAAAAGAATCCAAACAGAGAGTTAAAAAAGAAATTAAAAGAGTACCTAGACAAGGGTATAGCGGATAAAATCCTGAACAAAAAAGAAGGAAGATACTTATTGACAGAGGCCCCAAGAATACCAGTGATATATCAAGTCCCCAAAATTCACAAAAGTAAAACCAAGCCACCAGGGAGACCCATAATCAGTGGCATTGAGTCAATACATTCTAGGTTAGGAGAGTACCTAGATGTATTCCTCCAACCTATAGCAGGAGAAGGGAAGTCATTTCTTAAAGACAGTAAAGATGTTATTAACAATTTAAAAAACCTAAAGGTAGACAACTCCACACTATTGGTAACACTAGATGTGGAGTCGTTGTACACCAACATTAAACAAACCGATGCCCTGGCAGCAGTAGCATGGGGAATGAAAAACCTATCGGACCTAAAATTAAAACAAAGGAGGTTTATTTTGGAGGGATTAAGAATGGCCATGGGGAATAATTTTTTCTGGCACGACCATAAATACTATAGACAAATTAAAGGGGTAGGCATGGGAAACAAGTATGCACCGAGTGTGGCCAACATCTTCCTGAGTAAATGGGAGGAGGAAGAAATTTACGGAAGATGCTGGCCACATTTGCTGCTATACAAACGCTACATAGACGATATCCTGATAATATGGAAGGGAAGCCACGAAGAGTTGGAACAGTTCATTCAGCATATTGGTGGCAACCAATATGACATAAAATTCACAGCTACAGTACATCAACAAACAATTAATTTTTTGGACTTAGAAATATATAAAAATAAAAACACACTTGGGACCAGAACACACTTCAAAGAAACGGACCGGAACGGGTACATACCAATGGGGAGCTGTCACCACCCCCAGTGGAAAATATCCATTCCAAAGAGCCAGTTTATCAGGATTAGACGGAATTGTGACCAAATGGAGGACTATTTCCGACAGACGAATATCCTGATAGACAGGTTCATAGAAAAAGGTTATAAAAGGAGTATACTGGAGAATACACGTGAAAAAGTGGCTAACATTGATAGGGAAGCAATTCTCAGTAACAAAACAAAGAAAAATAACCAGGATGACAATATACCATTTATCACGGGTTTTAATACTCAATATAAGGAATTAGAAGATATTATAAAGAACAACTGGCCCATCATCAGTAGCGACCCACAACTGAGCAAAGTACTACCCCGAAAACCAACATTTATATATAGAAAAGCAAGAAGGATCAGGGACAAAATAGTCAAAAATGTGCCAGACCCTCCCAAAAGTTTGTCAAATTTTTTTAATCAGAAGGGATTTTATAGATGCGGAAAGTGCAAAGCCTGTAGATCCACCAATAAGAAAGACAGAAAAATAACAGACTTTAGGTCAAATACCAACAAGCAGACATATAAAATAGAAAAGTTGATAACCTGTAGTAGTACACATGTCACCTACGTACTGGAGTGCAGTTGTGGACTACAGTACGTAGGCAGAACAACTAGAGCTTTGTCAATTAGAATAGGCGAACATGTCAGAAATATCAAAAAAGGATTTAAACACCATAGTGTATCAAAACACTTTAGGGACATACATGGCAGAAACCCCCAACATTTAAAATTTTATGGGATAGACAGAATAGAATGCAATTGGAGGAATACCAACATGAGAAGGGAGGTTTCAAAGAACGAAACCCACTGGATATTCAAAATGGACACGATGAGGCCACAGGGGTTGAACGTGGAACTTGACATCAACTGTTTTTTGGAAAATTACTAAAATCAATTTACATTTTATATCAGATTTTCATATTTTTAGCAATTTTATTTTTATTTTTATTTTTATTTTTATTTTTAATTTTATTTATTTTTTTATTTATTTTTTTCATTTTTATTTTATATTTATTTTCATATTTATTTTTATTTTTATTCATTTTTTATTTTTATTTTTATTTTTATTTTTATTTTTATTTTTATTTTTATTTTATTTATCTTTTTAATTTTATTTTTATTTTTATTTTAATTTTATTTTAATTTTAATTTCAATTTTATTTTTATTTTTATTTTTATTTTATTTTTATTTTTATTATATTTTTCATATTTTTTCAATTTTATGTTATTTTTTCTTTATTTTACATTTTTTATTTTTTATTATTTTTTATTTTTAATTTTATTTTTATTTTTATTTTTATTTTTATTTTTTATTTTTTATTTTTATTTTTATTTTTTATTTTTTTCTTTTTCTTTATTTCATTTTTTTCTTTATTTCATTTTATTTATTTATTTATTTTTTATTTTTTTATTTTTTATTTTTTAAATTTAATTTCATTTTCTGGATAGTTGCTATGTAAAAAATTATTTTAGAAAGGGTAAGGATTTGCTGTTCCATATTACAGATCTAGCGGTAATCAAATATGGAATAACAATGTGCATAAAAAGTTTTTTTAGTTAAAGCATATAAAGGCCAACAAAGGCCATGTATCTATGTATTTTTTAACATGTGAGAGCCTCTCCAGCAGATACGGACGGGTTAGTTTATAACCATTCATATACAACTAATATAATAATAGGTAAATTGGAATGAGCATTAACAATGGTAGAGGGGGAAACAGCGGGTGCAATGAACAATCACGGAATGGGCGAATTGCCCATAAGCAAAATGGCGCTAAGAGAAAGAAAGCCACAATAGAACGGAACTAAGGGAATTCCCACATCCAAGATGGCGGTAAAACAATTTCCGCCCGCACACAATATAAATAGAATGAGAACCAATCACACAGCAGCTTCCTGATGACGCAAATTTGATTGCGAAACGCGTAGAGGCTGCTGGGAGATTATCGTACCCACGTGACCGGGAACGAACGGGGTTTGGAGAGGACGCGAACGCAAACAGGGGAAACGTAAGCGGCAACGGAGACCATCTAGCACACACTAGACGAACCGGGCTGCAGTGCCCACCCGTCCTTAACTGCGGGAAAAGCTCGGTGCCGGCCTAATGGCACTTGGAAATGTGAGTGCAAAGTGTTTTTTATGTATGGAATAAAGGTTTTAAACGGTATTGCGCGATGATGGTTTTTTATCCGTTTGCATGAGGAACATTGAGGACCTGGTATAGATATTGGAGAAAAGTTTCCTTTGAGTGGAGTGGTTATCCCTGTTAATGAACCAAAGGTGCAGTTTTAAAGATTAATCTGGTGAGTGGCAAATCTCACAGGTGGTGGTGAAGCACTAAGTCACTTTTAATCTGATACCACACACAAGAGCACGCCGCCCACGGCAATTATAACGGATGATTCGCAACACATATGAAGAAGAGTCTATCATGATGTGACATATGTCACTGGACTTTTTATATGATTTAAAGTATTTGGATTAAGTTGTTGTTCACATGTGATGAATTATACAAACATATGATTATTGTATAAATGAGATATAACCTGTTAGGTGGATGGTGAACCAAATTAGGCTATTGAGATAGCACATACACAGGCAATATAGAGAGCACAGATGGGAGCAGCGCATCCACTCACATAGCACTTTTAATTTAATTTTTTCTCTGAAAAATTTTTTGGATGCAGCAGCTATAAATATCACTTACACCATTTTTGATAGGATAGTTTTTGCGCCAGTGACACATATATTTTCACAAATCTTCCTTACATAAACTGCTAATGATTTGAGATGAGATCATTATGATTGCAGCCTATCTCAGTTTCCTAAATAGACACCTATAGCTGACACACCTCCTCCCCCTGCATAGCTAATGATGGCGCCTGTCTCAAAGCGCCTGCTGCCCAAGACAAGCACTGTCAAGTATATCTAAAGAGATGTTTGTCTCCTTGTTAGTTTAATAGTTGGACAGTGGTGGGGAGGAGGACCGTTGTCATATACACTATCTCAGCGATGAAACAAGCAAGTAAAAAGTGACAAAGTTCTACATGCACTTTGTCACCTGGAGGAAGACAAGAGCAACAAAGACAATGTGTTATGAAACCTCTTCTTTAAAGGATGTAAAATGTATTTTCCCTTTATATTGATATGAATGTCTTGAAAAAAACAGAACAAGCTTTGTTGTGAAACTTGAAGATGGAACATCTGAGAATTGTGCACTTGGCAAGTCACGAGTTCTGATGCATGAACACTCTATTCTTCATAGTCTACAAACACATTATAGAGGATGGGGACAGACTTGCATTATTTTACATATTCTGACATTTCTGATAGCTGTAGAAGTGAAAAATTATATGTCAGATGAAAGTATGATACACATATAAAAGATATTCAGTATTTTGCACAATAGCTGAAGATTTTCTACAACATTTTTCTTTTTCTGTAAAAAACCGTGTGTGGCACAAAAACAGAATTACACACAATGGTAGAGTGTCAACAACCCCCAAATGTGCTTTGTGGGGTTGAAAAACAACAACAAAAAAACAGGAACCTATACACTGTAACTATAGGCAAAACATTTTTTTTATTTTGGATAAATTAAGGGAGGGTTTTTTTTTTCTGCCATCTTGTGTCCCACGGGAGAGATTACCCTTCACTTCCTGTCCCATAGCCAAAACAGGAAGAGAGACGAAATCCCTCCAAAGTGAGAAAGTTCCGGCGCGTAACCAGGGTCACCAGAACTAGTGTTCTCATTGGAAGATGTCCCTTCTAATACTGTTCTGATGTCAACCAAAAATGTAGGATTTTCTTTTACTTTGACTTTTGATGATAATGGTATACAGGACAAATAGAGAGGATGATTCTCCTGAACAGGGACACAAACAGCAGTAAAAAGGGTTTTTTCCCTCTCCACTTTATCCAAAACTTGAATTTATTTTAGTTACATTTTAAGGTAAATGCAATTTTGAGAATTCAAGAAATAATGTACCTCATTGATTTCACAGCTACAAGATTTTAAGCATATTTTAGAAGTTCTTCAAAGGCAAAGCTGACCTTTTTAAGTTCAATTGTAAGTGTGTTTTGCTCAAAAGATCTTGCACCACCTCGATGAAAAGTTGTGCGCTGGGCATATATTTAATACCAAAATTGGCTATCCATCTTCTTCCATGCTATCCAATCCTTTGAATAATTTCTGATAGTCTTATGCCCCATGGTGAAAGTCCCCTTTAATTTGGTGGTTAGTTGTGCCTTATGCCCCCCTGATTAAAGCTTCTTTAATTACATTGGTGGTTTGTGTGATTATTACTATGACTGAATCACTTGAGAACAAGTATCACATATAAATATAATTTTACACATATAATCATAAAACAGCTTACTGGACAAATCTCAGAACCTAATATTTTAAAGCCCATTTCCAGGCTAAATGTGTTAATTGAAAAATGTCCACCCCTTGAAGAGTTGTCACAATGGGGTCTTAAATTTGCTGTGTAATAAAGCAGATAGGTGTGCTGAAATCATCACATCAATAAGAGGTTAAAATAGAGCAAGAGGACCCACAGTGGCATTTAAATTGGCTGAAGGCTTTAGACAAAGAACATTTCTATTATGGAGAACTATATAATATGCAGTATATGCTGTATATACTATCGTACTAACATTGTTATTGTCCATGCAATGTGGTCGGTCCACCCTGACTGCCACTCCATCAACAAACATTGAGTCAGATGTCTCCTCACAGGCAGAACTTGTTGAGACATCAGAAGTTGCTTACTTACTCTCGCTTTGCCCAGCAGAAGACTACCTGTGTTGCTTTCTTGCTGGGACTGCAAAAGCAAGAAAGCTAACTTGTCCCCAAAGTCAGACAAGTGCTTAGGGCTAGTTTACAACATTTTTTGGGAAACTAAATTGAAACTTACCTTTTAGTAAAATACAAGGTTTGATTATTATGCCTGGGCCCCCTCCCCCTATAAATGCCTGATAGTACTTACTGAGATATGAGTATGCCAATATGTCACTACCTCTTCCAAGAGGTTGTTAAGGCAATACCTGCTGGTGGGCTATCTTCCTAGTCGGCCAGTTTAGTGAGGTAACAAACTGAGTCACCTAACTGAGGGCTAACGTCTATTCAACAGTGGCAACCCACTGCCAGGCTAACCATCCCTTTCTAACACTGAAAAAAAAAGGATAAAACATACGATGGTGAAAATCTACATGGGCCATTTCACTATCAGCCAATCTATATTCTCACCCTAAAATTAGATAGGTACGATCCAAGTAACTCAACAAAAACCTTAACAAAAACCCGAGCAGACAGAAGCCCAAAAGGAAGTTACCATCTTTTGTTTTGGACCATGCAGCATACTGTATGTAGTTCAAGGCTTTGTTGAGAGCAATGTTTTATATGTAAAATTTATTCCTACAAAAAAGAGCATTAAAAAAACACTTTCCGCCACCACATTAAAAATAAAAAGGCAACGTTATCTCGTCACCATGGCAGCTGTTCATCCGGCCCACACAAACACATACACATACGCATTCATCTCATCATCTACTGGATCTAATAGATTAATGATAGCTTGGAGGACCAAGTGTGGGCAGCCAGGCTACTGGAGCATAGTCGGTAGAAATCCACCAATCAGGTGAAGTAACAAAAAAACAGTGCTCCGGTGTCAAGCAGTCTACATTTATGTCTCAGCCACGGGGCCACAAGAACGGGGTTCTGTTAGATTCAGGCAATTCACACAAAAAGTCTCTAGCCTAAAAAAGGCTGAGAAGAAAAGCAATTAGACAGTTCCAGTGTACTGTGGGATGGTAAGAATAGATCAGAGCAATGTAGCTCCTAAACAGCAGAGGGGCATATAGTGTACAGCTATAGTAAAACAGCAACACTTCCAGACCAGTGTATGAAGAGTGTAACGCCAGATTAGGCTACATACTGAGGGGTCCTGAGCATAGCTCACCCAGACCTATGGAGTCTAGCCATCTTCCAGCGGCATCAGCAGGGAAACACAAGAACACTGGAGTACTTCTCTAGCTCACCTGGTGAACCATAGGGTTTAGCACTCACTGCAAGAACCCCCTGTTCTCTTCACAGTTACAAGTGCCCCACTAAGGCATGGGGGACTAGGGCAGTGTTAATGTCCATGATGTCAGGGCTGGGCTCAGCCCTTCCTTCTCAGAGCTGGCTGCTCAGCTGTCGGCTAATTGCCAGCTCCTTTCTCTCCACAGTGACTCACCAGTTGATGATATCCTGCCTACTTAAGCTGTCCAGCCCAGATGATCTCTGCCTTCGCCTTGGTCACATCTCTAAAGACTTGCTTGGCTGACATTCTTCTGGCTCCTGATCCTGCTTTCTGTTCTACTACGCTCATCTCTGGCTCCCTGACGTTTTGGCTTGTCTGACTATCTGTTCCGGTTCCTGAACTCAGGCTATGTTTTCACTACGTTTACTCTGTTTATCTTTTTATTGTTATTATTAACCACTTGCCGCCCGCCATATAGCAAAATGACAGCAGCAAAGTGGTTTCAATATCCTGACCGGACGTCATATGACGTGATCAGGATATTAAGCCGCTGCACGCCCCCGGGGGCGCACACTGCGGCGATCGTTGTTGCAGTGTGTCAATCTGACACACCGCAACTCTGATCTAGGTAAAGAGTCTCTGACGGAGACTCTTTACCACGTGATCAGCCTTGTCCAATCACGGCTGATCACGATGTAAATAGGAAGAGCTGGTGATCAGCTTTTCCTCACTCGCATCTGACAGACATGAGTAGAGGAGAGCCGATCGGCTGCTCTCCTGACAGTGGGGGTCTGTGCTGATCGTTTATCAGCACAGCCCCCCCTCAGATCCTGCCCAGGACCACCAGGGAAGCCGCCCAAGACCACCAGGATGGCCACCACACTGGACCACCAGGTATGCCCCCCAAACCCCCAGGGAAATGCCAATATGTGCTCAGGCAGCTGCCAATCAGTGCCCACTCCAATGCCTACCACTGTCTGTGCCACCAGGGATGCCTATCAGTGCCTCATATCAGTGCTGCGTATCAGTGCCCATCAGTGCCACGTATCAGTGCCCAGCAGTGCTGCCTATCAGTGCCCATCAGTGCCCATCAGTGCCGCCTATCAGTGCCCATCAGTGCTGCCTTTCAGTGCCCATCAGTGTAGCCTATCATTGCCCATCAGTGCTAACCAGTGCCACCCAGTGCCACCCATGAGTGCCCATCAGTGTCACCTATCAATGCCCATCAGTGCTGCATATCAGTGCCACCCATCAGTGCTGCCTACCAGTGCTCATCAGTGCCGCATATCAGTGCCCATCGTCAGTGCCCGTCAGTGCCTGCTCATTGGTGCCCCCATATCAGTGCCTGTTAGTGCCGCCTTATCAGTGCCCATCAGTGAAAGAGAAAACTTACTTATTTACAAATTTTTTTAACAGAAACAAAAGCAAAACTTTTATTTTTTTCAAAATTTTCGGTCTTTTTTTATTTGTTTAGCAAAAAATAAAAACCACAGAGGTGATCAAATACCACCAAAAGAAAGCTCTGCCCAGGCCAATTTTCAGCTTTCAGCGCTGTTGCAATTTGAATGACAATTGAGCGGTCATACAACACTGTACCCAAACAAATTTTTTATCATTTTGTTCCCACAAATAGAGCTTTCTTTTGGTGGTATTTGATCACTTCTGCGGTTTTTATTTTTTGCGCAACAAATAAAAAAAGACCGAAAATTTTGAAAAAAAACAAGTTTTTCTTTGTTTCTGTTAAAATTTTTTGTAAATAAGTAAGTTTTCTTCTTCAATGACGGGCACTGATATGGCTGCACTGACAGGCACTGATACGACGGCACTAATGGGCACTGATGAGGTGGCACTGATGAGGTGGCACTGACGGGCACTGATGATGGGCACTGATAGGCGGCACTGATGGGCACTGATAGGTGGCACTGATGGGCACTCATAGGTGGCACCGATGGGCACTCATAGGCGGCACTGATGGGCATTCAGAGGTGGCATTGATTGGTACTTATGGGTGGCACTGATGGGTACTTATGGGTGGCACTGATAGGTGGGCACTGATGGGAACTGATGGGCACAGATGGGCACAGATGGGCAATGACAGGTGACACAGATGGGCACTGACAGGTGGCACTGATGACACTGATTGGTGGCACTGAATAAACTGATTGGTGGCATTGCTGGGCAGACCTGAAACATGTTGGTGCCAATCAGTGCCCATTTGTGGGCACTGATTGACACAGATTGGGCACATTGGGCACATGTGGATGGCCATGGGGTACATACCTGGCCATCCACATGGTGCCCCTTCCCTGGTGGTCCTAGTGGAGAACCCTGGTGGTCCAGTGTGGGGATCTGAGGGGGGGGCTGCGCCGATAAGCAATCAGCGCAGACCCCCCTGTCAGGAGAACCGCCGATCGGCTCTCCTCTACTTGCGTCTGTCAGACGCGAGTGAGGAAAAGCTGATCAACGGCTCTTCCTATTGACATCGTGATCAGCTGTGTCCAATCACGGCTGATCACGATGTCAATAGGAAGAGCCGTTGATCAGCTTTTCCTCACTCGCGTCTGACAGACGCAAGTAGAGGAGAGCCGATCGGCGGTTCTCCTGACAGGGGGAGGCTCTTTACCAAGAGTGGTGTAGTGGTGTGTCAGGCTAACACACCGCTCCACCGATCGCCGTGATGTGCGCCCCCCGTGGGCGCGCGGCGGCATGTTATCCTGCTGGACGTCATATGACACCCAGTCAGGATAACTGAACCACTTCCCGGACATCAATCCGCTATAGGGCGGGCGGCAAGTGGTTAAACAGGTGTGATTTAACTGTACTTCTGTCTCAGTCTGATTCATGGTTTTTGACAGTAGGCGAAGGCCATGAATTCAGAAGATGCAGTCAATCCACTGGTTGGTAATATTTTTTCCAGATTGGATGAGCAGCACCGCATGGATCAGTTTGCCATGGTGTTACAAACGCTCCTGAGTCAAATGGCTTACCTGGAATCTCCCACTGTGGCTGATCCGGTACAACCTGTGTTTCAGGCCGACCCTGCTGCTGCTCCAGTCTCTGTGCAGGCACCTGCCTCGAGTATTACCTCTATAAGAGATATGTCTGGTTCCGCTCCACCTCCCCAGCGATTTGCGGCAATCCAGTCCAATGCAGAGGGTTTGCAGCCTGTAAGACCCCGTTCACACTGTGCATAGTGGGAACCCATGTTCCCACTCGTGATTTTGTGAGGGCAATTCTCACACATTGCCCTCACATTGGGCAGCCTATTCACTTGAATGGGCTGCCTTATGTGTGTTTGTCGCAGCAAAAAAGCTCAGGGACCAAATTTTGGCCCTGAACTAGGCGCAATTTTACTAATGCATTTTGCCATAATTCTCACGTGTTTTGTTGCATGACAATCACGGCAAAATCCCATTGCATTTGGGGTGCCTTTCAGGACGAAAAGCATCTTTTGCTATGATTTGGAATTGTGGGCAGAATCGTGTCAATAAACGCCCAAGTATAAATGGGGCTTAATGAATAGGCTCAATATTTTCCTGTCCTGCTGCTTCCAATTCTTACTGTCTGGAAGAACTTTGAAGAGATTTGATGAAGTTTTCATCTGAAAATACAATACAATACATCACTTCCGAATTTTTGTTCTGTCGTACGAGAATTTTCGCATTTTAGTTTAGTAACCTCTTCAGTTTCAACATGAGACTAGCATACAAAAAAAGGATGATCATTTGTCTAATAATCCCATTGTGTGTACCGGGCATTAGTGTCTTCACCCCCAGCAAACAGACTACAGCATTGTAAATTTGTAGCATACTGTGAGAGGCTGCAATGGTGGGCTCATCTGTGTCAGACACAGTGGGAGCCGACCCCTCCCCGATAGCTCCGCCGCCCTCCCTATTCATGTGCCCAGCCCTTTCCAGGATGCCGGACACATGAAATACTATGGCGGGGATAGGCGGGGAGTGTGTAGAGGCTCTAATAGGCTCTAATAGGCTTCAAAATAGGGTGGGCTCGGGGTGCAGAGCACTACGTCCTTAACCCACCCTGTTGTGTGGCATAGTGAATAAATTTTCGCTATATTCACACTAACGTTCCTCCCTGCCAATCAGCTGGCAGGTCAGTGAGACTTGTCTCCCGATTGGCCAAAGCATTAGGCGACCCTATTGGATGCCTAACACTTTGGCGGAAGAGGAGACGAGCGGACACAGGAACAGCAGCCGCCACTTCCCACCGAGGAGGAGAGCCCCATCACTCCAGCAGAGGAGCAGAGCCCCGCCACACAAGCGGTAAGTGCTGCCGGACCGGCCGCAGGGGGGGTTTGTGAAGAGACAGCCAAGCTGGGGGACGCGCCTGGCTGCATTTGATGGGCACAAGTGGCTGCATATACTGCGTACAAGTGGCTGCATTTGATGGGCACAAGTGGCTGCATATACTGGGCAGAAGTGGCTGCATTTGAGGGGCACAAGAGGCTGCATTTGGGGGGCACAAATGGCTGCATATGATGGGCAGAAGTGGCTGAATTTGATTGGCACAAGTGGCTGCATTTGATTGGCACAAGTGGCTGCATTTGATTGGCACAAGTGGCTGCATTTGATGAGCACAAGTGGCTGCATTTGATGGGCACAAGTGGCTGCATAAGATGGGCACAAGTGGCTGTATATGATGGGCACAAGTGGCTGTATAAGATGGGCACAAGTGGCTGTATTTGATGGGCACAAGTGGCTGCATTTGAGGGGCACAAATGGCTGCATATGATGGGCACAAGTGGCTGCATATGATAGGCACAAGTGGCTGCATATACTGGACACAAGTGGCTGCATATGATGGGCACAAGTGGCTGCATTTGATGGGCACAAGTTGCTGCATTTTATGGGCTCAAATGGCTGCATATGATGGGCACAAGTGGCTGCATTTGATGGGCACAGTGGCTGCATTTGATGGGCACAGTGAGGCTGCATTTGATGGGCACAGTGAGGCTGCAATTGATGGGGGGTGGGTTCAGTATTTTTCAGTTTGTTTGCGCCCCCCAAAAAATTTTGAGCACCAGCCACCACTGGTCAGACATTTGTGAAAACAGCCAAAAAGCTGCATAGACACAAGGATTTACATGATTGCAAGCAGATGCTGAGTCTGGACAGTGCCCACTCAAAGATGAAAAATGATCAGATGAAAGCATTGTCAAGCGAAGCACTGTGGGGTTGATCTAGTAAAACTGTAGTGTGCAAAATCTGGTGCAGCTCTGCATAGAAACACATCAGCTTCCATTTTTTTTTTTTTGTCAAAGCTTTATTGAACAAGCTGAAGTAAGAAGCTGATTCGCTACCACATACAGCTGCACCAGATTTTGCGCCCTCCAATTTTAGTAAATCAACCCCTGTGATCTCTGTAAGAATTAATACATGCATGTAAGTGTTACTTTTATTATATAAATTAATTACCTATGTGCAGTTTCTTCTATCCTATAATGCCTTATCCTTTTGTTTTCACCAGTGGCAGCCAGTGGTAATTTTTTTTGGGGGGGAGCAAACAGTACCACCCCCCACCCCCGGTCGGTCGGCAGTCGGGTGGGTTTGGTGCACTTGCCCCATCTATGGTGGGCAGCACTTCTCCCGGGCTTCACTGGCTGCTTTCCTTGCTCGGCGGCAGCTTTCCCTTCCTCTTCTCTCCATGGGCATCATGGTGGCTTCTGTTTCCTCCCTCCTCCTCGGCGCCAATTGAGAATCTTCTCTTTTCGGCCAATTGGAAAACGGGTCTCAGATCTGCTTCTGATTGGCCGGATTGAGGATCAGTGTTTCAATAGCAAATATTCATTCGCTGTTGTAACACCTGGGTGGGCCTTTGTCACAATGCTCTGCACCATGAGCCCACCCTATTTGAAGCCTATTAGAGCCCCTGGCTCTAATCAGGTGCTTAAAAAAAACACCCCCGCTCCTGTAATTCATGCACACTGTGTCCTGAAAGGGGCCGGACGCATGAATATGGGGTGGCGGTGTCCTGTCAGAATTGCAGCCGTGAATAGAGCATGGGGGTGGTGGCCGTGAATAGAGGGGGCGGCACTCCGGCACCCCTAATGGACGGGCCGCCACTGGTTTTAAATCCCTCTCCTTTGCTTCACCGCTCCCCCAAAACTTTGAAAATGCTAGTTTATGAAATAGTATAAACGGGAAGCATAATGTTGCATCCTTATTATAGATTCTATAAATTTGATACTGATATATAATCGTATTCAAAATGTCACAGAAAGCTATCTCTATGGATAATTTAGGCATGCTTATGCATATATTAATACTGTTTGTGTTTTATAATAGCAGTAGAGTGGCTGTAAACTAAATGGACAAATTAACCTTTTAACAGAGCATGACAAAGAGCCAGTCTGCAGTAAGCATCCTTCTACAGCAGAGCACTCAGATTTCAAAAGAGATCTATGGGAAAGTGTTGTTCTCCGATGGAATTCAAATAACGCTAATAACTAAAAGGGATAAAGGGTGTTTAGAACTATAAATGTGTATTTATGCTGCATTTTATTAAAGTGTATACTCTATATGGATTTTCAGTATTTTTGGCAATGTGTCTTTTTGAGTAAATTTTTATTGAGTCTGTTGTAAAGTTTCTCATCCAGAGATCTTGCCAATAACAGCACCTCCTGTTGCAGACTGACAATGCAAATCCACTGCCTATAAATTAGCATGGCATTAGTGGCATTGCCAGCAGAACTGCATATTTTGGCAGAATCTCTAGATAAGCAAATAAATAATAATAGTATACTGCCAAAAATATGACATAAAAAAATTGCAGCACTTAGAAACAAAATGTTCATCAAAATCAATGCCCTGCTTCACCCAGTGATCTTCATGAAATGTATTCACAAACTGCTCACCAAAATACTAGATCCCACTATCCCAGATTTTGGTGAGCAGTTTGTGATAGAGAGCATTATTTTTGGATGAACAATTTTTATTTTCCAATCGCTATAGTTTTTTTTATGTCAATATTTAAGGGCTCTATATATTAGTCTTTTTGCTAGCTGCTGTTATATTTGTGCTATTTTAGATGTCTGATATTCTCAAAAAATTATTTTAATAAGAAAACTGTATACAGTGAGGGATGATGCCAAACAGATTTAAGGTTTACATATACTTTAAATTAAGTATATTATAGGGTTTCATTGTTTACCCTCTATATATTTATATTTACATATAATAATTTAATTTTTTTAGGAACAAGTTGGGGTTTTCCGTGTTGCACTTCCTTATAATGGTAATTTCATATTTTTATGCTTTTAGTATTAGTATAGTGAGCCCCTGTCTGATTTTTATTTCTGATATCCAACTGGGGAGTTATTGGTTCATTTCCTGTTCCAGAACTGGGGACCCAGACTGTAATAAAAGCCTAACAGAGGTTCTAAACATTCTCCAATCTATCAAAAAAATTGATTGAAGTATCACTATAGGCCTATAACAGAAGTGTTTTTATTGCTATCTGCCTCTCTGTTGGTTAGGTTTCCCTTCAGTTTCTATCCTCATGACCACTGTTACTAGAGAAGGAGCAGAAATTAGCCCAACCATGGCAGAGACAGCAATAAGAACTTGATGGAAAAATTAAGTTCTAAGCCTTACCGACTTTAGCTAATGCTAAAACTATAAACAGACATTTAAATTTTTTGTTTCATTTTTTATTTTTTGTAATAAAATACCCAGGGGGTTAATGTATTTTTGTCTCATATGAACAATTTAATAATTTCATAGGAACAAAAAATATTCAATATGCCAGGAAAACTGTATATAATATTCTGTGTTCAAATTTTACTTCCTTGACTAAATATGTGAATAGCAACATTTAAAAGATATCACTAAAATAGATGTAAACCCTAAGGGCCCATTTACACCTATGTGGTAATGAGTACATTACCTCATTAGTGCCTTGCGATGCCATTCATTTTTAATGGCATCCCAATGCATTAGGCAATACACCTGCTGTGCAGCACACTGCAATGCACTACTGAGGTGCACTACATTAGAAAACAGACAATTCCTATTAGATACCAACATTTTCCTTTCCTGTAAAGAGGTATCTCATATTTTTGTATTTTTTGTTGTAAGGAGTAAAATTTGCTGCTGCCTCAGATGAGTCTGGTGTTTTTCTTTGAGCCAGCAGGCACAAGCTTCTTTTTATATGTATCTTTATCTATTTACTACCTGTAAAAAAAAATTAAAAAAAACCTTTGTTAAAGCAGACCTTCTGTAATTTTTTAAACTTTCCATCTATTCATCTATTCATTTTTCTGCCCTTGTTGTTTTAACTTTGGATAGTAAAACATTTTCCTGCCAGTAAATACCTTATACAGCCCACTTCCTGTTTCTTGTTTGGTCATTAGCCTAGGCTTATGACATCATGCACAGCTCTCTCTCACTCTTGTGAGAGTTTGCCAGGAAGGGAGGGGGTCATAAGAGGGCCAATGAGAGCTGCAGAGCTAGAGGTGTGTCTCTGTGTGTCTGTGTAAATCCAGGAAGTGAACAGGCAGCAGCTTCACCTGGCCACAGTTAAAATGGCTGCAGCCAGACTTAGTGGAGGGAGATTTCTGAAGCATATTTCTCAAGTACAAAATCACAGTATATATAAAATAATATGCAAAGTGGTTAAAGGGAATCTTCAGAATGGCAAAGATGTTTTTATTGCAAATTATGTGAGCAGACTACAGTTCCTCTTTAACAGGCACCAAGCTCAAGCTGCAATTTCCACAAAGAAGCGGAATAACTCATTCAGTGATTCATTCCTTATGGTAGGTCTCAGTCAGACAAAACAGTACCACAAGCAGGCAAACACTGTATACAGCGTTTGCCATGGGGCTCATTTTTCCTTTTTCTTGTTTTTCTTGTATTAAATGTTTATTTGGCTATATATATATATATATATATATATATATATATATATATATATATATTATCAAAAGTATTGGGGAGCCTGCCTTTACACGCACATGAACTTTAATGGCATCTCAGTCTTAGTCCGTAGGGTTCAGTATTGAGTTGGTCCACCCTTTGTAGCTATAACAGCTTCGACTCTTCTGGGAAGGCTGTACAGAAGGTTTCAGAGAGTGTCTATGGAAATGTTTGACCATTCTTCCAGAAGTGCATTTGTAAGGTTAGGCACTGGTGTTGAGCGAGAAAGGCTGGCTCGCAGTCTCTGCTCTAATTATTATTATTATTATTATTATGATATAGGATTTATATAGCGCCAACAGTTTGTGCAACGCTTTACAACATGAGGGCAGACAGTACACTTACAATACAAATCAATACAGGAGGGATCAGAGGGCCCTGCTCATTAGAGCTTACAATCTAGAAGGGAGAGTCAAGTGGAACAAAAGGTAATAACTGTGGGGGGTGAGCTGATGGAGAAAATGAAAATACAGTTGTTAGCTGTGGGTAGGGTAGGCTTCTCTGAAGAGTTTTCAGGGATCATCTAAAAGCCAATAGAGTAGGAGATAAGCGGACAGATTGGGGTAAGGCATTACATAGGATTGGAGAGGCTTTGGAAAAGTCCTGGAGGCGAGCATGGGGAGGTGACGAGGGAGCTAGAGAGCAGGAGGTCTTAAGAGGAATGAAGAGAACGAGTAGGTTGGTATTTAGAGACTAGGCTAGTGATGTAGCTGGGGGCTAAATTGTGAATGGCTTTGTACGTAGTTGTTAGTATTTTGAATTTAATTCTTTGGCCGAGCGGAAGCCAGTGGAGGGATTAACAAAGAGGAGTAGCAGATGCAGAGCGATTGGTAAGGTGGATGAGTCTGGCAGCAGCATTCATGATGGATTGAAGAGGTGATAGACTATGTAGAGGTAAGCCAATGAGAAGGGAGTTGTAGTAGTCGAGGTGAGAGATGACCAGCTAGTGAATTAAGGGCTTTGTTGTGTCATTGGTTAAAAAGGGGCGTATTTTGGAGATGTTGCAGGGGTTGAGGCGGCAGGATTTGGACAGTGATTGGACGTGTTGCTTAAAGGAGAGTTCAAAATCTAGGACTACACCTAGAACCTTGGTATGTGGGGAAGTACTTATAGTTGTGCCGATTTTGACAGAGAGATCAGGGGAAGGGGCATATAGGGGAGGAAAAATTATAAGTTCGGTTTTGGATAGATTGAGTTTGAGGAAGTGGTGTGACATCCAGACTGATATATCTGACAGTACATTAGTGATACGTAAGGAGACAGAGGGAGTGAGCTGAGGGGTAGAAAAACAGATTTGGGTGTCGTCAGCGTAGAGGTGGTGTTGGAAGCCATGGGAGGCTATCAGCTGACCCAGGGAGGAGGTGTAGATTGAAAATAGGAGAGGTCCAAGAACAGAACCTTGGGGGACCCAAACTGAGAAAGGAAGAGGAGAGGAGGAAGTGGAGTTGTAAGAAACGCTGAAGGCGCGGTTGGATAAGTAGGAAGAGAACCAGTAAAGAGTACAGTCATGGAGACCAAAGGCGCAGAGTTTTTTGAGGAGGAGGGGGTGGTCAACTGTATTCATCCCAGACGTGTTCTATCGGGTTGGGGTCAGGACTCTGTGCAGGCCAGTCAAGTTCCTTCACCCCAAACTCGCTCATTCATGTCATTATGGACCTTGCTTTGTGTACTGTTGATCAGTCATGTTGGAACAGGAAGGGGCCATCCCCAAAATGTTCCCACAAAGTTGGGAGCATGAAATTGTCCAAAATGCCTTGGTATGCTGACGCCTTAAGAGTTCTCACTTGAGTTTTTCACACAAATATAGCTTTCTTTTGGTGGTATTTAATCACCACTGGGTTTTTTATTTTTTGCTCTATAAATGAAAAAAGACCGAAAATTCTGTAAAAAAATATGTATTTTTTCTTTGTTTCTGTTATAAAATTTTGAAAATTAGTAATTTTTCTTCATAAATTTTGGCCAAATTTTATACTGCTACTTATCTTTGGTAAAATAATCCAAATCGGTGTATATTATTTGGTCTGTGTGAAAGATATAGTCTACAAGCTATGGTGCCAATCACTGAAAATTGATCACACCTGAAGTACTGACGGCCTAGCTCATTTCTTGAACCTTAATAAGACAGGACAGTACAAATACCACCCCCCAAATTACCCCTTTTTGGAAAGTAGACATTCAAAGGTATTTAGAAAGAGGCATGGTGAGTTTTTTTGAAGTTGTAATTTTTTTCCCACAGTTCTTTGCTATGTCAAGATTTTTTTTTCTTTTTTTTTTTACAGATTTTTTTTTCACAAAATTTTTATATTAGCAGGTTTTTCTCACACACAGCATATGCATACCATAAATTACACCCCAAAATACATTTTACTACTCCTCCTGAGTATGGCGATAGCACATGTGTGAGACTTTTACACACCGTGGCCACATACAGAGGCCCAACATGCAGGGAGCACCTTCAGGCGTTCTTGGAGCATAAATTACACGTCTAATTTCTTGACTAACTCCTGCACTTTTGAAGGTCCTGGAGCACCAGGACAATAAAAACATCCAAAAAATGACCCCATTATGGAAAGAAAACACCCCAATGTATAATATGAGGCATATCAAGTCTTTTGAACATGTCATTTTTTTTCTACAAGTTTTTGGAAAATGTGGAAAGAAAATGAAAACGCATTTTTTTTTACACAAAATTGTCCATTTATACAATATTTCTAACACATAGGATGTACATGGCAAAAATTACACCCCAAAACATTGTCTGCTACTCCTGAGTATGGCGATACCACACGTGTGAGACTTTTACACAGCCTGGCCACATACAGAGGCCCAACATGCAGGGAGCACCATCAGGCGTTCTAGGGTCATAAATGTAAAATCTAATTTGACTACCTATTACACTTTAAGGCACTGTAGTGGCATGGATGAGCCGTGGATGGGGATGGCTAAACATGGTTGAGCCATGAATGTGGATGGCTGGGTATGGCTGAGTTTGCGGCCATTTACCGTGATTCGTGGTGCAGGATATTCCCGGGTGCGTGCCCCAGGGGGCGCACGAGAGCAAGATTCTGGGAGGACATCCATGGACGCCCTCCCAGAATAAGCCTACCGCGCTGCAGCCGTCTTTCGGCTATGGCCCGGTCGGCATGTGGTTAAACTAAGCTGCGTTTAGTAATACCCGGGGGTTTTAGGGGCATCTGAGAGATCAGAAATTATCCAGAGGACGTCTTATTTTATTAATTTCTCTATATGTTCCAATGTAGACAGTAGAAACTGACTGCACTAAAGCTTCCTGACACACACACAATGGAGTGGATTTTCTAAAGAAATAGAAACTTTTCATTAAATGTTTGTAAAAAATGTAAATGTTCACCAAGTTTAGTAAATACGATGAAGCTGTGTTTACTTCAAAGAACCAGCAATGTGCTATCAAGAGTCCTTTCTTTATTTATATATATATCCTTGCATATGATTAGGTATTCAAACTGATTATAGTTATGCCTTATTTTCATAAGTGAGTAGCGTCTACCCTGTTGCTGCAGCAAATTAACTCAATTGTGTGCTGCATGTCCATCTGTTTTCCAACTCAGACCTCTGTTTTTATCATAACTTTAGCGCAGTAACACTACCACCAATAAATGACAGACCTTTGTTGGCATCTGTTTGAAAACAAATCAGTTGGGGATACTGGGTGACATCATCGACAAAAATGGTGATGACCAAATTTCATAATGGCATCACCCAGCATCCTGGGCTGGTTTGTTTACATGCAGCAGCTGGCTGGGGATCTGTCATTAGCGGCGGGTGCATATCATTGGGCAGCGGGTCGTCGTGTCAATAAGTCAACTTTGTTGGGCAGTGGGTCATCATTAAAAACTGCTGGACAAACTGATTGATGTTGGATTTACATCAGGGGACTTTTTTTAATAAAGGACTTTTACTTTCCTGTCACTTCTGTGTGTAAATAAACCAGCCAAGGATCCTGGGTAATGTGATTAACCAGGTATGGTCATGACCATATTTGGTCAATTATGCCACTGAGGATCCCTGGCTGGGTTGTTTACAAGTAGAAGCCAACCTTAAATTTGTGATTTTGTGGCAGTAATGGGCAATGGGGCTACATTGTTGAGCAAGTTATTGTGATATAAGTGCTTCCTCAACAAGAGGACAGGGTGCTTTGCAAGGGGGAGCTTTGAAATGTACCCTCCCAATGTTGAAGACTTGCGATCTTGTCTGATTAAAGTATAAATAAAGCCCAAACTTCTTTTTTTTTTGTCTTGGATAGAGTGGAGAGGGATTAGAACACCTGCCAGTTTTTATTGCTGTCTGGGCCCCCTTAGGGAGATTCACCCTCTCTATTTGTCCTGTTTACTATTATCATTAAAAGTGAAAGTGAAAAAAAATCCCAAATTTTTTCGTTGTCCCCAGAAAAATAATAGAGGGGAAATCTTCCAACGGGGCCACTAGTTCTGGTGCCTGGGGGTCCCCAAGGAATTCCTTTAATTTGCAGGGATTTCCTCTCACTTCCTGTTTTATCTAGGGGACAGGAAGTGAATGGAAATCTCTACACAGATGGACGAAAATAAATCTGACAGGCGTTATAACCCTCCTATACTCTATCCAAAATGAAGAAAAAATGGAAAATTGTATCAAACAGTAATTTTTCTTTCCTGACGCCAAACCATTTCAGCATACTAGTGATAGAGCTGTGCCTCTTGTCCACTCCCTCAGGACCAGTGAATAGCATAAAAAAAGGCGTGGTTAGCCCCCCCCCCATTCTTTGTAGCAAGCTACATACCGCGATGTACAAGGGTGGGTCTGTATGCTACCATGGTTTGGTGTCAGGAAAGGAAAATTACGGTAAGTATTTGATACAATTTTTAATTTCCCTGACGCCAATATGGCAGTATACTAGTGATAAATAACTAGCTGACAGGGTGGGTACTGCTTTAAACAACATCAGTTGTATTTACAATGCAATAGAAGATTGGATTGTCTTTCTCTCGAATTCTACAAATGAAAAGGCACCCGGATCTACCCTATAATGTCTTAGGAAAGCATCTTGGGACCATGATGCCACTCTGCAGATGGTCTCCATCAATACCTACAAGGCTGCTAACGCCCTGGTAAAATGTGCAGTCACTGTTAGGAAAGCCCACACTCTCTTGCTCTATGCACTCTGCAAATAAGCTTGATGATCCAGCTCGACCAAGATCCTTGAGGTAGCCTCCTTTCCTTTCCGTTTCCCTGCTGGAATTATAAAGTGCTTATCTGAGCGTCTGAAGGGAGCGGTGGTCGACCAGTATTTCCTTAAAGTTCTGGAGACATCCAGCTTACGTAGCTTCCTCTTCTAGGAAGTTAGGTAAAGCCCGGTAGATGCCCGTCTGCTGAAATTAAGTGGCTACTTTTGGAATGAAATGTTCTACTGGTCATAGTTCCACTTGATCTGGAAAGTAAAAAGTAATATGCCTCTTTGAGGCCCCCCGAGCCTGAAGTTCAGAAACTCCTCTGCCTAAGGTTATCACAGTCAGTAAGATCACTTTATGAGTAATGTCCCGCAGCGAATACTATTCAGTTGGAGCAAAAGAGTGAACAGATAAGAAGTCCAGCACTACAGACAAATCCCATTGGGGAAAGGCTCTCTTTTTAGGTGGTCGGATTTTAATGACCGCCCTTAGAAACCGTACTACCAATGAATCTTCCGCCCTTTTGATTTTTGTTACTGCTGAGATAGCGGAAACTTGTACTTTCAGGAAACTTAGGTTAAGGCCCATGCCCAATACTGCTTGCAGAAAATCCCGAACAGCTGAAAGTGGAGGCACAGAAGGATCCAACTCCTTTCCATCCAGGAAATTTGAAAACTTGTCCCAAACGTTTGCGCAAGCTTGGATTGTGGAAGGTTTTCTGGTTCTTACAAGAGTAAAGATTACCATAAAAGAGCACCCTATGCTCTCCAACTTCTGCCTCTCAACAGCCATGCTCATAGCTCCAGTTTGTGTACGCTTGGATGTAGGAAGTCTTCCTGAAATAGAAGGCGTGGGAATACTGGGAGGGGAACTGGTTGAGGTGGATTACCAGCGGAAACCAGTGCCTCCATGGCCAGAATGGAATGTTCTCTTTCAAAAGCCTCCAAAGGAACCTCATTATTAGAGGAACCAGGGGGAAGGCATAGGCTAGGGCATAGATCAGCTAGGTGCAACAAGAGCATCCATCCCCTCTGCCTAGATTCCTGTCCAGAAACCTGGACAGGAATCTTGGGAGTTTGCAATGCTGGGAGAAGCAAAGAAATCCATTTGGGGTGTACCCCACATGTGAACCAATTGGGAAAGACTCGAGGGTGTAGAGCCCACCCGTTGTGATCTGGAAATGTTCAAAAGTGAGACGGTCCATCTGCGTGTTCAACCTCCCTGGGAGATAGACTGCCCTTGGGGCCTGAACGTGATTTTCTCCCCAGGACATTGGCTCCACTTCCTTCAGTAGGATGCTGCTGCGGGTTCCTGTCCGGCATCGTTTATAAGAGACTGCTGCCCTGTTGTCCATCTGCATAGTGATCAGCTTTTCCTGGATCTTGTGCTGCAAAGCCTTGAATCTCTAGCACATTTGACACTATGCCTTTGCCGGGAATCTCCCTCTGCCCTGGACTGACTGCCTTTCGCAGGGTGACCCCCAGCCTGTCTCGCTGGCATCCATTGTAACAATGGTCCAGTCTAATGACTCTAAGTAGCGAGAGTTCTTCAAGGTCTCCATCAGCCACCACTGCAGGTTCCTCCTCATACTGAGAGACACTGCTATTAGTTGTGCTAGGTACTGCTTTTTTCACCGTGCGAGAAACCTAGCTGGAATTGCCGCATGTGCCAATGTGCCCAAGGGAGCATTGGAATGCAAGAAGACATGGCGCCCACCAGGCTGAGACACTGGGCTGCTGACAGATGAGTGGAAGTTGCTGCCTTCAAGACTCTCTTCCTGACTATCAACGCCTTTCCTGGCGGAATTGAGACCGAAGTGTCAGCTGTGTTGAAGAGTGCCCCCAGGTATATCAACTGCTGGGTTGGGGCAAGTTGGCTCTTCTTCAAGTTGTTGAACCAACTGAATTTCTGAAAGGTATGGGTAAGGATCTCCCTGTGTGACAAGGTGTCAAGAGCTCCCCTGGCCAACAGGAAGACATCATCCAGGTAATGCTAGACCCGGACACCCTGTGTTCTGAGCAGGGCTAATTGTCAGAAACCATGAATCAGCCCAAGACAGAAGTACAGTTAAATCACACTTGTTTAATAATAAAAGTAAATAGAACAAATGTAGTCAAAACATAGCCAAAGTTCGGTAACCGGAACGGATAGTCAGACAAGCCAGAAAGTTAGGTAGCCAGGGAACAGCGTAGTGGAACAGCAAGCAGAATCTGGAGCCAGAAGGAATGTCAGCCAAGCAAGTCTTTAACAGGAACGTAGGAGATAGTCTATGCGATGTTGACCAAGGTGAAGGCAGAGATCATCTGGGCTGGACAGCTTAAGTAGGCAGGACTGACGAACAGGATATCATCAACAGGCGAGTCACTGTGGAGAGATAGGAGCTGGCAATAAGCCGATAGCTGAGCGGCCAGCTCAGAGAAGGAAGGGCTGATCTCACACTACCCCCTCCTCAATGACCCCTCCCCCTCGGAGGACCACCAGGCTTGAGCGGAAAACATCTATTGAAATCACAGAGGACAGGGGCATGTGTGTCTGAGGATGAGACCTAAGAGCGTTCCTACAGACCGTACCATTTACAAAGCACCAAGTACTGTATGCACCTACGGAACCTACGGGAGTCAACAATGGACTGTACTTCATACTCCTCATGGTTCTCAACCTGTACAGGGATGAGGCACCGAGGTGGTAAAGCAGTTGCAGACCAAAGGTTTTAATAAGGAGACATAAAATACATTAGAGATACGCATATTAGAAGGAAGGTCTAATGCGCAAGTTACTGGGTTAACCCTTTAATGACTAAGCCTATTTTTGAAATTTGGTGTTTACAAGTTAAAATACGTATTTTTTGCTAGAAAATTACTTAGAACACCCAAACATTATATATATATATTTTTAGCAGAGAATCTAGAGAATAAAATGGTGATTGTTGCAATATTTTTTATCACACGGACGGTATTTGTGAAGCGGTGTTTTAAACGCAAATTTTTGGAAAAGTGACACTTTCATGAATTTTAAAAAATCCAAACAGTAAAGTTACCCCAATTTTTTTGTATAATGTGAAAGATGATTTTACGCCGAGTAAATAGATACCGAACATGTCACCCTTTATAATTGCACGCACTCGTGGAATGGCGACGAACTACGGTACCTATGAATTTCCATAGGCGACGCTTTAAAAATTTGTTGCAGTTACCAGGTTTGAGCTACAGAGGAGGTCTAGGGCTAGAATTATTGCTCTCGCTCTGACGATCGCGGCGATACCTCACATGTGTGGTTTGAACACCGTTTACATATGCGGGCACGACTTCCGTATGCGTTTTCTTCGCTGCGCGAGCTCGCGGGGACAGGGGCACTTTAAAAAATTTTTTTTTTTTTATTTATTTTATTTATTTTTGTACTTTATAAATTGTGTTTAAAAATTTTTTTTTTTTTTTACTTTTATTGCTGTCACAAGCAATGTAAACATCCCTTGTGACAGTAATAGGTGGCGACAGGTACTCTTTATGGAGGGATCGGGGGTCTAAAAGACCCCCGATCCCTCCCTTACACTTCAAAGTATTCAGATCGCCGAAAACGGCGATTCTGAATACTGTGTACTTTTTTAAATTCGGCGCCATTGGCAGCCAAGTAAACGGGAAGTGACGTCATGACTTCGCTTCCGCGTTTACAACGAGAAGGCTGGAACGAAGCCGCTCACAGCTTCGTTCCAGCCCGCCCCCAGCCGCCGAAGGCAGCCGAATGGACACTGGGCCTCCCGATCGCACGGGAGGCCCGGTAACAGCGGCTGGAGGCGGCGGGAGGCGGCGGAAGGGCGGGGATGTCCCCTCCTGCTCCTCTGGTATAACAGCCGAGCGGCTTTTAGCCGCATCGGTTGTTATACACGGGTAGCCGATCTCCCGCTGTAAACAACGGTACCGGGATGATGCCTGCAGCTGCGGGCATCATCCCGGTATAACCCCGGAAAGCCGAGTACGCATATCTGCGTACGGTCGGCGGGAAGGGGTTAATCATGCGAAGAATACGAAAAGGCCCAATAAACCAAGGTGAGAACTTCAGAGAGGGAACACTAAGTCGGAGGTTGCGAGATTACAGCCAGACCTTGTCCCCAACCTGGTAGGAAGGCGCAGGCAGGCATCTGCGGTCAGTATGGAGTCTGTACCTATCATTAGCATGTCACAAAGCCTCCTGGACTTGTGCCCAAGTGAAACGAAGACCACGGAGATGCTCCTCTAATGCAGGAATACTCTGCGGAACAAAAGAGTCAGGCAACATGGAAGGTTGGAAACCATAGTTCGCCATAAACGGGGACAATCAGGAAGCAGAATTCAAGGCACTATTGTGAGTAAACTCCGCCCATGGTAAGAGGTCTGACCAGTTGTTATGATTGTCAGAAATATAGCAATGTAGGAAATGCTCCGAGGGCTTACTGGCTCGTTCTGCGGCCCCATTAGACTGTGGGTGATACGCAGAGGAGAAAGCAAGCTGAATTCCCAACTGTGCACAAAAGGCTTGCCAGAACCCGAGCAAAAATGGAAGCCAGTTCCTTAGAAGTGGGCAATTTCATAAGTGGAATACAATGAGACATTTTCGAGAACCAGTCAACCATCATAAGGATAACTGTGTTGCCCTGGGTGTTGGGTAACTCCACAATGAAATCCATAGACAGGTGGGTCCAGGGCCTCTCTCCATTGTGTATGGGTTGTAGGAGGCCCACTGGAAGGTGTCGTGGAGTCTTACTCTGAGCACACACGGAACAGGCAGCTACAAAGGCAGTTACATCAGCACGTAGACTAGGCCACCAAAATTGTTGGAAAGTGGCCCAAAAGAGTTGATTCTTCCCAGGGTGGCCAGCAGCCTTGGGAGAATGGTAAGTCTGGAGCATGGCAGTATGGAGACTCTCTGGGATAAAGCAGCGGTCACAAGGTTTCTCAAGACCTAAGCAGCAAGAATTTTTTCATCCAAAGGAGAAGTGAGACTGGTGGGAACCGTAGCCAGAATACGTTCAGGAGGAATCACAGGAACCGACTCCATCTTGGAAGTGGAGGAAAATTATTGTGACAAAGCATCAGCCCTTACATTCTTAGTACCGGGTAAGAATGAGACAATGTAATTGAAACTAGACAAGAAAAGAGCCCATCGCGCCCTTCTGGGAGAGAGGCGTTTAGCCTCAGACAAGAATGTTGGTTTTGTCTTATGGTCAGTAAGAATGAGAACCGGCACAGTGGTACCTTTGAGGAGATGTCTCCATTCTTTCAGGGCTAAAATGATCGCTAACAGCTCTCTGTCACCAATCTCATAATTGCACTCTGCAGGTGACAATTTCTTGGAAAAGTGGCCACAAGGATGCATAGGGCTCTCAGAGGTAGGACGTTGAGACAGAAGGGCGCCAACTCCAGTCTCGGAGGCATCAACCTCAAGGATAAAAGGTAATGTAGGGTCAGGATGTGCCAATGCAGGAGCAGAAACAAAGGCAGCCCTGAGACTCTCAAAGGCCTTAATGGATGCCAGAGACCAACTCTGTGGGTTACCGTCCTTTCTGGTTATATCACTCAGGGGCTTGACCAGAGATGAGAAGTTACCAATAAACTTCCGATAATAGTTGGCAAAGCCAAGAAAAGGCTGCAGAGGACGTAAACCCATGGGTCGGGGCCACTGTAGGACTGCTGAAAGTTTCTCTGGGTCCATCGAAAAACCAGCAGTGGAAATTACATAATCCAGGAATTTAACCTGTTCACGATGGAATTCGCACTTCTCCAATTTACAATAGAGATTGTTCTCTCTTAGTTTCTGAAGCACACCACAGACATCTGTGTGGTGGCTCTCCAGGGACTTGGAAAATATGAGGATATTGTCGAGATAAACCACCACACATAACTGAAAAAAATCTCGGAGGACATCGTAAATAAATTCCTGAAAAACTGCTGGGGCATTACAAAGGCAAAAAGGCATTACGAGGTATTCATATCATAATGGCCTGTTCTGGTATTAAATGCAGTTTTCCACTCGTCGCCTTCCTTAATCCTCATGAGATTTATGCCCCTCTCAAATCAAGCTTTGTGAAAACCGTTGCTCCCTTGAGGTGGTCAAATAACTCCGTAATCAATGGAATCGGATAGGCATTCTTAATCGTGAAATGATTGAGACCCCTATAATCAATAAAAGGTCTCAGTTCACCTCTCCTCTTCTTCACAAAGAAGAAACCAGCATCAACAGGAGACGAGGATTTGCGGATGAAACCTCAAGAAAGTGAGTCAACAACATACTCCTTCATGGCCTTATCCTCCAAGACCGACAAAGGCTAAACCCAGCCACGAGGGGGTATGGCACCAGGTTGAAGGTCAATTGCGCAATCATATGACCGATGTGGAAGCAAACTACTGGCTTGACCTTTGTCAAAGACATCGCTAAAATCATGGTACTCCTCCGGCAGGGAGGAGAGGGAAGAGGTGCACAGGTCCTTGGCTACCTTCTGGAAGCATGTCTTACTGCATTGTGGCGACCAGGAGAGAACCTAAGCACGGAGCCAATCAAAAGAGGGGTTGTGCCTCCGTAACCAAGGATTGTGTGAATGCCAAGCCACTGCCCAGGACCTGAGAAAGAAAGGAAAAGGAAGAAAAGATAAAGGGTAAGACAAATGGAAACAAAAGGGACAGCAACCCTGCATAGTGCAAGCGGCCAAAACAAACTAAATAAAGGCAATAGTGGAGTCCCCCTCCACACCTCTGCTCACAGTCACTTAGTAATTGGCAGATTTTGTTCCTAATGAGGAAACAGTGCAGGGCCCCATCAAGACCCACAGAAGGGGCTCCCAAGCTATTCAGCGCATTTAGCAGCCTGAGCACTGGGACCCCGAACTGGGAGAGGCTGAACCCAGCTGGATGCTGCACGGAGGCAGAGGTGGGGACATAACACTGCTTACTTCATCACTGGTGCATTGAGGTATGAGGAAAAAAAGAAGAATGGGGGGGCTAACCACGCCTTTTTTTTATGCTATTCACTGGTCCTGAGGGAGTGAACAAGAGCCGGAGCTCTAGCACTAGTATGCTGCCATGTTGGTGTCAGGAAAAAGTTTTGCCTATAGTTTTACTTTAAGGAGAGGGGGACACTCACTCAGTGCCCCCTTCGCTGGCCACCCAGGCTGCAGGCCTGGATAAGGATATTTGATACATTTTTAAAATATCATAAAAGACCTTTATCCAAGCATGCAGCCTGAGTGGCCAGGGAAGTAGAGGGACAGGAAGTGTACTGTCCCTCCTAAACCAGAATAGGCCACATGCCTTCAACATTGGGAGGGTACCTTGCACGGACAGGCAAGGCCTCCCTCCCCTTTGAAAGGCACCTTGTTCTCATGCTGAGTGGACAAAAGCCTCATCCCCACATTTTGCTCCTAAAGGGATGTGGGGTCTCCAAAAGCCCCCTTTAGAATAAGGGGCCCCCAGATATATACCCCAGAGAGGAATTAGTACCCCCTGTTAGTCATTAACAAAAAAAGGAAAAGTGTAAATTAAAACACCCACACCACAAAGAAAGCCCATTATAGCTACTGCTGCAAAATAATAGACTTCTGGCTGGTGTTTGCATACAATTACCAGCCAGGGGTTTTGATGGGCAAACTGTTCAAATTTGGCCAGTTTGTTCACCCATTCACCAAACTATAATTTTAAAATGTCATTAAACTCTGTACATATTAAAGGCTAAGGATCCCTATTTTGAAGATGAGGATCCTTAGATTCATGTTTTAAATTGGTGAATTGGGCCTTACCTGTGTTATTTTGTAATTATACTCAGTGAAAACACACCTGAAAGTAATTGAAAGTGAAAGGGAAATTGTATCAGAAAATATACATGATGCTGTTCATTCAGTTCTGTTGACTAGACATATGTTATCTCATTTTACTTATTTAGCAACAACACATGAAATTAGTAAATTGATACTGTGGCTCATATCCAACCTAACATAAATTTTCAGATTTGATAATCTTGCATGGGCCAAAGTACCTTTTAACAATATTACACAGCCTTGTGGATTACAACCCTTAATGATTTCCATGGCTGCTGAAAGAGCTCTACAGAGTCAATATTTTATTTTTTTATTTTAATATATTTTGCAAGTGAATCATATTCAAGGTATACCAGTATTACACAAACACGTTTACAATATGAGCTAACAATCACAAGATGTAGTTCATTTTAGCTTTTATTTAAAATGTAATGTGAACAATTTACAATTAAAATGTATTGATATAATATAATCTTTTAATTATTCACTGTTGTGGCTACAGTAATAAAAGTACAACCAAAATCTAGGTTTATCTACAAACACAAAAATATTACGAATGAACAATAGCAAGCATCAAATGATGCCTATGATCTTTAATAGACAGTATAGAAGAGATCTGGGCGCGGGACCAACATTGTTTCCAAGTGACCCCAGCGTATTCAGTCAATAATAGGAAGATCCATACAGCCGCACGTCCTGAGAATCACCTTTATTCTTAGATATCATAAATCAGCAACACAGGCATCAAGCAGAGGGAGCTGTGCAAGGGGCTATCATGTTTCACACTTTATCAGCATTTAGTCATAGCTTAATTAGCACTGGTAATGCGTGAAACATGTTAGCCCCTGGCCCAGCTCCCTCTGCTTGATGCCTATGTTGCTGTTTTATCCAGTGGTGTACAGGCATACCCCACTTTTAAGTACACAATGGGGTTTATTTACTAAAGCTGGAAAGTGCAAACTCGGGCTCACTTCTGCATAGAAACCAATGAGCTTATAACCCAAGCTTGTTCAATTAAACTTTGGTAATAAAACCTAGAAACTCATTGTTTTTTTATGCAGAAGTGAGCCTGATTTTGCACTTTCCAGCTTTAGTAAATAAACCTCATTGTGTACTTAAAAGTGGGGTATGCCTGTATTTTGATTTTGTGCTGCTCTAGGCAAGACTAAAATCGGGCACCCCCATGTAAATGGGCAGCACAGTGGTGTAGTGGTAGCACTCTCGCCTAGCAGTAAGAAGGGTCGCTGGTTCGAATCCCAACCACGACACTACCCGCCTGGAGTTTGCATGTTCTCCCTGTGCCTGCGTGGGTTTCCTCTGGGTACTCCGGTTTCCTCCCACACTCCAAAGACATGCTGGTAGGTTAATTGGATCCTGTCTAAATTGTCCCTAGTATGTATGAATGTGAGTTAGGGACCTTAGATTGTAAGCTCCTTGAGGGTAGGGACTGATGTGAATGTACAATGTATATGTAAAGCACTGCGTAAATTGACGGCGCTATATAAGTACCTGAAATAAATAAATAATAAATAAATGTAAATTTGCAATTTGTGGGGTCTCTGGTGGTGGCTGTGTGGTCCAAGAATAAATGGGCCTGGGCCCTGAGAATTTATGGGTTACATTCTTAGATCTTAGGGGTTAATGCTTGGAGTTGTTGTAGTCCTTCACTAATTGGGGGGATATCATGTCCTCAGCTCTGAGGGGTTCATGCTGGGACCTAGCTGTAGTCCTTTTTGGGGAATCACATCCCCAAAAGTGAAGGAGTACAAGTTCCAGCATGAGCCCCTTCGATCTAAGGATGTGACTCCCTTCAAAACTGAAGAACTACAAGTCCCAGCATGAACCCCTGAGATCTAAGAATGTAACCCCTTAGATCTCATGGGTTCTTGCCTGAGACCTGTAGTCCTTCATTAGTTAAGGGGGTCGGGGGGGTGTCACATCCTCAGCTCCAAAGGGCTCATGCTGGGACCTGTAGTCCTTCACTTTTGGGGGGTCACATCACCCAAAAGTGAAAGACTACAAGTTCTATTATGAGCCCCTCCTTTTTTTGTATGGGTCTCTGGCTCTGCAGACTGCACATGATGACACACACTGTATAAAACTAGCCTGCGCACAGCCTCACCTTACAGGCTTCATACTCGGTGTCTTCCCCTCAAAGTCTGCCATAGTGGAGGCCCAGAGAAGATCATAGAGGAGGTGGGTGGAGATTTGAGACCATAGATAACACTTGGCGTGGAGGAGGAAGTAAAATCCTCCTCTGCTTTGAATGCTGATGCTGCCTCGGGCTCCCTCTGCAGGGCTGGGAGTCACGGCCATGACGTCGCTGGGTGCTAGACACTAGACGGCTCTAGCAACCAGTGGCCAGTAAGAGCCTCAATTAGCGGTGAAGATGGGGGCAGAGGTGGAGACGGAGCCAGCGCTACGGTGGTCAGTCTGGCAAATCTGCACCTCTGTTGTGGCCTAGTTTTGGGGATGACTGATCAGCGTCCCAGTCCGACCGCTAGTGTCCCTTCTGTGGATGGGTGGGGGGCGGCAGTCCCCTGTAGAATGCCGCCTAAGGCAAATGTCTTTTTTGCCTCTCGACAGATCGCCCCTGGTTTTATCATATCTAAGAATAAAAGTGATTCCCAGGACATACAGCAGCTCTATGATTAAGCCCAATGTGAGTGAAACATGTTAGAAGGGTGTGATCGATGGGCAGGGACTTGAGCCAAAGCCTATCTTTCATTTACTTCATACCGGAGTTGAATACAGTGTGCGGTGGTACTTGTTTGCTGCATTATTTCAACAAAGCTGCAGATTTATATACTGTATATTAACCACTTCAATACCAAGCACTTAGACACCTTCCTGCCCAGGCCAATTTTCAGCTTTCAGTGCTGTCGCAATTTGAATGACAATTGCGCGGTCATGCTACACTGTACCCAAACAAATTTTTATCATTTTGTTCCCACAAATAGAGCTTTCTTTTGGTAGTATTTAATCACCTCTGCAATTTTTATTTTTTGCACAACAAATAAAAAAAGACCGGAAATTTGGGAAAAAAAAGTTTTTCTTTGATTCTGTTACATTTTTTTGTAAATAAGTATGTTTTCTTCTTCAATGACAGGCACTGATATGGCTGCACTGACGGGCACTGATAAGGCGGCACTGATGGGCACTGATGAGGTGGCACCAATGAGGTGGCACTGATGAGGTGGCACTGACGGGCACTGATAGGCAGCACTGATGGGCACTGATAGGTGGCACGCATAGGTGGCACTGGTATGCGGCACTGATGGACACTCATAGGCGACACTGATGGGCACTCGTAGGCGGCACTGATGGGCACTCATAGGCGGCATTGATGGGTACTTATTGGTGACACTGATGGGTACTTATGGGTGGCACTGATAGAAGGCATGGATGGGCACTGATAGGCAGGCACTGATAGGTGGGCACTGATGGGCACTGATCGGTGGCTTTGATAGACACTGATGGGTGGCACTGATGACACTGATGGGTGACATTGCTGGGCATCCCTGTTTTGTAATGTGCCACAGAGGTGCCAGTCAGTGCCCATTTGTGGGCACTGATTGGCATATTTTTTCACATGTGGATGGCCATGGGGGATGTACCTGGCCATCCACATGCTGGAGGCTTCCCTGGTGGTCCTGGGGGCTTCCCTGGTGGTCTAGTGTGGGCATCTGAGGGGGGCTGCACTGATAAACAATCATCGCAGACCCCCCCTGTCAGGAGAGCCGCCGATTGGCTCTTCTCTACTCCCGTCTGTCAGATGCGAGTGAGGAAAAGTCAATCAAAGGCTCTTCCTGTTTACATCGTGATCAGCCGTGTTTGGACACGGCTAATCACGTGGTAAAGAGCCTCCGCCGGAGGCTCTTTACCGAGATCGGTGTAGCGGTGTGTCAGACGGCGGCTGTTATCCTGCAGGGCGTCATATGACACCCAGTCAGGATAACTGAACCACCGCCTGGCCTTCATTCTGCTATAGGCCGGGTGGGAAGTGGTTAAAAAGAAGATTTGAAATTACATTAATATGTTAACAGATAAGTTTACCATTTGAACATCTTACATGTTCCACACATTTTTAGGGTGGATGATGTTACATGTTCCCGATCCTGTAGCTGCTCCCCAATCCTCGCACTCCCTGTGACAAAAGGCCTGGATCTTCTCCCTGTACCTGATTTCACTATTTGAAAAGAGCGTGGCCATGCGGGGTCTGGCCACATGGCTGTGTCATTGATTCCCAGATCCCTGTGAATCAATGAATTACAAGTTCTGAGAGCCTTTGCGGCTGTCAGCTTGTAGTTCTCGATGAACTAGCAGTTCACTGTTGAGCGCTTGAGTAGTTAATTGAGCCTTCCTGTCTTTGTGAAACTGCCTGCCCGTATGATGTACAAGCAGACAGTTTACACTGACCATCTGTAAGAGTCCTGCATGGCACCCACTATCTGCTGAGCGTGGGTACTATGCTTTCCAGGCTCTTACAAAAAAATAAAATAGTAAATGAATATTTTTTCACTTGAAAAATTTTTGCGATTCAGCACTGCGTCGCTTTAACTGACAAGTGCGCAGTCGTGCACTGCACCCAAACAAAATAGATGTCCTTTTTTCAACACAAATAGAGCTTTCTTTTGGTGGTATTTGATCATCTCTGCGTTTTTTTGTTTTTGTTCTATAAACAAAAAAAGAGCGTCAATTTTGAAAAAAAACACACTATTTTGTACTTTTTGCTATAGTAAATATCCCCCTTTTTTTAAAAAAGCTATTTTTTTCTCAGTTTAGGCCGATATGTATTCTTCTACATATTTTTGGTAATAAAAATCGCAATAAGCATATATTGATTGGTTTGCGCAAAAGTTATAGTGTCTACAAAATAAGGGATAGATTTATAGCATTTTTATTATTATTATTTTTTTTTATACTAGTAATGGCGGCGATCTGCGATTTTTATCGGGACTGCAACATTATGGCAGACACATCGGACACTTTTGACACATTTTTGGGACCATTGCCAGTTATACAGTGATCAGTGCTATAAAAATGCACTGATTACTGTAAAAATGTCACTGGCAAGGGAAGGGGTTAACACTAGGGGGCGATCAAGGGGTTAATTGTGTTCCCTCTATATGTGCTAGCTGAAGGGGAGGATGGGACTGTCTAGGGGAGATGACAGATCGCTGTTCATAGTTTGTATGAACAGACAATCAGTCTCTTCTCCCCTCAGAGAACCGGGATCTATGTGTTTTTCACACACAGATCCCGGTTCTCGGTGTGGGAGCACAGCTGTCAGCAAGGCCGCCGGACACTCGCATCGGCTCCGGGGGCGAGCAGCGGGCGTGTGTGCCCCTAGTGGCCACAGAGTGAAGCGACATTACATAACGTCGTTTCGCCCAGCCATGCCATTCTACCGCAGTACAACTGCGGCGGCTGGTCGGCTGGTCGGCAAGTGCTTAAAATGTTAGTGATTTTTTTTTAATAAACAAGTACATAACGAAATGTGCAAAGGGTCCTATACTTTCTTAAAGCGAACCTTCAGTCATTTTTTTAACTTTCCATCAATTAACCACTTGCCGACTGCCTCATGACGATATACATCGGCAGAATGGCACTGGCAGCCAAAGTAACGTATGGGTACGATCGGACCCCCCCAGTGCCCGAGGCGGTCAGCATCATTCCCTGAGCGATCCGAGGTGAGGGGGAGGCCATCCATTCGTGGCCACCCCCTCGCGATCGCTCCCAGCCAATGACAATCTTTCTCTGCCTCTGAAATGTAAACAGCGGCAGAGGAAGTGATGTCATCTCTCCTCGTGTCGGTCTTTTTCGTTCCGGCGCCGAGGAGAGAAGGCATCCAAGTAAGTGCACCAACACTACACGTACAGTAGAACACTCTAGGCACACTTTTCACCCCCCATCACCCCCCGATCACCCCCCCGATCATCCCCCTGTACCCCCTGTCACAGTGACACCAATAGCAGTTTTTTTCTGATTATTGCATTGGTGTCAGTTTGTGACAGTTATAAGTGGTAGGGCAGTTAGTGTTAGCCCCCTTTAGGTCTAGCATAACCCCCTAACCCCCCCTAATAAAGGTTAACCCCTTGATCACCCCCCGTCGACAGTGTCACTAAGCGATCGTTTTTCAGATAGCTGTATTAGTGTCACTGGTGACACTAGTTAGGGAGGTAAGTATTTAGGTTCGCCATCAGCGTTTTATAACATCAGGTACCCCCATATACTACCTAATAAAGGTTTTAACCCCCTGATTGCCCCCTAGTTAACCCTTTCACCAGTGATCACCGTATAACTGTTACGGGTGACGCTGGTTAGTTAGTTTATTTTTTATAGTGTCAGGGAACCCGCCGTTTATTACCTAATAAAGGTTTAACCCCCTGATCGCCTGGCGGGTGATATAAGTTAAGTTTTAGGGTCAGATAGGGTCTGCGTCGCCCCAGGCAGTGTCAGGTTAGTGCTAGTACCGCTAACACCCACGCACGCAGCATACACCTCCCTTAGTGGTATAGTATCTGAACGGATCAATATCTGATCAGATCTATACTAGCGTCCCCAGCAGTTTAGGGTTCCCAAAAACGCAGTGTTAGCAGGATCAGCCCAGATATCTGCTAGCACCTGCGTTTTGCCCCTCGGCCCAGCCCAGCCCACCCAAGTGCAGTATCGATCGATCACTGTCACTTACAAAACACTAAACACTAGGGATGAGCTTCGAGTTCGAGTCGAACTCATGTTCGACTCGAACATTGGCTGTTCGCAAGTTCACCGAACAGCGAACAATTTGGGGTGTTCGCGGCAAATTCGAATGCCGCGGAACACCCTTTAAAAGTCTATGGGAGAAATCAAAAGTGCTAATTTTAAAGGCTAATATGCAAGTTATTGTCATAAAAAGTGTTTGGGGACCTGGGTCCTGCCCCAGGGGACATGGATCAATGCAAAAAAAAGTTTTAAAAACGGCCGTTTTTTCAGGAGCAGTGATTTTAATAATACTTAAAGTCAATCAATAAAAGTGTAATATCCCTTTAAATTTCGTACCTGGGGGGTGTCTATAGTGTGCCTGTAAAGGGGCGCATGTTTCCTGTGTTTAGAACAGTCTGACAGCAAAATGACATTTTGAAGGAAAAAACTCATTTAAAACTACCCGCGGCTATTGCATTGCCGACAATACACATAGAAGTTCATTGATAAAAACGGCATGGGAATTCCCCAAAGGGGAACCCCGAACCAAAATTAAAAAAAAAAAATGACGTGGGGGTCCCCCTAAATTCCATACCAGGCCCTTCAGGTCTGGTATGGATATTAAGGGGAACCCCGGCCAAAATTTAAAAAAAAAAATGACGTGGGGTTCCCCCTAAATTCCATACCAGACCCTTCAGGTCTGGTATGGATTTTAAGGGGAACCCCGCGCCAAAAAAAAAAAAAAACGGCGTGGGGTCCCCCCAAAAATCCATAACAGACCCTTATCCGAGCACGCAACCTGGCAGGCCGCAGGAAAAGAGGGGGGGACGAGAGTGCGGCCCCCCTCCCTCCTGAACCGTACCAGGCCACATGCCCTCAACATTGGGAGGGTGCTTTGGGGTAGCCCCCCAAAACACCTTGTCCCCATGTTGATGAGGACAAGGGCCTCATCCCCACAACCCTGGCCGGTGGTTGTGGGGGTCTGCGGGCGGGGGGCTTATCGGAATCTGGAAGCCCCCTTTAACAAGGTGACCCCCAGATCCCGGCCCCCCCCTGTGTGAAATGGTAAGGGGGTACATAAGTACCCCTACCATTTCACGAAAAAAGTGTCAAAAATGTTAAAAATGACAAGAGACAGTTTTTGACAATTCCTTTATTTAAATGCTTCTTCTTTCTTCTATCTTCCTTCATCTTCTGGTTCTTCTGGCTCTTCTGGTTCTTCTGGTTCTTCCTCCGGCGTTCTCGTCCAGCATCTCCTCCGCGGCGTCTTCTGTCTTCTTCTCCTCGGGCCGCTCCGCACCCATGGCATGGGGGGGAGGCTCCCGCTCTTCTCTTCTTCTCTTCTTCTTTTCTTCTTTTCTTCTTTTCTTCTCTTCTTCTCTTCTTCTTCATTTTCTTCTCCGGGCCGCTCCGCAATCCATGCTGGCATGGAGGGAGGCTCCCGCTGTGTGACGGCGCTCCTCGTCTGACAGTTCTTAAATAACGGGAGGGCGGGGCCACCCGGTGACCCCGCCCCCCTCTGACGCACGGTGACTTGACGGGACTTCCCTGTGGCATTCCCCGTGACGTCACAGGGAAGTCCCGTCAAGTCACCGTGCGTCAGAGGGGGGCGGGGTCACCGGGTGGCCCCGCCCCCCCCGTTATTTAAGAACTGTCAGACGAGGAGCGCCGTCACACAGCGGAAGCCTCCCTCCATGCCAGCATGGATTGCGGAGCGGCCTGGAGAAGAAAATGAAGAAGAAGAGAAGAAGAGAAGAAAAGAAGAAAAGAAGAAAAGAAGAAGAGAAGAAGAGAAGAGCGGGAGCCTCCCCCCCATGCCATGGGTGCGGAGCGGCCCGAGGAGAAGAAGACAGAAGACGCCGCGGAGGAGATGCTGGACGAGAACGCCGGAGGAAGAACCAGAAGAGCCAGAAGAACCAGAAGATGAAGGAAGATAGAAGAAAGAAGAAGCATTTAAATAAAGGAATTGTCAAAAACTGTCTCTTGTCATTTTTAACATTTTTGACACTTTTTTCGTGAAATGGTAGGGGTACTTATGTACCCCCTTACCATTTCACACAGGGGGGGGCCGGGATCTGGGGGTCACCTTGTTAAAGGGGGCTTCCAGATTCCGATAAGCCCCCCGCCCGCAGACCCCCACAACCACCGGCCAGGGTTGTGGGGATGAGGCCCTTGTCCTCATCAACATGGGGACAAGGTGTTTTGGGGGGCTACCCCAAAGCACCCTCCCAATGTTGAGGGCATGTGGCCTGGTACGGTTCAGGAGGGAGGGGGGGCCGCACTCTCGTCCCCCCCTCTTTTCCTGCGGCCTGCCAGGTTGCGTGCTCGGATAAGGGTCTGGTATGGATTTTTGGGGGGACCCCACGCCGTTTTTTTTTTTTTTTTTTTTGGCGCGGGGTTCCCCTTAAAATCCATACCAGACCTGAAGGGTCTGGTATGGAATTTAGGGGGAACCCCACGTCATTTTTTTTTTTAAATTTTGGCCGGGGTTCCCCTTAATATCCATACCAGACCTGAAGGGCCTGGTATGGAATTTAGGAGGACTCCCACGTCATTTTTTTTTTTTAATTTTGGTTCGGGGTTCCCCTTTGGGGAATTCCCATGCCGTTTTTATCAATGAACTTCTATGTGTATTGTCGGCAATGCAATAGCCGCGGGTAGTTTTAAATGAGTTTTTTCCTTCAAAATGTCATTTTGCTGTCAGACTGTTCTAAACACAGGAAACATGCGCCCCTTTACAGGCATACTATAGACACCCCCCAGGTATGAAATTTAAAGGGATATTACACTTTTATTGTTTGACTTTAAGCATTATTAAAATCACTGCTCCTGAAAAAACGGCCGTTTTTAAAACTTTTTTTTGCATTGATCCATGTCCCCTGGGGCAGGACCCAGGTCCCCAAACACTTTTTATGACAATAACTTGCATATAAGCCTTGAAAATTAGCACTTTTGATTATTCATGTTCGTGTCCCATAGACTTTAACGGTGTTCGCATGTTCGAACGAACTTTTTTCCTGTTCGCATGTTCTGGTGCGAACCGAACAGGGGGGTGTTCGGCTCATCCCTACTAAACACATAACTGCAGCGTTCGCAGAGTCAGGCCTGATCCCTGCGATCGCTAACAATTTTTTTGGTAGCGTTTTGATCCAGTCGCCAACAGTCAGGAGCTTTTTTACCTGTGAGTCTCACTAGTGTACCACTAAATTTAGACCCCAAAACGGCAAATCAAAGGTACACTAGTGAAGAGGCTTACACGTTTCTGAGCATGACAGATAGTGAAGAGGAAGTCACTCATCTGTCAGATTCAGGCTCAGAATACGATCCTTTAGAGGACAGCGGCTCCATGACAGATAGCTCTGACAACGGAGTTGTGGTCCCTGCCAAGGTCAGGCATATCAGACCCCGATCTTCTTCTGCTGTTGTTGAGGTGCAAGAAACGCAGGTCCCTCGTATGGAGCAGAGCAGTACTAGCGCCGCTATTCCTTCTGGTGAACTGGCAAGCACCAGCGGCCTAGTACACCCTGGTCGTACATCCAGCACTGCAGTAACACTTAGTGACATGGTGAGTCCCATAAGTGCAGTTCAAGCTGGTGAGGTGGCAAGCACAAGTAGTGTCCCACTGCCACCAAGAAGAAGATGAACACAGGCCGTCGTGCCCATAGTGCCCTTCCTGCTGCATTCGCCAATCCTAATTGGGAACCCACCACTTCTGCAGCACCCGAACTTCCCCCATTCACTGGCCAACAGTTGATTTTACGTCACTTGATTTTCATTCGCTGTTTTTCACCGAAGATCTCTATAGATCTATTGTGGACCAAAGCAATTTGTATGCTGGTCAACACATCACCACTATTCCCCAGTCCTCCCTTGCCAGAAATTGAAAACCAATTACGGTTTCCGAATTTAAGATTTTTCTGGGCCTTTCCCTCAACATGGGCATAACTAAAAAGAGTGAGTTGCGGTCATATTGGTTCACTGACCCAATTCACCATATGCTCTTGTTTTCTGCCTCCATGAACAGGGCACGATACGAGCAGATTTTGCAGTTCCTGCACTTCAACAACAATGAACTCTGTTGTCCTCATGGAGACCCTGGATACGATCGGCTCTACAAAATTCAGCCCCTCGTAAACCACTTCAACCAACGTTTTGCAGACTTGTTTAAGCCCCATCAAGTTGTCTGCGTTGATGAGTCCCTGATTAAGTTTTCTGGCTGCTTGTCATTCAAACAGTACCTTCCCAGCAAGCGTGCCAGATAAGGGGTCAAGATGTATAAGCTCTGTGACAGGGCCACAGGCTATATATGTAGTTTTATGGTTTACGAGGAAAAAGATAGTCACATAGAGCTGACAAACTGCCCTGACTACATAGGAAGCGCTGGCAAGATTGTGTGGGACTTGGTGTCACCCTTATTCGGAAAGGGGTACCACTTGTACGTGGACAATTATTACACGAGCGTGCCACTTTTTATTCACCTGTTTGATCATCAGATTGGAGCATGTGAAAGAAAGTGTCTGTTTATTTATTTCAATTGACTTTGCTGAACGCTCATGTGCTATACAGAGCTTCAGGACGGACTGGATCCTTCCTTAAATTTCAGGAAGAGATCGTCAGAGCCCTTCTGTATCCAGACGGTGCTCCACCTCACCTTCCCAATCCAAATGCAGTAAGCCGGCTGCATGAGAGGCATTTTCCTTATGTCCTCCCGAGTACCCCTACCCAACAAACCCCCCAAAGAAGATGTTGTGTCTGCAGCAAACGCGGATATAGGCGTGACACCCGCTATTATTGTCCCTCCTGTCCTGACAATCCTGGTCTTTGCATTGGTGAATATTTTTTTTTTTAAATTGTAGTTTTTATTAAGAGTTTTTCAGAGAATATACAAAGTGTACAAATAACTGAATACAAGCAAGGTGTAAAAATATAAACAACAAATGTCCATATTTACAGAGCACAAAAGATCATAACAAAAAGGCAAAAGCAACTCAAAGAATGCAACAATAGGTGTCTCGAGGTCAGGCGGAGAAGCAAAGAAATTTTTGAAAAGTATTCATCAATACATAAAGCATAGAACAAGGTAGCTTACTTCATGGTTTACTGGGTAGAGGAGGTGTACCAAATTCCGATCGGTCCCAGAGTTCCCAGATTTTGTTAAATTGGGGGATACTATCATGCACAGAGGCTGTCAAGTACTCCATCCCTCGAATCTCAGCTATTAATTGTAAAAACCTAGACCAAGGGGGAGGTGAGTTGGAAAGCCAACACAGTGGAATGAGTCGTTTGGCTGCTAAAAGGATGTATGCAATCAGCCTGTTAACTTTTTTTGTAATACCAGAAAAGGGTAGTCCTAAAAGGTAATTTAGGGGATCAAGCGGAAGGGACACATCCACCACCTTTTGTATTAGTAACATTACCTCGTGCCAAAAAGGCTGTATCATGGAACATTGCCAGAAGATATGGAATAGGGATCCAATTTCAGACCCGCAGCGCCAACAATTAGCCGAATATGAGGGATCAAATTTGTGGATAACTTCTGGAGTCTTGCACCAAAACATGAGTACCTTGATGGACGTTTCCCTATGTAAGACACATCTTGAGGACTTAAAAGTGGAGGACCAGATTCTATCCCACATTTGGGAACTAATAGGTCTGCCTATTAAATGAGGCCATCTACTCATATATCGGTGGGTGTTCTCAGTAAGAGGCGTTGACTCATGGAGGATATGGTGTATAGAGGATATTAGATGTAATTGTTGAGGACCTTGTGCACATAGATATTCAAAGGGAGTGGGTTTATCTAGGGTCAAGAGCGGAGACTGAGAATGGAAAAAATGTCTAGTCTGTAGGTAAAAATGGAAGAGGCGCGTTGGGATACCAAATTTCTCACGTAGAGTATCGAAACTGTGTAACCTGCGGGAAGTTGGATGTATCAAGTTCCATAGCTGGAACAACGAGGCCTCCATTCACGGGAGTACTCTACCCAGGGACAAACTATCTGGTATGGAGGGATTGAAAAGCACATTCACAAGGGGAGAACAGGGTGAAATAAGTGGAAAAGTTTTGAGACATTTGTGCCAGATACTCAAAGTAAAGTTCATTGGAGCGGTGCTTTGACGTCTATATATGGGATCCAGAGAGGGAGTGGGAGACCAGATTAGAGAGCATGGGTGCACCAGATACAATACTCCCCTCTCAATAGCGGTCCAATGGTTATGGGCATGAAGGGAGGACCATGATGCAATGACTCTTAAATGCGAAGCATAGTAATATTTACCAATATCCGGTGCTCCCAATCCCCCTCTAGATCTTTTTGCGAAAACCACCGAGCTCGTTAAAAGGTGTGCCCTATTTGGTGAATATTTTGAACGCTACCATACACTAGTTGAGTTTTAGCGTAGGGTACAGCACTGTACAGACTAGGCACACTTTCCCAGGGTCTCCCAAGATGCCATCGCATTTTTAGAGACCCGAACCTGGTACCAGTTACAAAAGTTACAGTTACAAAAAAAAGTGTAAAAAAAAAAGTGTAAAAAAAAAAGTGTAAAAAAAAAAGTGTAAAAAAAAAAAAAAAACACAAAAAAATATATAAATTAAAAAAAAAAAAATACTTGTCGTTTTTTTGTTCTCTCTCTCTCTATTCTCTCTCTATTGTTCTGCTCTTTTTTACTGTATTCTATTCTGCAATGTTTTATTGTTGTTATGTTTTATCATGTTTTTCAGATATGCAATTTTTTATACTTTACTGTTTACTGTGTTTTATTGTTAACCATTTTTTTATTTTCAGGTACGCAATTCAGCTGCAGTGCGGATTTATTTATCTTGACAGCAACAGGGTTTGCTCCCACGATACATAAAGCCGTGACTCCAGCGCTGTCGGAGGTGATTTCACCACCACAGTTACATACTTCAGCATATATGCCGAAGCATGGGGGCAGCAGGGGCAGAGAAGCGAATTGCTCCTACCTTTTGTGGGAGGATGCCCCCGTGCTTCGGCATATATATATTTTAGGCACAGGTTGCGTTAAAAAATGTTTTATTTTTTACTATGTTTTTTTGTATTTGCTTTGCAGGTATGGTAAGTCTAATGCCCTGTACACACGGTCAGACTTTCCGACGGAAAATGTGCGATCGGACCTTGTTGTCGGAAATTCCGACCGTGTGTGGGCTCCATTGGACATTTTCCATCGGATTTTCCGACACACAAAGTTTGAGAGCAGGCTATAAAATTTTACAAACAAAATCCGATTGTGTCAATTCTGACCGTGTGTGGACAATTCCGACGCACAAAGTGCCACGCATGCTCAGAAGAAATTCCGAGACGGAACAGCTTGGTCTGGTAAAATTAGCGTTCGGAATGGATAGAGCACTTTCGTCAGGCTGCAATGTTTAAAATAGTTTAATACAGCACACTCTCTTCTTCTTTATAATGTGAGAAGAATGAAGTATTTTTGCTTCTCATATTCACACAGACTTCTCACAAACTTTTTTCTTTATTATTTATCGTGATTCCCTCAATATATTTTGATTTGTCACATCTGACAAAAAATATATATATTATTATTTTTTTGGTTTGTCTTTTTTTCAAGGCTGATTTTTTTTTGGTTTTTACTTTTTTTTTACTCCAGAATATTTTTGTGTGTGTTTTGTGTGTCAAGTTACCACAGCACCATTATTATCTTGTATTATTTAATCTCAAGGAGATTGCTTGGTGTTGGTGTCTCTTGTTAATTTCACATTGTATTTTTGAAATGTACCTGCCTCCTCACAAACTGTCCTTTTTGAAGAAAAACACACATAGGCGAGTATAATTGAAACAAAAATTACTTTATTAAGGGCTCAGAACCAAACAAAGAGGGAGGCAACGCTGGATAAACATCATAAATTGGCGAAGCCTTTGACCCCCAGGGCAGACATCAACTATTTTACAACAAAATTGGTGGCCTGAGGAGTCCATATATAAGGGAGTGCAGTCTGGTCCAGAAGTCCAAGAGATCCTGAAAGCAGCAGATGACATCTATGTTCCCAGGCTGTGGTCATACAAGAGGCTGTATCTTTTGCCAGACCAGACTGAACCTAGGGCTCTCAGGTCTTCCTTCCATGCTTCCTTCCTGGCTGTGGCTCTGGTGTTGGAGGTGTGGCAGGAGGAGGAGTAGGACCTGGAGGAGGAGGAGGACCTGGAGGAGGAGGAGGACTATGGGTGAGCTGACAAATGTGGGTTGCACATGTGATTTGGCCCCTCAACCCCTTATTTAGAGCTTCCAAAATTAAAAACTCACATAAGAGTCGTTGGCCCTCCTCCATCTGCATCATTTTGCAGGCAGTTATGGCAGCAAAGTCCTCCTCCACACTGTGGGGTGTTCTGAGGGCCTCAGTAACCTTCCAAAATAGGCCTATGGCAGCCTCCTACAGGTTACTCCTCTTCCTGCCACTTTTTCTTTGAAGGCGGAGGGGAGGGACCTGGGTATCGGGCAGCCTACTTGGCCCGGCCACCTCCTGGCTGAGACTTCCCTGTGTATGAAAAAGGGACATGGTTTTAGTTTTTGCTTCATCAATCACAATCATAAATTAGTACTCCCAACTAATATCTATTTAACATCATTGATTGGACAACCATAAATATTTAGAAGAATGCTATACCTGACTCAAGCTGGGCTCCTCCACATGTGGCTGCCTGGAAGGCCCAGGTTGGGCGTCAGAAGCCTCAGCTGTGGGGGAAGGAAGCGTGTAAGAAGGAGTGGAGAGTGCTGGCCTGGGTTCACTCTGGTCTGACAGAAAATGCAGCCTGTCATAGTACCACAGCCTGGGGAGATAAATGTCATCTTCAGCTCCTGATCTCTGGGAATCCTGGACCTTCTTGTGCTCCCTTAGATAAGTGCTCCTCAGGCCACCAATTAGGATCTTCAAATTGGTGATGTCTGCCGTGGGGATCACCGACTTCACAAATTGCAGCAAATTATCCAGAGCTGCCTTCCTCTTTGGGACAGGGCAGCTCCCTGAACATATCTATGAAGATTGGCATAAAGTCATGATCCTTCAAGATATCCATTTTAACTGCAAGACACAACACAAGACAAACCCTAATGTCAGCCTAAAGTCTTCTAAACTTGTCCATATACAGGCCTCAATCTAGAAGCAGTATAGGCCCAATTTTAAATCTTACCTTCGTTATCACGATCGCGCCTCTGATACTACTTCCTCCGCTCACAGTTCGTACTTAAGACGCACGCGTGTTACGCTTTATATACACTGCGCATGCGTGAAACTCCGCCCGCCCCTGACGTTCTTTCTAGTCTATTCCCCGTCCCTTCTCGTTCGGAACAATGGGGAAGAGCACATGGCGGAGACACAGTAGGTGTCAGATAATTACACCAACAAGGAGGAGGAGGAGGAAAGCCTGGAGCCTGAAACATCCCGATCCCGGAAGAGACAATTTAAGGCATCAAATATGCCCTTTGGGGAGATGTTGGAGATGGTGGACATCCTGAAGAAGGCCGACTATGACGGGAAGTATGGACCTTACCCCAACCCCAATGTCAGAAAGGCCAAAATAATGGCGAAAGTAGTCAAGAGTATGCACCGGAATTTCAGGGTACGACGATCCAAGGATCAGCTCAGGAAGTGGTTGTCGGACCTCAAAATCAGGGAGCACGAGCAGTACAGAAGGATCGGGAGAGTGCTGCAAAAAAGTAAGTAGTTGTCCTGTGTTCCTATTCTTTATGTTTAATACGTTCGTGCTGCTCCGTGGGCTTCTCTTTACTTTTGTACAGTTTAAAATGGCAACTTTCATGTTCATGGGCACATTGTTCGTTCGTATGAAACATTGTTTGTTCAGCCTAGAAAACACCATTGTTTTGGCCATATGCATTTGAATACATTTTTTCGGCCCTACTTCTCTTCAAATAATTTTGTTGTCTAGATGGGTTTGTAAGTAGAATATAATGCAAACTAGATTCTGTGTAAGGAGAGGACACTCAGCAGCTGTTTACACATCTGGACGCTGGACCACTAATGTGGGACACCAGAACACCCTTTTTATTAGGGGGTCCCACACAGGTGCTCCAGTGTATACTATAGGGGTGTCTCCATCTGTGAAGCTTGTACAAAACAGGTAAGTATTCAAGCTTGACAAAGGAAAAAAATATTTCTTCATCTTGGAACTCTGCCCAAATAGACAATTGTACCCCACTTCCAAGCAATGTTTCATATTCCTATATCTGCCATGAAATATCTGTGTGCTAAGTATACCTATTTTTTTTACATAGGGGAGAAAATACTCGGAGGACACCCCTCATCCGAGGAGACCACAGACCCCCCACCTCAGGAAGAAGTGGAGACCCATCAAAGACAACAGGAGGAGGAGGAGGAAGGAGATGTGGTGGAAATTGTCACCACAACAGGTGAGTGTCTGCGACCACAGGCTCAGGTAAGAGAAGGATGACGGCATATTTATAATACATGGTGTGTTTTTGTTTCTATCTTTTTAGGTGATCGTGATGTTGTGGATCCAGGTCATTTCACCTCTGAAAGTGCACAGATCCTGATTGGGGAGATCATGGGGTATAATAGGGACTTGGAAAACATCCAGAAAAACATCAATGATGTTCAAAAAAGAATGAAGAACATCATTGATGTTTTAGGGCGAGTTTAAAACCCCTCCAAATCCCTTCCCTTTTTTGTGCTTTTTGGAATCTAAAAATTTCTCACATTTTTTTACATATTCTCGAAAAGCCAAATTTTGACGATGCACACAGTGTGTCAACATGTGCTATCTGCCATCATGGGAGATTAATGTATGCGTTTTGGGGGTGCAACCCCTTCCTCAATAATAAAGTAGTTGGGAGGAAGGGGTTGCACCCCCAAAACACGTCCCTTGATCCCCCGTGATGGCAGGTAGCACATGTTGACATTCGGCAATTTGTGTGCATCTTCAAAATTTGGCTTTTCCAGGGGTGACTTCACCCCATCTGAACGCAATAACAAACACAGTTTATAAATACTCAGGTCTGATATTGCCTTCAATTTCTTTAAAAGTTGAACTTTGTAAGTTCCAGATTTGTGTCTTTCTTGTTGGTTTTAAGCATGCCTGTTTTACCTTAAATGGACATTTCTACTTTTAGTAATGTGACCCAAAAAATTGTTATACAACAAACATGTTGGTTTGTTTTAAAAACCTTTGATAAATGCACATGTGATTGTGCTGGTATTAAAAAGATTGATAATCAAGAATGTGTGGATTATTGTTTTCAACGCTCCCAAACTTTTGTTGTGCTCAAATTGCTGTTTTCTGTGACAATGGGGGTTATTTCCTAAGGGAAAATCCACTTTGCACTACAAGTGCAGTTTCAACTGCACTTGTAGTGCAAAGTGTCTTTGCCTTTAGTAAATAACACCCAACAGTGCTTTGTAATGTTACACAATCACGCCATTTTCAGGACTCACCACATTTCTGTCAGGGTCAGTTAAAAGAAACACAAGCAGTAAATGTCACCAAAGATTTTAGTAGTTAAAATGATTTTTTTATTTTAAAAATGTTTCAGACATTGTCTGGCATATTAATGGCCCCCCTACCCACAAAGTAATCAAGGTATCTAAGACGAACCTCACGGGCACTCAGGGGGGGCAAGCCAGGACGGTCACTTTCAAGCGCCATCAGGGTTGGTTCATTATGAATTCTGGCCTCAGGCCCAACTGAGGCAGCATAGTTGGCAGAATTTTGCCTTAAAAAGTTGTGTAGAACACAGCACGCCAGGATGATATGATTCAGTTTGTACTCCGCCATATGCATGGGTGTAAGAAATAGGCGGAACCGGCTGGCCATGATTCCAAATGTGTTCTCCACCACTCTTCTGGCTCTGGCCAGCCGCTAATTAAAAACCCTCTGGTCCGGGGTGAGGGTCCTCATAGGGAATGGCCGCATAAGATGGTCCCCCAGCGCAAAAGCTTCATCCGCAACGAAGATGAATGGGAGTCCTTCCACATTGTCTTCTGGAGGTGGCAAGTCCAAGCTGCCATTCTGGAGACGCCTGTAGAACTCCGTCTGGGTGATGACTCCACCATCGGACATCCAGCCATTCTTCCCCACGTCCGCATACGAGAACTCATAAGTAGCCGACACCACCGCCAACATCACAATACTATTGAACCCCTTATAGTTGTGATAGTATGACCCCGAGTTGGGTTGTGGGATGATGTGGACGTGTTTCCCTTCAATTGCCCCTCTGCAGTTAGGAAAGTCCCACCGCTGGGCGAAGTGGGAGGCCACAGTCTGCCATTCCTGTGGGTTGGAGGAAACTGTGGAGTCAAACAAGAAAAAAAAATTAAACATTTTGCACCTAAACAGGGAAAGCAGATTAGACACAAACATTCTTGGCCAACATCAGTATAACATTTATTTTAGGGAGTTTTGAAAGACCAAGGTATAAGATCCACTTATCAGATTCCCCCTCCCCCCTCTCATGGGCCATTTCTAACATTTTAGGGGGGGGAGATGTTTTGGACCGGTAACCCTCTCCACTTCATTGAGAGATGAATGCCTAACTAACGTGTATTACTTTGGCCAGCCCCTCCTTACTTACACTATTGACAGCCCACTGGACAGGGAAGAAGTGTCATAATACAAAGATATAAATACACATTGTACACATTTTTGCACATTTGGACATTCTGCTATTACCTATCAAGATAATAACAGTATACAAAAACTTTAAACAGTACCATTTGAAAGTATACAGGCAGGCCCTTGCACTACATGCTTTGGGGAATTCATCCATAAATATGACCACTAAAGAGATGGGGGGTATAGTGTGTATGCATTTGGCAAAGTCAGCAGATAGATGATTGAGGATAGATAGAGAGTTGGTATCAGCTAACTTAGCAGTTGGGGGGAGGGAGGGTTCCAAACGATTTGGGGACCCAAAAAAAAAAGCTTCTGGCACTCTGCCTGAATTTAAAGCACAAATCACATTTTTAAACATTTTAGGGGGTTTTTAGGGTAAAGCACTACTATGAAGCTGACAAAATACATTGTTAAGTGATTACATGAGGTGAATATAGGGCCAGGAGACCATGCTGGGGAGGTAAGTGAAGGAAAATATGCATGAAGGACAAAAAAAATAAGTACATAAAAATCCAGCATGCATGAGGACAAAGGGGACATTCACAGCATATTACAATCATGGTAATTAGGGAATGAGGAAAGAAATACAATATATTATCAAACATTAAATACAATAAAATGTGATATAAAAGGATAAAAATCTTACCTTAATATACTCCTTCTGCAGGACCTGGATGATGGCAGAACAGGTCTCCGGGATAATGATCCCCAGAGCCTGGGGGGAGATGCCTGTCGAGAACTTGAGGTCCTGCAGGCTTTTCCCCGTCGCCAAGTACCACAGGGTGGTGACTAGCCTCTGCTCCGGAGTGATGGCTTGCCTCATGCAGGTATCCTGCCTGCTAATATAAGGGGTCAGCAAAGCCAACAAAGGGTGAAATACGGGGTCCGTCATCCGGAGAAAGTTCCTGAAATCATCAGTATTATTCTCACGGATCTCACGGAGCAAAGGCATGTGACAGAACTGGTCACGCTGAAGCAACCAATTCTTGGTCCATGAACTCCTCCCCACCCTGTTCATGGACTGGACTTGTGTCAAGGTAAGGACCCCAACACCAAGCCCCCGCACAGCACAAACTCTACGAGGAGTACGTATACGCAACATGGCTAGAAAACGGTCGGCTGCTCAGAACGAAGTAACAGAACGCACTGAAGAACAGCAAGGCCTGTGAAGAGCGACCTGAAAAACAGCAACGAGCGGACAAGAACGCACTGAATAATCCAATACTAATGGACTGCACGCACTGAAGACTAGATACAAACCCACAAGCACAAACTGAACAGCAGAAAACGATCTGAAAACCACGAGTCTGAAAAAGTGCGAATCGTCTCTCACCAAACTTTTACTAATACGAGATTAGCAAAAGGAGCTCAAAGGGTGCCGCGCTTGGTTCAGAACTGCCCTTTTCTAGTCTCGTCGTACGTGGTGTACGTCACCGCGTTCTTGGCGATCTTAAATTCCAACAACTTTGTGCGACCGTGTGTATGCAAAACAAGTTTGAGCCAACATCCGTCAGAAAAAATCCATGGATTTTGTTGTCGGAATGTCCGATCAATGTCCGATCGTGTGTACAGACCATTACTGTTATACTGTAATGTTATTTTGTTTTATTGTTAACCATCATTTCGTTAACAGGTACGCCATTCAGTTGCAGCGCGGATTTATTTATCTTGACAGCAACAGCGTTTGCTTCCACGATAGATAAAGCCGTGACTCCAGCGCTGTAGGAGGTGATTTCACCACCACAGTTAAAAAAAGAGCATATATGCCGAAGGATGGGGGCAGCAGGGACGGAGGAGCGATTTGCTCCTACCTTTTGGGGCAGATGCCCCCATGCTTCGGCATATATAAACGGTGCATGTATGCCCATCATTAGAAGTGGGTGGATGAAGGGAGGCATTCTAATGGTGGGCATACCCACTGATTAATCTCTTTTTTTCATTCAGCCCACAGGCTGCATCAAAAAAAAGTTTACAATATATGGTATCCATGTACTCTAAAACAAACTTAAATCATAAAGCCTAAAATCATCTTTTTTATTTCGTCAAACATTTGGGAAATATAGTGTGTTTTAGTGCATTAAAATTTTAAAAAGTGTGTTTTTTCCCAAAAAATGCGTTTGAAAAATCGCTGCGCAAATACTGTGTGAAAAAAAAAAATTAAACACCCGTCATTTTAATCTGTAGGGCCTTTGCTTTACAAAAATATATAATGTTTGGGGGTTCAGAGTAATTTTCTTGCAAAAAAAATTAATTTTTTCATGTAAACAAAAAGTGTCAGAAAGGGCTTTGTCTTCAAGTGGTTAGAAGAGTGGGTGATGTGTGACATAAGCTTCTAAATGTTGTGCATAAAATGACCCCATTTTGGAAAGTAGACAGCCTGATATGACTGATTTCTGATTGGGACTCTAAAACAAAGTTAATACTGCAGCTGCAGGAACAGATTCACAGGACTCAATCACTGTGTTTAAAATGTTCGTTCCGTGAAAAATTTATTATTACATGTTATTTTATACATAAATAAGAAAGGGGTGGCTTGAGATGTTATTAAAAACTAACAAATAGCAATATGTTATTAAAAGCTAACAAATAGAAATATATTATTAAAAACTAGCGAATAGAACAATTGCAAAAGTAAAACCTTGAAAAGGGAGGGGGGAGTAGAGAGTGTTTAGTAGGAGAAGTGTCTGTGTGTTAGGTGAAGGTTACAGAACACATTTCAACAGTGAGAACAAAATGGATTCTCTTGTGCTTAAATGAACAGTACAATGAATGTCCATGTCATTTCCCCCCTTTTGTTTTTTTGACACCATTCTTCTCCGCGTTACGTTCAGCCGATTGCTGGTAACTCCTGTTACATTGGCGCAGAGAGACGGCGTCCTGTTCAGCTCTCTCCTAGCTTTCTCACAATAATGGGTTCATCAGGGCTGGTGGTACATTTGTTGGTACAGTGGGTAGTCACACAGAGGCATAGTCTGATGAGGAAGTAAATAACAAACATGAGAAATAGGAACATCACAATGTAAGCGCCTAGTTTCTGTAACCATGTTGCTATGCCATATAAAAAATCACCAAAACCTCCTAAACCATGAAAGGGTTTCCATCCATCTTTAGCAATATCTCTGGCCTTATTCTGTAGTTCTCTTATCTTAGCAAGATGCCCTTTAATAATGTCCTCATTATCAGAAATGTATATACAACAGTCAGTGCGAAATATCTTACACATCCCACCTTGAGCTGCAGTGAGATAATTTAGCGTTAATCTGTGCTCTAATACTACTTTTTTAAGCTGAGCCATTTCTTCATTTAATAAACCTATATCAGTGGTAGTAAGGTTAATAATCTCATCTACAATTCTAGTGTAATTATTTAGTCTTTTCATTGCTTCAATTCCCCATCCTGTCCAGGAAGGGAATGATGACCATGCCATGTCACCTTCAGTGAACAGCTCTCTTTTGAACACTAAAGGGTATTCTGGACTTTGATCTGGTCGCACTGTATCTTTGCGAACAGCCAAAGCAGGTACTAACTTCCCAATATAACATGTACCTGTAACATTAGTAGGAAGCCAGGCGTAAGCTTTATTTCCACATATATAATATAACCCTCTACGTATGGACGGTATGCCTAAAAAACTGGAAGCAATAACATGGAATCTCAGGAAACCGATATTTTCACATATTGGAAACTGTGAGCAATTTGTGCTATAAAGGGTTCTATTTAGTTCTGGATCTGGGATATAATAATATTGACCATAGTTTCCTCCATAAACTGTAATTTTTGCTCCGCTGCAATCTGAATTGCCCAACCGTGTACATTTAGTGTTAAACAGGCATGTAATGTTTAAACAAATCTGTGGAGTGTTTATCTGTTTCGAAACCATCAAAGTTACTGATCTGTGCTCATTAGCTGTGGAGACTATGTATGAGCCATTTATTCTGGTCCTGTTTAGATCAGTGAAATTGAGAGGCATTGCTATCATGGGTATTGTTCCTGTTTGGGGATGTAAGTGAGAACACACCCAGCAGTTACTAGCGTTGCTATGGGTTGCATACAATTTTAACATTTGGATGAAAGGGTTATTTTTTCTCAGTTCTCACAAACAACAAAAAGAAAAGAAACATTATCATCTTTTTTTCAAAGGATATCATCACTTCAGGATTTTCTTGCAGTGACTGGCGTGAATCCAGGTGGGCTTTCCTTCCAACTTGACAGCAGAACCGGTTGTCAAAAGCACCAAATGTGGTCCGTCAAATTTTGGTTCTAGTGGCTTTCTGACGTGTCGTTTGACCACCACCCAGTCACCTGGTTGGATTCTGTGAATACCTGAAACAGAATCTGGGTCGGGGATAGATTTATAAACACCTTCATGTATTTTATTCAATGTTCTTTGCAAAATCTGAACATATTCTAACAGATTAGAGTGAGAAGCCTGCAACTGTTGGGGAAAATATAGCCCTCTTTTGGGTGGCCCTCCAAATAAAATCTCATAGGGGGACAGCCCATGTGGTTGTTTAGGGGTAGTTCGTACAGAATATAGGGCTAATGGCAAAGCTTCCACCCATCCTTTTCCTGTATCTGCTTTAATTTTTGCACATCTGTTTTTCAAAATTCCATTAAGTCTCTCAACTTTACCACTACTTTGTGGATGATAAGGTGTATGGAAAGCTTGCTGTATGTGAAGTGCTTCCATTACCTCTTTCATTACTTCCCCAGTAAAATGGGTTCCTCTGTCACTCTCAATAGTTTCAGGAACTCCATGTCTACAAACTATTTCATTCAAAATTTTCTTTGCTGTTGTTTTTGCATTTGCTTTGGCTACTGGCCAGCTCTCGGGCCAACCTGAAAACATGTCAACACACACTAAAGCAAACTCATAGGTGCCTATTCTGGGCATCTGAATGTAGTCTATTTGAATTCTTTGGAAAGGGAAATCTGGCTTTGGAGAATGCCTTTGGGGAACATGAACAGGCCTCCCTGCATTGTACAGAGCACAAGTGAGACATGAAGCACAAAACCTGGCTGCAAATGCACTAAATCCAGGTGCTATCCAATAGCAGTCAGTAAGTGCCACCATCGCGCCCTTAGCAAGATGACTGACGCCATGTGCCAGCTGTGCTAAAACTGGGTACAAACTCCTGGGTAGACACCACCTGTTGTCAGCGCTCCACAGGCCCTGCTGATTTTGGGTAGCATTACATTTGATCCACTTATCCTTCTCTTCATCAGGGGCCTGGTTCTGCAACTGAATTAGAGTTTCTACATCCCACTGCTCTTGATGAGGGGAATCTGTCCCCGCTACCTGGGGGACCCCTACAGTGGGTGTGACTCCAAATGCCATAAGGGCAGCATCCTTTGCCGCTTGGTCCGCTAAAGCATTTCCTCTGGCTGTCATGTCACTTCCCCTTGCATGCCCTTTTATCTTCAAGATGGCAATTTCTGCTGGTTTCTGAAAAGCCTCAAATAGCCGCTCTATGAGTTTTGCATGTCTCACTGGCTTCCCTGCACTAGTCAGAAAGTGCCGTGCTTTCCAGATAGGCCCAAAATCGTGGGCTATTCCAAATGCATATCTGCTGTCAGTGTAAACATTTCCCCTTTGATTCTCTAGGAGATGACATGCTTTGACTACAGCACACAACTCCGCTTCCTGTGCTGACATCTGGGGTTTCAATGCTTCCTGATGTAAAATGGTGTCTGTAGTGGTTACAGCAAACCCTGTGTGTGGCTGACCATCATCAGTGTAAAATCTGGAACCATCTATGAATAAGTGTGTGTCACAATCTGATAAGGGCTCATCTTTTGCTGGTGTGACAGAGGCCCTTTCTACCTCCATAAGAGCCATACAATCATGAGGAAAACTCTCAGGTTCTACATCAGTACCATTTGTTGCATCTTCCTCATCAATTATAGGAAGAAGAGTAGCCGGATTTAAAGTAACACATCGTTTGATTGTTAAATTCGATGGAGCAAAAAGAGCAGACTGGTACTTGTCAAATCTACTGGCAGACACATGTCTAGTATTTACTTGATTCATGATTTCCTGTACTGCATGTGGCACATACAGGATCAGAGCAGAATCTAGTACAAGCTCAGTTACTTTGTCTGGCAGCAAAATGCAGGCTGCTATGGCTCGCATACAACTGGGGGAGCCTTTGATGACCGGGTCTAATGAGGCTGATACATACATCACAGGCCTCTGTTTGTCTCCATGTAGCTGGGTGAGTACACCTGCAGCAAATCCATTGACTTCATGACAGAACAACGAGAAAGTCTTAGTATAGTCAGGAAGTCCAATGGCGGGAGCTTCAGACAAAATTTTAATAAGCTCCTTCATCTGCAATTCATTGTCCCATGTGAGTTTGAAAGGGTTTCTAGTGGTAGCCTCATATAGAGGAGCCATAAGTTCTGATGCATTTGGAATCCAGTCCCTACAATATCCCACTAACCCCAGGAAGGCACGTAGTTGCCGGACATTTCTTGGCTTTTCAAAGTTTTGTAGAGTTTTAACTCGATCTGGGGTTAGGTGACGGATTCCATGTGAAATGCAGTGACCCAGGAAGATCACTTTCTCTTGGCAGTATTGTAGCTTATCTTTGCTAACTTTGTTGTTACTGTTATAGAGAAACAGGAGAAGGCTTACTGTTTCTCTGCTACAAATGTCCTTTGTATCAGAACAAATAAGCAAATCGTCTATGTACTGAAGCAAAACAGTGTTTGGGTGTGAGGGGGACCATTGGTCCAATACTTGCTTTAACGCAGTATTATATTCAGAGGGGCTACTCACACAGCCTTGGGGCAATCTTGTCCATGCTAACTTTTGGGCATCATGGGTAAATGAAAAAAGGTGCCAGCAATCTGGGTGCAGGGACACCGAAAAGAAAGCATTTGCAAGATCAATCACTGTAAAGCAGGTGCTGGAGGCAGGTATTCCACTTAGTAAAGTGCGGGGGTTGGGCACGATCGGGGTATCTGCCTCTATTATATTGTTAATGGCTCTCAAATCATGCACCATGCGATATGTCACCTGCCCACCCTTCTTGTCTGGCTTCTTTGCAATTGGGAACAGGGGTGTATTGACCTGGGACTTAATTGGTACAACAGCCCCTGCTGCTTTCAGTTGAGTGATTTGATCCTTTTATCCCCTCAGTCTGAGCAATACTCAGTGGGTACTGTTTAATCTGTGGGAGATGGGCTCCTGGTTTAAGTTTTATCATGATTGGGGTGCAATCCAGCAGACCTACATCATATTTGCTGGTGGCCCATAATTCAGTGGGAATCACTTTCAATTCTGGTGGAAATGGCAGAGTGGAGTCTTGGATTAAAAATACTCCACAGGCAGAATTTAAAACTTCTCCTGATAGACTACTGACCACTTGGACGCCTGTAGGAGTGTAGTCTATGTTTGCTAAAATTTGGTTCAAAATGTCAGCTCCCAAAAGATTGGTAGGAACTGTGTCTGAAACTAACACTTTAGTGACAATTTCTGTTTGCTGTCCTAGCCTGAGTTTAAGTGGCTTGGACTCAACCAAATCAGTAGAGGTCCCGGTTAGGCCAACACCAGAGATAACATTTGTAGATAATAATCCTGGAGGTAAGTCCTCTATATTAAAAACACTTCGGCTTGCACCAGTATCAATTAAACAGGTTAATTCTGTTTCTCCTCCAGGATAGGGGAGTTCTTGTAAAAATACTTTTACTCTGGCCTCGGGACCATTGTCTCCCCTATTTAACATGATTGATACTGGCATGCCATTTTCCTATGCCTGATCCACTGCTTTTGGCAGAGAACTGGGATCAGCATGAGGGGCCTCTAAGCTCTTTTCTAGTCTACTGTCAGGAAGATGGCAGAATTTGGCTATGTGTCCTTCCCCATCACAATTGTAGCATATAATTGGTCCCCGATTGCCATGATTTCTGAAATTGCCTTTGCCTCTTCCTCTTCCTTTTCCTCTCTGCTTCCCCATGTACATTACCTTGGGTTTGCTGTCTTTTTGGTTAATCCTGTTTTCTATGGATAACAGGATAGGCAGGACGTCTCGAATAGACATATTGCCTGCCTCAGGCCTTGCTGTGAACAACTTTTCTTTCAACTGGGGTATTAAACCATCAAGAAACCTTTGTTTCACCAGTTGTGTAGATGGACTCAGTTTCTCCCACCTTCTCTTACTCTATTTTAATGCCTGCTTCCTCAGCCATATCACTTAACCGCCTCCAATAAGCCCCTGCTGCTTCCTCTTTCCCTTGCTTAGCATTCATAAATTCAGCATGTCTGGTTTGTCCATATATTTGGGGCAATTTTTCCTTCAATTTCTCACAAACCTCCCGTCCACTAACCATCTTACCTAGATTTTTGACGTCTACACCACATTCTTTAAGTATATAGCCAGACATGTTGCTTCCCACTGCTTTAATAAGAAGCTGATGAATGTCAGTAGCAGAAGCCTCATATGCTTCCTGTGCAGCACTAAGTTCGTTTGCAAACCCAATTGGATTCTTTCTAGGATCTCCCAATCCCTCTAATATGGCTCTCATATCTTGGGGACTAAAAGGTACATGCCATTTAATTTGAGACTTACTGTCAACAGCATCACCTTCAAAAACTAATTGGGTTCTGACAGGATAAACTGCAACAGATTTCTCTATGCCAGGGGCAGAAGGGCTGGCATCTCCCTTCCTTCTCTCTTCATCTTGCTGCCACAATTTGGAAATTATGGTTTGCTCTGGAAGTTCAGACTCTATCTCTCTTTCTCTGGCCAAAGCCTTAAGTTCAGAGAGATCTAGGTTTGCATATGTGCCTTTTGATTTATGCCAATCATCTGTTTCTAGGATACGAGCCAAATCCCTCTTTGTAGGTTGATATGGGGCTGTTAAACCTCTGCTCTCTACTATATTGCATAGCTCATCTTTTGTGTGTTCCATGTAATCTAATTCTTTTGCTTTTGTGCGTGGACCCCTTAAAGCCAAACTGGCAGCCACATAAGGTGGGGGGTCCTCCTCTACAGAGTCTTCTGGCCAAATGTAGTAAATTTGGGCAGCACTTTTATTAAATATCTCCGTCAAGCCAGTTTGATTTGCTACTTTAGCTTCTGTCTCCCATGTGCAAGCTATTCTCCACGTTCCTTCACTGCACAGTAGTGGGCCATAATCGTGCAGAAAAGTTTGCCATACTTTTAAATCAAAAGTCCCTTCAGATTTTAAAAGTTTAGCTGTTCCCTTTGTCCATTCTACCCATTTATCTAGGGGCTCAGTATAGGCAGAACCGTACCTTCGGTTCATATATTCTCTAGCGCTCATCTTGCGCTGGGCATTTTCTGAAGGCCTCTCTCCCTTCATTCCCTTAATTAATTTAATGCCCATAATGACTGGCCAGTCTTCTCTCTTCTCTACTTGTGCCTATACCCTCTTGCCTCTAAAACAAATAGTACAGCAAATCTGCAGATTTACAAGAATAGTCTCCACTTATCTACGTGGATAGAAGGGGTTTATGACAATAGACAAAACACTCATTAAGAGACCCTCCTCGTCTCTTCTCTGTGAGTTTTATCTGACCCTACCATGCGCCTCTGACCCAGGTCGCCCACAAGGAGTCAATGCAGGGAACTGCAGAGGATTTTCCCTATCCACACACAGTCCAACCCGTGCAGGGGGACACAAACACATTCACACACACACGTTACCCAACCAGAAAGGTCCGAGAGTGGTCTGGTTTCCTTGAGAACCGACAGGTAGGATACATAGGAAAAGGCAGAAATATAGCAAGCTTAAGGGCAGCTTACCTAGCCGGCATTTGAGGTCTGCGTTTCCTGATGATCCCGATCGAAGCGCGGTTCCTTCTGGAGACTCTGCCAAACTCCTGTTATGGCTCGCCAAGACTGATATGACTGATTTCTGATTGGGACTCTAAAACAAAGTTAATACTGCAGCTGCAGGAACAGATTCACAGGACTCAATCACTGTGTTTAAAATGTCCGTTCCGTGAAAAATTTATTATTACATGTTATTTTATACATAGATAAGAAAGGGGTGGTGTGAGATGTTATTAAAAACTAACAAATAGCAATATGTTATTAAAAGCTAACAAATAGAAATATATTATTAAAAATTAGCGAATAGAACAATTGCAAAAGTAAAACCTTGAAAAGGGAGGGGGGAGTAGAGAGCGTTTAGTAGGAGAAGTGTCTGTGTGTTAGGTGAAGGTTACAGAACACATTTCAACAGTGAGAACAAAATGCATTCTCTTGTGCTTAAATGAACAGTACAATAAATGTCCATGTCAAGCTATTTGCTGAGAGGCATGTCGAGTCCGTGGAATATTTTATATTGTGACACAAATTGCGGGAAAAAAACACTTTTTTTTTTTTTTGCACAAAGTTGTCACGAAATGATATATTGCTCAAACATGCCATGGGAATATGTGAAATTACACCCCAAAATACATTCTGTTGCTTCTCCTGAGTTCGGGGATATCACATGTGTGAGACTTTTTGGGAGCCTAGCCACGTATGTAACCCCGAAAACCAGGCACCGCCTTCAGGCTTTCTAAGGGTGTAAATTTTTGATTTCACTCTTCACTGCCTATGACAGTTTCGGAGGCCATGGAATGCCCAGATGGCACAAACCGCCCCCAAATGACCCCATTTTGGAAAGTAGACGCCCCAAGCTATTTGCTGAGAGGTATGGTGAGTATTTTGCAGACCTCACTTTTTGTCACAAAGTTTTGAAAATTCTAAAAAAGAAAAAAAAATACATTTTTCTTGTCTTTCTTCATTTTCAAAAACAAATGAGAGCTGCAAAATACTCACCATGCCTCTCAGCAAATATCTTGGGGCGTCTACTTTCCAAAATGGGGTTTTGTGCTATCTTGGCATTTTATAGCCTACGAAACTGTGATAGGTAGCGAGGAGTGAAATCAAAAATTTACGCCCTTAGAAATCCTGAAGGCAGTGATTGGTTTTCGGGGCCCCATATGCAGCTAGGCTCCCAAAAAGTCCCACACATGTGGTATCCCCGTACTAAGGAGAAGCAGCAGAATGTATTTTGGGGTGTAATTCCACATATGCCCACGGCATTTTTGAGCAATATATCATTTAGGTACGACTTTGTGCAAAAAAAAAAAGTTTGTCACTTTCCTGCAACTTGTGGCAAAATATAAAATATTCCATGGATTCCACATGCCTCTCAGCAAATAGCTTGGGGTGTCTACTTTCCAAAATGGGGTAATTTGGGGGGGGTTTGTGCCATCTGGGCATTTTATGGCCTTCAAAACTGTGATAGATAGTGAGGAATGAAATAAAAAATTTACGCCCTTAGAAATCCTGAAGGCGGTGCTTGGTTTTCGGGGCCCCGTACGCGGCTAGGCTCCCAAAAAGTCCCACACATGTGGTATCCCCGTACTCAGGAGAATCAACAGAATGTATTTTGGGGTGCAATTCCACATATGCCCATGGCATGTTTGACCAATATATCATTTAGTGACAACTTTGTGCAAAAAAAAAAAAAGTTTGTCATTTTCCTGCATTTTGTGGCAAAATATAAAATATTCCATGGACTCAACATGCCTCTCAGCAAATAGCTTGAGGTGTCTACTTTCCAAAATAGGGTCATTTGGGGGGGTTTGTGCCATCTTGGCATTTTATGGCCTTCAAAACTGTGATAGGTAGTGAGGAGTGAAATCAAAAATTTACGCCCTTAGAAATCCTGAAGGCAGTGCATGATTTTCGGGGCCCGTACGCGGCTAGGCTCCCAAAAAGTCCCACACATGTGGTATCTCCGTACTCAGGAGAAGCAGCAGAATGTATTTTGGCGTGTAATTCCACATATGCTCATGGCATGTTTGACCAATATATCATTTAGTGACAACTTTGTGCAAAAAAAAATATTCCATGGACTCAACATGCCTCTCAGCAAATAGCTTGAGGTGTCTACTTTCCAAAATAGGGTCATTTGGGGGGGTTTGTGCCATCTTGGCATTTTATGGCCTTCAAAACTGTGATAGGTAGTGAGGAGTGAAATCAAAAATTTACGCCCTTAGAAATCCTGAAGGCGGTGCATGATTTTCGGGGCCCCGTACGCGGATAGGCTCCCAAAAAGTCCCACACATGTGGTATCCCCGTACTCAGGAGAAGCAGCAGAATGTATTTTGGGGTGTAATTCCACATATGCTCATGGCATGTTTGACCAATATATCATTTAGTGACAACTTTGTGCAAAAAAAAAAAAAAAAAATTTGTCATTTTCCCGCAACTCTTGTCAAAATATAAAATATTCCATGGACTCACAACTTTGTGCAAAAAAAAAAAAAAAAAAAAGTTAGTCATTTTCCCGCAACTTATGTCAAAATATAAAATATTCCATGGACTCAACATGCCTCTCAGCAAATATTTTGGGGTGTCTACTTTCCAAAATGGGGTCATTTGGGGGGTTTTGTGCCATCTTGGCATTTTATGGCCTTCAAAACTGTGATAGGTAGTGAGGAGTGAAATCAGAAATGTACGCCCTGAGAAATCCTGAAGGCGGTGCTTGGTTTTCGGGGCCCCGTCTGTGGCTAGGCTCCCAAAAAGTCCCACACATGTGGTATCCCCATTCTCAGGAGAAGCAGCTAAATGTATTTTTTGATGCAATTCCACATATAACCATGGCATGTGTGAACAATATATCATTTAGTGACAACTTTTTGTCATTTTTTTTTCTTTTATCATTATTCAATCACTTGAGTCAAAAAAATTTAATATTCAGTGGGCTTAACATGCCTCTCAGCAATTTCCTTGGGGTGTCTACTTTCCAAAATGGGGTCATTTAGGGGGGTTGTACTGCCCTGCCATTTTAGCACCTCAGGAAATGAGACAGGCAGTCATAAACTAAAAGCTGTGTAAATTCCAGAAAATGTACCCTAGTTTGTAGACGCTATAACTTTTGCGTAAACCAATAAATATACGCTTATTGACATTTTTTTACCAAAGACATGTGGCTGAATACATTTTGGCCTAAATGTATGACTAAAATTGAGTTTATTGGATTTTTTTATAACAAAAAGTAGAAAATAGCATTTTTTTTCAAAATTTTCCGTCTTTTTCCATTTATAGCGCAAAAAATAAAAACCGCAGAGGTGATCAAATACCATCAAAAGAAAGCTCTATTTGTGGGAAGAAAAGGACGCAAATTTTGTTTGGGTACAGCATTGCATGTCCGCACAATTAGCAGTTAAAGTGACGCAGTGCCAAATTGTAAAAAGAGCTCTGGTCAGGAAGGGGGTAAATCCTTCCGGGGCTGAAGTGGTTATATCTTCTGCCCTTGTTATTTTAACTTTGGATAGTAAAACATTTTTTTTTTCTGCCAGTAAATACCTTATACAGTCCACTTCCTGTTTCTTGTCTGGTCATTAGCCTAGGCTTATGACATCATGCACAGCTCTCTCTCTCACTCTTGTGAGAGTTTGCCAGGAAGGGAGGGGGGATGAGTCATAAGAGGGCCAATGAGAGCTGCAGGACTGAAGAGCTGGAGATGTGCCTCTGTTTGTCTGTTTAAATCCAGGAAGTGAACAGGCAGTAGCTTCAGCTGCCCACAGTTAAAATGGTTGCAGCCAGAATCAGTGGAGGGAGATTTCTGCAGCATTTTTGGCAAGTACAGAATCACAGTATATATAAAATAATATGCAAAGTGGTTGGAGGGAAGCTTCAGAATAGCAAAAATGTTTTTATTACAAATCATGCGAGCACACTGCAGTTCCTCTTTAACCTCTATTAGGAAAAAACAGCTGTGGTATGATTACTATAATGCAAACATTTTCTTTGCTACATTTTCTAAATGCATTAACACCATTATTTATAGACCAAAAACAATGGATTAGGTTTCTGAGGATCTATACAATAGTTTGATAGAGATTTTCATGTAAAGCCAACTAAGGCAGTTTCTTTTTCAGGAGTAGTTCTAACTGTAGTAGCTGTCGTACCAGCTGTAGGCTTGAATAGAGAAATATCTGAATGTGGAGCATGGAAGTGGCTTTGTGGTGTGACTATAAAAGAGGAACAGGAATAATTTGTTTGCCATGTTGTGTAAACCCAAAATGACACATACCACCCTAAACACATAGATCTGTTTTCATTTTCTGATTCCCCAACACATTAATGGTAACATACTGTATATTTGTTAACCAGTTATCACAGTTCCTGGTTGTATGCCTGCAACAGAAACCTCACCAGCTGGATATAGTTTTTCTCTGCAGAAAGATTTTACTTTTGCTGAAGTTTCAGCTTACAACTTCATGCCCCCTAAATCCTGCAGGAGAAATGTCAGAAAGAAATGTCAGCTTTTGCTGTTTAATCTGTGTCTATTTTATTTCTTAAAGCGGCATTCCACCAAACTTTACAAGAAGGTCTTAAACTTAAGACCACCCTTCCAGTCCTTTTTTTGGATATATATAGTATTATTTCATTTTTTTTCCCTACCTTTTAAGAAGTACAAAGGTGTACTTCCGTCGCAGCTGGGCCATGGCGAAGTACGTAATTTCCCCTTCAGTGGCGAGCCCTCCTCGTTTTCCCCCGCTACCTTCTGGGATCTCTGGGACCTGTGTGTGTGTCCCAGAAGATGAGGTGGCCATTCAGAAAGCGCCGCACAACTTGTGCATGCGAAGTAGGAAACCGGCTGTGAAGCCTAAAGGTTCCACTGCCAGTTTCCCTCAGTTGCAATGGCGGCGCCTGCACAAATCAGCCTGGGGGGGGGGGGGGGGGGTGACAACGCAGGCTCCCTGGACAGGTAGTTGTTCTTATTATAAATCACCAGCTACAGTACTTGCAGCTACTGACTTGAGGCTGGAAATATTTTTTGTATTTATTTTTTTATTAATTCATTCATTTTGTTAACTAATGTATATTATTTTTCTCATTATTTGTATCAAAATAAACATTTATTACAGAATATATACCTGAAATGATGTTTGCTAAGCATGCTGGGATTTCCAGTAAAAAAAGCTTAGTACTACTTTTATGTGTTCTAGCAGACTGTATTAGTCCATCCGTTGTTACTGACTGATTCTGGTCTCTATATACCTGTTACCTGAGACTATGCTGCTAGCCGCAGCCGGGAAATATGAATACTGCTGCAACAGGACTTCACATCAAAAGAGGAATTATAATCTACCATTCCTCCAGCAGAAGGAAGACATGACGGGCCATTCATTACTCTCCCCCTAGTCCACAATCAGCTCTCTCTCTGCCTCTCCTCTCTTCATGCTCCAGTCTATGACCAGCTGCTCTTCTGCATCCTATTCCTATAGGAAACGATCAGCTAACGCTTCAGTTCCCCTTCTAACCCTTGGGTCCTTGCACTGCCTCCTTCCTTCCTTGTCCACAGTTAGCTCTCAGGCACAATTTTGTTCCCCCATCCTTGAAAACCTGTAAAACCTCACTCTACCTTTTCTCCCAGTGGTCCATGATGACATCATGCTCGGCTTTCTCTAACACCTGATTAGATCCAACCATCTCCTCTTTGCCACTTCTCTTTAATTCCTTGTCCTTCATCAACTCACACTTTGTCTCTACTATATTCCATCATCCTTGATGATTTAGTCCCTGCCTTCTGTCTCTCCCCAGTACTTGATCAGCTCAAACTTTGCCTAGCTCTACTCCTGAGTCTTGACTAGAGATGAGCCGAACACCCCCCGGTTCGGTTCGCACCAGAACCTGCGAACGGACCGAAAGTTTGCACGAACGTTAGAACCCCATTGAGGTCTATGGGACTGGAAAGTTCGAAATCAAAAGTGCTCATTTTAAAGGCTAATTTGCATGGTATTGTCCTAAAAAGGGTTTGGGGACCCGGGTCCTACCCCAGGGGACATGTATCAATACAAAAAAACTTTTAAAAACGGCCGTTTTTTTGGGAGCAGTGATTTTAATGATGCTTAAAGTAAAAAAAAAAAAAAAAAGTGAAATATTCCTTTAAATATCGTACCTGGGGGTGTCTATAGTATGCCTGTAAAGTGGCGAGTGTTTCCCGTGTTTAGAACAGTCCCTGCACCAAATGTCATTTTTAAAGGAAAAAATCTCATTTAAAACTGCTTGCGGGTTTAATGTAATGTTGGGTCCTGGCAATATGGATGAAAATCAGTGAGACAAACGGCATGGGTACCCCCCAAGTCCATTACCAGGCCCTTTGGGTCTTGTATGGATATTAAGGGGAACCCCGCACCCAAATTAAAATAAGGAAAGGTGTGGGGCCACCAGGCCCTATATACTCTGAATAGCAGTATACAGGCGGTGCAAACAAGACAGGGACTGTAGGTTTGTTGTTAAGTAGAATCTGTTTGTCATTTTGAACGGGTACATTTTTAATGTGTTTAGCTCCAGCCAAAAAATCTTTTTTAAGCTTTTTGGAAAACATAGGGAAGGGTTATCACCCCTGTGACATTTGTTTTGCTGTCTTTCCTCCTCTTTAGAAGATTTCACCTCACTTTTTGTCCCAATGACAAATGTTTTTTGAGAATTTGGGGGTTTTTTGTGGAACAAGGATTGGAAGGCATTAGTGGAAAGGAGAAATGTTTTTCCCATATTAACTCTTACAGGAGAGAATTTCCCTTCCTAGGGGTAGATTTCATCTCACTTCCTGTTGTCTCCTTCCGTTTGCAAGTAGGAGTCTTTTGTAAGTTAGATGTTTGAAAGTAGGGGCCTGCCCTATATACTCAGCAGAAATTTGGGCCTTAGGTGTTGTTGTGGCCACAACAACGTAAGCCCTCACAGGGCCCTGCTGTGAAATATTAGATCAAGAATTGTAATTACATGCCCCTGTTGAACAGGGGCAGAAAAACTGGGCCTTTGGTGGTGGTGGTGCTGGTGCCACAACACTGTAAGTCCTCACTCGCTCTTGGTGGGTGCAGAAATGGGCCCTGCTGTGAAATATTAGATCAAGAATTGTAATTACATGCCCCTGTTGAACAGGGGCAGAAAAATTGGGCCTTTGGTGGTGGTGGTGGTGGTGCTGGTGCCACAACACTGCAACCCCTCACAGACACTCTAGTTGGAACGCAGGAACGAGCCCTGCTGCAAAGTATTGCATCAAAAATTGTAATTACACGCCCCTGTTAAACAGGGGCAGAAAAATTGGGCCTTAGGCACTGGTGCTGGTGCCACAACACTGCAACCCCTCACAGACACTCTAGTTGGAATGCAGGAACGAGCCCTGCTGCAAAGTATTGCATCAAAAATTGTAATTACACGCCCCTGTTAAACAGGGGCAGAAAAATTGGGCCTTAGGCACTGGTGCTGGTGCCACAACACTGCAACCCCTCACAGACACTCTAGTTGGAACGCAGGAACGAGCCCTTCTGCAAAGTATTGCATCAATAATTGTAATTACACGCCCCTGTTAAACAGGGGCTGAAAAATTGGGCCTTAGGCACTGGTGGTGGCGCCCAGAACCCAAAATGTTCTTACAAGCTATCAGCGTGATGATTGAGGAGGAAGAGGATAATTACTCAGGGATAGTCACTCAGCATCAGCATAGGCAGTCTTTGAAGGGATCTGAGATTACCAAAAAAATTATTCGGTTACATCAGCATCAGGTGCTTGGTAGCTGGTGGTGATCCAAGACTGATTCATTTTTATGAAGGTCAGTCGATCGACCGAGTCGGTGGACAGACGCACCCTGTGATCGGTTACCACGCCTCCAGCAGCACTGAATGTGCGTTCCAAAAGAACGCTGGATGCAGGACAGGCCAGTAGCTCAATTGCATACTGTGCAAGCTCTGGCCAGTGATCCATCCTCAAGACCCAGTAACCCAGAGGATTTTCGGTGGGAAAGGTGTCCAAGTCTGATCTTGCCCCTAGGTATTCCTGCACCATGTAAAACAGACGCTGGCGATGGTTGCTGGAACCGATCATACCTTGGGGCTGCGGACCAAAAAATTGTCTGATCGGTCAGACGGCCACCTTCTCCACCGCTCCTTCTTTGACTGACCGAAGCCTCAGCAACACGTTGTCCAGAAACAGGAGTTTGTAACCTCCCAGTCTCTGGGAACGCGTTGCACAGACCTTTCTGCAAGGCCCCCCGAAGATGTTTCATCCTCTGCTCCCTCTGCGATGGCAAGATAAGGTCCGCAACCTTACCCTTGTAACGTGGATCAAGGAGGGTTGCCAGCCAGTACTGGCCCTGCTCCTTGATACCACGAATACGAGGATCCTTACGCAGGCTTTGCAGGATCAGGGAGGCCATGCAGCGTAGGTTTGCTGAGGCATTCGGTCCGGAGTCCTCTGGGTCACTAAGGACGACATGGTCCGCAGCCACCTCCTCCCAGCCACGTACAAGTCCATGTGTTTCTTGGGACTGATCCCATAAAGACTGCTGCTGATGCTGAGTGCCAGGCTCCACCTCCATACTGACACAATCTTCCTCCTCCTCCTCCTCCTCCTCCTCTTCCTGTGTGATCGGCGGGCACGCAGGAACACTGTCTGGATAAAGGGGGCCTTGAGAGCTAAGGAAGTCCTCCTCTTCCTGCCTCTGTTCTGCCTCAAGTGCCCTGTCCATTATTCCACGCAGCGTGTGCTCCAACAGGTGGACAAGGGGGACAGTGTCACTGATGCATGCACTGTCACTGCTCACCATCCTCGTGGCCTCCTCAAATGGTGACAGGACAGTGCATGCATCCCTGATCATGGTCCACTGGCGTGGGGAAAAAAAAACAAGCTCCCCTGACCCTGTCCTGGTGCCATAGTCGCACAGGTACTCATTGATGGCCCTCTGCTGCGTGTGCAGCCGCTGCAGCATGGCCAACGTTGAGTTCCACCTGGTGGGCATGTCACAGATTAGGCGGTTCTTGGGCAGGTTAAACTCCTTTTGGAGGTCCGTCAGCCGAGCACTGGCATTATATGACCGGCGGAAATGCACACAGACTTTCCTGGCCTGCCTCAGGACATCCTGTAAGCCCGGGTACCTGCCCAAGAACCGCTGCACCACCAAGTTAAGGACGTGAGCCAAACAGGGCACATGGGTCATTTGTCCCTGTCGGAGGGCAGAGAGGAGGTTGGTGCCATTGTCGCAAACCACCATTCCTGCCTTAAGTTGGCATGGCGTCAACCACCTCTGAACCTGCCCCTGCAGAGCTGACAGAACCTCTGCCCCAGTGTGGCTCCTGTCCCCCAAGCACACCAGCTCAAGCACCGCATGGCATCTTTTGGCCTGCGTACTTGCGTAGCCCCTTGAACGGCTATGGAGCACCGCTGGTTCCAAAGACAAAGCACAGGAAGAGGCCATGGAGGAAGAAGAAGAGGAGGGGGTGGAGGAGAGAGGTGTGTCACAATCATTAGCATTTTGGAGGCGTGGTGGCGGAACAACCTCCAACACTACTGCACCTTGTCCTGCATCCTTCCCAGCTGCCAGCAGAGTCACCCAATGCGCCGTGAAACTTAGGTAACGTCCCTGTCCATGCCTGCTGGACCATGAGTCAGCGGTAGTATGCACCTTACCGCTGACCGCCCTGTCCAGCGAGGCATGGACATTGCCTTCCACATGCCGGTAAAGAGCCGGAATCGCCTTCCGTGAGAAAAAGTGGTGTTTGGGTACCTGCCACTGAGGAACCGCACATTCCACAAACTCACGGAAGGGGGCAGAGTCTACCAACTGAAAAGGCAGCAGTTGAAGTGCTAGCAATTTTGCCAAGCTAGCATTCAACCGCTGGGCATGTGGATGGCTGGGAGCAAACTTCTTTCGGCGGTGCAGCAGCTGGGGCAGGGAAATTTGCCTGGTACAATCTGACGTCGGTGTACCAAAAGCAGATTGCCCACAAGTACTTGGCTGTGACACACCTAATTCTACACACTTCATTCCTCTCAGTGCAGGTTTCAGAGAGGACTGAAGGTATAGTGGGGTTGGAAATCTCAGCTGATGAGGAGCAAGGAGAGGTCCTCTTTGTTCTTTGGTGTGGGTCTTTTAGATACGCTTGCCAACGAACTGCATGGCAGGTCAACATATGTCTGGTCAAGCATGTGGTACCCAAGCGGGAGATGTTTTGGCCACTTGAGATACGCTTGAGACATATGTTGCAAATAGCAGCAGTGCGATCTGATGCACTCGTCTCAAAAAAGGCCCACACCAAAGAACTTTTTGAATAAAGCGCAGAGACTGCAGCGCCCTGCACATATGGAGCTTTGGGGTGTGATGCAGTCAATGTGCTGCCCTTAGGCTGGCCCCTGGAGGGCATCCTGCCTCGTTGGTGATATGCCGCCTCCTCCTCCTCCTCCTCTCTCCTATCAGGCACCCACGTTGAGTCAGTGACCTCATCATCCCCTCCCTCCTCATCACTGGAGCAAACCTGGCAGTATGCTGCAGCAGGGGGAGCATGACTGCCAGATTGCTGTCCTTCTTGGGCACCCCCTCTGTCCGTGCTCATGTTACTGCCTTCATCGAGCTCAGTATCATCATCAGAGCCTTCCAAACGCTGGGCATCCTCCTGGAGCATGTACCCAACACTGTGGTCAAACAGTTCGAGGGACTCCTCAGGAGGACATGGTGGGGCTAGGGAAGGAGTCACTGATGACATTGAGCCGAGGGAAGAGGCCGCTGCTTTGCCAGACAAAGTACCCTGGGCATGGGTGAGAGAGGATGAGGAGGATGAGGACGGCTTGGTCATCCACTCGACCAAGTCTTCCGCATGTTGCGGCTCAACACGGCCAGCTGCCGAAAAAAAGGCCAAGCGTGTCCCACGGCCACGTGCTGATGAGAATGCACCGTCTCCACAACCAGCACTAGACACAGAGCCTGTTTGCCCTCTCTTATTGGCTTGTGACTGTCTGCCTCTCCTTCTTGGCCTTCCAGACATACTAATGGCCTGTAGCTGTACTAAGCTGGGATATATATATATATATATATATATATATATGTACTGATACTGCAGCTAGCAAAATCAACTGCCTGCCTGTAGTATGAGAACACCACCAACCTTCTACAGGTAGCTTTAGCTGAACACTGTGAGGTGGACGCACCCCACTAACTTGTAGGTTTAGCTGAACACTGTGAACAGGACGCACCCCACTAACTTGTAGGTTTAGCTGAACACTGTGAGCAGGACGCACCCCACTAACTTGTAGGTTTAGCTGAACACTGTGAGCAGGACGCACTGCACTAACTGTAAATAGTCTAGCTGCCTGACTGTGGTACTAATAGGATCAAAAGAACACCAGTAATTTTCTTCAGGTAGCTGTATATACTGTAACAAGACAAGCCTGCCTGTCAGTAAGAAGATAACTGGAATGGATCTAGCTGAACACTGTGAGCAGGACGCACTGCACTAACTTGTAGGTTTAGCTGAACACTGTGAGGTGGACGCACCCCACTAACTTGTAGGTTTAGCTGAACACTGTGAACAGGACGCACCCCACTAACTTGTAGGTTTAGCTGAACACTGTGAGCAGGACGCACCCCACTAACTTGTAGGTTTAGCTGAACACTGTGAGCAGGACGCACTGCACTAACTGTAAATAGTCTAGCTGCCTGACTGTGGTACTAATAGGATCAAAAGAACACCAGTAATTTTCTTCAGGTAGCTGTATATACTATAACAAGACAAGCCTGCCTGTCAGTAAGAAGATAACGGGAACGGATCTAGCTGAACACTGTGAGCAGGACGCACTGCACTAAACTTGTAGGTTTAGCTGAACACTGTGAGCAGGACGCACCCCACTAACTTGTAGGTTTAGCTGAACACTGTGAGCAGGATGCACTGCACTAACTGTAAATAGTCTAGCTGCCTGACTGTGGTACTAATAGGATCAAAAGAACACCAGCAATTTTCTTCAGGTAGCTCTCTATACTGTAACAAGACAAGCCTGCCTGTCAGTAAGAAGATAACAGGAATGGATCTAGCTGAACACTGTGAGCAGGACGCACTGCACTAACTGTAAATAGTCTAGCTGCCTGACTGTGGTACTAATAGGATCAAAAGAACACAAGCAATTTTCTTCAGGTAGCTGTATATACTGTAACAAGACAAGCCTGCCTGTCAGTAAGAAGATAGCAGGAACGGATCTAGCTGAACACTGTGAGCAGGACGCACTGCACTAACTGTAAATAGTCTAGCTGCCTGACTGTGGTACTAATAGGATCAAAAGAACACCAGTAATTTTCTTCAGGTAGCTGTATATACTATAACAAGACAAGCCTGCCTGTCAGTAAGAAGATAACGGGAACGGATCTAGCTGAACACTGTGAGCAGGACGCACTGCACTAAACTTGTAGGTTTAGCTGAACACTGTGAGCAGGACGCACCCCACTAACTTGTAGGTTTAGCTGAACACTGTGATCAGGACGCACCCTACTAACTTGTAGGTTTAGCTGAACACTGTGAGCAGGATGCACCCCACTAACTTGTAGGTTTAGCTGAACACTGTGAGCAGGACGCACCGCACTAACTTGTAGGTTTAGCTAAACACTGTGAGCAGGACGCACCCCACTAACTTGTAGTTTTAGCTGAACACTGTGAGCAGGACGCACTGCACTAACTGTAAATAGTCTAGCTGCCTGACTGTGGTACTAATAGGATCAAAAGAACACCAGCAATTTTCTTCAGGTAGCTGTCTATACTGTAACAAGACAAGCCTGCCTGTCAGTAAGAAGATAACAGGAATGGATCTAGCTGAACACTGTGAGCAGGACGCACTGCACTAACTGTAAATAGTCTAGCTGCCTGACTGTGGTACTAATAGGATCAAAAGAACACAAGCAATTTTCTTCAGGTAGCTGTATATACTGTAACAAGACAAGCCTGCCTGTCAGTAAGAAGATAGCAGGAATGGATCTAGCTGAACACTGTGAGCAGGACGCACTGCACTAATCGTAAATAGTCTAGCTGCCTGACTGTGGTACTAATAGGATCAAAAGAACACCAGTAATTTTCTTCAGGTAGCTGTAAATACTGTAACAAGACAAGCCTGCCTGTCAGTAGGAAGATAACAAGAACGGATCTAGCTAAACTGAATACAGTGTATATATATATATATATGCAACACCTGGGATGCATATATATACACAATACACTGTAAGTGCAGCTAACTGACTGACTGTTCTGCCTAATCTATCTAACTCAAATCAAATGTCACTGTCTGTCTCTCTCTCTCTCTGAATGAACGCCGGAACACACACTACACAGGGCCGCTGTGCAGGCGGCCTTATATAGTGTGGGGCGTGTACTAAATCCCCTGAGCCATAATTGGCCAAAGCCTCCTTGGCTTTGGCCAATTACGGCTCTCTGTTCAGGCGGCACTGTGATTGGCCAAGCATGCGAGTCATAGTGCATGCTTGGCCAATCATCAGCCAGCAATGCACTGCGATGCCGCAGTGAATTATGGGCCGTGACGCGCCACACGAATTTGGCGCGAACGGCCCATATCGTTCGCAATTCGGCGAACGACCGAACAGCCGATGTTCGAGTCGAACATGGGTTCGACTCGAACACGAAGCTCATCCCTAGTCTTGACCATGACCATCTACTACTTTCTATATTGTCACTATCTCCAGAACATGATTAGCTTCCTATTTTCTCTCCAGTCAGTTACTACTTTGCCTTCTCTCCATCTCCCAATGCTCCATGGTCAGCTGTCACTCTCTTCTCCACCTCCTTCCCTGATTAGCTGACACTCTAAGCCCCTCCATAATGGAACACTTGACCAAATATTATGTGTCTATCCATAATATTGTGGGTTTGGACAGTCATGCATTCCTAATAGTGTGCTTTTAATTTCTCAGAACAGAGCTAGCTGCATAAATTAACTTGTTTATTTACAGGCATACGTTTGCTAGTATTATTTTTTTATAACCTACAAATAAAAATACAATAATAGAAACATATCGAAACACCAAATGGACTCCCTTTAAATCTACTACAGAAAGATGGAAAGGAAAGGTGGTTGACTGCTGTGAGCAAAACACACAGTTTGCCTTTGAACGAGAACAATTGCCATATTTCTGCTGTCATAACAGAGAAACTCCATTAGGACAAATTTGGTAGTTGATCACAAGACCTGTAAATTGACATGCTTCCTTATGAAGCTTCAAGTGCTGGAGACTGACTTTATTGACAGATTGCAAAATTTACACAATGACAATCCACAATAGCAGTTTCAGTTTAATCATTTGATCATTAGAAAAGTAATACAGCTTACCTTTTTAAGATGTATGTTACCCCAACATTTCATATTCATGATATGTAACTGTGTTACCATGTACTTAAAGTATCCTATTCTATTTGCATTGCTTCTTTTGTGTGAAATAGCTGGTGATCCTGCCAGTCTCTCTGCTTTCCTCTGTCAAACTGACCACACTACATGTAAACACATCCATCCCAGTTTGCTTGCCTGCCAGTACTCCAGTGGACAGACTTGTGCTGACATGCCCTCCTGCACAGCTCTTTACATGGAAGATCAGTGTACTGCAGTTTCTCTGCCTCCTGCTGACATGCTCCCCCTGCAGTTCCCACACCCAGCTCTCTACAATAAGCTCCTTATGCAGCCGATGACAGGGGTCATGTCATCACTTGTAAAACACACACAACAAAATAAGTGTGTGTGCAGAGCCACTGGCAGATACATGTGTATCAACCTCCGAGCTCACATAGGAAGCACATGTCAAAGTTTGCCATGCAGGCAAGAGCGGGTACACAGATCCGAACACAGACACTGTGTGTTTGAAACATGTACCCTCTCCTGCCCGTATGTCAAAGATTGTGTCCTTGCAGCCACTGCATTTGGATCCACTTCTATGTGCTGCTGCATGCACCTCCGAGGTGGATGCACACACAACCACCAACAGCTCTGCATGAAGAACGAGAATAATCGCCCATCTGAATGAGTCCTAAAGAGGCTCTGTTGGCAAAATAAATAAACAAAAAACAAAATGACTAATGGCTGGTGTCCTGTACTGGACCTACTGTAGGATAGCTTTATTAAGTAAAAAAATCTGTTGCGCTAATAAATATACAATAAACAAATAGAAAAGCAGCTGACACTAAATTGCTGGACACAAAAGGAGAACATAAAAAAGAAGGTGTAGCGCTTAAAATAATGAACAAACAATAAAGTCCATCTAAGTTAAAAAGAGTGGGAAGACGATTGAATCAAAGATCTTCATCCAGAATCAAATAGAGCGGATAGAGTAACCACCACCAGCACCCAAATCAACTAACCCTTACCGTCAGTGTGTAGGTTACAAACAATGTAAGTATTGGTTAATGGCCCCAGCAGTCCCTCTGCATCGATCGATCAACTCCACTGACATTATAGCCTATTCCTCTCCACACAGATCAAAGGAACCCAAATGCTGCTTCAATCCTTTAAAACTTCACCGGATAACTCCAGCATCCACATTAATGTATGAAAAGTAAAAAGGCTCATTGCGCAGATATCCAGATGAAAGGTTTAGTAAGTAAAAAAATAGCCGGTGCACTCACGGTGCCAAGCATGTAGAAACACACAGTGTTTCAAACCGACAAGATGGCCGCCGTGTCTCTGGTCAGCGTTCCATGTCACACGTCCTTAGCTAAGGTGCTGGTGGTGGCTACTCCATTTGATTCTGGATGAAGATCTTTGATTTGATCGTCTTCCCACTCTTTTTATCTTAGATGGACTTTATTGTTTGTTCATTATTTTAAGCTCTACACTTTCTTTTTTAAGATAGGTTTATTATTATAAAAATTAGGATGAAATCACCTTAAGACAATCATCTTGTTGGATCGACCAGGGAACTAGAGGATGTTGGATCTGCAAGAATATGAATGTGGCAATCTATGCTGACTCTCAAAAAGACCTCAGTGGTGTATTTTTGGGTTTATATCTTCACTTTGTCTGCCTACTTTTTAAATTGTCAGCCTTTCAAAGAACCTTTTTGAATGTCCTTATTGCAGTCTTAGCCCTGCTAAGGGAAACGGGATTTGTGCTCATTATGTGGTTAAAACAGTAGTAAACTTGGAAAAAATTTAAAATTTCCCCTGCCAGGCAATGTTATAATTTGCTAGTATGCATTGTATACTAGCACATTATATGAAACTTACCTTAAAACTAAGCCCTCCAGCGGCGTGCTGTCACCGCTGACAGGGCTTCCATCTTCACCCAGTCTTCCTTCTGGGTTTGTGGGCTCCTTTGCTTTGAATGGCCAAACTATGATGACGTCACTCTCATGCATGGACGTGGGAGTCACTGTTTACAGCACAGGGCTCTGAATAAATGGCACGGGTATGCCGTTCCTTCAGAGTCCATGTGCTGGTGACGTCACCAGGGGCTACACAAGGAAATATCACCTAAACTGTGTACATTTAGGAGATATTTACAGTACCTACCTTATTATAGGCTTACTTGTAGGCAACACGTTATTAAACAGCTTTTACTACCACTTTAATATTCTACTTTTAACAATGGACAGTGGACAGAGACACTTTCCTCACAGGCATACCCAGATACTCATTTTTACTCCGTGGCCCTTTGTCTGGCTCCTTGATTGCACTGAATCTGAAGGCCAGCTTTCCCTCTACTAATTCCCTATATACTTTTAACCTGAATTTGATACCAATAACAGTGCTGTCACATTACCTGAGTAGAATAATATTTTGCTCAGATCCAGGATATGATTAGCCCAAGCCATCCCTGAACTCTTAACCTGCTAATGCCTCAAAATCCTTCCGTTATCAGCTTTCACTACCTTAGTACCATATAAGCACAATAGCACCTAATAATTTTTCAGAAGGGTTTTTTTTTTTTAGCTCATTGGAACTATAGATCATATCTGCAATGTGTAACAGCTTTTGGTGAGGAAGGAGGCAGGAAAGTCTCAGCAACATTGAACCTCCTTGCCCAATCTAGTGATCAAATTTTGCATCCTATGCAATTCTCCAGAATCAGGGGTGAAAAGCAAGGCATTAAATGCAAGTTATATGGCATCCTATAGTCTGAATAACAAAGTGACAATATGAAAGTGCACTCATTCATGACTTGATCTGAAAAGAATCTCATTAAGGTCATTCTTTCTAACATACACAATGCACAAATAGCTTCCCTTTCTTGAAATTTTGTGAGAAAATAGCGAATTCTGTCACCTGCAGAATGGGGTGTTTTTTTTTTTATAACTTGTCAGCAGGGGTTGCCCCAAAATGATCTGTTTGCATTTTGAATGAAAAAACACGCTCAACATTCTTCTCAAGATGACTCTGGAATTTTTATTGCTTCCTTCCAAATCCTTCTTGGTTCACCTTCTTTCCAAGATAATGAGCAGTGGACTGATATTCACTCTTCTAAGTCATTTCAGCATGTCTTCCATTGCTGCTTCCATCAATACCCCATATTCTGTGCCATTGTTCTTTTCCATTACACTTGGTAATTGAGCATAATAGATGGCAGTATTTGTTCCTCTAAAGTAATCCAAACCCTGTAAAAAAAAACAAAAGCAGTCACTCCAGTTACATGCAATATCTTTTTTCTAGACCAGATTCTTGATAGTGACCATAATGGACTATAGCTGCATAATGCAAGTGTGTATGATCACTTTTAGGCTGGGATCACACTGATGCGACCGCGAGTCCCATAAGGGGATCCAGTACACTGATTAAGGTGTGAATCAGGTCTGCATTTTTGCCTGAATTCACACCTGAAACTGAGCCAAAGATGCATAGGACCCTTTTCCAATGCAGACCACGGTTCCCCCGGAGCTGTGTGCACCGGCTCCATTGAGAGCCAGTCACAGTCTCCTGTCATGTGAATTGGATGTGGGGAAACCTGTATTCAATTTGCATCAGTGTGAACCCAGCTTTAGGGTTCATGCACACAGGGTTCAAACAGGAATTTTAGATGCCTGGCAAAATTTCCTGGAGCTTTTCTGGGACCAGGGAGCCGCATGTGCCACGTACAGCCTTGTATGCATGTGAATGGCTGGAAAAACCCACAAATAACTTCAGGTGAAATACAGGACTCTCTGAAAACATGTGATGTGGCTGTTTCAAGATGCACAATAAGGAGGCACTTGAAGAAAGATGGGCTGCATGGTCGAGTCGCCAGAAGAAAGCCATTACTATGCAAATGCCACAAAGTATCACGCTTATAATATGCCAAACAGCACAGAGACAAGCTTCAAACCTTCTGGCACAGTCATTTGGAGTGATAAGACCAAAATTGAGCTTTTTGGCCACAACCAAAAACGCTACATTTGGAGAGGAGTCAACAAGGCCTATGATGAAAGGTACACCATTCCTACTTATACTGAATAACAAACCCCCCCCTACAATGTTTACTGACTTTTTCAATCCCCCAGAACTTAAGACACCTAGGATACCCATGATGGTGCCGAAAATGTTTGGACACACTGTGGAACACTAAAGCCTATGTACACTTAATGTCCTTTTTGTCCGGCCAACATATTGGAAATCGCAGTCACACTCCAACATATAGACCACACCCTCAGTGTTACATGTTGTAAGGTCCTTAAACAGGTTTTTCTTTATTGGTAGAAACTGGTGGGGTCAACCTGCGCTAGTGAGCAATACGTGAAAATAATGTGTATTCGCAAAAACTGCAGCAGCAAAAAAAACTTCAAATATCCATGAAGTGATAAACATATAAAATAAAACTTAATTGCGCTAGCAGTGATAATATAATTGAAAAAAATGTTTAGGACACACAATATATGTATGTAAGTCCCAATCAAAAAGTAACAATAAGTGCATAAACCTTATAACAGAAAATAGTTATGTGCTAAGAGTCGATGTTCAGACAACAACACCACCTGTAATATGTCCATAAACAATAATTCCAATAGGAATAAAAGTCCATTTAATTTGTCTAGTCTTCAAACCATAAGGGCTGATAGATCAAAGAAGCTTTCTATCGGACGTGCATTGATTGCAGAGAGAGTAATAGGTGTGCGCTTACCCCTATTGTTGGACCTCCTCTGTGGCAAGGTCTTACGAGCTTGCAGATTTCGCCCTCTGCAGGGACCAAATGTTGGTAACCAGGTCTTGACAGCGTACACCGCAGACTTCCAGATGGTCGGGATAGTCCAACAGCTCCAGCATCAGAGGGGGGACCCCGAAAATGGAGAGGCCCATAGACAAAAAAGACATAAGGAGAAAAGAAGAAGCTCCTCTGGTGTAATATCGTTGGGGTTTTATTGGATAAACCACAAGTGAACATTTAAAAAAACTCCATAAAAAATTCATAAAAAGCCGGCATATACAAAGACAGAACGCCCGTGCAAAGTAAACCTTTCAGAACACGTGATGGCAAGCACTGCGAGGCCACGCCCTACATGTTTCGTCATACGTGACGTCATCTACGGGGCACGGGCGATGCAATGAACCATCACCTTATATATCAATAGACGGAGTTGCAACCACGCCCTCATCCCCGCCCACGTCCGTCTTTCGACAGAACATGTATAGGAGATTCGACGGGACCGTCAGTATGAAACCGCCCACAGGGCGGAACATAAATCGAAAGTAGAAAACAGATACTAGGATACAAGCGGAAGTAGAACCAAGCCTCATTTTAGTGCCGGTCTAACACACCAACAGGCATGCGCCAAGACGAGCCAAGCCTCGATCTGGCTGACACCAAAACCTCCTATAGAGGTAAACTATAATCAGAAACCGGAAGAGATCTAGCGTGTACCCCAGATGAATTTTAGAGATAGACGCCCATAACATACCTGAGACTTCCGGTCTTAAATGTATCCAAATTCAACTAAAAAAACTTTAATGTCACTCCAAAGATTAAAAAGCCTTTTGGACAGTACGTATAATGTACATGGCTGTATTTTCCGCTGTGCATTTGGTATAATATTTCTTTAATTTTTACTATTTTACCCAATTGCTCTGTATTTTAGAAAAAACAAATATAAAATAACTATAAAATAATGGAAAACACAAGTCTAATAATTGGATTATGCATATATAAAAATCTATAGTGAATAGAAGTGAAAATATTATATCTTTTGGGCCATACCCACAACTAATATCTCCAAATATATTATTTTTATTTTTATTTATATAACCTGTCAGCCAGGACAAAACTCAACCCCTCTTTTTACAATTTCAAACCTTAGACCATTCAAAAAACAAAACAATCAACTCTAAGGGTGTATGGTGGAGCAATTCACAATACACAAGAACATTATTAATGGGGGGATTCTAATTACAACATAAACTCTTGCTGTCATAAAGGGGGGGCACATATGATATTAAGTCTTCGGTTGTGTCACGCATTATCGATAAACGCATTGATCTCTATATCAACGTTGAGTCCTCGTGGCTTAAGACACCCCATTTTAAATATCCACCCCATTTCTAGCTTGGATATAGCTCTTCTCTTAGGCCCTCCTCTCCAGGGAACACTCAATCTATCAATGCCCACAAATTGAGTGCCTCTGGGATCTTTATCATGCACATTCAGATAATGTTTAGATACTGGGTGTCCTATAAATCCTCTCTTGATGTTACTAATGTGTTCGTTTAACCTGACCTGAAGGGGGCGAACAGTACGCCCCACGTACTGAAAGCCGCAAGGACAGGTCAAAAGATACACTACATGGGTAGTAGAGCATGTAATGAATGATTTTATGGCAAAAGTTTTTGAGGTACTAGTCGCATGGAAATGTGTTACTTTCCGATCCTTAACAGCATTGACCGTACAAACCGCACATTTCCTGCATCTATAATACCCTACTAAATTTTGAAAAAACACTGGTTTTCTTATTGGCGGGTCACATACGCTAGGAGCCACAGATGTTCTAATGGATGGTAGTCCTTTGAAAACCACCTGGGGTTTCTCCGGGAGTAAGGGGCCCAATATATTGTCATTTTTGACAATATGCCAATATTTCTGTATCAATTTCCTTATTGTAAAATGTTGGTGAGAATAATTGGTTACAAAAGGGCAGGTAAAGTCCTTCTTTGGGGTATTCTCTATCCTTGTATGGTCTTTTAATAGGGATTCTCTATCCAATCTCTCAACCTCCTCAACTCGCTCTCTTAAAAAGGAAGCATCATAGCCCTTTTCAAGGAATCGTTCCGTGAGGACATGGGACTGAGTCCTAAAATCATCAATAGAGGAACAGTTGCGTCTGATCCTAACATACTGGCTTTTCGGGACTGAGTCTAGCCAGGATTTGTGATGGCAACTGTCTCGTGATATAAATGCGTTTCTGTCTGTGGACTTAAAATAAGTGGAAGTCAGTATAGTATCTCCCTCCCCCCTTATTTTAAGATCCAAAAAATTAATCGAACTTAAACTGGATTCATAGTTGAAGTGAATCCCCCTATCGTTCTTGTTTAAATTTTCCATAAACTGACATAAGGAATCATGGGTACCATTCCATAGGAGGAGGACGTCATCAATATATCTTGCCCACAAGACCAACTCTGGTCTTCGTTGGGCATAGATGATGTCCTCCTCCCATTTCCCCATGAATAAATTAGCCAGACTGGGGGCAAATTTTGCCCCCATGGCTACTCCCTTCCTCTGTAAGAAGAAGAGATTCCTATGCCAGAAAAAATTATGAGTTGTAGTGTACTCCAATAACTCCATAATAAACCTCTTTTGCTTCCTTGGCAATGTCATGTCTTTGTACAAATAGTATTTGACTGAGGATATACCCCAATCGTGGGGAATCACCGTGTACAGAGACGTGACATCCGCCGTAACAAGCCAATAACCACTTTTATATCCACAGTCCCTAAGCAAATTGATGGCATGCCTGCTGTCCTTAATATAAGCAGGTAATGAGCGAACCAAAGGTTGCAGGAAGTTATCGATATATTTACCTGCCCTCGAAGTAATAGAGTCTATACCGCTGATTATTGGGCGGCCAGGTGGATGGACTGGGTCCTTATGGATTTTTGGGAGATAATATATGATTGGTATCCGTGATGATACTGGGACCAAAAATGATTTTTCTTTTTTATTTATAACTCCTAATCTAAAACCATTCTCTACAATGCTCTCAAGTTCCCTTTTGTATCTACTTCTAGGGTCTGACCTTAGGGGCATATATGTAGTGGTGTCTCCTACTATTTTGTCCAACTCCTGGAGGTAATCATTCTTGCTCAAAACCACTATACCCCCCCCCTTGTCGGCTGGTCTCACCACTAGATCCTTTCTTTTACAGAGTTGGTCCAAACCTGATTCCAAGTCTTTGCTCATTTTAATGTTTTTGCTTTTTATACCCTCCAAGTCCTTTAAAAGGAGGTCTCTAAACACTTTAATGGAGGCCGGTAGGCCACCTGGTGGGTTAAACAATGAAGCGTTCGCCAAACCTGAATGTTTGACGTTTGTAGGATTGTTATTTAATATATTAATGGGATTAGTCAACAGATATCGCTTAACATTCAATCTTCTGGTATACTTATGTATATCCATGTAAGTCTGGAATTTATTGAGCGGTTTTGGGGGTGCAAATTTGAGTCCTTTGTCCAGAATAGCAGTTTCATCTGAAGTCAGGGGGATCCCGCTAAGATTAAAGATGCCTTGCCCGGTTATACCCGTTTTCTTTTTGCTCCTAATCTTCCTCCCCCCTCTGACTCCTCTCTTTCTTCTATTGGCCTTTGAAAATTTTGTTCCCCTCTGGGAAAACCCCAATGCTGGGGTTGTGAGTACTCCTCCCGATGAAAACGTCGGGGGGTGCACTCATCCCTTTGTGTATTCCTTTGATTGGGGTAAGGGGGCTGGTGCCAAGATGGCTGGTCATACCCCCTATCTCTCCTAGGGGTATAATATCCCTGGTTTGGCCCTCCATAATCATCATTATCTCAACTATAATGCCCATCCAATAGCTGAAAGCGATTATGTGTAGATATCGGATATTTTGGGGACCGACTGTCCACATAAGGCCTGTCATGATAGTCGAATTGACCACCATAACGGCCATCATGGTATCCTCCTGTTTCCACTTGGTGGTATTGTTTCCCTTCCTTGTGATGTCTTTTAAATTGTTGATTTTTTTGAAATTTTTGATTTTTAATTTTCTTTTTGGGGGCCTGAGTGGGAACTCTCATATTCCGGGCTGGAGAAAGTACATAGGGGACAGGATTGAGTCTACCTGGGGAACGGTAAGATACTTTTCTAGAAGATTTGGGGTGCTGTTTAAGTGATGGTATGGGTCTGTCTGGTTCCCTCGTCTGTCTATTCTGACTAGAATTCCCCAGGTCAGACACCTCCATATTCCTGCTAGTCTCAGCTTCCTCCACGGCTATTTTTATCTGCCAATGGAATACAGATCCATTCTGATAATCGGTAAAGTCCCTATTAAATTTTTTCTTTTTCTTATTTTTTTGTTCTATTTCCTCCTTTTCTAAAATTTTCCTTAAATTAGAGGATCGCTCCTTATACTCTTCACTCAAGATAAAAGGGGATAATTTCTCCTTAATAAGTTTAATCTCAGCATCTAGTCTATTCAACTTAGCTCTCTTTCTAGGGATCAAAAATTCTAAGAGTTTTCCCCCGGCTTCGTTGAAATATCTGTACCATTCCTGAAGGTCCGATTCCCCCCTCTGGGGGCCGACCTCCCATCTCAGGCTCCTTGGAACCATTGATACAGAGACATAATGTTCCAAGAAGAATATGTCCCATTGAGTATGTACCTCGGAGATCATGAGATTTTTAAGTCTCATAAATAATCCACCAAGGTCACTCTCAGGTTCACTATTCCCCTCAAATACACCTTCCTTAACGATGGTATGCTTGGAACGGTAATCGAATACGTCCATATTGATTTAGTGGCTAGGGCTAATTGCTAGCCTCAAAAAGCCAATGATCTACAATGATGCAAAATAATACGAAAAACAAAAAACAAAAAACAACAAACGCTCAGCTGCAAGTAGGTAGATATTAATTATAACTAGAAACTGGTGGGGTCAACCTGCGCTAGTGAGCAATACGTGAAAATAATGTGTATTCGCAAAAATTGCAGCAGCAAAAAAAACTTCAAATATCCATGAAGTGATAAACATATAAAATAAAACTTAATTGCGCTAGCAGTGATAATATAATTGAAAAAAATGTTTAGGACACACAATATATGTATGTAAGTCCCAATCAAAAAGTAACAATAAGTGCATAAACCTTATAACAGAAAATAGTTATGTGCTAAGAGTCGATGTTCAGACAACAACACCACCTGTAATATGTCCATAAACAATAATTCCAATAGGAATAAAAGTCCATTTAATTTGTCTAGTCTTCAAACCATAAGGGCTGATAGATCAAAGAAGCTTTCTATCGGACGTGCATTGATTGCAGAGAGAGTAATAGGTGTGCGCTTACCCCTATTGTTGGACCTCCTCTGTGGCAAGGTCTTACGAGCTTGCAGATTTCGCCCTCTGCAGGGACCAAATGTTGGTAACCAGGTCTTGACAGCGTACACCGCAGACTTCCAGATGGTCGGGATAGTCCAACAGCTCCAGCATCAGAGGGGGGACCCGAAAATGGAGAGGCCCATAGACAAAAAAGACATAAGGAGAAAAGAAGAAGCTCCTCTGGTGTAATATCGTTGGGGTTTTATTGGATAAACCACAAGTGAACATTTAAAAAAACTCCATAAAAAATTCATAAAAAGCCGGCATATACAAAGACAGAACGCCCGTGCAAAGTAAACCTTTCAGAACACGTGATGGCAAGCACTGCGAGGCCACGCCCTACATGTTTCGTCATACGTGACGTCATCTACGGGGCACGGGCGACGCAATGAACCATCACCTTATATATCAATAGACGGAGTTGCAACCACGCCCTCATCCCCGCCCACGTCCGTCTTTCGACAGAACATGTATAGGAGATTCGACGGGACCGTCAGTATGAAACCGCCCACAGGGCGGAACATAAATCGAAAGTAGAAAACAGATACTAGGATACAAGCGGAAGTAGAACCAAGCCTCATTTTAGTGCCGGTCTAACACACCAACAGGCATGCGCCAAGACGAGCCAAGCCTCGATCTGGCTGACACCAAAACCTCCTATAGAGGTAAACTATAATCAGAAACCGGAAGAGATCTAGCGTGTACCCCAGATGAATTTTAGAGATAGACGCCCATAACATACCTGAGACTTCCGGTCTTAAATGTATCCAAATTCAACTAAAAAAACTTTAATGTCACTCTAAAGATTAAAAAGCCTTTTGGACAGTACGTATAATGTACATGGCTGTATTTTCCGCTGTGCATTTGGTATAATATTTCTTTAATTTTTACTATTTTACCCAATTGCTCTGTATTTTAGAAAAAACAAATATAAAATAACTATAAAATAATGGAAAACACAAGTCTAATAATTGGATTATGCATATATAAAAATCTATAGTGAATAGAAGTGAAAATATTATATCTTTTGGGCCATACCCACAACTAATATCTCCAAATATATTATTTTTATTTTTATTTATATAACCTGTCAGCCAGGACAAGACTCAACCCCTCTTTTTACAATTTCAAACCTTAGACCATTCAAAAAACAAAACAATCAACTCTAAGGGTGTATGGTGGAGCAATTCACAATACACAAGAACATTATTAATGGGGGGATTCTAATTACAACATAAACTCTTGCTGTCATAAAGGGGGGGCACATATGATATTAAGTCTTCGGTTGTGTCACGCATTATCGATAAACGCATTGATCTCTATATCAACGTTGAGTCCTCGTGGCTTAAGACACCCCATTTTAAATATCCACCCCATTTCTAGCTTGGATATAGCTCTTCTCTTAGGCCCTCCTCTCCAGGGAACACTCAATCTATCAATGCCCACAAATTGAGTGCCTCTGGGATCTTTATCATGCACATTCAGATAATGTTTAGATACTGGGTGTCCTATAAATCCTCTCTTGATGTTACTAATGTGTTCGTTTAACCTGACCTGAAGGGGGCGAACAGTACGCCCCACGTACTGAAAGCCGCAAGGACAGGTCAAAAGATACACTACATGGGTAGTAGAGCATGTAATGAATGATTTTATGGCAAAAGTTTTTGAGGTACTAGTCGCATGGAAATGTGTTACTTTCCGATCCTTAACAGCATTGACCGTACAAACCGCACATTTCCTGCATCTATAATACCCTACTAAATTTTGAAAAAACACTGGTTTTCTTATTGGCAGGTCACATACGCTAGGAGCCACAGATGTTCTAATGGATGGTAGTCCTTTGAAAACCACCTGGGGTTTCTCCGGGAGTAAGGGGCCCAATATATTGTCATTTTTGACAATATGCCAATATGCCCCTAAGGTCAGACCCTAGAAGTAGATACAAAAGGGAACTTGAGAGCATTGTAGAGAATGGTTTTAGATTAGGAGTTATAAATAAAAAAGAAAAATCATTTTTGGTCCCAGTATCATCACGGATACCAATCATATATTATCTCCCAAAAATCCATAAGGACCCAGTCCATCCACCTGGCCGCCCAATAATCAGCGGTATAGACTCTATTACTTCGAGGGCAGGTAAATATATCGATAACTTCCTGCAACCTTTGGTTCGCTCATTACCTGCTTATATTAAGGACAGCAGGCATGCCATCAATTTGCTTAGGGACTGTGGATATAAAAGTGGTTATTGGCTTGTTACGGCGGATGTCACGTCTCTGTACACGGTGATTCCCCACGATTGGGGTATATCCTCAGTCAAATACTATTTGTACAGAGACATGACATTGCCAAGGAAGCAAAAGAGGTTTATTATGGAGTTATTGGAGTACACTACAACTCATAATTTTTTCTGGCATAGGAATCTCTTCTTCTTACAGAGGAAGGGAGTAGCCATGGGGGCAAAATTTGCCCCCAGTCTGGCTAATTTATTCATGGGGAAATGGGAGGAGGACGTCATCTATGCCCAACGAAGACCAGAGTTGGTCTTGTGGGCAAGATATATTGATGACGTCCTCCTCCTATGGAATGGTACCCATGATTCCTTATGTCAGTTTATGGAAAATTTAAACAAGAACGATAGGGGGATTCACTTCAACTATGAATCCAGTTTAAGTTCGATTAATTTTTTGGATCTTAAAATAAGGGGGGAGGGAGATACTATACTGACTTCCACTTATTTTAAGTCCACAGACAGAAACGCATTTATATCACGAGACAGTTGCCATCACAAATCCTGGCTAGACTCAGTCCCGAAAAGCCAGTATGTTAGGATCAGACGCAACTGTTCCTCTATTGATGATTTTAGGACTCAGTCCCATGTCCTCACGGAACGATTCCTTGAAAAGGGCTATGATGCTTCCTTTTTAAGAGAGCGAGTTGAGGAGGTTGAGAGATTGGATAGAGAATCCCTATTAAAAGACCATACAAGGATAGAGAATACCCCAAAGAAGGACTTTACCTGCCCTTTTGTAACCAATTATTCTCACCAACATTTTACAATAAGGAAATTGATACAGAAATATTGGCATATTGTCAAAAATGACAATATATTGGGCCCCTTACTCCCGGAGAAACCCCAGGTGGTTTTCAAAGGACTACCATCCATTAGAACATCTGTGGCTCCTAGCGTATGTGACCCGCCAATAAGAAAACCAGTGTTTTTTCAAAATTTAGTAGGGTATTATAGATGCAGGAAATGTGCGGTTTGTACGGTCAATGCTGTTAAGGATCGGAAAGTAACACATTTCCATGCGACTAGTACCTCAAAAACTTTTGCCATAAAATCATTCATTACATGCTCTACTACCCATGTAGTGTATCTTTTGACCTGTCCTTGCGGCTTTCAGTACGTGGGGCGTACTGTTCGCCCCCTTCAGGTCAGGTTAAACGAACACATTAGTAACATCAAGAGAGGATTTATAGGACACCCAGTATCTAAACATTATCTGAATGTGCATGATAAAGATCCCAGAGGCACTCAATTTGTGGGCATTGATAGATTGAGTGTTCCCTGGAGAGGAGGGCCTAAGAGAAGAGCTATATCCAAGCTAGAAAAGGGGTGGATATTTAAAATGGGGTGTCTTAAGCCACGAGGACTCAACGTTGATATAGAGATCAATGCGTTTATCGATAATGCGTGACACAACCGAAGACTTAATATCATATGTGCCCCCCCTTTATGACAGCAAGAGTTTATGTTGTAATTAGAATCCCCCCATTAATAATGTTCTTGTGTATTGTGAATTGCTCCACCATACACCCTTAGAGTTGATTGTTTTGTTTTTTGAATGGTCTAAGGTTTGAAATTGTAAAAAGAGGGGTTGAGTTTTGTCCTGGCTGACAGGTTATATAAATAAAAATAAAAATAATATATTTGGAGATATTAGTTGTGGGTATGGCCCAAAAGATATAATATTTTCACTTCTATTCACTATAGATTTTTATATATGCATAATCCAATTATTAGACTTGTGTTTTCCATTATTTTATAGTTATTTTATATTTGTTTTTTCTAAAATACAGAGCAATTGGGTAAAATAGTAAAAATTAAAGAAATATTATACCAAATGCACAGCGGAAAATACAGCCATGTACATTATACGTACTGTCCAAAAGGCTTTTTAATCTTTAGAGTGACATTAAAGTTTTTTTAGTTGAATTTGGATACATTTAAGACCGGAAGTCTCAGGTATGTTATGGGCGTCTATCTCTAAAATTCATCTGGGGTACACGCTAGATCTCTTCCGGTTTCTGATTATAGTTTACCTCTATAGGAGGTTTTGGTGTCAGCCAGATCGAGGCTTGGCTCGTCTTGGCGCATGCCTGTTGGTGTGTTAGACCGGCACTGAAATGAGGCTTGGTTCTACTTCCGCTTGTATCCTAGTATCTGTTTTCTACTTTCGATTTATGTTCCGCCCTGTGGGCGGTTTCATACTGACGGTCCCGTCGAATCTCCTATACATGTTCTGTCGAAAGACGGACGTGGGCGGGGATGAGGGCGTGGTTGCAACTCCGTCTATTGATATATAAGGTGATGGTTCATTGCGTCGCCCGTGCCCCGTAGATGACGTCACGTATGACGAAACATGTAGGGCGTGGCCTCGCAGTGCTTGCCATCACGTGTTCTGAAAGGTTTACTTTGCACGGGCGTTCTGTCTTTGTATATGCCGGCTTTTTATGAATTTTTTATGGAGTTTTTTTAAATGTTCACTTGTGGTTTATCCAATAAAACCCCAACGATATTACACCAGAGGAGCTTCTTCTTTTCTCCTTATGTCTTTTTTGTCTATGGGCCTCTCCATTTTCGGGTCCCCCCTCTGATGCTGGAGCTGTTGGACTATCCCGACCATCTGGAAGTCTGCGGTGTACGCTGTCAAGACCTGGTTACCAACATTTGGTCCCTGCAGAGGGCGAAATCTGCAAGCTCGTAAGACCTTGCCACAGAGGAGGTCCAACAATAGGGGTAAGCGCACACCTATTACTCTCTCTGCAATCAATGCACGTCCGATAGAAAGCTTCTTTGATCTATCAGCCCTTATGGTTTGAAGACTAGACAAATTAAATGGACTTTTATTCCTATTGGAATTATTGTTTATGGACATATTACAGGTGGTGTTGTTGTCTGAACATCGACTCTTAGCACATAACTATTTTCTGTTATAAGGTTTATGCACTTATTGTTACTTTTTGATTGGGACTTACATACATATATTGTGTGTCCTAAACATTTTTTTCTTTATTGGTAACCGTGGAGGAAAATTCTTTACGTTTTTTTATGTAGTTACGGGAATGCCTACATGCTGAACACAGAACCAGACAGAAACTTAAATAAATGATTTTCTTTAATGACAGGTAGGTCCAGTACACCAGGGGCAACCAAATCCCTTAAAGTTGGGGCCCTTCGATAAATAAATTGGGGACATACAGGGAGAACCTTTCCCAAAGTTCAATCCCTTAACAGAATTCTCCAATGTTTATTTATTATTTTCTCAAGCTTCTAATGTTGTAAGTTATAATCCAACACCAACTTAAACTCATGTTTAGGTTCCTTGATAATCTTGGGACGTGACACTAAAAAGTTCCTATCCAAATCCCGAACTTTATCTTTTTCTTCCTCCAGAAAGTTCCTCTGATAACCTTTCTCAATGAACCTCTAAACTAAAACTTGGGACTGGGAATTGAAATCACTTAGAGAAGAGCAATTCCTTCTGATACAGACAAACTGTCCCTTCGGAATATTACAAACCTCTAAAGCTCCAGACTTCTCCAGCACAATGCTTATTTGTAGACTGTTACTTTCTCTCCAGTGCAATACTTGGTTCCTGGCACAGCTAGCACATGGTTAGGCTCAACTCTGAATAAAGCCCAACTTTAGGGATTTGTCATTCGCTGGCAGGGACCATGGTCCCCTTTGGTGTAGCAACTGATAGCAGTAGAAAACAAAGTCTTTAGTGCTAGCTGTATCAAGGTGGACTACTGGTCCCAGTCAGTCCTATGCAGTCCTATGCAGACTGGCTCATCCACTCCTGGCATGCCTCTCCCAGCTCTCCCGACTGTGCCTGTCACTCACTGACACCTGGTGGAACCCTCCTGAAGACTTGCCTGGCAGTGCTCCCTGCTGTCCTCTCCTGCTCCTGTTCAGGGCACCCCTTGGGTTGTGTGGGGTTCCTTCACAGCTCTGAGCCTCTGGCCCAAGGTCACCCCCCTAGACAGGGGGGGCTCCCTCCAAGGTCCCAACAGCCCAACACTCCATTTCTTGGTTCTTCCACCCGAAAAACTCCCCCCCAGCTGGGCTAACCCAAGGTATTTAAGGAGGCCTGTCCCCTGCCAATCCTAGTTAGGGATTGGTCAGGCCTCATTACCACACCCCAGACAGCTCCACCTCTCTTCCCCTTCTCTGCTTCCAGAATCTTCTGAGAGCCAGAGGGAGGTAACCAAGAAGTGACACTGCCTGTGAGTCACCAGCCTACTCTAAACCACTCCCAGCCCCACAGATCAAAAACAAACAGGCCTAGCTTTCAGCTAGACCTGCCTAAATTTACCTGCACTGGCCAAAAATCTAACTTTAGCACCTACCTAAGGTAGAGGGTGCTACACATTTTTTTAACATCCCTGATGGGGTGAAAAATCGGGGGTCTAAATATACTCCTGATGTCTCACTTTGAGACACAGAAAGGGACTGAGGACAGAGTGTCCCCAGTCCCTTTCTCTGCAGCCTCAGCTGTACTGGACAGTGAATCATTGAGAAGTGCTCTGTGCTGAGTGGCTTCCTGTTCATTCACAAACTGAAACATAGTAAACACAGTTTACTGTGGCGAATGGACAGAAGAGTGCATTTCTTTTTAATGCAGTGCAACTCTCCTGTACAGCTGTCCCATTTGCATATGTAACAACAGTACTTAATTTATCTGAGCTGCATTTCAAGCAGCAGAGCCATTTCTTTTAGATCTCCAAAGATTTTCCAGGTGTACTTGGCGTACTTGATGTGATTCAACAACAGTTCCATGTTTTGTATGTTTCTTTTATTTGTGCAGCATAGTCAACAAGTATTAAAGGGTGTACAGTATATTACCTTTGTGTAAGAAGACAACCTTAAGACTTAAAAACTGATGAATCAATAAAGAGACACCATTCTAGTAGATTATTACAACCCAAAACTGAACAACCCTTCAACATAATTACAGAAAACAAGGTTGTCAACCTGTGCAAAGAAATTAGTTAATGTTGCTGATAGCAAACACCATCCTTGAAGTCTTGAGTCCAGTAGTTCTGCTTTTGATTTTGAAGTCCCTCACCTGGTCAATTAAGGCCCCTTTCACACTAATATAGACCGATAAGGTCCGCCAGTGTTTTTCAGGTGTACCCGATCGGACCCTCCAGTCTTCTCTATGGAGTGGCGGGTGTCAAAGGACATGTTGTTTGCACCAATCATCCCATTGCAAGTCTATAACGGACTTTCTTGTTATGTATGCCTTGAAACAATCGCATCAAGATACATGGTAACTGATATCATTGATGTGAATAGCATCTTTGCGTGCAGGCTTATTTCATTGCCTTTTCAGGCAGAATTTATCCAGCCTAATAATGCCTAGGCATGCCCAAAATTTACCAGTTCCACAAATGTTATGCAATATGCCTTGATAGCATGCCTGGATATGCATGAGCTACACAAAGAATCTTATAATGTAAGCATAAATCAGTAAACATAATATATACAGGTATATAGGAATTTGCAAAAAATAGAAAATTTCTGTAAAATAGTATGTGATAGGTCAAATTATAGGCTATTTTTATGATTAACAGCCAAAAATCTATAAGATACACCTATAACATAGAAACAATTGAGTACTGTCTGTGATTTTTTTTTTAATTTGCACATACAATTTTTCAGAAGCATTTAAAGCGGAGCTCCACCCAAAAGGGGAAGTTCCACTTTAAGGACTTTTCCCCCGCTTCTCTTGAAGAATTGTCATTTTTGAGGAGTGGGAGGGGATGGGAGTGGGAACCCGATTTTGACAGGAACTCACTTCCACTTTCATTCCAACCGCCTAGGTGATCTGAAATGGAAGTTCTCCTCCCCCTACCACTGCTTCCCGATCCCACCCTGTTGTGTGGCATAGTGAGTTAATTTTATCTATTTTCACACTAATGTTCCTCCCTTCCAATCAGCAGGCAGGTCAGTGAGACCTGTCTCCCGAATGGCCAAAGCATTAGGCAATCCTATTGGATGCCTAACGCTTTGGCGGAAGAGGACACACAGCAGAGGAAGCATGAAGATGAGCCGAGCTACTTGATAGTACAACAGCAAAGAAGATATTGCACATAGTAGATCCGGGTCTACCGCTCCCACAACTCCCCCCCACCTTCTCCCCATACCTCTCTTACCCTCCCTTCATTCCCTCTCTAATCCTCTCTCCTTTTTTCCCTTCTTTCTCTTTTTTCCTTATATCATCTTTCTTTTTCTCTTCATGGAATCTTTGGGTTCCCAACTGTTTGGTCCCTGGAATATCTATCGGATATACCTGAATTATAGGAACTCAGGGTTGGACTAGACACAAAACTATGAAGAAACAGTGCTAGAAACCTTTGTTATATACTCAGTTTCAGTTAATTTATATTAACCAATGTTAAGTACAAATATTGAATGTCCAACCATAAATGTCGTGGTACTTATCCACATTAAGTCATGTACTCACCTAAGAACACTAACTTTGATGATGGACACTGCACTGTATTTTGTATGTCTATGGAAAATAATAATATATATTTGAAAAAAAAAGATGAGCCGAGCGGACACAGGAGCCGTAGCCTCCGAGGAAGAGAGCCACTGAGCAGGAGAGCCACTGAGCAGGAGAGCCGCCGAGCTACCGAAGAGGAGAGCCACTGAGCAAGAGAGCCGCTGAGGAAGAGACCCCCATCACTCCAGGAGAGGAGCGGTAAGTGCCGCCGGACCGGCCACGGCGGGGGGAATAGTGAAGTGATGGCTGCATATGAAGGGGCACAAGTGGCTGCATTTACTGGGCATAAGTGGCTGCATTTACTGGGCATAAGTGGCTGCATATGATGGGCACAAGTGGCTGCATATACTGGGAACAAGTGGCTGCATTTGATTGCCACAAGTGGCTGCATATGATGGACACAAGTGGCTGCATTTGATTGGCACAAGTGGCTGCATACACTGGGCACAAGTGGCTGCATTTACTGGGCACAAGTGGCTGCATTTGATTGGCACAAGTAGCTGCATTTGATGGGCACAAGTGGCTGCATATGATGGGCACAAGTGGCTGCATATGATGGGCACAGTGGCTGCGTTTGATGGGCACAGTGGCTGCGTTGCACAGTGGCTGTGTTTGATGGGCACAATGGCTGCATTTGATGGGCACAGTGGCTGCATTTGATGGGCACACTGAGGCTGCAATTGATGGGGGGGTTCAGAATTTTTCAGTTTGTTTGTGCCCCCCAAAAAATTTGGAGCACCAGCCACCACTGCAGTGTTCTCACATTTTGAATGACAATTACTCAGTCATGCAACACTGTACCGATATGAAATTTTTGTCCTTTTTTTCCACACAAATAGAACTTTCTTTTGGTGGTATTTTATCACCTTTGGGTTTTTTGGGGGGGTTTTGCGCTATAAATGAAAAAACAAACAAACATTTGGTTAAGAAAATGCATTTTTTTTGTTTCTGTTATAAAATTTTGCAAACTAGTAATTTTTCTTCATACATTTTGGACAAAATGTATACTGCTACAGATCTTTGGTAAAAATAACCCAAATAAGTGTATATTATTTGGTCTTTGTGAAAGTTATAGAGTCTACAAGCTATGGTACGAATCTCTGAAAATCGATCACACCTGATGTAACTGACGGCCTATCTCATTTATTGAGACCCTAACAAGCCAGGACAGTACAAATACCCCCCAAATGACACCTTTTTTAGAAAGTAGACAGTCCAAGGTATTTAGTAAGAGGCATGGTGAGTTTTTTGAAGTTGTAATTTTTTCCCACAATTCTTTGCAAAGTTAAGATTTCTTTTTCTTCTTTTTTTTTCACAAAATTGTCATATTAACAGGGTATTTCTCACACACAGCATATGCATACTTGCAATTACACCCCAAAATACATTCTGCTACTCTTCCTGAGTATGGTGATACCACATGTGTGAGACTTTTACACAGCCTAGCTACATACAAAGCCTCAACATGCAAGGAGCACTATCAGGTGTTCTAGGGACATAAATTACACATATAATTTCTAGACTACCTCTTATGTCGCATACACACGATCGGAATTTTGGTTGGAGAAAGCTATGATGGTTTTTCCAACGGGATTCTGCTCAAACTTGTCTTGTGTACACACGGTCACACCAAATTCCGACTGTCAAGAACGCAATGACGTATGACGGGAATAGACAAAGGAAGTTCAATACCCGGTGCGCCACCATTTGAGCTCCTTCTGCTAATCTCGTGTTAGTAGAAGTTTGGTGAGAGACGATTCGCGCTTGTGCATTTTCAGATCGTTTTACTGCTGTTCAGTTTGTGCTTGTGGGTTTGTATCTGTTTTTCAGTGCGTGTAGTCAGTTTGTATCTGTTTTTCAGTGCGTTCTTGTCCGCTCGTTACTGATTTTCAGCTTGCTCTTCACAGGCCTTGCTGTTCTTCAGTGCGTTCTGTTTAGTTCATTCTGACCAGTTGACCGTTTTGAAGCCATGTTGCGGTTACGTACTCGTCGTAGAGTTCGTGCTGTGCAGGGGCTTGGTGTTGGGGTTCTTACTTTGACCCAAGCCCAGTACATGAACAGGGTGGGGAGGAAGAATTGGTTACTCCAGCATGACCAATTCTCTCATATGCCTTTGCTGTGGGAGATCCAGGAGAAAAACCCTGATGATTTCAGGAATTTTCTCCGGATGATGGACCCCGTTGTTCACCGTTTGTTGGCTTTGCTCAGCCCTTATATTACGAAGCAGGACACCTTCATGCGGCAAGCCATCATTCCCGAGCAGAGGCTAGTCACCACGTTGCGGTACTTGGCGATGGGGAGAAGTCTACAGGACCTCAAGTTCTCTACAGGCATCTCCCCAGGCTCTGGGGATTATTATTCCAGAGACCTGTTCTGCCATCATTCAGGTCCTGCAGAAGGACTATACTAGGTAAGTTTTCTCCTTTAACATCACATTATATGTATTTAATGTCTGCTAATGTATTGTATTTCTTTCATCATTCTATAATTACCCTGATTGTATTATGCTGTGAATGTCCTCTTTATCCTCATGCATGCTGTAATCTTTTAATGCTCCTTTTTTGTCCTTCATGCATATTTGCCTTCACTAACCTCCCCAGCATGCTATCCTGGGCCCATAAACACCTAGCTTAGTCATTTAACAATGTATTTTGTGAGCTCCATTGTAGTGCTTTACCCTAAACACCCAGTAAATGTGTCCAAAAGTTATTGTTGTCCTTAAATTCAGGCAGAGTGCCAGAGGCTTTTTGTTGGCTCAAAAACTCATTTAGAACCCCCCCTCCCCTAAAATTTTTTCAATGGGCCATCAGAGGGGGGTGAGGAATCTGATAAGTGGACCTTGTATTTTTGTCTTTAAATACCCCTAAAATAAATGTTATACTGATGTTGGCCAGTAATGTTTGTGTCTAATCTGCTTGCAAAGTCTATGTGCAAAATTACTAATTTTTTTTTGGTTTGACTCCACAGTTTCTTCAATGCCACAGGAATGGCAGACTGTGGCCTCCCATTTTGCTCATCGTTGGGACTTTCCCAACTGCGGAGGGGCAATCGATGGGAAACACGTCCACATCATCCCACCACCCCATTCGGGGTCATACTATTTTAACTATAATGCTCCGTACACACGGTCGGATTTTCAGACGCAAAATGTGCGATCGGAGCGCGTTGTCGGAAATTCCGACCGCGTGTGGGCTCCATCGGACATTTTCCATCGGATTTTCCGACACACAAAGTTTGAGAACAGGCTATAAAATTTTCCGACAACAAAATCTGATCGCGTCAATTCCGACCGTGTGTGGACAATTCCGACGCACAAAGTGCCACGCATGCTCAGAAGAAATTCCGAAACGGAACAGCTCGGTCTGGTAAAATTAGCGTTCGGAATGGATAGAGCACTTTCGTCACGTTGCAATGTTAAAAATGGTTTAATACAGCGCACTCTCTTCTTCTTAATAATGTGAGAAGAATGAAGTAGTTTTGCTGCTCATATTCACACAGTGTTCTCACAAACTTCTTTCTTTATTATTTATCGTGATTCCCAATATATTTTGATTTGCCACATCTGACCAAATTTCTTTTTTGTTGTTTTATTTTTGTTTTGTATTTTTTTCTAGGCTGATTTTTTCTTTGTTTTTTTTTGTTTTTTTTTCAAGGCTTTTTTTTTTGGGGGGGGGGGGTTTACTCCATAATATTTTTGTGTGTGTTTTGTGTGTCAAGTTACAACAACACCATTGATATCTTGTATTATTTAATCTCAAGGAGATTGCTTGGTGTTGGTGTCCCTTGTTAATTTCACATTGTATTTTTGAAATGTACCTGCCTCCTCACAAACAAACTGTCCTTTTTGAAGGAAAACACACATAGGCGAGTATAATTGAAACAAAAATTCCTTTATTAAGGGCTCAGAACCAAACAAAGAGGGAGGCAATGCTGGAGAAACAGCAGCAATTGGCGAAGCCTTTGGCCCCCAGGGCACACATCAATTCTTTTCCAGCAAAATTGGTGGCCTGAGGAGTATATCTAAGGGAGTGCAATCTGGTCCAGAAGTCCCAGAGATCATAAAAGCAGCAGATGACATCTGTGTCCCCAGGCTGTGGTACTACAAGAGGCTGCATATTTTGCCAGACCAGACTGAACCCAGGTCATCACTCTCTGGTCTTCCTTCCACGCTTCCTTCCTGGCTGTGGCTCTGGTGTTGGAGATGTGGCAGGAGGAGGAGTAGGACCTGGAGGAGGAGTAGGAACTGGAGGAGGAGGACTATGTGTGAGGTCACAAATGTGGGTAGCACATGTTATTTGGCCCCTCAACCCCTTATTGAGAGCTTCCAAAATTAAGGACTCACACAGGAGTCGTTGGCCCTCCTCCATCTGCATCATTTTGCAGGCAGTTATGCCAGCAAAGTCCTCCTCCACACTGTGGGGGGTTCTCAGGGCCACAGTAGCCTTCCAAAATAGGCCTATGGCAGCCTCCTCCAGGTTACTCTTCTTCCTGCCACTTTGTCTTTGAAGGTGGAGGGGAGGGACCTGGGTATCGGGCAGCCTGCTTGGCCCGGCCACCTCCTGGTTGAGACTTCCCTGTGTATGAAAAAGGGACATGGTTTTAGTTTTTGCATCATCAGTCACAATCATAAATTAGTACTCCAAACTAACATCTAGTTAACATCATTGATTGGACAACCATGAAGATTTAGAGGAATGCTATACCTGGCTCAAGCTGGGCTCCTCCACATGTTGCTGCCTGGAAGGCCCAGGTTGGGCGTCAGAAGCCTCAGCTGGGGGGAAAGGAAGTGTGGAAGGAAGATTGGAGAGTGCCTGGGTTCAGTCTGACCTGCCAGAAAATGCAGTCTGTCATAGTACCACAACCTGGGGACATAAATGTCATCTGCTGCTCCTGATCTCAGGGAATCCTGGACCTTCTTGTGCTGCCTTAGATAAGTGCTCCTCAGGCCACCAATTAGGATCTTCAAATAGGTGATGTCTGCCGTGGAGATCACCGTCTTCACAAATTCCAACAAATTATCCAGCGCTGCTTTCCTCTTTGTTTGGTTCTTATATTCAGGGTGGTTTATCTCCCATAGACAGGGCAGCTCCCTGAACATATCAATGAAGATTGGCATAAAGTCCTTATCTTTCAAGATATCCATTTTCACTGCAAGACACAACACAAGACAAACCCCAATGTCAGCCTAAAGTCTTCTAAACTTGTGCAAATACAGGCCTCAATCTAGAAGCAGTATAGGCCCAATGTTAAATCTTACCTTTGCAATCACGATCGGTGCCTCCGTTACTCCTTCCTCTGCTCACACATCGTACGTACTACGCACGCGTGTTACGCTTTATAGACACTGCGCATGCGTGAAACTCCACCCGCCCCTGACGTTCTTTCTAGTCTATTCCCCGCCCCTTCTCGTTCGTCGCAGTGGGGAAGAGCACATGGCGGAGACACAGCAGGTGTCAGATAATTACACCAACGAGGAGGAGGAGGAGGAAAGCCCGGAGCCAGAAACGTCCCGATCCAGAAGGAGACGATTTAAGGCATCAAATATGTCCTTTGGGGAGATGTTGGAGATGGTCGACATCCTGAAGAAGGCCGACTATGACAGGAAGTATGGACCTTACCCCAACCCCAATGTCAGAAAGGCCAAGATCATGGCGAAAGTGGTCAAGCATCTGCACCAGAATTTCGGGGTACGACGATCGAAAGATCAGCTCAGGAAACGGTGGTCGGACCTCAAATTAAGAGAGCACGAGCAGTACAGAAAGATCCGGAGAATGCTGCAAAAAAGTAAGTAGTTATGCTGTGTTCCTATTCTTTTTATGTTTATTACGGTCGTGCTGCTCCATGTGCTTTTTTTAACTGTTATTGAGTTTAAAATGTCAACTTTCATGTTCATGGGCACATTATTCGTTCGTATCAAACATTTTTCATTCGGCCTAGAAAACACCATTGTTTTGGCCATATGCATTTGCCCACATTTTTTAGGGCCTACTTGTCTGAAAATAATTTGGTTGTGTAGATGGGTTTGTTACTAGAATGAAATGCAAACTAGATTCTGTGTAAGGAGAGGACACTCAGCAGCTGTTTACACATCTGGACGTTGGAGCACTAGTGTGGGACACAAGAACACCCTTTTTATTAGGGGGTCCACACAGGTGCTCCAGTGTATACTATAGGGGTGTCTCCATCTGTGAAGCTTGTACAAAACAGGTAAAGTATTGAAGCTTGACAAAGGACAAGAAAAATGCAACATCTTGGAACTGTGCCAAAATAGACAATTGTACCCCACTTCCAAGCAATGTTTCATATTTTTAGTTCTGCCATCAAATATCTGTGTGCTAAGTATACCTATTTTTTTTTACATAGGGGATAAAAGACTAGGAGGACACCCCTCATCCGAGGAGACCAGAGACCCCCCAACTCTGGAAGAAGGGGAAATCCACCCAAGCCAAGCAGAGCAGGAGGAGGAAGACGTGGTGGAAATTGGCACCACAACAGGTGAGTGTCTGCGACCACAGGCTCAGGTAAGAGATGGATGCTGGCATATTTATAATACATGGTGTTTTTTGGTTTCTATCTCTTTAGGTGATCGTGATGTTGTGGATCCAGCTCCTTTCACCTCGGAAAGTGCACAGATCCTGATCGGGGAGATCATGGGGTGTAATAGGAACTTGGAAAACATCCAGAAAAACATCAATGATGTTCAACAAAAAATGGAGAACATCACTGATGTTTTAGGGAGAGTTTAAAACCCCTCCAAACTCCTTTGGTTTTTTGTGTGCTAAAAATTATTGACATTTTTTGACAAATTTGAAAAAAGCCAAATTTTGAAGATGCACACAGTGTGTCAACATGTGCTATCTGCCATCACGGGAGAACAATGGACGCGTTTTGGGGGTGCAACCCCTTCCTCAATAAAAGTAGCTGTGAGGAAGGGGTTGCACCTCCAAAACACGTTCCTTGATCCCCCGTGATGGCAGGTAGCACATGTTGACATTCATAAATTTGTGTGCATCTTCAAAATTTGGCTTTTCCTGGGGTGACTTCACCCCATCTGAACGCAATATCAAACACAGTTTGTAAATACTCATGTCTGATATTGCCTTCAAGTTCTACCAAATGTGAACTTTGTAAGTTCAAGGATTGTGTCTTTCTTGTTGGTTTTAAACGTGTCTGTTTTATCTCACATTTTTCTAATGTGACCCCAAAAATTGTTATACAACAAACATGTTGTTTTGTTTTAAAAATCTTTTCTAAATGCACATGTGATTGTGCTGGTATTAAAAAGATTAATAATCAAGAATGTGTGGATTATTGTTTCAACGCTCCAACACTTTTGTGGTGCTCTAATTAGTGTTTTCTGTGACAATGGGTGTTATTTCCTAAGGGCAAATCCACTTTGCACTACAAGTGCAGTTTCAAGTGCACATTTAGTGCAAAGTGTCTTTGCCTTTAGTAAATAACACCCAACAGTGCTTTGTAAGGTTACACAATCACGCCATTTTCAGGACTCATCACATTTCTGTCAGGGTCAGTTAAAACAAACACAAGCAGTAAATGTCACCAAAGATTTGAGTAGTTATTTTTTTTTTTATTTGAAGGTTTCAGACATTGTCTGTCATATTGATAGCCCCCCTACCCGCAAAGAATTCAAGGTATCTTAGCCGGACATCATGGGCACTCAGGGGGGGCAAGCCAGGACGGCCACTTTCAAGCGCCGTCAGGGTTGTTTCATTTTGAAATCCAGCCTCAGGCCCAACTGAGCCAGCATTGTTGGCAGAATGTTGCCGTAAAAAGTTGTGTAGAACACAGCACGCCAGGATTATATGATTCAGTTTAAACTCCGCCATATGTATGGGTGTAAGAAATAGGCAGAATCGGCTGGCCATGATTCCAAACGTGTTCTCCACCACTCTTCTGGCTCTGGCCAGCCGGTAATTAAAAACCCTCTGGTCCGGGGTGAGGGTCCTCATCGGGAATGGCCGCATAAGATGGTCCCCCAGCGCAAACGCTTCATCCGCAACGAAGACGAATGGGAGTCCTTCCACATTGTCTTCTGGAGGTGGCAAGTCCAAGCTGCCATTCTGGAGATGCCTGTAGAACTCCATCTGGGCGATGACTCCACCATCGGACATCCGGCCATTCTTCCCCACGTCCACATACAAGAACTCATAAGTAGCCGACACCACCGCCAACATCACAATACTATTGAACCCCTTATAATTATAATAGTACAACCCCGAGTTGGGTGGTGGGACGATGTGGACGTGTTTCCCATCAATTGCCCCTCCGCAGTTAGGAAAGTCCCACCGCTGGGCAAAGTGGGAGGCCATAGTCTGCCATTCCTGTGGCGTGGAAGGAAACTGTGGAGTCAAACAAAAAAAAAATGTAGTCATTTTGCACATAAACAGGGAAAGCTGATTAGACACAAACATTCTTGGCCAACATCAAGATAACATTTATTTGAGGGAGTTTTTAAAGACCAAAGTATAAGGTACACCTATCAGATCCCCCCCCCCCCTCTCATGGGCCATTTCTAACATTATGGGGGGAGGGGACTCTTGGACAGGTAACCCTCTCCACTTCATTGAGAGATGAATGCCTAATTAACGGGTATTACTTTGAACAGCCCCTCCTTAGTTACACTATTGGCAGCCCACTGGACAGGTAAGAAGTGTCATAATACAAAGATATAAATACACATTGTACACATTTGAGCACATTTGGATATTCTGCTATTACCTATCAAGATAATAATAGTATACAGAAACTTTAAACAGTACCATTTGAAAGTATTCAGGCAGGCCCTTGCACTACATGCTTTGGGGAATTCATCCATAAATCTGACCACAAAAGAGGTTGGTATAGTTTGTATGGGTTTGGGAAAGTCAGCAGATAGATGATGGAGGATAGATAGAGAATTGTTATCAGCTGACTTAGCAGTTGGGGGGAGGGAGGGTTAAAAATGTTTTGGGGAACCCCAAAAAAAGCCTCTGGCACTCTGCCTGAATTTAAAGCACAAATCACATATAAAAACATTTAGGGGGTGTTTGGGGTAAAGCACTACTATGGAGCTGATAAAATACATTGTTAAGTGACTACACGAGGTGAATATAGGCCCAGGAGACCATGCTGGGGAGGTAAGTGAAGGCAAATATGTATGAAAGACAACAAAAATAATTACATAAAAATCCAGCATGCATGAGGACAAAGGGGACATTCACAGCATATTACAATCATGGTAATTAGGGAATGAGGAAAGAAATACAATACCTTAGCAAACATTCCATACAATAACATGTGATATTAAAGGATAAATCTTACCTTAATATACTCTTTCTGCAGGACCTGCATGATGGCAGAACAGGTCTCTGGGATAATGATCCCCAGAGCCTGGGGGGATGCCTGTCAAGAACTTCAAGTCCTGCAGGCTTCTCCCCATCGCCAAGTACCGCAGGGTGGCGATTAGCCTCTGCTCCGGAGTGATGGCTTGCCTCATGCAGGTATCCTGCCTGCTAATATAAGGGGTCAGCAAAGCCAACAAACGGTGAAATACGGGGTCCGTCATCCGGAGAAAGTTCCTGAAATCATCAGGATTATTCTCACGGATCTAACGGAGCAAAGGCATATGACAGAACTGGTCACGCTGAAGCAACCAATTCTTGGTCCATGAACTCCTCCCCACCCTGTTCATGGACTGGACTTGTGTCAAGGTAAGGACCCCAACACCAAGCCCCAGCACAGCACGAACTCTACGAGGAGTACGTATACGCAACATGGCTAGAAAACGGTCGGCTGCTCAGAACCAAGTAACAGAATGCACTGAAGAACAGCAAGGCCTGTGAAGAGCGACCTGAAAAACAGCAACGAGCAGACAAGATCGCACTGAATAGTACAATACGAACTGACTGCACGCGCTGAAGAGCAGATGCAAACCCACAAGCACAAACTGAACACAGAAAACGATCTGAAAACCACGAGTCTGAAAAAGCGCGAATCGTCTCTCACCAAACTTTTACTAACACGAGATTAGCAAAAGGAGCCCAAAGGGTGCCGCGCTTTGTTCTGAACTGGCCTTTTCTAGTCTCGTCGTACGTGGTGTACGTCACCGCGTTCTTGGTGATCGGAAATTCCGACAACTTTGTGCGACCGTGTGTACGCAAAACAAGTTTGAGCCAACATCCATCGGAAAAAATCCATGGATTTTGTTGTCGGAATGTCCGATCAACCGATCAATGTCCGATCGTGTGTACGGGGCATAAGGGGTTTCATAGTATTGTGTTGATGGCGGTGGTGTCGGCGACATATGAGTTAGTCTATGTGGACGTGGGGAAGAATGGCCGGATGTCAGATGGTGGAGTCTTTGCCCAGACCGAATTCTACAGACGTCTCCAGAGTGGTGGCTTGAGATTGCCACCTGCTGAAGAGAACGTGGAAGGACTCCCATTTGTTTTTATCGCTGATGAAGCATTTGGTCTGGGTGATCACATGATAAGGCCATTCCCCCAGAGGACCCTCACCCCAGAAAAGAGGGTTTTTAATTACCGGCTGGCCAGACCCAGAAGAGTCGTGGAGAATACCAGCCGGTTTCACTTATTTCTAACAGCAATTAACATGGTGGAGTACAAACTTAACCACATTGTTTTATCCTGCTGCATACTGCACAACATTTTAAAGCGAAATGCACCTGGTTATGTTGCCACAGTTGGGCCTGAGGCCAGACTTCATGAGATTCCAATGACGGCCCTGGAAGCTGGCCGTCCTGGTTTGCCCCCCCCAAAGTGCCCGTGAAGTACGTGAAAAATATGTGGAATATTTTACGGGTAGGGGGGCAATTTCTATGCCAGCTGATTTTTAAATATTTTCATAATAAAAAAAAATTGATATGATAAAATCTTGCTTTGGATTTACTGCTTGTGTTTCTTTTATCTGTCTCCTAGTGCACTTGTAGTGCCAAGTGGTTTTAACATTATTTAAATAACACCCATTGTCACTGTAAACACCAACTATAAACACCAACTTAATACAAAAAGTGTTATTGAACATTGAAAGAAGAAGCCACACATTGTTGAGTAGAAAGCTTTTTACTCTGTGTGCATTCACATGTGCATTCTAAAACATTTTGTGGTAAAAAAAAACACATCTTTTTTTTTTAAAGTTTTGCCTTGAAATTTTTTAAAAAGTACAGAAACAGGCATGTTTCCAAACATAACATACACAACTCTGGAACTTACAAAGTTCAACATTGCAAAAATGAAGGCAATATCAGACATTATAGTGTGAAAAATGTCTTGCTCTTGCCTTCATCAGATGGGGTGAAGTCACCCCTGTAAAAGCCAAATTTAGAAGATGCACACAAATTGTGAGTCAAAATGGGGATTTCCTTTCTGATCCCATACCTAATGTCAACATGTGCTATCTCCCATCATAGGGGATCAATGGACGTGTTTTGGGGGTGAAACCACTTCCTCTCACCTACTAGAGTTGGGAGAAAGGGGTTGCACCTACAAAACGTGTACATTGAAATTCCCTGATGGCAGATAGCACATGTTGACACACTGTGTGCATCTTCCAAATTTGGCTTTTAAACTGTATTAAAACTTTAGAGAAATTTGTAAAAAAAAAGTAACTTTGTTCCATGGAGCGTGTTTATGGAAGGCAGAAAAAAGACTTCATGGTGCAGTACTCAAAAAAGGCTTCTTTATTCCAATAAAATGGTAATAGTAAGTGACTGACATCCAATGATAAAAACGGTGTATCGATAAGAACTGGCAGCTGCGGCTAAAGCCAGCCAGCTGGTACGTGATGACGTCAGGGCCTACAGCTCCACCCGACGTGTTTCTCCATATGAGGCATGGACTGGGAAGGTTGTACTCCTTTCCCAGTCGATGCCTCATAAGGAGAAACGCATCGGGTGGAGCTGTAGTACCTGACGTCATCACGTACCAGTTGGCTGGCTTGAGCCGCAGCTGCCAGTTCTTATCGATGCACCGTTTTTATCATTGGATGTCAGTCACTTACTATTACCATTTTATTGGAATAAAAAGCCTTTTTTGAGTACTGCACCATGAAGTCTTTTTTCTGCTTTCCATAAACACGCTTCACGAGCGATCATATCCGGATAAGGGTTCAATGGAACAAAGTTACTGCAACAGCCGACGCAGTGTCTGTGGAGGAGAGGTTCTCAATATCAAGTGATTGGATGAATACACCGCCCTGAGTTGATGGATCCCTCCCGCATATGCCTATATGATTTCTATAACCTGAGATCCAACAGATCTGGTAAGCAGCCATTTGGTCTCCAATTACTTCCTCGGCTGCTGTTTGGTTGCCCTCTTTGAAGTGTGGGGTGAATAGAGTATTTGTTACATTTTTTGAAGAGCTCCGCTCCATAAGAATTATGTGGATTGACATCCGTCATGGACTATTAACTACAATGTGACATTAATCACATGGTGGCACTATTAATTACTTTGTAACACCAGTTGTGTTTTATTTTAATATTTATGTGATTTCTGCACATTTTTAAATACATTTTGGTTGCGCAATTGAATTTTTTACACATTTCTAACACATAGCATGTACATAGCAAATATTACACACCCAAAATAAATTCTGCTACTCCTCCTGAGTATGGCGATACCACACGTGTGACTTTTATACAGCCTGGCCACATACAGAGGCCCAACATGCAGGGAGCACCATCAGGTGTTCTAGGGACATACATTTCAAATCTAATTTGCCTATCTATTACACTTTTGTGAGGCACTGATGGGCACTGTAGTGGCATGGATGTGGCACAGATGAGTACTGATATGGCACAAATGAAAACTGATGTGGCATGGATGAGCACTGATGTGGTATGTATGTGGCATGGATGAGCACTGATGTGGCATGGATGTGGCACGGATGATCACTGATGTTGCATGGATGAGCACTGATGTGGCATGGATGATCACTGATGTGGCATGGATGTTGCACCGATGATCACTGATGTTGCACGGATGTGGCATGGATGTGGCACGGATAATCACAGATGTGGCATGGATGAGCCATGGATGAGGATGGATGAGCATGAATAAGGATGGATGAGCCTGGGATGGAGCATGAATGAACATGAATGAGGATGGATGAGCCAGGGATGGAGCATGAATGAGCCAGGGATGGGGCATGGATGAGTATGAATATGGATGGATGAGTCAGGGATTGACCATGGATGAGCATGAATGGAGCATGGATCAGGATGAATGTGGATAGATGAGCCAGGGATGGAGCATAGATGTGAATGGATGAGCCAGGGATGAAGCATGAATGAGGATGGATGAGCATGAATGTGTATGGATGAGCCAGGGATGGAGCATGGATGTGGAAGGATGAGCCAGGTAAGGAATATGGATGAGCATGAATGAGGATGGATGAGCCATGGATGGAGCATGGATGAGCATGAATGTGGATGGATGAGTCAGGGATTGAGCATGGATGAGCATGAATGGAGCATGGATGAACCAGGGATGGAGCATAGATGTGGATGGATGAGCCAGGGATGAAGCATGAATGAGAATGGATGAGCATGAATGTGAATGGATGAGCCAGGGATGGAGCATGGATGAGCATGAATGTGGATGAATGAGCCAGGGATGGAGCATGGATGAGCATGAATGTGGATGGATGAGCCAGGGATGGAGCATGGATATGGATGGATGAGCCAGGGATGGAGCATTGATGAGCATGAATGTGAATGGATGAGCCAAGGATGGAGCATGGATGTGGATGGATGAGCCAGGGATGGAGCATGACTGTGGATGGATGAGCCAGGGATGGATGAGCCAGGGATGGGCACAGATCAGCACTGTGGGCACTTCAAATCCAGCCCACATCGCTGCTGCACCGGCTCCCTCCTCTCCTCATATGCTGTACTAATCAGTGTGAGGAGAGGGGAGGAGCCAAACCGGATATGCTTTGGTTTGTTTACAAGTGATCACTCCGTCAGTGGACGAAGTGATCACGTGGAAAAGGGCCAATATCATTGACCCTTTACCCCGATCCGTGAGATTTAGAGAGAAAAGGCTCCCCTTTGAATCTTGCCTCTTTTTCTTGATAGAGTCTGAGAAAAGCTAGTGCACAGGAAAATCTCACCCCTTTTGCTAGCTAAAACAATCAATAAATATGATCATGCAGAGGCAAATAATTTTTCTCTTCCTGAATGCCCAGTACAGTATAGCATAAATAATAATAGATACATCATTTTACAGTTTGAAACAGATCATTCCTCAATCTCTCCAAAAAGCAGGAAAGGAATAATATAGGTAAGACCGATATCTCTCAGAACAGAACCTGAAAGAGCGTAGCCTCCCCACAGTTCCTTCATTGTTCTTGTCAAGCAGGAGAAAACACTAATGCCCCGTACACACGGTTGGACATTGATCGGACATTCCGACAACAAAATCCTAGGATTGTTTCCGACAGATGTTGGCTCAAACTTGTTTTGTGTACACACGGTCGCACTAAGTTGTCGAAATTTCCGATCGCCAACAACGCGGTGACGTCAACCACGTCCGACGAGACTAAAAAAGGCCAGTTCGGAACCAAGCGCGGCACCCTTTGGGCTCCTTTTGCTAATCTTGTGTTAGTAAAAGTTTGGTGAGAGACGATTCACGCTTTTTCAGACTCGTGGTTTTCAGATCATTTTCTGCGGTTCAGTTTGTGCTTGTGGGTTTGTATCTGCTCTTCAGTGCGTGCAAGCAAGCTCCGCGTGACTTTGTCATTGTGTTCTTGTTCGTTCGTTACTGTTTTTCAGGTCGCTCTTCACAGGCCTTGCTGTTCTTCAGTGCGTTCTGTTACTTCGTTCTGAGCAGCCGACCGTTTTCTAGCCATGTTGCGTATACGTACTCCTAGTAGAGTTCGTGCTGTGCAGGGGCTTGGTGTTGGGGTCCTGACCTTGACACAAGTCCAGTCCATGAACAGGGTGGGGAGGAGTTCATGGACAAAGAATTGGATGCTCCAGCGTGACCAGTTCTCTCATATGCCTTTGCTCCGTGAGATCCCTGAGAATAATCCTGATGATTTCAGGAACTTTCTCAGGATGACGGACCCCGTATTTCACCGTCTGCTGGCTTTGCTGACCCCCTATATCAGCAGGCAGGATACCTGCATGAGGCAAGCCATCACTGCGGAGCAGAGGTTGGTCGCTACCCTGCGGTACTTGGCAACAGGGAGAAGCCTGCAGGACTTGAAGTTCTTGACAGGCATCTCCCCCCAGGCTCTGGGTATCATTATCCCGGAGATTTGTTCTGCCATCATCCAGGTCCTGCAGATGGAGTATATGAAGGTAAGATTTTTATCCTTTAATATCACATTTTATTGTATTGAATGTTTGATAATATATTGTATTTCTTTCCTCATTCCCTAATTACCATGATTGTAATATGCTGTGAATGTCCCCTTTGTTCTCATGCATGCTGGATTTTTATGTAATTATTTTTGTTGTCCTTCATACATATTTGCCTTCACTTACCTCCCCAGCATGCTCTCCTGCCCTATATTCACCTCATGTAGTCACTTAACAATGTATTTTATCAGCTCCATAGTTAGTGTTTTACCCCAAACAACCCCTAAAATGTTTAGAAATGTGATTTGTGCTTTAAATTCAGGCAGAGTGCCCGAGACTTTTTTTTGTGGTGTCCCCAAATCATTATTAACCCTCCCTCCCCCCAACTGCTAAGTCAGCTGATCCCAATTCTCTATCTATCCTCAATCATCTATCTGCTGACTTTGTCAAACCCATACACACTATACCCATCTCTTTTGTGGTCAGATGTATGGATGAATTCCCCAAAGCATGTAGTGCAAGGGCCTGCCTGTATACTTTCAAATGGTAATATTTAAAGTTTTTGTATCCTATTATTATCTTGATAGGTAATAGCAGAATGTCCAAATGTGCTCAAATGTGTACTGTGTGTATTTATATCTTTGTATTATGACACTTCTTACCTGTCCAGTGGGCTGCCAATAGTGTAACTAAGGAGGGGCTGTTCAAAGTAATACCCATTATTTAGGCATTCATCTCTCAATGAAGTGGAGAGGGTTACCTGTCCAAGATCCCCCCCCCCTATAATGTTAGAAATGGCCCATGAGAGGGGGGGGGGATATGATAGGTGTACCTTATACTTTGGTGTTGTAATAAATGTTATCTGGATGTTGGCCAAGAATGTTTGTGTCCTGTACCTGGTAGGTTGTGAGCCTGAAGTGCAGGGAAAGACCTCCCTTACAGCTCCCACTCCCGTTCCCCTGGAATGGAAACAGAGGGCCAGGAGTGAAGAGTGGTATGGGTGCCTGGCACGATCAACAGCTGTTGGTAGTTCAGTAGTGGTGGCACCCTCTGGAATCAGGAACCAGAAGAGAAGACTGGAGACAGAGACTGGAATGCAGATAGGACCAGGAACCCAACAGGTAAGCAAGCCGGATAGTGGAGCGCTGGACTGGAGCCAGGAACAACAGCAGGTAGGAGCCTGGAACGCTGGGCTGGAACCAGGAACAAGCAGTAGGTAGCAGACTGGAACGCTGGACTGGAACCAGGAACAAGCAGTAGGTAGCAGACTGGAACGCTGGACTGGAACCAGGAACAAGCAGTAGGTAGCAGACTGGAACGCTGGACTGGAACCAGGAACAAGCAGTAGGTAGCAGACTGGAATGCTGGACTGGAACCAGGAACAAGCAGTAGGTAGCAGACTGGAATGCTGGACTGGAACCAGGAACAAGCAGTAGGTAGCAGACTAGAATGCTGGACTGGAACCAGGAACAACAGCAGGTGATAGCCTGGAACGCTGGACTGGAACAAGCAGTAGGTAGCAGACTGGAACGCTGAACTGGAACCAGGAACAACAGCAGGTGATAGCCTGGAACGCTGGACTGGAACAAGCAGTAGGTAGCAGACTGGAACGCTGGACTGTAACCAGGAAAAACAGCAGGTAATAGCCTGGAAGCCGGTATACACAGCGGAGGGTCAACAAGCCGGTGGTCGGTAGCGGTCGGACAGCAGAGGTACCAGGGGTAATGCAGAGGAATGGTCAGGCAAGCCAAGAGGGTCTGGTGCAGGCGGATAGCAGGATGGTCAAACAGGAAGCCAGGTCAGATAACAGGATACACAGATCAGATCAGGTAACTCACACAGAACGCTGTAGAGCAGACAGCGGGGATGGAGTGTGACAGACCGGTTTAAATAGCCCGCCTGGCGGGAGTGCGCGCGTGCGTGCCCGTGCGTGACCGCACCCGTGAACGCATGCGCAGTGGAACCCGTGGCCGTGTTCCCGTGCGCCTGGATCGCTGGTTACTGGCAGGATCTTCATGACATTGCCCCCCCCAAGGGGCAGCCCCCGGATGCCCCTTTGAGAAAATTTCTCTGGGTGGGATCTTTTAAAGGTTTGTAACAGATCTTCAGCATGAATATTATCTTCTGGTTCCCAAGAATTCTCCTCTGGGCCAAACCCCTTCCATTTTATCAAAAATTGATTCTGGTTACCTCTTTTCCTATGGTCCATGATAGCCTCCACCTCGAATTCCTCCTCCCCATCTACCAGGATTGGATCAGGAGGATCCGTACTTCGACCTGGAAATGGGTTGGCAATAGATGGTTTGAGCAAGGACACGTGAAAAACTGGATGTACCTTTAGTGAATCCGGGAGTTCAAGTTCGTATGTGACTTCATTAATTCTCCGCTTAACAGAAAACGGTCCAAGAAACTTGGGACCCAATTTCTTGGAAGGGCAAGCCAACCTGAGGTTTACTATGGACAAACATAACTGATCCCCAGGTGCAAGTAAGAGCTCACCTCGCCTTTTCTTATCGAAGGTTGCTTTATTATACTCCTGGGTCCTGGTCATGGTGTCCTGTAAAACTTGGTTGTTGGAGGTGAAGAAATCCAATTTCTCCTGGACTGCGGGTACTGTGCATTCTGGAAGAGAGTTAGGTAAAAATGAAGGGTGGAAACCATAATTCGCAAAAAACGGAGTCTGTTTGATAGCAGAATGAATAGAATTGTTATAAGCGAATTCGGCCAATGGCAGAACAGAAATCCAATCATCTTGGGCAAAAGAAGAAAAACAGCGCAAATATTGTTCAAGGGTCTGGTTTGTTCTTTCTGTTTGCCCATTAGTCTGGGGATGATAAGCCGATGAAAATGAAAGTTCAATGTTCAAGGTTTCACACAAAGCCTTCCAGAATCGAGAGGTAAATTGTACCCCTCGATCTGAAATGATATTAACTGGTACCCCATGGAGCCTGATGACCTCTTTAATGAATGCTTGTGCTGTTTCTATAGCTGAAGGGGTGCCCTTCATTGGGACAAAGTGAGCCATCTTAGACAACCGGTCCACTATGACAAAGATTGAGGTGAAGCCCCCAGCCGGGGGTAATTCTACAATAAAGTCTATAGAGAGCATTTTCCAGGGCCTATCTGGGACAGGCAAGGGTTTTAGTAGACCCCATGCCTTTGTTTTGTGCCCTTTGTTCCTAATGCAGGTGGTACAGGACTCTACAAACTCTTTACAATCCTTGCGTAGCTGAGGCCACCAGAAGGTACGCTGTACCAAATCAGTGGTCTTAGCTACGCCAAAATGCCCAGCCAGCGCATGATCGTGGCAGAGCTCTAGTACTGAAACTCGTAGTGTTTCAGGTATAAAGATCCTACTCTCATGCCACAGTAACCCATCCTTAACCTGGAGCTCTGTTTTAATGGAAGATTCCAATCCTGCGGAAGCCTGTTTAATCTGGGAAAGCAGGTCTCCCTGAAGTAAAAGAAAATTCCCCGGGGACGGAATGGTGTCTGGAGGGGAAATCTCTTGGGATTTGTGAAACATCCTAGATAGGGCGTCAGGTTTGGTATTCTTGGAACCAGGGCGGTAAGTGACATGAAAGGAGAACCTGGAGAAAAAGAGAGCCCACCTGGCCTGACGTGGTTTCAACCTCTTTGCAGATCTCAAATACTCCAGGTTCTTATGATCTGTAAAAATTAAGACTGGATGAGCGGCACCCTCCAAAAGATAGCGCCACTCCTCCAATGCTGACTTGATTGCCAACAACTCTCTGTCACCTACATCATAATTTCTCTCTGCCGTGGACAATTTACGAGAAAAGAAGGCCATAGGATGCAGCAGGGCCTTAGTTCCCTGTCTTTGGGACAACACTGCCCCTACTGCAATTTCAGATGCGTCCACTTCTAGTATAAATGGCAAAGAGGAATCTGGATGCTTTAGTACAGAGGCGGAGGTGAAAAGGCCCTTGAGAGTCTCAAAAGCCGTTTGAGCTTCGGCAGACCAATGGAAGCGTGTACCTTGTTTGGTTAGTTGTGTGATGGGTGTAATGATGGCTGAAAACCCTTTAATAAATTTACGATAAAAATTAGCGAATCCAACGAATCGCTGGATTCCTTTCTTGTCTGTCGGGACTGGCCAATCTAGGACTGCAGTGACCTTTTGAGGGTCCATTTTAATGCCCTTACTGGAAATGACTAAGACCAAAAATGGAATACTTTCCTGTTCAAATTCACATTTTTCAGCCTTTGCATATAGACCGTGTTGTCGAAGTCGGCCCAACACACTTCTGACGTGCCTGCGATGGGATTCAAGGGAACAAGAAAAAATCAATATGTCGTCTAAATAGACGATGACAAACAGGTCTAGAAAGTCACGTAACACATCATTAATAAAGTATTGAAATGTAGCAGGGGCATTGCACAGGCCGAAAGGCATCACGAGGTACTCAAAATGTCCATAGCGGGTACGAAAGGCGGTCTTCCATTCGTCTCCATCCCTAATACGAACTAAATTGTAGGCCCCACGGAGATCAAGTTTGGTGAATATGGTGGCCGTCCCCAGTCTTTGGAACAGCTCTGGTACTAGGGGGAGAGGGTACCGATTCTTCACAGTGATTTTATTTAATTCGCGGTAATCCACACAAGGCCTGAGGGTTTTATCTTTTTTCTGCACAAAGAAGATGCCTGCACCTGCGGGAGACGTGGATGGATGAATGAAGCCTCTTTTAAGGTTTTCATCAATGTATTCTTTCAACGCCCCTTGTTCCACTTCAGTTAAGGGAAAGATTCTTCCAAAAGGAATTTCAGCACCGGGAAGTAACTCAATGGGAAAGTCATAGGCCCGGTGAGGGGGTAACACCTCTGCCTTCTGTTTACTAAATACGTCTAAAAAGTCATGATAGGCAGAAGGAATGGACGGGTGTAGACTAGGATCCGTATCTAGGCATAGCAGAGTAGGGTTCTCCTGGGTATTCTGAGTTCTGCAGAACTGTTGGCAATAAGGAGAGGGGAAGGTAACCTCACCCGTGATCCAATTAATGTCCGGATTGTGAGCCTGTAACCATGGCATGCCGAGAATTATGGGAAACAGGGGTGAAGCGATAGTGTCCAGGCGTAACTGTTCCTGATGGGCGTTGGAAATGGAAACGGGTATTGGGATAGTCTCTTGAGTAACAGGTCCAGACTTGATAGCGGTTCCATCAGCTAGATGGATAGAGAGTCCATGGGCTTTAGGTGACAAAGGTATTTGGTGTTGGGTGGCAAAAAGAGAATCCATGAAACAGCTGCAAGCTCCAGAGTCAATAATGGCGGTGATTTGCAGGGTCTTTCCTGGAAGTTGTAGCAGAAGAGGAAGAGCAAGGTGAGTGGTGTTTTTAACCAGAGGTGTAACATAGTCAGTAGATAGAGATAAACACTTACGGAGTTTAAGGGGACAGTTCCTGACATAGTGCCCAGGTTCCCCGCAATACAGGCACAAATTATTTGCTCGACGACGTTGTCGTTCCTCTTGGGTGAGCGAAGGCCGCAGGACTCCCAATTGCATCGGCTCAGGTAAGTTAAACGTGGAGGTAGGTGGTGTTGAAGATGAGTGATGAGGAACCTTAGGGGTAACCCAAGTTGGACGAGAAGACCTCATAGCTCTCTCAGACCTACGCTCTCGTAGGCGTCGATCAATCTGGATGGCTAGATCGATTAAAGCATTTAAAGTCTGTGGTGTACCCACCCTGGCAAATTCATCCTTCGGAGAATCAGAAAGTCCCGACCGAAACTGATAGCGGAGAGCTGCATCATTCCAATTAGTGTCCGCACTCCACTTCCTGAATTCAGCCACATAGTCCTCTGCTGCTCTGTGACCCTGTTGAAGGGTGTGCAGAGCCGTCTCTGCAGTTACGGACAGCTTGAGGTCATCATACAACTGACCCAGTGCGTCAAAGAATGTGGAGAGATTGGTCAGGGATATGTCCTTTTGCTCCAAGAGGCGATGGGCCCAGGTTTGGGGGTCACCAGAGAGTAGAGAAATTACGTAGCCCACCTTTGTAGCCTCCAGGGAAAAGGTACGTGGCTGAAGAGCAAAAAATAATTCGCAGGAGTTGCGGAAGGCCCTGAACTTATGGCGATTTCCGAAGAAACGTTCAGGTGTAGGAACCTTAGGTTCTGGAGGGAGCATGACCACCGTTGAGGAAGGCCCGACTGAAGGAGCAGGAGCAGAGGGGGCTCCCTGGACCCCAATGGGATTAGACAGGGTTAACACTCGTTCCTCCAGCCTGGTGTATCCTTGCTGTAGATTCTTGACTGCTTCAGTCAATCCTGCCAGGTGTGCACAGAGTTCCTCCATGGGAGACGTTCCCTGCTCAGGCTCAGACATGGCTCACTGCTACTGTCACGTACCTGGTAGGTTGTGAGCCTGAAGTGCAGGGAAAGACCTCCCTTACAGCTCCCACTCCCGTTCCCCTGGAATGGAAACAGAGGGCCAGGAGTGAAGAGTGGTATGGGTGCCTGGCACGATCAACAGCTGTTGGTAGTTCAGTAGTGGTGGCACCCTCTGGAATCAGGAACCAGAAGAGAAGACTGGAGACAGAGACTGGAATGCAGATAGGACCAGGACCCCCAACAGGTAAGCAAGCCGGATAGTGGAGCGCTGGACTGGAGCCAGGAACAACAGCAGGTAGGAGCCTGGAACGCTGGGCTGGAACCAGGAACAAGCAGTAGGTAGCAGACTGGAACGCTGGACTGGAACCAGGAACAAGCAGTAGGTAGCAGACTGGAACGCTGGACTGGAACCAGGAACAAGCAGTAGGTAGCAGACTGGAATGCTGGACTGGAACCAGGAACAAGCAGTAGGTAGCAGACTGGAATGCTGAACTGGAACCAGGAACAAGCAGTAGGTAGCAGACTGGAACACTGGACTGGAACCAGGAACAACAGCAGGTGATAGCCTGGAACGCTGGACTGGAACAAGCAGTAGGTAGCAGACTGGAACGCTGGACTGGAACCAGGAACAACAGCAGGTGATAGCCTGGAACGCTGGACTGGAACAAGCAGTAGGTAGCAGTCTGGAACGCTGGACTGGAACCAGGAACAACAGCAGGTAATAGCCTGGAAGCCGGTATACACAGCGGAGGGTCAACAAGCCGGTGGTCGGTAGCGGTCGGACAGCAGAGGTACCAGGGGTAATGCAGAGGAATGGTCAGGCAAGCCAAGAGGGTCTGGTGCAGGCGGATAGCAGGATGGTCAAACAGGAAGCCGGGTCAGATAACAGGATACACAGATCAGATCAGGTAACTCACACAGAACGCTGTGGAGCAGACAGCGGGGATGGAGTGTGACAGACCGGTTTAAATAGCCCGCCTGGCAGTAGCGGGAGTGCACGGGACAGTTTGTGTCTAATCTGCTTTCCATGTTTATGTGCAAAAATACTAATTTTGTTTTGTTTTCCTCAACAGTTTTCTTCCACGCCACAGGAATGGCAGACTGTGACCTCCCACTTTGCCCAGCGGTGGGACTTTCCTAACTGCGGAGGGGCAATTGATGGGAAACACGTCCACATCGTCCCACCACCCAACTCGGGGTCATACTATTATAATTACAAGGGGTTTAATAGTATTGTGATGTTGGCGGTGGTGTCGGCTAATTACGACTTCCTGTATGTGGACGTGGGGAAGAATGGCCGGATGTCCGATGGTGGAGTCATCGCCCAGACGGAGTTTTACAGGCATCTCCAGAATGGCAGCTTGGACTTGCCACCTCCAGAAGACAATGTGGAAGGACTCCCATTCGTCTTCGTTGCGGATGAAGCATTTGCGCTGGGGGACCATCTTATGCGGCCATTCCCGATGAGGACCCTCACCCCGGAACAGAGGGTTTTTAATTACCGGCTGACCAGAGCCAGAAGAGTGGTGGAGAACACATTTGGAATCATGGCCAGCTGGTTCCGCCTATTTCTTACACCCATCCATATGGCGGAGTATAAACTTAATCATATAATCCTGGTGTGCTGTGTTCTACATAACTTTTTACACCAACATTCTGCCAACTATGCTGGCTCAGTTGGGCCTGAGGCCGGCATCCTACATGAAACAACCCTGACGGCGCTTGAAAGTGGCCGTCCTGGCTTGCCCTCCCCGAGTGCCCGTGATGTCCAGTTAAGATACCTTGAGTTCTTTGCGGGTAGGGGGGCCATCAATATGCCAGACAATTTGTGAAGCCTTTATCAAATAAAAAAAAAGCTAATCTTTGGTGACATTTACTGCTTGTGTTTGTTTTAGCTGACCTTGACAGCAATGTGGGGAGTCCTGAAAATGGCGTGATTGTGTAACCTTATACAAAGCACTGTTGGGTGTTATTTACTAAAGGCGTAGACACTTTGCACTACAAGTGCACTTGAAAATGCACCGAAACTGCACTTGTAGTGCAAAGAGGATTTGCCCTTAGGAAATAACCCCCATTTTCACAGAAAGCAGCAATTACATCACCACAAAAGTGTTGTAGCGTTGAGACAATAATCCACACATTTTTGATAACAATCTTTTTAATATCTGCACAATCACATGTGCATTTAGAAAAGGTTTTTAAAACAAACCAACATGTTTGTTGTATAACAATTTTTGGGGTGGCATTATCAAAAATAGAAATTTCCATTTAAGATAAAACAGGCATGTGTAAAACCAACAAGAAAGACACAAATCTTGAACTTACAAAGTTCACATATTTTAAAACTTGAAGGCAATATCAGACATGAGTAATTAGGAACTGTGTTTGATATTGCCTTCAGATGGGGTGAAGTCACCCCTGGAAAAGCCAAATTTTGAAGATGCACACCAATTTACGAATGTCAACATGTGCTAGCTGCCATCACGGGGGATCAAGGGACATGTTTTGGGGGAGCAACCCCTTCTTCTCAGCTACTTTATTATTGAGGAAGGGGTTGCACCCCCAAAACGCGTCCATTGATCTCCCGTGATGGCAGATAGCACATGTTGGCACACTGTGTGCATCCTCAAAATTTGGCTTTTCTAACCATCGCTAAAACATTTTTAAGATTGTAGCACACAAAAAACAAAGTGATTTGTTTAAATAGCCCGCCTGGCACCAGCGGGAGTGCACGCGCGCGTGCCCGTGCGTGACCGCACCCGTGAATGCGTGCGCATGCGCAGTGGAACCAGTGGCCGTGTTCCCGTGCGCCTGGATCGCTGGTTACTGGCAGGATCTTCATGACAGTTTGTGTCTAATCTGCTTTCCATGTTTATGTGCAAAAATACTAATTTTGTTTTGTTTTCCTCAACAGTTTTCTTCTACGCCACAGGAATGGCAGACTGTGACCTCCCACTTTGCCCAGCGGTGGGACTTTCCTAACTGCGGAGGGGCAATTGATGGGAAACACGTCCACATCGTCCCACCACCCAACTCGGGGTCATACTATTATAATTACAAGGGGTTTAATAGTATTGTGATGTTGGCGGTGGTGTCGGCTAATTACGACTTCCTGTATGTGGACGTGGGGAAGAATGGCCGGATGTCCGATGGTGGAGTCATCGCCCAGACGGAGTTTTACAGGCATCTCCAGAATGGCAGCTTGGACTTGCCACCTCCAGAAGACAATGTGGAAGGACTCCCATTCGTCTTCGTTGCGGATGAAGCATTTGCGCTGGGGGACCATCTTATGCGGCCATTCCCGATGAGGACCCTCACCCCGGAACAGAGGGTTTTTAATTACCGGCTGACCAGAGCCAGAAGAGTGGTGGAGAACACATTTGGAATCATGGCCAGCTGGTTCCGCCTATTTCTTACACCCATCCATATGGCGGAGTATAAACTTAATCATATAATCCTGGTGTGCTGTGTTCTACATAACTTTTTACACCAACATTCTGCCAACTATGCTGGCTCAGTTGGGCCTGAGGCCGGCATCCTACATGAAACAACCCTGACGGCGCTTGAAAGTGGCCGTCCTGGCTTGCCCTCCCCGAGTGCCCGTGATGTCCGGTTAAGATACCTTGAGTTCTTTGCGCGTAGGGGGGCCATCAATATGCCAGACAATTTGTGAAGCCTTTATCAAATAAAAAAAAAAAGCTAATCTTTGGTGACATTTACTGCTTGTGTTTGTTTTAGCTGACCTTGACAGCAATGTGGGGAGTCCTGAAAATGGCGTGATTGTGTAACCTTATACAAAGCACTGTTGGGTGTTATTTACTAAAGGCGTAGACACTTTGCACTACAAGTGCACTTGAAAATGCACTGAAACTGCACTTGTAGTGCAAAGAGGATTTGCCCTTAGGAAATAACCCCCATTTTCACAGAAAGCAGCAATTACATCACCACAAAAGTGTTGTAGCGTTGAGACAATAATCCACACATTTTTGATAACAATCTTTTTAATACCTGCACAATCACATGTGCATTTAGAAAAGGTTTTTAAAACAAACCAACATGTTTGTTGTATAACAATTTTTGGGGTGGCATTATCAAAAATAGAAATTTCCATTTAAGATAAAACAGGCATGTGTAAAACCAACAAGAAAGACACAAATCTTGAACTTACAAAGTTCACATATGGTAAAACTTGAAGGCAATATCAGACATGAGTAATTAGGAACTGTGTTTGATATTGCCTTCAGATGGGGTGAAGTCACCCCTGGAAAAGCCAAATTTTGAAGATGCACACCAATTTACGAATGTCAACATGTGCTAGCTGCCATCACGGGGGATCAAGGGACGTGTTTTGGGGGAGCAACCCCTTCTTCTCAGCTACTTTATTATTGAGGAAGGGGTTGCACCCCCAAAACGCGTCCATTGATCTCCCGTGATGGCAGATAGCACATGTTGGCACACTGTGTGCATCCTCAAAATTTGGCTTTTCTAACCATCGCTAAAACATTTTTAAGATTGTAGCACACAAAAAAACAAAGTGATTTGGAGGGGTTTTAAACTCGCCCCAAAAACATCAATGATGTTATTATTTTTTTGAATAACATCATTGATTTTTTTCTTGAGGTTTTCCGATTCTAAATTACACCCCATGATCTCCCCGATCAGGATCTGGGCACTTTCTGATGTGAAAGGATCTGGATCCACAACATCACGATCACCTAAAAAGAGAGAAACCAAACAAAAACAGGTATCAAAAATCTGCCGGCATCCATCTCTTACCTGAGTTTGTGGTCGCAGACACTCACCTATTGTGGTGTCAATTTCCACCACATCTTCTTCCTCCTCCTGCTCAGCTTGGGTTGGGGGTATTTCACCTTCTTCCAGAGGTGGGGGGTCTGTGGTCTCCTCGGATGAGGGGTGTCCTCCGAGTCTTTTCTCCTCTATGTAAAACAAAAATGGTATAATTAGCACACAGATATTTGATGGCCGAAATATAAAGATGAAACATTGCTTGGAAGTGGGTTACAATTGTCTATTTTGGCAGAGTTCCAAGATGTAGCATTTTTATTGTCCGTTGTCAAGCTTCAATACTTTACCTGTTTAGTACAAGCTTCACAGATGGAGACCCCCCTATAGTATACACTGGAGCACCTGTGTGGGCCCCCTAATAAAAAGGGTGTTCTTGTGTCCCACACTAGTGCTCCAGCGTCCAGATGTGAAAACAGCTGCTGAGTGACCTCTCCTTACACAGAATCTAGTTTGCATTTCCTTCTAGTAAAACAAACCCATCTACACAACCAAATATTTTTCATACAAGTAGGCCCTAAAAAATGTTGGCAAATGCATATGGCCTAAACAATGGTGTTTTATAGGCCGAAAGAAAAATGTTTGATACGAACGAATAATGGGCCCATGAACATGAAAGTTGCCATTTTAAACTGTACAACACTTAAGAAAAGCACATGGAGCAGCACGAACGTAATAAAGACAAAAAGAATAGGAACACAGCACAGCAACTTACTTTTTTGCAGCACTCTCCGGATCTTTCGGTACTGCTCGTGTTCTCGTAATTTCAGGTCCGACCACCGCTTCCTGAGCTGATCTTGCGATCATCATACCCCGAAATTCCGGTGCAGACACTTGACCACTTTCGCCAAGATCTTGGCCTTTCTGATATTGGGGTTAGGGTAAGGTCCATACTTTCCGTCATAGTCGGCCTTCTTCAGGATGTCGACCATCTCCAACATCTCCCCAAAGGACATATTTGAGGCCTTAAATCGTCTCCTACTGGATCGGGACGTTTACGGATCCGGGCTTTCCTCCTCCTCGTTGCTATAATTAGCACGCACCTGCTCTGGCTCCGCCATGTGCTCTTCACCCACTGCGCCGAACGAAAAGGGGTGGGGAATAGACTAGAAAGAACGTCAGGGGCGGGCGGAGTTACACGCATGCGCAGTGTGTATAAAGCGTAACACGCGTGCGTAGTACGTACGATCTGTGAGCAGACGAAGGAGTATCGGAGGCGCCGATCGTGATAACGAAGGTAAAAGCCAAACTTGGGCCTATACTGCTTCTAGATTGAGGCCTATATTGTAACTAGATTAGGAGAGTTTTGCCTGACATTAGGGTTTGTCTTGTGTTGTGTCTTGCAGTGAAAATGGATATCTTGAACGATACCGACTTCATGGCAATCTTCATTGACATGATCAGGGAGCTGCCTTGTCTGTGGGAGATCAACCGAGTGGCTCAATGGTCAGTCCGCCCCTGCCACTGTGTCACCCATACACACCCTCAGAACCGGTCTGAGGAAAAAGCAGAAGCTTTGAAACGTGTCACCTGACACATCTTGACATCACGTCCGGCCTGAGGCTTCAAGTGCGTTTCACGCTGATTACGATACCGTCCGGCAGAGTCCCTGCCATCCGAATAACATCTACCCTGCTGGGAGAACAGCGAACCTGCTGTGGCTCATCTCAGGGCACCTCAGGGCATGATCTACATCAATAAATCTCCCTGTGGCTATGCTTTATTTCAAAATACACTAGGCTAATATAAGCCGCCACGGATAATCCATATCTAGAGATGGCCCTATTGAGATTAATTACTATGTGGATGCATACTTTCATTTCTCCCCCCCCCCTCTTCTTCTTTCTTTTTCCTCCTTTCCTAATATCCTTTCTTTTTCCCCCTCCCCTCTCTTGCTTCCCCATTGGAGTCGATTGCTGTTCAAAACGTATTCCCGATTTTATTGTTGCTTTGATGTCTGTTATATAATATAAATGGAATGAATAATGACATACTTATATGTTATCTACGTTGATTAAATGTAACATTGCCGGAAATAGGGAAGCCAATTGTACTCAATATCTGCACATGTATATGTGCTTTTTCATCAATGCTCCATATATATGGGCTGCGTAGCTAAGAGATCGTGGGCTAAGGATTTTATGGATATATAATTGTAACTTGCTATACACATGAAGTAGCAAACCAGCAGCGATATAATGTGGACACACACAGACGGGGAAAACCTCCTTCACACAGATCAGCTGGGTGGGCGTGTACGAGGAATGGACGACAATAAGAAGGAGTCCTCGCACGCCACCTAGATGTCCAGAGGAAGTTACACAATCTTGTCTTGTGAAACGCATTGACGTCACTTCGTCCAGACGTCACGCCCGCTGTCATCCCTCTTAGGGGCTAGCCGGCTCATGCACTGAGGGAGTGTTCCGACTGTGCACGGAACAACCGTGTGGGAGGAAAAAGGCGCACCTAGATGGCCGGCCATCCATTTACTTGAGGAGTGCTCTCTGGAGCATGGAAATTCTGCAGCAAGTACCCGATACCATATGCAGTGGCGAGCAGTGCAGATCACAGCATAGGTGACATACGCTCCGGCAGTACCTGAGGACTTCCATACAGGACCCGGAAGTGGTAATGTACATGACCACCTTAACTGCATACTTTTCTGCTCAGCATATAACACCAGCCAGCCACTTTTCCATCTATCGCATCAGTTCGTATCTGGTTTCATCTAGAACATAATCTTGCTTATTGAAGTATTTTTGCCACATTTATACCTGGACTTCCTGCCATTCCAGCTCTATCCTCATATATTCATGGCCACATACCTTCCATCCATAGGTTGATTGGGGTTCATTGCAGGACCCACAATAGCGCCCCACGCCACGGCTCTTTAATCTCTCTTTTGTCCTACCCCATCCCCTTTTTTCCACCTCCTTCACCCCATCCTCCTTTCCTTGCTCTCCCCCTTCTTCCTCCCTTCCCATCTACCTAGATTTTGAGCCACCCCCCGGGGGGATTGATGTCTGTTTAGCAGCCTTACTCACCATTGCTGAATACTCCTCATTGTCAGCAGGCTGCACAGACATCAATTGCCAAGACGTCCGGACGTTTTTTGTTTGTTTGTATTTTTGACTACATGTTATATGTCCCCCCTGTCTGTGTAACTGTATTGGTTGGTTTAATGTTACCGATCAATTTTTATTAGGGCCTATTGAATATTGGTTCATGCTCTCCTATCTTCATGTATTATATGTTTTTGTACCACAATAAACACTAGTTTGGTTACACACATATGTAGTCGGTTTGCCTTTCCTTTGAGCCCCACTTTTCTTTGGTCCCTCTCCTGCCAGGGACAATGTTTGTATTGCAGACGTGTTAGGGGCTGAAGGGCAACCACGATTTCTTGGTACACATTGCATTTATACATGGTTTTACAAGCCTCATTACATTTAACTTGATTATACACACACACAGTATACAATCACACAGTATACACATACATGTACACACAGTATACACAGACAGATGTAAAAAAAACACAGATTTATACATACTGTCCCTGGTTTTACTGAGGCTGGTAACCCTGATGGGGCCCCCTAGTGGCCCAGGGCCCTCGGGCAGTGCCCGAGTGGCTCAATGGTCAGTCCGCCCCTGCCACTGTGCCACCCATACACACCCTCAGAACCGGTCTGAGGAAAAAGCGGAAGCTTTGAAACATGTCACCTGACACATCTTGACATCACGTCCGGCCTGAGGCTTCAAGTGCGTTTCACGCTGATTACGATACCGTCCGGCAGAGTCCCTGCCATCCGAATAACATCTACCCTGCTGGGAGAACAGCGAACCTGCTGTGGCTCATCTCAGGGCAACTATAGCATACCTCTCAACTTTAAACTTCAGAATGAGGGACACTTAAGGGGGGAAGCGGCCGGCAGCGTTCTACGCACACCATGGCAAAAGAGTTCAGGAGTTCGAAATGCACAGGGTTCAGGAGAGTGCTATGTACACAGTGCAGGGTTCTGTAGTGTGTTATGTACAGAAAAGTGGGTTCTGGAGTGAGGTATGCAGGGGTGCAGGGTTCAGGAGAGTGCTAGGTATAGAGTTCTGAAGTGCATTATGCACAGGGTGTAGGGTTCAGGATAGTGCTAGGTACACAGTGCGGGGTTCTGGAGTGCGTTATGTACAGAAAAGTGGGTTCTGGAGTGAGGTATGCAGGGGTGCAGGTTCAAGAGAGTGCTAGGTACATTCATCTACTGATATCTCACTATTGCACCTGTCCTCAGCTATAACCTTTACACATACACACATACATACAAACACACACATACAAGCATATATACAAGCACACACACACCCCTCTCCTATGCCCTCCCCTTCCCCAAAGCTCTACCATCTGCCACATGGTTACCTTTGTAAAAGCTTCTTTCTGTAGCTGGCTCTGTCACAGATTTGTTTTCCTTTTCAGTGCACAGTCATCTCATGATCGGCTCCCAAACTCCCTGACCAGGAAGGTGATAAGGATAACGGTGCAGCTCACCCCCCTCCCCCCTTCAACATTCTACACTCAGCCAGACCAGTACTTGTATCGGTTCTGAGTGCACAGCAGAGAGGCTGCAGTGGGGAAGATGTTACTTTCACATTTACCTACAGAAGCCGTGATGTGAGTTCGGAAATCCTTGGGTACAGTTACAGTATGTGAAGGGACAATCGATATTACACCTTGGCATCTTTTCCACGCCAGAAATGTATAAATGCAGGCTGTTTCCCCATAGGTTGGTTGCTTAACAAAGGGGCGGGTCTGGGTAGCTGTCCTGCCCATCCCCGACACCACAGGTTGAATTTGACAGCTGCACACTCTCTCTACAGCAGGGGTGTCCAAACTTTTTACAAAGAGGGCCAGATTTGATGTAGTGAACATGCGTGAGGGCCGACCATTTTGCCTGACAATTTTTGAACCATTAAAATTAAATGCAAATTAACTAATACACTGCACCAACAAGAATTCTCTTGCCTTTGTGGCTGTGTGTGGTGAAAAGTCTAAGGATGAGCTTGGGCGTGTTGTTTGGATATACCGTATTTATCGGCGTATAACACGCACCTTCACTTTAAGAGGGAAATTTCAGGAAAAAAATTTATTTTAAATAAAAAACTGTGAAGCAAAATAAGGATCAGTGCCCATCAATGCAGCCTAATCAGTGCCCATCTGCAGCCTCACCATTGCCATGAATGCAGCCTCGCAGGTGCAAGGAATGCAGCCTCACCATTGCCAGGAATGTAGCCTCTGAATGCAGCCTCACCATTGCCAGGAATGCAGCCTGATCCATGCCCATCTGTAACCTCGGAGGGGGGGGGGCGGAACGAGCGCCAACAAATTATATACAGGAGAATCTCCTGTTTACTTGACGGCCTCTTTAATACAAAGTCTCGCCTCCTATGATGGACAGAACAGTCGTCCAAAGCCAGCCCAGGAGATGGGACTTCCTATTACAGAGGCCGCTGAGTAAAGAGGAGATTCTCCTGTATGTAATCTGACGGCACTCATCTCGCCCTCTCCCTGTCCCCTCCAAGGCTGCCAGAATGATAAATAAGGTATATATCTTTTGTGTCCCCCAATAAATCCCCGAGCGCCGATTCGTTGGGGGCCACAAAAGATATATATATCCAAATTAGGAGTGGGGACGCATTAAACCGTAATGATAAATATGGTATATATCTTTTGTGGCCACCAATAAATCACCGAGCACCGATTCGTTGGGGGCCATAAAAGATATATATCCAATTTACCAGTGGGGCCACATTAAACCGGAACGCAGGCCGCAATTGGCCCACGGGCCACACTTTGGACATGCCTGCTCTACAGCTACACAGAGCACACCCAGCGGGTTTGCTTGCCAATCCCTGGCTGTGCTGGATGCGTTGCGCTGGAAGTTACTATATGATCATCAACCGATGCAGTGATGCGAGACAAAGCCCTTGTACCGCAGGACAGAGGTATAAATACGGGAAAGTCCCACCCAATTCGGGACTTTTGGGAGGTATGACTCCAGACACCATGCTTTTACATGCCTGTTTATCTCTTCCTTGATGTGAGTAGCAATTTGGCTGTTTTTTAAAATAAAACCCCTTCATGGTTAACTGCTACACTTATGCCACGTACACATCAACGGACATTCCGACAACAAATGTTCGATGGAAGCTTATTGTCAGAAATTCCGACCGCGTGTAGGCTCCATCGGAAATTTTTTGTCTGAATTTCCGACAACAAAAATTTGAGAGCTGGTTCTCAAATTTTCCGACAACAAAATCCGTTGTAAATTCCGATCGTGTGTACACAATTCCAACTCACAAAATTCCACGCATGTTCAGAATAAAGCAGAAGAGTCGCACTGGCTATTGAACTTCATTTTTCTCGGCTCTTCATGCGTGTTGTACGCCACCGCGTTCTTGACGATCGGAATTTCTGACATCATTTGTGCAACGTGTGTATGCAAAACAAGCTTGAGCCAACATCCGTCGGAAATAAATCCCAGGATTTCGTTTTTGGAATGTCCGATCGTGTGTACGTGGCATTAGTTTGGCGCCCCTTGCTGTTTTGTTGCTTGTTTTTCCAGAGAGTTGCTTCACTCAAGGGGAGCTGCCACTAGTGCTTCCTGAGCATCCCATGGATTGTATGAACTTTTATACATATTATACCTAAAGGACTTCCTCTTTTAACGTTTTAATTCTACTGTTTCAATACTGCTATTTGATGATCCTGGTGTGTTCTGGTCTTTTTCCTGTGCCATTCCCTTTTCTGTTTCTTATCAGGAGATCGATTGGGGACAGTGAAAGAAGGGGCAGGTCAGAGAAGACAGAATCAAACAGTCTTTCTACACAATGTGCAGGATTAATCCCATAGGTTCCACTGTGAGCATAACAAGCATGCTTTACTGCACATACAAACTAATTTTACTGTTGTGGATTTAGTAACACTTTAAAGTCAGTGTTATATCTTAGGCTAAATTCACATAGGCAAAAACAAACACTTTACTGACCTTATTACACGTTGTTTTCTAGCACAAAAATTCCCACGCAGTGATCAGTAAATACTTGCGTATAATTGTCATTTCACCCCCCCCCCCCCAATGCCTGCATCTGGCATACATGTATACGTATGTCCTCAGATGCAGGTTTTGGGATTTTGTGTTACGGATGTAAATACAGTGCATGCTTACACACCTGTGTGAATGTCTACACTGAAAACAATGAAACTGCATACAGATCTGTACATAAAAAACACCTGTGTGTTTTTTTATGGCTGTGTAAATGAAGTCTTATGGCGACCATACATGAAGTGATAAATTTTAACAATTGATGTCCAACTCAACAAAATAGTCAAACTGGACATAAAGTGAATGAAAAAAAAATTGCATGGCCAAGCAATAAGTGACAGATGGCGATGGTTTCAATTGACCAAAGTTTATTGGCTGTGGCATTAAAAAAAAAAGAAAGAAAAATGGAAAATTTTATCAAATAAATATTTACCGTAATTTTCCTTTCCTGACGCCAATCCATGGCAGAACACACATGATATAGCTCCGTCCCATATGCATCCACAGGGCCTGTTTAAATCTATAAAAGTCTGACTGAGAGAAACCTCCCCCATTCCCCATAAAAATAGCAAGATCAAAAAAAGGGTGGGTTCGTATGCTGCCATAGATAAGTAAGTATTTGATATAATTTTCTGTTTTCCTGACGCCAACATGGCAGCACACATATGATAAATAAGGAGCTAAACAGGGAGAGCTAAAATGCATGATCAAACTTTATTACAATGGACATGGAAGCCTGGATCATCATTCCGTTAAAGTCCATTGATGTACGAGCCCTTGGATATTCCCTGTAGCGCCTGAGGCAGGTGCAATGCGCCAACCAGCCTGCTGCTTTGCAGAAGTTTCTATAGGCAAATGCCTGAATTTAAAGATGTAAAAATGGACCTAGCTGAATGAGCCTGTATCACTTCTGGCCGCACTAAGTTTTCTGGATGACCTTAACTCTAAAAGGTTTTGCTGTAGCTTTCGCCTCTGAATTTGCCTGATAGAAACACAAACAGCCTTCTGGAGTATTTTAAACTGGGAAGCGGCTTGAAGGTAGGCATTTTAGACACTTGGAACATTCAGTGTAGATTAGGTACTATCTCTGCTGGAAAGGATGGAATTGCCACTTTGTTGGCAAGATGAAAGACAGAAGACACCTTGGGAAAAAAGATACTTGAAGTTATCGGGGAACACTGCCTCTCAAATGATCCCTCCTGAGGGCAAAGTCTCAGGACCGACCTCGTGAAGCATTCCCCTGGCAGCTCACATGCCCATTTTCCCTGGTAAAAGCTGAAATTTTAGCCCCTACTGAACTAGGCTGAGTCCCCAAATCTAGATCCATGTGAAGAAATAACAACTCGGCAACATCCAGGTTGCGAGGATCAAAATTCTGCTCAGCTGAGAACCTATTCCAGACTACGGAGTAAACAGCATTTGTTGACGTCCTTTCTGGAACCTTGCCAGGATTGAACCATTCCTGAAGAAGGCCCAAGTCCTCCAATAATTCCTCCTCAATTTCCAGTCCATCGTGGGACAGGTGTTGTGGAAACACTGGTAGCTGAAGTGCTTGGTCCTGGCTAGGTTCCATGGCTAGGGTACACCCAAGGCCTATGTGCCAATCGGCATGCTTGCTATCAAAGTCAGACCCTCAGACAACAGTCTCCCCTGGAACTTTATGACCAAAAGGCAGTAGAGGAAAGGCATCTGCTAGGTGACTATTCCCTAGGTGAGTGAGGGCATCCACTTCCTCCTCCAACAGATGAGGGTAGCAAGAGAGGCACCTTTTGAATGGCTGTTGATGCAAACAGACTCAGCTGAAGATGGCTCCATATTTGAGTGATATGGGCAAGATCTTCTGATTAAAGACACATTCATTGGGAACCAAGCACTGGCATCAGTGGTGGCAATGGTCACAGATAATGAACCTACTGGATGGGATCAAGTGAGGGTCCCGTAACATACCCAGCACCAGAAGCTCCTGTGCATCTGAGGAGAAGCACGTCTACGTTAACAAAAAGGAAATTCTTTGGACCATCCAAAGAATCCAGTGTGCCAGGGTAGCATAGGGATGCAAGACATATTAATTTCCAGGAGACCCCTGCATTGGGAAGCTGACAACTGCCTGGCCCATTCAAAGAAGGAGGAAAAAAGTACTCACTTTGGCACTGAATTGGGCCTCAGTATTGATGACTAGCCAGGTCTGCTCCAACTGTCTTTACACCTCCTACCCAGCCAAAGCTTTTCAGGCTGGTCAGGAGAATCCCCTTTTGAACTAGTAGGCCATCTGGTCTCTGAGCCAACAGTAGAATACCATCCAAGTAATGATGGATTTAAAGCACCCTAGTTTCCTCAGAGGGGCTACACAGAGATTAGGACGTCCATAAAAGGTAATCGGTGAGGTGGAGAGCCCTGAAAGGAAGACACACAAACTAAAAATGTCCATCTACCACAGAGACTTGGTTTCTTTAAATTCAACACTAGTCTTCTTTGCACAAAACAAGAGGAGAATAAAAACCTGGAATAGTCAAATCTTCTGGTTAGAGGGAAAAACTCATCATACAGGCACTTACGACCACCATGCCTGAGGAAGCGTTTGTTGACCAAGGACTGGGCTTTAAAGCCCTTTTCATTGTCACCGAATGCAGCACTGTCTTAGGGGAACATTGATAACAAATGCTACTTCATCCAAAAAATCAGCAATTCATGGGTGATGGTGACCGGTCTCTTGGATCGCAGTACCAGTGTCCACCAGCGGGTGTCTTCCAACACCTAGGACCTGTAGTAAGAGGACTCACCTGCTGGTGGCACTGTTGCATCCTTGGGCCGTAGTACCGGTGTCCACCAGAGGGTGTACTCCGGCAGTGTGGAGCAGACAGCACCCTCTGCGTTCAGGTGTAACATGAGGTCAATTATTGCAGCCTTATAAATACCCGGCAAGCCCTCACATGCTTGCCTTGGTATCTCTCTCCCTGTGCCCTGATCTTGCTGCCTGTATCCTGTCCTTTAGCCTGCATCTGTCCTGACCTGATCCGATCCCTATCCTGAGCCCATCCTGTTCTTGTCCCTCCGGTTTCCTGGTTTCCCTGGATCCCTGCCCTGCAGCCTATCCATCCATCCTCTCCCTATCCTGTTGGTTCCCTGTCCTTTCCCATCTGACTGACCTCCTTGTGTATGACCTTGGCCTGGCTTTTGCTACGATTACAGTATTTCCCATCCATTTGTATATACCATTTGTTTGTGGGTCTGTGGTTGGTTTGCACTGTATATATTTCACTTATTTGTCACCCATTTAATAATAAACACCCTTATTTTTCACTTACATGTGTTTCTGGTTTCCTCTGTGCAGTCCATACAGTCTGGTCTACTAAATCCCCTGACAGTATACCAAGGCCATCCCTGACCAGACGTGGCTGCATTGTGGAACCATCTGGGTTGTTAGTTCTGCTAATATGGATTTCAATGAAATCAGTTATTATTCCCTGCTGGCAGAAGATGATGGTGATTATTGTCGCCAGATTTTGAAAGGGTGGACTAGTGACCAGCTGATGGAAACTATCCGATCAGCTCATTCCTTAGTGGATCAGGGGTATATGTCATTTGAAGATGTTCAGCCCCTGATCCAGTTATGTGCAAAACCAGCCCTGTCATGCATTCCCGAATGGAGCGATGATTTTTCTCCCCCCTTCAATTATGGCCAAGTCTAATCCCTGGTATGGTTATTAGAAGATGATCCAGCCTTTTTTATGGAACATTATTCCGCTTGTTCACAGCAGGTGTTGTCTGATTGCATCCATTCAGTGCAATCCCTGGTTAGTCAGGCCGGGTGTGAATCAGCATTTGTTCAACCTGTACTACAGACATGGTCAGATCTCCTGCACTTAGCTAAGTCTCAACATTCCAGCCCTGCCATCAAACACCTGCCTTCCCAAAAATCTATCTCCCTGTCACCCTCAGCTACAGCCCAGTTTTCTCAGCTCCCTACCAAATACTACTACCCAGGCTCCAAGTGCTGCACCTATCCTGCCTTTAATCCACCTGTCTCTTCTCCTCCACCTGTAACAACCCCACAGAACCCTCTTCTAGTCACTGTTCCTTGGTCTTCCTTTTGCCCAGCTACATACTTCTCTTACGACCCTGCACCTACGTACAAAGCTACAGTGGCTAAACCAAAAAAAGAAACAAAAGTTCTTCCCGACCCACACCAACCTGCCAGTAACCCAACCTGCCTCCACACCAATCAACCTGTTCCAGCCTGATGTCTCGATGCCTGCCTTCCAGCCCCAAATCTCGGTGCCTGCCTTCCAGCCTGATGTGCCTACCTTCCAGTCTGATGTGACCGCTTCCCAGTCTGATGTCTTGATGCCTGCCTTCCAGCCCAAAGTCTCGGTGCCCGCCTTCCAACCTGATGTGCCTACCTTCCAGTCTGATGTGTCCACTTTCCAGTCTGATGTACCCGCTTTCCAGTCTGATGTCCCGATGCCTGCCTTCCAGCCCAAAGTCTCGGCGCCTGCCTTCCAGCCTGATGTGCCTGCCTTCCAGCCTAATGCGTCTACCTTCCAGTCTGATGTGCCCGCTTCCCAGTCTGATGTCTTGATGCCTGCCTTCCAGCCCAAAGTCTCGGTGCCTGCCTTCCAGCCTGATGTGCCTACCTTCCAGTCTGATGTGCCCGCTTCCCAGTCTGATGTGCCCGCTTTCCAGTCTGATGTGCCTGCCTTCCAGTCTGATGTGCCTACCTTCCAGTCTGATGTGTCCACTTTCCAGTCTGATGTACCCACTTTCCAGTCTGATGTCCCAATGCCTGCCTTCCAGCCCAAAGTCTCGGTGCCTGCCTTCCAGCCTGATGTGCCTGCCTTCCAGCCTGATGTGTCTACCTTCCAGTCTGATGTGCCCTCTTCTCAGTCTTATGTCTTGATGGCTGCCTTCCAGCCCAAAGTCTCGGTGCCTACCTTCCAGCCTAATGTGCCTGCCTTCCAGCCTGATGTGCCTACCTTCCAGTCAGATGTGTCCACTTTCCAGCCTGATGTCTTGATGCCTGCCTTCCAGCCTGATTTATCTACCTTCCAGTCTGATGTGCCTGCTTTCCAGCCTGATGTCTTGATGCCTTCCTTTCAGTCTGATGTGCCCACTTTCCAGTCGGTGCCCGCTTTCCAGTCTGATGTGCCCGCCTTCTAGCCTGGTGTCTCAGTGCCTGCCTTCCAGCCTGATGTCTCGGTGCCTGCCCTCCAGCCGGATGTCTCGGTGCCTGCCTTCCAGCTTGATGTCTCCACTTCCCAATCTGATGTGCCCGCTTCCCAGTCTGATGTGCCCGCTTCCCAGTCTGATGTGCCTGCTTTCCAGTCTGATGTCCTGATGCCTGCCTTCCAGCCCGAAGTCTTGGTGCATGCCTTCCAGTCTGATGTGCCCGCTTCCCAGTCTGATGTCCTGATGCCTGTCTTCCAGCCCGAAGTCTTGGTGCATGCCTTCCAGCCTGATGTGCCCGCTTCCCAGCCTGATGTGCCGCTTCCCAGCCTGATGTGCCCGCCTTCCTGCCTGATGTGCCCACCTTCCAGCCTGATGTCTTGGTGGCTGCCTTCCAGCTTGATGTCTCCACTTCCCCGTCTGATGTGCCCACTTCTCAGTATGATGTCTTGGTACCTGCCTTCCAGCCTGGTGTCTCGTTGCCTGCCTTCCAGCCACATGTCTTGATATTGGTGTCTCAGCCTGGAGTTTTGGTGCCCGTGTGTCAGCCTGGAGTTTCGGTGCCCGTGTGTCAGCCTGGAGTTTCGGTGCCCGTGTGTCAGCCTGGAGTTTCGGTGCCCGTTACCCAGTCTGCTGAACCGATGCCCGTTACCCAGTCTGCTGAACCGGTGCCCGTTACCCAGTCTGCTGAACCGGTGCCCTTGACCCAGTCTGCTGAACCAGAGTCCGTTAGGCCAGTGCCCGTTATTCAGCTTGCCGGACCAGTGCCCGGTGTCCAGCTCGCTGATCCGGGGCCCGTTACCCAGCCCACTGGGCTGGGGCCCGTTACCCAGTTTGTTGAGCCGGTGCCTGTGATCCAACCTGCCCTTACGGTGCTCGCTGTTTGGCCTGACAACCCAGAGCTTGCTGTCCAGCTCGACGACCCGGAGCCCGCTGTCTTCTCGAATGTGCCTGCTGTCTGCTCGGATGTGCCCGCTGTCTGCTCGGATGTGCTCGCTGTCTGCTCGGATGTGCTCGCTGTCTGCTCGGATGTGCCTGCTGTCTGCTTGGATGTGCCCGCTGTCTGCTCGGATGTGCCCGCTGTCTGCTCGGATGTGCCCGCTGTCCAGTTTGATGTACCCGATGCCCAGCCTGATGTGCCCTCATCTGTTGCTCAGTTTGAGGCCATGAACTTTGGACAATTTCATCTTGTTGGAGTGGCCGGAGGCCGCTCCTTTGAGGGGGGGTACTGTCATGAGAAGGTTTACCCGTTGGTGGCGCTATCGGTCTCTTGGATCGCAGTACCAGTGTCCACTAGCGGGTGTCTTCCAACACCTAGGACCTGTAGTAAGAGGACTCACCTGCTGGTGGCACTGTTGCATCCCTGGGCCGTAGTACCGGTGTCCACCAGCGGGTGTACTCCGGCAGTGTGGAGCAGACAGCACCCTCTGCGCTCAGTTGTAACATGAGGTCAATTACTGTAGCCTTATAAATACCCGGCAAGCCCTCACATGCTTGCTTTGGTATCTCTCTCCCTGTGCCCTGATCTTGCTGCCTGTATCCTGTCCTTTAGCCTGCATCTGTCCTGACCTGATCCGATCCCTATCCTGAGCCCATCCTGTTCTTGTCCCTCCGGTTTCCTGGTTTTCCTGGATTCCTGCCCTGCAGCCTATCCATCCATCCTCTCCCTGTCCTGTTGGTTCCCCGTCCTTTCCCATCTGACTGACCTCCTTGTGTATGACCTCGGCCCGGCTTTTGTTACGATTACGGTATTTCTCATCCATTTGTATATACCATTTGTTTGTGGGTCTGTGGTTGGTTTGCACTGTATATATTTCACTTATTTGTCACCCATTTAATAATAAACACCCTTATCTTTCACTTACATGTGTTTCTGGTTTCCTCTGTGCAGTCCACACAGTCTGGTCTACTAAATCCCCTGACAGTGTGTTACTACAATGCATGTTAAAGCTGAGTTCCACCCAAAAGTGGAACTTTCGCTTATCTGCCTTCTACCTCCTCCGGTGCCACACTTGGCACCTTTTTTTTTGGGGGGGGCGGGTACTTGTTTTTGACAGGTACCGTCCCCACTTCCGTCGCACCTCGCCGTGGCGAGGTACGTCAGAAGTTCGGCCCCCTCCTCCTTCCCCTGCTGCCAGACCAGTAAGAGTGCACAGCGTGCATGCACAGTAGGGAACCAGCTGTGAAGCTGCAAGACTTTACTGCCGGGTTCCCTTACCGGCAATGGCGGCGACAGCACCCGACATCAGTTGCGGTGCCGACATCACTAGATTCCAGGACAGGTAAGTGTCCTAATATTAAAAGTCAGCAGCTACAGTATATGTAGCAGCTGACTTTTAATTTTTGGAGGGGGAGGCCGAAACAACGCTTTAAGTGCATTAGCTTGATGCAGTGCCATTCTTTTGACCAGAGAATCGGCACTTCCCTCCGGGGTAGGGTATAATTTTGCCACTGCTTACTTACGTAAAACTTCATATCAAAACTGCCACCCCTCTTGAATCAACCTATTCACCTTTCCATTCATTGATGAGCATGGAAGGCTGTAACTTGAAAATGTGAAGTATGTTCTGACTTTGAAGGCAGTCATCTCATTCCAGGCCTGCTTGCCCACCCTAATGAATGACTGGACCCAAGAGACACTCAAAACCTGCTTAGCCTCTTCAAGGAGGACAATCGACCCACTTCTACCTCTGGTGTAGCCAGGTGTAAGGCAGGGGTGAATGGCTTGGATAAAGGAGCCCTTGCAGCTGGGAACAAAGATGGTTGTAATGGGCTTGGGGCCTCCTTGGTTAGGAGGGCTAATGGTGATCTCCTGAAATCATCTGCAGGGCTGTGTCCTTGACTTGACTTGCTTGCTTACAGCATCCTTTGTTCTCAAGCTACTTTTACACTGAGGTGCTATAGCGCTAAAAATAGCGCCTGCAAAGCGCCTCTCCTGTCACTCTAGTGTGAAAGCCCGAGGGCTTTCACACTGGAGCAGTGCGCTGGCAGGATACTCAAAAAAGTCCTGCAAGCAGCTTCTTTGAGGCGCTTTAGGAGCGGTGTATACACTGTTCCTAGGGTTCCCCTGCCCACTGAAATCAATGGGCAGTGCCACTGAAGCGCCTGCAAAGCGCCGCTGCAGCCGTGCTTTTAACCCTTTGTCAGCCGCTAGTGGGGGGTTAAAAGCACCCTGCTATCAGCTGAAAAGCGCCGCTAAAACAGTGGCGCTTTACTGCCGACACCTGGCACAGCTTAGTGTGAAAGTGCCCTTAGAGAAGTCTCGGCAGCAATATCCACAGACATGTTAGTCTGGTAATAGGTCTGGTACTTCTTACCCTTTTGTCACTGTTAGCACTTAGGGGAGAAGAACTGCCAACACTCACTGGTAAATTTCTGCGCCTCCTGGGTGAAACCTGTGGGGCTGGATGAGCCGCTGTCCAAACTGGACATGACATGGCAATGCTCGTTTAGCTAGACCTTAAAGGCGAAGTTCACCTTTATAGAAAAGCTGTATGGTGAATTTAGGTGAACTTACGCAGGCTGCCCTCCTCACCCCCCAGATAACCCGCACTGACCTATCGGGTTGTCGCCTCACTGTCCGGGGCTTAGAAATCCCCTGCAGCTTAATCTCCAAAACATACCTCGTCATGAGGCACGTTTAGGAGCATTCTAATTGCCCATGTGATGGCCCTAACCAATCAGAACTCACGTAGCCAAACCTGTCACCGTGGGCGAAGAGGAGAAAAAGCCGCGGAGATTTCAAATCCCTGGACCGGAACAGCGACAATATGAGCTGTCAGTGCGGGGGATCACCGGACTCCAGGTTAGCAGGACCGGGGGGGGGGATGGGGAGGGGGTCCAGTGTAAGTTCACCTTACAGATTTTCTGTAAAGGTGAACTTGGTGAACTTACACTTTATGCAAGAGCCAGAGCAGGCTAGGTTGCATCAGAAGACGAAGTCCAAACTCATGGAAAGGCACTCTTTTTCTTCTGACATAGAAAAGTTGCAGCACTAAATAACAATATCAAAAGAAACTCAGAACATAAAGTGTTATACTTTTGTGTCCATAAAGTGAGAATATATTCAAATAATCAATGTAAGAAAAAGTTCAAATAAACTCCCATGAAGGAATATCAAGTGATGTATTTCAAGTGATCGCTCTCCTTCAGGCCTACTTCACACCTATGCATTTTTTAGTGCATTTTCAGTTTTGCAGAAACACACTACAGTCCATTTAACATGGTTTCCTATGGATGTAGTTCATATCTGTGCATTTTATGGAAAGGGCCAGGGACGTTTTTGGTTCCATAGACTTCAATGGATCAAAAGCATATATTGAAAAACGCAAAATGCACCTGCAATATGCAAACTGAAACCCGCATAGGTGTGAATCAGGCCTCAGTGTGACAAACACCCAGTGCAACTTCCACCAATGCCAGAATAACACACTCACCAGATGGAGTTGCTGTCTAGAATTAGAACAGCAAAAATCACATTTGCTAAGATCCAGGACCTCAGAGGTATGTAGTCAACTTTCCACCCTTATCCAAAGTATAGGACCTTCTTTCAGAATGCATCAAGGTATATGGATCATGACCAGAAAGCTTTCTTATTCTTAGTAAAAACAACTCGGCGTGTCCCATTCGAAGCAATATGTCCCCAATGACAAAAAAGAGAAAATCTCATGGTGTAGTATTTATTGGTGAACTAGCATATAAAAACAAACATAAAATCACATGTGCAAAGAGCACTGTGACAGGCCCGGGACAGAGGCTTTTGGAGGGGACTGCATGCTAGCCTCTTGCCTACCTATTATGGGCCCTGGCAATTGAGGAAGCTACAAGCATTTAGGAATATATTCTGTTATGTAATGCAAAAGGACATTATTAAGAAGCCATGATGGTCTCTGCCAGCTTGGGACTCAGTGGACAGATGTATGTGAAAGGAATGCTGATTAATGAGATTTGGAAAGCTTGGGTCTTTCACCCAATAGACTATTGTGCTCATTAACACACATTTGTCTCCTAGCAAACAATTGAGGGATGCTTTAGGCCCCTTTCACACGAGGCAGACTCCGCTTCCATGGAGTCTGCCGGCTCAGCGGATGACAGGTCCCTCTCTGCTCACTGAGCGGGGAGGGGCTTGTCAGGCGCCGCTTCCGCCTATGGAGGGATCGGATTAAAACGGACAGCTCGTCCGTTTTCATCAGATCTCACCCGACCCGATCCGCCAGCGACGGAACTGGCGTAGAGCCATCTGTCTGCTTTTAGCAGATTGGACCAGGTCGGATGTCAGCGGACATGTCTCCACTGACATCCTTCGCTCCATAGGCTAACATGGAGCGCCCGTTCAGGTCCGCCGTCAAAACTGACAGGCGGACCTGAACGGTCCGATCGTGTGAAAGGGGCCTTATACTTATGTGTATTGTAGGTTGAGTGAGGAGACGGCAAGTTTACCCTGAAAGGTTATATCTCTGAGTCACCGAGTCTGAGTAAATGATTAGATAACTAGCTCATGTTAATTAGGTTTCTAGTTACAGGTGTATTGTTAGAGTAACATGAGCAGGAGTGGGGAACCTCCTCTTCAACTGTATATAAGACTGTATTCTTGTTCTAATAAACCATCCATGTTTAGCAACCAAATGAGTATTGTCATGATTGTGGTAGTTAGTAGTTGTAATATCTGTATTCAGACTGGGAGTAAGCAGTATATGACGAAAGCACTCAAGCAGAGTGTGGGACGTTTCGTTACAACCACTTACATAAAAGGGCCACCAATCCAGCCAGGGAAAATGGCGGCAAGGACCTCAAGCACAAAACATTATGTGTAAGTAGTAGGCTTGCACTTACATGCAACGCCGCCAATCTATTGCAGAGTGGCGGCCAAGACCTCAAGCGTTGTATAGTAGTAAACTTCTACAGCTATTGCACACACACACGTATCATCAGGAGTATAAAAAGTTTTGCATGCATACAGGAGCAGTGGTTTATCTAGCCCAGATACATGGGAAATTCATTTTTGGGGGTCAGAACTACTCTTTTTTCCTCTTCTTACTTACCAGACCGATGGTCCCTACCTGAGCACATGGAAGTCTTGGCTACGTGGCAGAATGTTCCTATTGGAGCAAGGATGTCAGCACTGCGCAGAAAGAGAAAGGAAGCAGACTCAGAGAAAAAAGCAAAAAGTTCATAGACGTGCCCAAATCACCCCCCCGCCCCCCCCTCAATTAACCTGCAACATAAGCAAGGGAAAACAGAAGACGTTTTCAGTGCAAAATCCACCTCACCATGCGAGAGCCTGGACATGCCATAACAAAGATGGCCGCCGTACGAGACCTTCTGCCTGCGTGGACGCCATTGCTGGCCCTGAAACTGAAAACATCCATAAAGCCTGGACTGGTTCATGCACGCATTTTGGTGTTCCCCTGGTGGGGGAAAAGACTTGTTTGCCTACAACGCAGATGGAATTTTTGGGAATTCACATGGACACTGAGGCCATGGAGTCTAGTTTGCCTTTGGCCAAGGTTGTGAGGATGCGGAACCTTATCGCTTTCTTTTTGAGGAGGCGGAAGGTTCTTTTGAAGGAAATGCAGTCATTGCTGGGCCTTCTGGCTTTTGCATGTAAAATCATGCCAGTAGAAAGAATCTTTTCACGACATTTATATCTCGCCACTTCCAGCTTGAAATCCCTGTTTGCGCACATCCGTTTGACGAAGGCTTTAAAAGACAATCTGGTGGTAAGGGCCGATTTTTTGGCAGAGTTCAGTGGTAGGTCCTTTTTTCAGTCAGACTTTTTTTGCACCAGATTTTCGCCTATTCACGGATGCAGCTGGTTCCAAAGGTTTTGGGGCTATTTGGGGGTCACATTGGAGCTGTGGTGCCTGGCCAATGGCTTGGGTCCACAAGAAAGCGACGAGGAATATTGTGCTCCTCAAGCTTTTTCCAATACTGGTGGCTGTCGCGCTGTGGTGGCAGTTCTTCACCAACAAGCGGATTTTGGTGGAGACCGACAATAAAGGGGTCCTTTTCGCGGTCAACTGTCTCTCTTCAGGTTCATTATTTGTGGTTAAAATCCTGCGACATTTGTTTTTTTTTTATGCCTGAAGTTTAACATATGGATTAAGGCGCAATATACGCCAGGTAAGTTGAATGTGGTGGCTGACTCTCTCTCCCGTTTCCAGATGCAGCGTTTCCGTCGGTTGCTTCCGGAGGCGGACAAGGAGGGCACACGGTGCCCAGACTACCTTTGGGAGTTGATCTAACACCGGTTTGGGATGTTATCAGACAATCAGTGTCTCCTCATACATGGGTGGATTATTCTACTGCTTGGAGGAGGTGGGTGTTGTTTACTGGTAGTGCCGGTTTTGCTTGGGATGCGCCATCTGAATCTGCTATTTTGGCATTTCTGGTTACCTTGATGGATCAGTAGTTTTCCTACAGCTACATTGCAAAGACGCTAGCGGGGGTATCCTTTTTCTTTCGACTACGGCGGCTCCCGCCTTGCTCCAGTTTTTTTCTCAGTCAAGCAGGCACTGAAGGGATACAGGAAGCGACATTTCGCCCCGGATGGGAGGAGGCCCATTAGTGTTGAATTACTAAGGCGGATTTGTGAGACTACGTCGCTAATATGCTTTACAGGTTATGAGGCCTTGCTTTTTCAAACAGCCTTTGTATTGGCATATTTTGGAGCATTTCGGGTCTCGGAATTGCTTCCGGGTTCCAAGAGGTGTTCTCGGGGGATGTTGGCTGAACATGTTTTAGTGGAGCAAGGGAGGGTATACCTTTTCCTGCATCAATCAAAAAGGGACCAACTGGGTCACGGGGAATGGGTTACTTTGGTAGCAGATGAGGATAGCTCGCTGTGCCCGGTGGTGGTGGTCAGCCGTTTTGTGGCGGTTCATCCGGGGGGGTGGTCATTTTTTATGGCATTTAGATCTGTCCCCGGTCACCAAGTATCAGTTTTCTTATGTACTAAAGCGATGTGTGGCACATTTAGGGCTAGACAATTTGAAGTTTTCCTCTCATTCCTTTAGGATAGGGGCGGCATCTGACGCAGCCGTTCAGGGTCTCCCGGCTTCGGCCATTATGGGTTTGGGTAGATGGAAGTCCGATTGTTTCAAACGTTATGTCAGACCTAACCTCTCTTTTTGATTTTATAGGTTTTCATCATTTTGTTTGGATTCTGGGCCATTCCTACATATACTGGGCACGGAAGCGTGCGGCTCAACGTGGGTATTCGACTAATCTGTTGTTACAGCCGGAATCCTTCACTGTTTATTGGAAAGGTGTATCGGGGGATGGCTAAATGTATGCCGTCCTTGGGGGGTTTTGCGTATCGGCACGTGGATCTGGAAGGTGGTTTTGCAGGGTTGTATAGACAGGACGGGGTCCACCTTTCAGATGTAGGTGCTGATATCTTTAACCTGGGGCTGCAAAACAGCATTGAGATGGCCGGGCTTGTTGCTCAAGTCTGGCTGGTGGGGACATATTTGGTGTTGATACAGTGAAGCTGCCTGAGTTCCAAAAACTGGGCAGAGATTATGTGATTTATGGTATTAGTATTAAAGTGTTTCAGTTATATTTGGTTATATAAATATGTTGTTAAACCAATAAAGTGCCGCGGCCATTTCTGCCAAATAAACTGGTTTGGGTGTTTGTTTTATATGGTTGTATCTGGGGAATAGGTGAGGGCGGGTGTGGCCTACAGTCCCATGTTAAAAGCGGGCAAAAGTATTGGGGCCCGCTTTCTTGGGACTGGGGCCACCTGGCCCCCTTTTAGGTAGTAAGGGGTTATATGGGTAAGAGTAGGCAGTTCTGTCCAGCTAATTAGCTCAGGTACAGGTGAGGGATATCCAATGGATATCCAGGGAAGTTTCTGGTTTCCCAGGGAAGTTTATTTAAGGGCTGCAGAGGGTCTAGGGCATCCTCTTCAATGATCAAGGAAGAAAGAAGAAGAGCTCCCTCCCTCCCTTCCCGTTGCGGCATCTTATATGGTTGGGTCACCCCGGAATCCGGGGGGGGCATATCTGGTGTTGATACAGTGAAGCTGCCCGAGTTCCAAAAACTGGGCAGAGATTATGTGATTTATGGTATTAGTATTAAAGTGTTTCAGTTATATTTGGTTATATAAATATGTTGTTAAACCAATAAAGTGCCGCGGCCATTTCTGCCAAATAAACTGGTTTGGCTGTTTGTTTTATATGGTTGTATCTGGGGAATAGGTGGGGGCGGGTGTGGCCTACAGTCCCAACCAAACACAAGCTCAGGTGTGTAGAGAAACGCGTGCATCATGGACTGCAGCAACCAAAAATTGGAACAGATATATTCTAAATATATAAACTCGCGCTAGAAGTGGAAAAATGTGAACAAAATGTTGGATAATACATTATATGAATTGCAGCTGCTGTACACAAGGTGCCATTCACTTGGAAAATCAAAAAAAAATTATATATATTACAGCACTCGCAATAGTGCAAAACAATGATCTAAATATAATCAAATAATGACAATTGGTAAATAGGGGAATGTCCATATAATAGCTGCATGATTCTGGCCAAAATGAGAATCATGATTTTTTTGCTTAGAATAAAAAAATCACGATTCTCTCGCGACATAAAATCTTTCACATTATACAAACAAAATTGGGCTAACTTTACTGTTTTTTTTTTTTTTAATTCATTAAAGTGTAATTTTTTCCCAAAAAATTGCATTTGAACGACTGCTGCGCAAATACAGTGCGACATAAAATATTGCAACCACCACCATTTTATTCTCTAGGGTCTCTACAAAAAAAAAAAATATATATATATATATATATTTATGGTTGAAGCCCTATGGCCGATATGGATACGAACAACATAGACTTATGATAACACTAACAACATGAAATGAAGCCTTGGTCTGATGGCCGGCCTAACAATATAAGGGGCCATACCCAAGATTAGAAATGAATATGAGAAATGATTGAGAAATGCCCTAAAAAGGGGATGGGAGGGTGGGTATTGCGCACAGGAAACCGACAAAGACCACAGGCGAGCGGGCTGGTTAAATACCCCCCCCCCGGGCTCCACCCATAAATTCAGGCCAGCATACTGGCCTTCTTACTTATGGTTGAAGCCTCATGGCCGATACTGATACGAACAACATAGACTTATGGTAACATTAACAACATGAAATGGACCTGAAGTGTGCCTTGGTCTGATGGCTGGCATACCAAAATAAGGGGGCAAAAACATTCAGGTAGGGTTAAGTTTTATTGGTTTTAGCCTTGTTCATTGAGCGAGTTTGGTAAATGCTTGTGACATTTCCACCTGAGGATTGGGTATGTACCGGGCAAAGCAGTCAGACTTCCACCTGCCTAATCTCTTAATAACATGATCTGGGAACCCATGCCGAGATGCTGTCTAGGCTGCTCCGATACGGAAACAGTGACCGGAGTACTGAGTGGGGTTGAGGTGTAGGTTGCGGAGAAGAATCCTCACGTGTTCCACGAACTGGCTGGCATTTAACGGTTTGACCGGAAAGGGTAGCAGGGGACTAGAATCTGACTGTTCGGGCAGGAGTGACAGTAAGCTGTTAAGTATGGTAACTGGAGACCAACTATTGTTAGTTTTGTAGAGGTGGATATCTATTCCAGGGCCTGATTGCTGGGTTTTGGATACCGCAAGATGGAGGACGAAATGGTCTTGGTAGCGAACCAAGTGATGTCTGCACAGGACTTGGCCTACGGACTTATTGCAGATGAATTCACCAGGCCGCAGGAACCCATAGTAGGCCAGATAGATAGCTGCTTGTATGACCAAGCTAGGGAAAAGACCAAATGGAGAACTGGCAAGCATAGTGGACATGTCTCTAAAGATGTCACTTGTTATAGGCAGGCGTTTGGCCTTGACTATTGGCTGTTGTTTCTGCATGCCGCGTAGGCTGGCTTGGATCGCATGGCTTGCGAACAAGGACGGTCTTGCGGGATCTTGTAGAGCCAGAAATTGTTGGATGCCAGCTAAGTATAGGCGGACTGTATTGTGGGACAGGGCCAAGTGACTATGGCAGTATGAGATGAAGGCCAGTATGTGTTTGGCGTCTGTCGTAGTTCCCACTGAGCAGTTTACTAGGAATTTGAGGCTACATGGTAAACTTTGAGCGTGTTACGGGACAGAGACTGGTTGATGAGCTGGGTCGCCCTGTGAAGATGCTGTTCTAGTCCAGAGTCAGCTGAGACCAGGCCAGGATACGGGCTGATACAGGGTCGACTCCGGGCACCTGCCGAAAGAAGGAGGTGAAATTAAAACGAGACAGTGCGTCTGCGGCAAGGTTGCATTTGCCCGGAATGAATGTACAGTGGATGTTGAATTGGAGCTGAAGGGAAAGTTGTACCAGCCTGCGTAGGAAGGACATAACCAAGAGCGACTTAGACCTGCCTTTAGTAATGATATCTGCCGTGGCCTGGTTGTCGGTAGTGAAGGCCAGTTTGCCCTGTCCAGATATGACCCCAGAGCTGGGCCGCTGCCACTATCGGGTAAAACTCGAAGAGAGAGGAAGTCAGGGTAAACCCGGGGATTGCAAGTATCTCTGGAGGCCAGGGTCCAGCAAACCAATGATGGCCAAAAATTGCAGCGAAGCCTGTGGAGGCTGCGGCATCTGTAACTACCTGTGGTGATTGGTGTGATATCGAAGGTATAAACAATGATATACCATTCCAGGTGGAAATTAACTCCTCCCACATTGATAAGTCTGCTATTGCTGCGCTGTCCAAATTAAGGACCTGATCGGGGTCTTGTACCTGTGAGAAGTAGACTAGGAGGCGTGACACAAAGGACCGACCCTGGGGAATGATTCGCATGGCGAAATTGAGCATGCCCAACAGGAACTGGAGCTGCTTTTTAGTACATTCTCTTGTGTGGGTGAATTCTTGGAGTACTGACCTAATTCAGTTTAATTTGTCAAGGGGGAGGCTAGCATGCATTGAGCAAGTATCTAGGTTAACTCCGAGGAAGGTGATGGAGTGTGCTGGTCCGTCAACCTTGTGTTCGGCGATGGGGACATTGAGATTCCCAAAGACTACTCTCAATTTGTTGAGGTCTCCTGGGGGCATGCTCGACTGTTCAATTAATAAGAAGTCATCCAGTAATGGATGACCTTGTGGCACTGAGCCTTTTGTATAAGTATCCAGGTGAGGGTCTGTGCGAAAGTGTTGAAGAGCCAGGGGCTGCTTTTAGAGTCGAAAGTCAGCTTGGTAGCGAAGTAGTATGCCTCTTTCCACTTAATGCCATGCCAACACCAGGGGGACGGGTGGATAGGCAGGAGTTTAAAGGCGTCTGAGATGTCGGCCTTAGAGAGCCAGGCGCCTGTGCCTGCTTTGATAATGGCCTGAATTGCCATGTCTACTGAGGCATACTTCAGGGAAAACTCCTTGGAGGGAATTAAGGAATTCAGGCTGGGAATGTGGGAAGAATGAGGCGCAGACAGGTCGTACACCAAGCGAGCTTTATTCGAGAACTTGCCCTTGACAAGCCCAATTGGGCTAACTCTCCAAGTGATGAAAGGGGGCTGTGTGAAGGGACCTATGATGAAGTCTCGCTCCAGTTCGGCCTGTAATAGCTGGTCTATGGCCTGCTCATCGGTGGCCGCTGAGCGGAGGTTCCTGCATTCATAGGTTGTATGGGGCAGAGAGATGAGGCCGATGTGGAACCCTGATGTGAATCCTTGGATAAGGAAGGTGGCCAAGGAAGGAGTAGGGTGTGATGAAAGATAGAGCCCCAGCCACAGAACATTAACTCGGCCTAGTCATGCCTTCTTCTGCTGCTTGACCTCGCATAGATTCCTTGAGTGTGCCCTTTGGCATATGATGCAGATATGGAGCAGGCGACATTGGCTAAAATTACATGAGCCATAGTTGTAGTTGTTACAAATGGCTGCTCCTCCTACGGTCCGAACTTGTCCACTTGGGACGTCTGTGCGGGGGCCGACGGGCCTTGCATTGCACTGGAGGTGGAGGGGAACTCGAATGGACGAGTAACTGCTAGCATACCAAGCAGCGGTATGGGAGGAGGATTGGCAGATAGGTGAGCGCATGCCAGCGAAGTGACGGCAGAACAATTCAGTGTCCAAAAGGCTCCAGTCCATGCCTGTCTGAAATTGTGCCAGCCTGGCTGCTGCTTTTGCGGAGAAGGAACGATGGTAATTGTAAAACGAAAAACCTCCATATCTGCAGCCCAAGTCCACCATGGTGTGGAGATATAGATCCAGCTCTTCCCTTCTGCTGGGGGAGGCTGAGCATAAGACATCCCTGACCATGCCGAAGGCCAGCATAAACTCTGGGGAGGACAACTTTCGGTTGAGCCTAGGATCTTTGGCCTTGAGGACCACTGACACGTCTCCCCAGGTACAGGCTTAATTCTCCGCCAAGTCATGGAGTGAAATTAGTAGGGAGGCGAGGTTGACGTCCTTGCCGTCCAGGATGTCCTTCCTAATGCTGGCTGGGACCAGATGTGCTGGGCAGATAGTGGGACTTGTCCCTGTAGTACCTTCAGGAAGGGATGTCAGCACCTGTACTGTGGGTGGGTCAGGAATGGTCGTGGCCGGGCGAGCCTCCAAGAGTGGCACTCTGGCTTGGACATCCATGACTGTAGTCGACAAAGATGACACCATGGTGTGCAGTTGGCATAAGGCAGCGGAAATTGTTTGGAGAGAAGCCTGTTGAGTACTGGGCCCAGCTGTGGCTGGCGGTGGGAAGAGGAGCTTAAAAAGCTCTGCTTTCCTGGCCATAGCAGGGAAAGGCACACCCCTGCACTTCAGTTCCGCCGTTAATTTGGGGATGGTCCATCCCTGAGGGGCTGCACGCTGCCACTGTCTGACATTGGGGAAGGTGACAGAGGGGCGGTGAAGTCTTCGCTGCCAGCTTGAGACATGGCTCTAGGTGGCTTGTGCCCTGGAAGTGATGTGTTGTCTTTTGAGGTCGCAAGATGGTCGACCGAAACCTATTGAGGGTAACATAAAATCTAGATTGTTTCTTTTTCTGTGTAAGAGGGGAGTGTCTGTTTTTTTTTTTTTTTACCTGGGGGAATACCGTCCAACCTGGTGCAGGGTGGACCTACTGAACTTAACTGACCTGGAGAGAGAAATTACATATGACAACTGGTGAGGGGGTTGACTATTTGAATTGAAAAGGTGACTTAAATGACTGGCTTGTGTCACTTTGCAGTGCGTTTATGCGAGCTTGTCGATTTGGTGTGGTTTTGGAAAAAAAAAAAAAAACATTTTTTTTTTCCCGACTTGATGCGACTGTTGCATGAAATGAAATTAGTGAAATGCCTATGCCTAGGTGAAAGCATAAATCAGTGCCGCGACTGCGACAAGCAAGTAACCAAACTGTGGAAAAATAAAATAAAATGAAATGAAATGAGGCCAAGCCAACTGGGGCACGCCGAGACGAATCGATGCATCTCGGATGCCACTGGGTTTGAATTGGAGAACGATATATGACAGTGAAATGAATGAACTGTTTGCCATGATAGAGGCACGAAACGGTCGAGCCGTGGCTGCGACTGACAACGAACCAGACTCTGGAGCATGTACTGAAATGAGGCCAAAAACAACTGGGGCACACCGGGACGAATCAGTGCATCTCAGATGCGACTGGATTTGAATCGCAGCGCATTACGTGACAGTGAAATGAAATGATTTGCCATGACAGAGGCACGAATCGGTCGGCCGCAAGTGCGACTGACTACGAACCGGCCTCTGGAGCATGTACTGAAATGAGGCCAAAAACCCTGGGGCGCGCCGGGACGAATAGCTGCATCTTGATGCAACTGGATTCGGCTCAGAACGTGATACGTGACAGTGAAATGATTACCATGACAGAGACTCGAATCGGTGAGACGAATTTTGCGACTAACAACGAAAACGGGCTCTGGAGCATGTACTGAAATGAGGCCAAAAAACCCTGGGGCACGCCGGGACGAATCGGTGCATAAGGATGCGACTGGATTCGACCCGGGACGTGATTCATGACAGTGAAATGATTGCCATGACAGAGGCATGAATCGGTGAGCCATAAACTGCGACTAACAACGAAGCAGACTCTGGAGCATGTACTGAAATGAGGCCGAAAAACAACTGGGGCACACCGGGACAAATCGGGGCATTATGGATTCCACTAGATTCGAATCGGAGCGCGGTAAGTGACAGAGAAATGAGTGAAATGATTGCTACGACTGAGACACAATTCGGTAAGGGAATCAGGAAGTGAAGGCTTGTGTCTTCACTTCCTGGTTCCCTACTGCGCATACGCAAGTCGCGCAACGCAATACGGATGGTCCCTGCTGTCTCTGGGACCTGTGTGTTTCCCAGCAGACAGCGAGGGGGGGGGGAGTGGCGTAAATACCCACAGTTTCTGCGGATATCTATGCCGGAAGTGGGTGCAAATACCTGTATTATACAGGTATCTGCACCCCCCTCCCTGCTGAAAGGTGCCAATTGTGACACTGGAGGGGGGGAGGAATCCGATGAGCGGAAGTTCCACTTTTGGGTGGAACTCCGCTTTAAATGGTTAAACTTCCCTCTTTTACACACCAAAGTATATTTCTTTGATCTAAAGGACAAATCGTTACGATGTTTATACTTAAGTTCCTCTGCTAAAGAATGTTGTGATTCTTGGCAGACTGTGTTTTTTTTTCCCCTTTCTTTTGCTGTCGGCGTTTGCAGAGCAGAGAGAATTCTCTGCATAGAAAGAATCAGGAAATACTTTGTCATGATCGCAACGGGGAAAAAAGACACGATAACGATTCTTAACGATTAATCGTGAACGATGTGCTCCAATCCATAAAGTGCAAGAGTGCTCCAAAATTCGAGGTGCACCATGCCCCCTCCTGTGTCCCTACTCACCAGATAGAATGGACCCCTAGCTTTTCAGTCTAGGGGTCGTTCAGGCTTAGAATGTTGGCCAGGGATGGCAGATTCACATCAGTTTGCAAAGAAGATCTCACATAATCATGGTAGTCATAAGTGGATAATAGTGCCCAAAATGAGATAAAAGAAGGGGAATATAGTGAAGTACTGCTTGGCAAAGTATTTATTGCGCAAATAATAAATGGGTACTTACAAAATGTATGCTAAAAATAGGCATGTATTGGCAAGAGATTGCAATAAGAAACGCCGCTACTGACTTGCGTTCCACTGACAACTGGAAATGACGTTGTTTGGACTTGAAACCGGAAATTGCGTCAACGCGTTTTGCCCTCCCACAGGGCATCATCAAGGACCTAATTTCCGGTTAGAAGAGCCACCTATAAATACAGGAAGATGGACACCTCTCCCTTAATCAGCCAATCCTTCACGGAAACCTTTCCCTCCGACATGGACACCACCCCGGCAATGGCAGGGAAAGGTTTCCATGTGGGGGGAGGTGTCCGTGTGGGGGGGTGAGGAAAGGTGTCCATGTGGGGGGGAGGAAGTAAAGGTGTCCGTGTGGGGGGGGGAAGTAAAGGTGTCCGTGTGGGGGGGAGGAAGGAAAGGTGTCCATGTGGGGGGGAGGAAGGAAAGGTGTCCATGTGGGGGGGGAGGAAGGAAAGGTGTCCATGTGGGGGGGAGGAAGGAAAGGTGTCCGTGTGGGGGGAGGAAGGAAAGGTGTCCGTGTGGGGGTGAAGGAAAGGTGTCCGTGTGGGGGGGGAGGAAGGAAAGGTGTCCGTGTGGGGGGGAGGAAGGAAAGGTGTCTGTGTGGGGGGGAGGAAGGAAAGGTGTCCTTGTGGGGGGAAGGAAAGGTGTCTGTGTGGGGGGGCAGGAAAGGTGTCTGTGTGGGGGGGCAGGAAAGGTGTCCATGTGGGGGGAAGGGTGTCCATGTGGGGGGAGAGAAAGGGTGTCCGTGTGGGGGGGAGAAAGGGTGTCCATGTGGGGGGGGAAGGGTGTCTGTGTGGGGGGGGAGAGTGTCCGTGTGGGGGGGAGGAAAGGTGTCCGTGGGAGGAAAAAAGGTGTCTGTGGGGGGGAAGGAAAGGTGTCCGTGGGGGGAGGAAAGGTGTCCGTGGGGGGGGAGGTGTCCGCGGGGAGGGTGGTGTCCCTGTGTGGGGGGGGGAGGGTGTCCGTGGAGGGGGAGAAAGGGTGTCCGTGTGGGGGGGAGGAAAGGTGTCTGTGTGGGGGGGGAGAGTGTCCGTGTGGGGGGGAGGAAAGGTGTCCGTAAGGGGAAAAAAGGTGTCTGTGGGGGGGAAGGAAAGGTGTCCGTGTGAGGGGAGGAAAGGTGTCCGTGGGGGGGGGGGTGGTGTCCCTGTGTGGGGGGGAGGAAAGGTGTCCGTGGGGGGGGGAGGGTGTCCGTGGAGGGGGAGGAAAGGTGTCCGTGGGGGGAGGAAAGGGGTCCCTGTGGGGGGGGAAGGGTGTCCGTGGAGGGGGAGGAAATGTGTCCGTGGGGGGAGGGGGAAGGTGTCCGTGTGGGGGGGAGGGAAGGTGTCCGTGTGGGGGGGAGGAAAGGTGTCCGTGTGGGGGGGAGGAAAGGTGTCCGTGTGGGGGGGAGGAAAGGTGTCCGTGTGGGGGGGAGGAAAGGTGTCCGTGGGGGGGGAAGGGTGTCCGTGGAGGGGGAGGAAATGTGTCCGTGGGGGGGAGGAAATGTGTCCATGGGGGGGGAGGGAAGGTGTCCTTGTGGGGGGGAGGGAAGGTGTCCGTGTGGGGGGGAGGGAAGGTGTCCGTGTGGGGGGGAGGAAAGGTGTCCGTGTGGGGGGGAGGAAAGGTGTCCGTGTGGGGGGGGAGGAAAGGTGTCCGTGGGGGGGTGTGGGGAAAGGTGTCCGTGTCGGGGGGGGAAGGTGTCTGTGTCGGGGGGGAGAAGGTGTATGCGTGAGGGGATAGGGGTCTGGGTGAGGGGTCTGCCTGAGGGGATAGGGGTCTGGGTGTGGGGAAAGGTGTATGTGTAAGGAGACAGGGGTCTGGGTGAGGGGAAAGGTGTATGTGTGAGGCAGCGTTGCCAACCTACCAGATTGAAATTTACTGACACAACACCCAAAATTTCCTGGCACAGCCAAATTTTTACTGGCATTTCCACAAGTTACAAAATTACAGTTTTAAGCGCAAATTTCAGTATGTAGGCTACAAACAAGTACAATATGCAATTAGCAATGTGATTTCAGGTAGATATTGAGGCAGAAAACATAGGATTCAGGAGGGTAAGAAATTAGAATAGGAAGGCACACACACATGAAGCTGACGCTTGGTCCCTTCAGTCTAAATAGCACTGACAATCTCGCTCCCAACCTGCCCTGCTCCTGTCCTGCAGACCCACACACGAGGCTCTGGCCACTCTGCTTGGCACCCTTGCATCATGACATCACACAACACGCTCGGACACCGCCTCCACCAGAGCTGCCCAAACACACTGTAGCAGGGACTCGTATGGTCTCGGCCGGCTCTGGACCGAGCCGAACATCACAGCCATATTTTTTACTGGCAACTTTTTCCTTTTACTGGCAGGAGAAAATTGCTTGTTTTTTACTGGCTGCCAGTTAAAATACTGACGGTTGGCAACACTGGTGTGAGGGGATAGGGGTCTGAGCGAGGGGATAGAGGTCTGGGCGAGGGGATAGAGGTCTGGGCGAGGGGACAGAGGTCTGGGCGAGGGGACAGAGGTCTGGGCGAGGGGACAGAGGTCTGGGCGAGGGGACAGAGGTCTGGGCGAGGGCATAGAGGTCTGGCTGAGGGCATAGAGGTCTGGCTGAGGGCATAGAGGTCTGGCTGAGGGCATAGAGGTCTGGCTGAGGGCATAGGGGTCTGGCTGAGGGGATCGGGGTCTGGCTGAGGGGATCGGGGTCTGGCTGAGGGGATAGGGGTCTGGCTGAGGGGATAGGGGTCTGGCTGAGGGGATAGAGGTCTGGCTGAGGGGATAGAGGTCTGGCTGAGGGGATCGGGGTCTGGCTGAGGGGATCGGGGTCTGGCTGAGGGGATCGGGGTCTGGCTGAGGGGATAGGGGTCTGGCTGAGGGGATAGAGGTCTGGCTGAGGGAATAGGGGTCTGGCTGAGGGAATAGGGGTCTGGCTGAGGGAATAGAGGTCTGGCTGAGGGCATAGGGGTGTGAGTGAGGGCATAGGGGTGTGGGTGAGGGGATCGGGGTCTGGCTGAGGGGATCGGGGTCTGGCTGAGGGGATCGGGGTCTGGCTGAGGGGATCGGGGTCTGGCTGAGGGGATCGGGGTCTGGCTGAGGGGATCGGGGTCTGGCTGAGGGGATCGGGGTCTGGCTGAGGGGATCGGGGTCTGGCTGAGGGGATAGGGGTCTGGCTGAGGGAATAGGGGTCTGGCTGAGGGAATAGGGGTCTGGCTGAGGGAATAGGGGTCTGGCTGAGGGGATAGAGGTCTGGCTGAGGGCATAGGGGTGTGGGTGAGGGCATAGGGGTGTGGGTGAGGGGATAGGGGTCTAGGTGAGGGGATAGGGGTCTAGGTGAGGGGATAGGGGTCTAGGTGAGGGGATAGGGGTCTGGCTGAGGGAATAGGGGTCTGGCTGAGGGAATAGGGGTCTGGCTGAGGGAATAGGGGTCTGGCTGAGGGGATAGAGGTCTGGCTGAGGGGATAGAGGTCTGGCTGAGAGGATAGAGGTCTGGCTGAGAGGATAGAGGTCTGGCTGAGAGGATAGAGGTCTGGCTGAGGGCATAGGGGTGTGGGTGAGGGCATAGGGGTGTGGGTGAGGGGATAGGGGTCTAGGTGAGGGGATAGGGGTCTAGGTGAGGGGATAGGGGTCTAGGTGAGGGAATAGGGGTCTGGCTGAGGGAATAGGGGTCTGGCTGAGGGAATAGAGGTCTGGCTGAGGGAATAGAGGTCTGGCTGAGGGGATAGAGGTCTGGCTGAGGGGATAGAGGTCTGGCTGAGAGGATAGAGGTCTGGCTGAGGGCATAGGGGTGTGGGTGAGGGGATAGGGGTCTAGGTGAGGGGATAGGGGTCTAGGTGAGGGGATAGGGGTCTAGGTGAGGGGATAGGGGTGTGGGTGAGGGAATAGGGGTCTGGCTGAGGGAAAGGAGTATGTGTGAGCGCTGTGAGGCGCGGAGAAGTCCCCCTCAGGCCAGCCATGGTTCTCACACTCGTCTCCTACTTCTCGTATTGGAGGCGTGTGAGGAGAAAAGGGAGGAACTGCAGGACGGCGCTTCCATGGATGGGCGGAGGAGAAGAGGAGGGGAGAAGAAGAGGGAGAAAAGAAGAAGAAGGAGGAGGAGGGGGGAGAAGTGCTGTATTGAGTGGAAGAGGAAAAAATGTGTGTGTGATCGGCGGGATGAGAAGGAAGGAGCCCGGACACAGGGCGGCTCCATCCCACATACACTAAGCACAGGCAGCTCTCCTCAGGGCCCCGCAATCACAGAGCGCCATTCTCCTCCTGGCCGGGCTCCGGACAAAGTTGTGGAGAAGAGGGAAGACGAGGCGGAAGAGGCTCATAGAACGAGTGCTGAGGGCGGGGAGCCGGGCTCATTCCCCGCTCCCCCGGAATAAAGTTTTGGTGAAGTTTTGTCCCCGTACTGCTCGGGAGGAGGAGGGCGGCTCACCCTGGAGGCTGTGTCCATCAGCCTGTTTTCGGAGATCAGGAGGGGGCACGGTGCCGGGCTAGGCAGGAGAGCCATGATGAGCTCCGGCGGAGGAATGGGCTCGGGGGGCGGCGGAGAAGTGGTCTGCTCCGGCTGGCTCAGGAAATCACCGCCCGAGAAAAAGTTGAAGCGTTTCGTAAGTATGAAGAATGGTGGAGGGGGGAGGAGCGGGCCTCGGCGTGCCTGGGAGCACCGGCTGACGACGACACAACTATCATAACAACTGCCGGGGGAGGAGGAGGGGCACCCAACTTCACAGGGGGTTCTGCATTATTGGGGGGACATACAGTCAAAAGTTATATGTCATGGAGGGGACATCTAACTTCAGGAGTTATGTTATGGGACACATATATTCAGAGGTTATGAAGAGTAGTCGCTGAACTTTAGAAGATATCTATCATAAAGTGCCACCTAACTTCAGGGGTTATGTGTCAGAGAGGGACTACCTACCATCAGGGGGTTACGTGTAAAAGGGTCACCTAACGTCAGGGGTTTCGTATCACCTAACGCCAGGTGTTACGTATCAGAGAGAGGGGCCACCTAACATTGGGGGTTACGTATCATGAGTAGGGGTCACCTAACGTCAGGGGTTTTCCTATCATGAATAGGGGTTACCTAACGTCAGGGGTTTTCCTATCATGAATAGGGATCACCTAACATTGTGGGTTACGTATCAGAGAGAGGGGCCACCTAATGTCAGGGGTTACATATCAGTACGAGGGGCCACCTACCATCAGGGGTTGTGTATAAGGACTGTTCACCTTACACCAGGAGCTACGTATCATGGAGAGGGGCCACCTACTGTCATGGGTTATATATGAGGGGCCACCTAACTTCAGGAATTGTGTATCATGACTAGGCGCCTAACGTCATGGGGTTATGTATCATGAAGTGAGGTCACCTACCATCAGGGGTTATGTATCGTGACTGGGCAAGTAACATCAGGGGTTATGTGTCATGGAGAGTGTCCACCTAACATCAGGGGCTATATATCATGGAGAGGGGCCACCTAACATCAGGGGTTACGTATTATGACGGGGCACCTAACTTAGGGGTTACGTATCATGGAGAGAGGCCACCTAATGTCAGGGGTTAAGTTTCATGAAGAGAGGCCAGCTAACATCAGGGATTACACATAATTAGGGGCCACCTAACATCAGGGGTTACATATTGTGGAGAAGGGCCACCTAACATCAAGGGTTCCGCATCATGGAGAGAGGCCACCTAACATCAGGTGTTATGTATCATGATGGGGCACCAAATGTCAGGAGTTACGTATCATGACTGGGCACTTAACATCAGGGGTTATGGATCATGTAGAGGGGCCACCTAACAGGGGGTTATGTATCATGAGGAGCCTGCTTAGAGTTTGTAGCAGTTTGTCTATTGCTGTGCCCATTACACCAGTACTGTATGATACATTATGCTCGATTGGTGACAGATTTGTGGTGGAAAGTGGCCTTTAAACATACAGAAATCAGACTTACACAGAATCCTTTTATAAATTGTTAGAAATAACCCACTGATCTGACTGAAATACAGGTTTCCCGGCATGGCAGACATAACCTGCCCTACACAGTCATCCTTGACACGTTCATCTTGGGTGTAATGTAGTCTGAGGAAGGTAGACCCTAGTTATCAATCACCAGACATTGTGTTAAGTTCCCACAAATGTGCCATGCTGCTGTAGTGGACAAGTGTTTCCTTCTGTCCTTCCAGAAGTCACACAATATTTCTACTGTAGAGTAGGAAGGGCTAAGGAATGATGTCTTGGATAGGGGTTTACCAAGTTGGTGGAGAAGGTGGACTTGATGCTTTGGAGAGTGTCGGTATTTGTATAGTGGTTCGAATCTGCCATCCGGGAGGCTATCAGTACATACTGCATCTCTGTTCTAATAAAATGAATATGTCAGCTGAAGGGGAGATGTGGTAAGAATTGTCCCATGCTTCCTGACTGTGGGATTCGCCTACCATGGCAGGAATGCTTTAGGTTTGTGCCATTGACATCAGTGTATCTTCAGTTTGAGACCTTTTGATATCATTCACAATTCACCGACAGGTGTATTTGACCTGCAGTTGATCATCTTCTGACCTGTGTTTGATCTACTTCAAGTTGGATTTTCACTCCTTCATTCTTAGTCTGGTCTTAGACAGAGCAAATTTTTTTCCTGCAACCACGGGTTGCAGGAAAGAAAATCGCTTGATTCCCTGATCAACACAGTGTTGACAGGGGAATCCCTCCTGCCAAGCCATTGCTCTCCCTGTCGGAAGAACACAGTGATTATTCCTTGCGACTATAATGGCCACTTGCAATAATTGCATGAAAAATCCAGCAGACTGCTTGTACCCAAGTTGTTTGATCGATCAACTTGGGAACGTTCAGCTTGCCCACACATGGTTCGAACCTCGGCTGGTTCCTGCTGAAACAGCCAAGATTCTAATTATCTATGGCTGACTTTACACTTGCATAGAGCTGTATAGGAGCGCAAACCCTGTTTTGAAGCAAACAAACTTTTGTCCACACAAGCTGTTGGGCACTCCATGACACTGTGCCTTAGGACCCAGAGAATTAATACTTTACATATGACTCTTCCCATAATGCATTGCTCAGCTTCTGAGTAACCAGTCACCCGGACCCGAACACTCTCATATGGTGCTGGGAAAGTGCTTGCTGAGCCCTCAAGATGGCCATACACTGCTCATACTTGAGTTGTGATTGGCCTGTTGGCACCACCTAGCTTGAGTACAGTAGCCGCAGAGGAGATTCCTTCATCCATTCTGCTTTACTGTTTAGTAAAAACAAACAGACCTGCACGTGTGGCGCAACACAACACCAAGCTGTAAATGCTCTGAGCACTGTTAGATTTTTTTCCCTGTACAAGCAAAGATTAGATTTGTATGTAAAGCAATTGTTCTACTATTTTATGCAGACATAATTCTGAGAGATTGAGGTACATACACATCTGTTGGGGGGGGGGGGGGGTAGGTGGATTAGATTAGGTCAAGGCAAAAATAAGTGCACTCTGTCTTCTATTGCCCTTATCTTTTTTTGCCCTAACTTAACCCACAACCCCCCTCCACAGAGGTGTACTTGCCTCAGACCAATGGCTGTGGCCTCTGGTTATTTGTTTACAGAGCGCCACTAATCTCACTCGCAGCACCTGCATAATGGAGCCCTATAGATTTTATGGCGCTGTGTTCTGAGGCCGTAGTAGAAGAGAGACTGTGCCCTAGAGGTCCGTGGGGCTTTAATGTGCAGGCAAACAAATACCAGAGGCCAGAGTTATTGGATTGAGGTAGGTATGCAGCTGTGAAATTCAGCCACTTTAGCAGGAACTGACTGAATTTCAATCCATGTATGACCATTCTCGATCATGAGAAGTTAATCTATCAGATGACTTCTCACAAACGGGACTGTTGAAAAATGTGATCAGTGCTGCAGTTAGTAACCTGCAGCTCTGATCTGTGTATTGTGACAGTGGGAAGGCAGGAGAGTTTCCCTGTTGTCAGAATACAATGACACAGCTGGGGGCATTTCTGCATCCACACTGAATGTGTTGAAGGGGGAATAGGTTCAGCCAGGTGGCTGAACGAAAGAAACTGAACCATGTATGGGCAGCTTAAAGCGGAGTTCCAGTCACCCGTGGGAAAAAATAAGTCAGCAGCTATAAAAACTGTAGCTACTGACTTTTAAAAAAAAACAGCCACCCACCTGTCCCAGGATCCAGCAGTGTGCTCACCCCAGTTGGTCTCGCAGCTGTCTTTGATCACCGGCATCCTCACTATGGGCACCCGGCTGTGAGTTTGTGGCTTCACAGCTGTGTGCCCACTGCGCATCAAGAATGGTATATGCAGTCTTCTGGGACCTGTCAGTGTCTCAGAAGACTGCAGGGGGTACCTGTCAAAATCAGATACCCCCCTGCTACTCATAGGTGCCACTTGTTCAAGAGGAGCAGGGAACTAGACCTTTTGGGTGGAGCTCCTCTTGTAAGCTGTAGTAAACTGCTGCATTAGAACAAAAAATTTAAAAAAATCAAGGCAATGGCATAATGTATCGCATACTAGCACATTATGAAATACTTACCTTAGAACAAAGCCCTCCAGCGATGTGCTGTCAGGGCTTCTATCTTCACCTGGTCTTCTTTCCATGTTTGCGGGCTCCAGCTATATGAGTGGCTGGGGCTGCGATGACGTCACTCCTGTGCATGTGCATGGGAGCCCAAGGCTCCGGGAAAAAACCCTGAAGGTCTGGCATACCGTGACGTCACAGGCTGCAGCCAGTGTGAATATCCCCTAAACACCGCAAGTTTAGGAGATATTCACTGTTATCATAAGCTTATCTATGGGTATAAGTTCCAAAAATGAGTTGACCACCAAGTGTACTTTGTCTAGAAACTGCACTTCTCCTTTAACATGAAGGAAGTTGTAGAAGTTAAACACCATTTATTTATTTATTTTTGTATCATCACAGAGTGTTACTATTGCAAAACAATACCTTGAAGTTGTAGTCTAGTGACCTGGGTTTGTTGCATTTAGTGAATTCCCCAAATAGAAGTGTGTGTATTGCAGCAGATTGCGGCCTGCATTCCTCCTGGGACACATGCCACCTCTGTAGGGGGTTGGGCTCTATCTGTGCCAGTTGTTGTTGCCGCAGGGAGGGTGCGGGACAAGTTATGTTTGTAGTGTGTGCTGGTTGTTATTCCCAGCTACGAGTTCAGTTTCAAAACAGTCTGCTCTTGTGAGCGGTAGTCTGTGTGGGAATTTGGCTGGCAAGATTGTTGTCAGGAGGCTTCACGTAATAGTGGCTGTTTGCTGAGAGGGCAGATTCCTGCACTCAGTGGAAAGGCTGAAAGTTGAGTACTAGCAGCTCGCTAATAGGGTGTCTGAACCTTTTTAATTCCCTATATTCTAGGCTGTTCTGTACTGACAGAGCATAGTAGGCTAAATGCTCTTATGCATCGGTGTAACACTGTTGTAATGTATTGCTGCTGCCCTGTAAACCATTATGCATAATGGGTCATTTTAGACTTAGTCTGTGAGTATTTTTGTCTTGGCTTAAGTACTACCCAAAGACTGACTGACTTTTTTTTTTTTTATTTTGTTTTTAGTTTTGAATGAAGTGGGCAAAAATTAGACAGATTGGGGGTTATTTACTAAAGGAAAATCCACTTTGCACTGAAAGTGCACTTGGAAGTAAAGTCGCTGTAGATCCAAGGGGGACACGCAAGGAAGATAAAAAAAAACAGCATTTTAGCTTGCAGATGATTGGATGATTAAATCAGCAGAGCTTCCACTCATTTCAGATCTACCCCTTAGATTTAGAGCGACTGCACTTCCAAGTGCACTTGCAGTGCAAAGTGGATTTGCTTTTCATAAATAACCCCCCTCTGTCAACTTCTTATTGCTGTCTGTAACCTCTACCCAACTGTCTGCTGTCAGATAGAAGCTCTGCAGCCTCCAGATTGCATTCCATACACACCTGGCACTTAAAATCCCCCCTAAAAAATTTAAGCGATTGGAAATGCACGCTTCACTGGTACTACAATGCAGGAGAATGTTGATTGCGCTACGTGTTACTTATTGCTGCGCACTTCAGAGTGAGAGCAGTAATTCTAGGCTCACTATTTCTGGTCGACTCTAAACTGATGACATGTAGGGGCGTCTGTGGAAAGCATTAGGGTACTGAAGTTTGTTGCCATTGCAATTTCAGGGCTCAACATGTTGGGTACCATTTACTTGGCATAACCTCATCTTTTATGTTTTATCAAAAGGTGAGTAATATATAATAATATGTAATAATAATAATTTACTTTAGTGTATTTTTGCAAACATTTTATTTTTTATAAACTGTTGCTCTAATATTGTGTGACATAAAAATTTTGAGCTACCACTATTTTATTCTCTAGGATGTGCACTTTACAGAAGAATTATATATTATCTGAATCTTCAGGCCTGAAAAAATGATTTTATGGAAAAATGTCTCAGGTAGTGAAAGGGTTAACGCAGCACTGTGAGCAAAACCTCACCCCCCCCCCCCCCCCCCAATATTGAATAGAGTAATGCCCCGTACACATGATCCGAATATCGTATGACCGATCATATGAAAAATAGAAATTGAATAACTAAATAAAGTCACAAATTCTCGTACGACAGACAAAAAAAATCGGAAGTGATGTCATGTGTTGTAATGTATTTGTATTGTATTTTCGAACGACAACTATACTGACTAAACGAAAATCGTATGATCTGGAATCGTATGAGGAAAATTTACGGGTATGTCAGATCAAATAATATCGGATGAACGGTCGTGATTGGCTGTCGAAAGTAGTGTACACGCGATTCGAAAATTGTACGATCCTTCCTCGGACGACCGTTTTCGTACGATATTCGGATCGTGTGTATGGACCATTGGGGAGGGGGGGGGGGGTTAGAACACCTGGCAGTTATCCTTTTTTTGCCAACTGTGTCTTATTGTGACATATTCCCTTCACTTCCAGACCCATAGCCAAAATCTTTTCAAAGAGAGGGAATTCCTTGGTGATGATGGTACAGGTGGGGGGGGGGGGGGGGGGGGGCACGCAATAGCATATATCCCTAAGCCCATGTTCACATCGGGCCAATTTGGCATGTGATTTGACATGTCAAATTGGCTGCTATTGCTGGCAGTAGCACCGTCCAAATCTGTGCGACACCGACTTTACAGCGCTACACCGATTCCCAAAAATAGTTCCTGCACTACTTTTGGAGACTTTGGGGGTGATTTCAATAGACATCTGTGCATGAACCCACACAGATGTCTCTGAAATCGCTCCAGAAGTCGGGCTGACATGCGGGACACAGACTGCATTAGAAACCTGACAGGTGTTCTAATCACTCTCCACTCCTATCCAAATCCAAAGAAAAAAAAAGTTTTGCTCTTAGTTATCCTTAAGTGCCGGTTCACACTGGGACGAGTTGTCAGGCGACTTAGCCGCCTGACAAGTCGCGTCCCATTCTGTACAATGGAACCGTTCTAATCAGAGAGACGCAAGTCGCTCCGACTTAGAAAAAGGTTCCTGTAAGACTCTGGGGGCGACTTGAGGGGCCTTGCATTGACTTCTATACAGAAGTCGTTTTGCAAGTCGCCGCTCCTGTCGTGTCCAGGTCGCCTGAGGCAGTCGCACTGCAAGTCGTGCTGCCTTTAGTGTGAACCGACACTTAATGACATCCAAACTCGCCTTGCCAATAGATGAGCATTGCAGCACATAACACACACACACAATAACGCATCACTGTGCATCGTGGTGCACTGCTTTCACAAAAAAAGTATGCACCTTTTTGTTTGTTAGGCCTAGTCTACACGTGTTGATTAGTTAATTAAAGCACCTACTGCTTTTACATGCATTTTCTTTATGTGCATTTTGATGCTTACTTGAAGCTTTAGGCTAGGTTCACACTATTGCGAAACCTGCATCCAATTCGCATAGCAGGAGATTGTGACCGGCTCACACATCCCTTGGGCAAATTGCACAGGGGTCCTGTGCGTCTTTTGGTCCGTTTCAGGTCCGAATTCAGCCCAAAATTCGGGCTGAAATCAAACCTGAAAATGTGAATGGAGAAGCACAGGACTCTTGCTTTGAACCGGTGCGTTCAGTGTGAACCCAGCCTGAAAGGAAATTTGGCAAATGCCCTGTGTGAGTTGGTTTTCTACTTGTTTTAAAGGGGAAGTAGAAGTAATATGAAATGGGAAGTGATGACGAGGAAGTCACCAGATTTGAGGCATGTGGTGGAGGTGTTGGTGTGCTTTCTGGTAGTACATTCCCCCCTCTCAGTAGTAGTATCTTCCTTCCTGCTAGGTAGTAACACAGGGATTGATTTACTAAAACTGGAGTGCTAGATCTGGTCTAGTTCTGCATAGTAGCCAATCAGCTTCTAACTTCAGCTCGTTCAATTAAGCTTTGACAAAAAAAAAAATGGATGCAGATTGGTTTCTCTGTAGAGCTGCACCAGATTTTGCACTCTTTAGTAAATCAACCCCACAATGCCTGGGATTTCTAAACGAAGCTAATTTCAGCTGCTCATCTTCTGGTGAACAGAACTGTTTGTATGAGCTTTTTCTGCAAGCTGAATTTCCATATAGCAAATCCCCTGACAGTTTAACAGTTTAACTTGTAATATAAAGCAAACTTTAACTGAGATTTGCCTCTAGTAGTTATACTCCTTTCCATGCCCTGTTGACTGTATATAGTCCTAAACTGTTTGTTGTCCAAAAAAAAAAAAAAAAATACTCGTTCCCTTAAAGCATGACTAACAGCACAGTGCTTGTGCTGTGTCATTTGGTCCCCTGTATAACCTAAAATACCTGGCTGGTTCTGCCCTCCCCCTGTAAACTGACCACGTTTTTTTCATGGCTGCTGAGCCCCGACACCGTGGTCAGTTTACGTGCCTCCGTCATCCACTGCCCTTCTCTGTCCCCCCCCCCCCCCCCCCTGCTTATCAGCTCAAGACACTGCCCGTCCCTCCTGCTGCTATAAAAACTATATTATATTCATCCCACCCCCTCAGTTAAATAAAAATGTGTCCCAGTGTCTGAGCTATATAAAAAAAATGCTGATTTCTACCTTATATTAGAGAGAGTCCCCCAGCGCTCACGTGGCTCCTCGGCTGATTTCAGTTGGGAATTCTCGGCCCCTCCTACTGTAGCTGTCAGCCTGGGAGAGAAGAGAGATGAGGAGTCACGTGAGCACTGGGAGATGCTCTGATATAAGGTAGAAATCAGCATCTTTTTTATATAGCTCAGACACTGGGACACATTTTGTTATATAACAGAGGGGATGGGATGAATATAATAAAGTGGCTTAACAACCACTTTAAGCCTAGTACACAAGGGCCGAATGGGCCGGTTCAGTAAAAACCGGCCGACATTCGGCCTGTGTGCACGGCAGCCGCTCTAACAGAAGGGGCATGACCAAAAAAGGTCTGCTGACCGGCTCCCGATTAGCACTCTCAGCCAATGGCTGAGAGCGCTGACTGGAGTGTTCTGGCGAGGGTGCCGTCCTCCTGTCAGAACATAATAGAACAGCAGGGGAGATTGAATGTTGTAAAGCGCTGCGTGAACTGTCGGCGCTATATAAATCCCGTATAATAATAATAATAATAATAAGTACTAAAATTGGATTGTTCGAACAGTGACTCTAGCTGTCAGTTTTTTTTTCTTTCAACCTGCTGGGTTGAACAAAAAAGACTAGTATTGTTTACGAGGCTTTAGTGTTCAGAGGTTTTAGTGTGGCAGACTTGCAACCGATCGCTACATGTTGGGTAAACTTTGCCACAGGCATGAAACCTCCGCTGCCTGTTGAAGCTTAAAGGGGAGTGGCAGTTGGTGGGTGGTAAAAACATGGCTCAAACGTGCATATAATTATGAACTTCTACAACATTGCAAAACCATTTTGCTGTCAGATGACGTTAACGTTTTGTGTGTGTGTGTGTGTGTGTGTGTGTGTGTTGTGTGGTTTTTTTTTTTTTTTTTAAATCTTTTTTTGCCCCAATGAAGAAGCGAGAAATCTACTTTAGGGCCCAGTCATTATCCATTGTGGTGTTGTGGCTATATGCACCAAGTAATGCTAAATGTGTTGGTGCAATGCTGTGCCATTTATTCTGAATGACACCCCTGTATATTGCAGTGTGGTAATGCACTAACCTTTGGTGCCTAGACAAAAAATGGTGCATGCATTGCAGTGATGCCATGATGCATTCAGAATGAATGACACCACATTACGCCAACATATTTAATGCACATTGTTATGCATTAATGTGATGCACAGCCGCTGGTGTGAACCAGCCCTTAATATCCTGTAACTATGTATCTTCTTTTCATAAATAATATGATTCTGTAATGGCTTCCTCAATAAAATAAGCAGATTCCCTAGGAAATGCATTGAGGTTTATCTAAACCTGGGATGTCCAACCTGCGGCCCAACACAAAAATATAAACTTACTTAAAAATGTTAATTTTGTTTGAGGGGGGGGGGGGGGAGCGATTTGCATTTACTCTTAGTGAACACATGGTTGTTGACAGTTTACTATTTACTTTTATTAATTTTATCTTCCCAAAGAAAAATATCCCACTCTTCACAATCATGCCTTATTCATGTCATCAGTTTTCAGCAGTACCTATATTTGTGAGCAACTATTTTCAAGGATAAAGCACATGAAGGGCAAAATTAGAATTGCTACTGCATCCATCGTAACAGATATTTGATGCGTTAGTTTATCAAAAACGGTGTCAAATATCGCACTAGTTTTATGTTGCCCTCTTACTTTTATAATAAAAAAAAAAATTAAGTTTTATTACTCGGGTACATTATCTACAGTAAGGTCCATATATATTAGGACACGGGCAAAATTTTCATACTTTTGGCTTTAATTGAAGGGGTTGAACATAAATCTCAAGTACAAATTTTAGGAACTGCAAACATTTTTTACACAGTCCTCCCATTTTCAGGGGCTCAAATGTAATTGGACAAATGAATATAATCATTTTTGATATTTTGTTGAGAATCCTTTATTGACAATGACTGCCTGAAGTCTGGAACCCAAAGACTGTGTTTCCTCCTTTCTGATGCTTTGTCAGGCTCTAACTGCAGCTGTCTTCAGTTGTTCTTTGTGGTTATTTCTGCCTTTAGTTATGCCTTTAGCAAGTGAAATGCATGCTCAATTGGGTTGAGATCAGTTGATTGACTCGGCCATTGCAGAATATTCCACTTCTCTTCCTTCAAAAGCTCCTGGGTTGCTTTTGCTGTGTGTTTTGGATCATTGTCCATCTGTACTGTAAGGCACCATCCAATCAACTTTGCTGCATTTGGCTGAATCTGGGCTGACCCTATATCTCTAAACACTGCAGAATTCATCCAGCTGCTTCTGTCCTCCGTCGCATCATCAATGAACCAGTGCCACTGGAAGCCATGCTTGCCCATGCCATCACACTGCCTCCACCGTGTTTTACAGTACAGATGACTGTGTTCTTTGGATCATGAACTGTTCTAAACCTTCTCCACTCTTCTTTTTTTTTTTTTTTTCTTCCCGCATTCTGGTACAGATTAATCTTAGTTTCATCTGTCCAAAGAATGCTTTTCAAGAACTGGTCTGGCTTTTTTGGATGTCTTTTGGCAAAGTCTAATCTGGCTTTTCTATTTCTCAGGCTTATGAATGGTTTGCACCTTGTGGTGAACCCTCTGTATTTGCTCTCGTGACATCTTCTCTTGATTGTAGACTTTGACAATGATACGCCCATCTCCTGGAGAATGTCCTGGATGTCTGGATGTTGTGAATGGGTTTTTCTTTACCATAGAGAGGATCCTGTGATCATCCACCACTGTTGTCCTCTGTGGACGTCCAGGCCTTTTTATGTTGCTGAGCTCACCAGTGCGTTTTTTTCTTTCCTCAGAATGTACCAAACTGTTGATTTGGCCACTCCTAATGTTGCTGCTATCTCTCTGATGGATTTGTTTTGTTTTCAAAGCCTTACAGTGGCCTGTTTCACTTACATGGACAGCTTCTTTGAACGCATGATGTAGGTTCACAGCAATAGATTTTCAAATACCACACTAATGCCCCGTACACACGATCCAAAAATCGGACGACAGATTGTCTGTCTGACTTTTTTCCCTTACTAGTTGCAATTAGAAATTGACAAGATTACTAAAGTCACAAATTCTCATACGACAGAAAAGAAAATCGGAAGTGACGTCATATGTTGTGTTGTAGTGTATTTGTATTGTATTTTTGGACGACCACTGTACTGTCTAAACGAAAATCGTATGATCTGGTATCGTACGAGGAACATTTTCGTGCTTGTCCGATCAAATGATATCGGCTGAACTGTTTTGATCGGCTCTGTACTAACGATCCGATTATCGTACGATCGCGTCGAAAGCGGTATTTCTCGGCCGGTTTTCGGATCGTTTGTATGGATCATTAGACTCAACTCCAGACCTTTTACCTGCTTAATTGATGAAGATCTATCGAAGGAGTAGCCTACACCTGGCCATGAAACAGCTTTTTGATTCAATTGTCCAATTTACTTTTGGTCTCTTGAAAAAGGAGTGGTGGCTATTCATAAGAGCTGTAATTCCTAAGCCCTTCCTCCGATTTGGATGTACGTGCCCTCAAATTAAACCTGAGAGTGTGCACATTCAGCCCATATCCATTATATAATTATAGCTTGAATATGTTTTGATAAATGCCTGAAAAAAAACTAAAATTGTGCCTGTGTCCAAATATATATGGACCTAACTGTATATCAGTAAGCCCCGGTTCACACAGGGGCGGCACGACTTGCAGGTCGCCTCACCGAGGCGACCTGCACACGACTGCCACGGCGACTTGCAAAACGACTTCTGTATAGAAGTCTATGCAAGTCGCCCCCAAAGTAGTACAGGAACCTTTTTCTAAGTTGGAGCGACTTGCGTCGCTCCTATTAGAACGGTTCCATTGTACAGAACGGGAGGCGACTTGTCAGGCGGCTAGGTTGCCTGACAAGTCGCCCCTGTGTGAACCGGCACTGATTGTTAACTTGTGATCTGTCCGACTTTTTCTGCTCATCAGCTATCCTTATTGTTAGTGTGGCCCAAGACAACTCTTCTTCCAATGTGGCCTAGGAAGTAGAGCTGCACTATTCTGGCTAAAATGAGAATCGCAATTTTTTTGCTTAGAAGATAGATCACGATTCTTGTGGCGTAACATCATCTTTCACATTAAAGCAAAAAAAATTGTGCTAACTTTACTGTTTTGTTTTATTTATTTATTTATTTTTTATTTATTCATTGAAGTGTATTTTTTCTCAAAAGATTGCGTTTGAAAGACTGCTGAGCAAATACAGTGTGCCATAAAATATTGCAGCAATTAACATTTTATTTCCTAGGGTCTCTGCTAAAATATATATAATGTTTGGGGGTTCCAAGTAATTTTCTAGCAAAAAATATTGATTTTAACTTAAACAAGTGTCAGAAAAAGATTTAGACTTTAAGTGGTTAAACTTCCTGCGTTTACATGTTGTTAAAAACTTGGCAGACTGCCTGGATTTTTTCTTTACACACAGTTTATCCCTTTTGTAACTAACTCTTCCTTCTTAGATTAATGTTTCATGTTAAAAACTTGGCACACTGCCTGGATGTTTTCTTTTGACAGCTGAGTGAGCGGATAACTCGCTCCACTTGTTATATGAAAGAACCGGCAAACTCTGCAATAGAGATCGTCAGGGGGGTTGAATTGAGATCACAATTTTTTTAATGATTAATTGTGCAGCTCTACTAGGAAGGTCAAAAGGTTGGAAACCCCCTAAACCCAATACAAAAGTGTTATGTTATTATTTAACAGTCTGTAAATGGGGTGGCAACAATCAGAGGTGGTGGTGTTTTTGTTTTTTGTGATCTAGCAGCATTGTCACTCTGGACTGCACTCCTGATTCTGGACTTCAGACACCTTCCCCTCTCCCCCTCTTCTGTGCATGGGGAGGAGTTCTTTTAGCTCACACAAGAGAACTGATGAAAGCTGAGATTTCAGTTCAGAAAGATTACAAGCCCGCTGGATTACTAGCAGGACTGTCTGATATTTTTCTGTACTTGCAAGAAATGTGCTGAAATTGATAAAAGAAAACTAATGCTGCTACCACATTCAAAGAATGGTAAGCTGCAATATATCAAAATACAGCCAAAGACTGCTGCACAAGTCCCAAATCCAGTTACTATGTGATGCATAAGCCTCATAAAGTAAACAAAATTATTCTTTACCCTCTTCTCCTTCTCCCAGACACTGCAGCTCACAGTGAGAGGGTTATTGCTGTCAATCCAAAAGCAGTGGATAAAGACTAGATGTGGGGCAGGACAGTGGTGTAGTGGGTAGCACTCTCGCCTAGCAGTAAGAAGGGTCACTGGTTTGAATCCCAACCACGACACTGCCTGCCTGGAGCTTGCATGTTCTCTAGTAAAGCTTCTTAAGGGTAGGGACTGATGTGAATGTACAATGTATATGTTAAGCGTAAATTGATGGCGCTATATAAGTACCTGAAATAAATAAATAACTGTAGTCAGGTGCAGACGGACAAGCTACAGGCTTGTGAATTGGCAGTGACACCATTGATTACTCCACATTCTCAAACTTTTTTTTTCTCCCCCCTGTAGAGCAAGCTGGCATCCTACATGAGGGGTAGCTACTCTGAATTAAAGAGCAATGCAACATTGTTGCCATAACATCACAGGAAGCTGCATTGGGTAGGCTTTATTGGCAGGATCAACAGGTATTTGTGGGACTTTGCGGGTAGACTGCAGGAGAAAATTGTAAGGCCTTGTTTACATTTGTATTTTGGGGGGGGGTGCATAAAAGCAGCCCTTTTTTGTTTTGTGATCATGGCAATCTTACCATACTTCTCACCCAGATTCTTGAACTCAGTTTGGTGAAGAACTAAGAACACTGGATCAAAATAGGTCTGCTGATTGGACAGTGAACTGAGTGAAGCAGCAGTGAACAGGAGCGTTTATCTCTAATCTTTACTTTGGTCAGTGTGTTCAGGGATCGCATATGTGCATGTAACAGAGCCTGATTGGCTTCTAATGCTGGCCCTTCTCTCTGTTCATTAGAGAGGATATGATATTGGGGAAAATCTGGGCACATATACAAGTGGCAAGAAGAATGTGAATTTTTTTTTTTTTTTTTTCAGTATTGAGGTATACTCTGAGCTTAAAAGGCGAACATGGTTGTCACTGTGCACATATGTGATTACAAACTATGCATAGAAAAAAACACATTGATATGGTTTTCATTAGGCCGATTAATTTCACATTAAAAAAGTATTTGTGGTTAAAATTCTGACTGTTTTTTTGATTTTCAGCTACACAAATGCAAAATATAGTCATGTGAATTAAGTTTTTATTAATGCTTTGGTTAAAGTGGAAGGATTATGCATTTCCAAGGTATTTATTTTATTCATGCCATTAGAACCAGTTAAAAGCAAAATGCTGTAGAAGAGATTAGAACCACAAGGTGTTCTACGGAAGGCTGACCTCATGAGAATCTGTAAATCTCCTAGAACCCTATGATAATGGACTGCAAAACCACATGCCTTTTGTCATTAGCTTGGTTACTGAGGTTTAAAAAAATCTGTTGTAAGCAGTGTGTTGTCATTCACTTACCTAGAAAAGCCTGTTAAAAGTATCATACAAAACATTGTGGTGTAGTAAGCACTGAACTGTTGACACGCATTGACTTCTGTGTCTATTTACCGATTGTAGACTTCTAGAAGTTTGTCTTCTAGATGTTCTAAAATGTTCAGTGCAGTGAGGTTTGGCGGGGGGCAGTGTGATGCGTGTTTTACCGCATCGCATGATTGCCTTTATTTATTTTTGCCAGTTTTATTGGCAGTGTCACTAAAGGTGACACTCCATTCATCTCACCGCACAAGCGGTGAGATGAATGGAATGAGTGAGATAGCAGTCACTGGCATGCTTCTAGTGCAGAAACCGCTAGTCGCTGCATTAGTGTGGACTGACCCTTACCCTCACTAGTGCTGTCCTAAAAGGATGATAACGTTTTTTTTTTTTTTTTATATAGAGGAATCCAGTGTTGTCCTGCTTTAGTCTGCTGCTGAGCACAGTTACCATACATACCATTCTCCTTTCATTGGGAACCTGCTTTCTCTTCTGTTCTTGCAGCCAGCACACTGATAATGTGATTCGTGGCATGCGCATCTCTTGTAGATTGCCCCAAATGCTCTTGGGATAGGTGATGTGAATGTTCCAAGGCCTATTTCATTCTTGCATATGTGAGAAGGGAAGAAGCTTGGGCTTAAAGGGGAAAAAAAAATCGCATTTGTTAAAGAGAAAATCTGTGAATGTGTTAGAGGAGAATGGACGGAGCAATAAGATTAAGTATAAGAGGATGTTTATTTTAAAGTGACAGTCATTTAAATAAATAAACAAAAGACACTGCCAAAGCAGGCCACAGATGGTGTAAATTACTTTCCTGCAACCACGAAGGAAAGAAATGCAGGAAAGTAATTTTCACAACTCCCCCATTAACACAGACTGTGCTGACAGGGGAATCCCATGTTTATTTAGGTGAGCAGTTGTCAATTAAAGCTGCTGCAGGTATTTGTAGGCACCTCTAGGAAAAGGCACTTTATACCTGCTAGCACCTTATACTTCTATTTTAAAGTGACACTCACTTAAAAGCTGGCTTTAGATAGAATTTTGCAGTTGAGCATTGGGGAACAATCCAAAAATAAATATATTGCAACTTACCAGCCCTTACATTTGGTAGCTACATGCTTTTTTTCCCTTTATTTTTTGCCCATGATCCTGCCATTATGTTTTTCTGTGGGATTGCAAACCGTGATAATTTTAAAGCTCTGTTGCTCACTTATCAAGATTTATCACAATTTTAGCTTGGTGGCAAAATTGCTAGCGACAGTCGCTGTTAATGCTTTTTCTATGAAATGTGGCAGTAGTCTGCTTGGCTTCAAATTGCTGAAGGAGAGAAATTTGTAGCAGAACACAACCCAATACTGTAGCTAATTGCCAGCAACTCTAGTAATTAAATTGCTAGCCACAAATCGCTGGTACTGGCGATTTGTAGCAGCGAATAATATCTATGAAAAAAATCACCAATAGGTCATCCGTCTAAAGCTGGCCAAACTCTGATTGAAAATCAAGTTGCTGCACACCAGTGTATTGTCATCCATGCTCAAAAGAGGACAGCTTGATTGACTAAGGCTTGGCCATACATTTTTAATTTTTTTCTTTTTTTTTTTTTTCGTTCAACCAGCAGGATGAACCAAAAAGAGTTGATTCCCCCATGCACACACTCAATGTGGATGGGGGAATGCTTTCCACTGAGCCTTTGTACCCTTGCCTTTGGGTTTAGCAACACTTCAGCCCACCTTCACACTGAGGGCCGGTTTGAACTCGCACAATTTCAAACTGGCATTTCAGTCTGACTTCGGGGGCAATTTGACAGACATCTGTGCGGGTTCAAGCACAATGTCTATTAAAATTGCCCCCGAAGTTGCCAAAAGTAGTGCAGGAACTACTTTTGGAAATCGGTGCGGTGCTGCAAAGTTGTTGCAGATTTGGCCGGTGCCATTGCCAACAATAGGTTGCAATTTGACATGTCAAATCGCATATCAAAATGGCCCAGTGTGAATGTGGGCTCAGGGTGACTTGGCCAGTAGCAATGCTGCTGCTGACAATTTGTCATAATGATCAGTGGGAGGATTTTTAAGAGGCTCCCTGTTTTGTCATTTTTTTTTTTTTTTTTTGTTAATGGCCTTCCTCCTTTTGTATTTTACCACTTCAGTTTTATTGTGTAGGGAAAATCTCATCAAGTAAGTCACGATGTATAAATATAGCTTGTACAAATGGGTGGAGTTATCAGTGTGTTATTTTGGGCACGGCTTGTGTCTTAACTAACAGGTTTAACAGCGGAGATAAATGAATAGATTTCCACAAACTAGGAGTCAACCCAAACATCATCATATATAGCAAACTTATACCAAATCAGTAGTGTTTTCATTTCCTCATGACATTTGATGAGCTTTCTTGCATATCATTCTGTCCATACTTGTGATGCTCTCTCACACCCAATTGGGTGGAATTGATCAAAACTGTAGAAGATAGAATCCGAAACAGCTTCCATCTTCAGCTTGTTCAGTTGGGCCTCATTCACATGGTGCATATGAATCCATGCTCCATGTTTACCAGCACAGGGATAAACAGGTGTTCTTTGCTACCAATGCCCTCACTGCAGTACATGTTGGACAGCATTTTTTTTTTTTTTTTTGCACGCTAAATTTGGCAAATGGGCTTTTGTCAAACACAGGTTTACATGCACAGAATACGTGATTTATCTACTTTACTACCCATGTAGCTTGTATTATATGGCCAAAACCATCACTTTATTTAGAGATTGCTTCCAAGAATTTATGTGATGTCAGCAGACAGTAGGGTTTAGTCTTTAGCCTGCTGTCGATTGAAGCTGGGTCACAAGAGTGCAGAAACAATGCACTTCTGTGCGACCCTGAAGAGAAGTATGGCCATACTTCTTATTTAAAGCAACAGAGAAGCAAAAAGGAACAAGGGGCTTTTTGACAGGTGGTCTGGCCTGTTTGGAAGAGGCCAAAGCTTGTCCGTCAGGAGTCTGATTATAAAGTTCTTCTAGGCCATCTTGAAGAGTAGTTAAGGAAGAATCTGGAGGAATGCATACATGTCTGCCTGTCTTTGAGATGAAGCTGGCAGTTTGGAGGTTAGGGATAGATATTCTATTTTGTAGCCCCTGGAAATGAAAGATTGGACCTAGAGGTCTGGAAGGTCTTTGATCCATCCTGGTGCAAATACTGCCCCCCGACTCTGAAGAGTGGGAGTGGACCTTCACATTAAAGAGAACTTCTGGATAGGTTTGGAGGTTTTGGGGTCCAAGGCTTACGATAAAACGATGGACACACTTTGGACTTGCCTGTGTGGAACGAAAAGTCCCTTTTTCAGTAGAAAGCACCAGTAGCCATAATAGTAGTAAGCTTAGGCTGTTTTTTGTGTGGTAGATGCACTTTCCCTGTAGTAACTTGCTTAATAAATTTATCAAGGCAGTCATCAAACCAATAATCAGCATCAAAAGGCATGCTTTAGGCTGCATTTGCACCTGAGCATTTCGTTTTCAGGCAGAAAGTTGAGTGTTTTTACTGTGTTTTTGCACAGGTCAAAAGGTCACAAATGTAAAAAGCAAAAAAACGCCTGTAATCTACCTAAAAAGAAGCTCATGTACTTTTTTGCACGTCAGGCGTTTTGCTTCAGGCTGCAAAACGCTCAGATGTGAACAGGTGCCATTTAAATGAATGGGATTTTGCTTTGTTGGGTGTTTTTATGAGCGTTTTACGAGCTGAAAACGCGCAGGTGTAAATGCAGCCTAAAAGAGACCATTTGCAAGCAGGTTCAGCAGACAAAGCCTTCTAAAGTACATACTTCACTGTTCAAGGAAGACAGCTACAAGTGTTCAAAGGAGCTGTCCATGCAACTGAAACGGACCACTGTAAGTCTTCAAAAACGAAACAAATCCATCAGAGAGATAGCAGCAACATTAGGAGTGGCCAAATCAACAGTTTGGTACATTTTGAGGAAAAAAGAACGCACTGGTGAGCTCAGCAACATAAAAAGGTCCCTTTACATCCACGTAAGACAACAGTGGTGGATAGTCGCAGGATCCTCTCCATAGTACAGAAAAATCCATTCTCAACATCCAGACATCCAGGACACTCTCCAGGAGGTGGGCGTATCATTGACAAAGTCCACGATCAAGAGAAGACTTCACAAGAGCAAATACAGAGGGTTTATCACAAGGTGCAAACCATTCATAAGCCTGAAGAATAGAAAAGCCAGATTCGACTTTGCCAAAAAACATCTAAAAAACCAGACCAGTTCTGGAAAAGCATTCTTTGGATGGATGAAACTAAGATTAATCTGTACCAGAATGACGGGAAGAAAAAAAGTGTAGAGAAGGCTTGGAACAGCTCATGATCCAAAGCACACAACGTCATCTGTAAAACATGGTGGAGGCAGTGTGATGGCATGGGCATCATGCATGGCTTCCAGTAGCACTGGGTCATTGGTGTTTATTGATATGACAGGAGACAGAGTCAGCCGGAAGGTTTCTGCAGTGTTTAGAAATATACTGTGAGCCCAGATTCAGCCAAATGCAACAGAGTTTATGTGGCACTGATGGGCACTAATAGGCGGCACTGGGCGCTGATGGGTGGCACTGACAGTCATTACTGATGGGCACTGATTGGCGTCTGATGGGCACTGAGTGTTACTGATGGGCACTGATTGGCATTTTGATGTGCACTGATTGGCATCTGTGGTGGGCACCTCTGATGGGGGCTGCGCTGATTGGGGAGAGCTGCTGATCGGCTCTCCTCTGCTCGCATCTTGTCAACGTGAACTGAGGAAAGTCTATTACTGGCACTTCCTGGTTACCGCTTTGATTGGTCACAGCTGATCACGTAGTAAAGAGCCTATGATCGGAGATGCGGTGTGTCGGAGCGATACACAGCACCATTGATCGCCACGCTACGCGCTCCCCAGGGGGGCGCACGAGCGGCTTATCCTGTTGTCAGGATAACTGAGCCACCTTGCAGACGTCATTCTGCAAAAGGTCGGTAGAGAAGTGGTTAATGTGCTTCTTCTTGAGCCACTCCATTGTTGCCTTGATGATATATTTTGGGTCATTGTCATGCTGGAAGACCTATATTTAGTGTACTGGCTGAGGGAAGAAGGTTCTCATCCAAGATTTAACAATACATGGGCCCGTCCATTGGCCCCTCAATGCAGCAAAGTTGGCCTGTACCTTTTTAGCAGAAAAACAGTCCTAAAGCATAATGCTTCCACCTCCGTGCTTGACTGTAGGGTTGGTGTTATTAGGGTCATAGTCAGCATTTTTCTTCCTACCAAACACTGCCAGTCAAGGTAATGTCAAAGAGCTCAATTTTGGTCTCATCTGACCACAGCACTTTCTCCTAATCCTTCTCTGAATCATTTAGATGTTCATTGGCCAACTTCAGACATGGCATGTACATGTGCCTTCTTGAGGGGGGACCTTGCGGGTGCTGCAGGATTTCAATCCATGTCGGCGTATTGTGTTAACAATGCTTTGTTTAGTGAATGTGGTCCCAACTGCCTTGAGATCATTCACAAGCTCCTCCCATGTAGTTCTGAGCTGATCCCTCACTTTTCTCATGATCATCCTTACCCCAGCCCTCAAATTCCTCTCGCCTGCTCGCATTTGGCGAGTAGATTTTGAGGGCTGGCAAGGAAGGGCTGCCTGGGAGCAGGGGGGGCGGGGGAGCACCGCCAGCAGGCGGGTTGTATGGGAGTCCTTCTCCCAGCGCTCATGGAGGGGAAGAGAGGTGGCCGGATCATCAGAGCGTGGGGAACATCGCTAGCGCCTTTCATTTCAATAGAGTGTTTCCCGCACTCGCTGTCACACACAAACCACCCCCTGGTCTCGGGACTTTGATAGATCACCTGGGGCGAGTGATGTGTATCAAAGTTCCCCGGCCAGGGGGCGGGACTGTATGGGACGCCGAGCAGCGGGAACACACTGCTATTGAAATGAAAGCTGTTCCAGCGGTGTTCCTCTGCGGCCGGCAATCCTCTTCCTCTCCTCTGTTCTGCTGCATTGGTGGACAAGGGGAGGCTGCATTGGTGGACACGGATAAAGTTGTTAAATGTTTTATGCAGAATTAAGTTATAAAAATATTAAGTGTCATTTAATTAGATAATTTATGAGGGCGTGTTTAGGGTTGGAATTAGAGGCAGGACAGGGTAGGGGTTGGGTGGGGCGGAGCAACTGGTGGCAAGTAACCCTTGAGGCCTGGCTATTGGCTCAGGACTTGAAATTTTGAGCCCTGCTTACCCCATGAGGTGATATCCTTGCATGCAGCTGCAGACCAAGGGCGATTGATGGTTATTTTGTGTTTCTTTTCATTTTGTGAGTAATCGCTCACAGTTGTCCCCTTCTCACCAAGCTTCTGATGGTCTTGTAGTCCATTCCAGCCTTGTGTAGGTCTACAATCTTGTCCCTGATTTCCTTTTAACTGCTCCTTTGTCTTGCCCATGATGGTGGGTTTGAATGGAAGAAAGAGATTCTGTGGACAGGTGTCTTTAAGGCTTTATGTATACTGGACGTTCTAAAACGCCAGTAGTGTTAGCTGTAGAAAGCTGTAGCTGTAGAATGAGGTTTGCAGTGTTTTTTAGCTGTTGCTTTTTTTTAGCAAAACTATACTCCCACAAAATCTTATGGCTCAGAAACCCTGATAAATGCTGAAATAGGTGTGTTTTTAAGCTTTTATCAGAGTTGGAGCATTTTTACAGCTGAAAAACTCTGAAAAAAAGCTGATAACAGCCTATGTGTGCATGGACACATAGGATAATATGCTGGGGAGTTTACTATAGGAAAAAAATGCCTGAATTCAAAAACAGCAGCTGTAAACGTCCTGTGTGTATGAGGCCTTCTACACATAACGTGTTGTCGTTAGGAGCACCTTCCTAAATTTACTAATCTGTGTACCACATGAGCACATACTATAGCCAGTCTGTGGGAGCCAGAATTATTGTTGGTTGGTAGGGGATCAAATAATTTACTCACTGAACTGCAACTCAATTTATAACTTTTTGTATCGTGTTTTTATTCAGGATTTTTGGTTGATATTCTGTCTCTCATTTTAAAATATACCTATGATAAAAATTATAGACCCTTCATTTCTTAGGTGGACAAACTTACAAAATCTGCAGGGGAACAAATCATTTTCCCCACTGTATACCCTCCCCCTTTTTGCTTTGTGCTTCATTACTTGTCCAGGCAAGAATGACACTGACTTGTATAAATCCTGCACATGGGCACTTAGTAAAGGTTTTATGGCGCTTACATTGCTGATACTATGGCAATGTGTAAATGGAATGATTCTCTGTTATGCCCCGTACACACGGTCGGACTTTGTTCGGACATTCCGACAATAAAATCCTAGGATTTTTTCCAACTGATGTTGGCTCAAACTTGTCTTGCGTACACACGGTCACACAAAGTTGTCGGAAAATCCGATCGTTCTGAACGCGGTGACGTAAAACACGTACGTTGAGACTATAAACGGGGCAGTGGCCAATAGCTTTCATCTCTTTATTTATTCTGAGCATGCGTGGCACTTTGTCCGTCGGATTTGTGTACACACGATCGGAATTTCCGACAACGGATTTTGTTGTCGGAAAATTTTATCTCCTGCTCCCCAACTTTGTGTGTCGGAAAATCCGATGGAAAATGTCCGATGGAGCCCACACACGGTCGGAATTTCCGACAACACGCTCCGATCGGACATTTTCCATCGGAAAATCCGACCGTGTGTACGGGGCATTAGAGTGCTTGGGGCTGTATGCAAGGTATTGGTGGCATACCTAGCGCTTTAATGGGGAATGAATTGGTTTACATATTGCCATAGTAATGCAACATAAGTGCCACCAGTTCCACTCGTCTGCACCCAGCACTTCAGTGGGAATCCCTTTGTTTACACGTTGCTGCCATGGCAATGTGTAAAATGGCTGTTTACACACTATATTGCTGGGTACACGTTTATGGAATTGGTGGTGAACCCAGCACTCCATTGGGGAAAAATCTGGTTTACATGACTGCATTGTAATGGCAGAACAAGCCCTGCAGGATTGGTGACGCTTTTGTTGCTATGGATAAGCATTGGTGGGATTTGCACAGCCGGACCCTACCCAAGAGGAGAGGAGTAACTTGGAAATTCAGTGGAGTGTGAGATAGGTAGGCCTGCATTAAAGGGTAAGTATGCATTTTTACAACTTTTAACTGTGCCTTTTTTTTTCTAGTTTTAAGGCTACTTTCACACTGAGGTGCTATAGTGCTTAAAATAGCGCCTGTAAAGCGCCTCTCCTGTCACTCAAGTGCTTTCACACTGGAGCGGTGCACTTGCGGGATGTTAAACCAAGTCCTGCAAGCAGCATCTTTGAGGCGCTTTAGGAGCGCCACTCCTAAAGTGCCCCTGCCCATTGAAGTCAATCAATGGGCAGCGCTGCCAACGTGCAGTGGTGCTTTGTGGGCGCTTTTAACCCTTTATTCGGCCGCTAGCGGGGGTTAAAAGTGCCCCGCTAGCATCCGAAAAGCGCCTCTAAAACGTGTGAAAGTGCCCTAGATTTGGGTGAAGTACCTCCTTTATTATGAATTATTTTCAACAGACTTGTGAGCCAAAGAGTAGACCGTAACTGCAGCATACAAAGGTTGTGGGAATATTGGTTTTAGCTGTTAGAGATATGCACCTGTAAGTCTACGATTGTTTACTCTCAGAAGCTTTGAAATCTGGAAACCATATGGCGCTCTGTGTTTTCAGATGTTCTCCTAACTAGTGGATAATGTTGGAAACTTCGTGAGAAGTCTGTGTCAAGCACTCTGAAATTTGACTTATCTGACAAATGTTTCAACTTGCCACAGCTTTGCCCTTAGTCCTGTTTACATACTATGTAATTGAAACTCGATTTTCTGGTTTGTTCGCTTTGTGATTGGCTGTCTAAAAGGTGAGCTATCTTTTTCCCCTTTCTCCTTTTCAGTAGAAGTTCAGCATAGTGGCTTTTTCTTTTTGAAGATGATTTAAAAAAACAAATCTGTAAAATAATTTTTAAATTTTGGATTTCAGCAGAGATATACATTGAAAATAAAGTGCATGTTATAAACACTTTTAAGTATGCATTACCTATGAGGGGCTTGTGTATTATTAATAATATTATTATTTTACATTTTTCTCTTTTTTTCATTTTTTGGCAATTGCATTTTACTTACTCATCATAAACCATTAATTCCTGCACTTTTAAGATTTTTTATGATGCATAATTGGCTTTGAGCAAAAATCTACAATTGGAAAAGTTAAAGTAGCATACATAGTCGTTAGAACTGCACGATTCATCGTTAAGAATCGTTATCGCGATTTATTTTTTTTTCTCCCCTGTTGCGATCTTGACAAAGTATTTCCCTATTTCTTTCTATGCAGAGAAAATTCTCTCTGCTCTGCTAAAGCTGATGGCCCTCAAAAGAAAGGGAAAAAAAAAAGGGCAGTCTGCCAAGAATCACAACATTCTTTAGCAGTGGAACTTAAGTATAAATATTGTAACAATTTGTCCTTTAGATCAAAGGAATACACTTTGGTGTGTAAATGAGGAAACTTTAACCACTTAAACACTAAACCTTTTTCGGACATTTGTTGGTTTCAAGTTAGTCTTTCATTTTTCTAGCAAAAAAATAAAAAATAAAAAAAATAAAAAAAATGACTTAGAACCCCCAGACATATATTATCTATCTATCTATTAGAAGTTTTTTTAGTAGACCCTAGAGAATAAAATGGTGGTTGTTGCATGTCACACAGTAGTCGTTCAAATGCATTTTTTGGGGGGAAAAAATATACTTTAATGAATTAATTAATTAAATTTAATTAATAAAACAAAAAAAAACTAACCAGTAAAGTTAGCGCAATTTTTTTTTTTGTATAATGTGAAAGATTTTACGCCACGAGAATCGTGATCTTTTTATTCTAAGCGAAAAAATAGTGATTCTCATTTTGGCCAGAATCGTGCAGCTCTATAGTCGTTAATGCTCATGAAGATATTTCTCCAAAAATGTGATGAGTAGAAGATGTCAGAACAACTCTCTGACATGGTTAAGCTTATGGCGGAATAGCTTTTAAGGCCCCTTTCACACGGGCGGATAGAATTCAGCTTTTATCTGCGGATAGATGAAGTTATCTACCGCACCTAAGCTCACACAATGCTTTCCTATGGCCCAATTCACACACTGCATTTAGCGACTGTTTCATTACATGGGGTTTTGTTCAGTTCTAAAAAATAAATTTGACTGCGTCCAGGTCCGATTTTAGCGCAGCTATCTGCATATAACCGCATGTAATCGCAGTGTACTATTTCTCCTGCGGATAGCAGTGGCAACAGGGAAAGAAAAACAGGAAGCACATCCGAAATGGCAAGGATGTTCCACCGCAGCTAAACGCAACCGCATGTAAATGCTGCTAATCGCAATGTACAACTGCAAGTGATCGCCGTGTCTTGGAATTTTAAAATAACAAAACATGCTTTTAACAGCGACAGAACAGCCGCACATGTGAAATAAGCTTGCTTACTTGTGCTGTATACAGATAATGAGCTGCATGGAAGCACTTTCCTTGACTATTTGTAGACTAAGTTTCCCACTGCAAGAAAAACATTTTTGTTTCAGGAAACAGACAAAGGAAGTGAATGCCTCAAATATAGTCATTCAGACTCCAGTTAAATTTAGTTGTAGGGGGTGGGGAGTCTACAAAACCATTCAAGTGTTTGTATTTTTAAATTTTTTTTGGGGGGGGGGTAGAATAGTTATATATTATAATTTTTTTTTTTTTTTTTTTTTTATACCAGTTCTTGTAAAAGGAAAGCGTACATACAACTTAAACGTGTAATTTATTTATCTGGGATTACAGCAGAGTTCGTGCTGTGGCCCTACCTGTCCTGGAGTCTCACTTCTGAAGTACCGGTATTTTCTGTAATAAAAAATTAATTCCATCTACAGCCAAGACGGTATTCTCTATTTTGGATGTGGGGGGTTAGAACAACTTTTTCCAGTGACAACTGACGAGATTTCCGCTTGCTTTCAGTTACAGAAAAAAAACCTGATTAGAGGTCCTAACCATTCCATGCTCCATCTATAGAATAGAGCCAGACACTGTAAACCTGAAATATGTACTTGACCAAGATTGACAATTTAATTTACTGCAACTGTATAGTTTGTAATGGTGTGTATATATACAGTACATGGGGACAGTTATTTGCTTATTACAAATACTGGGTTTATTTTGTGATCTACAGTAGTACTTTACTGCTTCTCCTCACAAATCAAAGTATAATGATGGCTATAGGGGGCTTGAATTTTTATTCAGCAGGAATCAGCCACAATTCAAACCATGGGTGGTCCTGTTGGCACCACCCAGCATGGCAAGTTTATTTAGGAATCAACTGAGCTGGGTGGAAACTGTCAGGACAATCCAATTCCACCACAGTTTGGGAACACCATTGAAGCCCGTGGCTTCCTGAAAACAATAGGCAGCAGTTGATTCTTCCATCCGCACTGTTGGCATGGATGGGGACATCAGTTTGGTTTTCTTTTGTTCAAGATGGCCACCTTTTTAATCAGCTGATTTCACTGAAAACCATGTACTTTGTAGCTTACTTTAAAAAGGGGGCAAGATGATATTGTGCTGAATTTTTTTTTATTTTTTTGCTTACTCTAAGGGCCAATCTCCAAACCACTGTATTTAAAGAAGAACTTCTTTATCTTAAAGAGTAAAGCCAGCCATACATGGATCGAAATTCGACTAGTTCAGCAGGGACTGGCTGAATTATGATAGAAGTCGATCCTTCGACTGTCTTATTTGTCTACATGCGATTTGCTGCCAGCAACTATAACGCTAATGGTAACTAAAGGTCGACTGATATGGGTTTTTCTCTGGCCGATGCCGATATTTAGAAATCGCGGCAGCCGATTATATGATGCCGTTTTTTTTTTTTTTCACATCTCATAAAATCTAACAGTTAGACCCCTTTCACACTGGGGCGTTTTTCAGGTGCTTTTGGGCTAAAAATAGCGCCTGCAAAATGGCTCCCCTGCAGTCTCAGTGTGAACGCCCGAGTGCTTTCACACTGAGGTGATGCGCTGGCAGGATGTTAAAAAAAAAAAAAAAAAAAAAAAAAAAAAAAGTCCTGCAAGCAGCATCTTTGGAGTGGTGTATACCGCTCCTCCACCACTCCTGCCCATTGAAATGAATGGGCACCACTGCCGAAGCGCCTGCAAAGCGCAGCGGCCCTACACTGGCACATTTAACCCCCTTCATCGGCCGCTAGCTGGGTTATAAGCGCCCCGCTAGCAGCCAAATAACACCGCTAAAATGATGGTAAAGCGCCGCTAAAACTAGCAGCATTTTACCGTCAACGCCTGCCCGCTCCAGTGTCTAAGCAACCTTAAGTAATAAGTGATACAGAAATTTTCTAACATTTAAACATTTAAACAAAACGAACCTCCAATCAGTTTACTTGTATGTATAATTTAGATTAAAAAAAAATTATATCTTAAATATTAAATACACAAAAACATAATCAAAACTTTTGGACGATAAAAAATAGTCTAACTTTACTGTTTTTGTTTTGTTTGTTTTTTTAATTCATTAGTGTATTTTTTCCAAAAATATTGCGTTTGAAAGACCGCTGCGCAAATACCGTGTGACATAAAATATTGCAACAACCGCTATTTTATTCCCTAGGGTCTCTGCTAAAAAAATATATATATATAATGTTTGGGGGTTCTAAATGATTTTCTAGCAAAAAATACAGGATTTTTACTTGTAAGCAATAAGTGTCAGAAAAGATTTAGCCTTTTAAATTGTTAAACTGAGAACTCCTACACAGTTCAGTCCATTGATAAGTATAAACATTGTATCTCTTCAGGTTCTTTTATCAGATTTGGCAGGCTGCTCAGATAGGAGAGACAAGTCGCTCCACGGGAAGACTTCAGGCAACTTGCATTGGCTTATATTACATAAGTCATTTGCAAGTCGCGCTGAAGTTTTAAATCGACCTTTTTTATCAGCACAATCGGCCGATGCCGATTAATTAAAAAATGACAAATATCGGCCAACCTCTAGTTGTAACTGTTGTATTCTGCCAGCCAGGAAGGCTAGCAGCACTGCGGGGGGGGGTATTCCTTCACCACCCACCCTGGAAGAAAAGCAAATGGAGTAATTTATGGGCTGCTTAACTCTGGATGATGAAGAAAAAAGCTGTTTGTTTGTCCAAGCCCCGTGCAAACTGTTCTGAATGGGAGTGTATGGTTAATTATAATCACTTGGTGTTTTAATGAGAGAAGTGGCTGTGTCTGCATCATTTTAGAAGTAATTAACTCTCAGAGTATCTCACCAAAAATGAAATTTCTGTTGCAGAGGTTGCTTTTGCATATTTTATTTCTTTTCCACTCAAGTCTTCACACAGTGGCCATGTGCACCAAGGGCAGATTAATCGATCTAACTTTATTTCCTGGAACTCTGGGTCTTTCTCTTGGAACATGTGGAAATACACATCAAATGAGGGGGGAAAGCACTGGTGATGTAACCTTCCAGAATGGAGCAGTGAGGCCAGGCCAGTGAAGTATTAAAGAAGTCCGGTAATTGGAGCTGTCAAAAATATAAATAAATAAATAAATAAAGCACCTGGCAATGTTTATTAACAACATTGCTCAGCCACTGAAACACTAAAATAAAAAGAAACATTGTTTCTTTTTGTATCTTTCTGTTTCTTCATCTGCAGATCAAAGGGATGAGCAAATGTTCCTCAGTTTAACCCCTTATTATCCCTTAATTTACTCGAATCAGCCTTAATTAACTCCTTATTCTCCTCCATTTAATTATTATTTTCCTGCTTTTTTTTTTTTTTTTTTTTTTTTTTTTTTTTTATATATAAACAATTAAAACTTTTTTTTTTTGTTTGCTTTGTTAGTGAATATTTTTACACACATATGTATTACCATATATTTACATTGAAAAAGCGCAGAATTAAAAAAAATCTATTTAATTTATAAATAACTTTTCAATGCTTTGTACCATTGCTGACAGGTGAAGTGAAAACAAAGTTGAGGTAGGTATCGGTAATTGTTATCGGCGAGTACTAAATAAAAAAGTATCGGTACTTGTACTCATTGTAAAAAAAAAAAAATGGTATCTGTGCATCCCTAGTAGGTGATGTAACAAATATTTACCAGGATGGTCCCATCCTGGTATATAGCTCTATTTCTGAACCTGTCAGCTTCTTCATCTTTCCTGATATCTCTCCTTCTCCTCCCAGCCTACAACCATTCAGTTAAAAAAAAACCTGTAATGCTGCGTACACATGAGCGGACTTTCCAGCAGACGTAGTCCAGCGGACCGGACTCTGTCGGACAATTCGATCGTGTGTGGGCACCAGCTGACTTTTTTTTTTTTTTTTTTTCCAAAAAGTCCGATGGACCTAGAAATAAAACATGTTTCAAATCTTTCCAACGGACTCGAGTCCGGTTAAAAAATCCGCTCGTCTGTATGCTAGTCCGACGGACTAAAACCGATGCTAGGGCAGCTATTAGCTACTGGCTATCAACTTCCTTATTTTAGTCCGGTCGTACGTCATCACGTACGAATCCGTCGAACTTTGGTGTGATCGCACACCAAAGGCAAGTCCATTCGTTAGGAAAGTCCTTCGGTTTGACCGTCGGACCAGTCCGGTCGAAAAGTCCGCTCATGTGTACGCGGCATTAGTGTATTATTTTTATTTTTTTTTCTACAAATTGTTTTACCATCAAATATTTCTTTGTAGATCTGGCCAAACTTGTTTTTTTTTTTTTAAAGGAATGTTCTGTTTTCCAGCTGAGAAATACTTGATGAAAAAAGTGTCTGTGTCAGCAACCGCTAACTGCCAAGTTCAAGTAGGATATTAACTTTGGTGAACTGACCATAAACCTAGCAGATGTTCGTATATAAGATGAGTTTTTGTGAATATTGCAATGATTTCCTTCTTGCTATATGATGATACGGTTATATATTTATATGGCTACATTCATTTATTTTCCGTATTTGTATAAATTGTACTTAGTCTCAAATATGACACTGAAAGGCTGATGCCATGGCACAGTTTTCTCTATAAAATAACATTAAAGTTTATTCCCACATTTGCAGCCAGATTGGGATAACGTCTACTTTATATTTGTTACATGTCACATGTCTCCATTTATATAGCAGAATTTAAAGGGTAACTCCACTTTCGTGGGAAAAAAATTTGCAAATAAAAAAATATAATACAGCGTATACAATTGCAACACAAGTCTTATTGTAATTGAATGTTAATAAAAATTACCTTTCCTTTTCAATCTTTAGCGCTGTCATTTTCTGTAAAATGCAATATGGCTACCTGGAGGCGTTCTGTACCCAGACATGTAATTTCCTGCTTGTGTGATTGGCTGACTGATTTTCCCAGAAGTCTACACTAAAATACAAATTTGGTTATGAGCATCAACTGTAAGAGCCGGTTCACACGGGGGCGACTTGTCAGGCGACCTAGCCGCCTGACAAGTCGCCTCCCGTTCTGTACAATGGAACCGTTCTAATCGGAGCGACGCAAGTCGCTCCGACTTAGAAGAAAGGTTCCTGTACTACTTTGGGGGCGACTTGCATAGACTTCTATACAGAAGTCGTCTTGCAAGTCGCCGCGGCAGTCGTGTGCAGGTCGCCTCGGGGAGGCGACCTGCAAGTCGTGCCGCTTCTAATGTGAACCGGCGCTGACAAAAATGTCATTTTTGGATAAGCTACACCAAAAGGAAAAGCATGTCTAAAGGGATGCAGACCCTGCAATTTTTCTCATTAGAGCCCTGCATGTGAAGCAGCTGATTGATAATTACAAAACCACTCCCATACAGGTTTACTTTCCACATGCACACAGACAAACCGCTATTCCTTTAGAATAACAAAAAGGTAGGCATTTGTAAGAAAGTTTGGTAAAATCCCTGCAATTTACATAGATCACCCAGAGGGGATGTTTTTTTTTTCTCAACAAAAGTGGAGACTTTTTTTTTAAAAATTAAATTGCAGCTTACACTTTATTTATTTTTTTTAGACGCTCTCGTGTTTTTCGGACTATAAGACGCACTTTTTTTCCACCAGAAATATGGGGGGAAATATCCCTGCGTCTTATGGTGCAAATATATGACAGGCACTGCCCCCTACCACCGCTCGCATCGCCTCCCGCCGCCACCACCGGAAGAGAGGCAGGAGAGCAGGGGACAAACTTCCAAACCCCCCGTGGGCGCCAGGCGATCTTCCGGCTGGTTCCTGAGACAGGAAACCGAGCATTCGGCCGCTCAGGCTGCTCTGTCTTGTGTTAGGTAGAAGGGATAACATCAGGTAAGGCTGCATTTGTGGCAATGTTCACTCTGCATTTCTATGGCAATGGTCACTCTGCATTTCTATGGCAATGGTCACTCTGCATTTCTATGGCAATGGTCACTCTGCATTTCTATGGCAATGTTCACTCTGCATTTCTATGGCAATGGTCACTCTGCATTTCTTTGGCAATGGTCAGGCTGCATTTCATGGGCACTGGAAAATATTTTAGTACACCATTTGGTTCAGAATATATATATATTTTTTTTTCTTGTTTTCCTCCTCTAAAACCTAGGTGTGTCTTATGGAGCGAAAAATAATATATAAATACTATATATATAATATCTATATTCGGCACGCAGTGTACATGGGAGCACATAACAAACCTATAGTGGGGTTTGACTGTAAAAGTGGAAATCTGATATTAATCTTGGTCTGATTTATAACTGAAAGCAGACCTTACTATCCGATCTTCACAAGACACTGCACTAAATACTCCACACTGCATTTTGATGGTGGAAATACATGGAGCTATTATCAGCTTGTTCCTGATAAGCCAGCTGAAATTCAAGGTGTGGCTGTCACTGTTTGCACCCTCCCGCCTAACCTCTTTTCATCTGAAGATGGAAGGAGCTGGACAGAAAATTTTGTCGGCTGTAAGCAATCAGATGTAGCCATTGTTTGGGTAGTCTGACAGCCAGAGGTGCCATCTGTGAGAATACATTACCAGCGGGGAGATTTCCCCCATCCACACATAGATGGAAGAATCAATATTCATCTCTTTAAGCCAGCAGGGCTGAGCAAGAGAAATCCTACAGTGTATGGCCTGCTTAAGTTTAGTGATTTATTAAATCATTACAAAATGCAGAGCACAGTGGGGAACCTTCTGTGTTTTTCAGCGTTTTCTATGCATAAGAATATGTGAGGTCCATTTATACCAAAGCACATTGCACTGCAATACAAGAATACAAGTTGCATTAACACTGGTGCAGGCTGCATTTTTTAGCAGCATATTGTCCTGTTGCGTTACGCTGCATTTAGACATTTTAAAATGCATGTATTGATTTTTTTTTTCAGTTGTGCTATTAACACTTTTCCTGCATTTAGGTGCGGCCAGTTCAGCTGCAAAATAGAATTCTGTGTGTTTAGGATCCAATTAGGTACTGTAAAATGCAACGCAACCCTTTTTAACCACTTGCTGTCTGGGACGTCTTTGACATTTTTCACATACATGATAAAATGAGCTTTTTTTGTTTGCTAGAAAAATACTTGGAACACCCAAACATATATTTTTCTAAAAGCAGAGGCCTAGTAGAATAAATGGCAGCTGTTGTAATGTTTTATGTCACAGGATGATTGCACAGCCGATTTATCAAATGAAAATTTTCAGGAAAAAATACACTTGAATTTTAGTGCACACAATCACAATATTATACCCAATTTTTGGTAAAAAATATAAAATCTGATTTTGTGCGAGTAATTGGACACTAAACATGTCAAGATTTAAACTTGTGCATGCCTGTAAAATGGCGACAAACTACAGTGCTTAAAACTATGCATAGGCGACACTTTAAAAACCTTTACAGGTTATCAGTTTAGAGTTAAACGTTCACTCTGGGACTAGAATTATTGCTCTCATTCTGAGATTTGCAATGATACCTCACATGTGTGGTGCAGTCAAACACCTCATTCCCTCCTTTGCAGTAAAATCGAATCAAACACAATATTAAGACTGGTAGTGACAAAACCCTGGTTGCTTTTGGCTTCATTGGTCATGGAGGAGATGAGGGAACTTGTATTCCTTTAGCTCCTCTGTGGGCAAGCCAACCTGACTGCCTACAGTGGTCCTGGGCTTCCCGGTGGGACCAGAGAGCCTATAAATGGGGCCGGAAGGGGGGCTCTCCAAGACCTGTATAAGTGAAATAAAGCTGCTCGGATCACTTTTACATGAAAGCCAACTTTCTGGACGGGAAGTGTTTAAACAGGAAGGAACCTTGGAGACATAACAGTAGTTTTTTCTTGCATTCTATCTATCTATTCTAACAGTTAAACGCAGGAGTGCCAGTGTGAATGAGGCCCTATGTTGTATGCCGGTTCTTTATTTATGAAATGTGTCCTTTTCCTTTGTTTCACCCAGTCCCCTCAGCGCTTGCTGGATTCAGGGTAGCTCCTTTCCATTGCATGGATTTATGGAGTCATCTGCGCATGTATGCTCCCAGCTGGGACTAAAGCCGACACTGTGTGCGCCCGTTCATACACACAGCCCTCCCTTGTTCCCACCTCTTTCCTCCTGATGGACGTCTGCATTGTCCCTTCTCACTAGGAGCACAGTCTATTCTCCAGTTAATGAGCAGTTCAGGGAAACTGCATTTGGGAATCAGGAGTTGGTGTCAGCAAAGTTTAAAGTAGGATTCTACCATAAACCTAACTATCTTAAAAATGTCCCCTTCCCCCAACACCTATGCTAACTAAGCTTTTTAATTTTTTTTAAATGTATATATTTACCTGTTTTAAGCCTGCTCGGGTCCAGTTATGTAATCTGGATCCCCTGTGTTAGCCAGTGGCTGCATGGCACAGGAAGGATTGCAAACAATGGCTGGGACATTGGAGCCTTTGGTCACCACTCCAGGCTTTACCAGCCGTAGTTCTCTCTCCTCTCCCCTGCAGCTGCCACTGGCTGGCACAGGGGATCACATGATGGTACCGGAGTGGGCTGAAAATGGGTATAATGCATTCTTCTTCTTTCTTCTTTTCTTTTTTCATAGCTTAGTATAGGTGTCAGGAGAGGGGGGTATGGTCATTTTGAAGGCGAGTTAGATTTAATCTTGAATTCTACTATAAGAAATTAGAAGTGCTTGGGAACACATATTAGTTATGAACTGTATTTGGAAATGTTTCCCTTATAGATGAGCAACAATATATTGATTAAATAAAGCTCTGAGACTTTAATTCTACTTTAAAGAGTGACTCCCCTCTTGTTGAGAAAAAAAAAATTCCTCTCTGGGTGATCTATAAACATTGCAGGAATTTTAACAAACTTTGTTGCAGATTCCTACCTTTTGTTATTCTGAAGAAATGGCTGTCTGAGTCTATGTGCAAAGTGAATATAATGGGAGTGTTTTTATAATTATTAATCGGCAGCAGAACTCCTGAATTCTAATGAGGAAAGCTGCAGGGTCTGCATCCCTTTAGATGTGATTTCCCTTTGGGAGTATCTTGCCTAAAATGACATTTTTATTGCAGAAGATGCCCAAAATTTGACCTGCATCTTAGTACAGACTTCTGGGAAAATCATTAGGTCAATCACACAATCAGGAAATGACATATCTGGAGGGGCGTTCTGTACACTACCTGTGTACAAAACACCTCCAGGTTGCCATATTGCATTGTATTTTACAGAAAATGACAAAGCTGTAGTCTAAAAAGGAAAGGTCAATTACAATGTTCATTCAATCTATTCAATTAGTACAGTGACCTCCCCGCCGAGCTATTGTGTTCTGACAGGGGGACGGCCCCGACGTCAGAAACCATTGGTCAGCGCTCACAGCCATTGGCTGAGAGTGCTGATGAGCAGATGGTTTTTTTGGCATGCCCCATCAATAGAAGTCAGACCGGCTGCTGTACACACGGGCCGAATGTTGGCGGGTTTCTGTTGAACTGGCTGATGTTCGGCCCATGTGTACCAGGCTTTAAAGTTTCTGTTTTTACATTTTTGTCTCCATGCACACTGAGCTTAAAAAAAAAAAAAAAAACACCAGTTCCCTTGGCAGAAAAGTCAAGTTAGTGACTTCAAGTTCTCTATGTTAATAAACCAAATGGAGCAATATACTAGAGACTCACAACAACAAACAATTGGTGGACCTGGGAAGCTTTCCTTAGCAGAACGCTAATGTAGCCTCAAAATTCTTTCTTGTATGCAATAAAAGAGAACATTCTAATAAATAAATCCTCCATGTTTAGGCGTGTTTAGCGTTTTTTCTGCCAGAAACCTCCAATCAAAAACGCTAACCAGGAGGGTTTTTACCTGCCTCTAAGCCCTCATGCACACAGGCTGTTAAAAAAACGTTATGAAAACGCCAGTATCTTTGCAGTGATTTTTTTAAACTTTTTTCAGCGTTTTTGCAATAGCGTTTTTGAGCGTTTTTCCGCGTTAGCGTTTTTGAGAGTTTTTTTTTTTTTTTTTTTTTTCAATGGATCAAAAACGCTAAAAAACGTTGGTGAATGACGTTTTTGAGCGTTTTTCAGCGTTTTTCAGCGTTAGAGCGTTTTTACAGCTGAAAAACGTCTTTCAGAACCCACTGGTCCTGGGTTTTTTTTACAGCTTAAAAACGCCTATGCCACTTGCAGCTCAAAAACGCCTAGGTGGGCATGAAGCCATAGACTAACATAGACAGGCCTTTTTAAGCTGCAAAAAAAGCTCAAAAAAGCAGCTGTAAAAACGTCCGTGTGCATGAGGACTTAATGGTGAGCTTTAATATATTCCTGTAATCTTCCTAATGTGTATGGACACATAGGATAACATTGAGCTGCTTCTACAGGCAACACACACAACTCCTGTAGAAGCAGTGTGCATGGAGCCCATGAGATGTAAATGGTTGTTGCCCACCAGATTCAGCTAAAATTTGAAATGTCAATTTTGGGAAAATTGCCTAGTAGAGTCATGGATGTCATTTTTTATACTTATTAAATTCTGAAAATAAAACCATTTTCAAGGGTTGGAAAACATTTTTTTTTTCTCTTTCATAAAGAGAAAGCATGACCTAGCTGTGTTTGTAAGGAGCAGGATTTTATTTCTCCTCGATTTAGAATGTTCTCTTGCATACAAGAAAGAATTATGATGCTACATTAGCGTTCTGCTAAGGAGAGCTACCCGGGTCCACCAATCGTTTGCTGTTGTGAGTCTCTAGTGTATTGCTCCATTTAGGTTATTAACATAGAACTTGAAGTCACTAACTTGACCAAGGTCAATCATCCATTTCCACAGCACTGTTTCAGCAGGGTGTTGTGATGCCGTGATTGCAGAAATTCTATGGGGAACAGGTCTGGGTACTTCTTTGAGATTTCTTTCAAGTATGTGACTAAATCTGCTACTGCTATTATTATATGTTAGGACAAAACCTGTTCATTTGACTGGTTGCTGACTGTAGATGATGTTCTATTTTTATATATATATATATATATATATATATATATATATATATATATATATATATATAAAAAGATGGAGAGAGAATTTATTTATTTTTTATAAGTGTTGAGCACTGTTTTTTTGCAAAATATTTTTGTTTTTATTTTCTTTACCAGTGTAAATTTTATATAACATTTTCTGTAAAATATAAAGCAGGACTATTTTTTTTATTTTTATTTCTCAGAAACATTCATCTGTTTTATATAGTTACCTGAATTCCATACCTAGTTAAAACCCTTTAATTGGGAAAAATGATATATCATTTTTTTTTTTTTTTTTTGTAGTGCATGCAACAATAATGGTACGCATGCAAAAATAAGCTGCAACAACCAACTATTTTTAGTAGTAGGAACATGCGTACATAATTTTGATTGATTGGGTTATTACTTTTTGTGTATCGCTGTTTTTTTCCATAAACAATAATTTTATAGCTAAATATTCTATAAGGAAAACATCCCAGCATAGATGCTTACAAGTGGAATACATTTTTATTTTTATGAAACGCTGTTTATTCTATCAAGCCATTTGATGGTTATAAATCGGTGTATAGGCTTTGACTAGCAATTCTCTCTCCTATATTCGTTTTTTTGCAATGTGGTTGATATTTAATGCATTTTATCTCTTGGGTTGAGGAAAATCTTTCTTGCAACCTTTATACAATTTTAATGAGCATTAAGGCCTTTCAAGCATCTGTAATGGCATGAGAGTGCATGGTTTGTGTACCCGTTGAAACAATTGCCTGTGCTGTTTGATCGCTTTGTGAGAACTAGAAGTGTTTTGCTCTTTTTGTTTTTGTCTTCAAACCTATTTCTTAAGAGAGGCAGAATCTGCTGTGACCACCTATTCTAGTGTGAAGAAGCTGGAAAGAAGCTTTCATGTAATTGGATAGGATTGAAGGGTATAATTATACTTCATATTATAATCCAAGATCCAAGTTCTTGGCAAATGGTTTATAGTCATCCTTCCATCTACATACACCGTATTGTATAACCTTTTAAAATATTTTTGTGTCTTTTTGATCTGAATGTTTTCAAGAGGTGTTTTCCTAAATGCAAGGTCTGCTTATTTAATGATAGCCCAACACACCAAAAAAGGCTTTGGAGAATGTGCACAGTCTGCTTTAACCACTTAAGGACCGAGCCTCTTTCTGAGATTTGTTGTTTAAAGTTAAAAACAGACTTTTTTTAGAACCCCCAAACATTATACATTTTTTTTTTTAACACCCTAGAGAATAAAATGGCGGTTGTTGCAATACTTTCTGTCACACCGTATTTGCGCAGCGGTCTTACAAAAGCACTTTTTTTGGAAAGCGTTTTGACGTCGCTTCCGCCCTGCAATGATATGTAGTTGGACGGGGGCCTCACTCGTCTCCATGTCGGGCTACGAGAAGGACGCGATTGCCTCCGCCGGTAAGGGGCAGAGGGCACCGGATCACGGTTGGAGGGGGGCCCCTCTCTTGCTGCTGATAAAAGTGATCTCGCTGTGAATCTGCCGCAGAGACCACTTTTATCGTAAACCGAACCACCCGCTGAAGAAGAGGATACCGGGGATTATGGCAGCTAGCTGCTGCCATAAGAACGATATCCTCCTTCAAAATACCGACTTATAACGACGTATACGTATTTTTTCAGCTATGGAAGCTGCCATCTTGGCCTCCGTTTTGATCTACAACTGCCATGGTGCTGCACATGTGATCAGTTATGACACCAGCCTTTTGATGGTTTGATTGAGAGCACGAACAAATGTGACTGTTAGCAGTTCCGGCATGCTGGGAATGTAACTTTTTTTTTTTTTAAACTGTTAATTCAATGGATTTGGTTCCGCTTTAACTTCTTCCCGACCCTGCTATAGCTGAATAACAACTACATCGTTGTCGCACGTTTCTGGGAGGGTGTCTATTTATGTCCTCCCAGAACCCTCCCTCCCCTCACACCCCCGGTGCACATGGGGAGCGCTCTGTGATCGCTGTGTCCTTTGGACACCGCTGATGACAGATCTGGGGTACAGAGCCAATCACAGCAGCTCTTTACCATGTGATCAGCTGTGTCCAATCACAGTGTAAACAGGATTTGCCAGTTATCAGCAGGCCTCTCCTCAAGCTGACAGTGTGTAAGGAGAGGAGAGTGGATAAGCAGCAATCCACATGGGACATCTACACTAATAATCAGGGCTCCCATCATTTGTGTCCTAATTATCAGTGCAGCCCCAACAGTGCCCATCAGTAATGTCTGTCAGTGCATCCTCATCAGCACACATCAGCGAAGGAGAAAAATTACTTCTATGCAAAATTTTATAATGGAAACCAAGAAACCTCTTCTTCTTTTTTTTTTTTTTTTTTTTTTTTCTTTTTCTCTAGTGCTGTGGAGCAACATATTTCTGTGAATTGCCAGCAATACACCTGTGCAGAGTGCGCACGGCACAGTTACTGTCATCTAACCGAAAGCTCCTTGTGATCAGGAGTTTTCGGACCGCTGTGACAGGCAATCAAGGCGGTCACATGATCTTAAGCACTGCTCTGGCCTCATAAACCTATTAAAGGGCCAGGAGGCGTCGGTGCCAAGCGGCTAAATAACACCTAACCAAAGCTCCAAAGCTGTCTCAAAAAATGATAGAATTTTTCATATGGGTACAGTGTTGCTTTGTAGCACAATTGTCATTCAAAGTGTGGCAGAACTGAAAGTGGAAAATTGGCCTGGACAGGTGAAAGTGCCCATTAGGCAAGTGGTTGAAGTGATCCTTTACCTTGGTCGTGCAGGCAGAGGAGCTAAGTGAACTTTTCACTTTGTTGGGAATTCATATTTCTGTGCTGGTTACTAATAATGTATAGTCCTGCTGTGCATGCCTTGGTTTTCATTTTCAGAGAGGTGTGATGACGGACAGTGCTGAGGGTATACTGACTGTCAGTATGTGCAGAGAAAAATGGCCAAGGTTCGTGGCTGCCAGTTTTTGCAGGGCAGCAGTGCCGAGGGTATGACAGTTAGCAGCTATCACAGTTAGAAGACTTCCCCCTCTATTCCTGTTCTGATGATAATTTAGACTTTTTTTCCTTCATGTTTTGTACGGTGATAATGGTCACTAGGCACATAAATGCAAGTCTCTCCAGTTGGAAAGCTCTGTTTAAAACTGGAAATAAGTTTTGACTTTAAATACACTTTAATATGCAAAGTGCTACATTCCTTGTAAGAATCCTTCTTCTTTTTTTTGAATGCTATAGTATAACAGATTAAAGCATGGTGCTGTTAGGATGTCAGGGGATTAAAGTAATGGCCTGCCATCAAGCCATCTCTGTGAAACCACAAAGCGATTACCTCATCTCATTAGCTGATTGAATCCAGGCTCAAGTAACTGCAGGATTTACAGGGGAACTAATCTACGCAGCAAGGGGCTCTCCACAATATATCTGTGTGTGAAAGTGCTTCACAAGTTTCATTTAACACTTGGCTTTGCTTCTCGGTTACCGTATACTGTATGGCTTATTTAGAAAAATCAATAAGATACAGTTATTTATAGCAACTTTTTGGTCACTCGCACATACATATAGTACTACCTCACCTCTTTTTAGGCGTTGTGGTATGTTGCCACACGCGTGCTAAGATGGTATTTCCAGTGATATGTTAAGGTGCGTTGCATTAAGACTGCTCTTTCACATAAACACCTGGGGGTAGATTTACTAAAGTTGGTGCACTAAGAATCTGGTGCAGCTGTGCATGGTAGCCAATCCGCTTCTAACCTCAGCTTGTTCAATTACGCTTTGGCAATAAAACCTGGAAGCTGATTGGTTTCTATGCAGAAGTTTTGCCTAATTTTCCACTCTCCACCTTTAGTAAATAAACCCCACATCGACAACAAAAAATTGAACCTGCATTTTGTTAACACAGTGCACTATAATGCACAACGTGTGTTGTGGCGCTGTGCAGTGTGGCTGTGTCGCCACCTACTGTAGATCTGCATTTACGTTGTGATTTCCAGGGAACACATGCACGTTGCGCATTTAGATCTGTGTATGTGTGTTTTTGTTTTTTTGGGGGGGGTTTTTTGCACAGTCTTTAAAGGTATAAAGAAAAACCAAACCAGTGTTCGGAGATTAGTTTTTACGCTATATGCATGTAAACGTTTGTATTATTTACATTCTGATAGTGTACAACACAAATGCACTCTATTGGGACCTCCTAGCAACGAAGAACACTAGGTGGCAGGAGCTAGAGCCGCCCTGCATCCTTTTGTTGCTAGGAGGCATGCTGCACTATTGGCTACTTAAAACATGTAATCAGTGGGCACCTTAGCTGCTGGCTAATCTAATAATGTTTACATGTTAACCTCAAATGAATGTGTCATTCTGTTAATAAGCAACCACTGATGAGTGACTCTGTTATTCAGTGCCATCTTGTAAAAGCGGGGCAGAAGAGCTAGCACGGTTAAGGGTGATATGATTCCCCATCAGGTCCGCTCTGTAAGCTGGTGGGAGGAGCAGTTACTGGCTATGTATACATTGGCCCCCACCAATTAAATTATACACCCCACTGAAATTGGTCATCACTGGAGCTGCACATCTTCACTGGTCTCACGATTCGTTACAATTACAATTATCATGTCAGCAATTCGATTCCACGCTGCATCATGATTACTGCCCATGGTTTTCATCAAAAAACCTCAGTGCTCATCGAATGCAGCCTCACTGTGCCCATCGAATGCAGCCTCACTGTGCTCATTAAATGAGGCAGTGCCCATCAAATGCAACCTTTCTGTTCCCATCAAATGCAGCTTCACTGTGCCCATCAAATGCAACCTCACCAGTGCCTGGATCATACCCGTGCAGCCACTCACCAGTGCCTGGATCACGCACAACAGGTATCCCCCGCTGTGTCACGGAGCTTGGATTTCAATATACTTGCGGCTGCTGTAACAAAGTTCCGCCTCCTAGACCGGCTTCTGTGATAGACGGCACACTGATTCAAATGGGTCAGTGTACCGTCTGTCACAGAAGCCAGTCTAGGACTTTGTTACAGCGGCCACCGGGATATTGAAATGCAAGCTCTGTGACACAGCCGGAGATGCCCGTTGTGTGTGATCTAGGTACTGGTGAGCAGCCGCCCAGGCATTTCAGATGCAAGCTCTATGACACAGCGGGAGATCCCTCTGTGTGACATACAGAGAGGAGGAGGGAGGGGAGCGCCGGGATGACGTCATTGATGCAATCGCGATTCAGTCATTCTCTGCATCGATGCAGAATCGTGAAAGGCTGAATCACGATGCATCGATTTAAACTATTATTTTTATCACCCCTAGTCATCACTATGATGCTTTGATGCTTGAGTTGCCTAGTGTCCTTTGTTGCTAGGTTGCTCATAGGATCGAGTCACCCAGCATCCTATAATCCAGTAGTGCAAATCTGCGTGTTGTACATGTGAACACACCATTTTATGCAGGATCTTGTTGGCAGCACGAGGCCTTGGGTGTGGCTGCATTTTGTTTTTTTCTTTTCAGGCTAGGAACATTTTTGTAAAGTACAGAAAATAGTTGATGTCCTTGTCACCTCCTGTGATGTGAGCTGAAAAAGTGCAAGGATCCTTATCTTAATTGTGTAAACTTCCAGTCCCATTATTAACCATATAATGAAGATGAACATAGACAGGTTTGTGTGACAACCATGGCTGCCCCATATCTAAGGTGAAAGAGAGTGTAGCAATGAAGGGGCAGAAGTGTGTTGCTCGCAGAATTAACAGGTGGCAATAAACAATTTATTTGTATAGCATGCTTGCATAGTGTGAGTTTTTTTTTTTTGCATCTATTGAATAGGTACCAAAAGTGAATAATAAGATTAACCACTCGCTGCTAGGCAAAGTACCCGTACATCATCTGACTTTGAGTGGCTACATCGGGATGATGCCTGGAGCTGCAGACACTATCCTGATATTGTTTTTAGAGGCGGTGGAGTACTTTTTTGTAAAAGCAATCCTATCGGCTATATAGTCACTGAAATTCTTTTACAAGCGGCCTTTCTGGGCTCTCCTGTTTCACAGGGGAACCCAGGATTGCAGCCAGTGGTTCCACCAGCTGACCATAGAGCTGATCAGGGACTGCAATGGCCCCGATCATCTTTATGGTCTAAGAAACTGGAAGCTACGATTTATTTAGTCACTTCTGGTTTCAGAGGAAACATCTGGAGTTTAATAGACCCTAGATGTCTGTTAAGAGGACCTGTCACTGCATTTCTTGTGATAACAATAAAAGTGATTACCAAAAATGTAAAAAAGGTACAGTGTGAACATAAGCATAAGCAATAATTCTAGCACCAGACCCCCTGTGTGAATCTAAAGTGGTAACCTGGAAAGGCTTTTAAAGTGTTGCCTATGGATCATATAATTTGCATAGTTTGCCGCCACTCTACGGGCGTACGCAATTTTAAAGAGCGACATGTTTGGTATCGATTTAATTGGCGTAACATTATCTTTTATATTTTACCAAACAATTGGGTATTCTTTTGTGTGTTTGTGCATTAAAATTCATCAGTGTATTTTTTATTATATTATTTTTTTCAATTGTGTTTGGAAAACTGCTGGGCAAAAACCGTGTGACCATTTTATTCTCTAGACTAGGACTTCTGCTTTAATTAAATATATAATGTTTTGGGGTTCTAAGTAATTGTCTAGCAAAAAATACAGATTTTTACATGTATGTGAGAAGTGTCAGAAAAAGGCCTGGTCTTCAAGTGGTTAAGGTTTACCAATGTTTGAACCGCTTTGCTGGAATATGACAATTCTTTCTTTCATTTTTTTTTTTTTTTTCTAGCCAGGTTGCATGCTATCATGCAGTTGCCCATTGTTCTATTATTTTATGCAAACCGGTGATTGACCCATGTAGTGCTAGAATAAGTACTTCATTTTTACAGACTTGATAGAGACTTTGGGGGTTATTTACGAAAGGCAAATCCACTTTGCACTACAAGTGCACTTGGAAGTGCAGTCGCTGTAGATCTGAGGGGAAGACCTGAAATGAGGGGAAGCTCTGCTGATTTTATCATCCAATCACGTGCAAGCTAAAATGCTGTTTTTTTATTTTCCTTACATGTCCCTCTTAGGTCTACAGCGACTAAACTTCCAAGTGCAAAGTGGATTTGCCTTTAGTAAATAACCCCCTCTGTGTATCTTTTGAAATTCAGTCCCTCCCATTACATGTCTACCATTTTCTGCAGCTGGCTAAGTGGAGAAGTAGATTGTAGAGTATCCCATCAGTCTGATAGAAGAAAAAAAATAAACTGATCTCTCACTACCTGTCTTTCTATAAGGAACTGGTCATCTACAGCCAGCCTATTGCACATGTGTCCTGTTAATTCCATGACATCACTAGTACACATGTACAGTATCACTGTCATTGTTTGTGTACTATCACAGAGGTGATAGCTCATCATGTTTCCTTTATTAGGGAAGGATGCTTCTCATTTGATGGCCCCTTGATTTTAATATGGGTGTGCTTTGTAGCATAGATTTTTTTTTTTTTTTCGCTAACACTCTTTAGCTGCCAGAAGGAATAGCGAACTGCCCACCTCCCCTACATTAAATCATAGTGGATGATTTCAGCCCCTGTTATTTCCACTTCCATTGTGTCTGCTTCCTGTTGGTCAAAGGTTATTAGGATGGGGTGCTGCATAGAATGGAAAGCTGACCGGAAAGAAAACCTGGGCTTCATGTTTAAACTCCCTTTACTTCTACACAAGGCACCATTTCAGGTTTCTGCTGGAAAACAAAGGTAATGTGCCTCCTCCTCCCTTTGTTTTGCACTTTGTTGCATGAGAAGGATGCTCATGGTAAGGATGTTGTTTCTGTTGTTTTGTTGAATTGTGATTGTTCTACTCTTTAGGGTCCTGTTGCGTGAATGAGAGCTGCCTTTTCTCCTCCGTACCCTTAACTCTATAGCTGCCACGAGTGTATGAAGTAATGATTGCAGAGCAGACCTTTTGCAATCGGTAGTGTGATGATGTCTGCCTTCTGCAAGCATGAGATTGCCAAGTTGACAGTGATTTTTTTTATTCTGGAGAATTGGTCTAGCAGAGGAGCAGAACAGTTGAATGGGCTCCACCCTTGCTTTGTGTTCCAGTTTCTCTGCTGTGGTGTGTTACAGAATTGTGTTATCCGGCAGGCTTGCTTCTGCTGGTGTTGCAGCTTTATGGCTGCATTTATTCGTATTTTTGTTGATCATGGAGACTCACAATGCATTGGGTTACAACAGCTTTCCTGCTGGATTATGAACCGTTTTAGTAAGTGTCAGTTGCATTCTACACTGTAAGATATATCTGTGCTATTCACTTTATAAATCTGACTTTTATCAAATAAAGATATAAAAAAAAAAATGGATTATATCTACGTTTATCACATCTTTTCATTTTATTTGATTCTGGTATTTTTTTTGTTGAACAGTATTAATTGAAGGCAAGACTATGTAACCAATTGCTAAAATACCTTAAAAAAAAGTACATGCAGTGTCAAAAACTCATCTTTGTCATCTTCCTAGATTGTAAGCTCAAACGAGCAGGGCCCTCTGATTCCTCCTGTATTGAATTGTATTGTACTTGTACTGTCTGCCCTAATGTTGTAAAGCGCTGCGTAAACTGTCGCGCTATATAAATCCTGTATAATAATAATAATAATAATAATAATCTTAGAGGGGAAATATGTATTTTCTTGGGTAAACTGATGGCTTCATTCTAATCCTTACCAGAAGTGTGTAGGAATAAAATGCCTGGTTATAACGCTTATATCTTCAAAACCAATTCAATGGAGTCCCAAATCTTAAAGTCTAATATGTTTATTCTTACACTTGCCAATCATTCATGGTTCAGCCCTTTGCAGGCCTCTCCTCTGCCAGGGGGTGAAGGCATGGCCTGGATTTTATTCCAGTGGATAATTTGGAAAGTTAAAGTGGTTGTAAAGGCAAAAGGTGTGTTTTTTTTTTTTTTCCTACATCACTCTATTCATTAAGCTAAAAAACCTTCTGTGTGTAGCAGCCCTCCTAGTACTTGCCTGAGCCCCCTCTCTATCCAGTGATGTTGTAGGAGAGACTTGGCTGCCTGGGACTCTCCTCCTTATTGGCTGAGACAGCAGTGGGGTGCCATTGGCTCCCTATGCTGTCAATAAGTTAGTGAGCCAATGAAGAGAGATGGGACGGACCTAGCTGGGGCTTCATGTCACCGATAGACACATGGAGCTGCGGCTCGGCTCGGGGGCCCCCATAGCAGGCTGCCTGCTGTGGGGGCACTCGTCAGTGAGAGAGGGGGCAAGAGAGCCAAAAAGGGACCTGAGAAGAGGAGAATCGGGGCTGCTCTGTGCAAAACCACTGTACAGAGCAGGTAAGTATAACATGTTTATTATTTTTAGGCAAAAAAAAAAAAGAGACTTTAGTATCACTTTAAGTGACAGGTGTGTTATATCCTTTGGTCTTTGCTGCACCAGGAAGTAAATCAGCTATGTTTTCAGAATTGCAATACATACATAACAGGTGGTTCACACCTATCCTTTTTTAGCACATTTTGTGTTTTGCAGAAATGCACTACAGTCCACTTGGTTTTCTATGGGACACGTTCACATCTATGCATTTTTCAACTACCGCGTTTTTGCAAAAAGGGATAGGGACTTTTTTAAATGCAACGTGGTGCGTTTTAGGTTCAATAGACTTCAATTGATATGCTGCAGCAAAGCCTGTAGTGCATTTTTGATGCATTTTTTTTTTTTTAACGGCCTAACAAAAAACAAAAAAAGCATAAATGCAAAACACATTTAAAAACGTGTGTGCAGAAACATAGAATGCACCGCAAAAAGCACTGTAGAAACTGATCAAAAGCAAACTGGATCACTTGAGGGCTCAGGTAAGTAATAGGGGGTGCTGAGGGGACGATGCTGACACCTAAACATTTTTTACCTTAATACAAGGAATGCATTAAGGTAAAAAAATGTTTAGGCTTTAAAACCACTTTAAGCTCCTTAGTCTCACAGGCAGGGGGCAGGGTGGAAATTTTCCCGCAGGCCACCTACCTTATATTCAAAACGGCCGTGGGGTTGCCTGTCTGTTTGTTTTTTTTTTGTTCCCCTGTGGAGGGTAGAATTTGGTGGCGGCCTGCATTCTGGGAGTTGTAGGATGGACCGCGCTCAAGTTCCTGAACTGAGCAGCGCAGCAAACTAAAACTCCCAGGAGGCAGAGTCAGGGCATGCGGCGTGCCAGGGGGACACGTTACATGACTGGCTCATGCTGTGGGCTGGATAGAGTGGCTGCAAAAGACCGTGCACACCAAGTTGCAACTAGTTTTGAGGACAGAGCAGAACTGACTAAGAGTAGCCAGCTTACTTTCAGTGAGACAAGCAGCTTACCCCTCCACTACACTCCTGGAATCTTCGGACTAGAGGCAGCCAGGGCTCACCAGGGGACACACATGATTGACTCGGGCTGGGCGCTGGCCTGGCTGCAACTTGGAAGTTGTCATCACCCCCCCAAGAGGCCATGCAAAGACCTGATGAGCTGCCATTGTCATTGCTGAGGTGAGAGAGACCCTGACACCCCCAGCTGCCCCCCACATCCCATTCCCCATACACCCCATTTACCCTGCCCCAGTGCCCTGCCCACCACCCAGTAACTTCAAAATAGGAAATAGCTCTCAACACTTTCTGGCTGTCAGGTCCTGTGCTGGCCATAGCCCGTGGGTCCTGCTGACCATGGCCTGTGAGCAGCGGTGTCAGGAGGGGGGGGACTGACCCGAGCTATAGCCCCGAGTGGGCCCCCAAAAAGCCCCTGGTCTCCGCATTACTAATGACCATTATTAGCTCTGCGTACCAAGGCCTAGGGTTGGCCGGGAACTCGGGGCTATTGGCTGCCTGCCCTGGGGCCACTTTCGGGCTGATCCTGGGCGGGTGCACGCCAGGCTGCCACTGAAGGGAAGGGGGGGGGGGGGCAAGCGCCGCCGGTTTACACAGAGTGGGGATCTCCACCTCCTGCTTACCCGGTGCGGCCGTATGACATACGAAGTCCCGCCTTCTGGACCGGCTCCTATGATGGACGTCACACTGGTCCAATGCCGAGATGTGTGACGTCTAGCATAGGAGCCGGTCCAGGAGTTGTGACATAGTGTGACAACGGCCACGCTGGGTAAGCGGGAGATCCCTGCTTTGTGTAAACCAGCAGCTCTCCTCTGAAAGACCACTGTGCAAATACAGTGTGACATAAAATATTGCAACAGTCGCCACTTTATTCCCTAGGGTCTCTGCTAAAAATATATATATAATGTTTGGGGGTTCCAAGTAATTTTCTAGCAAAAAATACTGATTTTAACTTTGTAAGAAACAAGTGTCAGAAAAAGGTTTAGACTTTAAGTGTTTAAACTTCCTGCATTTACACACAGAAGTTTATCCCTTTTGATCTAAGAAGGAAGAGTTAAAAAGTTTCTCGTTATCTACTAGCACAGACAATGTTGTTACAAACTTGGCAGACTGCCCTTTTTTATTTTGACAGCTGAGTGAGCAGAGAAGTCACACTTGTTACATGAAAGAATTGAGATCACAATTTTTTAACGATTACTGTAATTGTGCAGCTCTACCTCTCTCTCCCTATGCACTTGCAAGGCTGCACTGATGGGCACTGCTGTCTGATCAGGCTGCATTGATGGGCACAGGTAAGGCTGAGGTGCGTTGATGGGCACTGATCAGGCTGCACTGATGGGCAAAGCACTGGTATGGTTACACTGATGGGCACTTCACTGGTGAGGCGGCATTGGATGGGCACTGGTGTGGCTGCATTGATGGACACTTCACTGGTGAGGTGGCATTGGATGGACACTGGTGAGGCGACGCTGATGGGCACCCGTGAGGCTGCATTGAAAAACCAGGTGAGCATGGATGTTGAGCTAATTCGGTGGTTGAATGGGCCACTTGACTGGACTTGCCCCCCAGGTCTAAGGCTGCCAGCCCACCCCTGCTCACAGGATCCTAGGCTTGATTGAAAGACTGAGGAAAAGGCTTATGTGATCTTGGATCACTAGGACTCTGGGTAGTGTTTAAAAAAAAAAAGTTATTGATATGTTTTCCTTGGTCCATGAGAAGTCACCATTTCAGTTCTGCTGTGATTATGTATAGTATCTGAAAGTTCTGAACTTTTAATCAGCAGCTTGTGGAGGTCTGATGCATATAATCATGATGGTGTTTAGTAGGCCTGATTCACTAAGCTGTAATGTATGCATTGTTTCACCTAAAGATCAGAGGAGCTTCCATTTTGGCTTATGGCTGAAAGTAATGTTCATAGTGTTCTGAGTTTGACTCCTAAATCTCAATAACTATTAATTGGTAGAATATCGATCTTAAATAGGCATTCCAAATAAAATGGATCAGTATTTATTGAAATGGTTGTAAAGGCTCAAGGTTTTTTTTGCCTTCATTCATACAATGCATGAAGGTAAAAAACCTTCTCTGTGCAGCAGCCCTAATACTTAGCTGAGCCCCATCACAATCCATTGATGGGCACAAGACCTTCAGCTCTCATTGGCTGAGACAGCAGCAGGAGCCTTTGGCTGTTAATCACAGCCAGTGAGCCAAAGAGGAGAGGGGGCGGAGCTAAGTTGCGGTTGTGTGTGTGAATGGACAAAAGATTACAGCGCACACATCCAAAAATTACATTTAACCCCTGCAAGGCTATTTATAACACCTGAACATATTAAGAAAATATGGGGATTTAGTTACACCATATGGCCATATAGTGCTAAGTCCACTACTACATCAAAGTACCCCAATATCAGTGGGTCCTACAATATCCATACAATGGAAGATCCTGCTACTCTGAACCATGGGAGAAATACACGCCTCTATATGGGAGAACTAAAGGACACTAATAAGAAACAATGAGGGGGGGGGGGGGTGCTGCCCAAAGGAATTTGGTCAGAATCCATACAATGGACAATCGAAGATTTAGAGAGCACAACCTAAACAATGAATTAACCACTTAAGGCCCGAGCCTCTTTCTGAGATTTATTTACAAGTTAAACAGGTTTATTTTTTTTTGTAGACTTACTTATAAACATATATAGAAATATATATATATATATATATATATATATATATATATATATATATATATATATATATATATATATATTAGTCTTACAAGTGCACTTTTTTTGGAAAAACTACACTTTTTTTAATTAAAATAAGACAACAGTAAAGTTATCCCAATTTTTTTTTTATTGTGAAAGATAATGTAAATTGATACTCAGCATGTCACACTTCAAAATTGCGCCCGCTCGTGGAATGGCGACAAACTTTTACTCTTAAATTTCCATGGGCGACGTGTACAAAATTCTACAGGTTGCATGTTCTGAGTTACAGAGGAGGTCTAGGGCTAGAATTATTGCTCTGGCTCTAGCGATCGCGGCGATACCTTACATGTGTGGTCTAAACACAGTTTTCTTATGTGGGCGCTGCTCACGTATGCATTCGCTTCTGCACGCGGGATCGGCGCGTTTTTAAATTTGTTTTTTTTTTTTTTTTTACACTTTTTAAAAAAAAAAAAAAAAAATGTCACTTTTATTCCTATTACATGGAATGTAAACATCCCTTGAAATAGAAAAAAAAGCATGACAGGTCCTCTTGAACATGAGATCTGGGGTCAAAAAGACCTCAGATCTCATATTTACACTAAAATGCAATAAAAATAAAAAATAAATGTAGTTTAAAGAAAAACAAAACAAAGGGCTATGGACGGAAGTGACGTTTTGATGTCGCTTCCACCATGCAATGGTATGGAGACGGGTGGGGGCCATCATCCCCCCACTTGTATCCATACCTAACAGGGAGAAGGACCCGATCGCCGCCGGCGGCTCGGGTAAGGGCACCAGAGCCCTCCCCTGCCGCCGATTAAAATCTTGCAGAAAATCTGCCGCAGAGACCACTTTTATCTGAAAGCGGACCGCCCGCTGAAGAAGAGGATACCGGGGTTATGGTAGCTAGCTGCTGCCATAACGATATCCCTCTTCAAAGTACCGACGTATAACGACGGCGGGCGGTCCGTAGGGTGCAGCCATGAGACCATAGAGACAAGACAAAATATTACAGCGCACACATGCAAAAATGACTTGACTCCTGCAAGGCTATTTTAAAACACCTGAACATATTCAGAAAATATGGGGATGTGTTACACCATATGGCCATATAGTGCTAAGCCCACTACTATGTAAAAGTACCCCAATATCAGTGGGTCCTACGCTATCCATACAATGGAAGATCCTGCTTCTCTGAACCATGGGAGAAATACACTCCTCTATATGGGAGAACTAAAGCACTCCTCCTATAACACAGTGGCTCAAGAGCAAGCCTGCTTGGGTGCCCCCGTAACAAGTGCTTTGCTCTGGGGGAACTTGGCAGGAGGGTGGGGCCAGGAGAGCCAGCATAGAGCAGGTAAGTATGACATATTTGTTGTTTTTTTTTTTTTTTTTTTTTTTTTAATGCCTTTATTACTTTAAATAGTTTTATAAAAAATGTGTGGCTTGAATAATTTTAATAACCTGCAAATATACATTTAGCTGCTGTACGAAGATTAACTCTCTTAGGTTTATTTTTATTTTTATTTTTTTTTGGTTTTAAATCTGCACTAGGGACAGAACTTACAGTAATTAAAAAGTGTCCCTTGCGATAGTGGCTGTGAAGTTTGTTGAAATCACCAGTCCTCTGGTCCCCCAAATGACCATAGCTGTGATCTTCCAGTGCAGGGGTTAATACAAGTGGATGGACCACCCATCTGACCTCCCGCCACTGTGCCATTCATAAAAGCTTCCTGCAATGAAAAGCACACTTCGAATATAGGCTGGGCAGATGATTGAAAGGTCCACCACCACCATTCATAGTGTTTGTTTTTATATTTTTTTTTTTTTTCGTTTTCTTCCACCACCTCCATTCATAGTGGTTTTTTTTTTTTCTTCCCCCTCCTTTAACTGTAAACTTCAGCACTTATATCTGTGCATGTTCCTTTGCTGATGACAGGTGTAGTATAAAAGTGGTGTGTCACAGTGGTTTATTTTAATGGATTTTGAAGATTAAGCTACAAGGGTTAATAGTAAGCACTGTGGCATGCCAGGCATCAGTACAATTCTCAGGGTGTCTTGGGTATTTTCTTAAAATTATTTTTAGCCAATGGAAAGCTAGTTAATAGGGGAAACAAAATGCACCCTTTTGCATGTTTTTCAATCGTTCCCATTAAAGTCTATTGGGACCAAAAATGCTTGCAGCTTATGTACTGTTTCAAGGTACTAGCTTCAAATTACAGTATGTTCAGGTGAACAAGTATAAGCTTGGAGCTTCGAGCTACAAAACGCTCAGGTGTAAGTGAGCCTTAGGTGGCTGTGTGTGTGTGTGGACTCTTTCGTGGTGACCTGCATTTTTCTGCAGTAGACAGACAAAAGTCGTACATAGGGCACATAGAAACAGTTTTCTTTGTTCCCTGCTCACACCTCAACCAATACTGGTGTGGCTCGTGGTGCATGGCTGTAAAAAAGCAGCATGTCCGTTCACAGCAGTGCAACGCACCCCACTGTTGCACAGGGATATGAATGATGTGTCACATGTGTGACTTTAAATAACGTTGAAATGGTCCATTTTGCATCTGGCCATGTTCTTGGTATATACCTTTTTTATATGTGTTCTTTAGAATGTACTATTTGACCATATATGGTTAAGCCACTTTTGTATTCCTTTTTGTACATTATACAAAAATTAATAAAAGATTGAAATATAAATAAAGTTGAAAAAAATCAGTGTGATGCGCTAAAATGTGCATCGTACTGTGCTGTACCCTGTACGGTAAACGCTGCATTTTACCATGCTTGCCTGTGTGAATGTAGCCTAAAGTACTAGAGCCAAACAAACCAGAAGGTCTTTATGGTGATGCAATGCAGCAGCTTAACTTTAACTTTACACAGAAAGGAAGGCAAGACATACTTGCCTTCCTTTCTCTCCCCAGCTGCTCCATTCAGCCATCAAAGCAAAGAAAATGTAGGTATAATCTACAAGTCATCAGAGTCATCGCTTACACAGGGCTATTTGGCCCTGTGCTGTCACATGCTCTTATATATCTGTAATTCCTTTTGGCTCCTGGCACTGAGCTGAATGTTAGAGGAGCAGAGGAAAGGTAAGTATATTCTGGGGTTGGGGGAACTAAGGAAGCCTGTCTTTGCTCTGAATCAACTAAGCACATGTTATAATATTGATATGATGATTGTGGCTCAATGTGTACACATCACTTTAACAGGCTTATTCCGTGACAGTACAACAGTGCAATAATAGGAGTTCATAGTCTTCAGACTATAGTTAGATTACCAATTGCTGTGTGTGTGTGGTGCATTTGCTTATTGGTTTGACCTGTTGAATACTTGAGTTAGCGGAACAGGTCCATGGCTTCATTTTCCCATTCAGTTTCACCACAAGCCTCTAAGTTCAGTCACCACCAAGCTTTTTGCAAGCAGTAGTAAAAAGATTCTGACTCGCACCACCCTATATGTTTGAATGCCGAACCTCGGGATAGCTAAATATTGCCTAAATACAACAGTCATGTGCAGTGATCCAGTGTGAAACTTTGCCTCTGTGCAGGAGCTTCCTGTAATAAAGACCGGTCTCTACTGCCCACTCTACTTGTGCAGGGTGACTGGTCTTGTCTCCGCCCCTTCCTGTAGTTTTCTTCAGGGAACCTGTAATAGGATAGAGCCTGCTGGGTCCCTCCCACAGCTCTGCTTTCTATATCAGCTATGTACAGCATAGTAATGACGTCCCTATTACTTTTACAAGGTAATGTTTGGGTTAATAAAGGCATTTAGTGCACAAAAAGTGGATTTATATCCTCTGTGGCTATTGAGGAAATAGATTTTAAAATTAAAGCGTGTGCCCAGATTTCAGCTTTAATTTAAAATCGAGGATAAATTTAAGTAGCTTTAAAAAATTTTCATGCTCCTTCTTTTTTTTTTTTTTTTTTCACTTTAGAGTGATTCTTTTATTTGTTTTTAAACACGAATTGCTTTGCTTATTATTTTTAGTGCTTTTCACTTGTTTACACTTTATACAATTCTAAAGTTAGAAACAGCAGCAAAAGACTTGCAAGTGGTGACAATAGTTCAAAAACAGGAAATGTTATCCAAATGTGCACGTGGAACAGATGATCAGGATGGTGGCCACTGGAGTGGAAACTTCCATTCAGCCTGTTTTTTCCTTATTTTGCTCAGTTTATACATCAGTTTTACTTCCTGGAAAACAATTTCCTAAAGTTCTAATTAACAGCTCATCGGTATAAATGAGGTTAGCAATTGGTATTCTAAAACAGAACAGCCACTCTTCATAGACCTGTTAACAATTCCCCACTTTGATGTTTTTAAAGCTGAAAACCATAGTGTATATCTCACTACTGTTACATACTGTGTGTGTATGTATGTGTGTGTGTATATGTGTGTGTATGTGTGTGTGTGTATGTATATGTATATATATATATATATATATATATATATATATATTTTACAAGACAATTTTATTTGGTCTTTTATATGACTCTTAGATTTCTGTCTATCGACTTATGATAATTCCTTTTTAGAATCCTTTTTTTATTTTTATTTTTTGTAAATGCAGGGGATTGGCTAGTCACTTGTTAATGTTCCTGAGCACTAAGGCACCCCAAGACCCAATGCAAATCTGTGTTTTTCAGTCATGCCATCTCTAGTATATAGTTAAGGAATACGGTGTGTGTGTGTGTGTATATATATATATATATATATATAGATAGATAGATAGATAGATAGATAGATAGATAGATAGATAGATAGATAGATAGATAGATAGATAGATAGATATATAGAGATAGATAGATAGATATATAGAGATAGATAGATAGATATATAGAGATAGATAGATAGATATATAGAGATAGATAGATAGATATATAGAGATAGATAGATAGATATATAGAGATAGATAGATAGATATATAGAGATAGATAGATAGATATATAGAGATAGATAGATAGATAGATAGATAGATAGATAGATAGATAGATAGATAGATAGATAGATATATAGAGATAGATAGATAGATAGATAGATAGATATATAGAGATAGATAGATAGATAGATAGATATATAGAGATAGATAGATAGATAGATAGATATATAGAGATAGATATATAGAGATAGATAGATAGAGATAGATAGATATATAGATATAGATAGATAGATATATATAGATATATAGATAGATATATATAGATATATGGATGGATAGATATAGATAAATTTTAACTAAATAAAATAAAACCTAACAAATATAGGACAACTAGAAATGGTGATTCTTCCCAACTGGATCACATACGGTAAAAAAACCTGACAGGTGTTCTAAAACCTCTCCTCTCTAAAACTTAAAAAACAAAAAAAAGAAAAGTTTTGCCACAGTACAATTGCAGTGCATGGCACCGCAAGCAGTGACTGGGAGCATTCGGTTAGGTGCCAGTAACTGTGCTGGGAGCGGGCAGGGCGCAAGTATTGACCGCCATTCACACAAATATGCGGTCTCTCTGTGCCAAGAGGCCGCATATTTGCCTGGTGGCCGAGGGGTTCAGTTAGCACAGAATTGCATAGTAAAAAATGGGCTTGTCACGATGGGAGTAAAACTTCCAGAGGCTAAAGGGGATGTAAACTCGATTCATAAAATTTGAGCTGGGCACATATATCTGCAGTGTTTTCTTATCTCTCTTCAAAGCAAGTCCTGTGGATTTCTCCTGCTCCATTCTTCTGTTATCAGCATGATAACTTCTGACATGTTCTCGACATGTGATAAAACCAGCCTGAATTTTGTGTCAGGGTGGGTGCTATAAATAGTTTAGCAGAAAGCTGCTTTACTCACAGGACAGCTCTGAAAGTCTCTGCCTATCTAGTGGGGTGTGTGTGCCTTTCCTCCAATCAGCTGTCTCCCAGTGTAATCCAAGACTTCTCTCTCAGTGCAGAATGAGGAAGTGAAAATTCTAACACGATCTGCACTTTGTAAACCATATATAAAGCTGAAGACAGCAGATATACATGTAAAAGGTATGTAGGGAGATTTGTTTAACCACTTCCATACCAGGCCTATTCTGGCACTCCTTTCCTACATATAAAAATCATCTTTTTTTTTTTTTTGCTAGAAAATTACTCAGAACCCCGAAACATTATTTGTTTTTTTAGCAGACACCTTAGGGAATAAAATGGCGGTTGTTGCAACTTTTTATGTCACGCAGTATTTGTGCAACAATTTTTTATACGCGTTCTTTTTGGGGAAAAAAAAGTCTCATGAATTAAAAAGTTAGCCAATTTTTTTTGTATAATGTGAAAGATGTTACGCTGAATAAATAGATACCCAACATGTCACACTTTAAAATTGCGCACACTTGTGGAAACTTTGGTACTTAAAAATCTTCATAAGCAAAGCTTTAATTTTTTTTTTACAGGTTACCAGTTTAGAGCTACAGGAGGTCTAGTGCTAAAATTGTTGCTCTCGCTCTAACGCACGCTCTGATATATCACATGTGTGATTTGAACTGCGCTTACATAAGCGGGTGCGTCTTAAGTGTGCGTTTGCTTCTTTTTTTTTTTTTTTTTTTAATTACATTTTTTTTTATCACTTTTGTTCCTATTACAAGGAATGTAAACATCCCTTGTAATAGAAATGGTGTGTGTGACAGGTTCTCTTTATGGAGAGATGTTGGGTCTATAAGAATTGAGATTGAGAGAAAATCTTTCCAGCTGAGATCTCGGCTTTGTTTACGTCTGCCAGCTGGACGTGACATCATAACTTTGCGCCCCGGCCTCCGACGGTCATAGAGATGACTGTGGACCATCTGGTCACCGGAAATGTCTATGATCATCGTACGGCGGTGGTGAATTCTTTCTCCAGGTAGCTGATCGGAGCCCGGAGAAGCACCGGAGGGGGATGTCCCCTCCCGCCACTTGTAAGAATGATCATGGGGCTGAACTGCCACTATGATTGTTCTTACGGTGCACAGGCTCTAAAAGATGATATCTGAATGATGCCTGTAGCTGCAGGCATCATTCAGATATCCCCACTCAGTCAATTAAGTCATATGATGTGATTGGGCTGGAAGTGGTTAATCTCTGTGTATCATCTAAGGCTGGGTAGGGACACTTCACTGGGTAGGGTTTACAACCTACTTTAAATGGTTAAAGTAGTGCTATGGCCTTCCATCTATAAAAAAATGGGCCGCATTAAAAGCAAAACTTTTTTATTTTCCTTTATTTTGGTAAGAGTGTGGGAGAAATATAACCCCCTTTTCCCCTGTCCTTAATTTTAGGCATTTTCCCGCCTCTTAGTACTTAGTTTTAAGTTTGCGAAGATTTGCTTGGGATTGTAAGGATGGGGAATGATCCCTTCCCAGTACAACTTCTGGGAAATGGGCAACAATTTTGGTACTCGCAAACGGCAGTGATGATCTATTTACTCATTTTTAATGTCACATGATACAATAGCTATGACTTCATGATGTATACCATGAGCAGAGAGAAATTTTTTTTTATTGTGGATTTGAATAGGTTAAATCCAAAAATAGAAGTACTCGAAGAATGTGAGATATTCTCCAATAACAAAGAGTAGTTTATGCGGAGTTTTGTGCAATCTGACAAAACAGAGACACTTTTGTACTATGATTAGTATGGGTGCTGATGTCAGTTTGCTTGTCTGGCATTAAGCTTTATGCTGCTACTAAACTCCTCTTTGTACTCACAGCCAGAGGACCTTTTGTATGTGCCCTATAAAGTGCACAGTTGGTAATTTGTTTTTTTTCAGCCCTTCTAGCTTAATCTGTGCCAGTCTCAATGAGTGACTCATTCAAGACACCAACATAAAGGCTGGCAGGTGCTTCTCTACTAAAGTTAGCCGTGTCGTTATGTACTGCACAAAGTAATTGGACATCTGAGGAAGGCACAAAGCGATAGTCATTTAGATGAGTAATCCAAACTATTCAGACTTTATGTTTTGGGGAAGAGGAAGCTGAGGATGTGTTTGAAAAGGATGACTATTTTGTAATGAAGTGACACGTTTGCCCTCTGACACCAATTCAAAACCTATCTCCGTTATGTGCTAGTGTTTAACGTGTGGCATGTTTTATACAGTTAAAAAGTAAAGCAGTGAAAATGGAGTTGCTGTTTGACTTCATTTTTAGGCATTTTGATGTTTGGTGTCACTCTTTTGTATGCTTGCGAAGCCTGGACCCAAGAAGAGGAAGATCGATGCTGCTCTGTGCACCACCATTGCACAGAGCAGGTAAGTATGACATGTTTTAAAAGAAGAAAACCTTTTGGTGTACGTTTATTAAACCGTGTTAAGCAGGTGTTAAAGGAGTTGTAAAGGCAGAAGGCTTTTTTTATCTATGCATTAAGATATAAAGCCTTCTGTGTGAAGCAGCCCCCTTCAGCCCCTCTAATACTTACCTGAGCCCCATCTCTGTCCACGAGTGTCTCGGTCGTCCGGGACTCTCCTTCCTGATTTGGCTGAGACACAGCAGCGGCTCCATTGGCTCCCGCTGCTGCCAATCAAAGTCAGTTAACCAATCATGAGAGAGAGGGGGCGGGGCCGAACTGCAGCTCTGTGTCTGAATGAACACCGAGCTGTGGCTCGGGTGCCGCCACAGCAAGGGCTCCCTCCCGTTAAGTGCACCCGGGCACTTAACGGGAGGGAGGGGCCAGAAGAGGTACCCGAGAATCGGAGAATCTGGGTTGCTCTGTGCAAACCCACTGCAACAGAGCAGGTATGTATAACTTGTTTGTTATTTTATTAGAAAAACAATGAGACCTTACAATTACTTTAAGCCAGTCATACATAGATCGAAATTTGGCTGGTTCAGCAGGGACCGACTGAATTTCGATCAATGTATGGGCAAGGCTGGTTGTACAAAAGTCGAGTGGTAGAGCTAGCCTGTCTGGTTTTTCTAGACCAATTAGTGCTGCCTGCTATAGCCTGCAGTACTGATCAGTATTCTGAGGGAGGGGAAGTCTCCCTGCTGTCAGAATACAATAGCTCAGCGAAAATTTCCCATCCACATACTTCGAGTGTATGGGTGAATCAAGTCATTTTTTCGTTCAACTCGCTGGTTGAACAAAGAAAAAATTGATTAATGTATGGGCAGCCTTAGCATGTCTGATGCTTGGCAGCTGTCATGTAGGTCTGATGTATATTCTTTCTAAGGGCCGGTTCACACCATGCCAGCACATTAATCACACAGAAATGCACTGTGTTCCTGTGCGATTCAGACTGCATGCAAAACGCACTCCATTTGCGATCTGCAATAGGTGTCAAAAGAAAGGCAACAACACCCCGAATGCAATGCATCTACCCACACCGGATCGCGTGATACTTTTGTACCATGCAATCTGGTTACAGTGCGGTTTAAAAAGTAGTGCATGCACTACTTTTGGTGCAGCGTAGTGCAATTTTAGCCCAGTAAGGGCCACTTCATACCATGCCTACACTTGAATCACACAGGAACGAGCTGTGCATTCCTGTGCGATTCACATGTGGTTCTGTGCGGTGCGATTTCAGCCCATTCATTTAAAATGGGCTAAAAGCACACCATACTGCACTAAAAGTAGTGCATGCACTACTTTTTAAACTGCACTGTAACCAGATCGCATGGTACGAAACCATGCGATCCGGTGACGGCAGGTGTGGGAAAACTCAATGCGTTTGCAACCTGCATTTGGGATGTCATTCACTTTCTATTGACCTGCTGCAGATCGCAAATGGAGTGCGTTTTGCACGCAGTTTGAATTGCACAGTAAATTTCTGTGCGATTCATGTGCGAGGATGGTGGTTACTAGCCCTAAAAGAGAAAAACAAATGTGCCTGGAAATTAATGCAGTTAGCTAGGGGTGGGTGGGATGGCAGGGTAGTTCTGATTTTGACTTTAGGGTAGAGGATGGTAGGGAAATAGTAGATTAAAAAAAATATATATATATTATTGTATGTATTGTGTAAATATATACTTTTACAATATTAGTCAGGGTGTATATGTGCTTTTGCATGTATTTTTTATTTTTAAACAGTTCTGAGAAATAATCCCGATCCTCTACTGTGGAACATAGGTTTCCCAACACAGGATGGCTGTTGTGCAGCTAGTTATACTTTCCCCCACATTTTTTCACTCTCTTTAACACAGTGGTAACATGCTGCTAGCTAACACCGCTTATCACAGACCTGGAGATAAAACGACATTGTTTTATTAACCGCTAGCCGACTGGCCACCGCAGTTATACTGCGGCAGGTTGGCCCGGCTGTGCAAATCGCCGTAGCAGGAGCACGCCGCCGCGTGCCTGGTGGGCGTGAAGACCGCCGGACAACCGCGATCTCTCGTGACAGAGCGAGAACCGGGATCTGTGTGTGTGTAAACACATAAATCCCGGTTCTCTCTGGGGAGAGGAGAGAGATTGTGTGTTCATACTAAGTCAGTCCCATCCTCCCTACATTTAGAACACACCTAGGAAACGCATTTAACCCCTTGATTCCTGCCTAGTGTTAACCCCTTCCCTGCCAGTAACATACAGTAATCAATGGCTATTTTTAGCTCTGATCATTGTATAAATGTAAATGGTCCCAAAATATTGTCTAAAGTGTCCGATCTGCCCGCCGCAATGTTGCAGTCCTGATAAAAATTGCAGATCACCGCCATTACTAGTAAAAAAAAAAAATAGTAAAAATTACATAAATCTATCCCCTATTTTGTAGACACTATAACTTTCGCGCAAACCAATCAATATACGCTTATTGCGATTCCTTTTGTTTTTTTTTAAATTGTCGTTTTATTTTTTCGGTTATAACACAAGAAATAAAAACCGCAGAGGTGATCAAATACCACCAAAAGAAAGCTCTATTTGTGTGGAAAAAAAGAACATACATTTTGTTTGGGTACAATGCGCACGACCGCGCAATTGTCAGTTAACCACTTCCCGCCCGCCCACCGTCGTATGACGTCCTGGGCTTTGGGCGAGTATATCTGAATGATGCCTGTAGTTACAGACATCATTCAGATGTTGCCGGCGAATCTCTACACCATAGGAACTATCATAGTGGCCGTTCCGCCGCTTGATCGTTCCTATGGGAGGCGAGAGGGGACGTCTCCCACCGCCCTCCGGTGCTTGTTCCGACTCACTGTTACGATCGGTGAGGCGGAGAGTGGATCCGCCGGCACCGGATGTAGATCATAGAGATTTCCGGCAGACCAGATGGTCGCCGGAGTCTCTATGATCGTCGGAGGCCGGGCGCGATGTTATGACGTCACGCCCGGCCTCTCCATTCAAAAAAACGGCGCCGCTTCGGCTGGGAAGCGGTGATCGTTTTTTTATTTCAGGCTTCCCAGCCTAGTGGTGAGATATGGGGTCTTATTGACCCCATATCTCACTATAAGAGCACCTGACATGTCATATTGCTATTACAAGGGATGTTTACATTCCTTGTAATAGGAATAAAAGTGATCAAATTTTTTTTTTTTTTCAAAAAAGTGTCAAAATAAAAAATATAAAATATAATTAACAATAAAAAAAAAAAAAAAAAAAATTTTTAAAGCGCCGCTGTCCCCATGTGCTCGCACGCAGAAGCGAACGCATACATAAGTCCCGCCCACATATGAAAACTGTGTTCAAACCATACATGTGAGGTATCGCCGCGAACGTTGGAGCGAGAGCAATCATTTTGTCCCTAGACCTCCTCTGTAACGCAGAACATGTAACCAGTAAAAAAATTTTGAAAAATTCCTGCGCAAATACTGTGTGAGATAAAAAGTTGCAACAACCGCCATTGTATTCTCTAGGGTCTTTGCTAAAAAAAATATATAATGTTTGGGGTTCTATGTAATTTTCTAGCAAAAAAATGATGATTTTTACATGTAGGAGAGAAATGTCAGAATTGGCCTGGTAGGGAAGTGGTTAAAGCGATGCAGTGCCCTATCACAAAAAATAGCCTCATCAGGAAGGGGGCAAATCCTTCCGGGGCTGAAGTGAATAAACAGCCTCAAAGCCAGGGTAAAAATCGGCGGTGTTAGAGAATGGCTGGCCATAGATGGATTGATTATCTTTCTTATAACCACGGATTACAGGAAAGAAAATCACTTGATTCCCCTAACACAGATCGTGTTGTTAGAGTAATCCTTCCTGCAGAACCATTGTGTTCTCCCAGTGAGGAAAGCCGTCCCTGCCGGGAGAACACAGTGATTACTGCTGGTTGTGGATATAACCGCCACTAGCAATCGTATGTAGAATCCAGCAGGCTGGTTGTACCCAAGTTGATCGATTTGATCAAGTTAGATATATTCAGCCTTGCCCATACATTGTTCGAATCTCAGCAAGTTCCTGCTGAACCGTCCAAGATTCAAGCCACCTATGGCCGGCTCATCTCTAGACAAAACATACGTTTTCCCCACTTTATGCAAAGCTAATCTCTGAGTTTTATTGCAGTCTGTGATTCTTTTGGGAAGATTTCCTGAATATGTATATCGTCATTGACAGCAGGGCTCAAAATTTCAAGTCCTGAGCTACTAGCCTGGCCTTAAAAGTTACTCGCCACAACTTTATCCATGCCCATCAGTTCAGCTTAATCCGTGCCCATCAGTGCAGCCTTATCCATGCCCGTCCATCAGTGCAGCCTCACCGGCCTGATCAGTGCCCAGCAATGCAGCCCCACACTCTCCAAGTTTTTTTCCACTTGCCAAATGCAAGCAGGCGAGTGGAAATTTTGAGGGCTGATTGACAGGGTTACAAAATGATAAGATAAATCCTCGTCCCGTATTTACAGCGACGCACTGGTAGAGGTTTTTTTGCCATCTGTGCCCCATTAGCGAGATTTATGTAAACATACAATAGTGACAGGGACTTAGTGGAAGGAGACAACTTGGCCACATCCATAAATAGATACACAATGGGAGATTTTTCCTCTTATTGGGACTTTGAAGGGCAGGAGTCTCAGGACAATATATCAAAAGTATTATAAACAATAATTTTTATTTATCAAAAAGTTTTAAAAGACATAGCAAATGGTCAAAAAGAGAAAAAGAAGAAATGGATGCCAAAATTTAGATGATGATAATACAACAATTATACATGACAATTTTCAAAGATACACTTAACCCCACAAAAACTGTTTCAGCAAAACAAGTCTGTACAGTGAAGCCCGACGCGTTTTGAGGTTTTTTTATGAGTGTTGAGACATCTTCTTCAGGGGCTGATGGTGAGGTGTATTGTCGTTTTGTTCCTTGATCAGCATCAAATAGCATCCAGTTTAAAATTAGAGGGGACGTAGTGGTTTACCGGTAGCGTCCAGAGCTAAAAGCCACTGCTATTTAGCGAGATTTACCTTCGCTTTCTGTCCCATAGCCAAAACAGGAAATAAAAGGAAATCCATGTGGGGGAATCCCTTGTTCTCACCAGGGTCACCAAAATGAATGGCCTTATTGTTCCTCTCTGTTCCTGTGATGGCAACAAGCCAAAATGTCTTCTTTCCCAAATCTTGCAAGTAACATGGAGCCATTTCCATGCATGTAGTCTCCAGGGGGAGGCATTACAGGCTATGATTTTGTAATTTTATTTTTGATGGTTTACCTAGCAATGGGTTTATGGGTGCTTGGAATTTAGCTTAAAGTAAAGGGGGGTGCATTTTATAGGATTACTAACTTCATTTCCTTTACTTATTGCATATGCTGTTTTTTAGTCGGTAGCTCAAAGTAGTAATAGGTCAGCAATGGTAGCCTGCATATCCTTCTCAACACGTTTTCTTTAGATATGACATATAACAAGGGATAGGTGAACAAGTTTTAATTGTGGCTTACACAGTACATTTTCTTTCCAGGCATGGAAACGAAGATGGTTCATACTTCGCAGTGGACGTCTGACAGGAGATCCAGATGTGCTGGAGTACTACAAAAATGATCATGCTAAAAAGCCAATTCGCATTATTGACTTGAACTTGTGTGAACAGGTTGATGCTGGACTTGTATTTCCAAAAAAAGAATTTGAAAACAGTTATATTTTTGACATCAAGACTATTGACCGTATATTTTATTTGGTGGCTGACAGCGAAGAGGAGATGAATAAGTGGGTCCGGAATATATGTGACATCTGCGGATTTAATCCCACAGAAGAAGGTAAGTCTTAAAAAAAACTTTTTGGGATAATTTGTAAACTTTGCGGCTAAGGCTAGGTTTACACTATTGCCATGTGATTTTGCTGCGATTTTTCAGTGCGATTATGTAGTGCAATCTTGCCTTGTCATGCTATTCAATGAGATCCAAGTCATATCTGAAATCGCATTGGTGTGAACCAGGGCTCAATCTCTCATTTTATACAGTCAACATAATATGATACCCATTGCTCTAATTTTTGCTTCCTTTTTGCAAACCTTGTAAACAGAGAAGAGAAACTATAAATGTGTTTTTAGATCCTCATATCAAAGAATTTTGTTATTGATGAAATTGAAATGACAATAGGTTGCGGTTGCAGGTGTTATCTGCTTTCTCCTCACCCCCATCCCCTAAAATCTAAACCGTAGTTCCTTCAATAGAAGAATGTGAATATTTGCCTCTTTGGTGGGTGGGCATGAGCTGTGGTTCCTCCCACTGGCCCCTTAGTGACTTCCGAGTCCTTTTGTAACATTAAGTTTGGAGGAAAGAATCACAGTGAAGGACCCAGGCTTTACACATCCTGGAAGTTGGTTCCTGGAAGTGTAAAGTGTTGAAGACTGGAGGCTGCAGCTCTGGAAGACGGAAGAGTACGAATTTATAGCCTGCTGGAGGGAAAACGTTCACAGACTTCTATTGCAGAAATCCATTATTTTGATTTTTGGGGGGAATTTGAGTTGCTTTACAGAGAAACTGGATTATTTTGGTGCCCAGTAAGCAGTGGCACAATATGGACAACATTCCTTCTAGTTTTGCTCTTCTCCAGTAAGGCAAAGTTCCCCCTTGCCATCCCCTCGCCACCATCTTTTCAGATTTTTTTTCAGCCCAGTGTCTTCTTACTTTAGTCATAGGGTGGCCACTGAAAATGTAACTCCCACACATGCACACAGGAGTTACATTATCCTGGTACCCCGTTCCCACTCTTCCCATCCTACAGATGCTGAGATTGTATTCATGGTTCAAGGGTTTTTTCTTCTTTTACTGCCCCAGTTCACACACACACAAATGTTTTGGCTGGGCATGCAATTAATTGTGTCTGTTTAATTCTGATTATTGCTGAACATCAGTTATATGGGGGCAGCTATGTATTGCTTCTTACATACAATATGTTCATAAAACAACTGACTGAGAGAAATTCACTCCTTGATTTGCCTGATATCTTATCCCAACAGTTGTTGAAGAGGAACTTTACTTCCCTCATACATTTTTTTTATTTGTGTATATATTTTTTTAAATTTCTTTCTTTTCTTAACTTGTCGGCTAGTTTGCCCTCAAAAATTATTCTCACACACTCAGCAAGACCATAATTGTCCTGATGTTATTTGCTGGGTCCCATGCTGCCATTTACAATTCTGATATCATCGGGCGCTGACTGTCTCTTCCTGGTTCAGACTGCCTTCTCCTGATTGTGCACTACCAGGTCCACCCCCTCCAGCCTCCATATTGAAGCTGATGTTTCCTGGGTTATGTGACATGCATATGTTACATGCAGGAGACGAGGAGACTTCATTTTAGCCTTAACGAGAATGAGTGAAGGTACGCTTTAATCTGTCATGCAGGGAATTGTATTTTATCCATCCTGCTCTAGCGAGTAATCTACAAATCCATACATTTTATGAGATGCCAAAGAAAAGTTGTCATGCAAGACAAAGGGAAGTTCTTGCAATATAACTGTGGGCTAGCTATACTTCTAGCAGAAATGAAGCTGTTGCTAGCTGTCTCTAGTAATGTTCCAGGTGTCATTTTGCTAGAAGATAAAAGCTTACAATTGACTGCTTGCAGTGGCCAGCATTCATTTTTGCTTTTGCAGGTCAGTATTTTTGTAAAAATATTAGCCAATCTGTTATTTCATGTGTGTTTGTGGTGGGGGTTTAAGGAGTATAGCCAAAGCTGGTTTGCCTATACCTCTATGGTTTACAGGAGTGCAGTTTGTTCTGCACTCCTGTGACCAGTTTTCCGGCTGACGTCACTTAACCAGTCCAGGTTCGGGAAGGATCCCAACCATATGGTTGGGTTCCACCTAGATACCTGAACCAGCATCTGGCTTAGCCCCTTGGCAAACCGCTGAGAGCCTGACCCAGCCCCCTCCACAGCCCAGTGCTCCAGTGAGAGCTGGAGGGGAGAGCAGGGAGCCGGTGACTGACAGTCTTGGCTCTCTGCTCAGAGTGGAGGGGAGAACTGAGCGATCAGCGATGTTTGATTGCTCAGTTCTCCGGCTAGAGGTGGTGGAGGACAGCTGCAGTTCGGATCCATGCTGCAGCCATCTAGGTGAGTATAATTTTATTTTTTTTATTCCCATACTTCTTTTAAATTTTAAAGGGGTTGTAAACCCTTGTGTTTTTTCACCTTAATGCATTGTATGCATTAAGGTGAAAAACCTTCTGTGGTGCTGCCCCAAACCCCCCCCCAGCCCCCGTTTTACTTAGCTGACCCCGACCTTTCTCCGGCCGGGAACAAGCACACAAGCTCTACCTGGTGTCTTGTGTCCTGATTGGATAGATAGCAGCGCAGCCACTGGCTCCCGCTGCTGTCAATCCAATCCATTGATGCGGCACCAGGGGGCGGGGCCGAGTCCTGCATTGTGTGTGAATGGACACAGATGCGGGACTCGAGCGCACGCATGGGTGTCCACCAAGGAGAGCGCTTCTCCAAGGTGGATACTCGTTGCAGGGAGGAGCCAGCAGGGCCGCTGAGGGACCCTAGAAGAGAAGGACCGGGGGCCACTCTGCCAAACGAACTACACAGTGGAGGTAAGTATGACATGTTTGATTTTTGTTTTTTTGTTTTGTTTTTTTTTTTTTTTAACGAGGGTTTGCAACCCCTTTTAAGCCCTGTATAGGGGCTTACTGTGTTTTCCCTAGTACAGTAGTTCATTAATACTCAGCTATTGCATGGTTATAGAAGAACATGGACCTCCTTGTAGATGTAGTTTTACTGCAGAGATGGGAGTTCTGAAATCCTTGGAGATGTGCAGATACAAAGAGAAATAGGAATTTTTGCGCATAGGGAATAAATAAAAGAATTGGTTACCATCTTCCCATTTCAGATATAGCTTTTTATTCATCTCTACATCATTGGCAGATACAAGTATTTTGCACACCCTGACATTTTCCTGTCCTTTCATTTCATCTTGTAATAGCAGAAATCTGAGTAATCATAGGCTTATGCTATTGAATGGAGAAATGGTCTGGCACGTTTTTAAATAAACATTTCTACTTCAGGTTCTTCAGTCTTTGAAGGCACTCTTATTATTGCACATACAGATAGCTGAGTTCTGACATGTTACAATTATCACAGGTAAACCTACAGCCTCGGTAAATGTTGGTAAATACACACTGCAGGTTTTTTCTTCTATGAAAGGCATTGTAAACCTGAAATAGGTTTATAGAGGACTAACATGCACATCAAAGCTTGCAATCTAAGTAGCTATTTACACCTATTCCAATTGGCGTTCTAAAGGAGTTAACACATGCACCTTACTGTGCAATGCATTAAAGCAGCCTGGGCTGCCAACACACCAAATTTTCCAAAAACTCATCTGCACATTTTTGTCTGACACGGAGCACCACAACAAAGGGTAATGCATTACCATGTGTTGCAGAGATGGGTGAATGTCAGCACACGAAAAGTGCATTACTACAACACACTTGTATGAAGCCAGACACCTAGGAACCTTTTTTAAAACCTTTCTGTTGTCTTACTTTTTTTTTTTTTTTAAGGCTTATTCATAAGGGTGCAGAGGGCTGTACACAGGCAGAATTCAGCATATTTCTGTACCCAGGAGTCACAGGTGTTTGTGTACAGCTGTGGTCAGCAGCCTGTACAAATCAATGACAGGCTGACAGGCGTGTTGGCTGTATGATCATGAGTGGTTACACGCATTCAGGGACAGATGAGCAGGCCTGAACGCAAACTAAACCCAAGGCCGCCCGTCTGTTCCTTAAGCATGCAGCCACTCACATGTGAGTAGAGCAACAGCATCCGCTGGCCTGTCATTGATTAGTACAGACTGCTGGCCTCAACTGTACGCAACCCCTGTGACTTCTGGATGCAGAAATATATGCTAAATTCTACCTGTGTGAGTGAGCCCTTAGAATTTTCCATATTGCAAACAACAAACTATCTTGGCTCTACGATCACCTACCTATTCAGTATTAAAAAAATGTACTTTCAGTGATCACATTGTTTGGTACACCTGCTCATAAACACAATATAGCTTATTACTACACCTAAATGTACAAAGAATGCAGATCTGCTTAGAATGTTCAGTTGTTCAGCCAAAAATAAGAACGGGAATATGAATAAACAAAGTGTCTTTTGTCCTTGGCATCCACCTGGGATATTCACACACTGCAGTTTTGTTTCCAGGTGTGGGAAAAAAAAAGTCCAGTTAGCAACATTGTTTAGAGAGAAACACATTGGTAATGACAGCGGTGTGAGAATGGCCAGCCATGTTCACTTGAGCAGGAAGTCCACAACTACTAAAATAATCATCTTCAGTTCTGCTCCTGTCCATTAGGAACAAGAAAATTGGGTTACAGTAGGGACAAAACTGGCTTAGTAAAAGAATGTTAAGCCAGCCATAGACTGTTCGGATCTCGGCCGGTTCAGCAGGAACCGTCTGAGATTCAATCCATCTATGGGTAGGCTGAGTGTATTCAAGTTGATCGATCAATCAACTTTGGTACAACCAGCCTGCTGGATTTTACATGCGACTGTTACAGCCACAGCAGTAATCACTGGCTTCCCACGCTGAGAGAACACAATGGCTCCGCGGGAAGGACTCCCCCGTCACCACGGTCTGTGTTTTTCTTTTCTGTAATTCGTGGTTGTGGCCTTGGCCCAGCTCTCGATCTCTGTTGGTGTGCAGATTGTAGAATCCTATTTTGGCATACACCAAATCAATCTTGTCAGGGGTTCAGGTTGTGGTAGAGGTGTAGCAATTTAAGAAGTTAAAACACAAGACCATTGTGTGTTTGTGTTGGTGTGGTGTTACTGATCATGTGTACGCTTTTATGGCCATCGTATACTTGCCTTCCATTGGGTTCCTTCAACATATTGTACCATAGCTAGCTCAAGCTGACCCGTGACAGTTACTGTAATATACTTGAATTACTTTGACTTACGCCTTCTTCAAATCTCAATCTATGAAAGTAGACCTGCACAATTAATCGTTAAAAAATTGTGATCTCAATTCAACCCCCCATCACGATCTTAATATGACATTTCCTCGATTCTATGTAACAAGTGCAGAGCTCTGCTCAGAGCTGTCAAAAAAAATAAAAGCCAGCAAATGTTTATCAACATTCCTCAGCACTGAGAGATGGAGAAACATTGGGGGTTATTTACGAAAGGCAAATCCACTTTACACTGAAAGTGCACTTGGAAATGCAGTCGCTGTAGATCCGAGGGGGACATGCAAGGAAAATAAAAAACAGCATTTTAGCTTGCACATGATTGGATGATAAAATCAGCAGAGCTTCCCCCTCATTTCAGATCTAACCCTCAGATTTACAGCGAGTGCACTTGCCTTTCGGAAATAACCCCCAATGTATCATTTTTTTCTTTTAGATCAAAAGGAAGAACTTTGGTCTGTAAGACTGCTTTCACACTGAAAGCGCCGGCCGTTAGCACTAAAGCGCCGCTCGTTTTAGCGCTCACTTTAGCACTGCTTTTCGACTACTATCGGGGCGCTTTTAACCCCAAAACAAGGTAAAAAACTCCTGTTTTGCGGCGCTTTCAAAGCGCTGCCCATTCATTCCAATGGGCAGGGCGTTTTGAGAGCGCTAACTACAGTGCTCCCAACCCGCCCCAAAGATGCTGCTTGCAGGACTTTTTGGAACGTCCCGCAAGTGCACCTCCCGAGTGTGAACATTTCTTGGAGGCTCTTAGCAGAGGGTATTTCCAGCGTTAAAGCACCTGAAAACCGCCCCAGTTTGAAAGGGGTCTAAATGAGGGCATTTTAACCACTTAAAGACCAAGCCTTTTTCTGTCACTTGTTGCTTACAAGTCAGTGTGTGTGTGTGTGTGTGTGTGTATGTATATATGTGTATATATGTATGTGTATGTGTGTGTGTATATATATATATATATGTATATATATATATGTATATATATATATATATATATATATATATATATATATATATATATATATATATATATATATATATATATATTACACAGTATCTCACAGAAGTGAGTACACCCCTCACATTTTTGTGAATATTTTATTATACCTTTTCATGTGACAAGACTGAAGAAATGACACTTTGCTACAATGTAAAGTAGTGAGTGTACAGCTTGTATAACAGTGTAAGTTAGCTGTCCCCTCGAAATGACTCCACACACAGCCATTAATGTCTAAGACGCTGGCAACAAAAGTGAGTACACCCCTAAGTGAATGTCCAAATTGGGGCCAAAGTTTCAATATTTTGTCACCACCCTCTTGAGCATGGAGTTCACCAGAGCTTCACAGGTTGCCACTGGAGTCCTCTTCCACTCCTCCATGACGACATCACGGAGCTGGTGGATGTTAGAGACCTTGCGCTCATCTACCTTCCATTTGAGGATGCCCCACAGATGCTCAATAGGGTTTAGGTCTGGAGACATGCTTGGCCAGTCTATCACTTTTACCCTCAGCTTCTTTAGCAAGGCTGTGGTTGTTGTGGAGGTGTGTTGGGGGTCGTTATCATGTTGGAATACTGCCCTGCAGCCCAGTCTCCGAAGGGAGGGGATCATACTTGGCTTCAGTATGTCACAGTACATGTTGGCATTCATGGTTCCCTCAATGAACTGTAGCTCCCCAGTGTCGGCAGCACTCATGCAGCCCCAGACCATGACACTCTCACCACCATGCTCGACTGTAGGCAAGTCACACTTGTCTTTGTATTCCTCACCTGGTTGCTGCCACACACGCTTGACACCATCTGAATCAAATACGTTTATCTTGGTCTCATCAGACCACAGGACATGGTTCCAGTAGTCCATGTCCTTAGTATGCTTGTCCTCAGCAAACCGTTTGCAGGCTTTCTTGTGCATCATCTTTAGAAGAGGCTTCCTTCTGGGATGACAGCCATGCAGACCAATTTGATGCAGTGTGCGGTGTATGGTCTGAGCACTGACAAGCTAACCCCCCCCCACCCCTTCAACCTCTCCAGCAATGCTGGCAGCACTCATGCGCCTATTTCCCAAAGACAACCTCTAGATGTGACGCTGAGCACGTGCACTTAACTTCTTTGGTCGACCATGGCAAGGCCTGTTCTGAGTGGAACCTGTCCTGGTTAGCCGCTTTATGGTCTTGGCCACCGTGCTGCAGCTCGGTTTCAGGGTCTTGGTAATCTTCTTATAGCCTAGGCCATCTTTATGTAGAGCAACAATTCTTTTGTATAGATCCTAAGAGAGTTCTTTGCCATGAGATGCGCCATGTTGAACTTCCAGTGACCAGTATGAGAGAGTGAGAGCGATAACACCAAATTTAACACACCTGCTCCCCATTCACCCCTGAGATCTTGTCACATGACACTGGGGAGGGAAAAAGGCTAATTCTATGGGTAAGGGTTGACTAAAGTGTGTGTGTGTATAAAGAAGGGTAATTGAATATATCAAATAGTAGCAAAATGTATTAAACAAATAAAATATCCATAAAAAATTGTTATCATAAAAACTCTTTTTAGCAGAGACCCTAGAGAATAAAATGGCAGTTGTTGCAAAATTTTAAGTTACACTGTATTTGTGCAGTGGTCTTTCAAACTCAATTTTTGGGGAAAGAATACACTTCAATGAATTGGGAAAAAATAACTAAATAATTAAGTTAGCCCAATTATTTTTGTATAATGTGATAGATGTTACGCTGCGAGAATCATGATGTTTATTCTAAGCAAAAAAATCGTGATTCTCATTTTAGACAGAATCGTGCAGCTCTACATGAAAGCAGTTTTGGGATGGGAGAATCTCGGCATGAATTTGTTGCTCATGATTCTGAAATTAACTGTGGGATACCATCTAGTCTATACCAAATACCAAAATCCTCAAAGTAAGATTGTACTTTGCCTATTCAGGTAAAAGGTTCACTTTAATTCTAGCCCTGCCAGATGTGCATACCTAGTTTTTGTACCCTGTAAACATATGTATGGTGTGAAACTGGGCGCACACAGGCTGAAAATGGTTGGTTTGGCAGTTACCAGCCAACTTTCGGCTCGTGTGTACAGCTCCTTGCCCGGCAGAAGTCAGTCTCACAACCGGATTTTGTCGTATGAGCATGCTGGAAATCAAGCATCTGATCAGCACACGCAGCCAATGGCCCCCTGTTAGAACATAATAGCCAGCGGAGAGATCGCCGCACTAAAATTGGATGTGTTCGTATGGTGATCTGTAAGCAGGGTGGATTTTATTTAGATCACAATTTAAACTAGAAAAGCTACAATTTCTGGGGAAATTGTGTGAAGTATTCTTGCCTCCACCAGTAGTCTACAACTGGAGTGGGCGGAGTAACTGGGAGGAGTGGCTTGAGTAACTGTTGTGTGGCTGGAGTAACTGTGGAAAGGTTGGACTGTGCAGAGTAACTGTTTGGAGTGAGAAAAGATAGTAAACCTTACACTAACCAATTGATCAAATTTAAAAAGTGCACATGACAAGCTTGATAGAGTGAGAAATGCATTTCAACTTGTATTTATTTATGTAGCACATATAATTGCAACGTTGTTGCCCAAAGTGCTTCACAGTTACATTAAAACATACATTTATAAAAACATTAGCAGCATTATCAAGCCTAGCAGATGAAGGTATGACCACATGCATTTGGGGGGTCTCAGCATCTTGATGTAGAATGGAGGGGAAGGTGTGCTATCTGTTTTTGATAATCAGTGTTTACAACCACTGTTTCCTGGCAACACTCATGCCCTGTTTATGCTTCACAACCACTGCTCAAAACACAATACACAGGATCATGATAGCTGTAATAACTGTGCAGTACTTCAAACGGTCAAAACTATAAATCCTACAGTGAAGAGCTTTATTATTGTGAGAATCACAAAACCCAGACCTAGATTTTGATGCATAGTATGTCTCTGAAATATTAAAAATGGAGGCACAGTCGCAGTTTAGATATTGCCCTTTAAATTTGAAGGGGCTAGAGTGAAGTTTCAATGAATGTCAATGGACGGCGTGAGTTGCAAACAAATGGTCATATTGTGAAAACTATCAGGACTATGGCTTAGCCGTGGACATGTTTAGTGGCAGCAGGGATAGCTGAACGTTGTGATATAAGATTTGTATAGGTGGGCTTGAAAATGAGGGAGTGGTGGCAGTTTAGAAATCATGTCCTGATTTTTCAGCTTTTGTCATCTCCCACTCTAGTTTAGAACATTTCGCTATTCATTCCTATGGGACCAATTTCGCCACAAAAACGACGATATTTCATGAACCATTCGGCGAAACGTTCCACAAAGTAATAGCACACCAATCGGGAACAATCCGCACATTTCGGTATATTACTTGTCTATGTAGTGTAAAAGCTGTGGGAGGAGTTAGGGTGGTAAATTTGGCTATAATAATATATATGTGAGATAACAGTAAATGGTCTTGCTATGCAAGACCACTTAATCATGATTTAAATCCCTAGTAAAAAGGCTTGATTTAAAGCATAATTTTTTAAGAGATATTGTCATTTCTGTCCCGCAGCGGCTCCTCCTCTAATCCGCTGTTGACACACCGACCGTCCCATTCACTTTATTACGATGGCTGGTGATGTGGCAGTGACACCAGAAGGTGAGGGATGTGGCGGCAGTAGGTGAGTGGATGCCTGCTAACAGGCACTGCCACAATGGATCTGAACTGGATCTGAAATGACAGGTGCTCTTTAACTGTAAGGACTCATTCTTGCTGGTAGTTAGAATCTTTAATATTTGCAAATAAAATGAAGGGTTCCTATTTAGAATAAAAAGCTGTCAGGTTAGTAAAACAGCGATAGCGGAACCAATTCGGTCGTATAGTTTGTAGTGTACATAGATTTTCAAAACAATGGGCTAAAGGAATATTCCTGAACTTTTGGTTTATCTCATGGTTACTGTGACATTGTGTGAATGCATCAATGCAGTGCATGTTATCTCAGCTTGCAGAGCTTGGATTCATTGGATGAGTTTACCAAAGATGTAAATATTGCAGAATATACAGCCTTCTGCTACATAACTAGGCTCAATTTTCATGCTGAATAAACTAAATTATTAATGTATCTTAAATAGAAAACTATTTTTAGATAGATTTTTATTCCAAAAACATTGTATTAAAATAAAAAAAATTTGGATTTTTAAATTTTAAAAAAATCATTGCTTTATATCCACCCTGTCTGTAAGTTGTTGTGTTTTTTTTTTTTTTTTTTTTTTTTTTTCATTTGGCCCGCCGGGTTGAATGAAAAAGAACTCTTCCCCTGTGCACCTGGCAAAACTGACAACTTAAAGCTCACACTGGGCTCAGGACTCTTCCCTCACCTCCACCCCCTTATGAAAGTGCTTGGTGCCTGAGTGGTCACTTGCCAAACACATATGATGTCACTACTTAGGTGGAGGGGAGCAAGTAATAAGATCCCCATGCCCAAAAGCAAGGGGTATTTCTGATTGCACCCATCAGGCAAATACTCAAGGATGCACTGTTGGTGGAACCTGTAATCCTGCCCAGCCACAGGTTCCATTAGAGAAGGTTTTAGAACACTGCATATGCCAGAGATAGCGGCATGTTTTTGTTAAGGCACGTGTGTGTCTGTGTGTGTGTGTGTGTGTGCTGTTTTTTTGCTATAATTGTAATTGTATCAGTCTGATAGTTTAGTTTACATTGTATTTGTGATGACTATCCCTTTAAAGATCCTGCAAATTCAAACAAATACCTGTTCATCTGTCAGAAATGCAACTTGGCCCCTAAGTTCTATTGTGGTTGACACAATACTGAGTGGTGAGTTTTTTGTTTTTGTTTTTTTTCCTTTTGCTAAACTATGCAGGCCATCTGACTTTCCCATCTCCACAACATACATAAGTCTGTATTCCCATGACTATAGTCCAATGATTAGAACTAGGAGGGCTAATTATGCTCCTTAAAGTGTTGATTGTAAAGGCTGAGATGTATAAAAAGAAAAAAAAAAAATACCAAGCTTGTTTATACTTATCTGCTCTGTGCAATGGGGACGCAGAGCATGGCTCAGCCCTACTTTCTGCTCACAGGATTTGATTGACAGCTGTCTCTCTGTCTTTTGAATGCAGGAAGAAAGACAGACACAGTGTTGGATTGAGTAAGGAGTTTAAGACCCCATTCACACAGGGGCAACACGACTTGCAGTTCGCCTCAGCGAGGCAACCTGCAAACGACTGCCCGGGCGACTTGCAAAACGACTTCTGTATAGAAGTCTATGCAAGTTGCCCCAAGTCACCCCCAGAGTCTTACAGGAACCTTTTTCTAAGTCGGAGCGACTTGCGTCGCTCCCCTTAGAACGGTTCCATAGCACAGAACGGGAGGCGACTTGTCAGGCGACTAGGTCGCCTGACAAGTCGTCCCTGTGTGAATGGGCTCTAAGGGGGATGAGGGGACAAATACTGGGGCTTTTTTTACCTTAATGCAGGGGATGTATTAAGGTAAAAAATGTCCTGGCTTTAGAACCACTTTAAGGCTCCATGCACACTAGCTTTTTTTATAAGCTTAAAAAAAAACATTTAAAAAAATAAAAGAAAGCTGGATGAAAAATGCTTATAGTGTTTTTGTGCCAGCGAGTCAGTGTTTTAGTAGCTTTTAGGAGCATTATATTAGCGTTTTTGCAGTACATGAAGAAAAAAAAAGCTAGGAAAAAAAGCCGCTGGGAGCGTTTTAGTAGCATTTAGAAGGCTCCAAAAAACCTACAAAACCAATGTTTTTTTGTTTTTTTTTTCTGCTCGTAGACTCTGCAGCTAAAAAAATGCTAATAGCTCTAAAGTAGCATACATGGACACATAGAATAACACGATTTAGCTTATAGGAGCAGAAAAAATGCTAGTGTCCATGGAGCCCATGAAATGTGCATTGGTGAGCTCAAGATTCCTGCGAAGTTCAACAGATATATTTTTTTTGCACTTACCAAGCAAATATACAGTAACACTTTTAATGGTGTATATGTAACAGACTAAAAGGCAGAAAATAAGAGAAGTTCATTGTTGGGTTGTACATATACGGAAAGCAGAACTTCACTCTCTGTCAACATTGATTATTTTTAATCCTTATGCTGCTAGCATTAATAGGAAAGTATATAATATTTACTTGTTTCAACTGCTTCCGGATGGACATTTACTGCAGGCTGGAGGCATAGCCAGGCTGGATCACGTACCTCTACGCTACATCATCCAGCCTGTTCGGGGCACAGCACTCCTGTACACAGCAGATCACAATTACTGGTAACTGGGTATCATGTGATCTCTATGATTGATCATAGCGATCACAAAATTACAATGTAAACAAACTGTCATGAATGGATTTCCATTCATGATCTGATTGCTTACAGTTGTGATCTGTGATTGGCCCACAGAAATCACATGATACATGGCTACCTGTACCATGCGATTTTAGCTGTAGCCAATCACACATCACAACCATATGCAAGCTGTTCATGAATGTTAACCCATTCATGACAGCTGAAACTATTGCTTATTCAGTGATTACCACTGTATAAATAATAGTCTAAAAAAAAATAAATAGAAAAAAAAAAATCCCCATTTCTCTCCATCCCCCCCCTACAAAGAAAAAAATGTACAACAGAGAAGAACAGAAAAGAATTTAAAAAAATAAAAGCTGAAGAAAAATGTTTTACATCTTTATTTCATTTTTTTTATTTTACATACTCCGTATCCCTGATCGCCGCCACACCAGTCATATGATGGCATTGTACTGCACTAGTGACAGCATGTAAAAAAAATTGTGGGGGGGAACTAATTTTATTTAATTTTTTAATTTTCCAAAAAAGTGACAAAAAAATTAAAACTTAAAAACTTTCAACTTGTAAAGTTGGAGCTGTAGTAGGAGCCGCATAAGCCGATGCCTCCTCTGTAGTGCTGGCTCCTGTCCCATGAGGATTGATACCAACTGCACTCCACCTCTTATCCCAGCTAACAGTTTCCAGAGTGGTGCCAGCAGCAGGTAAGAAGAGATCTTCAGGTCAGTGTGAAGCAATACACTGGGAATAATAGTATAAGGCTGCTTTCACACTGATGCCCTGCTGTTTACCCACACCGCAGGTGCAGTGTACCTGCAGCTTTCCTGTGGGTTAGCTGTGCTTAGCCCCAGGCTTCTATTATATCCTGCATGTTTGGTGCACTTTCTGAATGCAGGAGTTTTAGTGCGCTTTCAGAAAGTGCACCACAACTACAGGATACAATAGAAGTCTATGGCAAAGCACAGCTGACCCAGGAAAGTCACAGATACACTGCGCTGCACCTGAGGTGCAGGTAAACCACAGCACATCAGTGTGAAAGCAGCCTTATAGGGGGCTCAGAATAGTAAGGATTAGGATTTATTTACATTTGTAGTTTGGGGGGTGGTAAACCCCCATAGTTGGGACATGTTTTTTACCACCCCTGCCCCAACTGCACCCCCTTTAGCTGCAGTGGCCACAGATGTACACATGTCACAGCAGGAGTTATACGCCCTGTCATGGTTGGTGGATGTAGCACATGCAAAGCATGACCCATTCACGTGAATGAGGCCAGTCTGCAAGTGCCCTACAACCTTGTGCAGTACAGCAAACAAAGAGTTAAAGCAGGCAGCGTTGACACTTTCTCACCACCTGCTTTAACAGCTTGCACCCCGCAGAAGCATGCAGTTGTGGGGCGCTTGCAGAGTGACCCATTTACTTGAATGGGTCAGGTTTGGCAAGCGGTAGCACCCACCAAAAGCAACAGGGGCCTTAATTCCTGCTGTGGCATATGTACATCTTTTGGCTGCTGCCTTAGCAGCTAAAGGGGGTAGGGATTGGGGGCAGTAAATATGCAAATCCACCGCAGGGTTTTACCACTCCCAACTTTGTGTGAACGAGCCCGAAGGGTGCCGCTGTCAATTGCAACCAAGGGCTCATTCACAAGTGCAGCAGACACTGCTGCTCCTCTGAAAACTGTGTTTGACAGGTGGTGAAGAGACGATATGTTGCCTCCTCACCACCTAATTTAAACCGAAGATTGCCGTGCAATGCATGGGATTGCGAGATGGTAGTACGGCAATTAGAGGTTTAAATCGGGTGTGAGAGGCGACACTGTGCCCGGTGATCTTTGACTTCTATGTTTTTCAGGTAGATTTCCACCTCTTTAGGGTGGCCTACCCGTTTGCTATGGGGTGTTTTTTCAAAGCGATTTCACAGCAAAATAAAGCATGAAGCCATTAATGTATGGGTGAATTTGAAGTATGGCCAAAGCTCTTGTGGTCATACTTCTCCTGTGGGTCACAGGAGAGCACTTAGTTCTGCACACCTGTGACCCATATTCAGCAGACGGTGAGCTAAAGTCCGCTGTCAGCTGATGTCATGGTATTTTTCTGCACATGGATTATTTTTAGGACCTGTGTCGACAGGCTATTGTTTGCGTCAGAAATGCTTCTCTCAGCATACATGTCTGAGAATGCAAAAGCAGCTTGAAGCAGATCAGAAGAATTCTGAATAAGCCAAGAAGCATTTCAAAATGATGCCAAATGTAGACTCATCAACACAGGCCAAAGTCTATTGATGTTGGCCACTTTAAGCTGACAAACGTGGGGGAAGTATACATGTATTGCAGAAATGTACTGCATATGTTTTTTTGTTTTGTTTTTTTGTGTCGGTTTATTCATGCATCTTTCTTGCATGTTTTGATGCATTTTTCATGTGGTTTTCAGGCATTTTCTACGTATTCCGGTTGATATCTATAGGGCCAAACTCATCAAACGAAGTGTCTGCACCTTTTTCCAACATGCATTGAAAAATGTGTTGCATAGGTGTTATCTAGCCACACAGACAATAATGGGAGTCCTATTGTCATGCATTGCCTGAAGTAGGGGTCAACCAATATTGTTTTTTTCAGTGCTGATACAGATTGTTTGGCTGCCTTTCAGGCCAATATAAGGTGTCAATATTCTGTAAATTTAAACTTTTTTTATTTTTTACACTGTCCTTTTTACATTTTTTTTTTTCATCACTTACTCTCATAAGGGATGTAAACATCTCTTATGAGAGTAATAGGCAGTGACAGATACTCTTTATGAAGGGATCGGGGGTCAATAAGACCCCAAACCCCTCCTCTGCACATGAAAGTATTCAAAACGTCAAAATCAGCATGTGTGAATACTTTCTATTTTTTAAAACTGGCGTCTTTAGGGTGCCATTAATTCGGAAGTGATGTCATGACATCTCTTCTGCGTTACGAGATCCGAGACCCAAACAAAGCTTTGTTCTAATGTTCGGCCAGCCGGCGGACCAAAGTCGAATAGTGCCCTTCCTATAGGTGTAGGCCATTTATGTACCCCGCAAAGCCTAGCTGGAGAAACTCCTATAGATGGCATCGTTCTGTCGTGCCTTATTGTTAGGACGTTGCAAAAACACTCCAAGCTTATTCACACTCCTTGTCATTCGCTTTCTCTCACCTGTCGCAGTAGGTCTGACCTCAGTGTTGCTGCAATGGAGGAGATCGTAGAGGGGTTTTAGCATTCGCTCCTGTGATGGTGGGGGCTGGGAGTGTCTTAGACACATCTTGGCAACAAAGCACAATAGGATGATTTTATCTTTTGGGAGTTTTTTAGCCAGGCTTCAGGAGAAATGAATATGGCCTTTACCTATAGCAAGGGAGTTGTTCAAATTTAATGAAAGCTACGCACACTTTGTTTTATCTGCAGGCGCTCCTTTTCTGCATAGTTCGTTTTTTGGTTAAGGTGAAGTAACCCTTCAAAGTAAATCTTTCTGAGATAAATATAAGGACTGTCATTGCTGACCTTCTTTCTGAAAATGCTTAGCTGATCGGGCAGATTTGAGCGTTTTTGGCTTTTTTTTTTTATTCTCATAGAAATGAATGGAAACTCTCCATTCGTGCGTTTTTGTTCACATTCGTGCAATTTTCTGCTGAAATGAAAAAATGTAAAAAATAAAATGGTAATACTATATGAATAAATAAATGTAAAATACACAAATAACTAAAAATCATCATAAATAAAATACATTAATAATATGTAATAATAAATAAATAACCCCTAAGTTTAAAAAATATTAAGTTAGCTGATGATGATGATAAAATAACACCCAAACCTGAACAAAAATAAATAATATTACCGCTTCAACATGCTTTTTTGATGTTTTTTGATGCTTCTGGGATGCTTCAGTGGAAGATGCCCTGTGTGTGTGTGTGTTGATATCTCATACCTGTAATACCTCCAAAACAAAATGAAGCTAAAGCTGAATTAAAGCCTCTCAAAAGCTGACGGTGCTTTAAGTAAGCTTTGCCATAGACTTCTATGGAGGCTTTGAAGGCGATTTGAAGCACCACTAAAGCGACATGGGGTATAATTTTAAAAGCAAAGCAAGGTGTTAACAGGACTGTAAACAAAGCATTTTATATAGTGACAGAGGCTTTGGCTGGCGTTCAGAGAGCTTTAAAAAAAGCATGCCCGAAGCTTTGTTTTAAAGCAAGTGTAAACGAGCCCCTTAAAACGTTTTCTGGACCCTCTCTCAAAAAAATGTGTGATCATTATTATATTATTTACCCGACATACTTCTAAGTTGGTGTGATCCTTGTGGCCTCTCAAATATGTATTCTATTCAGCTGAGTTTACGGTTTCCTTTGTGTTTGATATGCCTGTTGTAGACCAATTTTCTGCATGTGCTAGAAGTGGGTGTGACAGTCCATATTCTCCTGGCTTTCAAGCTGTTATTTACTCTGGGTTGTTTGCAAAGTGTCAGTAAAATTTACAAAGATCTGTTCTTTTTGATCAATTGATGAACAGAATTTCTTTTTCAGATATAGGAACGAAGGAAGCCATTCTTGTTTAAAGGCTAACATCTCTGCAGGAATAGAGATTATACCAGCATATGGCCTATTTTGCCAGGTACTATGCCCAGCACTGTAGGAGAGACTGCGAATGACACCACGCTGGCTGAATAATTTATCTGGCCCGGCTTGTTATGGGATTAGTCTTGGAGGACCATGCAGTCCAGATGGATTGCCTTGTGCTCCATCATTGAGGGTCCATTCAGATCTGGGCATCGCAGTAGCGCACAGAACTAAGAGTAGTGCGTTTTGAATTTCTAGCAGCTCAGCATGACACAGCCGCTGACAATCACATGTAGAATCAGATGTCAATTATAGCTGCTAGCAGTAATCGCTGTGTGTGGAGCCGCCCCCATCGGGAGAACACCATTGCTCCACAGAAAGAAAAACCCCTTGATTTCCCCAATCAACACTGACTGTGTTGATGGGGGAATCAAGTGATTTTCTTTCTGTGGTTGCAGGAAAGAAAATCTCTCCTTCTGTGGCCGGCTGTACAGCTCAAAAAAAAAAAAAAAAAAAAAAAAAAAATTATATATATATATATATATATATATATATATATATATATATATATATATATATATATATATATATATATATATATATATATATATATATATATATATATATATATATATATATTGTATATAGCACACCTTGTGATTTTTGTTCCTGGCAACCAAGACAAAGTTTTTTTTTCATTTCTAGATCGCTTCTTATAAATAAAAAAAAATATTCCAGTTGGCACTGTTTCAATAGTTAAAGTGGTGTTCCGGCCGAAATTATACTTTTTAAATAAAAATACCCCTATAATACACAAGCTTAATGTATTCTAGTAAAGTTAGTCTGTAAACTAAGGTCTGTTTTGTTAGTTTATAGCAGTAGTTTGTTATTTTATAAACTTACAGCAGGCCGTGGCCATCTTAAGTGTGGGCATCTGAAGCCAGACTGTATTTCTTCCTGGATCTCATCCTTGTAGATCTCGCACATGCTCAGTGCAGCACAAGCAGTGTAATAGGTTTCAGGTCAGGTTTCTATAGCAACGGCAGTGTCAGAGGAAGTTGCCGCCCCTTCCCAGAAGGCATTGCAAACAGGAAATGATGGGCCACGGCCAGGGAGGAGGAAGTGAAAAATGAATACAGCAGATATACAGTAGGTGCTGAGAAGAAAAATTTAAAAATATCCAATTCATTGACAGTGCGGGATGCGGGATTTAGTGAGGGATGCTGAAGAGTTGTAAAAGTGGGTGGAACTCCACTTTAAGATGTTATTAAACCCACAACCGTAAAATCAGTCTGTATATGCAGTAAAGCATGCTTGTTATACTCACTGTGGAACCTAGGGGTTAATCTTGCACAAGGCTGTTTATTCCTGTCTTCTCTGATCCTCCCTTCTCCGATCCTCCCCTTCTCCCACAATCCCCAATCAATCTCATAATAGTGCAGAGCCTTGGAGGCACGCTGCACATGCTCAGTTTGGTGTGTATTGCTAGACAGGAGGAGTTTGTGTGTGTATGTGTGGTGTTTGAAGAGAATGAAAAATCCTCCTACAAGCTTTAACCAGACACTGATAGAAATCACAAGCCCGCTATATACTGCTGATGACAAAAAGGTATTTCGCCGTTTAAAATGATTGCATTTCCATGTTCTGTGTTAGGGATGAGCTTCGAGTTCGAGTCAAACTAATGTTCGACTCGAACATTGGCTGTTCACCAGTTCGCCGAACAGCGAACAATTTGGGGTGTTCGCGGCAAATTCGAATGCCGCGGAACACCCTTTAAAAGTCTATGGGAGAAATCAAAAGTGCTAATTTTAAAGGCTTATATGCAAGTTAATGTCATAAAAAAGTGTTTGAGGACCTGGGTCCTGCCCAGGGGACATGGATCAATGCAAAAAAAAGTTTTAAAAACTGTCCTCCTCCTCCTCCTCCTCCTCCTCCTCCTCCTCCTCTCTCTTCTCTTCTCTTCTCTTCTCTTCTCTTCTCTTCTCTTCTCTTCTCTTCTCTTCTCTTCTCTTCTCTCTCTCTTCTCTTCTCTTCTCTTCTCTTCTCTTCTCTTCTCTTCTCTTCTCTTCTTCTTCTCCTCCTCCTCCTCCTCCTCCTCCTCCTCTTCTCTTCTTCTCCACCTCCTCCTCCTCCTCCTCCTCCTCTTCTCTTCTTCTCCTCCTCCTCCTCCTCTTCTCTTCTTCTCCTCCTCCTCCTCCTCCTCCTCCTCCTCTTCTCTTCTTCTCCTCCTCCTCCTCCTCCTCCTCTTCTCTTCTTCTCCTCCTCCTCCTCCTCCTCCTCCTCCTCTTCTCTTCTTCTCCTCCTCCTCCTCCTCCTCCTCCTCCTCCTCCTCCTCCTCTTCTCTTCTCCTCCTCCTCCTCCTCCTCCTCCTCTTCTCTTCTTCTCCTCCTCCTCCTCCTCCTCTTCTCTTCTTCTCTCCTCCTCCTCTTCTCTTCTTCTCCTCCTCCTCCTCTTCTCTTCTTCTCCTCCTCCTCCTCCTCCTCCTCCTCCTCCTCCTCCTCCTCCTCCTCCTCCTCCTCCTCCTCCTCTTCTCTTCTTCTCCTCCTCCTCCTCCTCTTCTCTTCTTCTCCTCCTCCTCCTCCTCCTCCTCCTCCTCCTCTTCTCTTCTTCTCCTCCTCCTCCTCCTCTTCTCTTCTTCTCCTCCTCCTCCTCCTCCTCCTCCTCCTCCTCCTCCTCCTCTTCTCTTCTTCTCCTCCTCCTCCCCCTCTTCTTCTCCTCCTCCTCCTCCTCCTCCTCCTCCTCCTCCTCCTCCTCCTCTTCTCTTCTTCTCCTCCTCCTCCTCCTCCTCCTCCTCCTCTTCTCTTCTTCTTCTCCTCCTCCTCCTCTTCTCTTCTTCTCCTCCTCCTCCTCCTCTTCTCTTCTTCTTCTCCTCCTCCTCCTCCTCCTCCTCCTCCTCCTCTTCTCTTCTTCTCCTCCTCCTCCTCCTCCTCCTCCTCCTCTTCTCTTCTTCTCCTCCTCCTCCTCCTCCTCTTCTCTTCTTCTCCTCCTCCTCCTCCTCCTCCTCCTCTTCTCTTCTTCTCCTCCTCCTCCTCCTCCTCCTCCTCCTCTTCTCTTCTTCTCCTCCTCCTCCTCCTCCTCCTCCTCCTCCTCCTCCTCCTCCTCCTCCTCCTCCTCCTCCTCCTCCTCCTCTTCTCTTCTTCTCCTCCTCCTCCTCCTCCTCCTCCTCCTCCTCCTCCTCCTCCTCCTCTTCTCTTCTTCTCCTCCTCCTCCTCCTCCTCCTCCTCCTCTTCTCTTCTTCTCCTCCTCCTCTTCTCTTCTTCTCCTCCTCCTCCTCCTCTTCTCTTCTTCTCCTCCTCCTCCTCCTCCTCTTCTCTTCTTCTCCTCCTCCTCCTCCTCCTCCTCCTCCTCCTCCTCCTCCTCCTCTTCTCTTCTTCTCCTCCTCCTCCTCCTCCTCTTCTCTTCTTCTCCTCCTCCTCCTCTTCTCTTCTTCTCCTCCTCCTCCTCCTCCTCCTCCTCCTCTTCTCTTCTCCTCCTCCTCCTCCTCCTCCTCCTCCTCCTCTTCTCTTCTCCTCCTCCTCCTCCCTCCTCCTCCTCCTCCTCCTCCTCCTCCCTCCTCTTCTCTTCTTCTCCTCCTCCTCCCCCTCTTCTTCTCCTCCTCCTCCTCCTCTTCTCTTCTTCTCCTCCTCCTCCTCCTCCTCCTCCTCCTCCTCCTCCTCTTCTCTTCTTCTCCTCCTCCTCCTCCTCCTCTTCTCTTCTTCTCCTCCTCCTCCTCCTCCTCTTCTCTTCTTCTCCTCCTCCTCCCCCTCTTCTTCTCCTCCTCCTCCTCCTCCTCTTCTCTTCTTCTCCTCCTCCTCCTCCTCCTCCTCCTCCTCTTCTCTTCTTCTTCTTCTTCTCCTCCTCCTCCTCCTCCTCCTCCTCCTCCTCCTCCTCCTCCTCCTCTTCTTCTTCTCCTCCTCCTCCTCCTCCTCCTCCTCCTCCTCCTCTTCTCTTCTTCTCTTCTTCTCCTCCTCCTCCTCCTCCTCCTCTTCTCTTCTTCTCCTCCTCCTCCTCCTCCTCCTCCTCCTCCTCCTCCTCCTCCTCTTCTCTTCTTCTCCTCCTCCTCCTCCTCCTCCTCCTCCTCTTCTCTTCTTCTCCTCCTCCTCCTCCTCCTCTTCTCTTCTTCTCCCTCCTCCTCCTCCTCCTCCTCTTCTCTTCTTCTCCTCCTCCTCCTCCTCTTCTCTTCTTCTCCTCCTCCTCCTCCTCCTCCTCCTCTTCTCTTCTTCTCCTCCTCCTCTTCTCTTCTCCTCCTCCTCCTCCTCCTCCTCCTCCTCCTCCTCCTCCTCTTCTTCTCCTCCCTGTGGCATTCCCCGTGACGTCACCGGGTGGCCCCGCCCCCCGTTATTTAAGAACCGTCAGAAGAGGAGACACCGTCACACAGCGGGAGCCTCCCTCCATGCCAGCATGGATGCGGAGCAGCCCAAAGAAGAGCGAGAGCCTCCCCCCATGCCATGGGTGCGGAGCAGCCCGAGGAGAAGAAGATAGAAGACGCCGCGGAGGAGATGCTGGACGAGAACACCGGAGGAAGAACCAGAAGAGCTAGAAGAAAGAAGAAGCATTTAAATAAAGGAATTGTCAAAAACTGTCTCTTGTCATTTTTGACAGTTTTTTTAGTGAAATGGTAGGGGTACCCCCTTACCATTTCACACAGGGGGGGCTGGGATTTGGGGGTCCCCTTGTTAAAGGGGGCTTCCAGATTCCGATAAGCCCCCCGCCCGCAGAAAGGGTTGTGGGGATGAGGCCCTTGTCCTCATCAACATGGGGACAAGGTGTTTTGGGGGGCTACCCCAAAGCACCCTCCCAATGTTGAGGGCATGTGGCCTGGTACGGTTCAGGAGGGGGGGGGGCGCTCTCTCATCGTCCCCTCTTTTCCTGCAGCCTGCCAGGTTGCGTGCTCAGATAAGGGTCTGGTATGGATTTTTGGGGGGACCCCACGCTGTGTTTTATTTTTTTATTTTGGTTTGGGGTTCCCCTTAAAATCCATACAGGTCTGGTATGGAATTTAGGGGGACCCCCACGCCCCCCTAAATTAGACACCCCCCAGCTACGAAATTTAAAGGGATATTACACTTTTATTGTTTAACTTTAAGCATTATTAAAATCACTGCTCCTGAAAAAACGGCCGTTATTAAAAGTTTTTTTTTGCATTGATTCATGTCCCCTGGGCAGGACCCAGGTCCCCAAACACTTTTTATGACAATAACTTGCATATAAGCCTTTAAAATTAGCACTTTTGATTATTCATGTTCATGTCCCATAGACTTTAACGGTGTTCGCGTGTTCGAACTAACTTTTTTCCTGTTCGCATGTTCTAGTGTGAACCGAACAGGGGGGTGTTCGGCTCATCCCTATTCTGTGTACTGTGGGAGACCAGATATAGTGAATGCAGGGTCCCGGGGTTAACACTTTAAACCCCGTGCAGAGTATTTTATTTTAGCATCCAAAACCTGATGTGCGATTACTCAAATGATCGTAGTTCAGCTTTTACCACTTTAGAGGAATCGGGCCAATGAAATATAATTACTGTTTGGTTACAAAGATTTCCAGTATGCTGCAAATCTCTATATTTGCCTTCATAAAAAAAAAAAATAATAATTGGGTTTTGTTTCTTGCTAATAAAAAGCATCAGGCTATGATAGATTAAATAAAATTGATAAATGGCTACCTACAGCCAGGTTATCAGATTACAAAGTGAGATGCTGTCCTTGTGTAGATTTATGCCAAAGCAATAGTTCTGTGTTTTTTTTGTTTTTTTTTTAAAGCTGACCATATAGGTTACAATTTAAACTATTTCCTTTAAACTGTCTATACACATTACAATCTGATTGTACACAATCTCTGTGCAGTCAGACAACAGAAATATATAAGGGACTAACTTTATATGATATTGTATCCAATCAGGCAAGCCCTTGTACTGGGATTGTACAATCAAATTGTAAAATGTATGGTCCGCTTTAGACTTGTAACTTATGTAGTGTAAGGACCTGCCTGTATGGAACCATATTAACAAAGCTATACAGTGTGTGTATTATAATAATTTATTATAATAAGTTCTATATTAATTGTGCTTGTAGTGTGATGTTTGCCCATGACACATACCTTTTTGATGTAGGGTACATTCTTCAGAATGCATTGTTGGCCAGAGAGTTAAGTAGGTGGAAACCAGGAAGGGGATTTCCATCATACTAATGAATCAGGAATGTATGAGAGTTGCTATTTGACCTTTTTATAGAAATTCCTCAGGTTTCTTAAATGAAACTGTCATTAAGTACATTGTACTTACTACAGCTTTGTTTTTTGTTTTTTTTGTAGTATTTAAGCACTTCAATACCGGGCACTTTTACCTCCTTTCTGCCCAGGCCAATTTTCAGCTTTCAGCGCTGTTGCACTTTGAATTACAATTGCGCGGTCATGCAACACTGTACCCAAACTACGCTTTTATTATTTTGTTCACACAAATAGAGCTTTCTTTTGGTGGTATTTAATCGCCACAAAAAAAAAAAATGAAAATTTTGAAGAAAAAAAAAAGCATTTTTCTTTTCGGTTTTGCAAATAAATAATTGTTCTTCATACATTTAGCCCAAAATGTATTCTGCTACATTTATTTGCTGAAAATAATCCAAATCGGTGTATATTATTTAGTCTGTGTGAAAGTTAGTCTGCAAACTATGGTATACACCTGTATATTTGAAAATTTATCAGTCCTGATGTACTAGCGGCCTATCTCATTTCTTGAGGCCCTAAAATGCCAGGACAGTAGAAATCACCCCAAATGACCCCTTTTTGTAAAGTAGATAGTCCAAGGCATTTAGTAAGAGGCATGACGTGTTTTTTTTTTTTTTTTTTCCTTAGGTTGTAATTTTTTTGTTGTAATTTTTTTTGGAAAATGTAAGAAATTTTAAAATAAAAATTTCACAATTTTATTTATTTTTTAACCGCTTTACGACCAACCGCCGCAGTTATACTGCAGTAGGTCGGCTCCCCTGCGTGAGCTGTCGTAGCTATATGTCGGGATAGCAGGCGCGCGAGCGCTGCACAGCGGGGGTGCCGATGCTCGTGGCTGACGGTCACGATGACTGCCGGCCACAAGCGATCGTGACCAGGGGACAGAACAGGGACGAGTGTGTGTAAACACACTTCCCTGTTCTGTTCTAACAGGAGTGACAGATCGTGTGTTCCTATTAGCTAGGAACCAGTCCCCTCTAGTCAGTCCCCTCCCCCTTCAGTTAGAATCACCTCCCAGGGAACACAGTTAACCCCTTGGTCGCCCTCTAGTGTTAACCCTTCACTGTCAGTGACATTTTTACAGTAATAAATGCATTTTTATAGCATTGATCGCTGTATTGATGCCAATGGTCCCAAAAATGGGCCAAAATTGTCCGATGTGTCCGTCATAATGTCGCAGTCACGATAAAAATCGCAGATCGCCACCATTGCTAGTAAAAAAATAATAATAAAAATGCTATAAATCTATCCCATATTTTGTAGATGCTATAACTTCTGTGCAAACCAATCAATATACGCTTATTGCAATTTTTTTTTTTTTTAATACCAAAAATATGTAGAAGAATACATATCGGCCTAAACTGAGGAAAAAATGTGCTTTTTTTAACAAAAAAATGGGGATATTTATTATAGCAAAAAGTATAAAATAATGCGTTTTTTTTTTTTTTTCAAAATTGTCACTCTTTTTTTGTTTATAGCGCAAAAAATAAAAACCGCAGAGGTGATCAAATACCACCAAAAGAAAGCTCTATTTGTGGGAAAAAAAGGACGTCAATTTTGTTTGGGTACAACGTCACACGGCCGCGCAATTGTCAGTTAAAGCAACGCAGTGCCGAATTGCAAAAAGTGCTCTGGTCAGGAAGGGGGTAAATTCTTCCGGGGCTGAAGTGGTTAAACATACTGTCACCAGTGCAGTACAGTGTTATCATATAACTGGTGTGGTGGTGATCAGGGACACTGGCTTTTTTTTTTTTACACGTTGTTTGCTTATAGCAGTGCATTTCATTGCTATAATCAAGCATTTTACTGAATGAAACTGATTAATTCAGTTGGTTTTGTTGTGATTAGCTATGATTAGTCAAAGCTAATCACATGGTACAGATGGGCTGTGATTGGCCCTGTCTGTACCATGTGGTCAAATTGACCAATCGTAGCTAGCAACACAGTTGTACACATTGGATGGCATAACAGAAAGCCATCCGTTGTGTACAAATGTTATGTGATCTGCCGTGATTCGTCACATGGTACTGGCAGCGAGCTGGTACACTGGTCGGTCGCTGCGCGGCCCCGCACTCCGGGAAGACGTCTCATGATGTCCACCTGGATAGATGAGAGGCCGGTCCTGGCGTCATTCGGCCGGGTGGGAACTGGTTAATGATCCCTCCTCTTTATCTCTCAATCAAAACCTCTTTTAGTTTTTGGATGCAATGGAGAATGTTTAGAGCCTCTGTCAGATGTGGCTTTTTTTCTGTGTACATTGGACAATACCACTCACAAGGACAAATAGGCCAAATTTCTTCAGTTTTAACTGTTCCCTATTCAGAACTTTTCAGGACAAGTGGCAGAATTGGTGCTTCAGAAAACCATGATTAGGATTGGAGAAATTTCCAGGCATTCACCACTGATGGAGTAGCTCTAAGTAGTAGATGTCTAATTGTACGTTCCATGGCATTTCTATCACAGTGAATGGGAAAAGTCCTGCAAATGGTGCATCTCTGTAAAGGTGTGTGCAGAGTTAACCACAAACTTCAATAGCATTTTTGTTAACACAATAGTTGGCAAGAGACTTCACTTTCACAAGACAGGTCATGAAAAAGTTGTTGCCTGGTATAAAGTGTACAAAGTGATTATTATAATCATGCCTTTACTTTTTCTTCCGAAGTTCCACAGTGTTCATAATTCTGGCACAGAAAAGCATAGGCTGGGTGAGAGTTTCAGGAATGCAAACATCCTATCGTTTCACTATGCAAGTGAACTTCTGGTCTGGACAGGCCCATCAATGGGAATGTGATGTTTACATTTTCCATTTATTTACCTTTGCAGATGTGAAGCCTCACAGTGTTCCTGTCCCGGCTCCCATGGAGATTCCCATGGCTGCAGGTTCAGAATTCTCAACTTCAGCAGGTTCACACCCTGGTCAGCTCCCTCCGCCCTACCAGCTGCTCAATGTCCCACCTTTAGAACCTGCCAACAGCCAAGAAGATCCCCAGGACTATCTGCTATTAATTAACTGTCGAAGCAAGAAACCAGAGCCAACAAGGTAAACATCAATTTTACAATGCTGACGAAAACATTTGGACATTTTGTCTTAGCTGTATTTATGGTACTATGGCGCAATCGCGGAAACTATGTGCAGGTAAAAAGCATTATGCTGGCACTCGTGTGTGTGTGTGTGTGTGTGTGTGTGTGTGTGTGTGTGTGTGTGTGTGTGTGTGTATGTACAGTGCCTTGAAAAATTATTCATACCCCTTGACATTTTCCACATTTTGTCATGTTACACCAAAAACATAAATGTATTTCTTTTTTTTTTTTTTTTTTTTGTCTTTGTATATCTCAAAGTTTTATTGGTTTTCAAATAGAAAAGTACAGTACAACAATAATATCAAGTAATGCAACACTGTGCCTGAAATACACGAACAATACATTTAACTTAGACAGTAACAGGCCTCGTGCCCTGTATAAGGGGCGCAGAAAGAACCCTCATCTCCCAACACCCACATTGGGTTCTTACTGTGTCAAGAGAGAAGAGGGTACCCCACCCCCCCTTGTGGTATCTTGTGAACCAGAGGCTTCCCTCTAACAATAAGGAGGATGGGATAAACAGTTCCATCTCTGTATTTGCAGACGATACTAAGCTAAGCAGGGCAATAACTTCTCCGCAGGATGTGGAAATCTTGCAAAAAGACCTGAACAAATTAATGGGGTGGGCGACTACATGGCAAATGAGGTTCAATGTAGAAAAATGTAAAATAATGCATTTGGGTGGCAAAAATATGAATGCAATCTATACACTGGGGGGAGAACCTCTGGGGGAATCTAGGATGGAAAAGGACTTGGGGGTCCTAGTGGATGATAGGCTCAGCAATGGCATGCAATGCCAAGCTGCTGCTAATAAAGCAAACAGAATATTGGCATGCATTAAAAGGGGGATCAACTGCAGAGATAAAACGATAATTCTCCCTCTCTACAAGACTCTGGTCCGGCCGCACCTGGAGTATGCTGTCCAGTTCTGGGCACCAGTCCTCAGGAGGGAAGTACTGGAAATGGAGCGAGTACAAAGAAGGGCAACAAAGCTAATAAAGGGTCTGGAGGATCTTAGTTATGAGGAAAGGTTGCGAGCACTGAACTTATTCTCTCTGGAGAAGAGACGCTTGAGAGGGGATATGATTTCAATTTACAAATACTGTACTGGTGACCCCACAATAGGGATAAAACTTTTTTGCAGAAGAGAGTTTAATAAGACTCGTGGCCACTCATTACAATTAGAAGAAAAGAGGTTTAACCTTAAACTACGTAGAGGGTTCTTTACTGTAAGAGCGGCAAGGATGTGGAATTCCCTTCCACAGGCGGTGGTCTCAGCGGGGAGCATTGATAGCTTCAAGAAACTATTAGATAATCACCTGAATGACCGCAATATACAGGGATATGTAATGTAATACTGACATATAATCACACACATAGGTTGGACTTGATGGACTTGTGTCTTTTTTCAACCTCCCCTACTATGTAATAATGAGACTGTAAATCTGTCTTGAGTGATAAGTATAACAGAGCTGCCAGCACTTTGATGAGGGACTGAGTCGAACTTAGATAACCGTTAGTATTAGCCTAATAGGCTACAAAATGCATTCCAAAAAGAAAGAGAGAAAAGAAGAAAGAAAGAGAGACTATAGTGTAGAGAGCACTATAGGAGAGGTTAGAAGAGTATAGGGGGAGAGAGAGGAGAAGGGGAAAAGATGCCATCCATAGAGAAGTTAATGTTACTTTAAAGGCGATTGTCGATGCCGGGAATTAAGGAAATTCCCACCTATTGAACCCACGGCTCCCAGATTGCCTCAAACTGATCAGTCTTGTCCAAAAGCACACTGATTAGCCTTTCCTGGGCCATTATCCAAGAGATTTTCTTTTTCGTAGCATTAATAGAAACTTTTGTTGTTTCCACGCTTTGGCGATGGAGATTTTCGCCCCTGTCAGGATAAAGCGAATCAAAGTGCGTGACTGCTTGGGGACGTTTGGAACGTAGCCGTTCAGAAGAGCTATGGAAGGATTTTGGGTCACTGGACATTTTGTGACTTTACGTATGATGTGGAAGATATTATTCCAATATCCTCTGATTTTTGGACATTCCCACCATGTATGAAGCATCGTCCCCAAGCTGTGACATCCTCTGAAGCATAGCGGTGAAGAGTTTGGAAATATGGACGCTAGTCTGGAGGGCACTAGGTACCATCTTGTGAAAAGTTTTATGTTGGCTTCTAAGAGTGAGGTATTGTAGATTCCTTTTAAGAGATCTAGAAAACGACTCATGCCAGTCTTCTAGGTCTCGAACCTCCTGGCGATCTCTGTCCCAGGCCCTCGTGTACGGTAATTTGTCAGCGTTTTTGGCTAGGGACGTGTAGATTATCGATATCCCTCCCCTCTGCTCCATGGCTTGTCCGCACCATCTTTCGTACTCTGTAAAATTTGGGGGATTTGGCTTGTTTTTCCAAATAGCTTTGAGGAAGTGAAAGATTTGAAAAAAACCTGAATCTCTCTGAAGTAGGGAGATCCCATCTATCCTCAAAGTGCTTCAGGGGTAGGGGACCAGTTGAAGAGAAAAAATGTCCTATGCGGTACACTCCCTTATCCAGCCACCATTTAAATGCCAAGATATTCATCCCAGGTTGGAACTGCGGGTTATGGAAGACATGGGCCAGGGGTTTTAGCTCAGAGACCAGGGAGGGGAGCTTCCTCATGCTATCCCATAGAGTAAAAGATTGAGAGAGGGTGGGGGAAAGAATCGGGGGTCTGTTTTTTGGGGGGGACCATAGAAGATAATCTAACGTGTGTTTCGGGGTTGCATGTCTCTCTATGGAGACCCAATCTGGTTTCTCAACCCTGAGATAGATTGTGGAAAGCTGGGCCAGTCTTGCAGCCTGATAATACCATATTAAGTTTTGGAGGCCTAGCCCTCCTTGTGTAGTCAAATTGTATAAGGTCCGTTGTGGAAATCGAGGTCCTTTCTTGTCCCAGATGAACCTAGTAATTTTGCCCTGAAATGATCTGAGGTGATCTCTTTTGATCGCGATTGGTAGCGCGCGGAAGAGGTAGAGCAACCTCGGCAATAGGGTCATCTTCACCGAGTTTACTCTACCCACCCATGACATCCGGTGTTGGGACCAGTTTAAAAGATCTGATTCTAATTTGCGGTAAGTGAGGGGGAAATTGGCTTGGTATAATTGTTCTATTTTGGGTGTGAGGTTAAGGCCTAAGTATCTTATGGAAGATTCCCCTCCAACCAAACTTAAAGGTGCTTTTCAAGTATGTGACTCTTTCGGGTGGTAGAGATATATTGAGTGCTTGTGATTTTGTCATGTTAACCTGAAGGCCTGAAACTGAGGCAAAGGTGTCTAGTAAAGAGCACAAAGCGGGTAGGGATGAGTCAGGGGAAGTTAGGAAAAGTAATAGGTCGTCAGCGAATAAGGCGCATTTGTGGGAGGATGAGCTGCAGTCCACTCCCCTTATATCTGGATTAGCACGTATAGCAATCGCAAGAGGTTCAATGATAAGGGCAAATATCAGGGGAGAGAGAGGGCACCCCTGTCTAGTTCCTCTAGCTATTGGAATTGGATCTGCATAATATCCCTGTAATCTCACTGTTGCTTCTGGGGATGAATAAAAAGCCTGTAGAATTCCCAAGAAGTTTTTCCCGAAGCCCCATCTTTGGAGGGCTAGGAATATGTATGGCCAAGAGACCGAATCGAAGGCCTTCTGTAGGTCTAAGGAGAGGAGCATTCCCTCCTGTTTGGGACCCCCCTCCCAACCCGATTGTAATATAGAGATTATGTCCAAAGCTCTCAGCACCTGGTCAGGCCCTTGTCGACCCTGTGTGAATCCCACCTGGTCTTTATGGATATATTGATTTAAAAATGATGCTAGGCGGTTTGCCATGACTTTGGTTAAAATTTTTAGATCATTATTGATCAATGAAATAGGTGTAGAATTCCCTACTACCCCTGCGTCCTTGTCAGGTTTAGGGATTACGGTGATATATGCAGAATTTAGAGTGTTACCTAGCGACTTCCCCTCTTTCTTTGCATTAAAGAACCTGGTTAGGAACGGTGTTAGGATTTCTGAAAAAGTTTTGTAGTAGGGCACTGAGAAGCCATCTGGACCAGGGGCCAAGCCCCCTTTTAGGCTTTTGATTACCTCACTGACCTCTTCAGTTGTTATGGGTGATTCCACTGTGATAAGAGGGGAAGGAAGGAGGAGGGAGGGGAAGGGGCTAGCTCAAATGTATAGAGAGGTGAATGAAAAAATTATACAAAATATAAAGGTATAATGAGCATGAGGGCTAGTATCATACTAGCACATAAAAAATATCATGTAAATACTGAAACAGAAGAAAAGAAAAATCTCAGTGCAAAAGGGCTAGTACCATACTAGCACATATGTGGTAACTCAGCAAATACTTATCAAAAGAAAAATCTCAGTGCAAAAGGGCTAGTACCATACTAGCACATATGTGGTGACTCAGCAAATACTTATCAAAAGATAAAACTCAGTGCAAAGGGCTAGTATCATACTAGCACATATGTAGTAACTCAGCAAATACTTAATGGTGACTCCAAGTAAATAACTAAATGGTGAACAGTCCCACCGCCTTGTAGTACAAAGTGCTCAAACAATGAGTCATCAGTTCCAAAAGGCAAAATGGAAAAATTATACAAAATATAAAAGTGTGATGAAATGTAATAAAGTGCAGTCTAATGAGCACTAAATCCGAATAAACTGAAGAAACAAAATAGTCTAAAGCGTATAAAAAGCTATGAAATGAGTGACAAATACAGTGTGGGTACAAAAAAAAATTGAACAAAATAAAATATATAAATCAAACAAAGTCCATGTGCATGAGGGCTAGTATCATACTAGCACATACAATTATTGTAAATACTGACACAAAAGAAAAGAAAAAATCTCAGTGCAAAGGGGCTAGTATCATACTAGCACATATGTGGTAACTCAGCAAATACTTATTAGTGACTCCAAGAAAAATAAATAAATGGTGAACAGTCCCACCACCTTGTAGTACAAAGTGCTCAAACAATGAGTCATCAATTCCAAAAAGGCAAGTCCACAAGCCACAGGAAAGGGAAACAAAGTCTTCAGTGGGGACACCTCTGTGCTCGCAAGCAGCTCACCTTACTGCTGCAAGACAACAGCTTGTAATCCAGTAACAAATCACCAGCAAGCAAGGGTCCCATCCAGTAGTTCAGGCTATTCGGGTGGTGGGTGTGCAGGATGGTATATAAAAAACATAAGCAGACAGTATATAGTATAACTCCGTGGCGGCCAAAGTGGAAAAAAGGGACAGGACACAGAAGGGGGATGCACTCACTTTTGTAAAATGAGTGTGGGCGTCAATCCAATGAACGCCGAGTTCGTATACCTCAAAAAGGGTGTCTTCAAACCGTCTCCATTTCCTCAATGCTCGTCACAATGGGATGCATATATGTAGAGTATTGGAAGAGAGTGCACATAGCGTGATCCCGTATATAAATCAGTTTATTAGGTTAAAAACAACACGGTACACTTACATTTAGCAGAAGGCTATAGTAAAAAACACCCACGAGTGCCGAGCTCATATCCTATCATCAGTCTGTGTGATAGGAGTTACTACATATGTGCTAGTATGATACTAGCCCTTTGCACTGAGTTTTATCTTTTGATAAGTATTTGCTGAGTTACCACATATGTGCTAGTATGGTACTAGCCCTTTTGCACTGAGATTTTTCTTTTCTTCTGTTTCAGTATTTACATGATATTTTTTATTTGCTAGTATGATACTAGCCCTCATGCTCATTATACCTTTATATTTTGTATAATTTTTTTCATTCACCTCTCTATACATTTGAGCTAGCCCCTTCCCCTCCCTCCTCCTTCCTTCCCCTCTTATCACAGCGCAATCACCACTTACTTTATTCTAGGGCTGCAACTAACGATTATTTTCATAATCGATTAGTTGGCCGATTATTGTTTCGATTAATCGGTTAAAAAAAAGTATGGTGTATAATTTAGTTAATATGTTAAGTTTAAAAAAAAAAGGCAATTTATTCTTAAATATCTCTATGCAGTGGTAAATATAAATAACCAACTATATGGTTAGGGAGCAAAATATCTAATCTCTGAGAATAACAGACAGAAGAGATATACTGTATATACTATTAGAGGATGTATACTGTACATACTATTAGAGAAGAGATATACTGTGTATATACTATTAAAGGAAAGACAGTATATATCCTTTAATAGTATATTAAAAGGGTGAATCTGGTAAATATCAGACTCAGAGATCAAAGTGTTTTATTTAAAAAACAAACAAACAATGTCTTCCTTAAAAAAAAAAATGTCATTTTAAGAACGTTCCATCGATTTTCTAATTGTTAGTGGGGTCAAATTGCCATTAATTTTCAACCACCGTGACGGGAAAATTTGTAAATAATAGAAAACTTCTTGGTCAAAGGAATTTTCAGACGGTGTATGTGGTTTTCGTTCAGAAATGACATTCATTTTAAAAACAGAATGTTAAAAAACAAGTGAAAATTTCAAACATTCTTTCATTCAGCGAATGTACAAAGATTTTTCGTATGAATATTCTCCTCTGAAAATTGATCCGTGTGGCCAACATAAGGCTCGGTACACATCTATGCAGTTTGCTTTTGATCGGTTTCTACAGTGCTTTTTGATTTTTGCACACGTGATTTTACATTTGCCAATTTGTTGTCGGGCAGATTAAAAAATACAAATTGCTGCAAAAACGCATTACATGCTTTTCTGTAGCTTCTCCATTGAAGTATATTGAATCAAAAAAGCACCGTTTTGTGTTTTAAAGTCCTTGACCCTTTCCAAATATGCAGCGGCTGAAAAAAGCATCGATGTGAACGTGTCCCATCGGAAACCATGTAAATGAACCATAGTGCGTTTCTGCAAAAAGCACCAAAAACACATAGATGTGAACGAGGTCTAAGACGTTTAGTAACATAATGGGGTTAAAAAAAAACTAAAATTAGCCCTTTATAGTACAAAAAAAGCAAATAATCACAACTGTAAGGGGTTCATTTTTTTACCGTAGAACTGTGAAAGTAATATTTACAGTAGCGATTTGCTCTTTTTGTACTATAAAGAGCTCATTTTATTATTTTTTTTAACCCCATTTATGTTACTGGCCGATTAATCGATTATGAAAATAGTAATCGATTAATTTCATAATCGATTAGTTGTCGATTAATCGATTAGTTGTTTCAGCCCTACTTTATTCACACCACTTTTGTCTGTTTGGATCAGCCATTTAGGTGTTGCAGCAGTGCCCCTTAGCATAGGTATTTCTGACAGCGCAGGAGTTTCTTCATTATTTATCTATGGGTGATTCCAGTTCCTCAACATGTGCCTTTTTCAAGGCCGGAAGGGTAATGCCATCCAGGAATGACTGCATCTGTAACGTGTTTGCGTCTCCTGGTGATTTATATAGGTCAGTGTAATATTCCTGAAAGGATTTTAGGATACGTTGTGGGTTTTGCGTAAAGGTACCGTCGGCTTGTCTAATCTTGGGAAGTGAGTGTGTTTTGGTATAAGTTTAGTGGCTAGCATTGTGCCTATTCTGTCCTTTTTAAGATAAAACTTAGCTCCCACCCATTTAATATGTTTGTCAGCTTTCGCTGCGAGTGCTAAATTTAATGCTAGTCTTGCTGAGTCAAGGGATGCTGTAGGGACACTTTTGGGGTCTCTTTTGTGTTTTTTGCGGAGGTCCTCATAGTCCTGTTCCAGCTTAGCTAGGTCCCCCTGTCTTTCCTTTTTTATTTGTGAAGCGATTTGTATTAATTTGCCCCTAATAGTGGCTTTATGTGCCGCCCATAGAGTTTCTGTTGCAATCTCCACCGTGTCATTAAGCTTGAAGTATTCTTGTAGAGTTCGAGAAAGTTCTTTCACTCTGATGGGATCAGTAAGGATAGACTCCAATTAGACCTATTTTGACTAAATGCTGCCCTGCGTAGAGAAAGAGATACCATGGAATGGTCGGACCAGGCTGCTTCTATAATCGATGATTTGGTGGTTAATGGAATATGTTGGGTAGAGAGGAGGATATGATCTATCCTTACGTATGTTTGGTGAGGGGATGAGTAGTGCGTAAAGTCTCTTGTGGAGGGGTTCTGTTCCCTCCAAATGTCTGCCAACCCGTGCTGGAAAATAAGTTTTGCTATTTTAACACTGCTTTTGTGGGGTCTAATGGGTTTCAATTTAAGAGGGTTGGATTTATCTAGGCCTATATCAAAGGCCATGTTTGAGTCCTTACCCATGATTATGGTTCCTTCAATCAGGGGTTCCAGAATTTGGAACATCCTTTGAAAGAATTGTACTTGTCCTCTGTTTGGGGCGTAGTAGGAGACAAAGGAATATTTGTGTTCGTCTAGCGTACCCTTGACGAGAAGGAACCTTCCCTCCGGGTCTCTATGCTCCAGCTGGATAGTGAATTTGCAATGTTTGGAGAAAAGTATTGCAACCCCCCTAGTCTTATCCTCCGCATTTGATAGGTAAAATTGTGGAAAGTGGGCATGGAGGAATGAGGGAGTGTACCGCCCTGGGAAATGGGTTTCCTGCAGCAGGACTACGTCTGCATTATGAGACCTATATGCTTGGAATGCTTTCCTCCTTTTCATGGGAGAATTTAACCCTTGAGCCTTATGGGAGATTATGCGAAGGGGAGGTGTGAGTGTGTTATTGGAAGCCATGGAGCAGAGAGGTGAAACAGTCAAACAACCCCACGCCGCCTACCTTATCCCGGATGAGATACTGGGAGATGAGCGGTGGAGGGAACTTAAAGAGGAGTTCCACCCAGGGGGTCATGTAAAAAAAAAAACATTAAAAGTCAGCAGCTACAAATACTGCAGCTGCTGACTTTTAATTGGACACTTACCTGTCCCTGGGTCCAGCGATGCTGGGGATCGAAGCCCCGCTCGTCTCCCCCTCCGTTCAGCGCGCGCTGTGATTGGCCGCTCAGTCACCTGGGACCTGTAATGGGTCCCAGATGATTGACAGGAGGGAGGAAGCAGAGCGGAGCCCTTCCTGTGCCGAGGGGGAAGTGATGTCACCCGCCCCGGCACTGGAAGGGGCAGACTACGAGGGACCCCCTAGCAACAAGCATTTAGAGGTGAGTAAAAAAAAAAAAATATCCAAATGTTTTGGGGTTTTTTTTTAGGATTTTTCATGTATTCTTGTTTTTTTGGGTGGAACCCCACTTTAATAGTGGCATCGCCATTGCCGCTGAATGTTGCCTTCTCGAGGATGGATAGGAAGGAAAGGAGGGTAGAAAAGGAGGTAAACAGAAATAGTAACGTTGTAGAGTTACGGCCATGGAATGGCCATGAATGGAACGGGAGGGAGAGCTCCCCTCCTCCATTCAAAGTAAACAGTTTACTATAGCCCTTCTCTGGTGCTAATTTCCTATCACCCAGGCATGAGTAAATCATTACCAGATGATAGGGCGCTAGGCAACTGCCCCAAACAACTCCACTGAGAACCTGTAAATAACTGCTAATTAAGAAAAAAACATTTTTAGCAGTGAAAAGAACCAGCGTGAGTCTCGTGAGGCTTCGTGGACACCATACAGCCTAGTGAGCCCTGGAGGGATAAAATATCACTGGTATGTCAGTAGGGGATGTTAAACGTTAACATCCTGGAGCATCACAGGTTGCATAAACATTCCTTATTTAAAAAAAAGGGGGAAAGAAAAAGAAAAAAAAGTTTGTTATGGTTGTGCTTCGCTGAGTGGAGATTCAGAGCTGACCCCAAGGTTAGGTCAGAACCGTGGAATTCAGAGTTCCTGTTGTTTTATTGAACTTCAGGGGGGTAGATTGTCTTTTGCTTTCTTGGTCTTGGTCGAATCCCATAGGGGTGATGTGGGGCTAGTCGGCGTGGGACGTTTGACGGATCCTTGTGGGTTGGAGTTGTCCATAGAATGATCTTGCATGATGATTCTAAGATCTAGTAACAATCGTTCGCCCTCTACGAAGCTGGAGAAGGAGTATTGTTTGCCTCTGAAAGTAAACTTCAGAGCGAAGGGGAAGGCCCACCTGTACTTGATGTCCTGCTTGGTTAGAGCTAGAAGAAGGGGTTTCAGGGACTGCCGTTTTTGAATTGTATAGGGGGAAATGTCAGTGAATATTTGGATGCTGTGACCCTGAAATTTGAGCTGAGATTGCTATCTAGATTTTTTCATTACCTCTTCTTTGATGGCATAGAAGTGGGTCTTGACCACTATGTCCCTAGGCGAACCATCTTTCCGGGGTGAGCCCAGGGATCTGTGTGCCCTGTCTAATTCCAGCTTGTGCTCCGGGACTCCAGGTATAAGGTACTTTATAACGTCCTGGACTGTGGTAGGGATATCTGAGATGTTTTCTGGGAGACCTCTTATTCTGAAATTCTCCCTTCTTGATCTATTTTCAAGATCATCGATCCTAGCCTATGCCATGTCAAGTTGGTCCTGCAGGAAGTGAATGTGGTCCATGATCTGATTGGTCCGTGTTTTGAGATGGTTACATCTAATTTGTGTTCGATCGTTTCTATTCTAGACCCCAAGTTTTGAAAGTCTGATCGAATGTCCCCAGTAATCTTGTCAGCAGTCTGTGTCAGGCCTCTCTTAAGCAGCTCTGAGAACTTGACAAAGAGATCAGCTACAGTCAGTGGCATGTCCTGATCAGAGCCACCAGGGGCTGTGGGGATGCCTGGCTGTTCTGGGGTTAATGCCATAGGGGAGAGTCCATGGGTTCCCAGGGACTTTTCCAGCAATGAGACAGTGGGTGCTGGGGACGGATTCTGGCTGCAGGGGAAGGAGCTAGGAGCTTTAGATGGATAGGAGAGGGATTCAGGAGCCAGCACTTGCCTGTTGTCTTTCCTGTCTCCTGCGGTGCTGTCTCGTGGCTGCTGAGAAGCGGCCGCCATCTTGGAATTCCCTCTATGTTCCCCGCTCTCGAATTGCGGTCCCAGGTTCCTCCAGGCTGTCCCTCCAGGCATGTGCCGGTGCTCGGGGATCTCCGCCGCCAGATGTGGCTAACTGTGGGTGGCTTGCTGGGCCAGTACTGCCGCTATGGGAGCCATGTGGCCGGGGCAGTGCGGAGCTCCGGTCTCAAGCGGCCATCTTGGATGGCTCCGCGCATGCGCCTCCACGTAAATGTATTACATTGGGATTTGACGTGATAGACGAACACAAAGTGGCACATGATTATGAAGTGGAAGGAAAAAGACAAATGGTTTTCACATTTTTTTACAAATATGTGAAAAGTGTTGCATGCATTTGTATTCAGCCCCCTTGAGTCAATACTTTGTAGAGCCACCTTTCACTGCAATTACAGCTGCAAGTCTTTTAGGGTTTGCCTCTACCAGCTTTGCACATTTAGAGAGTGACTTTTTTGCCCTTTCTTCTTTGCAAAATAGCTCAAGCTCTGTCAGATTGGATGGAGAGCGTCGATGAACAGCAATTTTCAAGTCATGCCACAGATTCTCAGTTGGATTTAGGTCTGGACTTTGACTGGGCCATTCTAACACATGAATATGCTTTGGTCTAAACCATTCCATTGTAGCTCTGGCTATATGTTTAGGGTTGTTGTCCTGCTGGAAGGTGAACTTCTGCCCCAGTCTCAAGTCTTTTGAAGGCTCTCACAGGTTTTCTTCTAAGATTGCCCTGTATTTGGCTCCATCCACCTTCCCATCAACTCTGACCAGCTTCCCTGTCCCTGCTGAAGAAAAGCATCCCTACAACATGATGCTGCCACCACCATGTTTCACGGTGGGGATGGTGTGTTCAGGGTGATGTGTGCAGTGTTGGTTTTCCACCACTCTTATCGATCTGCTTTTAGGCCAAAAAGTTCAATTTTGGTCTGATCTGACCAGAGCACCTTCTTCCACATGTTTGCTGTGTCCCCCACATGGCTTCTTGCAAACTGCAGACGGGACTTCTCATGGCTTTCTTTCAACAATGGCTTTCTTCTTGAAACTCCTTCCATAAAGGCCAGATTTGTGGAGTGCACGACTAATCGTTGTCCTGTGGACAGATTCCCCCACCTGACTTGTGGATCTCTGCAGCTCCTCCAGAGTTACCATGGGCCTCTTGGCCGCTTCTCTGATTATTGCTCTCCTTGCCTGGCCTGTCAGTTTAGGTGGTTGGCCATGTCTTGGTAGGTTTGCAGTTGTGCCATACTCTTCCCATTTTCGGATGATGGATTGAACAGTAATTCGTGAGATGTTCAAAGCTTTGGGATATTTTTTTTTAAAACCTAACCTTGTTTTAAACCACAACTTTATCCCTGACCTGTCTGGTGTGTTCCATGGCCTTCATGATGCTGTTTGTTCACTAAGATTCTCTAACAAACCTCTGATTTTAGTTTGGGGTATCAGAGTAAAGGGGGCTGAATACAAATGCACGCCACACTTTTTAGATATTTATTTGTAAAAAAAATTTGACAACCATTTTTAATTTTCCTTCCACTTCACAATTATGTCCAACTTTGTGTTGGTCTATCACATTAAATCCCAATAAAATACATTTATGTTTTTGGTTGTAACATGACAAAATGTCGAAAATTTCAAGCAGTATGCATACTTTTTCAAGGCACTATGTGTGTATGTGTGTGTGTGTATATATAGATAGATCGATATAGATATATATATCTGTATATATTTATAATTATTTTCTGATATGCCATCACTCCACAATAAAGGCCTACACAGCTCTCTTTGCTACAGGCTGATATAGTGCTTCTCACAACAACTAAGGTTTATCTTTACTGGGAAATTTCCTTATTTAAAATGGCTAAAATAAGACTGATTCCTGACACCATGTTGAATATAGAAGCAATTGTTTACATATTTTATTCAGTATTATAAAAGCAAAATTCTTAGCTATGATGATAGTTAATTGTGCATGTAAAATTGTATAAATAAACTCTAGCAATAACATAATTGCTGTTTTTTAGTTTTGGATAAAAGGGGCGAGGGATGAGAATACCTGTCCGTTTTTATTGCTGTCTTTGCCCCTGTTGAGGAGATTCACCCTCTCTATTTGTCCTATTTACCATTATTGAAAGTAAAAGGAAATCCAAAATTTTGAGTTTTCCCCAGGAAAGTACTAGAGGGAAAATCTTCCGATTGGGGGCACTAGTTCTGGTGACCTGGAGGTCCCAAGAGAGATCCTTCATTAGAAGGGATTTCCCCTTACTTCCTGTTTTGGCTATGAGGCAGGAAGTGAAGATAAATCTCCCCTATAGACAACAAAGGCAAAAATAAACTTTACAAGGGTTATAATCCTCCCTTACTCCAAAATGAAAATTGCCTATAGTTCTACTTTAGCTTGTAGAGAAGTAGACAATTGTAACAGATAGGGCGTCTACATATAGCTAGCAGTTGCTAGTCGTACTCAACTAGACTTGTTTTGTAATGTTGTAGATGTTTGCTGCTCAACCACCAATTGACTTCTTCAGTTGTAATGAGTGTTAGGAACATATATATACTACTGGGATGAGCAGCCAAACCTCTTTACAGAACAAGCCCATTTGAATGAACGAGTCCCTATGGGTGTTTTTTTTTTTTTTTTTTTTTTTTTTTTTTTTTACTAAGCAGGCAGTGCCAGTGTTTTTTCAGAGGAAGGATGGCCATTGTTCAGCAAATTCAAGGCCAGTTAATTTCACCTATCTAACAGCACTTTTTTGTCTTCTGTCTGGCCAATGGAATGTGTAGGGGGAAAGAGGGTGTGGGAAATCTTGATCACTAAAAGTCCGAGCGGAATCCACCTGCTCAGCGGGGGATCTCTCCGCTGGGTAAGGCGGATGACAGGACCTGTTGATTCCGCTATGCAGAGCGGACAAGGACAGAGCCCGCTGTCCTCTATGGGGCAGTCGGATGGAAACAGACTGCATGTCCGTTTCCATCTGATTGTCATCCAATCTGCTGGATGGATGGCGAATGCGCCATACGTCTGTTTTCTGCAAATTTTATCAGCTGCCTGCCGGGTCCGCTGACATCCCCATAGAGGATAATGGGTGGCCCAATTGGGTCCGCCTGAAAAAAGGACAGGTGGACCTGATCGGTCCGATCATGTGAAAGGTACATAAGGGCCTGTTCACACTGCTCTTCTGCTCAAACTGCAGCTGCCTGCATAGCAATTTGGGCTGCATGTTTAATCGCATCACACAGCTCTAAACCACCTCCCCCTTTCTTTTTTTTTACAAACCAACTTTATTAGAAGTGTATAATGTGACGTTTCATTCACATCACTGCACAGAAGTGTAGTTTTGCAGCACTTCCCTGCATTGACATGCGGAACTACTGAGCAGTGTGGTGCGATATATTAGGCAGCCATTTTGTGTAATATCGCACTCTCTGTAACGCAGCATAATACTGCGTTCTAATGTGTGCTGGTAGGTGCAGCCGTTTTCTTTTTCTCACACAGACCATCAGTATTTTATACTTACTTCTGGCATAGATTGGAAAATCTAGAATTCTCAGTACAAAAGCGGCACTCCTAAGGCCCCTTTCACACCTGTGCCACCTAAAAGTCGCACGATTTTGTGGCGATTTAACCGCAATTTTTTGCCACGATTTTGATGCGACTTTAAGCAATGCTTGTGTAATCTTGAGGTCTGTGGACTTCAAAACGCATCAAAGTCGGACCAAAGTAGTGCAGGGACTACTTTGAAGTCGCACAAATATGAATGGTACTCATTGGAAATCATGGTGTTTGACTTGTCATGCGACTTTGTAGTTCCAATTCGTGGGACAAGTCGCAAAAGTGTGAAAGGGGCCTAAACAGTTGCTTGCATAGTCAGGGCCAGCATTCACGTATACTATGTATCGCACATGTAGAAGTTATGGTATTACAGTACTTCCTTGTGTTATGAGATTCATGTTGGCTTCTTCATTCCTATGTAAATTCTGTTGATAAATCAGACAAGGCTCATCTGTCACATCAGAAGAGGATTATCTACTGCTGGAAGATTTTGAAAGCAAAAAGATCTGTTGGCAGTGAGTTTGAGGTTACTGCAATCGAAATTGCACCTTGCATGTGTTTTGTATCACACACACTGTGGTTTGAAAATGGCTTTGTATTAATGAATTTTATATGAATTCCATCAGCCATTATTTGTCACCTATTCATCACTTTAGAATTTTTTTGTAACCGAGCATGTTTATGCAAAGAAATGCCTCAAAAATGTAGATTTTATGTATACTAAAGACATTGAGAGACCATTTACACTTTGTGTTTTTAGTGCTTTTCATTGGAGAGGCAGTAAAGGGGTTATGAACCCAAAACTTCTGACACTGTCCAGCCCCCCCTGTTTTACTCACCTGAGCCTGTTCGTTCCCTTGGCGGAGACGCGCTCTGCCTCTCTGCCCGGTGTCTCGGCTCTTTATTGGATAGATTGATAACAGCGCTGCCATTTGCTCCTGCTGCTGTCAATCAAATCCAATGACGCGGGAACCAAGTTCCGCTTTCTGTGTGAATACACGCAGAAGTAGGACTTAGGTGCGCGCCTGCACGGGTGTCCACCAAGGAGAGCACTTCTCCAACGTGGACACCTGTTGTGGGGAGGAGCTACCAGTGCCCCTGAGGGACCCCAGAAGAAGAGGATCGTGGCCACTCTGTGCAAAACGAACTGCACAGTGGAGGTAAACATGACATGTTTGTGTTTGTTTTTTAAACAAGGGTTTACAAACCCTTTAAATCAGTGGCCATTGCAACACGTCATTGCATGTTGCAATGTACTCTACATCTGCCAATGTCCATCGACGTGTGTTTTGATACATTTATCCTTGATTTCACACAATTTCATGCAATTCTTCTAATTTCAATAGAATTTGAAGACAGCCGAAAGAAAATAAAATTTTAATATCCTACTTTAAATAATGAAAGACCCAAGTCTGGTCTCGTGCTGTTGTTTTTTTTTTTTTTTTTTGTTTGTTTTTTTATTTATCTTTTCTGAAATCTTCAACCTGATGATTCAGCTCCGCTCACTAAAACTGTAGAGTACATAATCTGGTGCAGCTGTGCATGGTAGCCAATCAGCTTCTAACTCCAGCTTGTTCAGTTAAAGCGTTTGTTACCCCAAAACTTTCATATTCCTGACATGTGCTTGCTGTACCATGTATGTGTAGTTGTAAGAGAGAGTATCCTGTTCTCTGTATTGCTAATTTCATGTGAAATCCCTGGTGTTCCTGCCAGTTCCTCTGATTTCCTATTAAAAACTGACCACACTTTGCAAAGCTGCACCAGATTTTGCATTCTCTAGTTTTAGTAAATCAACCTCAGTATGGCCTTAGGATGAATTCACACTGGTACAACAAACTACCTGACATTGGGAGCTCATGTCACATGACGTGTGAAAATCAATGTTTCCCTATGAGAGCCATTTTAACTGGTCTGACACAAGTTGATCTGACTTTGAAAATGCTCCCTGCACTACTTCTGTCTGAGTTTGATCCTACTTCAGCCGATTGAATATCACTCAAGTCGGATCCAAGTCACATCCGACTTTTTCATGAGACTTGTGCTCTGATGATCTTGAAGGGGAACTCCATGCCAAAGTTAAAAAAAAAAACAAAAAACGCGTGGGTTCCCCCTCCAAGAGCATACCAGGCCCTTCAGTCTGGTATGGATTTTACGGGGAACCCCCACGCTGAAAAAACTGCGTGGGGGTCCCCCCAAAATCCATACCAGACCCTTATCCGAGCACACAGCCCAGCAGGTCAGGAAAGGGGGTGGGGACGAGCTCTGCGCCCCCCCACCCCAAAGCACCTTGCCCCTATGTTGATGGGAACAAGGGCCTCTTCCCGTCAACTCTGGTCGTTGGTTGTCAGTGTCTGCGGGCGGCTAGCTTATCGGAATCTGGAAGCCCCCTTTAATAAGAGGGCCCCCAGATTCTGGCCCCCCCACCCTATGTGAATGAGTATGGGGTACATTGTACCCCTACCCATTCACCTAAAAAAAAGTGTCAAAAATAAAAAACATTACACATGGTTTTTAAAGTAATTTAATTTATTAAGGCAGCTTCGGCGTCTCTTCCAATTTCTTGTTCCCTCTCCGGCTCTTCTGCCTTCTCCGCTGTTGTCTTCTGCCTCTGTCGGTTCTTCTCCCCTCTCCGGGTCTTCTCCGCTGATGTCTTCTAGCCCTCTCCGGTTCTTCTCCCTCTGTCCACTGTCTTCTCGCTCTTTTGCTTGGTCTTCTCTGCTGTCTTCTTCCTCTGTTCTTCTTCCGATGTTGACAATACGCTCTCTCCCGCTCTAATGCTAGGTACGTGGTGTGCCCCTACTTATATTGGCATGGGGCGGTGTCCCCGGGAGATGTCATCCGGAGGCCCCACCCCTTTTCACTTTACCACCCGGGGCATGATGGGGCAGTGACGTCCTAAAGGGCAGGGCTCCGGTGACCCCGTCCCATGCCAATACAAGTAGTGGCACACCGCACCCAGCATTAGAGCAGGAGAGAGCGTTGAGTCAACATCGGAAGAAGAACAGAGGCAGAAGACGACAGAGAAGACCCAGCAAAAGGACGAGAAGACAGTGGACAGAGAGAAGAACCGGAGAAAGCTAGAAGACCTCAGCGGAGAGCGGAGAAGGACCGACAGAGGCAGAAGACAACAGAGGAGGAGGGGGAAGAGTCGGAGAGGGGAGAAGAAGTCGGAAGAGACACCGGAGCTGCCTTAATAGATTACTTTAACACCCTGTGTGCTGTGTTTTTTATTTTTGACACTTTTTTTTTCAGGTGAATGAGTAGGAGTACGATGTACCCCATACTCATTCACATAGGGTGGGGGGCTGGGATTTGGGTTTTTATTAAAGGGGGCTTCCAGATTCCGATAAGCCCCCCCCCCGCCCGCAGATCTCCGACAACCAACGGCCAGGGTTGTCGGGAAGAGGCCCTTGTCTTCATCAACATGGGGACAAGGTGCTTTGGGGTGGGGGGGGCGCCCCCTGCCCCAAAGCACCCACACCCCCATGTTGAGGGCCATGTGGCCTGGTACGGTTCGGGGGGGGGGGGGGGCGCTCGCTCGTCCCCTCCCTTTTCCTGACCTGCTGGGCTGCATGCTCAGATAAGGGTCTGGTATGGATTTTGGGGGAAACCGCACGCCGTTTTTCTTCGGCGTGGGGGTTTCCCTTAAAATCCGTACCAGACCGAGGGGCCTGGTATGCCTTTGGCGGTGGAACCCATGCCGTGTGGTGTGTGTGTTTTTTTTTTTTTTTTTTATTTGACTGAAGCTCCCCCTAAAGATTCATACCAGACACCATGCCTGGTATTGTCGAGGATCAAAGTCGGATCCCTGTTCATTGAAGTCGGACTTCAAGTCGCAGGGCAAAGTCAGATCCAAAGTGGTATGCCTGTCATGTCGTACCAGTGTAAACCCGGCTAAAGTCCTTTTTTTTTTTTTTTTAAGTCAACAGCTACAAACACTGTACTGTAGCTGCCGACTTTTAACAAGGACACTTACCTGTCCAGGGAGCCCGCGATGTCAGCCCCCCTGAAGCCGATCCTTCAATCGGATCAGGTGCAGGCGCCACCATTCCAACTAAGGGAAACCGGCAGTGGAGCCTTGCGGTTTCCGACTGCGCACGTGCGAGTCGCGCAGCGCTTTGTGAATATCCAGCTTGTCTTTTGGGACACACACAGGTCCCAGAAGACAACGGGGGGCTTCCCCAGAAGAGGATGTGACGTCCTCAGCCGCGGCCCGGCTGGATCGGAAGTACCGTATATAGTCGAGTATAAGTCGACCCGAATATAAGCCGAGGCACCTAATTTTACCACAAAAAACTGGGAAAACTTATTGACTCGAGTATAAGCCTAGGGTGCGAAATGCGCAGCTACTGTAAGTGGAAAAGAGGGTCAACAATGCCCATTTGCATACCTCACTGTGCCCATTTGCAGCCATAGGTCCCCCGAACTTCAAACTCGGTCGTTAAGGGTTCCTAGATGCCCCCTAGCTGCAGCCAAAATTTGGGGTCTCTGGACCCGAAGGGTCCCGAAATGACATTCCTGCAGATGGACACAGTTGACCGACTTTGGGGCCCCGTATCTCGGGGCCACTTGGTGCTAGGAACCCCAAATTTGGTGTGCAAACCCAGTGGAACTACCGCTACAACAAAGCTGGGGTTCCTAGTACCAAATGGCCCCGAGATACGGGGCCCCAAAGTCGGTTCGGAAAATGTCAAGCACTTTTTTCTGCAGCAGAGAATGACATTTTCCAAACCGACTTTGGGGCCCCATATCTCGGGGCCACTTGGTGCTAGAAACCCCAGCCCGAGATACGGGGCCCCAAAGTCGGTTCGGAAAATGTCATTCTTTGCACCAGAAAAGTGCTTGACTCAAGTATAAGCCGAGGGGGGCACTTTCAGCACAAAAAAATGTGCTGAAAAACTCAGCTTATACTCGAGTATATATGGTACTTCCAAAAAAGGTACTAGAGAGAGAGAGAGAAAAAAAAATGTTTTAAATGTCCAAAAACGAGGAGTAGATAGGTGGTCTTTCGTTTAAGACCATCTCTCAAAATTGGGTGGAACGCCACTTTAAAATACAAAGCTTTACATTTTTTTTATTTTTTTTTTTCCCAAGTTGATCACCTTTTTTTTCCCTTTTTGATAGCCTATTGTAACATAACTTACTTTATAAGTAATATAACGTTATGACAGACCTTCTTCCGTTTTTTTTTTTTTTTTTTTTTTTTTTTTTCCCTCACCATTTTATTTTAACAGATGACTGTCAGTTGAAGTGCATTTATACCACAAACTGTTTACTTAAAAGTAAAATATTTCAAACAGTTGCTCTTATTCTATGCTGCACGTCCACAATTTTTTACTATTATTATTATTATTGTTATTTTTTATTTATTTATATATTTTTTTTTTTTTATTTTTTTTTTACTAATGTGTTGTTCATTATCTAATTGACATTGAATTTCGAACACATCTCTCCCAAAGCATTTTTCTCTTGTGCTATTCTCGTGCAACAGAGAAGAGGGGATTACTGTACGTGTCCCCTGTTTTGTTACATACCTAGTTTTTAAAGGAGATAGTCGGTGGCATTAAAGTAAGAAGGGGCCGGAATGAGACAGGACTTCGTCCTCTATTAAGTAGCACATTAGACAAATGTTTGTCACTAATAATTTTGCTTGTCATTTGCAGCTTTTTAATAACAAATGTTGCTTGGTTTTCATTAATCAAGTATTTTTAATAATGTTTTTTTCTTTATATTTCCTTAGTATCAAATATCGGATTCAGTATCCTCTAAGTATGTAATGTTTTCATGATTGCAGGTCTCACGCAGATTCGGCAAAGTCTTTATCTGAAACGGACTGTAATGACAACGTTGCCACTCACAAGAGTTCCTCCTCCCACAAGCATGCCTTAAATGGATATTACCAACAATCAAGTGTTTATGACTCTCCATCCCGTGCTGGCTCCTCTTCGGAGTCTAGTTTTTACAACCTCCCCAGAAGCTATTCACAAGATATTTTGCCAAAAGCTGTGTCTCCGTCTGCTACGGACATGGATGCAGATCAGAGTGTTTTCAATATGTCTGGAGCCTCCTTATTAGAATCGCAACTGAGGCAGATTACTGTAAGCTATGACATTCCTCCTAGTTCGGGAAGCACTTATCAAATACCTAGGACTGTGCATGAAAATTCCTTAGCGCAATCTACTTCAAAATTAGAGACACTTACAGATGTTCCTCCACCTAGACCACCAAAGCCCCATTACTCCTCCGAGCGTTCCCCTGCAGAACACGGCCTAACCCGCACTGCCTCAGAGACTGACAGCAACTACAGTGTTCCCACAGGTGGAATTGCATCATCGCGTAGTAATACAATTTCTAGCTTAGAGCTAAACAAATACAGGAAAGGTAAAGATGACTCTTGGTTTTATCTGAGTTTTGTTTTCAGTTAGAGCCGGTTCACACGGGTGACTTGGGATCCGACTTCAAGTCGCCCGACATGAGAAAATCAATGTTAGTGAATGAGAGCCGTCTTAATGTACACTACTGAAGTCGCTCCAACTTCAGAAAAGGTTCCTGTACTACTTCAATCCGACTTCTAGGCAACTTGTACCCATTGATTTCAATGGAAGTCGCCTCCAAGTCGCATCTCCGTTCATAGTGTGGCAACTTTACAGGAAGCAGAAAGGAATTTACCCAGGTACTCCCCACTAAATAGGCATGATGTCACAAGACCTGATGAGCTCTGATTGGCCACTGACAAAGTCCCCTGTCCTGGAGGCGATTTCAAGTCGCTCCAAGTCGCGCTGTGGTTCACGCTCAAGTCGTGTCCAAGTCGCCTCGCAAAGTCACGCTGTAAGTCGTGTCGCCCCTGTGTGAACCGGCTCTTAGGGGAATCACTGTTGCATATGATCATTTTGAATGAATTTCTGTTTTTGGTTAAGTTGATGTTGAAAGTTTTCCAAATCATCAATGACAATATAGCCATTAAAAAAAAAAAACGCCCAAGAAAGGGTTAGTTGCACACATTTGCAAATGTCTAAGCTGCAGTACCCACGTCCAGACTCCTCTGTATACTGCAGTCTTAAACTCTCTATAGTTTTGAAAGTCTCCAAATTGGAGCACATATATAGCAATGGATAAAGGGCAGGTTTGCCTGCTCTCCTTAAAGATTTAGTAGGATGAGAACCTGTGATAATGTTGTGGGTTTTGTTTTTGTTTTTTCTGTCTCAGTGACTACTGGTGAAAAGGTTAGAGGGAGTATCTCTGTAATGGTGTCAAGAACAGAAATAAGCACCCGAGAGAAATGTCAAGTGCCCCCCCACTCTATCTAAAGCAAAACAAATGAAATATCGCTGGGGTTGGGCTTTAATAGGGAACAGAGACCCCCTTGCTTTGGTCACAGCTAATGGGATGTTTTGGGAACTCCTCTGATGTTTTGTAGTCTCCAAGATATGTCAGCCATTCATATGCAAGCGCAATCAACTACTGCTGTAAGAATGGTTATTTGGATGTGAATTTTTATGTACTTCACATATAACATCTAACATATAGTGCCTTGAAAATGTATTCATACCCCTTGAAATGTTCCACATTTTTGTGATTTTACAACCAAAAACATGTATTTTATTGAGATTTTATGTGATCGACCAACACAAAGGGCACATAATTGTGAAGTGGAAGAAAAATGATAAATGGTTTTCCAAATTTTTTACAAATAAAAAACTGAAAAGTGTGGTGTGCATTTGTATTCAGCCCCCTTTACTCTCATACCCCTAACTAATATCTAGTGGAACCAATTGCCTTCAGAAGTCACCTAGTTAGAGTAAAGAGTCCACCTGTGTGTCATTTAATCTCGTTATAAATACAGCTGTTCTGTGAAGCCCTCAGAGGTTTTTTAGAGAACCCTAGTGAACAAACCGCATCATGAAGGCCAAGGAACACACCAGACAGGTCAGGGATAAAGTTATGGATAAGTTTAAAGCATGGTTAGGCAATAGAAAATATCCCAAGCTTTGAACATCTCACAGCACTGTTCAATCCATCATCTGAAAACGGAAAGAGTATGGCACAACTGCAAACCTACCAAGACATGGCCGTCCACCTAAACTGACAGGCCGCGCAAGGAGAGTATTAATCAGAGAAGCAACCAAGAGGCCCATGGTAACTCTGGAGGAGCTGCAGATATCCACAGCTCAGGTGGGAGAATCTGTCCACAGGACAACTATTCGTTGTGCACTCCACAAATCTGACTTTTATGGAAGAGTGTCAAGAAGAAAGCCATTGTTGAAAGAGCCATAAGTCGTTCGTTTGCAGTTTGCGAGAAGCCATGTGGGGGACACAGCAAACATGTGGAAGAAGATGCTCTGGTCAGATCAGACCAAAATTGAACTTTTACCCTAAAAGCAAAATGCTATTTGTGGAGGAAAACTAACACTGCACATCCCCCTGAACACACCATCCCCCACCGTGAAATATGGTGGTGGCATCATGTTGTGGGGATGCTTTTCTTCAGCAGGGACAGGGAAGCTAGCCAGCATTGATGGGAAGATGGATGGAGTTGATGGGAAGATACAGGGCAATCTTAGAAGAAAACCTGTTAAGAGTCTGCAAAACACTTGAAACTGAGGCAGAGGTTCACCTTCCAGCAGGACAAGGACCCTAAACATACCAGCCAGAGCTACAATAGAATGGTTTAGATCAAAGCATATTCATGTGTTAGAATGGTCCAGACTTAAATCCAATTGAGAATCTGTGGCGAGACTTTAAAATTGCTGTTCAGACACTCTCCATCCAATCTGACAGAACTTTTTTGCTATTTTGCAAAGAAGAATGGCCAAATATGTCACTCTAGATGTACAAAGCTGGCAGAGACACCCCCAAAAAGATTTGCAGCTTTAATTGCAGCGAAAGGTGGTTCTACAAAGTATTGATTCAGGGGGGCTGAATACAAATGCACACCACACTTTTCACATGTTTATTTGTAAAATTTGGAAAACCATTTCTCATTTTCCTTCCACTTCACAATTATGTGCCACTTTGTGTAGGTCTATCACATAAAATCCCAATAAAATACATTTACTTTCTTTCTCATACATCACGGGACACAGAGCCTCAGTAATTACTGATGGGTTATATAGGTATCACTAGGTGATTGGACACTGGCACACCCTAAACAGGAAGTTCAACCCCCTATATAATCCCTCCCCCTACAGGGATACCTCAGTTTTTACGCCAGTGTCTTAGGTGTTGGACGTGTAAAGATGTCCTGTGCTGAGCGCCAAAGGGAATATCCTATATCCTATACTGGGGCAAGCCAGGCGAACCGTATCCATCTCAAAGTGTCCTTTTTAGGCCGAATTGGATGTGTAACGAGCCCCTTTGCTCGCTCGGTTCCACTCTCCCGACACTCCTCTGCAGCTATTGAATCAGATTGCAGATCGCACCATCTGATTGCTCGGTCATCCAATGCTCCAGGATTAGAATTACAGCTATGTGCCATTCTAACCCAGTTGTGATAGCTCAGAACAAACACCAGGCAGGCTGTATGTAAGTTCAACCAGGAAAATTCTTTATTTGCCAAAATACAGGCTTTTATACACTCAAAGTGGAAGTGCAGACCTCCTGCTCATATTACTCTAACAATACAGCTGTAACCTAATTAACCTAATTAACATGAGCTAATTAACTAATCCCTTTAGACAGCCTAGATGACTGTGGCTAAGACTACATCGCTCAGCAGTCAGTGTTCATTTTGTGATACCTCCACCTTGTTGCTTGGCACTATGGGCAGAAGAGGTTCACATACCCCAAGAACCAGAGGCTCTAGGGGATCTCCTTCGGGTTCTGAGGGCCCCCTGTCTGCAGCATCTTCCCCCCCTGAGGGGCCAGGGACGGCTAGTCAGGGAGAGCCGTTGGGGTCAGGGGCTACACCTGCTTCTGGCACTTCAGCCCCTGTATATATTACGCAGGAGGTTTTTTCCTCAACCATTAATGGATTAGAGGACAGATTAATGGCTGTGATCACATCTTCACTCAGTGGAAGAAAAGGTCTTCCTCTGCTACCCAAGACCCTCAGGCTGAGGAGCTCTGGGATAGGGGAGAAGAATCCCTTTCAGAGGATCAGGATGGGACGGATGATTCCTCTTCAGAGAAGGGCCCTCTGCAGCTTCTCAGGATGAGAAAGTCTTAGTGCAGATCCTTGCTGGATTGGTCCGCTCCACATTTAAGTTACCCGTATCTAAATCGGTTAAAGAACCCTCTTCTTAGTTGGGATCACTGAAGCCTCCTCAAACAGCACATGCTTTTCCTGTTCATAATTTACTTGAAAAGCTCCTTTTATTCTGAGTGGAATCACACAAACGTTTTTTTGCACCGAAAAAGTTTTCAACACTTTATCCTATGGAAGAAAAGTTTAAGATGTGGGGAATACCGGCCATTGATGCCGCCATATCCTCCGTAAATAAGAGTCTGACTTGTCCTGTAGACAATACTCAGATGCTCAGGGATCCTGTGGATAAAAAGATGGAATCCCTGTTGAAAGATGTTTTCACCTTAGCTGGCTCAGTGGTTCAACCTGCAATAGCAGCGATTGGAGTCTGTCAATACTTAAGAGACCATGTTAAGCAGGTCATCAAAGTTTTACCTGAACAGCAGGCCCAAGGGTTGGCTAACCTTCCAGCTGCCTTATGTTTTGCTGTTGACACCATCAGAGATTCTATCATGCAAACCTCTCGTCTCTCACTTGGGTTGGTGCATATGCGTAGAATCTTATGGTTAAAGAATTGGTCAGCTGAAGCACCATGTAAGAAACTCCTGGTTGGGTTCCCATTTCGTGGTGCAAGGCTGTTTGGAGAAGACTTGGATAACTGTATCCAAAGGATCTCTAGTGGGAAAAGCACTCTTCTACCTGTTAAGAGAAAGAGCAAGCGTCCCTCTTTCAAACGGACTCTTTCCCCAGCGCCATCGGCATCAGCCTCCAGGCAGTCGCGACGGCCTCCTCCGTCTGGGTCAAGAAACAAGAGTCAACCCCAGGGACAAAAGAAGTCCTGGGGGAAGAAGTCTATTAGACAAGACACTAAGGCCTCTTTATGAAGGGGCGCCCCCGCTGGCTCGAGTGGGGGAAGACTGCTACAGTTCTCAAAGCTCTGGCAGGAGGACTTCCAGGACAGATGGGTAATCTCCACGATAACCTTAGGGTACAAGCTGGAGTTCCAAAAATTCCCCTCTCCTCGTTTACTCAGATCAAGTGTCCCCAGAGATCCAGAGAAAAAGCAGTCGCTCCTTCTAGCGTTAGAGCGGCTTTTGTCGCAAGAGGTCATTATGGTGGTCCCCACGAAGGATCAAGGATTGGGCTTCTATTCCAACCTTTTTACGGTCCAAAAGCCAAATGGGGATGTCAGACCCATTCTGGATCTAAGGGACCTGAATCGATTCCTAAGGATTCGGTCCTTCCGCATGGAATCAATTCGGACAGTAGTCTCCATCCTGCAGGGAGGAGAATTTCTGGCATCGATAGACATCAGAGATGCATATCTGCATGTGCCCATTTTTCCTGCTCATCGGAAGTTTCTACGCTTCGAGATAGGAGGGCGCCATTTCCAGTTTGTGGCTCTGCCTTTCGGGATAGCCACTGCACCTCGAGTGTTTACAAAGATCTTGGCTCCTCCTCTGGCCAGATTAAGGGCCCAAGGTATAACTGTTATAGCATACCTAGACGACCTGCTCTTGATAGACCGGTCGGTAGCCTCTTTGAATGAGAGCTTGAGGACTACAGTCAAGTATCTGGAACACCTAGGTTGGATTCTCAACCTAGAAAAATCTTTCCTAAAACCAGTAAGAAGACTGGAATATTTGGGTCTGATTATAGATACAAGCCAGGAGAAGGTATTTCTACCTCAGGCAAAGATCACTGCTTTAAGGGAGCTGATTCTGGTTGTCAGGACCAAGAAGGGTCCCTCTGTCCGCCTTTGTATAAGGCTGCTAGGAAAGATAGTGACTGCCTTCGAAGCAGTCCCCTATGCTCAGTTTCATTCAAGACTACTGCAGCACAGTATCCTGTCGACCTGGAACAAGAAGGTTCAGGCATTAGACTTTCCAATGCACCTGTCTCAGGCGGTGCGTCAGAGCCTCAATTGGTGGTTAGTACCCCAAAACTTGCAGAAGGGGAAATCCTTTCTACCGGTTACCTGGACGATGGTAACAACGGATGCCAGTCTTTCGGGTTGGGGAGCAGTTCTGGAACAGTCTGCGGTCCAGGGGGTATGGTCCCAAACCGAGAGGACCTTACCCATCAACATTCTGGAGATCCGTGCGGTATACCTAGCCCTAAGAGCCTGGACTCTCAGGCTACAGGGTTGCCCAGTCAGGATCCAGTCCAACAATGCCACAGCAGTGGCTTATCAATCATCAGGGGGGCACCAGGAGCCGAGCTGCTCAAAGAGAGGTGAACCAGATCTTAGTCTGGGCAGAGAAGCAGGTGCCATGCATATCAGCAGTCTTCATTCCAGGGATAGAGAACTGGCAGGCGGACTATTTAAGTCGCCAGCAGTTACTCCCAGGGAAATGGTCTCTGCATCCCGATGTCTTTTGGGCCATATGCCAGAGATGGGGGGGTTCCAGATGTAGACCTCTTTGCATCCCAATTCAACAAAAAGATGGACAGATTTGTGTCAAGGACAAGGGATCCCCTTGCATGCGGGACAGATGCATTGGTGATTCCGTGGCACCAGTTCTCACTGATTTATGCATTCCCTCCTGTTCTGCTACTGCCGCGACTCCTTCGCAGGATCAGGCGGGAAAGGAAGTCGGTGCTCCTGGTAGCCCCAGTTTGGCCCAGGAGCCCTTGGTATGCAGAAATAGTAAGGATGATGGTGGGTTCTCCGTGGACCCTACCGTTACGCCCAGACCTGTTATCTCAAGGTCCAGTATTCCATCCTGCCTTACAAACTCTAAATTTGACGGTTTGGCTATTGAAACCCACATTCTGAAAAATCGTGGGCTTTCAGGTCCTGTGATAGCTACCTTGATCAATGCAAGGAAGCCAGCTTCCAGAGTAATTTATCATAGAGTCTGGAAAGCTTATGTATCCTGGTGTGAATCCAGGGGTTGGCATCCCAGAAAATATGTGATAGGTAGAATTCTTGATTTTCTACAATTGGGATTAGAGATGAAGCTGGCCTTGAGTACCATCAAGGGCCAGGTCTCGGCCTTATCAGTATTGTTTCAACGACCACTTGCTTCGCATTCCTTGGTCCGAAACTTTATACAGGGGGTGTCGCATCTTAATCCTCCAGTTAAGGCGCCCCTAAATCCCTGGGACCTGAACTTGGTTCTGTCTGTTTTACAGAAACAGCCTTTTGAACCAGATTCCTTTGGTCTTGTTGACAAGGAAGTTAATTTTTCTGGTAGCCATTTCTTCTGCTAGAAGAGTATCAGAATTAGCAGCTCTTTTTTGTAAAGAGCCTTATTTGATTGTACACAAGGATAGAGTGGTACTGCGCCCTCATCCTAGTTTTTTTACCGAAGATGGTTTCAGATTTTCATCTAAACCAAGACATTGTTCTGCTTTCCTTTTTTCCAGATCCCTGTTCTTCGGAAGAAAGGTCACTACATTCTTTGGATGTAGTAAGAGCAGTCAAGGCCTATCTGGAAGCAACTGCTCAATTCCACAAGACGGATGTTCTGTTTGTACTGCCAGAGGGTCCCAAGAGAGGACAGGCAGCGTCAAAAGCTACCATTTCTAAATGGATTCGACAAATGATTATTCGGGCTTACGGTCTGAAGCGGAAGATTCCACCGTTTCAGGTTAAGGCACATTCCACAAGGGCTATTGGTGCTTCTTGGGCAGTGCATCACTGGGCCTCTATGGCTCAGATCTGCAAGGCCGCAACCTGGTCTTCAGTCCATACATTCACCAGATTTTATCAGGTGGATGTGAGAAGGCATGAGGATATCGCCTTTGGGCGTAGTGTGCTGCAGGCAGCGGTACAGGGTCCTCAGGTCTGTTTGCACCCTACTTGGTTGTGGTTCTCCTCCCCTCAGATAGCATTGCTCTGGGACATCCCATCAGTAAGTACTGAGGCTCTATGTCCTGTGATGTATGAGAAAGAAAATAGGATTTTTTATAACCGCTTACCTGTAAAATCCTTTTCTTTCGATGTACATCACGGGACACAGAGGTCCCACCCCTCTTCTAATACACTTATATTGCTTTGCTACAAAACTGAGGGATTATATAGGGGGTTGAACTTCCTGTTTAGGGTGTGCCAGTGTCCAATCACCTAGTGATACCTATATAACCCATCAGTAATTACTGAGGCTCTGTGTCCTGTGATGTACATCGAAAGAAAAGGATTTTACAGGTAAGCTGTTATAAAAAATCCTATTTTTTTGGTTGTAACATGACAAAATGTGGAATATTTCAAGGGGTATGAATACTTTTTCAAGGCACTGTAAAATAATGACTGCTATCATTGTCAGGGGTTGGGAGCCACCAAACACAGACGTATCCAGGACATGGGCATTCCTTGTGCCAAGCCACTCCTGAACAAGACAACGTCAGAAGCGTCTTACCTGACTGTTGCTCAGTGGTCCTCTTTTCGGATGAAAGTAAATTTTGCATTTCACTTGGAAATCAAGGTCCCAGAGTCTGGAGGAAGATAGGAGAGGCACAGAATCCAAGTTGCACGAGGTCCAGTGTCAACAGTCAGTGATGATTTGGGGAGCCATGCCATCTGCTGGTGTTGGTCCACTGTGTTTTATCAAGTTCAAAGTCAGCACTGCCCTCTATCAAGAAGTTCTAGAGCACTTCATGCTTCCCTCTGCAGACCAGCTTCATGGAGATGCTGATTTCATTTTTCAGCAGGACTTGGCACCTGAATTTTGAGTTTTCACTAGCTGTAAGCCATAATCCTCAAAATTAAAAGAAAGAAATATATCCCTCTGTTTGTAAAGAATCTATATAATATGAGTTTCACTTTTTGAATTTAATTACTCAAATACATTTTTTTTTTAACCGTCGACCAGCCTCCATCATTATACTGCGGCAGGTTGGCACGATCCCGCAAACCGTCGTAGCTATACAACGGCTTGCGGGATCGGGATAACAGGCGCGCGCTCTCGCTGCACAGCGGGGGTGCCGATGCTCATGGCCGACAGTCGCGATGACCTCCGGCCACGAGCGATCGTGACCATGAGAC